>NW_026526732.1:138877901-140077901 GCF_024362965.1 Panthera pardus
ACAAAATATTCCTTCTACTCTTTCGCCTTCAGCCTGAGGTCGAACGGGGAATGGCAGCCACATCACAGGTGTGACCCTAAGGAGAGAGAGGCTGGTTTATTTTCTTTAAGACATAGAGGCAGAGACAGGATGCTTTGTGTGTACGTGTGTACGTGGGTTCCTCTCCTATGGGAAAGTGTGGCAAGAATCAGGAGGGGAAAGGAGATTGCCCATCAAGTTATCTGGCACATGAAGCTTCCTTTTTTTTTAATGTTTATTTTTGAGAGAGAGAGAGAGAGAGCGCGCACACGTGCGCGTGCAAGTGGGGGAGGGGCAGAGAGAGAGGGTGACAGGATCCAAAGCTGGCTCTGAGCTGACAGCAGAGAGCTGGCACACGAAGCTTCTTTCCTAGAGGTGTATGTGAATGTGTATGAGAGAGAGCCTGGGACCCTAATGCATGGCTCCACATACATGTTTGCCCCACGGTCCGGCTATCTGTGGCCGTGCCCATGGAGGACAGAGATATACTAAAATCTCTTTGCCTTCTCTTTGTGTCTTTGCATTTTTTAAAAAAGTGTTTATTTATTCACTTATCTTGAGACAGAGAGTGCATGTGCATGCACGCAAGTGGGGGAGACACAGAGAGAAAGGGAGAGAGAGCATCCCAAGAGAGAATCTCATCAACCCTGAGATGGTGACATGAGCCAACATCAAGAGTTGGATGCTTAACGGACTGAGCCACCCAGGCGCCCCTGCATTTCTTGTTTGGTTATTTATTTATTTAAGTAATCTCTACACCCAATGTGGGGCTTGAACTCACAACCCCGAGGTCAAGAGTCACACGCTCTTCCAACTGAGCCAGCCAGGCACCCTTGTGTCTTTTGCATTTTTAAAAATTATGTCAGCTCTGTAACCCATACTTAGGTATTTTACAGTTATCATTCAGGAAGAATTCAGAAGGAAGCATGACAGTGCTTTTCTCTAGGGAATGGGATTGGGGTCTCAGGACTCACTTTCCACCAGGTACTCTCTTGTTCCGTTTGATTTTTTGGTCCTATATTTGTGTTATTTTCATAGTAAAATGAGGGGGAGACCATTGTTACCACCAGTGAATAATGGTGTGTTTGCCAGCCTCCCTGGAGCTCCTGCTTCTGTCAGCCTACAACAGGGCGGAGCAGATTACAACGTGCTGCAAATATAACTTCTCATTTGAATCCACTCATGCATTAACAAATATTTGGTAAATCGTTCCTATGTGCCAAGTACAGTTCTAGAACCCAGGGATATAGCAGTAAACAAAACTGTAAAAGTTCCTGCCCTCCTGGGGACTTATATTCTACTGGGCATAGAAAGACATACAACAAGGGTGCCTGGGTGGCTCCGTCATTAAGCCTCTAACTCGAGTTCGGCTCAGATCATGATGACACAGTTCATGGGTTTGAGGAGAAAAGGTAAGGCAGGGAAGGGCGATGGGGAGTTCTGGGAATAGGAGCCTGCCATGTTGAATAGGGTGGTCAGGGAAGGTGACCCGTGAACAGACTTGGAAGAGCTGAGGGAACGCTCCAGGGAACTACCTGGGAGAAAAAGTTCCAGGGAACAGCAAATGCAAAGGCTCTGAGGCAAGGGCATGGCCAGCATACTTGAAGAACAGCCAGGAAAGCCAGCGTGGCTGCAGAAAAGTGAGTGGTAGTAGTAGGAGATGGGGTCCGCGAGGTAAGAATCACCAGGGAATGATGCACTTGCGTCTAGCTGAGATGGGAAAGGCCAAGGCCAACAGGACCGGGTGGGGGTGGGAGGCAAGCTGCAGTGACGAAGTCGGGGCGGTGGGTTTCCGCCCCTGGCCCGTGCTGTCCTCAGCGTCTGGAGGCTAATGCCACGCTCCCAGCTCGCCGCCAGTCGCAGGAGGGGCCCTCCCGGACCCAGGGAGGGCCGGCCGAGTCACGTGGCCGCGAGCGGGCGCCCCCTGGCGCGGGAAACGGAGAGACGGCGGCGGCGGCGAGGATGGCGGCGGCGGAGGCCAGAGCGCGGGAATGCGGGGAGCCGGGCCAGGGGGGCCGCCAGGCCCTGTACTTCTGCGGGAGCATCCGCGGCGGACGCGAGGACTGGGCGCTGTACGAACGGATCGTGTCTCGGCTGCGGCGCTTCGGGGCGGTGCTCACGGAGCACGTGGCGGCCAAGGAGCTGAGCGCGCGCGGTGAGGCGAGAGGCGGGACGCGCGCGGCCGGGCCCGGGGCGCGGGCGGCGGGGGAGCGGGTCGGTCCCGCCTCGCTACCGAGATTGCACTCCGCTCGGCGGCGGCCATCGGACCACCGGCCGGCCGCGCGTCCCTACGGCCCGGAGCCCTCCCTCCTGCCCAGCGGGGAAGGGGAGCCGAGGTTCGGACCGCGTGGGTCCCGTGAACTTGCGGGTGGGAGCTCAGTCTCCGCATTCATTTGTTATCTTGACCTCGATTCTTTCCTGGAGAACTTCACCAGGGACTGAGCAGGGAGGAGCAGAATGGGAGTGAATGGGGCTGCTTCAGTTCTCAGCTTCCCGCTGGCATCTGCTCCCCTACCTAAGATCAAGCTTATCCCCCTTTGCGGTCAAGATATCCGCCCTGTCTTGGGCCCGAAGGACCCCAATTCTTGCCACCACCTTCTCTCACGTACTCTCATCAGGCTACTTCCTGGCTGCTGGATCTTTCAAAAATATTGCTTTGATCAGATTTGGTCTGGAATCTCGGCGAGTTTTCTACTTTGAAAATCGCGCCAAAACTCTCGTAACTTCTCAGAAAACCTTTTTTTTCCCCTCGCCCGACCGAGGAGCGGGTCCAGGATTTGTAATATCTAATGCAGTTCTGGGAGCCCTCTTTAAAAAGATGAAATCACAAAATTGCTAGGGCGTTGGGAAGGGCTTGTGCAAGTGCAGGACCCAGAAGCTTAAGGTTCGTTTGGTTTCACCGCTAGTCCCGTCCACGCCCACCTACTGGTTCCGGAACTTCAGTGTGCTCAAAGGAAGTCTGAGGGAACTTGTTTAAAATGCAGATTCACATAGCACAGTCTGGGTTGAAGGCTTAGAATTCATTTTTAACGGACTCTCCAGTGATTCTGCTCTGATTCCGGAGCTAACGTTTAATCAAGCTGGAAATGAGATACTGATCCCAGTCAGAGCCTCTCCTACCTTCCTTTCCGCCACCTCCTACTGGTCATGGGCTGTATTACAGCACTGGTGCTCAAAGTTTGGTGCGGTTCACACTCCTCTGAAGAGCTCCTGAAGCAGCCTCACCTCATATCGAGCTCTCGGCTGATTCTGGCACCCACCAAACCTCGAGAGCCACTCAGGCTCCCTACTTGTTCATCCTTCTTTGCACGGGCGTTCTCTTGCTACTGCCCATTTCCATCCCGCACTGGAGGAGGATATTCCTCCTCCTTTCCATCTCTGATCCCTGTCACACACTGAGGTATAGTCCTTCCTTTAATCTCATCTGTGTCACTCATCTGGCCCTAATCACACATCCCTCCTAGCATGGGATTGAATCTTTCTTGTGGTTATTTCATTTCCTTACTCCTTTTCATGGAACCTTAGTGTTGGGTGGGTCCCTGGTCACCTAGCATGCGGCAGGGTGAATGTGGGGGTGGCAAGGGCATAGGAGAGGTACTGAGTGCTGAGGACCAGGCAGGGGCTTGGCCTTGATCAGCTTTTCCTCATCCACAGGGGAAGAGGCTACTGTAGGTGACAGTTTCATCCATGAGCGGGACCTGGCCTGGCTGCAGCAGGCAGATGGTGAGCAGTTCCCCCCACCCTCGCACCTCCTATCCACAAACTCCTCTGGGATGTTAGATCCCGTCCACACCTAGAAGGGACTCCCCAGAGTTCTCTTCTCACCACACCCAGAGTCTTGTCATTTCTCCCTCACAAGCCCCGGGTATTGAGCCTTAGTCTCTTTTCTTCCCAGTGGTGGTGGCAGAAGTGACCCAACCATCGTTGGGGGTAGGCTATGAGTTGGGCCGGGCCATGGCCCTCAATAAGCGAATTCTGTGCCTGTTCCGTCCACAATCTGGCCGAGGTGAGCACTTCAAGCCCTGGATGGCCCCTTTTCCACCCCAGCTTTCTGTGGACCCAGCCCTCAGCTCCTTCCCTGAGGGGGCTCTGGGTACAGTGCCTACCCCCAAAATGGGACAGGGAGGGGAGCGGAGGTGGGGGCAGGGGAGTGTGGATGGGAGCCACCATTACTTTCCTCCACCCTGCTCAGTGCTTTCAGCCATGATCCGGGGAGCGGCAGACGGCTCGAGGTTCCAGGTGTTAGACTATGAAGAGGGACAGGTGGAGGCCATGCTGGATCGATACTTTGAGGCTGACCCTCCTCTAGCAGGCAGCTGTCACCCCTGACCCAACCGCTTGACTTAACCCTGCTCTGTTACGTTCTAATCCCAGACTCTGCCCTAGTGCCCTTCCTGCCTCCTAGCCCCAGTTCCAAATTAAAAGGTATGTTTAAAATTCTAACTTTATGTCTGTGAGTGGTGGCATGGGATCAGTCCTCAATAATATCCTTTTCCTGCTGCATTTCACTTCAAGACGTAGAGAACATTAAACATTCTGTAGATCCGCAAGAGAGGGTACTATCTAATGCCGTCAAGCTCCTGCCAGGAACACTGAAGAGTATGGGAAGGTTGGGCTGGGGTGGGGGGTGGCTGTTTGTCTGTCTCTGATGCTAGGCTGGGTCTGGGGCAAGCGGGCAGGCCTACGCCTGGCCCTGAACCATGTAGACTTTCATTTCCCTTTGTCAATTTAGGTCCAGTGGGTCTGCTTTGGACCTTCTCTGAGAACACAAGAGTCTGGAGGTAAAAAAAAAAAAAAAAAAAAAGTGAACAATGAGGAGGGGGGTGTGTGGAGGGAGTAGGGAGTTGACACTAGCCTTTGGGGACGCACCTGTGTCAGCCTGCTTCCAGAGAAGTATGTTAAAAAGTTTATTCGGTAAACAGAAGGTACTGGAGACACTGGGGATTGCTTCCCCCAACAATGGCAGGAAGGGGTGACTTCACCCCTTGGCCCCCGTGACTCTGAGGTGGCTCCAGGTGTTCCTGCGTCCTGGCCCTCAGTCATAGGCTTCATCATCATCCTCCTCGTCACCGAAGAAGAAAGTGTCTCGGTCCAGGTTCTCAGACTCGTCATAGGAGAAGCTATCATTGTCCAGCTCCTCATCAAACTCATCCTGCTGCCACTCGGGCACATCATCCTCATCATCTTCCTCCTCCTCCTCCTCTTCATCCACCTCCAGCCCCGAGGAGCTCTGCGGCCTAGCAAGGGAGAGAGCCACACTCAGCCCCAGAAGAAGCCTAGCATCCCCCACTCCCTCGCCATGGCTCTGCCCACCCTACTCACTGACTGCCAGGCACATTGGATCCTTTCGCCTCGCGGGCCTCTAATGATGGGCTCTGCAGACCCACCCGGAAGTCCTGGCAAGGAGACAGGGAGATGT
Source organism: Panthera pardus (assembly GCF_024362965.1). NCBI lineage: Eukaryota > Metazoa > Chordata > Mammalia > Carnivora > Felidae > Panthera > Panthera pardus. Next base: position 138,883,339 of record NW_026526732.1, read on the forward strand.
GGGAAGTGGGAGAGTAGAGGACATTGGGCCTCTGCCCATCATTCCTTCAATGAACATTCTCTGAGGGCCTACTCCCTCTGCTCTAGGTGCCAGGCTCCCGGCAAGAATGCTCCCACCTCCTCGTCCCTCCCTCATCCCAGGACTCCACAAACCGATGCCTTTGTGAAACGTAACTCAGGCAGTCTCCAGGGACACAGATTGCGATGGTGAGGCACACCGCCCCCGTGCTTCAGGAGCTGGCAGTGTATGTTCACGTCTTGTCTGCCCAAGTTACTTACTCGTCTGTAAGCTCCCTGAGGGCAGGACTCATAGTTTAGATGCAACATCAGTGTATTAGAGCTGGGAAGAACCTCAGAGATCCCTTACTCGGAGGATCCCAGTCCCCTGGCACCCACTCCGGGGATACTGAGTCTACATCTGAGAAGTATGAAAAAGTTCCCCAAGTGATTTTGATAAGCATCTGGGCAAATACCCTTGATCGGGGCTAACTCTCTTGCAGCACTCACCAGGTGGTTAAGTGGCAGGGTCCAACCACATCCAACAGGCTGGCCTAGGAGCTGGGGCGCAAGCCCGTGTCTCCAAACATGTTTCACCCTCCCTGCCTTTCCTTTTGGATGCCCCTAGGGCAGGGGCTGTGCTGGGCCCAGGGGGCCCGGGGTCGGGCCACATACCTGGGTAGAATGCTGCAGGATAGCCAGCAGCCTCTCCTGGATCCTCCGGAGCAGCTCCAGGCCCGTGCTGAGGCAGTCTGCCCGCAGGAGGCGCAGGGATGAGGCCAGGTCTCTGCACCGCAGCAGCGTCTCCTCTGCAGAGAGGGCAGGGCACAGGAGCTCCCTCCCTTCTTCCATTCCTGCCATTCCTTCCTTCAACAAACACCTACCGAACATCTACCAAGTTCTATCAACACCTACCAGGCATAGCCCTAGATACCTATTCTGGGGGCGGGCTACATCGTAGCAGAGGGGGACAGATGGTAATCAAACCGGTCAGGTGAAGCCCTTAGGCACCTGATGGCATGGCATGTACCACCCACCTTCATACCTGACTTTAAAAGGCCGATATATCTGCATCTGTAAGGCTGTGAAGAAGTAGGTGGAGGAAGAGGACAGAGCACAGTGGGGAGCTGGGAGGGGGGTGCTGTTTCACCCACTGCGGGGATGGACTGCTCAGAGCGGGGAGGTGGGCAGGAGGTGGGAGTGAGCAGGCAGGAGGCCAGGCCTCACCTAGGAGGATCTGCAGGGCGTTGGTGTGCAGCTCCAGGTTCTCGGTCTGCTGCTCCACCACATCCATGTGCTCTGTGTCCTGGTTGTAGAAGCTGTACACGCAGGCATAGGCCAGCACCTGTGGGAGCCCGAGTCAGCCCTTTCCCTGCTCAGGCCAGGGGGCCTCCCTGCTTCCTCATTCCCTCCATCCAGGCAGGTTAGAGGAAAGCGGCCCAGCCCACCAGAGCCCCTTGGCACATCCCCCGCACCCCCTCCCCGGCCTGCACCACCACCACCTTGCGAGCCTGCTCCAGGCCCCGGCAGGCGTCACTGAGGAAGGTGAAGGACTTGGGTGGGGGCACCTCGTGGATGGCAGACACGCGGTTCCGCAAGCTCACGGCGAACTCCTGTGCAGGCGAAGGCGGATCAGCGCTGCTGCGTGCAGCCCTCCCCCACCCCGTCAGAACAGCACCCACCCAGTTTGGATCTTTGGCCCCTGCCTGGCCATCCACCCCAGCCCTCTGACCTTCTCACCGACACAACTGTTTCCTCCCTGCTCACCCGGGCCTGGTGATGGAAAGTACACCTCTCGTTATAGTCCTGAAACCGCTTCTCCTGGCGAGCTGCTTTGCTTACCTGGTAAGGGCAGGTTGAGAGGGCTCTAGGGTGCTTTGCTGGGCAGGATGGGGTTAACACACTAGGTACCCTGCGTGGAGGCCTTCTGACACCTCACCCAGACCTCATCATTTAATCCTAACTCTGTGAAGCAGGTCACATTATTATCCCCTGGTACAGGTGAGGCTGAGGTGTGGGCAAACGCCCTGGCACTGGTGCCAGGCTCTGACGCACGGCACCTGCTCTGCTCTGGCCTGGTGCCTCCTGAGAATATAGACCTCCCAGGACAGAACTTCCAGCACCTGTAGGCCCAGGTGGCTTCTGTCTTCCCACTGAGCCTCTGTCCCAACAGCTGTTCAGCTGCTCAGGACACCCAGGGCCCAGCAGCAGCATCCCATCCTGACTGCCCTTGGGCCTCCTCCTGGCCCCGGCCCTTACCATGGCAGAGCAGTTGTAGTAGTCTTTGTGACTGGGCTTCCACGACTTGAGGCAGCGCCAGCAAAATCCATGGTTGCATTTGGCACACGTCATGCTATGGAGGAAGCTGGCTGGTCAGAGGGCTCCTGGCCGGGGCCACACCGGGAACACCAAGGGCGTGGGTGCCCCACAGAACACGCCCCTGCCCCCTCCATGCCCTTACAGTCTCCTTAACCTCATCAATGCCTACTGCGCACACCCTTGCTTCTGAGCCCCTTACAGTGCAAACTTCAAAACGGGGGTGGGGTGCCTGGGTGGCTCAGTCAGTTGGGTTTCTGACTTGGGCTCAGGTCATGATCTCATTTTGTGCGTTCCAACCCCTCAGCATCAGGCTCTCTGCTGTCAGTGCAGAGCCCGCTTTGGATCCTCTGTTCCCCTCTCTCTGCCCTCCCCTGCTTGTGCACACACCACTCTCTCAAAAATGAATAAACATTTCAAGAAATTAAAAATTAAAAAAATAAAGGCAGGGGAAGGAGCATTAGGATGCAGGAGTCACTGGGGGCGCCCGGGTGGCTCCGTCGGTTAAGCATCCAACTCTTAATTTCGGCCCAGGTCGTGATCTCACGGTTCACGCAACTGGCTCTGCACTGACAGCGTAGAGCCATCTTGGGATTCTCTCTCCCTCTCTTTGCCCCTTCCCTGTCCACGCTCTCGCTCAAAATAAATTAAAAAAAAAAAAAAGATGCAGGAATGACTGGAGGCCGCCTCCTTTGCTCAGCTCTGTTCAGCCCCACAGCCCCTCCATACCACCAGGACTCCCACCCTCTCCCATGCTCTCTGACCCCACCAATGACCACAGTACCCCCTCTTACTGCAGACACCCCTCATTCTTCTCAATGGGAGCCTGGCAGCTGGGACAGCGCTTGGAGATGAGCTTGGCCAGGTGCTTGCTCTGAGCCTCCACGCTCATGCCGTCATAGTAGCCGCCATCATCGACCCACTGGGACATGTGGCCACAGCTGGCAGGGTAGTGCGCCTAGGGCAAGAGGGGAGGACATGGCTGAGCTCTAACCAAGGGTGGCACTGCAAGTGTGTGAGGGAGGGAGGTCACAAGTGAAGGACTACAGGAGGAGGAACAGAGCTCAGCCAGGTGACAGCGTGTGAGGACAAGACATGGTGTGGGGGGGGGGGGTGGCAGAGCAGAGTGCTGGCAGAGGAGAGGTACAGGCCTTGCTCAGGGGCAGGGCTGGGCAGGCACCCACCTCGGGGAAGCTACAGTTGAAGCAGGAGGCCCAGCCACATTTAGAGCAGGTGGTCCCGCAGCCCAAGCCCTGGCGGCACAGGATGCGGTCACAGCCCTGGGGGTTGGTGCACCACGTCAGGTTGGAGCAGCTCTCCACGTAGCCACGCAGGAGGGCCTTCTCGTACTATGGGGGCATAAGTGCCACCAGGTGAGGGCATGGCTCTCCAGGATGCCACACCTCCGGACCCCCCTCCCCCCCCCACCGCCGGCACCCGGAATGTGGGCCCACCCCCTGGGGCCTGCCCCTCTGGCTGTACACCGAATCCTCCTGCAGAGGAGGGACTACCTTGGAGATGACGTCTGGGGAGGAGACAATGTCCCGAATGAAGGCTCCAGTGGGCTGTGCAGGGCAGTCGGCGATGGGGCAGGTGCAATTCAGCACAAGGTTCTGCTCAATCCGAGTTGTCAGATACTCATTCCAGCAAGACTGGAGGGGAAAGGAGGGGCTGCTTAGGGACAGCAGGGGAGCAGCACAGGAGGACATCTTGGCCTGGTAATTAACCTAGCACCACCCTCCTGACTATGGAAGGCCAGAGACAAGCCTGCTTCTGGAGCAACCTCAAAACTGACCCTAATCTTTCTGGCTTCTATGGGTTTTCCTGGGATTGGCCCAAATCACAGTTGCCTTTGAGGATGTGTGGGCCAGGGTAGTGGCCTCGTTTTAATTATTGTTGAGATGGACATGGAGGGAATGGGTAAGAGAATCAGGACAAAGGAGATGATTCAAGTTCTAAGAAAGATCTGGAGAGAGCAAGAAGGCCAGAGAGGAAGGAGGCCTGGGGCAGTAGGGTGCCTTTTCCCTGTGGGGTAGTTGGCCTTGGACACTGCAAACACCGCTGTGGCCTCTCCTCCCAGCTCCATCTGGTCACCTAGCTCCTTGATGCTCCCATCCTCCCAGACTCAGCCTCTTCTCCACAAAAAAGCCTCGCCTACTGAACCCCCCACCCATCCTGGTCACGGGTGTCGGAACCCTCACATCTCTTGGATTCTCTTCTAGCTCCCATGTCACTGCACCACCCTAAACCAGGCCTTTATCCCCTGACCCCTAAACTGCTTGTCCCCATAAACGGTCTTCCTACCCAGATCCCTCCAAGAAAGGTACTAAACAAAACAAAACCCTTTTTATGGTGAAATAAAGCCAGATAAGTTGGGAAATTGAATGCAGAATTCCTGCATTTTTTAGAGAAAACAGGAAAATACTCCAAATTCAGACTTCATGCTTGCAGGCATATGGGCACAACAGGGCCCCTTACAGCCACAGAGGACAAAGGCTGGCAGCTGGGTTTGGAGCCCATCCCACTCCCCTAAGGAGCCCCTCTGCTGTTGGCTTGCTCTCGCTTCTGCCGTCCCCCCTGCCCAGCCCACCGGGAATGCAGTCTCCGTCCAGCCTGTACTCCCCTCCCACACCTGCCAACCCTGCCTGTCACTCAAGGCTCACACGGGGAACACCCCCCCCCACACACACAGCCCCCATCGACAGCTCCAAACCCAGGACTTCCCTTCTCTGAGTTCCCTTACATTTCATTGTGCTGCTCAGCTGTGACTTAAACATAGGCTCCTCTTTGGCTGGGACATCTCCAATTAGCCTGTTTTTCTCACTTTCCCTGTCGTTCCATCTCTACAGGGGGATCTGTACAGCTCAGCACTCTGGACCTGCTTCTCTCTCTCTGCAGGATGCCAGCTAGGCCTCTCCACTTAATTCCAAATTCTGCTGTCCAGTCCCACACAGGTATCCAACAAGAAGCTCAAACTTCACATGGTCAGAACAGACTTAATTTTCCCTCAAAAACCTGCCCTCCACACCCAGCCCCAGCCCCAACAGCTTGCTAAATTCAGTAGACGATGACATGTCTCATCCACCCAGATGCTCTGGTCAGAAACCCAGGAAGTACCCCTGATTCCTTTGTCCTAAGCCCCCCATCAGCTCCACCAAGCCCTGTCAGCTCTGCCTCCTGACGTACCCCAATCTGTCCCCTTCTCTCTTCACTGCGAACGCTGGGAAAACACCCACCGCTTCCTGCCTCTTTATACAACAGTCTCCCAACAGGTGCCCCTGCTTCCACACAAGATCTGCCCAACCCTTTCTTCCACACATGGTGATCTTTTAGAAAATGAAAATCAGATCCAATTACTCCCCTGCTTAACTCCATCGTGGCTTTCCATAAAGTCAAGCCCACTGTATGCCAATCCCAACCCCACTGGGTCTGTCTCCCTCCCAAATCTCTCCCTCCACTGTCCCACCACATCACTGTGCTTTAGCCACCAGTCTCAGCTTCTTTGCAATTGCTGTCCCCTCTGTCTGCCACACTCTTCCACCAAATAGTCACCTCTTCAAGGACAGCCTTCCCTGGCCTCCCCAATCTAAAGTCCCTGACAGGGACTCTCCCCCCACTCCTCACCTCAGTCACTTCCTATGACATGACCCTGTTGTATTTCCTTCCCCTCACTTGTCATAAAAGCATGAGGGAGGGCCCTGGAGCAAGACTGCCAAAGTCCAAATCCTGACCTTGGGCAGGTGACTTCTCCTTCAGGCGCCTCCATCTGTCACCAGCAAAATGGGGATGGTAAAAATACCGACCTCACACAACTTTCATGGGAATTAAGCAAGATAATGCATATATAACAGCAGAACGGCCCAGAATGCATCCCCCATAAATATTAGCTGCTGATATTATTAGCCCTTGGGTCATTTCTGGCTTGGATTTTCCCACCCCCTCATATAGCACCCGGTGCTGTGCACACTGTGAGTTCATGACAAACATTAGTTGAATGAAAAAGTGAAAGTGGGAAGGAAATAATTAAGAACCAGGAAAAGGGGGGCACAGGCAACCGTGTGAGAAGAGTAACTTGAAGCAGAGCAAAAAAGGAAGGAGGAAAAGTACACGTACACACACATGCCAATGCACGCGTCCCAGATCACCCACCACTGGGGAGACGCTGTTGGGAGAGGCAGCTAGATTCAGGGCAACAAGCGCGCTCATCCTGTTAAGTTGATGTGTTTGGGCTTGGCATCAGTTCTAAGAGCTGTGAGGCAGGGAACATGGGACACTCAGCACTCTGGTCCCCTGCACCTCGGCCCCTCTCCCCCACCACTGAAGACAACTCACTCCCCCATCTACAGCCTCCTCTGCTCAGCTGTACAGTAGCAAGATCTGGCTTCCCATAATTCCCTTGACTTCTGTGCTTTTCTCATGTTCTGAGATAAAGGGACTTGAATGATAATTAGGAAACAGAAACCTATAGTCATCATCAATGTAATAGCACTTCCCATTTATGAAGTGCCTTGATGTATATTTTACATGTATGCGTGTGCTACCCATCTATCTATCTATCTATCTATCTATCTATCTATCTATCTACCTATCTATCTATAGTTCTCAAACCTGGCTGAACACTGGAGTCACCTAAGGAATTTTTAAAACTCCAGATGCCTGGGTTTCACCTCCAGAGATTCCAATTTAACAGTTTGAGCATGAGGACTTTTTAAAAGCTCCCAGTGATGACAATATGCCACCAGCATATTTTAGCATATTATTAGCATATTCACCTATTAAAACTTTGCCACTGGCAAAGTTTTAGAGCCACTTATACATTTCACTGGATCCTAACAACAACCACTCTTCAGAGTGTTGAGGCTAGGGGCGCCACTTTTAGATGACAAAACCAGTTTCAGAGGGACGAAGAGCCTTGTCCGACACTGCCCAGGTTAGGAAATGGCAATGCTGGGCTAGAAGCCCAGAGTTCACGAGGAATTGTGTGGGGCAGGAAAGGGGCAGAAGAGGGGCAGGAGAGGGGCAGGCGGGGCCTCACCTTGCAGCAGTAGTGCATGCAGCAGAGAGAGGGCAAGTCGTCGTCAGGCTCCAGGGGGCTGACACAGACAGGGCAGTGGTCAGGGCGTGCGGGGGCCTCCTGGGCCTGGGGTACACACAGCCCAGCTGCCAGCAGCAGTGGCTCAGGGTTATCACTGTAGCTCTGCAGCAGCTGTTCAGCACCCCAGTGGGAATGAGCCAAAAGGTGCTGAGCCACATCTGCCTCTAGGTTCAGCGTCTCTTGCACCTGCCGCACCGTCTGCTCCATCAACCCTTCTACCTCCTGGGGGCTCATGGTGCGGCCTGCAGGCAGCTGGAGAGACGCCAGGGCAGCCACAGCTTCTGGGCTTGAGGGAAGAGGAGATTCAGCGATCAATATCCCTGCTCTGCTTATCTACTAAATGAACCCCACCATGGCCCTCAGCTCCCCACTTGCGCACGCCTGCTTGCGCCTGCCTAACCAACCTAAGGGTAGCCACCCAAACCAACTGTCGGAGCTGCTTTCTACAGAAGCGTTTGTTAAGTGGCGAGTGGGGCTGGTTGTCACAATGATCTCTAACACCCCAGGAATCTGGTAGGCAGGCATCGGGAAGCAAACTGACCCACAGTGGATGGGATAATCCCACCGTAAGCCCCACCTAAAACAGCAGCAACACATCTGGGGAGAAACTGGAGTCTGTGGCCTTACCACCCAAAGTATGGTCAGTGGGTATCCCCATTAGTATCACAGGGAGCTCTACTGAATCAGGACCTGCATTTTAATAAGATCCCCAGGTGACATGTGTGCAAGTGAAAGTTTGAGAAAGATTTCTCTAGACAACTCACTTTATACACAGTGCAGGCAGCAGGCATAAAAGTTGTGCCATAACAACTTCTAGTGAGCTGAATGTGATATAACAAGCTTTAGGGGTGCCAGCTAATTAGGGGGATCCTATGACAAATTCCTCTGTAGAACAGGCTTCTTGAAGACTAGAGTTTGTCCATTTCATTGAGCAGAGAACATAATCAGCACTCAATACACAGTTGTATGATACTGCATTTTTGCTTAGAATGAGAGTTATCTATACAGAAGCTTATGTGTCTGGGCCCCTTGCCTATGGGCTGACTCTAGGAGAATGGGGACAGCAGGGCCCCTGATTAGGAAGGCAAAGAAGGGGTGACGGTGCTGGCAGGGGGAATGAGGACTGGCAAAGTGGGAGAAATAACAGAGGCAGGGAAAATGGGGTACACAAAGACAGAAATGAAGTGCTTTTCCACAAAAGAGCCTGGCCTTGGCACTAAAACTCCCGTGTCACTGCAGTGCCATCTGTCCCTGGGAGCCCAGCCCTCCCTGCTGGCTTGGAGCCCTAGCAGCAGGGAAGAGGGCTGGGGACAGCTACCTAGGCTTGGAGGTCTTGGCGGTCTGGTTGCCGCAGAAGGGGACCTCTGCCTGACCCCGGCAAGGCCCCATAGGCTCTGGGGTGGCATACATCAGGATCTGGGGCCAGTCGTCACGCCGTTCCACATAGCCCTGGCCCAGGAGGTGCAGGATGCAAGAAAGGACGTCTGTACTGGTACAGGCCACGCCTCCTGCAACAGCACGGCCCAGGCTCCCCGGGGGGTTTGGACCCTTCTGCCAGGCCTCCAGCACCTAGATGGGTGGAGAGGAAACAGGCAGGCCACATTTACCCAGAGAGGCCGGCATGCCTGGGTTCAATGCTCTGCTCTTTCACTTACTAGCTATGTGACTATGGATAAGTTACTAACTCTCATGCCCCACTCTTCTTACCTGTCAAATGAGAATAAGAGTAAATAATAGTAATAATAATAATAATAATAATAATAATACCACCACCACCATCACCACCCCCATTAGACTGTTGTGCAGATTAAATGACCTAATCATGCAAACTCTTGAAAAAAGGTCTAGTATACAGTAGACACTCATGTCTTGCCTCTGCCTGCTGTCTAACAAACTGCCCTGTCAGGAATAGAAAACTCCGACAAAAATGTCACTCTACAAGGTCTCATACTGACAGAGTTTACCTTCCCTTGTGATGATCCCTGGCTCCAAGCCCCAACCCTGAGCATGACTCCCTCCCTCCCCTAACTTCACAGTCCCTGGGCCTACCAGACAAACCAGCTGATCAATGTGGAGGCCCTTTTCCCCGTGGACTTTGAGAATACGGACAATAAGACAGTTCAAGAGGTTCCTCTTCTGTTCCAGAGTTCGGCCCTCATCCTTTTCTACATCCAGGTATGTCTGGGGAGGTATCAGCCACAGGGCCTCCCCACAGCGCTGGGGCTCAGGCGCCCGAAGCCGCAGCACACCTGGAACTCATTCCGTCAGCACCCGAGGAGGGGAAGGGGGAGGTGAGTGGGGGCAACCCCATTCTCATTCCCTACCCCACGCCCACCATGAGAGACCCACCCTCCAGGAGCAGAGGCACAGGCTAGCCCCCAGTGACCTACCCCTGTGTGGAAAGTCCTGACCCTCATGCAGGGTCAAAGGGCCATTCTCAGAGGTGAGGGGCAGAAGTGCCTGGAGCAGTAGCTCTGGGGTGAGGTCAGAATTCTTCAGCAAGGTCTCTACAGACACCTCCTGGTGAGGAGAAACAGAGTCAGTCAGGAGCAGAGAATCGGCGGGGGAAGGATGGAAAGAAGGAACAGAGTTTAGGAGAACACGAGGGACAGACAGGAAAAGAGAAGATAGAGCCTAAGGAGCCGAGGCACCTCTGTCTGATTGAAATGCAACAGCAGCCACATCTGCATGGTGGACACGTGCAGGGTCTGGTCCCCAAACTTCAGCTCAGCCCGGCCCAGCCACGTCCACTGCAGTCGCCGATGTGGTCCCATGTCCAGGACTGGGTGATTCTGACCTGGGAAAGTGCCAAGGAGAAGAGTAGAGATAAAGAGCAGGGGAAATGAGGGGGTTAGAGGCTGAGGCAAGGGTGTACCATTAGTCAAGCTTTGTTCCTGCTAATCTCTGTGGGGAGGAGGCCCCCACAGAAGTGGCTTGTCAAGCTTCCAGAGCTCAGCCTCCTCCATGTCTGCCCCCCCTGGCAAGCTACACATATCTGGGAGCCCACCCTGTGTCTCGCCCTATGCCAGGCTGGCTCCATGGAAGAAACACTGGAGAGAAGAGACCTGAGTTTTGCCCTCAAGGAGCTGACAGTTTCAAAGATCCACTAGGCTGTATCTCTTCCTCCTTCTGTGTCACAGCTCAGGCACGACGAGCCTGGATATTCGCTCATACTAGAAAGCAAGAATGCCGTCAAAGGAAGAGAATATCAAAAGGAGCCAATCTGAGAGATACTCTCTGGCCAAAGATGGGACAATTGGAACATCAAAAAAATAACACCTGTGCTGGACTGAGACATGTGAAATATCTTAAAATCCATGGGTTCATAATGACATTTAAAAAAAAAAAAAAGATTTCACCGTTTATCTTTGGAGGATGCTAGAGAACAGTATTTTGAAAACTGGTTAAAAATAAGGGGGGAGGAAGAGAGAGTCAAGCCTTTCCTGTATAAACGGTACTTCAGAATAACCAAAAAGTCACTGAGAGGAAGTTTCTCTTTATAGAGAAAACATTCCAGCTCAGATATGAAGGAATGGTGAGACTAGAATGGTGCTAGTTTGTAACCCTTAGTGAAATGATAGAGCTAGGCAATGATAACGAATGACTGCCTAGTGGAAAGCTGACAGGAAACCATATAAAGCACAGATCACACTTGCAATGCTAAAATTCACTGCTCCATTTTCACATCACAGAGACAGGTAGATGTCACACGCCTCCTGGCGGGAGAACACAATACCACCTACAAAGAGTTCTTGACCAAGAAACCAGACCCACATCGGAATAAACTTCTACATCTATGTAACTGTTTTTAGGAAATGAAAGAAACAGAGGAACATGCTAGAGGACACCACGTGGATATGGTCAGCGGAAATCTGGCCTGTAGACAACTCTGTGTGGCAAATAATCCAGTTCCCTGCACAATTATAAGGGAGCAAAAAAGGAAAAGCAGGACCTATACATTAATGGAGACGGAAAACAGAATTCAATCAAATTAAGGTGTGGGCTTTCTTTGGATCCTCCATAAAGAAAAAACTAATTTTGAAAACTTGAGAAAACGGGAGGAATATGAACACTTCACCATTTGATATTAAGAATTGTTATTAATTTCACAAAGTTTCATCACTGTAGTGCCTTTGCTTTTAAAAAGACAATCCTTGGGGCGCCTGGGTGGCTCAGTCGGTTGAGCGTCCGACTTCAGCTCAGGTCACGATCTCGCGGTCCGCGAGTTCGAGCCCCGCGTCGGGCTCTGGGCTGATGGCTCGGAGCCTGGAGCCTGCTTCCAATTCTGTGTCTCCCTCTCTCTCTGCCCCTCCCCCATTCATGCTGTGTCTCTCTCTGTCTCAAAAATAAATAAACGTTAAAAAAAAAAAAATTAAAAAAAAAAAAAAAAAGACAATCCTTGGGGTGCCTGGGTGGCTCAGTAGGTTGGGCATCCGACTTCGGCTCAGGTCATGATCTCGCAGTTTGTGGGTTCGAGCCCCGCATTGGGCTCTATGCTGACAGCTCGAAGCCTGGAGCCTGCTTCGGATTCTATGTCTCCCTCTCTCTCTGCTCCTCCCCCACTCATGCTGTCTCTCTCTGTCCCTCAAAAATAAAATAAAACATTAAAAAAATTTTTTTAAATAAATAAATAAAAAGAGAATCCCTGCGGTGCCTGGGTGGCTCAGTTGATTGAGCATCTGACTCTTAATTTCAGCTCAGGTCATGATCTCACGGCTTGTAGGTTTGAGCCCTGTGTTGGGCCCTGTTGAGCCCTGGCAGAGCCTGCTTGGGATCTTCTCTCTCCCTCTCTCTCTGCCCCTCTCCCACTTGTTCTCTCTCTCTCTCTCTCTCTCTCTCTGCCTCCCTCCCTCCCTCAAAATAAATGAATAAACTTGAAAAAAAATTTAATGGTAACTTTAAAAAAAAAAAAGAGAGAGAGTGAATCCTTATCTTTTAAATTTGAGAGCTGGGGAAAGTGGGTGGGAGTACAGGAGAAATGAGATTGGCCATGTATTGACCCACGTTGGTACACTGGAGTCTATCCTGCCTACTTTTGTGTATGTCTGAAATTTATAATAATAAATTTTTTTTAAATTAGGGTGAAGGTAAACTGATAGAGTTGTCCATCAATACTCCCTCAATGAAGAGACTTCTAAAGGATGTACTTTAGGGAGGAGATTGAACTCAGAAGGATCAAGATGCAAAAGGATTAGTGACAGAAACAACTAGTATGATAACAAATCTACACACCAACTGAATAAAACAATAATAATAATAATAAATTTTGGAAAGTAAAAAAAAGATAATCCTAAAATATCAAACAATAGTAATGAGTAAGATGGGAGTGAGAGCTGGAGTTAAGGTTTTCTCTTGGTCCTCTTATTGTTCAGGTACAAGTCAAACATACAGGTTAAAAATATAAGGGTAATCAACTACAGAAATAGAATGTCCAAAATATGTAGACACAAAAAAGGAATTAAGTAAAATACAAAAGGAGAGGGGAAAAAATGCACAAAAACCCAGGGTGGAAACATATCTGTAAAGGTGTTCAATTTACTATTCTCCTTTCAACTGTACATATGTTTTATATATTCTTTTTTATATATTAAATAACTAAAATTCAAATTATAAGAAGAGTAAACTAAAATGTAAGAGGTTAGCAATAAAAGCCAAATGTATCATTATTCATAATCATTATGAAGAGGCTAATAAAACTGACAACCTAAAAGGAGAGATTGTTAGGTTGAATACAAAACAAATTCTAGGTATTTGTAAGATACATGCCTAAAATAAGAGTATGGCAAAGTTAAAAGTAAATCATACTGGGGGAAATTCTGATGAGAGCAGAATATAGGCATGGTTTGTATCTCCCCAATAGACTGCTTATCAATAGTCACAAAGGAAAAATATTAACTATACAGTGGGAAATCAAACAACCCCTTGACCAGGTTGTCAAAATTCAAATCAAAAAAGAGAAACAAATGGAAACTATATGCTTCCAAATGAAATGTGGAGAAGAACTTAATATCATTTACTTAGGATTCTGGCTGGGAATGCATAACCTGAATCTAATTATGAGGAAATATACAAACTTAAAATGAAGAAAGTTTAGAAAAAAAAACTTTACTTTTATTTTTTCAAAATTTATTTATTTATTGTGAGAGAGAGTGTATGTGAGCAGGGGAGGGGCAGAGAGAAAGGGAGAGAGAGAATCCCAAGTAGGCTCTGTGCTATCAGCACAGAGCCCCATATGGGGCTCAATCTTACATACCATGAGATCATGACCTGGGCCAAAATCAAGAGATGGACACTTAAACGACTGAGCTACCCAGATGCCCCTAGAAAATTTTAAATGACTATATTCTCCAAAGGCGTCAATGTCATAAAAGACAAAAAAAGGCTGAGGAACTGTTCCAAATTAAGGAGACTAGAGACATGACAACTGAACATAATAGATGATCCTAAATTGAATGTTGTCTTCAACTAAAAAAAGACATTATAGAGTCGATTGACAAAATTGGAATGTGGAAGGTAAAGTATTATAGCAATGTTAAATTTTTGAAACTGATAAATGAATGATTATTATATAAGAGAACACCATGATTCTTAGGAAATATATATTAAAGTACTTAGAGGCAAAAGGCCAGCATATACGCAATTTACTCACAGTGGTCTGGGGGAAAAAAGGATGTGTGTGTGTGTGTGTGTGTGTGTGTGTGTGTGTGCGCGCATACACATTTTATAAATGTATATATACACAAAGAGCAAATGATAAAAGCAAATAGGGCAAAATGTTAACAAAAGGTGAACATGGATAAAGAGTATATGAGTGTTCTTTGTATTATTTTCTGTAAATTTGAAGTTATTTCCAAGTAAAACATTTTAAGTAAACGGATAACTGAATTGTCCACCTAAAATGGTTAAAAATGGAGGGGGTGCTTGGCTGGCTTAGTCAGTGGAGCATATGACTCTTGATCTTGGGGTTGTGAGTTTGAGCCCCAAGTTGGGTGTAGGGATTACTTAAAATAAAATCTCAGGGTGCCTGGGTGGCTCAGTCAGTTAAGCATCTGACTTCAGCTCAGGTCATGATCTCACGGTTCGTGGGTTCAGGCCCCATGTCAGGATCTGTGCTGACAGCTCAGAGCCTGCAGCCTCCTTCTGATTCTGTGTCTCCCTTTCTCTCTGTCCCTCTCCTGCTAGCACTCTGCCTCTCTCTCTCAAAAATAAATAAAAAACATTAAAAAGTTAAAAAAAATCAGATCTTAAAAAATTAAAATGGCAATTTTATGTTATTCATATTTCACCACAGTAAAAGAAATCTAAAAAAATTATCAATCCCTCTTTAAAAAGTAAAAGGATAGAAAGAGATATTCTGGAAAATCACTAACCAAAGAAAGCTGGTATTTAATAATACCAGATAAAAATAGACTTTGAGAGAAAAAGCTTTACTAGAAAGAAAGGACACGATTTCATAATAATAAAGTTGAGGGGCACCTGGGTGGCTCAGTTGGTTAAGCATCCAACTCCTGATTATGGCTCAGGTCATGATCTCATGGTTCATGGGATTGAGCTCCACATCGGGCTCCCTGACAGCAAGGAGCCTGCTAGGGATTCTCTCTCCCTCTATCTCTGCCCCTCCCCTGCTCTCTCTCTCTCTCAAAATTATCAAGTAAACTTTTTAAAAAGTTTAATTAACTATGAAGATTCTAAACCTGCATAGTCCATTATGGTAGCCACATGTGGCTAAACTGGCTAACTAAACAAAGTTAAACATTCAATTCCTCAGTTGCACTAGTCACACTTCAATAGCCACAAATGGCCATCATACCAAACAGTGCAGAAAAGAACTTTTCCATCACTGCAGAAAGTTCTGGACAGTACTGTGGAATGATTTAAAACTTTTATCTAATAACATAGTCAAAAAATATATAAAGTGGGGTGCCTGGGTGTCTCAGTTGGTTAAGCATCTAATGCCTGACCTCAGTTCAGGCCTCAATCTCAGGGTCATTATTCATACCCTGTGTGGGGCTCCATGCTGAACATGAAGCCTACTTAAAAATATAGATAGATAGATAGATAGATAGATAGATAGATAGATAGCAAAACTGACATGATGAGAAGTTTAAAAATTCACTATCATAATAGATCTTAATATACCTCTCTCAGTAATAGAACAGGCAGACAAAAATGAGTAAGGTTTGTAAGATTTGAACAATGTAATTAAGTCAATTTAATGGAATATGAATAAGCCTATAGCCAGCAGCTGAAGAATACATATTCTTCTTAATCACACATGGAACATTTACAAAATGTGACTATCTACTAGGCCATAAAGGAAGTCTCAACATATTGCAAAGATTCAGAATCACAGAAACCAGGTTCTTTAGCTACAATGGAATGAGGGTCAAAATCTAAAATAAAAAGACAACTAAGCAAAGAAAAACTGGTTTGGGAATTTTAAAATATGCTTTTAAAAAATGAATAGACCGGGGCGCCTGGGTGGCTCAGTCGGTTGAGCGTCCGACTTCGGCTCAGGTCACGATCTCGCGGTCCGTGAGTTCGAGCCCCGCGTCAGGCTCTGGGCTGATGGCTCAGAGCCTGGAGCCCACTTCCGATTCTGTGTCTCCCTCTCTCTCTGCCCCTCCCCCGTTCATGCTCTGTCTTTCTCTGTCTCAGAAATAAACATAAACATTTTAAAAAATTTAAAAAAATAAATAAATAAATAAATAAATAAATAAATAAAAAATGAATAGACCAAAGTAGAAATAACAATGGAAATTAGAAAATTCTTAGAACTTAAAAATACCAAATACTAACATACTACATAATAAAAACTTAGGCAACATCCCAAATGTCCATCAACAGCAGAAAGGGCAAATATATTCATACAATGGAAATGAATCAGTAACTCAAAGAAAAAAGTAGTGATAACTGACAACCTGGATAGCTCTCACAGATACTAAGCTGAAAGAAACTGGACACAGCAGAATACATACCCTATTATTCCATTTATATGATGTTCACATACAGGCAAAAATCTATGGTACTAGGAGGCAGAAGGTTTCTCTTGGAAGAAGATACTAACTAGAAAGGGACATACGTGAAGAAGTATTCTGGGGTGCAGGAAATGCTCTGGGGGTGGTTATGGGAGTGTATAAGTATATACAATTCATTAAGTCACAGCTAAGATTTCTATACTGTACTGAAAACTAAGTATACCACAATAAAAACAAATCTAAAAAAAATCCAAAAACCAAAAAAACTTACAGAATGCAGCTAAAGCAATATTGAGAGGGAAATGAATACCCTTAAATGTTTTTACTTGGAAAGAAGCCTGAAAAGACTAAAAGTTAAGTAGGCATGCAACTTGAAGTTAGAAAAACAGAACAAATTCATACAAAAGTGAGAGCAATAATGAGAGATACTAATAAAGATCTAACCCACCTTTTCACCCTTCCCTAGGAGACTGCTCTGCCTAGAGACCATTTTTGTTCATATCTACACATTTCTGTCCACAGGTCCTCTCCACTTCCTCTCCTGCCACCCCAAATCTCACCCCAATCTCCAATTGCCTGTCCCTATCTCCTCACTCTGGCTGTAGAAATTGGAGAAGCGGTCAAGGGCATCACAGAATTCAGTGGGAAGGCACTTTCTGGGATGGTACAGGTAGCAGAGTGGGGAGACCGGCCAGCAGCGTGGTGACAGGACCAGTATGGAAACTGTTGGACTTGAATCTTCGATAAATAGTTCTTTCTCAGCCTCCTCTTCCTCTGCTTCCTCCTGAGAGATAGAAGGATTTCAAGGGCTCTTGGGCTCCCTTCTTTGGTCTAGTCTTTTGCTCTCCTATTCTCCCTCTCATTTCCCTTGCTCTTACCTCTTCTTCGTCCAGGCCCTGTTCTTCCTCATTCTCCTGCTCCAAGAGCAGCTTGTCAAGCCGCTGGAGCTGGAAGAGGTGGAACTGGTGCTGCAGCTCCTCGGACATGCTCAGGCTCCGCAGCATCTGCTGGGGGAGGCGGTTGGGGAAGCAGAGGCCGATCTGCTCCAGCACGGCCCCCTCCAGCCAGCTCGAGCCCAAGCTCAGGAGACGGTCTGCCATGTAGTGCCTGCGGTGTCACACACAGGCCGGGCCGAGCCTCAGTGTGGGCACTCCACCCTGCTTCCCCTCTTCCTCCCTGCTCCCTTTCCACCAGTGCCATGGCCATCTCTGTATCTTAGTCCCTCCTCCTCCATCTTCTCTCCAAGACTCAAATCTTCACCCTTTCTAGACTCTAGGTCTCCCCTCCCCTACCTCTCAGACCTGCACTCACTGGTAGAAGTGCTCAAAAGTAGTAGCCAGCTCCAGGCCAGAAAGGACCATGATGGGCTCCAGGTGCCGCTGAAGCTTCCCCAGCATTTCCACTCCAGGGGCTCCACCAACCAGGCCGCCCTGGATCTGCTGGTCGATGTGCCTGGCAAACTGCTCACTTATCTGGGGGCAATGGAAAGGGCACGGGCCAACCATGAAGAGGGAGTGGAGCAGGAGAGTGGGCAGTGAGAGGAGGCGAAAGGCAGAGAAAGAAGCCAGCTCTCAGTGGTGACCAGGAGGCTGGTAGTACTCACGTGAGCAGCGGTGAGGAAGGACTGCTGTAGCAACGCGCCGGAGAAGCCACTGCGCAGAGCCAGCGTGAAGGCCGCCCGAGGCCCAAAGAGCTCCGAACCTGCTCTCTGCAAGTGCTCGTAGAGTTTGCAGTACCGAGGCACGAAGTCGGGGTCCCTCCAGGCTGCAGCCAGGAACCTGCTGACCTGAGAAGAGAGGAGAAATAGCATAAAAGGTGTGGTCCCACATGCAATAGCCTAGCAGCCCTGCCCCCGCCTCCCACTGCACTTCCTTCCACTCACCTGCTCTTGCACCACGCTCAGCCAGCACTGGGTTATGTTCCTCAGGCTGCTGCTTGGAAGAACTGGTGAAGGCCCGGGGCTCCGATCCCGGCCCTTACTGTTCTTGCTGACTGTGGAGACAGAGGGCAAAGGAAGGGGTTTCATCTCAGCCCCTGAGTGAATCTAGGGGATCTTGGGTACTGACCCCTGGAAAGGTGCGCACAGAGCAGTCAGGAAAAGTAAGATCCAAGAGGGGAAGGAGCCAGGTATCACCACTGGCCAGATTCTCAGCTCAACAGGCCATGGCTGGGACTTACTAGGCCGAGTGGATGGTTCAGGAGAAGGCCCAGGCGGAGGCTCCACATGCACCAGCAAGTGACAAAGGCGACGAACTCGAGAGGCAAAGGATGCCGCTCGACTCAGGGGGTTCTGAGAGCTCTCCCTTTGCTCTAAGTACTGATCCAGCAGCCATCCCAGGGAACTCACACCTTCCGCATCTAAAAGAAGACAGACCAGAAACAGCTGATGGGAAATAGGGGAACAGATAGCCCAGGAAGAGGAGAGAAAAGGCCCAATTATACAAAAAGCCTTGGTTGGGGCGGGCAGCCAGGTCAAGCCCTCCCATCACCAAGGCTTACTTCATTGGGAGTCTAGGGGTACACTAACAGGTTGGGGGTAGGGTAGAGAAGATTCAAATACCCAGTAGTCCCTGGGGCAGGAAGGAGAGGAGCACTGAGGTGACAGGCCTTCGGCAATAAAGACAGGGACCAAGAGAACCAAGAGCATTAACTCAGGTGATCCCTGGGAACAATTATGAGGAACTGGTTAGTGGGGCCAGGGGTCGCGATGGTTACCGGGGGAGGTGATGTTCTGCACCAGGGGGCTGACCAGGGCCTCCCAGCAGGTCTTGCCCAGTGCTTGGGCGGCCTCATCGTCAGGGAGGAAGCGATCAGCAAAATTCTGCTCGTGGCGCAAAACCCTGTTCAGTCTGGGAACAAGAGGTGTGTGGTCAAGGATTTAAGGCACAGGTTTTTTTGAGGCCTCCACTCAAGCACAGTCAGCTCCCAATCCCACCATGCTCAGTCCCCTAACCAGCTCGCAGCCATCAGCACACACTTCTCACCTGTGTTCACCCTCCCCTCTCGTCCCGGCCACTGCTTTACCTTTCAGACTTCTGCAGAAATCTCCCACCACCTACTTCTTAGCAATGTCCTCCTGATCCATTAACCTCTCCCCGCTCCCTTCAACCCCAGCCACTGTCTGCCCCACCCACCTGGGACAGAGCTGGAGGAGGCGCCTGCGGTCCTCTGCTATGTCCCGGCTCCAGGCTTGCGCCCGAATGGTGTAGAAGAGACAGGTACGGCGACATAGCTGCTCCCGGAATAGTGGCCAGAAAGTGGGCTTCGGGCCCAGGACCTCCACACCTCGAACCCGGGTGTCAATGCCACCCTGTAACATGCACACACTTGTCTGTCACCTAAGCCACCCAGCCACCAAGCACTACCAAGAAAAAGCCAGGCCTCACACCCTGAATTCCCTTGGAGGCTCTTGAGATATTCTCACATCTCTGGAACTCAACAGGCTTCTGGGCCATCCCGGAGCAGGTATGTGGCCTGAGCCTGGCCCCCCAAGTGCTGGGGAATGCAGTCACTATGGAGACCCTGTACTACCCCGTGATTCCCAGCCCAGCCTCTTCCCTCACTCTACCTGCTGGCAGCGCTTTATGCGGATCTGGATGATGGGCCAGAAGCGGTTCAGGTTCTCCAGGAGGATCACCCTGCTGGCAGAGGGCATCACATTCACCTGATGGGGCAGGGGAGGAGAGAGAACTGTCACCTCTGGAAGTGGGGTTGGACAGACTATTGACAGCAGCCACAAGTCTTGTGATGGTGTGTGCCCTTTACTTCTGCACCGAGCCCACAAACCCGCACGAATCTGCTTCCCGAACTCTGCTCTCACTGCTTATGACTGCAGGCAATGCCTGCCTGGGGGAAGGAATATGGAGTAAGGTCAAGGTGGGGGAGGGCACCAGGGTCCTCACCATGTTGAGCTCAGTGCTGATGCAGCTGGCACTGTCACCCCCAAACACCACCACTCTGGCTGGCATGTAACTTGAGTCCTCACTGGCCACGAGCAAAGTCAGCTGCCTGAGACAAGAGAAAACAATCAGTTAGAACAAGGACCCTGGTCTTTGTTCAAAGTGACTTCAACCTACCACTTCTTCCTCAGACTCCTGTCTCTCTGCTACCTCCTTAAGTGTCAGTGTTCCCGGATCCCCTGCTCTCCTCTTATCTTTCCCCAAAAGGAATTTTTTCTTCAAAATGACTTTATTTAAAAACCATAGTTCCAAGCAAAAAACGAATACTCTACTCCAAATCCACATGTCTACACTAGACGGCTCCTCTTAGCTTTCATACCATGTACCCAACAGACATTTCCATGTCACAACGCATAGGTACCTCTAAGTCAACATGCCTAAATGGAACCACGATCCATCCACAGAAGCCTGCTCCTTCCTCTTCCATCATCCTTCTTGGGAAAGAAAACTGCCATCTACCAAAGCACTCTGTCACTATGACTTCTCCCACTCATGGCTTCCCTCATGTCAATGGCATGTCCTATAGACTCTGCTCCTTGAGATCTCCCAGTCTGCCACCCCTCACTATTCCCACTCCCTGTGCCTAACTGAAGACATTCGTTTCTCAACTAGATCACTGCATAAACCTTCCAAATCTTTCTCCGGCCTCCAACCCAAACTGCCATGATTGCCAGAGTGACTTTTCTAAATGGAAAAAAAAAAAAAATCTTGTTTTGTCTCTTCTCTCCTTAAAATCCTTCAATGGCTCCCCAAGTTCCAGAATAAAGCTCAAACTTCTTAGCTCACAAAACTCTCTGTGGTCTGTGGTCTGGCTCTGCCTAGTTTTATGGCGGTCTCCTGCCATTTCACGACAAACACCCTTCATTCCAGCCAAACACAGTTACTTAAGCTTCCCCCAAATACATCATTACATTTCTTACTAACATTTTGCACATATGCTGTCCCTCTGCCTGGACTTCCCACTTCCCTCTATTTACACAGCTAATTTCTACTTTGGAGCTCTGCTCACTTAGCCCCACCTTCTAGAAGGCTTCTCCCACCTCTCACTTGGCCTCAGGGTCCAGGGCACATGGTGGTTTTTCTTACTCTTATTGATTCTCCAGCCTAGTTCCCCAAGGAGACTGCAAATTCCCTAAAGACGGGTACCATATCTTATTGTCCTTATAGCCCCAGACCCTGGCCCAGTGCCTGGCACAGAGTATATACATTAAACAAGCACCCATGGGAAGAGTGAATAAGGCAGTTGTCAATCTCCCTCAACACCACGCACAGGATAGTGACATCTATACCTGTGGGCAGAGCACATCACCAGGCTCAGGGAGTGAGGATGTCTATACTGCACAAGGAATGCAGATCAATGTGTCTATCTGTTTACTGCACAAAATGGGTTTGAGTGTGTCTCACACATAGGGGTTACAGACAGGGTTGCGTGTATGTGGGTGCTTTGGAGAATATATGCTGGGGTGTATCAGAATATTCCCACACATGTGTGTGTGCACCTGTGGTGCACATGGGCATGTTCACACCTAATAAGAACACCACGGTGCATGTGCAAGGTGATATAGTGGGAGCCGGTGCTGCCATTGGACTCCCAGTAGGTCTTGGGGTTTCGATCCGTCAGCTTGCTGGCCCGGTGAGGGTTGGAAGACACCTCCACCTTCTCCCAGCACTTGTCCTCCTTCACTTCCACACTGGAGCCTGGGGGCAAGTGGGAAGTTAGTTGAGAGAGAAAAAAGTAAAAAGAGAGAAGAAATACTGGGGTGGGAGCCAGGAGAAAGCAGATTGGGACACAGACCCTGGCAGAGATGCCTGAGGAACACGTCAAAGAATGGGATGTTGATGGGTCGGTGGGTTCGTCTGTGGTCTTCGATCTGGCCCAGCACCATCTGCAGCCAGAACATCAGAGAGAAGGGGCGCGGCGAGGAAGGAAGAACATGAAGAACACACAGAAACAGGTATGGAGAACAAGTCAAGGAGCAACAAAACACTCAACCTCTCCCTTCACAAATTTTGGCAGAACGGGACCATGTGGGGTAAAGAAAGGCTGGGAAACAAGTGCCCCAGATTTGCTACCACTTGTGCCAAGTAGGGTTACCAAACAGGGACACACACCGAATCCCCTTCCCCTGCTTCTCACTTATGTTCTCCCTAAGCTCTGAACCCACAAGCCTCCTCACCTGAATGCAGCCAGCCAGGATGCTGGAGGTGAGGTTACTATAGAGCTGGGCGTGTTTTTCACACTCAGTCACCAGGTCCCGAAGCTCACAGGCCAGCAGCAGCTGAGCCGAGTGCTTGTCCAGGACTTTGGAGAGGGCCTCTTTGGCTCCCAGGCAGCAGAGAACCACTGCATAGTCCTTGTGCATTGAGGCCAGGCGATGCAGAAAGCAGAGCAGCTCCTGAACAATCTGAGCCCGGAGCCACAAGATTAATGTATGGGATGCAAAGGGCAGGCCACATAAAGGATGAGGGGTGGGTTCGAAAAGGGAATGTGGTGGCTGAGACTTTGGAGAAGTTTGAAAGCCCAGGGAAAGGAGAGTACCAAAGAAGGTTGGGACAGAACAGTGGGGGTGCTGGGACTCCAGAGGTGCCAGAAGCAGGGTCTGGGCACAGCTTCCAATGCTTCTTGCTGCCAGGACGAAGCTCTCTCAAGAGCCCACCTTGGTGCCTGAGCCTTGGTCCACAATCCACAAACCGGGGAGGGTGGAGAGCGAGGAATGTTTGGATTGGTGAATGTGGGCTTCTCCTAAACCCAGAATCTAAAATCCAGCTGCAGGCAAAAGATTATTCTTCAAAGGCCCCAGTTCTGAGCATTCTTAGAGGAAATTCCTTCCTCTCCATCCCTCTCGGTGTTCAGACTCATCCAGAAAGGCTGTGCTTTGCCTTCCATTGCCTCACAAAGGTAGCCAGCGCCCCAGAGGCTGCCTCTCCCTCCCCTGCCTTTATCGGGGCCCTGGTACCTCAGAGTCACTGCTAGGGCCATTCAGACAGTTGAGGCAGGGCTCCAAGACCTCATGCCAGGGGAGGACCATCGCCTCAGGGTGATCCAGTAGCCGAGTCATGACCCTAGTGACGGGATGAAACAAAGTCCCTGCAGTCCGCAGCTCCCCTTACCTCCGATGCACGGGTGCCCCAACAGGGCCCTCACCTCAATGCAGTCAGCAGCAGAGTTTTGTTGGGTCCCGGGGCATCCAGAGTCCGCAGCAACAGGAGGAAGGGCTGAGTCTCCTGCTGGAGGCGCTTTAGGAGGGGTCTCACGGCGCCCCCTGGGCCGCCCTCCCGGCACAGCACCCGCTCTAAGCCCAGTAGGAGTTCCGCAGATGGGCCCCCTGCTAGGGACGGGATCAGATGCTCAGGGGACCCATCCTGGCCCTGGGTGCCAGGGGTTTCCAGTGCTGCTGCCAGACGCATGGGAGGAAAAACATGAGTATGAAGAGGAGTTATGCAAGTTGGTCAAACCACGAACTGGACAAGTCCAGAAAATCACCCCCAAATTTTCCTCCTATTTGGAGGATTGTCTGTAGTTTGTACCAAACTGTGGGGATTTTCTTCTCTGGCCCCAGTATATAGCTAGCTGCATCTGGAAAAAAGTTTAGTTCGGCAAACACTGTCATGTTAAACACATAAATTTTTAATCTCATATAGTCATACAATTACGTTTCATCATTAAATGGGAGCTTTGTGGTTACATAAGCCAATAAATATTAGCTATTATAATTACATCCCTCTACTACCTAGCACGGTGGCTTTAAAGATTTTTTAAAAATTTTTTTGAAGTTTTTATTTATTTATTTTAAAAGAAAGAGAGAGAGAGAAAGAGAGAGAGAGAGAGAGAGCATGCACACGTGCACAACAGGGGAGGGGCAGAGAGAAAAGGAGAGAATCCCAAGCAGGCTCTGCACTGTCAGGACGGAGCCCCATATGGGGCTTGAACTCACAAACCATGAGATAATGACCTGAGCCGAAATCAAGAGTCGGACACTTAACTGACTGAGCCACCCAGGTGCCCCTAAAGATTTTATTTTTTTACCGTTTATTCTTTTTTGGGAGACAGAGAAGGACAGAGCACAAGTGGGGGAGGAGCAAAGAGAGAGGGAGACACAGAATCTGAAGCAGGCTCCAGGCTCTGATCTGTCAGCACAGAGCCCGATGTGGAGCTTGAACCCGCAAACCGCGACATCATGACCCGAGCCAAAGTTGGACATCTAATCGACTCAGCCACCCAGGTGCCCCAAGAGTTTATTTTTAAGTAATCTCTACACCCAACATGGAGCTGGAACTTACAACCCAGAGATCAAGAGTCACATGCTCTACTGGCTGAGCCAGTCAGGCACCCTGCATGGTGGCTTTACTCTAGGTAACGCTAGTCTAGAGTATCCTTCTCCTCTTGGTCAGGAAGTTTTACTTAAGATCTAACTTGAGTGCCAAAACCCTTACTCGTTTCCTGAAGGTTTATCATGTCTTTCCAGTAAGGTACTAGTACATAAGCCTTAGCCCTTCTGGCCACAGGCCAGCACTGCCCGATTCCTCGGCAGAACCACCCCCTCCACAATGGTACCTGTGTGCTCAGGACTGCCCGGCGGCTCCGAGTAGCGATTGAGAAGCATCATGAGGATGGTACGTGTGGTGGGCATGGGTTCTGTCCCCGGTGCTATCCCAGAGTGCCTGAACAAGGTGTCTCTCAGCTCCCGGGTTACAATCTGGTCCCCCAGAGTGTGGTGGTTGCACAGAAGCAGGTTGAGCAGGAGCAGACCGTTTCTCACTGCGGAGGAACACCTGGGAGGAGGGAGGTAATCCCGGGAAGAAATTGAAACAGAGTGAATGCAACGGAAGCAGGAAGCAAGCACAGAGGGGAAGAGGCCTGCAGCTGGGGGAAGAGAGGGCTCCAGGACTCCTGTGAGGCCAGGACATCTGGCTCCCTGATCTCAAGCCACTCCTCCCAACCCCAGGAAGGAAGGCCAGGGTGCTCTTGCTCTCTCTGGGGATCTCCCTACCCCCAACCACTTGGCCTCTCTACCAGTAACAGTCAGAGAGGGCCACCAATGTTTCATCCAGAGGTAACAACATGAAGGGAATTTCTGTGAAGCACATGAGATATAGACAGAGCAGCAGCGGGGGTTGGGGCTTAGCGGGAATTTGGAGGGTGATGCCCTGACCCCTCTGTGTTCAGCATCAGGATCACGGCTGCGGGGACAGTAAGAAGCAGGCTCTCAGAGCCTGGGCGGGTGGCTGAGTCAATGCTGGCGAAGATCTCTCTGGTCATCTGGGCATCAAACAAAGGATGGATAGAATCTCGGCCAGTGATAAAAGTGGGGATCTCCGAGGAGCTGGCAATGGCCAGCATCTTCAGTGCCTGCAAGGGGGATGTGGAAGCAGAATTAGTTATGGGTAGAGCCGCCATGCAGAGAAAGAGGAGAGCCAGGCCCTCATTCTCTGACCCCAAACTTTGGGGCAGCTGAGCTGTTGGCAAATAGGTCGAGTAGGAGATGGAAATGGAAGAGGTGGTGATGGGATACCAGTGATAAAAACAAAAAGAAAGACAAGAGAAGAAAGCAAAGAAAATACTGAGGCTCAGTGATAAAATCAGCCAGCAACTTCTCTCTGCCAGTGCCAAGGCTAACTGAGTGGGATGGCTGCCCCCTCCTGTAGCTACCTCTCAAGATGGGGCCCTTTCATAGCATCTAGTTGTATTCAAAGGCTTTACCTTGACATTGTCTTCCACGTCACTGGACCACCCCTCCCTTTGTAGAACCTCCCTTCTCTTGAGTGCCAGGATCTCATATACTCCTGGTTGTCCTGCCTCCCTGGAATTCCTCTGCCAAATCCTTGAATGTGGAAGTTCCTGCCCCCTTCTCACTCTGTACTCCCTCCCTAGACAACTTCATCTGCTCCCATCGCTTCAATCACCACCACTAGGCCAACACTCTCAAACCTATGTCCCTTGACCTCTAAAGCCAGTAGCCAGCCCTCCTCGACAAGACTACTTGGGTTGTCTCACAGGAAGAGCGGTTGGAATTCTAGGAAAAAATACTTGGAATGCATGAACGTGTCTGCTGGTACTACAAAGAAAATGAAATTAAGATGAAAGCTATACCTCTCTTCCCTGGTGAAAGGGAGGACACTTGAGAAGAAACCCTCTGGGGAGGGAGAAGATTAGAACTAATTCTCAGGACACTCTCCCTTATAAGGCCTGAATCCTCCACGCTACCATTACGCTATGTCACAACAAGGCTTTCTCCCTTTGGTTACCCCACTCTCCCCAGTTAGCTGAATTCTATAAACCTGAAGTTATAAATAAGATGATGCCATTTTGCTAGAGGGCAAGAGTTTGAATTTAGGGGCAAATGCTGTATTTTGGTCATGCCATCTGAAAGGGTTGGGGAATTCTCTGAGCAAACACGGCCTAGATGATGAATGCTTGGCTGCTCTTCAGAGCAGCACCTAGCTGGCCCCGCACAGGAAAAGAGCCTCCCAACCTCACTCTGAGACAGCCTAACCTAAGGGGACCGGGGCTCCTGTCCGTGTTGTTGCCATTATACTGTCAGAATCCATTCTCAGAACTGATCTGGATGAGGCCTACTTGCCCCCCTCAGGGACTCCAAGCTATACAGAGCACACCCTGTCCACACCTCCTACCAGCCAGCACTTGTGTCTGGAGTATTCAGGAAGCTAATTCTTCTATAAGCTCCCCTGGATGAGGGCCCCCCTTCCTCTGGGCCCACGTGGCAAGTCACCCACATCTGGTGAGGGGGTATTTTCTGTGTAAGGGTACCACTCAGATCAAAGGGTAAAAAATCATTTTGTCACATGCAGAAAATTAGTCTCCAACCAGATATCTAACTGTAACTAAAAAGATATGGGAAACTGAACAAACCTAAAAACTCAATTCCAGACCTTCTTTCCATACCTCTTCCTCCTTCCACATTCCCCCACTTAGTGAATGACCTCCTCATCCCCTCTGCTGCTCCATTTTAAACCTGGGAGTCATTCTTAAAAACATTCTCCCTTTCTTCCAACACACATTCAATGGCAAAGGCTGTTCTGCTAGAACCTTCAACCCACCTGCATCTTTCCATCCTAATGTCTCCTCCCTGGTCTAAATCACCACAGTACCTCCTCAAGATCAGCCGTCCCCCGGCCTGCCCCTCCTGCCCATCACTCTCTCCCACCAGACCCAGTCCACTCACCGCCAGCCCTGCCTGCTGCACCAGGACGGAAGTCTTATATTCTTGCATGCAAACCAGCACAGCGTAGATGCCACCCTCCCTGGCAAAGAGTGGGCGCCACTCATGCTTGGTCATGAGCAGGTAGAGGAGGCGCAGGGCCAGCACCACCACCATCTTCTCTCCCACCTGGTTGGTCAGCAGCTCCACCAGCGTCTTCACTAGCTTCTCTCTTAGAGAGAAGAGACATTGGAGTTCCCCATCCCAAAAGTCACACCTGACTCCCTGTCCAACCCTCTCCACCAAGATCCATCACCCCCACCATTATCCAAGCTGCTCTTGCCTTAGTTCCACTCTTCACTCCCTCTCCTCTGCAGGCTAACTGCCTCTGGCTCCTCACCTCATGAAGGAGGCAGTAGAGCAAAATGGTTACCAACTCTGGCTCACCTTTTCTTTTTTTTTTTGTTGGGAGAGAAAGAAAGAGAGAGAGAACGTCTGTGCATACATGCACGTGTCAAACACAAGTAGGAGAAGGACAGAGGGAGAGGGAGGGAGAATTGTAAGCGGGCTCCATGCCCAGTATGGAGCCCAAAGTGGGGCTCAACCTCACAACCACGAGATCATGACTGGAATAAAAATCAAGAGTTGGACACTTAACAGACTAAGCCACCCAGGCGGCCCTGGTTTACCTTTTCAAATAAATCTATAAATTCAATGTAATTCTAATCACAATGTTTGAAAGGTTTTTTATAAAACATATGGCAGGTAGATTTGGGCATAAGATGAGAAAATATGTAAGAATAGTCAAGAAATGTTTAGAAAGAAATAATGGTAGACTTGTCTGCTAGTTAACAAAAGATAAATTTATAAAAATTAAAATTCTGGAAATGATGCAGGATAGATACAGATCGCTAGGTAAGGGTGGCATCCCAGCCAATGAGAAGAGCAAGGACCATGTGACACATGAGGTGGAGACACCTGAAACAATTACAGCTGGGGTTCTGCCTCACTCCATCAGCATAAATAAACTGCAAACAGATTTTAAAGTAAATGTAAAAAACAAAGCCATAGCTATCCTTAGAAAATAAAGACAAATACTTTTTATAATCTTGAAATAGGACAGACTCACTCAAAACCTAGAAGCCATTAAAAAGTTTAAAAGTATTCTAGAGGCACCTGGCTCAGTCGGTTAAACGTCCGACTTTAGCACAGGTCATGATCTCGCGGTTTGTGAGTTCAGGCCCTGCATTGGGCTCTGTGCTGACAGCTCGGAGCCTGGGGCCTGCTTCGGATTCTGTGTCCCCCACTCTCTCTGCCCCCCCATTTGTGCTCTGTCTCTGTGTCTCAAAAAAATAAACATTTAAAAAATTAAAATATTAAAATATTCTAACGCAGGGGTGACTGACTGGCTTGGTCAGTAGAATAGGTGACTCTTGATCTCAGGGTCATGAGTTCGAGCCCCATGTTGGACGTAGAGCCTACTTAAAGGTTAATTAATGAATTCTAACATAAAATTCTAAAACTTCAGCACAATGAAAGACACTGTCCACAAAGTTAAGAGATAAGCAATATGAGTTAGAGAGAGAGTCCTATGGAAATGCTAATTTGAAGGAAAGGAAGAAGTGCTCCAGAGTCCCTAGATCACATTGAGTGTCACAAGAAAAAAAACTGGATTTATTTCTTCCCCACAGGGACAGAGATGTATGTTGAGGAGGTGGCCTGGGAAAGTTCTGCCTTTATTTGTCTTCTCTCATGAACTTTTTGATGACTACAACATGAATCAAATATGCTTTAAATATAAATCCCCTTGTGTAGCCAGGACTTATTATAAACAAGTTAATACAACATGGGCAATATATATGAATGGATATAGGAATATAAGTAAGGATGTTTACCAAAATGTTAACAGTGACTCTCTCTGCAAAAGGTCTTCAGATGATTTTTATCTTCATAATCGTCTAATTCTTTTTTTACAGTGGGCATATATTATTTTACACCCAGAAAATAGTTAACATGATTTTGAAAAATAACCAGCAAAATATGTGAAACATAAATAACCAATTAACATCCAGAGTGCCTACAAATCAGTAAGAAAAAAATGAAGACCCAATAAGAAAATGGGCCAAGGATAAGAACAAATTTATAGAAGAAACACAATGAATGTGGGCAAATGTGCTTAACTTCAGTAGAACTAAGAAATGAAAACAAAGACACCAATCGTTTAAAATTCTGCCAATCTGATAGATTTAAAAAATAATAGTATCCAGTGTTGGCGGCTGTGAGGAAAATGAACCCATCAGAACACTGTACTTGAACTTGGATATAATCACATGCAGAATCCTGTGTATCAGAGAAAATAATGAGGCAGCTCTATGTGGACTGGCATGTAGAGCTTTCTTAGACACACTGAGTGTGTAGGAGTGTGCAGGGAAAGCACAGAAACGTGTAGTACGATTACAATTATTTACACACAAACTCAGAAGATGTTCTATTTCGAAACACACTAACAAATGTAAATCTATGGAAGGTCTGAAGAATCCACAGCAGACTGGCAACAGTGGCGAAGAGGGACTTAGTCTTTTCCTTCTATGTTCTATTACATCCTTCAGGTCTTTCAAAATGAGAATGTATTTGTGTATTATTTGTATAATTAGGTAGTGATTTAAAAAATACCTTTGAAAATAGAAAGAAAACAGGAAGGGATAAAAAAGAAAAGAAAAGAACTCAATCTCTAGGGCCAACAGGACCTACATTTGAATCCTGGCTGTGCTATCTATCAAACTCTGTGCAAACTCTTAAATGCTCTGAGGTTCAGTTTCCTCACCCATACAAAGCCATAAGCATAGTATCAACTCTTCCTCAGGAAGGAAGAGAGAGAAGGATTTAATGAGAAAATGCATCTAGAGCCTGACACAGAGTAAGTGCTCCAAGAATATTATGATATTCCATTATATTATTGCATCCTCCTGCTCGACTACTCCCTCAGGCTGACCCTTCCTTCAGTCCCAGCCTTTCAAATTCCTGATATAGCTCCTTCCCTCCCTACCACCATCCTCCCCCAATGGCAGCTTAAACCAAAACCCCTTCCTTCCCCACCATTCTAACCTCAGGGATCTGTCAGGACGGACCAGAGGGTGGTCCCGCTCAGTGGCCTCCTCCACAGCCTGAGAGAGGGCATAGAGGCCTGAGAGCTGCAGGTCTGTGTCCAAGCTGGATATCTGCACGGTGGCCACGACTGCTGCCACATGCTGATCCAGGGAGCTGCGTGGACCAGGACCCCGCATGTCTCTAGCCATTTCTGAAATTGGTGAGGGAAAGGTAGTGGCTTAAAAAAATTGAGGATGCTCCAAGTTGGAAGTGTTTAAAGGTCAAACCCAGTTATCCTACTGACATTTTAATACATTATTCATTACTGTAGCTTGCGTTCTGAACTTTTCCAATTCTGCACCAGGGATTTAATAGCCAAACGCAGAAGATGAAGATATTCCAGAAAACAGACCCTCCTTTTCCAGGGATACTGAAGGTAGGGAGCAGTGATTGGTTACACACACTCAAGGTCAAAGGAAGGAAGATGGATGAATGCTTCCAAAGCATTTTCCCATGCAACAGCAATCTTCCTCCACAGCTTTCCTCTACCCTAACTACTTCTGTGGGGACTGCCCGGGACTTGTTCCAACTTCTTCACCCTCCCTTCCCAGCACCTGACTCACCACTGGCTGCCTCCTTCATCTCAGGGGGAAGAACCATCCCCTCAGTCACCAGAAGTTGGTTAAACAGCTGTGAATCACTCTGTGCCATGGGGGGCTCAGTTTTTCCCTTGGCAGTGTCTGCATCTGCCTTTGGGGGCTCAGCTTTTGCTTTGGGAGACTCAGTCTCTTCTTCTGAGAAGTTGACCTCCAACTTGGACTCCTCTTCTGGATTTGGAGAACATGAGTGACTTCGTGAAGAAGACGAGATGCTCAGTTCATCAGGCAGCAGTGCATACTTGGTGTAGATTTGGGAGTTGAGCAGGTCACTGAGGGTACTGCCCTCAAACCGATTACTGAGCACCTGCAGCAGACCCTCAGCCATCTCTACGGGCACGGAGATTTCCCCCAAGGCCTTTTCACCCAGGGTCTGTCAACAGAAGGAGGTAGGCATTTCAGGGACGGGCAGACGCAAAGGTCCTAGCGGACAGTAATAGACAGGGTGGCCGCCTCCCGCCATGACTTGCACACTTCTACATACCAGACCTCACAGGATTTGTCTCCTTCCCCAGCAGGCCCCCTCATACTCTCTCATCTCTAGCTCCAGCCTCCCCCTAAGCACTCCCTTATCTAGAACTCCCTTAGAGAATCTCACCTCCAAATCCACTACAAACCAAGTATCCCAGGCCTAAGATACCTCATCCAGGTTCTCCCGAAGATTCTGGAAAATTGGCTGCTGCTCACATACATCCAGCTTCTTGATGAAGAAGAGCAGCTCCCACCACTCAGCCTGAGTCAGGTATCCCAATCGCTCATTCTTCTGAGGCTCAGGCTGGAGGTATGGCAAAGAGTAGAGCCCATCCACAGGTTTCCAGTCCCAGGAGGGAAGTGCTGAGGATATAGGCACAGGGGTGTCATCATCCAACAGGAACAGAGTGCATTTCTGAATCTCTGGGGCAGCTCCTAGTCAGGAGTAGCTTTGTCCCAGTCCTACTCCTCTGTTCAAAGACATGCTGTCCATGTGCCCTCTAAGGCTCACCTGTGCCCAGCAGAGGAGCCCCTGCCCCCTTCTCCACAGCTCCTGAAGCCGCATCCTCAGCAGCTTCCTCAGGGCCCAAGATCTCCAGCATGTGCCAGTGCACCCAGTAGGTGCGGCCTGTTGACTGCCAGAAGACCTGGTATGGAGGGAAGAAGAAAGAAGGACGAATTGGCTTCTGACCCCTGGGCGGTGCAGGCTTGAGAGGATAAGGCTGGGCACACAGTCCTCAGATACACACCTGACTAAGCTTCAGAAAGCCTCTGTATGGCAAAAGACTCCACTCTCCAAAGGGTGGGCCCTGCCTCTCATCTCCTCCTGACCTTGATGGCCTCTGCTCTGACACTCCCTCCCAGCCAACTCCATGGCTCTATATATCAGCTGTGTTTCCCGGGTGTGAGTCTGCTTGGCCTCATAGCCCACCCACTCCCACTAGATTTTCTCAGCCCTCCAAATTTTCCCAACCCCCTTTAACCATTCTAATCCCCTTGGGGGTTTTCTCCATGGGTGGCCTGCCAGAGAGCCCCCTACTTGGAAGCCCCACCTATACCTTTCCACCTAGATCCCCAACAGTGTCCCACACATGACCTCTGCCCTTGCTCACCTGCACAGGGGGCACGCCATTGTTGCTTTGCCGGAACTCGCCCTCGTCCCCAGCGCTGACCTCCTCGTAGTCATCCAGCATGCGAACTCGCATCCCGGCCTGCAGCGTCTCTCGCACATACTCACCATAGCCACAGCGACTCGAGAATTCAGAGCGCTGACGGAAGGCCCGTTCTTGCTTTCTAGGGGTGGCAACCATGGCAGGGAGCAAAAGACTAGGGCCTGAAACGCAGGGCTGAAAGATGGACCGCGTTGGCCGCGGTGATGACGTGCTCTGTTCGCTGAGGTTCCGGGCCCAGCCCATGCTCCGCACCAGCTCTGAGATGAGGCTGCCCACAGCCATACTGAACTCCAGCTCCCGCTGCCCCCGGCCTTTCTCCCGGCTGAACTCCCTTGGGGACAGGGAGCCTCGGTCTCCAGCCCCTGGCTCTGGACTGTTATTCAGCTGATCCAGCAGGGAGGTGACACATAGGTAACGTTTCACCAGGGAGAAGAGCAGCTTTCCTGGGATCTGTAGGACACAGTCCGTGGTGTAGGTGCATCTTTTCCCAGCTTCAGCCCCTCTCCTTTCCCCACAATATCATGTTCTACAGAAAAATTTAAATGCCTTATCCCCACACTTGTAGGTCTCAAACTGTGATTTATGTAACACACAAGGAGTTCCTGGGGTCTAATCTCAGAAATTCTGAGTGGGGAGGCAAGCTTGAACCTTCATTTTAACAAGCTCCCCAAGTGGCTCTGGTGCGGACGCATAATCCCGAACCACATTTTCAGAAGTGACGTCCTAGGCCTTGTACACAGCATTTCCCCCATAGCTGCCAGAGTACCTGAGGCAGATGAATGCCCTCAAAGGCCATGCAGTGTTCCTCAGAGGATGTGGTCTCTGCAAACAGCTCCAGCAAAGTATAGCGGCTGTCAAAATCCATGTGCTGCTCGATGCCATCTTGCTGGCTCAGTGACAGAAGGACGTGAGCCCGACTCCCTGTAATCCATACCCAGTCTGTATCTTCTCAATCCCCAATACTTCCCCTGCCTTTCCTAAACTATCTATCTCCTACCCCAGGGGCCTTCAAACTTCTTTGCGACTGAGACTCTCCCAGGAAGGTATATACATTTTACTTGGTAACCTGGTATAAATACACATACGTACAACTGAAACATATATTTAATGCCACATAACTTATCTTGCCAAGTGCTACCTACTAGTTATTCTACGTTAAAAAGTGTTGGTTGTAACCCACCAAACTGATTTCACAATCAACAAATTCCAACCTACCACTTAAAAATATAAACCTACCCTAGTCTCTTCTCTGCCACTGCACTGAGAATGGACAGATAAACCAGGTACTATTATTTTTTCCTATTTATATACCTGTAATAGTTTATTAATTTATACTCCTTTTTTTTTTTTTTTTTTTTGCATTGAATTGGTATTCAGCAATTCAAGAACTAGGAGTTCTTACAGAGTTGGGCAATCCCTCCTCTTTCTGTTTTTACTCCTCCTGGCCCCAATTTCTCCAGTACTTTCCTTCTTCCCCTGACTGTCTCTTACCAGCATCGTGGGCTGCCAGAGCCTGCAGCATCTTGCCAGCACTCCGACGGATCTGAGGCTCAGGGTTGCATAACATGTGCATAAGCAGGTCCAGGGCTCCTGTCTCCCTGAAGACCCCAGTGAGGGGCCCAATGCTGGCATAGGCACTGAGCACATGGATGGTGTGGAGCACAGCAGCTGTGAGGCTCGAGGTCCCACCTTCTGCCAGCTGCCTGGCAGCCCTGCG
Source organism: Panthera pardus (assembly GCF_024362965.1). Lineage (NCBI taxonomy): Eukaryota > Metazoa > Chordata > Mammalia > Carnivora > Felidae > Panthera > Panthera pardus. Next base: position 138,917,946 of record NW_026526732.1, read on the forward strand.
CACCAGTGCCCGCACATCAGCCTCCATCTCTCCCATTGCTGTGTCATCCAGACCTCCGGGATCGCAGGAAAAGCTTCCTGAACCCCCAGCTTGTTCATGCTGAGGTCCCTTAGATAGAGCCCGCTCACCTAACAGCATGGGGCAGTTGGCGTAGACTTCGGGGGTTGACAGCCACATGAGGATGTGCTCTGTCCTACCCTCTTCCACACCCACTCTGCCCACTTCCCCACACTTCAGAACACTCCATCGGATGAGGTATTCAGGATGCCCATCATGCCCAGGCCGCTGTCGAATAAGCTCTTCAGGATATGCCTGCAGCCGGGGCCCCAAGGGCACCATGACGTCCCCAGTGCGCCGTTCCCCCACCATCCTGACCTCCTGGGACACAGAAGGAGAAAGATAAAGGTAATGAGGGCAACGGAAAAGACTACACCGACGGGGTGGAACCTTGAGACATAGATTGGGTGCAGGGTGGAAGTTACAGGCCAAATAGAAAAAGCCAAGCATAGGATGAAATATATAACGTGAACATACTTTGGGATTTATAAGGAAGGAGAATGCAGTGGAAACAACAACAGGATGAAACGAAGGGGTTTAAGAGATGGAAGAGGTTACAAGAGAGGATAAGAAGAAAAGGGTAACAAAAAGAATGACAGTTAAGCAGGACAGTCTGAGCAGAAGAGCAGTATGGCTGAGGGCTACAGATCAAGACTTAGAAGGATAACATGGGTGGGCAGACAGGACAGCAGCATGGGAGACAGTGGGGCAGAACAAATGTGGATAGTCAGGATGCAGGAGGGGTAGGAGGGAGTAAAAATGACAGCATAAAGCTGGAATGTGGATATAAACGAGTGGGCCATAGCAGATAGAGAAAACAGACAACGGAGGCTGGGCAGTGGGCACCCACATCCAGATGACTGGATGGGAAAGTGTATCAGAGTATTGTGAGCAGGAGAGGGGCTGAAGGGGCCAGATTATATTATAGGAAAAAAGACCAGGACCCACCTGGCACTTAAGCTGTATGTAGGGTGAGGTTCATAAATATGGAGATGGTGATCATGGAGTTGAAGGGTAGGAAATAAGGTCAGGAGATGATGAAGATATTAGAGACGCAATATGGCACAGAGGAGAGTCAGATTAAGAGTGACTTCGAATTCTGGCTCTTTCACTTATTCTGTGATTATTTTTTGGACAAGTTGCTTCATCCCTGAACCTCAGCTCCCTTCTCTTCAACATGGTAACAGTATTCATACCCACCCCATGAAGCTGTGGTAAAAACTAAATAAGATCATGTATGTAAAGCACCTAGAGCAGCCGCTAGCACATCGTGAGAGCTCAGTAAACACAATCTAATATTCTTAGCTGGAGAAGGGAGGGGCAGTCCTCAGATAAATTTAGTCATTAAGCCAAAAGATGATAAATGGGAGTGGGAAGACGACTAAGCTGGTGATCAGGGAAAGGTATGTGTGATATAAAGCAGAATGGGGACAGTGGGGAGTGGTAAGAGTAGGAATGGGGCGGGCGGGGATAGAAGACGACAGAAGAAAAGCGTGAAGAGGGGAAACATGGGATGTGGACCTCAATGGGGGCAGGGGTCCTGGTAGTGTGGCGGGGGTCGGGATGGGGTTGGGGGGACAAGGCAGGGAAGTGACTTAGCGATGGACAACGGATGAGCAGGGTGAAGTAAAACAACCGATGGGCTAAAGTGGGGGGTAGAAGCAGAACTATCATGGGCCTAAAACAGAAGCTGTAAACTGAGGTGTGGGGGTGAGGTTTGGACCTGGGGATGAGACAGCAGGTAGACGCGTGTAGGAAGGTCAGGCCCAAGCTTGCAGACCATGGGGTGGCGGAGGCCACTAGGGCAGCGGAACGGCTTTAGGAGGCGGGGTGAGGATGGGGGGGCGCGGTCCGAGGAGGCTGACAGGACCGAGAGAATCTGAGAGAGCAAGACCTGGCTCCCGTCGTCAACCCCACGGAGACCGCGTCTGGGAGCGGGAAGGGAACGCGGCAGGGACTGGGTCGCCTCAGGACCCTCCTCTCACCTCCCACCGCCCAGCTTGGCCCTCGCTGGGAGCCAGCGGCCGGTCCCGCCGTCCTGGCCCCGCCTCTTCAGCAGCTCCCTTCCGGGTCACACGGCGAGGGAGGGCCCGGCCCGGCTTCTACGGGTCCCCCAGCGGCCCACAGTCGAGCGTGGCGGAAGGGCGCGCGAGTGGAGCATGCGTAGTGGCCGCGTCGCTGCGTTGGGGGCGCGCTGCAGTCAGAGGCGGCGCTCGCTGTAGCGTTGCTCCTCGTTGCAGAAGTACGCAGCGCTTTCCCTCCATCACCTCGGAAGCAGCATTGGCATACAGTGGGTCGGCTTCCCCATCCACCAGAAACCTACACCTTCAGCCCGGAGCTGTCCTTTGAGTTTTCACGAGGTCACGTGGCCATGAGTTTCCCAAACCCAAACTCCTTAAGCAGTGCTTTGGCTTGGTTGAGTCACTTTACCTATAAATTAATATGGCTCATCTGTGTGTTGGCCTAAACACCTAACAAAACCATGCACAACGATAAAGGCTCCAGTTCCCCGAAATGTTCCTTAGATTAAGCCGCAGGGCAGCCCAAAGCACCCCTTAGCTTTGCCCTTGTTCTCATCAAGCAGCCAGGCTTGCATCTCAGAGCAACGTTTAGAGTTTGATTCCTTTTCATTCTTCCCTCCCTCCCTACACGGAGAAACGGAGGCAAAGACCCCACTGTCTGTGCACAAAAATGATACATTTATTGAAAGAGTATTTTTTTAATACAAAAGAAAGCTCTGTACATAGGACTGTGACCATGTCCACTATTCCTGGGTCAGCATCCCAGGGGAAGTAGAAACCACTTACATACACACTCCACATTCATACACACACACGCACACACACACACTCAGGCACACACACTTGCACACACATGCACACGCGCACGCACATACACACACGCACTCCAGAGCCACCAAGGAAGGGAAACACCAAGGGTTGCTGCACATATAAATGCCACCTCATCCCTGACACACACATGTTCTCCCAAGGCCACGCTCACACAACACACATTATAAGCACTTTGCCTGATTCACTCACTGGGTCTGTCTTTCGTGAGAAGGAGAGGAGGAATTCATCAGTCTCCTTCCCTGGGTGGGGGAGTGGGGAGTGAGTGAATGATCGTGGAGTGAAACAAGAGCAGAGAAAGGGGGCTGGGCAGTTACAGACCTGAGTCCCAAGCTCCCCCACTCTCTGGCCCCTGATTTGCCATGCCCCAGCCTTGTAAGCCACCCATAAACCCCAGCTATCTCCAGGAGAAAGCCCAGAATGGTGACTTCCATCTTGGTACCCCAAACTGGGGCAAGACAGCAATGGGGGTTAGAGGTTACAGGGGTTCTCAAACATGTCGGCAAATCATCCCCTTGATAACTAGGCTGTGCACAAAAACTTCCCCCACCCCTTCACCTAATCACAGAAGCAGGATTGTTCTTCCTGAAGGCAGTCACAGGGGTTAATAAAACTCCACCCCAACTGCTGCCCTGTTCTGAAAAAAAGCTCCCTTTCTGGATATAGGGGTTGAAGGTAGGCTCTGACACAGGGTAAAAGACCCTCCCCCTATGCTGGCCCATCCTCAAGGTCTACCCCGTAGCGGGCAGAGTGGGGTAGGGCACGGCCCCTGTACAAATTACATAAATACTGAGGTTACACTTAGAAAAATAAAGTCATTTTCTTCAAGGCTTTTTGTCTTAATTTAAAAAAGTTACAGTAGCTGCTCACTCCCTGGGAGAGCTGCCCATTTCTGGCTCCCCTATCTCTATACTCAGCCCAAGAGCTGCTCCCATTTCTTCTGCCCCCCATTCCTGCCTCTCACCCCCTCCCAGACCCCACCCTGCTCACTGCAACTTGGGCCCCAGGCAGCTGCAGGCCTGGGGGAGCGCAAGGCTGCAATGCCCATGTGTGTGGCACAAATGAAGTCAGTTGCCTCTACCTGACACCCTCCCACCCCCGCCCCCACATTTGGTCTCCCTCTTCCCTCTCCCTTGCAACAGCCCTAAAGGGCAAAAAGAGACCCAGGGCTGTGGGTCACCCTCCCCACCCCGTTGGGGCATGGCCTGAGGGCCCCTCCCCCGGTTTTCTCCTGGAAACAACCCAGGACCGGGCAATCCCAGAATCTCCCCTACACACTGGTGGGCCCCGAGCTCATGGGGTGGCTCTGTCCCCAGAGGCCCAGCCAGTTCCGGGGAGCCCCAGGGCTCCCCAGGGAAGGGGAGCTTGGGGAGGGAGGGGGACGAGAAAAACGCCATAAAAAAAAGTTTAAATATTTTAAAAATATATATTTATAGATTTGTTTTCACTTCGTCTCCTCAAATAAAAAGTTCAAAATCAACTTTAAGTAAAGCAGCTGGGAGGAGAGGGGGGGAAGACAGGGTGAGAGGGAACACTGGTGGTTCCCTCCAACCCGGGAGTCCCTGGAGTCCCAAGGGGATTGGCAAGGCAGGGCAGGGCAGATGGCCCCAGAAACCTGCTCTGTGCACAGGCCCAGTTCTCAGGAGCTGCAGAGACAACGGGGCGGCAGCGTGAGGGAAGAAGCCCCATCTCCCCAGGTGGCTCCCTGAGGGGCAGGGGTAGGGCTCTTTTTGTCCAGCCTGTGACAGACACAGGGCTGACACAGAGTCAGCAAGGCTGGGAGAGGACCCCAACTGCTTCCTCAGGGGGAACACAGTGCCTAGTCCCACAGAGGCCTGTGTGTGGGAAGGTGGGGCACGGTCCCATTGGATAAGCTAATACTCATGGCAAACATGGAGCCAAGCTGGCAAGGGGAGTCTGAGGCGGGAGGACAGCCCCACCATCAACAGAAAATGGGAGGTGGAGCTAGGAGGGGAGGGTGAGGGAGGACGGGGTGGAGGGCAGGCTGGCCCATTTCTTTGGCTGGAGTGAGAGGGCTCAGTCCCGTGGCTGCCCACTCCTCCTCCCTGCCTCCCTCCTGCGGCCCGTCAACGTGTGTGTAAAGAAAACGTGAAAAGGCAACAATAAATAAGTGGTGCCATCCCTTGGGCCATCTGTCCAGGGCGGCAGGGCGGATCAGTCACTCTTGGTGCTGTGGGCGGCGTCCAGGTTCACCACCTGTAACTCGGTGAGGTTGCTGCTGCTCCCAGCCTGCTGCCCTATCACAGCCATCTGGAGGGAAAAGGATGTGTAAGGAAGAGGGACCAGCCAGGGGAAGCTCCCACTGCTTGCCTGCCTGTCCACCACAGGCCTGACCAGGAAAACAGGCCTCCTGACTAGGGATCTTGGCTTTGACCAATAGGTAAATTGAATCCCCAAGGTCAAGATAAAGAAATGGCTGGCTGGCTGGCATGGGGTGAAGGGTGCCCCCCACCTACCTGGTGAAGCTGAACTGCAGAAACAGGGATCTGCACTGTCCCAGATGGTGCCGTCAGGAACACCTGGGGGACACCACCTGCAGTGGGAAACCACAAAAGATACTCAAATCGCCTGCTCAAGTGAAACTTCCAGATTATCGGAGAAGTGATGATAAATGCACAAGTGACCCGGTAAGTCTCAGACGTACGTGCCCAAAGGTGAGTGTCCAAATGTGTCCGTGTCCATGTGTGCATGTAGGTATGCGTTTTCAAGAGTGCACATGTAGCCTAGTGAACAGCTATGGGTGTCAAAATATATGTGCAAGCAACCGTGTGTGTGTGTGTGTGTGTGTGTGTGTGTGTGTAGGTATATGTGTGGACATCCTAGTTTGTGTATGTGAATGTGTACACCTAGGTGTATATGTGGGGGACCATTTGAGTATGTGGGTATATAAGGGAGGAAATGGTCCTCCTTTTCTCAGCCCCACCCCACAACTCACCTTGTTCCTGGACCTGGCTGTGGGACACCTGCATGGTGGATGGCGCCTGGGAGAAGGCATTGAGCACGGTGAGGCTGCCATCAGCCAAGCCCGAGGTGGGTGCATACATCACCGCATGGGGACTAGGGTACATCATGTGGCCGCCCACAGTTGTGGGCACGGATGACGTCATGATGGTGGCGGGCAATGTCACTGGCAAACACAGACACACATCTGTGAGGTTGGCACTGGCCCCCATCCCACTCCCAGGAATTCCAGGACTCCAGAGCCCTCATGCCACTTCCCAGGTCAGAAGTGGGAGAAGACTCATTCCTCTGCTCCCTTTCATCAACTAAGAAAAGCCTTATTTTTTTCTTGAACACAAGAGCACCAACCTTTAATTGTATCCTATCACATTGTACCATTCAATTGTCTATCTGCTGAATTCTTTGTTCCAAGACCCTAAGGCCCTGGGAAAAACAAAGATTACAATGACTGACCCACTCTAAGGAAACTCACATACTCCCTTTTCAGGGGGTTCCATTATCCCATTTTTATTTGTTCTCACTTCTCCCTCTTTCTAAACGTGTGGCTAACAAACTCATCTTTTAAACATCAAACGTTAACGTGCATAAGGTCACCTGGGATCTTGTTAAAAAGCAGATTCTAGTTCAGTAGGTTTGGGGTAAGACTTAAGAGTCTGCATTTCTATCAAGCTCCCAGATGATGCTAGGCTTCTGTCCATAGACCACACCTTGTGTAACAAGACTGTCACTAACAAGAACTTAAAATTAATTTTATTTTGAAAGTGTCTCATCATTTCTGAAATGACTAGAGACACCAAGAGGAATTACAGCTACTCAGAACCTAGGATACCCTCCCACAAGGAAACTGCTTTATAAATCTTTCCTGATAATTAAGCAAACATGTGTCTTTGGGCAAGTAACTTCTTTCTGGGCCTCCAGCTTCTCATCTGAATGAAGAGAAGCATGGCCTCAATGCTCCCTAATTTCTTCCTGGAATCCATAGCCCTACCACAGGGCAGGATTCCAAACCCAGCCATCCTCACCTGAATTTCCCATAAGGATTAGAATAAGGGTTAAGCCAAATGCCTCCATCTCCACATTAAGAAATTCTCAGACCTTAGTTATAGGAGGGATATTGCTGGGCACTTTGCTGCTAGGCCTCATGAATGAGGCAGGGCAGGGAGGTGAGAGTTTTGAGCTATACCTGTCCCGCTGGAGGAGGTCTGCGTGAGGTCTGTGCTGCTGTCGCGAGAGGGAGACGCTTGCTGTGGGGCCTGGTGCACCTGAATGGCCTGCACTGGGACCTGCTGGGCCACTGCCCCACCTATGAGACACAGAGACTTACTCATGTTCTGTCCTACCCATCCACCACCTGCACCAAGTACCCACAAACAACCCTAGGCCCAGGGTCTGGCACACTGCTCCCCAACTCCCATAGCTATCTTTCCTGGGAGCTAAACAGGCCCTTTGTGTCCTGAATCTTGTCTCCATGGGTTTCTGCCCTCTGCTCGTGCCCTTCCCTCCTCCTCCCACCCCAGGCCTTGCCTCTGCCTCCTTGGTTGACATAGGAGCTAGCACTGAACCATCAAGGACATGACCTATCCTCCACTCAAGGTAGGGAACTGGTGGAATGTCTATGGTCCCTGTGGCAGTGGGGGGCACAGGGCGGGGCTAGCTAGACAAGGCCAGAGAGTATGGTTGAAACTTATTGACAAGGATAATAGCGGTCCCAGTGGGGAAGGGTGTGCCTACCAGTGAGATATAAGAGGCTTCTCTCAGGCTCTGGCCCCTGCCCACCCTCCTTCTAGCAGGGAAAGAGGTTCTCCTTGTGCCAGCCCTAAACCCACTCTTGGCACGCTCAGTTTGCCCCTTGTGACTTGACTCACCGGGCATGAGGGTGAAGCTGGTAGGCAGCTGCATGAGGCCTCCGGAGGAGACAGGGCCACTGCCTGTACTCTTCAGCACAGTCCCGTTGGCACTGCTGACAGCACTGGGGCTGACGCTAGCAGACACTGGTGCCAGGTAGTTCGTGATGGGGAAGGAGGGGCCGCTGCTGACTTGCATGGTGGTAGAGGTGCTGGGTGCTGTTTGGATGGTGGAGGTGGTACCCGGCAGGTTGGTGACTGTGAACGCGGGTTTCGGTGTGTCCTACACCCAGAGGAAAGATGCAGCAGTGAGCCTCTACCGGACCCTGCCCCTGCAGAAGCTTTGTGTGGCGTGACACAACCCAGACTGGAACCAGTGAGCTTGGGTTCAAACCCCAGCTCTGCCATTTACCTGCCGTCTGACCCCTGGGCAAGTTACTGAGCTGCTGAACTTCAGTTTCCCGTCTGTAAAAGGAGAAGACCTACCCCCATAGGTGTTGTGAAGATTAATAGGTTAACACACATAAAGTTCCTGACACCTAAAAAGAGCAGTAAGTATTTGCTGCTCTGCTGAGGATACCATCCCAATTCCCCGAATTCTCTGCCCCAGTGAACTGTGGTAAATCACATCGGCTGGGGGACCAGGACACAGGGGTCTATTCCCGGCTCTGGCAGTAATCATCTATGTGACCCTGGGGAAATCACTTCCTCTTTCCGAGCCTCAGTTCTCCTCTTCTGTAAACATGAGGGGGCTGGGCTACTATGTCCTTTAAAAAATCTTTCCAGCTCTGATTTGCCAGGCTTCTGAGATAGGGACAAGAGTTTTTCAGGGAATTTAGGGTTTCAGAGAGATCTTGGGTGTTTGGCAATTAAGCACTCATGCCAAATACTTAACGATTTAAACTATCAATGGAATTTTTTAAATACATAATTTATTATTATTTTTATGTTTGTTTATTTATTTATTTTGAGAGAGCACGTGTGCACATGGGGGAAGGGCAGAGAGAGAGAATCCCAAGCAGGTTGTCAGCCCGAAGCCTGAGGCAGAGCTTTATCTCACTAACCAGGAGATAGTGACCTGGGCTGAAATTAAGAGTCAGATGCTCAACCGACTGAGCCCGTATTAAATAGGCGCTCCTATTAAACTACCAAAGGAATTTATTCCTTCAACAAAGTTCCCTGGGAATAAATGAGCCCTACTGCTTCAAGAGTTTGCAATTACAGATGATATGCCAGTAAGAGGGGGTATCCCGGAGCACTGACCCTCCCCTCAGCGAGCCTTTGTTCTTAGAAGGGGAAGGAGGAAGCCACAGACTGAGAACCAAGCCCAGAGAACTGAGGGGGTTCAAATACTGGGGGTGGGTCAGTGCGGGATGTTTGCTAGGCAGCTGAGCTCGAAGCCTCTGATTGGCGAAGGCGTTGCTAAGGCAAACAGTGCCGCTTCCTCCGATTGGCCAGTTAGTGAAGGGCCACCCGGAAGGTGGGGCTCCCCAGAGGAGCAATGGAGGAAGCCCCGCCCCCTCTCCTTACCGGGAAGAGGAAGGGGGAGGCGTAACTAGGGCCAGCATCCCTAGCAGCAGCGAATACACTCCCTAAACGTGCCCAGGCCCGGACATCCTGAAGAGGTAGGCGGCTGGCTAGTAAGGTAGTCTCCAGCCCAGTCAACGAGCCCGCCTGTCGACAGTGCTGGGTTCCCAGGACCCTGGAGCCCACGAGTGCTTCCTTCCTACTCCCTGGCAACTCAGCCCGCTGCGAGGGCAGGGCTAAGCTACGCCCCCGCCCCCAGCAGGGAGACAGCTGGCGGGAGGAATGCAAGGGCCCTGCCAGGCGGGCGGGCTGCAGGCGGGAGGCCGGCCTGGAGCCGGAGCCGGCCTTATAAGGGCACGGAGGCCGCCCGCTTATCTAGGGGGCCGGCCTCCTGTCAGGATGGCGAGGATGGACACCTGTCCCCTAGGATGAGGGGCACTAACCCGGCTCCATCCCACCTCGGTGGGCACCTATCCTGAGTGAGGGAGAGACGGGGACCCCCCTCCCCTCTCTGCCGGTGAAGTCCCTCCCCTTCCTTCCCCTCAGATAGGCGACCCAAACACACCTTGGTCTCCCCACTGCTGTCGGACTCCGACACCTGGTAGGTGAGGTCTGTCTCTTCAAAGCCCGTGGCACTCATTCTCTGGTCTGTGGTGGGGTCTGAACGGGGTGGAGAGTCTGGCGAGTTGAGGCAGGTCTGAATCAGTGCCTTGCCAGTCTCACTGGTGATCATTGGCTGCAGTTTGCGGGTGGCAAAGGTATACACATGGCCTGTTTCACTGGCCACCAGCAACAGCACCTGTGTCCCTGTCAGCGTGGACAGCTCATAGGCCTGGGGGTAGGGGGGAGGAGATGGGTAGGTCAGCCAAACTATTTCTCTCTACCTTCCTTGGGAAGTAGGGAAGAAAAGAAATACACAGTGATCTCAACCCCCTGTCCGCCCCCCCTGTCCCCCAGGGACCTTCCTCTCCAGTGACTGGGGCAGGGAAAGGGTCTATCAAGATATCTGGAAGTGAGCTGGAGAGCAGAAGAACTACCATGCTCCTCCTCTGAGGAGCAGCCACTGACCTGCAGATACCTCAGGCACAGTCACAGCCCCCTAGTGACAGAATATATAACCTCAGGGGACTTGGGGTGGCAGGGGGCAGGTAGCTGCTCCTGACTACAGCTTAGTGCCAAGAGCCTCATGGAGAGAGGGCTCTCACCCACTCTTCACTGTCACAGGAACCAAACTGAAGTTGCTATCACACTGTAAGTCGCATTAGGGATAAGGGGCCACACCACGTAAGTTCTAAGCTGTCCCATGTTTCTTCCCAGAAACCACACAAGCCCTAACCTGCTGCCATTTGTCCTTCTGCCCTATAATACTGTGCTACCCCCTTTTTTCTTTCTTTGTCTTGATGCAGTAGCATCTGGAATGATGGGAGAGGAGACGGGGGCTAGATTAGCAGCTACCACCCTTCCATGAGCCCAGGAAAGAAACCAAGGGTGGCCCCATGGATGGTATCCTTACTCTCCCAAAAGTTCCACAACCCACCTTGGAAGCAGCTCTAGTTTCTATAGGGGACAGAAATAAACACTATCCAATGTCCCCAGGGTTCTAGCTTGTTTCCCAGTTCACCTGCTTCCACCCCTTCCCATATCTTCTACACCTCAAGACGGCTCCTTTCTTCATCCCTATTGACTGGATTGCTGGCTGGAAGAGGAAGAATTTCTAGGTACCTCTGCAAACCTCCCTGCCTTCCCCCCAAACTCCATGCACAGATTCTCCCTAGGGCTGGAAACACCACTTGTCCCAAAGGCAGATGGTTCTGAAGTCTGTCCTGCAGAGAGTGTGCGGGTTTCCAGTGGATGCAAAGGAAGACACATGGCCATCGCTCGACTCAGTCCCTGCTGCTCAGGGCAGCATCAGTTCTCCTGCCTTGCTCCCTTACCTGGGGCTCTTAAGCCCCATTCGGTCATCATACCTGTCAGTCCTTCCAGCCAGCACTACTCTTGTGGTGCCCACCTTCTTCCCACACATGCTGGCTCATTGTTGTTACAGAGCTTCAGCCTCTTCACCTCCATACCTTCCCTTGGCCCCCTGCTTTTCCAGCACCCTCCCCCGAACACCAGAAGGCATTGGATCTAGTGACCCCCGCGTCTCATTAACCACCTTCCAAGCAGCCTCCAAGCTTCCCACAACCACTCTTCACCCCTTCACTCCGCAAGGGCCCCGTTCCTCTCTCGCGCCCGTCACTCCCACCTCGGTGCCTTTCCCCTCTTCTCTGGACGTTCGCGGCATCTCCCCTCTCCCCACATTTCCTTAGCGCCCCTCCCCTCTCGCCCTCCTGGGGTAACAGCTATACCCTCCCACACAGCTCCTGCAGACTCGCCGCCTCTCACCTCCGCCTCGGCTCTGCCTTCCTCCCGGGCTCCCCCTGCGCGTCCCCACCCTCCGTGTCCCCGGTGGCCGGCCAGCCTCCTGGCCCGGTACCTTCTTCATGATGCCCGTCTTCCTCTTGCTGAAGGTCGTGTAGCGCCGCAGTTTGTTGTCGATGAACTCCATCTTGATCTTCACGCGGCCCCGAGTCTTCTTACCCGGCTTGGCCCCGCTCACCGCGCCGCTCACCGGCCCATAGCCCCCGGTGGCCGCCGCCGCCGCCTCGGGCCCACCGACCACCACGCCGAGCTCCATCTCGCTCAGGCTCCGCTTCAGGCCGCGCCGCTCCGCGCCCAGCTCCTCCTCCTCACCCGACTCCGAGTCGCCCTCGCTGCCGCTGTAGAGGGCCCCCGCGGTGGGCGCCGGGGTGGTTGTCGCTGCTGCTGCAGCCTCCCTCTCGAGGCGGCCCGGCCCGAGCCCCGCGCCGTTCCCGGGAACCCGGCCCCCGTTAGCCCCGCGAGTCCCGCCGCCGCCGCCGCCACCTCCCGGCCGCCCCGTCGGGGTCCGGTTCAGGCTGCCCCCCAGGGCCGAGCCCCGGCCCAGCGCCGCCGCGGCCCCAGCTTGGCTCGGTAACATGGCGCTCAATGCAGGAGGGCGGACGGGCAGTCAGCGAGGAATCGGAGCCGCCGCCGCCACCGCCATCGGCTTCCCGGCTCAACCCGGCACTCCCGCTGCTACTAGAGCCTCTATCGCTGCCGCCGCCGCCGCCGCTGCGAACCCGGGGCCCCTGCACGCCCGGGCCGACCTGGGCCCTCACTTTCCTGCCCCTGTGGCCCGGGTTGCCCCAGGCCGCTCGGAGCGCCCCCTGTCCGTATGCTAGGGCGGCGCGCCCGGCGGCCGTCAGCGTCCCCCGGGGGGCAGGGGCTGCTGGCCGCGGCCGAGACGGCGGGTGGAGGGGGCCGGGACCACGCGCTGGCGGCGGAGGGATCCCCCGACCCTTCCCCCCATATAAAGAGATACAATGTTTCCTTTTATGGCGAGGCCGCTCCTTATATGGTGAGCCCCTGCGCCCCCGCCGCATTGGTCCGTGGTTCCGGCACCTCCGCTCCCCATTGGCCCACAGGGAGCGCTTATTTGCATAGACATACCGAACTCGCTGCTGTCATCCCGCGTCAGACGGCGACTCCGAAAGGGGAGGAGCCGACGCCTCTTAAAGGAACAGGAGAGGAGGTACGACTCCGCCCCCCTGACCGGAGAATGGTGGAGAGAATTGGGAGGAACCTGCTGAGGGGAAGCCTGGGAGTGGACCGGAGTTCAGTCCCGCGGAGAAATGCGAGCAGCACTAGAAACCCGGCATTAGAAGGGCTGGAAGCAAACACTGGGGTAGTTCCTGAGTGGATTGTGCGTGTTGCAGTAAAAATGATATAATGCAGCCCAAATTCCAAGGGAGTGCAGGGATTGGAGCACTTCCCCACGCCTTCCTAAGGGAGGCAAAATTTACTGGCTGAGCCGAGGAGGCTTGGGTCCCTGGCGTCCAGACTTGTCGCTTCCCCGCTGCTCCAACCCTTCCCCTCCCCCCGACTTCCTTTCCCTTTCCCTCTTTTTTCCAGGCAACGACACTTTCCCACCAGAACGGCTCCCCGGTCCTCATTCATCATCCTCTATACTGGAGGGATCTTTGGCAGACATACATCTGGAAAAGACCGGGGGGAGACAGTCGGCCTCCCAGTCCCCGAAGGGGGCAGGGAGACGAGATGAAGATCAGTGAAGACTTCCAGCTGCGGGCTGGGCTGGGGGAGGGGGTTGTCCCGGGGATAAAGCCCACCCTACCGCCAGTGCAAAGGCCTGGGAAAAAATAGAGCCAGACAGAAAGTTTCAGCAAATAAGCCAGCCAGCCAGCATGCGCTCGCGCACACACAGGCGCCCGCGCACACAAACGCACACACGCGCGCGCACACACACACACACACACACACACACACACACACACCCTTACCCTTCTATGGAAAGCCCACGAAGGGGTGGACGGTTAGAACTGGAGCGCTGCAAAGCCCAGGTTCAGGGTTTGGGTCTGGATCTCAGCTCCAAGGCCGTGAAAATATCTTGCTTGGGCTTTGCAGTTACAGAAATTACTCAAATCTGCAATCAGCCCCTTTCTAGCCTGCGCCTGGAAATAAGGGTTCGACCTCTCCAAACTCCCATCATATTCCTCATTGTTGGTACCCATCCGCTGAGGTTCTTAATGCAAATTACATGAGATAAAGGCTGAAGCATAGAGTAAGTGGTCAGTTAATAGGAGCTCCTGGGGTAATCGATTCCTCCCTGGAATAAACATCGGGTTGTTTTGAAGGGGATGGGAGAGTGATACTTCCTTTCCTTACAAATTTTTGTGAAGACTAAATAAAGTTGTTGGTTTTGTTTGACCCATTAGTGGTAGTGGTAATGAAATGAATTTAGTGTACTGCAACCAGCATTTAAAATAATAAATGAGTACCACAAAAAGCAAGGGCAAATATTTTTGCATGAAACTTTTGTTTGCATTATTGTTAGGTTGAACCATGTAAAATTGCCATTTTATAGATCAAGAGGGTAGCATATTGTTGACTTCATATGGCTCAATATGTGTGTGTACTTGGTGATGATGTCAATTGCATTTCTCACTGTGAGCCACAGTCCAAAGACTGAGAATACTGAAACAAAGTATGTTCAAGTGATTTGTGAGACCTAATTGTGTGTGCGTATACACACACTCATCAAACCCCTAACTACAGGAAGGAATTAAGAGCTTCTACTCTTCCCCATTTCCCAATAGTTTCAAAGAGGTTTTTTTCCCCCCTAATTTACTCTACATAACAGGTAGTTTAACATATGGAATGTGTTAGCTCAAGAGGAAGAACAGGTCAAATACATAAATAGGTTCCAGAAGAGCTTTAGGGGCCACTAACCGTGCTTGGGCCTGTGATTTGCCTGAGCAGTACAGTTATAGAACCACAGCCCTGGGCTTTCATTCTTGCCTGACTTCTAAAGACTTTTGTGTTTGAGACCCCTAGTTTAGACACACGCATGGTTGATAACCCTTAGCAGTGGCACTCCAGAGGACAACTACCGTCTGCCACATCCACAGGGTATGGTGTGTGGAATGAGCACAGTTCTTAGCTTCCCTTCAAATAGATTGACCTCTCCCACTTCACCCAATCCCTGGGCCATTGCACACCAGCATTAGTGCCCCAGCTCCTTTGCCTGATTGGGATGGCTTCATTTTACATAAAAATCTGGATTCTCCCAATTAGAATTTTTAGCAACTCCTGGTCTATGCACCCGCAAGAGCACTATAGCCCGGAGCTGAATTGAATGGTGGCCACAGCAGAGGCTTCTGCTGTCAGGTTCACTATAGACTCCACACAGCTCACTGAGCTCAGATAAGTGCCCCGCCTGGCCTCTCTGGAATGTGAGTTTGGTGCTTCTCTGATAAGGCCTGTATCACAGTAACCCCTTGGAATATGGGTGCTCATGTCTACCCCTGACCATGAAGGACCTCCAGAGGGGCATCAGAATTCCAGCCAGATGCCCCACATACCACACCATTCCCACATTGACCTTTATTTCGTTCTCCTGATTTTTATCACCCAAATATCAGAACAAAAATTAAGGATATCTTTTAAAAATTATTATCACCAGAGGTCAGGTGCCTCAGTTGGTTAAGTGCCTGACTCTTAATTTTTTTTAATGTTGATTTTTGAGAGAGAGAGAGAGAGAGAGAGAGAGAGTGAGTGGTCGAGGGGCAGAGAGGGAGACACAGAATCTGAAGCAGGCTCCAGGCTCTGAGATGTCAGCACAGAGCCCAATGTGGGGCTGGAACCCACAGACCATGAGATCATGACCTGAGCCAACCGACTGACCCACCCAGGCACCTCATGTGTCCAACTCTTGATTTTGGCTCAGGTCATGATCTCACAAATCATGAGATTGAGCCCCACCACATCACTGCTGTCAGTGCAGAGCCTGCTTGGGATTCTCTCTCTCTGCCCCTCCCCTGCTCATGCTCTTTCTCTCTAAATAAGTATTTTAAAAAATTACTATCACCAAAAGAAAAAAAAAATTACCACTCTGAAAGTGTTTGCATTTGGAATTAACCTTTATGCAAGGGCTCTTCATGGAGAACAAGTCTCAGTTGTGATTGCAGCATTAGAGAGAATTGAATGGAAAAGAGGTTGTGACTCAGTGTGCCCAGGAAAAGTCTGGAAAGCCACACTCCAGAGACTACTGGTACTTACCACTGGAGAGCAGGGTTGGAGAGAGAGGAGTGTTTTTTGCTTTATACAAGTCTGTACCATTTGCCTTCTTCCATGACCAGTATTATTTTTTAATTTTTTTCTCTTACAATTAAGTGAAGAAAGAAAACCGGGTAGAGGTAGAATAAATGGATCTTGGTGATGGACTGCACAGGGAAGGGGGTCCATATAGAGGAGGGCTCACGATGGACTGAGTCAGGGTGACTATGCTCCAAACATTGGTACCATTGATGGAAAAAGAAAACTTGGCTGAAGAAGCAGGTTTGTGAGAGAGAGAAGTTCAGTTAGGGCCCAGGGAAGCAGGCAGTGGGAAACGTCCTGTAGGAAATGGACAGCGTGTACGGGGCGCCTGGGTGGCTCAGTCAGTTAAGCGTCCAACTTCGGCTCAGGTCATGATCTCGCGGTCCGTGAGTTTGAGCCCCGCATCGGGCTCTGTGCTGACCGCTCAGAGCCTGGAGCCTGTTTCAGATTCTGTGTCTCCCTCTCTCTCTGACCGTCCCCCGTTCATGCTCTGTCTCTGTCTCAAAAATAAATAAACGTTAAAAAAAAAAATTAAAAAAGGAAATGGACAGCATGTGTCTGCACCTTGAGGCAGAAGCTAGAATTGGAGCTAATGCTCTGAGAACTGTCCGCCCTGAAGGGCTGATTAAAGCCATGTGAAGTGAGAGGAGATTCCTAAAGGGAAGCACATGAAGAGAGCAAAGCCAAGGACAGAATCCAGAACAGCTAGCTCTGGGGCAGACAGAAGGAAGCCTCAGCCAGAGCTGGAGAAGGCTGGTCAGAGAAGGTGGAGCTAAAGTACCATCATCAAAGTCAAGAGAGGAGAGTTCGAAGAGGCAGACGTAGCCAGCAGTGTAGCCACAGCCGAGTGGTCAAGGAAGACCAGGAGTTTGTGATTGACCTTCTAGAGTAGTACCTTCCTAGTTCTTTGGAGTGCAACCCACAGTAAGAAATCATTTTTACATCATAACCTGTGGTGAGTTAGATCGTTGCTCCCAATTCTTCACACCCTGTGGTGGAATTAGATATCCAACATCCTTTGCCACGTGACTTTGCAGTACCTCTTACTGGGATTGATGTTGGGTTTTGACACGTGACTTGCTTTGGCTGATGAAACACTAACAGACTCATGGATATAGGTGCATGCATGATCTGGCTTGACCCCTTGTGCTCCAGTCACTGCAGGATAGCCTGCTCTAGGGCCAGCAGAGGAGACCCACACCAGACCTTCAGCCTAGAGCCAAGCCCAGCCCAACTGGGCTAGGTCCAGCCAAGATCAGCCAAACCTCACCAACCTGCAGATCCATGAGCGAGAAAAATAAATTGTAAGCAACTGAGATTTGGGGCTTATTGTACAGCACCACCACCCCAAAGGCTGACATAATCCAATATGTAGAAACATGTATCAAATATTACCAACAAAATTTTGTAAAAGAATACTTGCCCTTAAGGTATATACAATGTACTCTAATAATTTCTATTGTTACTTTTTTTTTTTTTAACGCTGGCTGCAACCCACATTTAAAAAAACACTCTTCTAGGGGCGCCTGGGTGGCGCAGTCGGTTAAGCGTCCGACTTCAGCCAGGTCACGATCTCGCGGTCTGTGAGTTCGAGCCCCGCGTCAGGCTCTGAGCTGATGGCTCGGAGCCTGGAGCCTGTTTCCGATTCTGTGTCTCCATCTCTCTCTGCCCCTCCCCCGTTCATGCTCTGTCTCTCTCTGTCCCAAAAATAAATAAAAAATGTTGAAAAAAAAATTAAAAAAAAAAACAAAAACACTCTTCTAGAAAAGTTGTTCTCAGATTTTTTTACTCCAACACATCTCAGGGATATGACACACTGTATATCCACAAATAAGTGGCTCACTCACTAGCTGTGCAACCTCTGGGAAACTACTTGACCACCCCGAGCTTCAGTTTCCTAATCTGAGAAAGGGGAATGATAATAAGTGTTTAGCAAAGCCATTGGTATAAAGCAGGTATTCAATAAATATTAGCTATTATTTCCATTACTGAGAAGTTTGGTGAGAAACAGAAGGAACCAGACCTATTTCAGAGTTAAGAATGAGTTACAGGGCACCTGAGTGGCTCAGTCGGTTCAACGTCTGCCTCTTGGTTTCGGCTCAGGCCATCATCTCACAGTTTGTGAATTCGAGCCCCGCATGGGGCTCTGTGTGGACAGCATGAAGCCTGCTTGGCATTCTCTCTCTCTCTCTCTCTCTCTCTCTCTCTCTCTCTGCCCCTCCCCTCTTTGCTCTCTCTCACGCTCAAAATAAATAAACTTAAAAAACAAATTATAAAAATAAAAAAGAATGAGTTACAGATTCATTTCTTTGGGATGGGGAACCAGGCTGAAGCTATTGGAATAATAATAGTAATAATAATAATAATAATAATAATAAAATTGATGACACTAGGTCTAAATAACAAAGGAGCAAGAAACCAGTTGAGGGCCCTCAACAAGGGCATCAATGAGACACCGAGCACCAGTTCTTGGCTCTGTTCGACCTGCTCTATCTCCCTCCTAGAATCTTAAAGGGACTCAGAGACCTGAATCTGTTATTAATTCCTGCTCCAATCCTGTTCTAAATTGTCCCCCCACCCTGCCTCCTACCCTCCCCACCTGAGCATGAGGATTAAGCCAGCCAGCAAAGAATAAGTAGTTGGCAGTCAGAGGGCAACACAGGGTCACACAGACAAGAGGTGGCTTTGCATCCTCAACCCGTATTCTAAACTGCTCTGCGAAACAGAGACAAAGACCTGTGTTTACTGGTTATTCCTGTCCAAACCCCACTAGACTTCATGAAGGCATGTGGCCGCTTCTGATAAGTGACAGAAGAAGGGACACCATCCATGGACAATGGCATGGAATGAGCATCGGAGGCAGGTTGTAAAAAAGGCTTCTTTATTGAGAGCAGCGAGTGTTAAAAAAAAAAAAACAACAACAAATAAACAAACAACAACAACAACAACAAAGGTGTGAGGCAGGGGTGGCCCATCCTCCCCACCTCCTCCAGGGCCCACCCCTCCCTCCCATGCCCCCCACCCCACGCTGCAAGTACATACAAAAGCCGCCCATGGTGCATACAAAAAGGGCGGGTTATATAGTGTCAAAAGCTCCTGAAACTCCTTCATCTGCCAGGCACTTAGGATGAGGAAAGGAGAGAAGGGTGCGGGGGAGGCATGGGTCTGGGTCAGCGTGCACAAGTCCACGGGCTGAGGACTCACTGGTGCATCTTCCACAATCCTGCCGCAGACCCCAAGGTAGGCCCCGTGGACTAGAACAAGCCAGGAAACTTGAGTATATTAAAGAACTCCCCTCAGACCCAGCTTAGCCCTCCCTGGGCCAAGTTGGCAGGTGACTGGCAGAACTGAACCTGGTTAAGGGAAGGAGACCCAGGCCAGAAACTGGGGTTACCTGAGGCACCCACACTGTCCCTGATGGGAGAAGGGGGGGCAGAGAACGCTGCCCAGCTCAAGGCCCTGGTCACTCAGTCTGGGTCTGAATCAGCCTCCCCAAGGGCTGAGGATGAGGAAGAGGAGGAAAGCCCAGGCCCTGCCCAGACCTTAATAGTGCCTGTGGTCCCAGGGCAGGGCCCCTAGGGACAAGGAAGACAGGGATCTTGCCCAACATGCTGTGGGTGCCCCTCAAGAGGTCCTCCCCTGCCCACACCATCCTGAGGCACGGCCTGCCTGGGCTCCTTCCTCAAGGCTTGCTGTCTGCCGGGTTGTCTCCCAAGGTGTTGGCGATCTCACTGAAGGAGGGCCGGTCCTTGGGGCTGAGGGCCCAGCAGCGCTGCATCAGCCGATAGAGCTTGGAAGGGCAGCCCTCAGGCTGAGGGAGTCTCGCCTTCCCAGCCTGCAAGTCTGTAGGGAAGATGGCCGGTGGAGCATTAGTCGAAACGTTTAACCACCTGTCTGACTCTGCGAGGCCTGCAGTTCCCATAAGCAGCCACATGAGGGCAACTCAGGGTCAGGGGCGCTTGCCAGTGGTGGGTGGGCACTGACTCAAGGAGTGTGCAGGAAGTATCTTGCAATCAAAGGTGATGATTCCCCTGGCACTGGCCCCGGGTCTCTCTGACTGGTGGGGGCAGGGTCCATGCCGCACGGGAGGCAGGCAATGCACGAGGACTGAAGTGGGGTCAATGGGCAGGCATCAGAGTAGCTGGACTGGGCACTGGGGTCAAAGACTGTTTACCAACCAGTATATAAATATTAATTAGTCTTTCAGCTGGAGTGGCCATGCCTGTATACCTGCTAACACCAGCCCTGAGAGGTGAGGCAGGCTTAGTCAGCCCCAGGACCCTCAGGAGCAAACTCTCCACCTGGAGATTGCACATCTGCAATCAACCTCTGGAAACACAACTGCCTACCTGCCAGCACTTCATCATCTGCCTGTCCACCATGGGGCATCTCTCCATGGGTGAACACTTCCCACATCAGCACGCCAAAGGCCCAAACATCGGACTTCGTGGAGAAATCGCCCTCCAGGATGGCCTCAGGGGACATCCAACGCAGCGGCACCCAGGCCTGGCGGAAGTGGTAGTACTCACTGTGGGAAAGAAGCATACACAGGGGTGGGGTGGGGCCTCCCCAGCTCACTGGATAGAATGGGGAACACGGCCTGGGATCCCAACCTCAGCCCACGTCTGGGTCTCATACCCAGGCTAGAACCCTATTTTTCTACATCAAGGCCCTCAGAGAAATTGGTTAACATTTATGCAAAGCATGGGGGGTGTGCTGGATGAAATTTGGAGGCATCCACGTGGGGTCTGAGGGTAAAAATTTGGTTAAGGATCAAAATTTGCCTAAATGTTAATGTTTTTAAAAGCTAACAATCGGGGGTGCCTGGGTGGCTCAGTCAGTTAAGTGTCTGACTTTGGCTCAGACCGTGATCTCAAGGTTTGTGGGCTCAAGCCCTGCGTCGGGCTCTGTGCCGACAGCCTGGAGCCTGCTTCGGATTCTGTGTCTCCCTCTCTCTCTGCCCCTCCCCCCACTCATGCTCTGTCTCTCTCTCTCTCTCAAAAATAAACATTATTTTAAAAATTAAAAAATAAATAATAAAAGCTAACAATCGTATGCATTTTCTGTTTAAAAGAAAATGTGAAAAACAACACATTACATGGAAAGAAAAGTTGAAGAGCTTTACTAGTGATAAACCAATCACGACTAAAGGAACAGCCAGACGGAACTGTGGTGACTCAGAGCCAGGGGGAAGTTCCCTGGAGAGGCTACAGAGTGAGTGCACATTCCAGAGCAATCTCTGGCAGTGGCTGCTGAGCTCCAAGTCTTAGGCTTCAAGATAGCAATTACTGAACTTAGGAAGTTACAAAGGGAACCACACGGACAGTGAAATTACATATAAACTGTTATAAAGCTATAAAAAAGGTTCATAATGTTTTATAGAGAGAAAACTTACAAGCATCAGGGACCTGTGGCCCACTGGCTAGGAAGCCTGTTACACCTTTGGAGAAAGGATGGGGAAACTCTGTCCCCTCCCAAGCCCTCCAGCTTTGGACCAAGCAGACTTAACTAAGCGCTTTCCCACATACCCTCACCACCCCAACCGGTGTCCTTCTACCTGTTGTACACATCCTTGCTGAGTCCCAGGGCCGACACCTTCACCTGTCTCTGGGCACTGACCAGGCAGTTCCGAGCGGCCAGGTCCTTGTGCACAAAGCGATTGTTGGACAGGTGCTCCATGCCCAGGGCCACCTGGGTGCACAGTGACACCTGCAGCGAGAAAGGGGCCTGTCAGAACAGCCCAGGACTAGAGATCAAGGCAACCATCCCCGACACAACCCTTGGTGAGGTCTCAACGCCATCACTGCGACATGTAGGAAGCCCTGAAGCAAAGACACAACAGCCTCGATTTCCCTCTCTATAAAATGGGGATAATAACAGCGCCTGTCTCACTGGTCTGTTAGAAGAACTGCATTAAATGAAATTAAGCTCTTGGAACCACTCTGACACAGAGCAGGTGTTAGATTAGGTTAAGTGGCACACGGGGCAGAGAGAACACATCCATATTAACCACCTGTTGAGTGAAACACAACTGGACAGTAATCACAGCTTACATGTTTGTGGGCTGTTCCTTTTTTACTTCAAAATTACATAATTTCTGCTAGTTGTGCTTAAAGCAAAACAAGAAATATGCGTGTGTGTGTGTTTTCTGAGCATGTGTGTGAATGTACGTACACATGGGACTGGCTGCCTCCAAGCAGAGGAGCTGGGGACTAGAGAGTAGAAAAGCCGGGCAATCTAAATATTTTTAAATTGTGAATTGCATAAGAAAACATCATAAAATATACATATACTCCCACAAATTAAAAAGCTCACACTCAGGTAACTGTCACTAAGTAAAAACAAAAACAAAACCCGACAATTCTAGCATCCCAGAAACCCCAAGGGCTCCTTTTTAATCATATATTCTCCCTCTCAAGAGGTAACCCGTATCCTGCCTTTTACAATAATAATCTCTTGGCTGTTCTTTATAGTTTTCCCACTTACACATACATTCATTCCTAAACCACAGAATTCAGTCCCGCTGAACCAGATAAAGCTGGAAGTACTTTTGGGTCTTGATTCTTTCACTCAATATTGTGAGATCCATCCGTTTTTGTGTGTGTTTGTTTGCGGGGACCACTGTACTTAGTCCTTTTTCACCATAAATACACCACAATTCATTCATTCTACTGCCAATGGATATTTGTTTTTCTCCAGTTTTTGGCTATTAAAAACAGTGCTGCAGGACACCTTGGTGGGTTAAGCATCCAACTCTCGATTTCAGCTCAGCTCATGATCTCATGGTCTTGAGATTGAGCCCCGCATCGAGCTCTGTGCCGAGCATGATGCCTGCTTAAGATTTGCTCTCCCTCTCCCTCTCCCTCTGCCCCTTCCCCGCTCAGGTGTGTACTCTTTCTCTGTCTCTCTCTAAAAACAACAGTGCTGCTATAATTGTTCTGATGGGTATACATGCTTGAGTTTCTTTAAAATACTGAGACACTGGTCACAGATTAGGAGTATCTCTAGCTCTACAAAATAATGCCAAAGTATTTTCCAAAGTGTAAGAGAGTTGGGGATATTTTTCACTGATCTCCTTTTTAAAATGTCGAGCCATGGGGGCGCCTGGGTGGCTCAGTCAGTTGAACTTCCGACTTCGGCTCAGGTCATGATCTCACAGCTCACGGGTTCGAGCCCTGTGTCAGCTCTGTGCTGACAGCTTGGAGCCTGGAGCCTGCTTCAGATTCTGTGTCTGCCTCTCTCTCTGCCCCTCCCCCACTCATGCTCTGTCTCTCTCTGTCTCTCTCTCTCTCGAAAAGAAACATTAAAAAGAAATTTAAAATAAATAAAATGTCGAGTCATGTGTATTATTATTATTGTTATTACTATCATTATTGTATATAATACATTACTTAACATATTAAATGGAATTACAATTAAATTATATTAACATTTAAAAAGTATGTATCGATGGACTGGACAAGTATGGAGCACCTGGAGCACTGGACACCACACACAGCTGGGTGTTGGTGGAACAGAACAGGCACAGCAGGGCAGGGGTCCCAGTGAGAGAGCAGTCTAGAAAGGAGATGAGAAGTGTACCTGCAGGAGGCTGCCACCACCAGGGAGAGGGTGGCCCATGCCAAGCAGGAAAAAGCACAGTATCAGGGGAGTGCTTGTAAAGACCCAAGGCCCCTTCACTCTGTCACCTTATATTCAAACCCTGGGAGCACCCACTGGGGATGCGTATGACCTGTAGCGTTTCCTTGTATATAAAAACAAAGCAAACAAATGAAAAGAGGTCCCTGGGGGAGCTTATTTAACACGTTACTGGCCAGCTGTGTGTTTCTCCTGGCATACAGGCTCACTCTCAGGATTCATAAGGGAGAAGTCACCTACCATGTAATACAGTCATGAAGAAATGAAGATAAGAATGCTGCCAGTAACCAATCTTATCAAGGAAATAAAAATCACGGCCTGGTGATACCATTTTACATGTATCTGACTGCAAAAGGTCAAAAGTCTGCCATTTATTTCAAATTGTTCAGGAAAAAAATACATAAAAATAATATCCGTGTATGGGGCGCCTGGGTGGCTCAGCCGGTTATGCGTCCGACTTCGGCTCAGGTCATGATCTCACAGTTCGTGGGTTCGAGCCACGTGTCAGGCTCTGTGCTGACAGCTCTGAGCCTGGAGCCTGCTTCGGATTCTGTGTATCCCTCTCTCTCTGCCCCTCTCCCATTCACACTCCATCTCTCTCAAAAATAAACATGAAAAAAAACTTAAAAAAAAAATCCACGTACCTATAGCAAGAGACTGATAAAGCAAATGGGGCAAAATGCAAATAATTGAACCTGGGCAAATGGTTTGGAGGGGTTCCTTGAACTATTTTTATCCTCTTTTAAGTCTGAAATATCAAAACTTACCAAACATATACACACATACACATGCACACAAATGAAAAATAACACTAAGTAAAAGCAGCCCGTGTGTGGACCAATGATGACAGTATGTCTTAACCAAAGACTATGGTTAATCTGCTTCTATGATCCTGAAGTTCGGAAACGAAAACAAGCGAATGGGAGCGGTAGAGGGGCTGCTGGTGCAAGAAGGAAACCATCGAGCCAGAGAGAAGGGCCCGGGAACATGCTGAGCGCCTGCTGTATGCCAAGCCCTGAGTTAGGGTGGCCGCCTCTCCCACATACACCCTGTAGTGTGGGGCTCATCCTCAGCTTTACCTGTGGTCCCCTGCAAGGCTCCGTACCCAGTCTAATGCCAGAGCCCAGCTCTCTCCCCAACAATACAGCTGCCTCTCCTGGCTCATATCACTGGTAATGCGGGCACGGGAAGGGCTGTCTACCCATCAGCAAGCCCGGGGGTGGGGTGCTGGCTACAAACTGACCCTCTAGCATCCCTGTGGCTCCAAGCGGTCTCACTGACCTGACTCCCAGGGTCACAGAAAGGCCGGCAGAGGACGAAGCCTAAGCACCAAGAGGGGGTCACTCCAAAGACAGATCTCAATCTGTGTGCACTGGCGAGTGACATCCCTGTGGGTCCCACTGCCTCCACTGGTGGTTTGCTAACTGTAGTGACAACCTATTAGTAGGTCATGAAACCAATCGAGTGAATCAAAATGGGCAATAAAAATTTTTAAATGGAATGAAAAATATCAGAGTATATATAACACTTAGTAAAGGTAAGTATCATTCATAAAACTTTTTTCATTAAAAAAGTACATACACATGCGTGTGTTGGCTTGTGATACAAATGTGCTATCTGCTACTGTAAGTCTCAGTCAAAAGTTTTAAAAACAATGGTCTATATACAGATGGCCAATAGACACATGAAAAGATGCTCCACATCACTCATCATCAGAGAAACGCAAATCAAAACCACAATGAGGAGCGCTTGGGTGGCTCAGTCAGTTGAGCGTCTGACTCTTGATTTCAGCTGGGGTTGTGATCCCAGGGTCGTGGGATTGAGCCCGGTGTCGGGCTCTGCACCAAATGTGAAGCCTGCTTGGGATTCTCCCTCCCAATATCTCCCTCTCTCCCTCCCTCCCTCTCTCTCTCTCTCTCTCTCTCTACCCATCCACCCCTCTCCCCGACTTGTGCTTTTCTCATTCTCTCTCTCTAAATAAATAAATAAATCATACAAAACACACAAGGTATTACCTCACACCAATCAGAACGGCTAGTATCAAAAAGACAAGAAGTAACAAGTGTTGGCAAGAGTGTGGGAAAAAAGGAACCCTCATGCACTGTTGGTGGGAATGTAAATTAGTGCAGCCATTCTGGAATACAGTATAGAGGTTCCTCAAAAAACTAAAAATAGGGACGCCTGGTTGGCTCTGTTGGTAGATAGAGCATGCGACTCATTTTTTTTTTTTAAGTTTATTTGAGAGAGAGAGAGAGAGAGAGAGAGAGAGAAAGCAAGCACACGAGTGGGGGAGGGGCAGAGAGAGAGGGGAAAAGAGAGAATCCCAAGCAGGCCCCACACTGCCAGCGCAGGGGCTGACGTGGGAGTCGAACCCACGAACCATGAGATCATGACCTCAGCCGAAGTCAAGAGCCAGAGGCCCAAACAACTGAGCCACTGAGATGCCCCCAGAGCATGCAACTCTTGATCTTAGGGTTGTGAATTCAACCCCATGTTGGGCATAAAGATTACTTAAAGCAAACAAACAAATAAATAAAACCTAAAACATCCTATTAAAAAAAAACAACAACTAAAAGTAGAAGTAGCATACAATCCAGTAATTCCACTTGTGGGTATTTACCTAAAGAAACAAAAACATTAATTTGAAGAAATACATGCACCCCTATGTTTACTGCAGCACTATTTGCGGCAGCCAAAAATGAAAGCAGCCTAAGTGTCCACTGATAGATGAACAAATAAAGAAGAGGTGGCATATATGTACAGTTGAATATTATTCAGCCATAAGAATGGGATCTTGCCATTTGTGACAACATGGATGGACCTAGAGGGCGATACAAAAGTCAGACAGAGAAAGACAAATACCATATGACTTCACTTATGTGTGGAGTCTAAAAAACAAAACAAACAAACAACAATAACAACAACGAAGAAAAACAGACTCATAAATACAGAGAACAAACTGGAGGTTGCCAGAGGGGAGAGGGGTGGGGGGATGGCAAAATAGAATACATAAATATAGAATACATAAATACAAATACAAATACAAAATAGAATACATAAAATACAATGTATATAACAACAACAACACTAGGTTGTACACCTAAAACGAACATAGTATGTCAACTATACTTCAATTAAAATTTTTTAATTTAGGGGCACCTGGCTGGCTTCGTGGGAAGAGCGTGCGACTCTTGATCTTGGGGTCATGAGTTCAAGCCCCACGTGGGGTATAAAGATTACTTAAATCAATTTTAGAAAACTAAAAAAAATTAAAAAGTCACACATAAGAAATGGTTTGGGGAAAAGCAAACGGAATATAGAACCTGTTAAAAAGTTAAATAAAACTATACTTCGTTAACATCAGGAAAAAACACAATGAAAAAACGGTTTAAACCTGTGCTGTCCCAAACAGTAGCCCCTAGCCCTGTACGATTATGTAAGTTAGTTAAAACCTAACAAAATTAAAAATTCAGTTCCTCAGTAGCTCTCGCCACATTACAAATGCTCAGTGGCCACGTGAGGTTAGTGACTACCACGCCGGACGGCACTAGACAGAAAATATTTCCATCACTGCAGGAAGTTTGGTAGACAGCACTGATTCAAATCACCACCAGACTGGACTGATCTATATATCCAATATATTGGCTGATATTGCATATGCAGAGGTGCTGAATCAGGGATACCATCAAGAGTCGGGAAAAATCTCAGGGTACCTGGGTGGCTCAATCAGTTAAGCATCTGACTTCGGCTCAAGTCATGATCACGCGTTTCATGAGTTTGAGCCTCGTGTCGGGCTCTATGCTGACAGCTCAGAGCCTGGAGCCTGCTTCAGATTCTGTCTGTGTGTGTCTCTCTCTGCCTCTCTGTCTGTCTGTCTCTCTCTCTCCCCCCACCTCCCCTGCTCGTGTTCCCTCTCTCTCAAAAATAAACACTAAAAAATATAAAAATTAAAAAAAAAAGAGTTGGGAAAAATCTCATCTTTTTGGTGTATTTCCCTTAACAAAATAAAGACACAAAATCTCCAGATAGCGTCAACCAAACATGTATAACCAGTGAGGAGAGTTGAAGAAGTCATGTGAACAGGTCCCCAGGATGATGGAGTTCCACCTGGGTGCACAGCCCCCCTGTGTCTTCAAGGAAAAGTAGAGGCCACCACATACTCCCAAAGTTGCCCCCAGACTGCCATCCTCAGAATGCCCCAAGTGCCACTGGTGGTAAAAGGGCGAGATGACAACTGAAGTGGCCGTGTCATTAACAACCAGACTCTATCTCAGGCTTCAAAACTGCAGGGCATTGTCCAGCCTTGCCAGGTTATCTGTAAGGGACAAAGGCTTTTGTTTTTACTTTCTTACTTACTTAGAGAGAGAGCAAGCACAGTGGGGGAGGGGCAGAGAGAGGGAGAGAGAATCCCAAGCAGGCTTCGCACTGTCAGTGCAGAACTGTGAGCTCAAAGAGGCACCTGGGTGGCTCAGTTGGTTGAACGTCCGACTTTGGCTCAGGTCATGATCTCACAGTTCGTGGGTTCGAGCCCTGTGTCAGGCTCTGTGCTGAGAGTCAGCTTGGAGCCTGGAGTCTGCTTCAGATTCTGTGTCTCCCTCTCTCTCTGCCCCTCCCTGACTTGCACTGTCTCTCTCTCTCTCTCTCTCTCAAAAATAAATAAACATTAAAAAAAATAAATTAAAAAAAGAACTGTGAGATCATGACCTGAGCCGAAGTCAGACACTTAACTGACTGAGCCACCCAGGCGCCCAGGGACAAAGCCTTCTGTAATGTGACTTCATCAGACTAAGCATTCCCCCCAGCCTGCTCTCTCTGATCTGGCTCAATAGCTAAACAATCTGCTACTAGTCAAGGGAAACACAAGACAGTGGACTTGGCATGGTGACTAACTTGCTATCTTTCCAGAGCGGCAGTGCTTCTGGAAATGCTGGCTAAGTGAGGACAGTAAAAGGGAATTCTGCTAGGCCCAAGCCAATTAAGTGTTTCCTTACTGCTGGGCAAGATGCCATCAGATGGCCACAGGATTGATTTCCAAATACTGTTATAAAGGCCTGCTCTTTGGTAAAGACTAGACCCACTGCTTCCTTTCCAACATGACAGTCTCAGGGCTTGCTCAGGTCCTGGCTAACCCTTCACGACAGCATTGTGCCATTCTCATGCGACAGCATCTGATTGCCTATACTGTTGTCCTCGAGGTGTGCTAAGCCGACCCTGTTCCTCATCCTGTCACTAGCCTGCAGGGACCCAAAGAGAAGTCACAGGTTACAGTTCCCTGACTTCAAAATCTCCATCATCTCATCAGCTACTCGAACAAGCATTACCTATAATTATGCCAACACCCAGGGCCCGTGTCTGATTTCTGTCAATGCTTCACTGATATCCTGAAATTCTCCTGGGGTTCTCCCCAGCCCCTCACACCAACTAGACACTCCCGTTCCAATTCTACCTGGCCGTGGGAGCACCCTGCCTACCATTCTGCCTCTCTTTAAAAACTTAACTCTTCCTCCTTCCATTCCCCTAGAACCCTAGGAATATAAAGTGATGCAGCGGTTCAATAGATTATTATTAGCACAAGAAAGTGTCTACAACTTTTAGTATACCTTTCCTAAGAATTTTCATTTTCCTGGAATCCCCAAAAAGCAGTATTTTTCAAACTACTGATCAAGCCCCACATGGGTCTCAAAATCAATTTAGTGGGTTAAAAAAAAATAGGATAGAAAATATCAAGTGCATCAAATACAATGTTTGGAAAGTTTAACTTGAGTTGTGTGTGTGTGTTCTTTTTAAAAAAATTTTATCTATTTTGAGGTGGGGAAAGGGAGATGGGCAAAGAGAGAGAGAATCCCAAGCAGGCTCCATACCAGCTGCCAGTGCAGAGCCCGATGCAGGGCTCGAACCCATGAACCATGAGATCATGATCTGAGTTGAAACCAAGAGTCAGACACTTAACCAGCTGAGCCACCCAGGCGCCCCTATGTGTGTGCATGCTATTTGGGGCATGATGTAAAATGCATTTCTTTCTTTTGAGAGAAAGAGAGAGAGCTAGAGAGCGAGCACGTGCACGTGTGCACGAGTAGGAGAGAGGGAAGAGGGAGAGAATCTTAAGCAGGTTCCACACTCAGCACGGAGCCCAGTGCCCAACCCAGGGCTCAATTCCATGACCCTGGGATCATGACCTGAGCCACAATCAAGAGTCGGAAGCACAACGGACTGAACCGCCCAGGCGCCCCTAAAATGCATTTCTTATAGGGAATCCTGACAAACATTTCAAAGCCAGTATCCTATACACCAGGACTCCTTGAACTTTAATGAGCTTAAGAATTTGCTGGAGAGCCTGTTTGAAAAACGCAGGTCCTCAGACCCCATCCTCAGATATTCCTATTCTCTCGGTCTGAGGTATGGTCAAGAAACCTACAATTTTTATTTTACGCAAAACCCATCTCCCATACAATGCAGAATATTGTCCTTGAAGAATGTGGAACCCAACTTATTAAAGCTCTCCATCACATTTAAGATGCTAGGGAGGAAAAGTGGGGGACAGATCTTTAGCACAGGCTGTGAGGACTTTCAACCAAAGAGAGTCCCTCAGGTCATGTGACAGAGGTAATTGACTTCCTGTCCGCTTGCCTACATCCCTATCCCAAACAAACCTACCTGACTCCCCTCTTTCCTGAAGCCATTCCCTTCCTGCCATTCAACTACTTCCTCTCCTTGAGAACTGAACTCAAATTACTTTTCTACCAGGAAACCTTCTTTGTTAACCACACCGTCTGTCCACCTAAAGGATGCATGTCTTCGATGTCTCTTAATTTATGTCTGTCATTCACTTCCCGTGTAATACCTGAAGTCTATAAGGCACATGCCATATTCATTTTCCCAAGCTCCCTTACTAGATCCTAAATGCCCCAAGGACGCCTGGCAGTTTCAATTTTGCAGCCCCAAGGGCCCTTAGGGCCACGACTGGCTCAGTAAAGACTCATTGGCTCCTTGCATGTCCTGATTTGTGAACTCTGGGGCCCTGACATCCTACTTAGGCTGAATAGCACATCCTGTCCTGTGGCTTTCCATCTACAGCCACTGCAGACAGTTCCTGCAGCTTGAGAGGTGGAGACAGGGGCCTGGTATCAGGAGGTCAGCTCTGGGTGACCTGGGGCCAGGTCACTTGTCCTACGTGGGCTTCGGTAAATTATGAGGAAGCCAGCCTGAAGGGTGCAGAGCCATTTCCCCAGGGGTGGCCAGGGTCCCATCCCCCTTACAGATCAACCAGCCGTACCTTTCTTTCCTGCCCCTGAATCTGGGACCTGGGTCAACCTACAAGGCAAGGAATGGTCACCTGGGAGGGAGGGCCCTAGCAGTCACTGCCTACCTGCCCTGCACTGTGACTGGTTTATGAGGTGACTTTGCCATCAGCTTAGTAGCAGAATGCCCAGTCCCAGGGAAGGAGGCGGATCCATTTCAGAGGGGAAGGAAGGAGGCTGTGGGCAGGAAGAGCTGGGCCACAGAAGGTATCAAGGTATCGTCTGAGGAGGGCAGGGGGCAGTAGGCAAGCTTTCCCTGCTTCACTGTTTCAAGCCAGGTCTGCTCCACCATGGGGCCCCAGCCAGGGATCTGTGCCTGGAAGGCAGGAAGAGAACCGGAAGGAAAGGCTGGGAGCCCACAACCCAAGTGAGAGCGAGAGTGTGAAACCACAGGGAGTGAAACACGGGCAGCCCTTTCACAGAAGAGACTTCCACACTCAGAGGCTGATGAAACACTCTCGGGGCCACACCCTGCCCTGCCTGTCCCCTTTGCGGCTCCTCCAGCTCAGTGTTCACTGCAGGGGGCAGACATACTGCTCTAGCAGCAAGGGCCAAGAGCAGCCCTTCGAGATGAAGGCACCACAGCAACACACAGGCATTTGGTGGCCATGTGATCTGGGACAAGCCACTTAACCTCTCCCAAGCCCCAGGTTCTTTATCTACAAAATGACATCTGTTTCAGAGGACACTTGTGATCACAGAGATAACACATGTAAAGTCCCGCCTGGTCCACAGGGAGCATTCTGTCAGTGGCACCTCTGTTATGATGACTGCCCATGATGCTGGCCCACCCTTGGGGACCTCTCCCGCCCTGTCCTCACCTTCTGCTTAGTGCTGAGGGGCTGTGACTTCAGTTTTTCATCCTTGCTCTGGGAAATCCTCAGGAATTGTTTGAGGTCTCCCTGAGGGAAAAGCCAAGCATCGCTGTCAGGTCAGAGGCCAACTATTATCTCCAAAGCATCAAACCAAGCAGGTGCTCACAGAGTGCCTACCTGTGCAGGTGAGAAGCCCTGACCTGAACCTCCACCCCCACTCCCTTGCAGGAAGTCCAGTGGGAATTTAAAAATATATAGAAAATGGCTCTTAGAAGCTCTCTCAGTCAGAAAGACTGGGGAACTGCCATTCCTACCCTCAGGGGAGCTGCAAACAGGCGGGTGACAAAGCCCCTGCCCTCAGGGAGCCTCACAGACCTGAGAGGGAACCCCTGTCCCCCAGGGGGTTATTATCTGATAAACATAGGGAGGAGGGAAGGAACAGCAGCAGCAGAAACATCCATAAAGTACTCATAAGCAGCTGCCAATGGAAAGAGAATTGCTCCTCCCCTTCCTGTGAGCTGGGCGAGGGTGTGACAAGCAGCAGCTTGAGGACCAAGGGAATAAGGCTTAGATCGGTTGGGGGGGAGGGATGCACAGTAAGAGGCATAATGGGACACGGCAACTGAGGTGGGAAGAGAAGGCTGGCAACTGGGCTCACACCGGTGCCCGAGATGGTACGGGATGCCAGGAAGGAAAACCAGTCCTGCTAAGTTTATTCCTAAAGGCTCATGAGCCCTGGAGAGAAGGAAAAAAGACAAACCAAAGAAAACCCAAGTCAAGGAAGAAGGCCTGAAATGCATCCATGTGGTGCACAGAGGGAGAAGCTGGGAAGAACCGGGGACCAGACCCCCAGGCATGGGGCTGGAGGACAGGAAAGATGGACAGGCAGGTGTCAGAGAGCTGGCAGGGACCGGAGGCTGAGTGTCTCAAGGAGGCAAGGGCAGGCAGACGGAGACCATGTGAGAGGAGGCTCCCGTGGTGCCCCACCCCCAGCCAGAGCCTTAGACTCCCAGGTCCCCTCCCCCCGCAGCCCAGCGTACCAGGTCCACGTACTCCAGCACCATGTAGTGGGGTTCGGCCTCCCGGCACAGCCCCAGGAGCCGCACCACGTTGGCATGGTTCAGCTTCCCAAACATCTCGAACTCCCTCCGGAAGTCCAGCTGCTGCTGCTCGTCCCGGCTCTGCAGGCTCTTCACAAGCACCAGGGTCTCTGCCACCCCCTCCTCCAAGCCCTGGGCCTTGGCCAGGAACACCTCTCCAAACTCACTTTTCCCTGCGGGTGCAGGTCCGAATCCATCAGCTGCTTTCGCCCAAGCAGAGGAGCCTCTGACTTGGGGAGGTGCCTTGCCTCTCACAGAGGGAAGCCTTTGCTGTGCCCCACCCGGCTGGATGGGGCGCTGGCCCTACTTGTGCCGTGTGACCCTGAGCAAACCCCTCCCTACCTCACGCTGGGCTTCACAGTCTCCAATGAAACTGTGTACAACGTGTAAAATGAAGGGTGGAATTCATAACGAGCATTTTCCAAAGGAAGGCTCGTCTGAGAATTTTAGGTGGCTCTTGATAAATAGGTCAACAGGTACATGTTCTAATGTACACTCAGAAAAAATTTAACTCCCACAGATCTGTAATTTCTCACATTTTCTCCTAGAACAAAACTAACTCCTGTTAAGTTTTGTTTTGTTTCAAATCAGTTAATCTAAAGGAAACGTCAAGTAATTAATGTACAGGAATGACCACAACTGTGGAGGTGAGGCACGTACAGGCACTGGGGACACACTGCACTTATCTCCCCTGTGCCTCTCGCCCCCTGCTCCAATGTCCTAAGTTTTAGGGACTGCAGAGCCACCAGCCCTAACCTAACCTCAAGACAGAAGCAGGGATAGTTGTGACCAAGGCAACGCACCCAGTGTGGTGATGGGCTGTAGGCTCGTCCTCGGGAAGTGCATCTTATCACTGGTGCTATGGCGTTTGTTGGTGGCCGCAGGGCCAGAGCCCAAGCTAGTCAAGGCCACTTCCTCTTGGATCTCCGCTGAGGGCTGCCCATTCTGCAAAGGCCCACCTGAGGAGAAGGAGCATGGTGGGGCGGGGTGGGGGGGGCGGGGGGGGGGCAGGGGGAGGGGGTATCAGGATGAGACCACTCTGGCCACCATGGGGACCTCACTCCTCTCCCCCAAACCTCCACTTCTGTCAAAGTGGGTCCAATCATGGTGTCCCACACAAAAAGGCCAGTCCAACTGATGAACTGATGGGGAAGGGGCGAACAGGCATCCCTTAAATCATAACCACGTGTTGAGGCAGCTGATCACAACCTCGGAAACAGAACAAAGGGTACAAGTCTCATCTGAACCACTGGTCCCTGGACACTATGTTGACAGAAGCGTTTTTGCTTTCGTAGGGCCTCCTCCGTGCAAAGCCCTAAACAGGCACAAAGGGGAAATCAGAGTGAGGGAGCCCCAGGCCTTGCTCCTGAACACCTAAACTGATGGGGGAAACCCAGGAGAAGGGAAACAGACAGACTGGGAGACAGGATGTGCAACAGAAACATGAATGTGTATACTAATTGCATCTGCGGTTTAGTAGTGCACGGAGAAGGCAGGGAAACACAGAAGCTGGCCCGGAAGCTCCAGTGAGGAAGTCTTGAGCCAGGTTGCTCAGACACCGCGGCCGTGGGAATGGGCCAACTCCAGGCTTCCAGCTAGGGGTGGGGGAGCTTGGCCAGGACCCAGGCTGCCCAGCGCTGCAGCTCTCTCTGTGGCCGCAGGAGGGCGCTCAGCACCTGCACACAGGCACCACCTCCACACCACCGCCCCTCACCATTGAGGCACTCCATCTCGGGCTCCTCGCCCTCGGGCTGCTTCTGAAGGCGCTTGGCCTTGCAACGCTTCTTGCAGTAGAACATGAGACCCAGCACGGCAATGATGTAGGCCACAGCAGCGCCCACGGACAGCCCGATGGTCTGGATCATCTTGTATGGGGGAGGGCTGCCCAGGCCCTCTGACTCCTCCAGCACCGGCTTGTCTGAGAGACACAAAGAAGGGTCTGGGCAGGGGCCTGTGAAGCAAACCCGGCCCTACTTCTCGACTAGCCCTTCCCCACCCTACGCAGAGACAACCTGATGACCTCGATGGTCTGGCCAAACCAGAAAACCAGGAGGGGTCACCACTGTCACTGGCTTTAACCAGGGCTGGGTCCTTGGGCCCTACCAAGGTCATAAAGAGTTCTGAAGGACATGAGGCCAGTGATTCCCAAGCTGGTGTGCATCTGAACATGAAGCTAGGAACACACATTTAAAAAAAAACACATCTGTCAAGATGTCAACACAAACCTGCACTATTGCTAATAAGCTTCCTACGTGACTTGACATCTTGAGCCAGGCCCTGAAGAGCAGCATTTGGGAATTTCTAGTTTGAGACACTGCCTGACACAGAGCAAGTTCTTAAAGAAATGTGTTTGTGGAAAGGATCTTCTATTCCAGTGAAAGAGAAGCCAGGAATCATTAGGGAAACTGAGGGAGAGAGGGCTGTGGGGGAGACGATGCAAGATCCCCTGACTCCTGCCTCACACCTAATGTTTCTACAAACGGGCCTTATCACTTCACTATTTCCCATGTAAGTTCCACAGAATATTTTGTCTAGAAAAACAGTTCTGCTGCTAAACCACAAAAGTTTAAGAACTTCTTGTTGAAACCACTCTCATCTTACAGATACAGAAACAAGCCCCTAGAGAGGAAGTAACACCTCCAAGGGCACAGAGCTGGTTAGCAGGAGAGGCCAGATCTGAACCCCGAGAGTTCCTGACTCTAGGCAGAACCTTTAACCTGACACATCATCCTCTCTGGGCCTCCAGAGCAAAGGAACCCTTTCCTGCTGTCCCCTGGCCTGTTCCCCTCCCTGCCCACCCAGATATACGTGCGGCTGCTGCAGGAGACCTGGGAAGAAGCATTTTAGGACAAGAGTACTACCCCCATGCCTCTCCCCAAGTTGCGTGCGTGTGCACGCACACACACACATACACAAACACGCAAACACCAGCTGCGGCATGTGAAATCAACAACGGCCCAGCTCTAAGCAAGGAAGCTGACACTATGCCATGGCATGGTGGAGGGGACACCACTGAATCCCAGCCCCCAACACAAAAATGGTTTAAGTGTCTTCCATATACAGGGGATGACAATGAAAATAAAGAGAAAGAAGTCTGGCCCCACAACTTCCTGTGCAGGACATCCCTCCCCAGCACATACCCACAACATAGAGGGGAGCCTCCGTGTGTTTGATGTTGCAGCTGTTGCCTGCGATGCAGGTGTAGCGGCCTGAGTCCTCAGGGGCCACGTCATGGATCACCAGGGAGCCATTCTGGAAGATGTGCATTCTGCCAGGAGAGAAGCCACAGCACTGCACACCTTGCCAGCTCCTGGGCAGACCGGCCGCAGGAGAGGTGCAGTAGGTAGGGGAGGGAGACGGCCCTACCTAGGTCCCAGCTTGGTGGGATCCAGGATGCGGTCTTTGCCCTTCCACTGGATGAGTGGCTTGGGGTCTCCTTGGGCCTCACACCGTAGCAGGGCTGTGTGGCCCTGGTACACAGTCGTGCGCTCTGGTTCCACCTTGAAGGTGATGAAAACTAGATGGGAAGAGCCCAAAAAGGTGTAGGGAGCAGTGAGCAATGGGGCTGGTGGGGTGCGGGCTGCCCCATGGGGCCTGCCAGTCCCAGCCCCAGGGCCCTGCCACGGTCGCACCTGCCACAGTAAGCTGGACATGGGCACGGATCTGGCCCTGCAGCCCATTGGAGGCGATGCAAGTGTAGTTGCCGGCGTCATCACGGGTCACCCTGGAGAAGTGCAAGGTGCCTGCATTGTCTGTCACCCACTCCGGGAGGCTGCTTCCATCTGCAACAAAGGGAAAATCACAGGCTTGGCCAGAGTCACGTGGGTGACTGGCAATGCGCTCTGTCACTCACCTCTACTCAAAATCATGCCATTGCTCCTGACTACCCACAAAGTCCAAACTCCTGAACCAGGCGTTGGGAAGCCCCCGTTACTTACTCCTTCCCCAATTTTTCAGTCCTACCTCCTTCCACTGCCCTACACAACATTTCACTTTTGCAAAATTGGACTTCTGATTGGGCCCCAACTCTGCCCTGTTCTCATCCTCACTGCCTGCCACTTCTCACTCCTAGAACCCTTTCCTGCTCTTTGCCACCATCCAGGCTTCAGATCCACTTAGAGCCCCGCTTCCCACAGAAAGCTTCCACCAGACCACCTGAGCAGGGAGAGCCCACTTCCTCCTCAAAAGCTACAGTCTTACCCTCTCATTCACACTACTCATGGAGATGTAAAAGCTGGTCCAGCCCTTTGACAGTTTAGCAATCCATGGTAAGGGCTGCAAAAATGTGCATACCCTTTTATACGTAATTATTCCATTTCTGGGAATCTCTCCCAAAGGAAATAAACCCAAATCCAGAAAAAACTTTGGCTTAAAGATGTTTATTGCAGCAATAAAAAGAGAGAGAGAGCGAAAGACAGAGAAAGAGAGAGGGGAAGAGGGAGGATGGTTAACAACCCAAATCTCCAATGTTTAGGGAATATTTAAGTAAATTACAGTGATTCCAATCATCAGAATATTATTACAATCATCAAAACCAATGTTTATGTATATAAGTATGTGGAAATGCTTGATAACATTAAGTAAAAAAGGGTATAAAATTACATAATTAAGTGGGTCTTCTTTTTCTATAGTGAGCAGAACTTACTCATGTAAGTTTAATAAGTGAAAATTATATGTTTAATAAAATTGCTATGTACAAACAGAAAGATACACATAGAAAAAGAAAGGGGAACACACCCAAAGATTATGGATGATGGGATCCTGCATTTTTCCTCCCAAATTTTTTCTTTTCTTTTCTTTTTTTTGTTTTTTAGAGACAATGCATGTGGGGGAGGGGCAGAAGGAGAGGAAGAGAGAGAATCTTAAGTGGGCTCCACGTTAGGCACAGAGCCTAACATGGGGCTTGATCCTACAACTTTGAGATCATGACCTGAGCTAAAATCAAGAGTCAGATGCTTAAATGACTGAACCACCCAGGCAACCCCCATCCCGAAATTTTCTAAAGGGACCCTTGTCTTGTTACTTTTATGTCCCAAAGGATGACTATTTTGAAAGTGAGAAGGAGGACTTTACAGCGCTGTCTGGACCAAGTCTATCCCTTGCTGCCTCGTGTTGTCTAAGGCCATAACCCGACCTCGGGTGTGTCTGGCTCCTTTCTTCCTAACTGGCCTAAAATTGGTCCCACTTTTCTGGTTTTTCCCACAATGCCTGGCACGGTGCTGGATTCTCGGCTGGTCCTCAGACATGCACACATCTGACAGTAGGCTGTCCTACCTGCCCCCACCCCATGCCCACCTGGTACCCACCTGCCCGTATCCATTTAATAGTGGGCTTTTCTCGGCCTGTGGCTGAGCAGGGCACCGTGGCCTCCTTGTCAAACTCCATGCACTGCTGCGGCCGGGGTGGCGGTGTGAACTTGAGTTTTTCTGTGTCAGTAGAGGGAGGGTGGGTGAGTGGAAAGAGTTGGAACTGAGGCAGCTGGAGAGGCCAGGGCAGGCCTGAAGATCCACGCCCCTGCTGCTCCTTCCCCTTTGCTCTCCTGCCCACTGGGCCGGGAGCTCTCTTCACTCACGTACACTCACCCAGCACTTGCACACGGGCTTGGGCCTCGACGCTGCCGGCTGGGGTGCTGCTCACACAGCGGTACCACGTTCCATCGTACACCTCCACGCTGTTGATACGCAGGGTCCCGTTCTTGGAGACTTCGAACCGTGAGTCCTGCGGCACGCATTACGTGACTATGAGAGGACTCTGCCCACGGCCCCAAAAGTGTCTCCCCGAGGGCAGTTTCAGGGGAAGGAGTGCTAGCCAGGTGACCACAGTGCCCTCTCCCACCAGCAGCAAACCACGTTCTCACCTCTGAGATGAGCATCTGGTTTCTATACCAGACGACTGTGGGTTTTGGTGTGGCCTGGGTCAGGCAATGCAAATACCCTGGCTTGCCCTCCTCCAGCTGGCTGTCCTGGGGCTTCTTCAGCCATGTGGGCACAGCTAGAGGTACAAGGAAAAAACAGAAGACCAGTTAACATGTTCGCACAACCAAAGGATCTGATCCTTAAAAACTCTAATAGCACACTCAACCCTGAGCTCAGAAGCCCACCTGCTCTGGTGAAAACTGCGGCAACTACTCCTTAGGGAAGGTCTATGGGCAGCACCTTTTGAACATCGTCTTACTTAACAGTCACAATAAACCCCCTCAGTATGTATTCCTATACCCATTTTACAGCTGAAAAGACAGAGGTTTAAAGAAGTAACAGTGATGTGCTAATACCTGA
Organism: Panthera pardus; assembly: GCF_024362965.1. Lineage (NCBI taxonomy): Eukaryota > Metazoa > Chordata > Mammalia > Carnivora > Felidae > Panthera > Panthera pardus. The sequence continues at coordinate 138,957,006 of NW_026526732.1, forward strand.
TAGAGATAGGATTCAAATCCCTGGTCTATAGGACTCCAACACCCTTGCTCTTTTTATTACACTGGAACACTCCAAGGCCTGGTCCTCAGATCCCTGGTGTGTTCTAAATTTTTTTTTAATGTTTATTTATTTTTTCAGAGAGAGACAGAGACAGAGAGCAAGCAGGGGAGGGGAAGAGAGAGAGGGAGACACAGAATCCGAAGCAGGCTCCAGGCTCTGAGCTGTCAGCACAGAGCCGGATGCGGGGCTTGAACCCACAAACCGCAAGATCATGACCTGAGCCAAAGTGGGACGCTTAACTCTCTGAGCTACCCAGGTGCCCCCCTGGTCTGTTTTAGCCATACTTGTCCCCTGAGTGATCTCAGCCAATCTGTGGCCTTCAATGCCATATGAGCAGATGATTCCCAAACCTATACCTTGACTCCTGACCTCCCCCCATACAAGCTTCAGACTTGCAAATCCAACTGCCTACTGCCATCTCTGACTGGATGGCAGTCAGACTGGATCTCTTGGGTTTTCTATGTACAAAAGTGAACAAATCATTTCCCCCAGAACCCGCTCATCCCAGTTTTCCCTGTCTTGGTCAACATTGCCACTATGCAGCCAACAGTAGAAGCCAAAACCTAGCCTTGACTTCCCTCTCCACAGCCCTATCGACTTTGGCTCCAGAAACTCCTGAATTTGACCATCTCTCTCACCTCCACTGCTACCACTTCTGTTCCAGGCCCTTCAACACTGCCCCTGGATGATTACACTCATCCACTAACTGGGCTCCCTGTTTTGACTCCTGCCCCTAACATTCTGGTATTCTCAGAACGGCTAGAGTGATTTTTTGAGAATGTCACGCTCCGACTCAAAACCCTGTAAGGACTTCCTGTCTGACTTGTGGCAGACTGTTTGCAAAGAGGACTGTAAACAGTTCTTCCATCCTTTGCTTCTTTGTAATGTGTTGCTGCCACTTTCCCCACCAAGAGCCAGTCTAGGGGCGCCTGGGTAGCTCAGCTGGTTGAGCGTCCAACTTTTTATTTCAGCTCAGGTCATGATCTCACGGTTTTGTGGGTTCAAGCCCCGCGTGGGCTCTGCACTGACAGAGCAGAGCCTGCCTGGGATTCTCTCTCTCTCTCTCTCTCTCTCTCTCTCTGCCCCCCTTGATTGCACTGTCTCTCTCAAAACAAATAAGTAAACTTAAAAAAAGAGAGAGAGACAGTCTATTTCTCTACTGCCTAGAGTCTATGTGGCTGGTGACTTGCCTGGCCCAAAACAGAACACGGTGGAAGAAACACTGAGCAACTGCTAAGCTGATGCCTTGAGAAGTCTTCCAGGTTCCACTACTGGCCTCTCGAACCCCAGCCACCATGTGAAGAGGCTGGAGCTGGCCTGCTGGAGCCGCCACGGGGGAGACAACCAAGGCACTCTGGTAGATATATCCTCCGTCAACTTTGAAACATGCAAATGAAGCCACCGGGGACCAGCTAGCCACCAGCCAACCTATCAGCTGACTGCAAGTACATCTGATCTTTCTGACCACCTTGTAGGGTAAGTAGTGGGTTATCAATCCCATTTTATGGATGAGGAGCCTGAGCCCTGGCAAAGCAGGTGGCTTGCTACCCATCGCTGCTCTGTGCACCAGGGAAAGAGTGGGACCTGGGTCTCTAGACTCCCAATCCTTTGCTCCTCCTTTCCAGCCCAAGGGTTGTTTTTTTGTGTGGGCTGTCACCCCGACTTCTGTGCCTGGCTCTCCACTGTCACCTCCCAGGAGCCAACGGAATCCCAAGCAAGCAAGGTCCAGAGTTGAGAGGGCCGCAGGTGAGCACCAGGGAAGCCTCTGTACATCGCACCCAGAGAGCAAGGCCTCAGGGGACCTGGGCTCCCCTCCACCTCGCCTCACCCCTCAGGGCAAAATGCTCACTGGCCACAGTGATGTTGACATCCTGTCGCCGCTGCCCGGCCAGGTTGGCTGCGTGGCAGGTGTAGACACCAGCATCACTCTCCGTGGTGCTGGCAAACACCAGCTCATGGCCCTCCTGGAAGACCCTGCCACGGGTGGGTAGCCGGACTCCTGCATGCTCCCACCACACACTGGGCTCTGGCAGACCCTGGGGGGGCAAGCAGGCCACACGCTCCTCGCTGCCAGCTGTGAACACCCGTGGCTCAAATGGTGGCATGTCTTCAATCTCTGCAGGGATGGGAGCAGGAGGCAAACAACCCGATTACTGTGGGTCTCAGGGTACCTCATGTGGTCCCAGGGCAAGCTTTTGGCCCTTTCCAGCTCAAACCCTCCCTTAAAACACTGCATCTCCTCTTCCTGCCCCCAGCATCCTCTTTCTCTCTCTGCACTCTGGGTGGAATCAGGAGCCTAAATCTCTACGTGCCAACGAGGTTGAAGGTGGCCCCCACCTCAGCACCCTAGACCCAGGGACCTACCTGCCAGGTGAAGCGTGGCCTCAAGGACGACAGGAGGGCCCCTCTGCCCCTGGCCAATGCAGCGGTAGACCCCTGCGTTGCGGGGCCGGACCTGGGTCAGCAGCAGGGACCCGTTGGCAAACACCGTGGCTCTGCGGAGGTGTGGGGGACTACAAAGAGGAGAGAATGCTATTTGGAAGAAGTGGCCCCACGGGCATCCTTCTGGAAGGGAATGAGATGGAACCCCATGCTGCAATGGTCAGAGATGTAGGAAGGAATCAGCCAGGAAGAGGACAGGGATAAGGAAGCCAACATGTCACACCGCTCTGCGTGTGTGTGTGTGTGTGTGTGTGTGTACGTGTGTGTACACGTGCATGCGTGCACTCACTCACGTGTGTGTGTGGGTGTGCTCCACCTACAGGAGACTCAGCTCTCCGGGTGGCAAGGTGAGCAACAGTGTCAGTGAGAGATAGTGAGTCATCAACAGCATGCACCTGGAGAGACAGAGGCCCACCTCCCCGCAGGGTTAAGACAGGCCTGCCACTAGGGCACCCAGCCCCAGTAGTCAGAAGCCCCTGGGCCACACCAGATCAAAACCGCTGATGATTTCCTCAGGGCTGAAGCTAGGTGGGATCCAAGCCCCCCACCTAGGACCACAGCCACACTCGGCACTGCAAAGGTGCTCTCTGCTCTCATAGTGCCTGGGTAAGGACAAAAGTCCACATAAAGGAGCTGGACCTTCCAGCATATTCTGGAAGTGACTGCTTCCTCCAAAAAGTGCGTGTGGGGGGGGGGGGGGGGTAAGATATCCTTACCATTCAGGACCTTCCCATCCAGACTATGGTTACCTAGGTCCCCTGTGTCCCTCCAACCCTGGGTCTCTACTCCCCATCCCAGAAGACCCATATAGGCAGGAGGGGAGAGAAGAGAACGGAGCCACCACTAGCTCATACAGTGCCGTGGTGCAAACGGGAAGATGCCCTTTCCGGAGACTCTTCCCTTTGTTGGACTCATTTTGTAATAGCAAAACATTCTACTGCCATCTGCTGGAAATTCGAAGTAACACACATATAGATCTAGGATGTCTGCAATACTAATGACTTTCTTTTAGAGAATGCACTGGGACAGTACACAACCTGTAACACCTTACCTGAAGGCCCCTTCCCAATTGCCTTACCGACTGCGGTTAGTGATAGGAGTCTCATCTTCAAAGACCCACTGCAGGCTAGGGGGTGGCTGGGCTGAGAACTGACAGTGGAACATGGCCTCTTCATTCCTCGCCACTACCATGTCCCGAGGCGCCAGCACTACCCTGGCAAAGCTCTCGTCTGGGGTGGGAGAAGCACAGGTGCATGAGCAGACAGAGTGGGGAGGCCCCTCGCATCCCTGCCGTGCCCTCTCCATCCCCACCCCAGGCTCACCAGCAATGCTCAAGGTGAAGTTCTGGCTGCTGCAGGTCTGGCCAAAGGCATTTTGGGCACAGCAGGAGTAGATGCCACTATGCTCAGGGCTGGCCGGCCGGAGGGTCAGGTTTCGCTCCTTGCTGCTGACCGTGTGATTGCTCTGACCATCAGAGAGGGGGCTCCCATCTCGGTACCACTGGTAGGTAGGCCTGCAGGCCAAGGGGATCAGCAGCAGGGAGGCAGAGGGTACTCAGGTGACCAGTGGACAACATACAGGACTAGAGGCTAGACCCCTCAGTTTGCAAGTGGGGAAACTGAGGCCTGGGAGGAGAAGTGACTTGCACAAGGGCACACAACAATTCAGGGGCATAATCAGGTTGAGATTCTACAGCTCTCAGCTCCCAGAAACCAGGATCATTCCGCAGGACAATGCCACCTCTCCTCAGGTCACTAGGGGCTTGTGTGGGGAGGCATATGGGCAGGGGTGGCTATAGAATGAATAGAGTCCAGGATTTGGGAAGATATCCCTACTTGTCTAGAATAACCCTCTCCATCCCCACTCTCAAAGTCATCTCCTTACCGAGGATGCCCATCAATGTGACAACGCAGTGTGACCTGGGTCTGTGGCTGGATCTCAGCTTCTGAGGCTGGATGTTTCAGGACCACGGGACCAGTCTCAATCCCTGTAGCAGAGGCCACGGTTGCAGAGTGAGGGGCAGAGCAGAGCAAGTGTGGGAAGGCAGAGGGGAAGGAAGACAAGCAGAAAAGGACACAACCTGCAGGCTCTGGAGATGAGAGACAGTGCAGGGAAGCCCTGCAAAGACGAGGCTGCGGCTACAGACGGGGTGGGGTGAGGGGCCAGAAACAGAGGGCCCATCCAGTCTGTGGCAGACAACTCTGATGCCTGGCCACACTGGCCCTCACTGCCCTTGCCATTTGCAAAAGCATCCAACACATAAAGGGTTCTAGACTTGAAGGAAAAAAAATCTTCTGGAAAAAATAAAACTTTTCTTATCCACTCAAAGAACTGACCACAACTGCTCTCTGCCTGCCCCCATTCAACTGGAAACGGGAGAAGCTGAGGGAAAGGAGGGGTCCTGCAGGGCTCAGTAGTTGAAGGTCTATAGGGAGTGAGCACAGCGCCCTGGCTCTCACATTTGATGTTGAAGGAGGCGTTGGCACTGCGGGCCTCCTCTCCAGTGGCATTATCCCGAGCCACACACTGGAAGGCTCCAGAGTCCTGCAGCCGGTCCACAGCTGCAAAGCTCAAGCTGCTGCCTTGGGCAAAACGCCTCTCAGTGTCTTGGACAGGGGCCCCATCCAGCAGCCAGTACACGTGTACTGGGCCTGGGGTCTCGACTTCACAGCGGAGCAGTGCCCGGCGCCCCTGCAGTGCATCCTGGGAGGAAGGCTCCTTGATGAAGACGATGGCTGCCTGGGCACCTGCGGATGGGGACATGAGAGAGGTACAGTCAGGAGGACCTACAGTCACTGTCCTAACACAGATCACCCATCACTCTGTGCACAAGACGAAAGGGGCTATGCACACAGGAGGTGGCCAGTAAGTTCAGGACAGAAGGATCATGAGACTGGAAGTGCCAAGTGTCCATTGAAAAACTCTTCAATTGTGCCGTGTGCTCTGCAGGATACAAAGACATGACACATCAGTCAGTAGGGGGCACAGCGCAATCATACACAACAAGGCAAGGCTCATGCCCAACGAACAGTGTGAGTAGTCAGTGCCTCTAGAGCACAGAAAGAAGAGGGAGTTCCAACGGCTGGGGACACCAGGGAGGCTCCCTAAAGGAAGGTTCAGACCTGCAGGTCCTGATGCTAGGCAGAGGAGCAAGGGACATTAGCAGGCAACCCTCCCCATCAATCTTCAGAATCCAGGATGTTGAGCAGAGTTAAGTCATGACTCAAAGAGCATCTTGGAAGGATTACTCCCACTCACAGTCCCACTGAGAGTTCCGCATCAGAGGTGGCTTTGAATCCCACCGACAGGTGCTCTGTAGCCCTTAGCCCCCCCCCCCCCCGAGGCTTCTTTGGATTTTTTTTATACTGTTTTTTTTTTTTAAGTTTATTTATTTTGAGAGAGTGAGTGTGCATGTGAGTAGGAGAGGGACAAAGTACCAGTGTGTGAGAGAAAATCCCAAGCAGTCTCTGCACTGTCAGCACTGAGCCCGACTCGGGGCTCGAACCCACAAACCATAAGATACTGACCTAAGCCGAAATCAAGAGTTGGTCGCTTAACTGACTAAGCCACCCAGATGCCCCTGCACTCCCACCATGGACTTCCTTGGGAAAATTCGCCCCATCACAGGAGAAGCCAATATTCCCTAGATCTGCAGCTATTGCCAAAGACATGCCAGGGCCACCCCCACGTCCTACCCTCTATCTCTAAGAATCTGTGTGGCAGGGCTGACTTTTCTATGCCAAGTTGAGAGGTAAGCCAAGTGGTTCCAGGTTTTCATCTGAACCTCCTCCTGCACCACAACATTTCAGCTCTGGCTGGGGCCGAAGGAGCACCCACAGGGAAGGGGGGCCCCAGAAACTAAGGGGGAGCCATAGCCAGTGGGAACAAAGGAAAGTGAGAAACCTGTGCTGAGGAGCAGATGGGTCGAGGAGGCGGAGGGCAGGGCTGGGCAGGTGGCAGGGCTACAGCAGGAGTAACACACTGGGCTTTGTTTCTGGCCCACGTGGGTGCCCTGCAGAGGCCCTGAGCCACTGGGTCTGGAACACCAGCCCGCCTGCCAGGGGTGGGTGACAACACGGAAGAGGACGTGCAGCCCCTCCGAGAAGAAGAAATAGGCCACCTGGGGCGGCTACATGAAGAAGCAGCCTCTGCCTCTGATCAAACTGGGCCTGGTAAGGGCAAGAAGAGGCTGAGGGGGTCCTGCCATCCCCTCCCAAAGCGATGGAGACTGTGGCCCAAAGACTGCTGTTTCAAGTCCCTGAAGGTGGAGTTTGGCTCTTTAGGGCATGAGAACCATGTCCTCCTAAAGTCAGCATTAAGACAAGTCCAGGATCTCTCAGAGTGAGGTCCAGATCAGGAGGTCCACCTCCCAATGTTCCCAGAGGTGCCAGCCCACAGGACAGTCAGGGAGCTGGAAGGTGCTCAGAGCACCCCATTACTGCTCAGTCGGGCACTGCTGGCTCTCTTGGTGTGATAACTGCCCTCAATGCTGGGTTGTCCCACCCACTGTGCAAGTTAACTAATCTGTCCTCTGGGCACTGCTAAGTACCCCCAGCTACCCTGACATCCCAAACACCCCATTCACTTCTAATCACCACACAGGAACGTGGCCCTGTGCACCATCCACCCCCCCCCCCCCCACCACCGCCGGCAGCTTGGTACAACGCCTTTGTAGAACAGATAGGTAAACTGAGGTCCAGAAAAATTAAGCTGTTTGCTCAAAATCAGACAGCTAGTTTGACCATGATCCAAGGAAGCCAGCTTCCAGCCCCAAATTCTTCCCAGCCCCACCCACGAACTCAAAACAAACCCTGGAAATAGCTGATCCCACAACGGGCCTCCATTCCTGAGGCCAGGTAGAGAGGTAGACACCCCTCTTGCAGACCATGCCAGACACACAAAGGCACTCGGCTAACTGGCTGACTGAGGTCACCTTAAAGGAAGTGTGGGGCAAGAGCTGGTGAACATGGAGGCATCTGGAACACTTCCGGACCACCTCTCATGATACAGATGGGAAGACTCAGACTGATGCCCTGGTGGACCTCTGCAAATGCAACTCACCAAATTCTTGGGACTCTTGACCCAGAACTCCAGGATGCTTGTTAAAGGCCAAAGAGAGATCACCTGTCATCCAAGTGCAGGTGAGTCCTCACTTCCCCGCTCAGCTTCTACAGACGTGGGGATCGAGGAGCCTCACCCATGCAGAGGAGTATTAGTTAAGGGTGTGGAATCAGACAGGTCTGGCTCAAATCCTGCCCATCATGTTTAGTGTTTGACCTTGGGCAAGGAACGCAGATGGTCTATGCCTCAGCTCCCTCGGCCTCTCTCATGAGGTTGTCATGAGTCACAAATGCTGTAATTCGTGTGAAAAGCCTCAGACAGAGCTACTCCGGTGAATGGTAGCTACTGTTACTATTTCCATTATCACCCTTCCTGCCCAAGGACTCCCATTTTAAGAACATTAGAAAGCTCCCCCTCGAGAGGCCCAGGACCACTCCCAGCCCCTGGATGGGGGAGGAACCTCCACAACAGACAAGTTTGAGGGGAATAACCAGGTGGGGGTGGGATGGAGGGAAAGGGGCCGCAGGCTTGCAGGAACCACAGACCACTGGCCACAGAAACCTGAGCTGGAAGAAAAGATGGCATGACTCAGAGGGACCCCAGCTCAGCCTCCGGCATCCCCTCCTGGCGCTAGGGCTGCTCTGTAGCTGTGGTGAGAGATGTTGCATTCCCAGACTGCCACTCAGAGCCTCCTGCGCCCCCACGACAGGGCCTGGGAAACATCAAAGCTGGCCCCTCGGGGCCCTCTGTCCTGACGTCAGCTCACAGCAGGTCCTGGTTAGTGCTTGGCTGGGGCAGACTTTAGATGTTATAAAAGGCAGGGAGAACAGCCACCAAGCCACTCCAAGCCCCCAGCCCCTGCTCTGAGCCGCCATCGGGAGGCTGGCCCAGCGCCGTGGCACCCGCATTTGCTGAGAAGGCAGTCGGAGGTGTGCCCATTCTGCACAGTTTGCATGAGAGCTTGGTCTGTTGTGTTGCTGGGGAGCGGGGCACGGGCGGAGGGGAGGGCTGTCGGGGAATGGGCAGGAGGCTCCAGGGCAGATTGAGGAGTCCCTGGCAGAAATGTCAGACTCCAGGAGAAAGGAGAGGCTGAGAAGTGAGGAACTTTTCAGAAGCTTCGGCTGGCACCAACAACATGAAAGGGAGGACAGCAGTGACAGAGAGTGGAAGGCTTTTGGGGACTGGGATGGTACCTGCCCCCAAGGTGGCACAGTCACCAGCACATTCCTGTCCCTGTACCACCTCTGACTTGAGGATGCCCCCAGGGCTGTGGTCCGAGGAAGGCCTTCTCATACTGGCCCTGGGCTTCCCCAAGCCACCCCCTCTTTCACCGTCCAGCCACACCACGCATCACGCCTCCTACTCAGGCCCTCACAGAACACACGGCCAGCGTGGCCCCTGAGGCTACCCGCTTCAGCGCTGCCCAACAGCCCCGCTCCTGCCCTCCCAGCCATGCCACCTCAGCCTGGCTTCTCTGCCCGCTTCCCCGAGCTGTGAAATGGAGACCCCGCCCCTACCACTCAGGCTGCATGAAGTTAAGTGGGTTCACATTATACAAAGCCCGTAGCACAGCACAAAGCACACGAGGGTATGAGGCTGCCCCGCTGGGCACAGAGGGCTCAAAAGCCACCCCCCCACCAACAACAACAAGCAGGCAGAACCATCTGCCCCACACCAGGTGCCGACCCCAACAAAGCTGGAGCTGCAAATAGCCAATAAGGACATTTTCCAAGCCATTTCCTTGGCTCCCCAACAGCCATCTCTATGCAGACACTCGCTCTGCCTGTGCCTTGGCCTCAGCCCCCAGAGAAAGGCTGTGTGGGCAGCAGACCAACTCTGCTCCCCACCCCCCAGCAAGCGTCTGGTCTGCTGCCTGCCCTCCTTGCTGCTCTCTGGGCTCCAGGCCCAGTAAATCCATGTGTGTCCAAGTGTGCATGGGTGCACACACATATGTGTAAACATGATTTTCTGGAGAGCAGAGAGCAGCAGGAAGTTTTTCTGCTCTGAAGTAATTTCAGCTACTTTGGTCCAAGTATCCATCTGGGCCACTCAACTATCCACCTCACAGGGGCTGGTCCTCCTGACCTAGGAAATACACCCCAGGACCTGTATAGGCCTCAGAACCTGCCAAACCTGGCCAGCTGATTCTACCTCTGTCCTCTCTTACTAAAGAAAATTCCATCTTTCAGGCAGATGCCTCAGGACCGGGCTGTAATACCAAGACCCTGGTTGGCCCTGGCATGGGCATTTTGCACAGCAGTGTGTGACCATATGAGTGATCACCCCCAAATCCAATCAGCCATACAGAAGTGGCCCACTCCTCCACACCTAAGACCGAGTCTCTGGCTTCAGAGCCTAAGTCCCTGCTGGGGGACATCCGGACTCCCAGGTAGCTCCCAGTGCCCAGGCTGAGGTGGCTCCTGTCAGGGCACATAAACCCGTGAGGCAGAGGCTGACAACACTCTGTGCCCTCTCTGGACAACAGCATCAGGACACAGGCCAGCAGAAGAAACCCTCAATCCAAGAGCCACAAATGCTCCGGGAACCAGAGCAGCTCCAGGTCCCCTCATCCACAAGGACAGCCCTCCTCACAAGTCCCTTCCATCCAGAAACTCTAAGGGCACCCAGCAAGAGTCCCTGCACCACACCTCCTCCCCAAGGGGTCAATGCACTGTACCGGAGACACTTGACCTTCCGGCATTTAACTAGCATACTCTCCCCTGCTCTGAAACCACTCCAGAGGTCCACAGCGCATACACATTTGTAATTTTTTTTTTTGAAGAACAAATGTCAACTGCTGTAGGAGTAAGTCACTTGGATGAACAGCGAGCTCAGTTACCCTATCCCCAATCCCACTCACCCAGGCCAGCAGAAACATGAATGCTACAGTGGTATTTATGAATCTGGGTATCTGGAATGTCCTTCTCTACCACCAGTGTACCACCAAGATACTGTATGTGGTTGCAGCACCAGCAACCCAGACTCTGTGATGGAAAATAAGGATTTAGAGGGTCACTGAAAATCGGTCATAGCGCATTCCGAGACCCAGAGGCAGAGCACAGAGTTTCTACCCCCTTCTGTCTTTCCAGGGTCTACAAAAGACCCTAGGTTCATGGACAGGAGCCTTGCAGCCCTCTGCAAGCCATCACAGTCCCTGTTCTAAACAGTGTAGGAGGGAGCAGAGCCAGGGACCCAGCTGAGTTTTCCCATCCTGGGATTTAACTGTAAATGTCTGGAGAGGCTCCCACATCCGGATTAGAGGAACAGAACAAAATCACCAGGGATTAGGGCAGAAACAACCTAACAGGCCAACTTGCCTACCTTAGATGAAAAATACAACTCAGACCTGTCCCGCCAGCTTCTGGGAGGCCCTGGAGGGGAAGGTCAACCTCTGATGGCAGAAGCAGGTCCTTGTGTCCAGCATCATGTGGCATCTGAGCCAGAGGGACAAATACACCAACAAATGAGGCTTAAAATGCTCCCCAGCCAGCGGCCACACTGTTGGTCCCTGGAACTAGCCTGTTTTCTGCTGGGGCCGGGAGGACCATATCTGGGACACCTCTCTCACCCCTGGTAACCCTTAAATGGCTGTGATGTCTTCAAGGAAGCAGCAACAAATTAAACGCCCAGCCACATGAGGTGATGTGCTCAGGCTGAAGGAACATTGGGTGGGGAGACCTGGGTTCTGGTCTCCATACAACCACTAACAAGCAGAGTAGCCCAAGCCAATCAGTACTCCCTCCCAGGCAGATTTATTATCTGTAAAATTAAAAATACAAGAGGATGCCCTGGACAGCCCCCAAGACCTCACACTGGATTCGCTGCAGAGAGCCTCAAAGGCAGCTACAGAAACAAAGGGTTCACTCCTCAGAGTCCCCTCCCCACCCCCCACCCCCCACCCCCAGCACAAGCTCCCAAAGCCCAGGGAGATAAGGGCAGGGCAGGGCCCAGGAGGATTATGAGAGATGCTGTATATGGCAGGTGTGCAGGTCGGAGGCAGCTGGGGCTTGAGAACGGGGGCCCAGCACCACTTCTGACAAGCAGCTCCCATTCCTAAGGCCGGGCTCCCCAAGAGATGCCGCCTCTGCCTTGGCCACACACTCTCACTGATAGCTCACTGCCTGGGACACCCCTGATATTGCCATCTGTGCTGTGACCGAGAGCTGTACCCCCAAGGTAGACTGTACACTTGAGGGGAGGGCAGACATTCGTGCCCAACGGGATATGGCTGTGCCCCCTCACAGTGCCTGGGCACCGTAAATACCGCACAAGCATTTAGAGGGGAATGAAGTCACTGAAGAGTCTATCTAACCTGAAATCTTGTCCTACATCTACCTTTATCCAATCGTGGCCAACTTAACTTTCTTCCCCAAGTCTCAGTTTCCTCTCCTGGAAAATGGCAGCCTTGATACCAATTTTAGTGATTCTTTTGGATTCCTGGGATAGTCAATGATATTCAAATGAAATACATATCAGGTACAGACACACAAAAGTCTGCGTATGTTTCAGGGAAGTAAAAAACCCCAGAAGCTCTAGGGAACCATGGACCCCAGATTAAAATGTCCTTGGAGATAAGGTGATCCCTGGGGAGTCCAAAGGCCTGGTAAATGGGGGGCTCTGGGAGGGAGAGCCAGGCTGGCAGAGGGAGAGGGAGAGGGAGAACTATGAGAGAGCATCAGGAGCTCTCTCACCCCCTGTGCCTGGGGACAGATGCATTCTCAGCCCCAAGGAAAAAGGAGAGACAGCAGCCAGGTGTCTCCTGAAGACACCAGTCAGAGGCCTGAGGAAATAATATACATTGCAAGCAAGGGGACAGAGCTGCTGGACCAGGGCACTGGGAAATGAGCCAGGGCTCAGTCCCAGGAAGACTTCAGGGGTGCTCAGCCAGTGCACTCAGGACTCCAGAGGGGACAGAGAGCCCACCCTCTGGCGGCAGGCTCCCCAACCATTCATTAGACTCCCGGGTGTGGTGGCGAGGGCTCTCGGGGACCACAGCAAGAATGGCCCCAGGTAAGCCTGGTGAGCATCCTGTGCTCTTTCTTGTGGAGGCAGGGAGTGAACTAAGTGACAGTCCGGGGACTACAGCCTTGCAACTGGTGAGACCTAGCCTTAGTTTATATTAATTTTCAAGGCAGGCTCAGAAAACTCTGTGAGTCGGTTTTCTTTTTTGTTTTTGTTTTAAACATTAATTTAGCTTTGAGAGACAGGGGGAGACAGAGCACGAGCAGGGGAGGGGCAGAGAGGGAGACACATAATCCGAAGCAGGTTCCAGGCTCTGAACTGTCAGCACAGAGCCCAACGCGGGGCTTGAACCCAAGAACTGTGAGATCATGACCTGACCTGAAGTCAGAGGCTTAACCAACTGAACCACCCAGGCGCCCCTGTGAGTCTGTTTTTTGAGCTCTTTTTACCCATCTCTGCCTCAGCCCTGGGAGGCTGATGAAGCAGTGAGCACAAATCTTAGACCTAACCAGAGTGACCACAGCAGTTCACCCCAAATTCCCTGTGGAAGGGAGGACACGATTCCCTGCCCTTTGGGTAGAGTGGTCTCAACTCCATTCAATGAAGAAAATCCTTCCTTACCCCTAAAGAAGTTGAAATATCCTTTAGACCTGCTCTGGCCAATATGGTAGCCACTGGCCACATGGGGCTGTTTAAATGTCATTTAATTATAATGAAACAAAATTGAAAATTAATTTCCTTTGCAGCAACAGGCACATTTCCAGTGCTCAGGCGCTGTGTGTAGCTAGAGGTCACTGTATTGAACAGTGCAGATATAAAACCATTCTGTCCCCACAAAAAGCTCCATTAGACATCACTGCCTTAGCTCCTTTGCTTCTTGCTGGCCCCATGCACAGGCTCATTTCTAATCTAAAGAGCCCTTGGGGTGCCTCAGTGGCTCAGTCAGTTAAGCATCTGACTTCAGCTCAGGTCATGATCTCGAGGTTCAGGAGTTCGAGACCTGCATTGGGCTCTGCACTGGGATTCTGTCTCTCCCTCTCTCCTTCTCTCTCTGCCCCTTCCCCACCTGCCACACACTCTCTCTCAAAATAAATGAGCTCAAAAAAAAAAAAAAAAAAAAAAAAAAAAGGAAATCCTTAACACGAGTCAGCCTCGTTGTACCGAGGAGGAAACTGAAGTCAAACCTATCCCAGTAAATGGCAGAGTCTAAACTACCCCCAGATCTGTCCTGCCCCTACGTCTGTCTGCCTGCGTTTTTTTCCACGATGCCACGCTGGCTGCTTCTCTTCTTTCACTTATTCCTCTTGATCCATACCCTCCCCCACCCATTCTATCGTGTTTAATGTAATCCTTTTCTCTCCATGTGCTCTGGGAAAATGTGATTGCTGTTTCAAGGGCGGGTATTTTTAACTTACGTAAGTGGTCTTGCATTATCTCTCACTCTGCTTCTTACTTTTTTTCCATTTAGCACTGTGTTTTGAAGATCCTTCCCTGTGGTCATCTCCTACCTCCTTCCTACCGTCCTCCCAATAGGTAAACATACAGTTGGGTTCGGGTAGGGAAGAAGTGAAGATTTTTTTTTTTCTGAACAAGTGACTGAACACAGCTGTCCATAGTTTGAAGATCGGTCTTCAAGCCTCTACCCTCCTCCTCTCTGTGTGCCTCCAGCACCCTGGCCTCTATCACTGCACCTAGTCCCACTGTCTGCTGGGTGTCCTCAGAGCCTGGTGACACACACACATACCCCTGCTTCCCTTTCTTCTCCCTATAAACCCAAAAAATCACTAAAGAGGCTGGACTTTCAGCTGGTTTCAAAGGGATAAGAAAAAGAGTCGGTCTCATACTTTTTATATTTAGAAGCACTCTGCAAACCACTTCCCGGAGCAGACAAGAGTGGGGAATGTGAGGAAATCGCTTTGCTATGTGTGATGTGGAAAGCACGAGCCACTCAGGGCCTGCGGCAGTGGGCTGCATTTGCCACACACCCGGTGACACGCGGCGATGCCGAACACATGTGCAGGAAACGAATGTGCCCCTAGGCAGCCTGCAGGAGACCCCGTTGGACAACACCCACGGCAGCCTGGCTGTCCCCTCAGGGCCAGGGCACAAGGCAGGGCTCAGGAGTCAGAAGCAGACACCATCCTCGAATTGCCCCTCCCCCAGCCTTCTTTTCTTTTTTCCTCCTCCACCTGTCCGGCCAACAGCTGTTTCTGGAAACCAACCCTTCTCTCCAGGGAGGGAGAGTCCTCTAAAGGGATGCTGCAAGCTTTAGGCTTCAGGCTTCAACCTGAGACACAAAGGATCCAGATTGAGGGAGGACGCTTGAAAGAACCACTGGCTTGAGGAGGCAAGGGTGCCCTCCTGGAGTCCAGGCTGCTGGTGACAGGTGTGGGGGCAGGTCTGTCCACAGTGCCCACTGCTCTCCTTGTGAAGACAGATCAGCCCCTGCCACCAAAAGCTCTCCTGTTACCCACCTCCAGCACGTATGGCTGGAGAAAACCTTGGACAGGAAGGCTATCTTGTAGTGAGGACCAAATCCTGCAGCCATGAACATATTGCTCAAATATTACTCAGATGTGACGGGGTCTGGCCTGGTGTCGCAAGGTGAGGCGGAGCCATGGACAGGGCATGAAGCGGAAGGCCGGCCAGATGCTGAGTTAGAATCAAACCATAGCATACTTCCTAGACTCCTTATAAACCTTATTTTACTGCTTAAAATATAAACTTTCTAACAGACAATTTTACTCTTTCATTTAATCTCTTAACTGCAAGTCTCTGCTGGTGATTTGCTCCCTTATTTTTTAAGGAAAATAACCCAAAAAAGAGTCATTTAAAAAAATCAGCTGTTTAGAGAAGGCATTCTGGAGAAAGATGGCAAAATGAGTATTTCGATCTCCAAATCAGTAAAACAGATGAAAAAACACAAACTGATGAATAATAGAAACAATCCCTTGTAAGTTATTTTTAAAAGCAGCAAAAACTTGCAACTCATCACCAGATGCTTAAAGCCTAGGGATTGTTGGGGAGAAAACATTATAAAACACAAAGCACTCACAAATAGCTGAAGAAAAAAAAAGCCCCTAAGGGTGGCTGATGCAATAACCGAATTGAATAGCCAAAAAAATGACAAAGACCTAAAGTTTATTTCATGCCTACTCTGTCAATCTTTGAGTCAGGGTCTGGAAGGCACCAAGATCTGGCTTCACTTAAGTCTGGAATTAGCTGTCCCTCCATTCCAGGAGGTGCCTCTTACAGACCTCTAAAAGTCACAGAGCAAGACAGCGAGACAGAGAGAGACAGCAAGAGAGTGAGTGAGTGAGAGGGAGGAAAAGAGAGGGACAGAGGGGGAGGGGAAAATGGGGGAGGAAGAGAGGAAGAATGGGAAAAGGGGGGGGGAGAGAGAAGGAGGGAGGGAGGGAGGAGGGGAAGCAGGAGAGAGGGAAAGGGGGAGGCACGAAGACACTGATGGAGAGAGACAGGGAGATGAGATGAAGGGGGCTGGAGGGAGACTGACAGAGAGAGAAAAAGGGAAGGAAACAGAGAGAGACAAACAGATGGACAGAGGGAGACTAACAACTAACAGAGAGACAGAGGGCGATGGGCAGACTTAGAGAGGAAGAGACATAGAGAGAGAGAGAGAGAGAGAGAGAGAGAGACCCAGGCCCTGAGAGAGGAGAAGAGGAGAGTCAACAGGTAGAGAGACATGGACACAAACAAACTGAGAGACAGAATAACAGAGTCACAGAGGTCTAGAGAAAGGGACAAGAAAAACAAAGACGTACAGCACACGAATATACCCACATGTAGGCATACCTAGGGTTCCTCACACCTGTAGAGCAGGGCCCAGCCCCACATTTACCCCAACTTCCCTTGGCAGGTCTGTCCCTGTGTCTCTAGTAGGGAGGTCCTCCCCACCCCTCCCAGCAGCCTCAGGGGCTCCAAACTCAGCGAGTCCCCAGCTCGGCCACAGGGCTACCCAATATATCACTAGACACGAAAGGTTACAGCTCTCCTGTACGTGGGAGACCTGGGGGAGGCAGAGTAGGAGGAGGGGCTCTCTATATACCAGATTCAGGCCATTTATAATGGAGAGCCCTCAAATTAGAGGCTCCTGGTAAATAATTCACCAGGAAAAGCACAGTACCTTCCCAGGGCTCATCCATTATTCACCAAGATAAATGTACCATATTGTTATACTTCCTGACATCTAAAAATGGTCTGAGCCATTAGGCCAGGAGCAAGAAGACAGCGGGGCAATTTTTACCCAACCTTTCCAGAACCCCTGACCCAGCAGTCCCGGTGCTTCTGGAACTCTGTGTGCTGCTCCTTACACAAGGGCAAAGCATTTGACCTCCACAAGGGGCCAGGCCTGGGTTCGGACCATGACATTCCAAGAGCAGGCCTCCACACAGCCCTCAAGAGCCCACTGCAAGGTCTGAGGTATACCCAGAAAAGTCATAAAATTCCCACGTTCACCAGACCGCAAAGATTTTGGCCTCTTTCAAAGGGAAAAGGCAACCACTTTGCTTGTATCTGTCTAAGGGCCATTCTGTTCATAGAAGGTTCAAAGAGTTTGACTTTGGTGCCAAACGAGTGTCAACTACCAAATGCACAAAGTCCTGCATCCTAGACTTGGCTCTGAAAAAGTCACTGTGTTCTTCAGGCCTTCATTTCCCCATATGCAAAATGAGCTGGCTGCTCTTTGCCGTGCAAGGCTTTACAAAGATGCAGCGCCCTCCAGGATGTCTGAAGAGCTACACAATGTTAAGGCCCTGGCCTACCACGTACAGGCAGGCTGAAGATGGGGCCAGAGCTCAGAATCTGGAGCCAGGCTGCCTGCATTCAATTTCTACTCTCCCACTCACCGATCTAGGACCTCAGGCAAGTTGTCCAAGTTGTCGACCCTCTCGGTGCCTCCGCTTTTGTGTAAAATGGTGCTAATAACAGTATCTACCTCACAGGCTTGTGAAAAGTAAAGTCACATGTTAATAAATTTGGCTTGTTTGGAAGAGTGCCTAGCACGTATTAAGTTAAGCACTATGTGAGTCTGGACTCTTAGCAGTCATTTATTGTCATTATTATGTTCGAGCTATTTTTTTCTCTTTTAGGATCTACGGGCCATCCCAGACATCTCCTACCTGGTGCAGGGTCTTTGCTGGCATCCCTCACACAGGCCACGTGGACTTGCCAAGTGCCACTCACCCCATCTCTGCCATCTTGAGAGCAGCGGTTCTCTCTGAACAGACCCTGAGGTCTGAAACTTTGTCCCACTGCCGCCTGACAGAGCCTCAG
This sequence comes from Panthera pardus, assembly GCF_024362965.1. Classification (NCBI taxonomy): domain Eukaryota; kingdom Metazoa; phylum Chordata; class Mammalia; order Carnivora; family Felidae; genus Panthera; species Panthera pardus. Next base: position 138,974,823 of record NW_026526732.1, read on the forward strand.
AGCCACCTTGGCACGGGATACAAACATGTGGGGCTCTGTGGTTCAAGGGGTGTCGCCCTGAGTGGGTGAAGCACCAGAAGGTGGCTGCCAATTGTTGGGGGCTTTGCATTGTTTTGCCCACTGCCCTAGGGGCATCCAGGTAGTGACCAGATTAGCAGTGGCTTAGAGTTTCATGGCCTCCCCTCCCAAAGCTGCTCAAATCAGAGGCACCTTCAATACGAACAAGAATTGGATTGAGTCTGTCAGGGTGAGAAACGATCTAGACCATCTTGGTAGGAGGCAGGTCTCTGGCCTCAAGGAACACAACTGCAGTCAGGTGAGGAGGGCAGAGTCAATGTTTATGCGCCAGCTGATGCCCGGCAATAACTATTAGGCTTCAGCTTTCTGATCCCGTACGGCCCCAACAAGAGAAGCCTGGACAATTCTATGCTTTATAAATGAAAATACTCGACTGCATAAAATAGAAGTTGTAAACGACTCTCAACGGCAAACAACAAATTAGGAATATTTCCAGCAACTGACAGAAGAGGTCTTGAAATATAGAGTTACAAATCAACTATAATAACTACTAAAATTCTAACATGGTAAAATCATAAAGAGCTCTCAAAGCAAATATTAATATAAGAAAACATTGCAATGCACTAAGAATCTAAGAAATGCAATTAGAAGGAGTTATTCTGCCCATCAAACGAACACCAAGATTTTTAAAATAGCACTCAACACTAGTAAGTATATGGATAAAATGGCTTCATGCTTTGCTGATGGGAGTGTAAATTATAATAATTCCCTACCGAAATTGGACCAATATCTTAAAAAATTCATGCCCTTCCTCTTTGGAGAAAAGCCTGATTCCAGGTCCAGGGCAGGAAATGCACAAGACAAGCCTGGAACATCATCACATACAAGGGAACGAGCAAAGACTAGTAAGGTCACATCAAAAAGTTCAAGGCCCATCTAAAGAGGCTACCACCACCAGCCAAAGATGGGTCTAAACAACCATAAGGGTAAGAACCACATGGACTTACACACACCGAATAACTTAAAATTCATAATGATGTTTCACAATGACGTTTTTAAAAAAGCCCAGGGGCACCTGGGTGGCTCAGTCAGTTAAGCGTCTGACTTCGGCTCAGGTCAGGATCTCACAGTTCGTGGGATGGAGCTCCACATCAGGCTCTGTGCTGACAGCTCAGAGCCTAGATCCTGCTTCGGATTCTGTGTCTCCGTCTCTCTCTCTCTCTGCTCTTCCCCAGCTTGCGCTCTCTCTCTTAAAAATAAATAAACATTAAAAAAAATTTTTTTTAAGCCCCAAATTGGGCAGCTGGCTGGCTCAGTCAGTAGAGCATATAACTCTTGATCTCAGGGCTGTAAGTTCAAGTCCCACGTTGGGTATAGAAATTACTCAGAAATAAAATCTTAAAAAAAAAAAAAAAAAGCCTAAAGCCTTCCCTTGATCACCTCTGAAGGATGCTAGAAAACCAAGTCATTATTTTAAAAACTGGTTAAGCATCAAGCTTTATTTTCCCTTTCTGAACAGCTATACTTCAGGATAACAATCAATGAGGGGAGGTTTGTTTTTACAGGAGCCTCCAGATGATAAATATATCACCATTTTACAACCCCTAATGAAATAATGGATCTAGCAATGATTATTGATGGCTGCTAATTCCAGAGAGACAACCAGATGTTATGTGTCTACTAAGAGAAGTACACATGACGGGTGCCTGGGTGGCTCAGTTGGCTGAGCGCCCGACTTCGGCTCAGGTCATGATCTCTTGGCTCGTGAGTTCGAGCGCCGTGTCGGGCTCTGTGCTGACAGCTCAGAGCCTAGAGCCTGTTTCGGATTCTGTGTCTCCCTCTCTCTCTGCCCCTAACCCACTCACACTCTGTCTCTGTCTCTCTCAAAAATAAATAAACATTAAAAAAAAAATTTAAGAGAAGTACACATGAAAAAAAAAATCGAATCTGAACCTGATGCAACCTCTAGACCTAAGTTTCATTATTAAAACGTTTAAGAACCTTTCTAGGATGAACTTGGAAAACAAGGAGAAGTTAGATAACAACGTGCCACCAAGTGAAACAATAACTGTGAATGTACATCCTGTGTCTTCTATTGCTCTCACAAATGCTTATTACAACCTCATATTGTCATTTAACATCTCCTGTGCTTACCACCTGTCTTCCCCATTAGATTCTAAGCTCCCTGAGCACAGGGCTGGCCTCACACTCATCTGTCCCCTCCACTGCAGGTGCTTTCCCCGTTGGAGGTGCTCAGGAAACACCAACTGATCTGTGCTGGTTTTACTGAGCCATATTTAGCGCCATTATCCCGGCATGTTGTGGAATAAGTAGAGGGTCAAGGCCCAATATGGGATCCTCGTAGGCAATTATGTTAATTATCATTATTAATTCAACAAACACTTATCAAGAGCCTACCATGTGCCAAGTACTCTGCAAGACACTGGGGATGAGAGAGAAAAACACACAATTACTGCCTTTAAGTATCTCAGTTTAGTGGGGGAGTCAGACAAGTAAACGTATAATTACAGTAATAGCTAACACCTACTGACCGCTTACTATGTGCCGGGCACTTTAACCATATTAGCTTGTTAATGCTTACAACCGCCCGTTGTAAAAGTAGATACTTTGATCCCCGTTGCACAGATGGGGAAACTGAGGCACAGAGTGGTAAAACAACTTGCTCAAGGTCACGCAGCAAGGTGAGTGCCAAATGCAGGATTCAAATCTCAGGTCATCTGGCTGCAAAGGACACCCTACCATAATCAAGGCTTTACCGCATTATCACCACAGCATGGTGGGGTGGATGCATAAGCTTTCTAACTCAAAGTGGGGGGACAGGGGAGTGAGAAGAATCCTGGAAGAAGGCTCATCAAACTTTTAACAAAGAATGGGGCTTGGCAATAGAACAAGACTAAAACACAAAGACAAAGCGTGGTCAGAGAACTCTGGGTAATTCAGGATGCAGAATTACCAGAGACGAATGAGGGGGAACACAGCAGGCAAGTACTGGAGGAGGTGGCAAAGGAGATGCGATACAAATTTACCCTGCTCATGCCATCCCCTGACAAAAAAAAAAAAAAAAATCACCACGCTAGTGGGTTCCTGCTTCTGAGAAAGTGGTTGTTAGTGTACAAGACGGACTGAGGCAGCGCTTTGTCATGGACAGGGCAACAGGTGCACCCACAGAATGCATGATTATGGGATAATGGCCATACCTGTCTCATTTGTTTCCTAGGGCTGCTGTGCCAAATAACCACAACTGGGTGGCTTAAAACAGCAGTTTATTCTCTCACAGTTTTGGAGGCCGAGGGGTGAAAACAAGGTGTTGGCAAGATTGGTTCCTTGGAGGCTCTGGAGAGTCTACTCCATGCCTCTCTCCTAGCTTCTGCTGTTGCTGGCAACCCTTGGTGCTCCTCGGCTTAGAGACGCTTCGCTCCAGTCTCTGCCTCCTTCATACGGCTGCCGTCTTTCCTCTCTGCGTGTGTCTCCATGTCTCTTCTCTTCTCATAAGGGTATCTCCAGTCAGGGGATTAGAATTTACCTTAATGACCTCACCTTAGCTTGATTACATCTGCAAAGTTCCTATTTCCAAATAAGGTCAAATTCACAGATACTGGGACTTGGGACTTGAACATAACCTTTGGGGGGACATAATGCAATGCCTAACACCGGCTATTCTATAACTTGCTTTTTTTGCCTTACAGTTAATTACGGATATCTTCCCATCCATGTCTGTTTAAATGGTTCTAGTTCACTCATTTCAACTACTGTGTATTATTTCACTGTGTCAATGACCCATGATCTATTTGTCCAGCATCCTAATCATGAACATTCAGATGGCTTAATATTTTGCCATTACAAACAATGCTCCAACTAAACTTCTCTGTACAGGCACCTAAGCACACTGATAATGCGAGTGCTTGCAGGATACTTCCTAGAAACAGAGCCCCCCCCCCCCAGCTTGGACCAAAGAGAATACAATTTCAAGTTTTTGATAAATGACAAATGACTCTAAAGGTTGTGCCAATTTATGCAGCCTTACCACCCTGATACTTATTAATCTTTGCCAATTTGAGAGACATGAAATAATGCTTTGTTGCAATCTGCAATTCACTGGAGACATTTAGTTCATCCTTAACAAGATAAGGCAATCTTTCATGTATTTATTGGTTGGCTGAATTTTTGATTGTCCATTTCCTATTCAACTTGGTTGTCTACCTTTTTCCTTATTTACTTATAAACAATAAGATCAAGACTATAAGGCCTTTTCTGCATTACATGTTATACTTTTCCCTCCTAAGAATGGGCATTAAGTTACTTAATGCCTACCATGTGCCAGGCATTGTTCTAAGTGCTGGGAATAGAATACAGCAGTGAACAAAGCAATGAAAGTTCCTATTCTCAGGGCACCTGGGTGGCTCCTTTGGTTAAGCATCCAACTTCGGCTCAGGTCATGATCTCACAGTCTGTGGGTTTGAGCCCCATGTCAGGCTCTGTGCTACAGCTCAGAGACTGGAGCCTGCTTCGGATTCTGTGTCTCCCTCTCTCAGCCCCTCTCCCGCTCATGCTCTCTCTCTCAAAAATGAATAAACATTAAAAAAAAAAGTTCCTGTTCTCAGCTGGTAAATTCTCAGAAGAAAAGGTGTTTGCATATGATTTGGGTTAGGAAATAGATAGGAAATGAATTTTCACCCCTGGGTACAGAGTTCCTCAGAATTCATTTAAATACTATCCTGTTTTGATCCATTTGAGAGCCTTCTAGGGAGAAATCTACCCCACTCTCCAGGTGTCCTAGAAGGATCCACAAAGGAGTAGGGTGGTCAGTGAAGTGGAAGCAGGAATCACTGACCTAGAGCTTTGCCCATTCCCTGGAGGGAAGAGCCACACTCCCAGGTGCTCACACCCCCAGGCATATAGGGACAGGGCCTTTAAGCTCCAGTGACTTCAGAGAGCAAAAGGAGGAAGACTTAAGAAGGAATAACTCCTCTCTATTGCATTACAGAGGGTGCCAGTGGTACGCCACTCCTATAAACCTCAGGGAGTCTGATTGGGCACGTAGGCTCCTTTCTTCCCCCGCCCACTTAGGCTCTAGGCTCCAACCCTGCCATGTTCCATGTTGGCTCTAACCCTTCCTCCCCCACCCACTTAGGGGACCCGCGCCCTGCAGGGAAGACACATTTTGTATAGGCCTACACCATACACACATACACGCACACACACACACACACACACACACACACACACACACACACACACATTCAGGGATGAATCAGACAAGCTTATCCTCTTCAGATTTAAATCTTGTTCCTCAACCTAGCCTTTATCAATAATAAAGATGATACATTGATTTCCATCTGTCCAATTCCTGTGTCTGTCTTGTCTTCCCCATCCCTGCCTCCACTGGTTCCAAATTCAGAGGGGAGACAGATGAAATTTACTGACCCCATCAACATATAGTTTCCATGATATTGCTTTATGCCTGGAGCATTATATTTTTGTTGATTTTTGTGAGTGTGATTAAGTGTTTTCTTTGTATTTTCTAAAAGGTTACTTGCTGATAAGTAGCAAAATTTCTGGGTCTTGTGTAGTTTTGTATTTGGCCAAATGAGCCAACTCTCTTGTTGATTCTAATGGTTCTCAGTTGATACTTGAGCTATACATGTAAAAATCAAGGCAGTTGGCTGGCTCAGTTGGTAGAGCATGTGACTCTTGGTCTCAGGGTCATGAGTTTGAGCCCCATGTTGGGTGTGGAGCCTACTTAAAAAAAAATGATGCCATCTGCAAAAGACATTAACTTTATTTTGACTTTCATATTTCTTACAGTATTAATTCAACTAGAATTTCCAGAATAATGTTAAAATAGTGATTTTATTTTTTTGGTGTAATGCCTTCTTTATTTTTAATTTTTTTAATGTTTATTTATTTTTGAGAGAGAGAGTGAGACAGAGCGTGAGCAGGGGAGGGGCAGAGAGAGAGGGAGACACAGAATCCAAAGCAGGCTCCAGGCTCCAAGCTATCAGCACAGAGCCCTACATGGGGCTTGAACCCACAAACCACAAGATCATGACCTGAGCTGAAGTTGGACACTTAACTGACTGAGCCACCCAGGCACCTCTGCCTTCTTTATTTTAACGAGAACAGCATTACAGTTTCATTTTTTTTTAATATATGAGATTTATTGTCAAAATGGTTTCCATATAACACCCAGTGCTCATCCCAAAAGACGCCCTCTTCAATACCCATCACCCACCTACAATTTCATTTTTAAGTATAATGTTGACTGTGGTTTGAATTTTTTATATTTATTTATTTATTTTGAGAGAATGAGAGAGACAGAGAGCAGGAAAGAGAGAATCCCAAGCAAGTTCTGAGCTGTCAGTGCAGAGCCCAATACAGATCTCAAGCCCACAAACTATGAGATCATGCCCCACATGGGGCTCTGCAGTGACTGCGTCTGTCTGTCTGTCTGTCTCTCTCTCTCTGCTCCTCCCCTGCTTTTCTCTCTCAATAAACCTTTAGTATATGTGCTGCCGAAGCGAGCACTCTCAATAAACTTTTAAAATAAAATAAATTTTTAAAAAATCAAGAACCGATGTTAATTTGTATCTAATGTCACTTTTGAATCTATTGACACAACTGCATCACTGTGTGACTTATTTTAATGAATTGTGTTTGATTAAATTACCCATGCATTTTTGAAATAAATCGGTTAGTTGTTTATAGTATGTTATCCTGTAACATATTATAAGATTCAATTTGACAGTATTTTATATTACTTTTACATCGATATTTCTCTGAGCAGTCTGCTTTTCTTTTCTGCACTGTCAGTCAGCATTTAGAAGCAAGGTTATATCAATGTTGTGACAGGTGGGGGGTGACCATCCATCTGTTCCTTGGCTGGATGACAACCTTTGGATCATAAGGTTCTATATCCTCAGCATTTAAAAAAAAAAAAAAAAGATTTTAAAGTAATTGCTACACGCAATGTGGGACTCGAACTCACGATCCTGAGATCAAGAGTCACATGCTATAGCAACTGAGCCAGCCAGGGGCCCCATCCTCCACAATTTTTGAAATTTCCTGTCAGCGCCTTCAGATATAACAGTTTTGGGTTTTGTTTAGCTGTTTTTATTATCTTTCAATTGTTTTCAATAGATACTGGCCTATTTAGTCATTCTATTGGTTTCTGAATAAAATTCCGTAATTTTTGTTTTCCTTGCATAGACTTCTTAGCATGGCATGGTAACCCGTGATAAATTTTTTTAATCTTTCCATCGCGATGATCACAGGCGTGATTATCACTACACATTTCCGTACGTCCTCTTCACTGAACAGTGAGATCCAGCTCATTCCCTGCTGCCTGTCCCCAGTGTCTACCAGGTGCCTAGTAGGTGCTCAAGAAATTGCTGTAAAGCCAAGAATGAGGCTAAAGCCTCTTTTTCCTTTCTTGGTTTACCTAATATTGACCTTTTCTTTTTCTTGATTGAACTTGCCGAAGCTTTTTTTACTGTTTTTTTTTTTTTTTTTTCCAGGCAAGGACCTTAACTTATCAATTCTACACGTTTTCATTTCAAATTAATTTCAAAGCTGTGTTTGGAAGAAAATTAATAATCTTAAATCATTTCCTAAATAATGAAATAAATTAGGCTATTCATCTCAAGTTAGAAAAAGAACAAGAAAACAAACTTTGTCACTATTTTAGGTCTGTCTCAGGAAAAAAGCATGAAACTTTTTTAAAACTTTTAAATTTATTTTGAGAAAGAGAAGGGGGAGGGGCAGAGAGAGAGAGAATCCCAAGCAGGCTCTGAGCTGTCAGCACAGAGCCCAACATGGGGCTCGAACCCACAAACCATGAGATCATGACCTGAGCCGAAATCAAGAGTCAGACGCATAACCAACAGAGTCACCCAGGTGCCCTTGTTCATTGTTTTTTAGCATCTTGAATCTATTTCTGTAATTATCACATTTTTTATTTTTGTCATCATTTTCATCTCCCTACACTTTTTCCTCTGAATTCTGAGAGCTACCAACAACATGGCATTGATTAGGTTAATCATAGTGCCCATGAGGCCCTTTAAAGATTACGCTGGGAACTTAATTCTGCTATTGCATTTTTGTTTCCTTGTACTTATTCGTTATCTCAGCCAGTCCCCTATTTCCTCACCCTTCTTGGTCGGCTTCCTTTTCATCTTGGTCTGTTGCTTCTCATCTGACTTTTTTTGTTGCTTCTCATCTTTTTTTTTTTTTTTTTAAATCTCAGATTGCATAAAGTACGTATCTTCGTGATGTTTTTGAGCGGGAGGAAGAGAGGTTGCCTTCAAAAAAAATCACTTCTTTTTCTCCAGCAGTCTTCCAAGGGAGGAATGACAAGGGCTGAACTAAGCCACGGGCATGGGATAGAAGGGAAGGGAACAGATAGGAGAGCAATTAAGGAGAGAGTAACAAAGGGAGAGGCGGGGGAAAAAAAACCAGACAGCGTGCAGAGCCTAAAGGCTCCCAAATATATGTCAGTGAGAAGTTGTAAGTGTCCCTGAAGCTCACCCCCACAAAACAATGGCAACAGCACAACACCCCTCCCACCCCCGCCCCCACACAGACTTCACTGCAAAGACCTTCTCATCATAGCCATATGAGGTGGACATTATCATTCTCATCCTACAGATGAAGAGATGGAGTCCAGAAAAGTGAAACTGCTTCCAAGACTAGGATTATGATCTGCAGAATCCAACTTCTTGAGCAACCATCTGGGATAGGGTCACTGGGCTTGGGGAAAAACAGACGACAGAAACTCAAGCCACCCTACTAAGCTCATTGTCAAGCTGGGGGGCCACAGAACACATCTGACAGAATGGAAAATAGAGAGGAGCGGGTAATTTAGAGCGGCATGGTGTAGAAGAAAGGCCATATGTGGCCTCAGAAATGAGGGAATGGGAAGCTGGGTGGGCAATGGGCTACCACACTCCCAAGTTACCTAGAACAACCTTGACTTACGTGGCTCTCTTGGCATAGCTATTAATAATGTCCCAGCCTAGCCAGTAAATTCTCTGGTTCCCCCTGGCAATGCTCCACACCTGAGCCACGCTTACCAGTTTTCACACATTACCCCGTGTGATTTTCACAGGCCTACTGCACAGTGGTGATTCAGAAACTTGATGAAAGCTATGAACTCCCTCCTGAGAAAAATTACAGAAATGCGAAATGTTGCACGCCACTTTGATATGTCCGTATCTTTTGACAGAGCAGTTCCACTTTGGGAATTTATCCTACAGACACACAAGCATAAGGGTAAAGGTGGGTACAAGGACATTTGTGACGGTGCTGTTTCAAATAGCAAATCCTCAGAAACACCCTAAAATCTGTCTGTAGGGAATGAGAGAAATAACCTAGGGAAGGGAGGGGGGAGGGAGGGCGGGCTGGTGGGGGGGGGGGGGCGGATAGACAGCGCTTGCTTTCGGCCAAACTTCCCCTTAAAAATAGGTAGGAGTCTTCCTGCACTCCCCGCCCCCCTGTGCCCCCTACTCAGCAAGGTCCCATGGGAGGAAGAGACACGAGCAAGCTCGCAGGAGGAGGCTAAATAATGAATTGTAAGTGTGTGTTTTCTTTGGCCAGGGCAGTCTGGCCAAGCTCTGGGGGCTGCTGGGCAAACATTTTTCATATTTTAGTAGCTGGCCTATGCCCAAAGCAGCCAGAAGTTAAGTAAGCTTTGAATGAGCTGCACCCATCCTCTCCCCCGCCCCAAGAATTCTTAATGAGGTTCTAAGGCATAGGCCTCCAGCAAACCCGTCGTGTTGCCTTAAATATCACTCGCCCTTCACTACTTTTAATGAATGCAAATGATTCAGCAACAAAACACTTAGCCTGGAGTGAAATCCGTCTTTGTGTGGCTGGTTTCACCAGCTTACAGCCCAGCTCAGGCAGGGCCCTACCGGGCAGTGGCCCAGCAGAGCCTGAGGTGCCCAGGCTAGCCCAGGCAGACCCCTGCACACCCAGGGCAGCGGGAGCAGAGGGCAGGAAGTGCTCAGCATGAGGGAAGACCCGTCCCCTTTGCCCCCTACTCCACTCACCACCCCCGCCACCAGATGCAGACCCTCACAACTCCACCTCTTTACAACTCTGGCTCCGGGGCAGAGGAAAGTGTGAGCGGGGAAAACAAAAGGTATTTCTTTGATCTAATGAAAGGGGCTGGTCCCAGGCACCTCAAAGGCTTGTCCGGTCACCACACATCCTGCATTCAAGGGCATTACACCCTGACACGCCCACCCCCACACCTCCTCTTCACCTGATGCCAGGTACCTGCCGAACTGGGCGACCAAGAACCTGAAAAGCTCACTTGGATTCATGCCCTCCTTCACCAACTTCATGGAAGCAACAAAAACTGAGGCAGTGTAAATAACCCAATTTACACCCTGTTTTCAGAGTTCTCTGTTGGCTGCAAAAACTGAAAGCTAGTTGTCAGGAGTCTAAGAGCAACTTTTAACTCATTTACTTCCAACCTAGGGCTCAGGGGGATTTGCTGCCCGGTCAGCCTGATCATCAGCCTGATCAACACCTCTCCCCAGGGCTGAGGCAGCCGCCTGGACCAGAACAAGCAGCTGTTAATTCAGCTGCCAGAGCCATCACCCCCAAGGCCAGCAGCTGGCAAGAGACCCACATAGGTCCATCCAAGTCCTCCTCGGCTCTTCTGCTCATGGATGTAAATAAGGAACCGGCAGTGTTAGACCCAAACTGGGCAACTGGCTAAACTCAGGTCAACTGAGGGCCCATAGGTATCTCTCTGAGTGCCTTGGATATAAAAAGGCTTCAAAGTATTTGTTGACCTGGTTTGAAAAGAACCACTGCCTCTCTCAATCCTCACAGGGCAGAGAAGATGGGAAGATTGGCTTCCCCAGAAGAAAATTCACACTGAGTTTCAAAGGGCCTCTCAAATAAGTTTTTATCATCAAAAATGCCTTTACGGGCACATCAAAGGCTTTTAGGAAAAGAGCACTGGAATTTTCTTAACCTCAACACCATTCCTCCTGATTGTTCAAGACACATCAGCTACAATAGCTTATTCTTCTTCAAAACACTCCCAAAGGAAGCCAACAGAAGTGGAAAAAAAAAAAAAAAAAGCGCATAGAAGGGCTGGGTCTCCTAGACCCTGCGACTTCTGAGTTCTTGCCTTCCAAAAGTGATCCATTAACCAGCCCCTTTCCTAGTTGGGCACAGCTACCAAGAGTTAAACTTCTAGAAAACACCAAAAGAATGCATTCTGAAACCCCTATAAGGTAGAATGGCTAAGCCTAGAGAAGTGAACATCTGGAAGGCTTGGAACACAAATCTACACAGCAATCTATTAAAAAGGGGGGGGGGGAGTTTTGCTCTTGACATTCACGAATACGTATAAAACAGACATATCTTTCTCTTTTTGTCTACAGTCTAAACCCCAACCCCACACCTAATCCATGCTACCATCAAATTAACCAGAACTCAACCAAGGGATGAGCTCCTCAGCCTCTGGGCCACTTCCATCCTGAAGGGAAAAGGTGCCACTGAGTAAGTGCCTGAGTAGCACAAAGCAGAAGGAACAGCAGCGCTGTCTCCACAAAGCTTGGATCAACCCCACACAACTGTGCAGCCTGGGAGGCGAAGAAAATGCTACCACCATTGTCTGTCTCCTGCCTGCCCCACTCACATCTCCATCCTCTGAGTGCCTGGCATTTACTGTGTCCCCCTCTTTGGTGCTTCTCTGCACCCTTGCCTTGTTAATTACTCTCTTCTGGTTCAGTCTCAACTTGCCTACCAGACAATCCGTTCCTGGAGTGAGTCTCTAGTCTCCCCCAGGAATAGCTCAGCCTTTTTAAATGGAGACTCGACCATCAGAGAGGCATTTTCTTTCCATAATAGACTGTTTGCCCTCGTAGGGACATCCACCTCCTTTTCTAGACATCTCTTGCCTTCTAAGGACTTAAAGTACCCACCATACACACACACACACACACACACACACACACACACACACACACACCCTCACACGCATACACAACCTAGCATGATGCCTTATGCCTTAAGCATCATTTGTTATTTATGTGCCAGACTAAAAGGAAAATAGTTTCTACTGAAAGTTACTGGTGGGTGGCAAACAAAAGCAGCCCTGTAAATAAATCACTGTCATCACGTTATAACTATCTTTGATTGAGCATTCACTCTAAGACAGACTAAGTCCTTCACATACACATGAATTTCAAAGATGCCACCGACATTAGGATGCACGGTTTTTTGTGTTACACGAAAAGGAAATGGTCCCAGTTAAACTAGAACACAATCGTGTTACCATCCAGTTTCAAAGATGTGAAACTGAAAAATAAGCACCTTAGAGTTTTGATGAAAGACAGTACTATCTCACCTAATTTTTACAAGCACCCTCATGGGATTGGTATTATTACCTTTATCCTCCTACAAAAGGGGAAATTGCGGCTCAAAGAGGTGAACAGACCTAGGGTCTCTCAGGAGCAAGTTGTGAAGCCAGAACTCAGTTCTTAAATAATTTCTGAATTTCCCGGGGAGGGGGGCGGTGGCACCCAGCAGGCCTCAGGCAGACCATCCCCAGCTAAGCAGTCCCATCAAAGGCAAGTAACACTTGCTTGGCTGATTGCTAAAATCCGGGTCTTTTTGCAGTTGCTCCTTCACAGATCTACTTCCAGAAACAACAACAAAAGGAAAACAGGTTTTCCTAGCTCCTTCCTCACAAAACTGGCTGGAAGTGAGGGGGAACCTCTCAGCCAACTTGTTATATATAAAGCACATTTAATGAGCCTTTCAAGCTGCGGGGGTGGAAGAAGGAAGGGTTCACTGGAAATCTGATACTTTGGCAGCCAAACTAGAGGGGAGAGGGACAAGGCCCTTAGCATCAGCCTCAGGGGGATAAACACCATCCCAACCCCCTTTGTTTGCCAGAAAGAGATACTTCCTGGGGGGGGGGGGGGCAGTGGGCAGGAGGCAGCAATGCTTTTTATGACAAAGCCCACCTAACAACAACCCTCCACCAGAGACCTGGCTGAGGTCTTTGTACAACCCACCTAACCATAAACCTTCTGTCCTTTTCCAAACCTGCTGGGGTCCCTCTACCCACAAATACCTGTGACCGCCATAAACGCCCTTAAACAGCCCCCGTTTACTGCCCAGCCTGCCTGCTGCTAAATGAGGGCATTTGTTTCAAATTTGCAAATACCGAAAGCAGTGGAAACCTAAGTCCACTCCTAAAGTGAAATGTTCTGCATTCCTCCAGGCCTGCAGCACCCCGCTTCAAAAGCTACAAGAGGCCCTGGCTGTTTACTCACTGGTGGGGCTATTGGGAGAGGTATTTCCCCGCTCCCTGAGGAGGGCTCCTTTGATCTGGGCTGGGTGGGAAGGGGACAGAGAGGGGTGCCACCCAAGCCCGGCCCCGGCCCCGGCTGGCCCAAGCTCCCCTGCCTCCTTTCTGGGTTGCTGGCAACAGCTTCAGGGGGGCCCGGGAAAGTAAGTCTCACAGGGAGGCTCAAGGAGAGAGACACAGCAGGCCAGCTCTGCAGGACCTCTCAGACCCTGTTCAAATGGCCCCGGAAACAAAGGTAAAGAGAGGGAAAAAAAGGCATGCGAGGCCAGAGAAGCACCCCAGTCCCTTACAATGAAGGGAAAACTCGCCACCCCTCGGCCTGTACTGTACCAACAAACTCAAGACACTTCAACGAGGCAGGGTGTGTGTTTACTAAATAAAAAGTCTTTTGTTTTAAGGATTTTTCAGAAAGAGGGGAGTGGTAAGGAGCAGACAGAGATCCTCCTCCAGGCCCCCCGGGGCTGTTCCTGGGCCCAGCAGCCCCTCCTCCCCCTGGAAGCTCCTCCCGCAGGAGGCCCGGACCCCTGCGGTGGAGGAGGAGCTCGGATCACAGGCAGGATCACAGGCAGGATCACAGGCTGGATCACAGGCACAAAGCTGCTTGCAAGTTGGGCATTTTCTAAATTGGTCAGTTTAACAACGGGTTAATCTGCTAAATTAACCAAACAGATAGGATGGTTTGCTCTTTGTAGCTGGCGCTGTGAGACCAACAGCACTTCTTACTGGTTTTTTGTTTTGGTTTGGTTTTTTCCCCCTCTAAGGCTACAAGACAACCATTTTCTTTGTTTGTGAATTTTGTTTTTCAGGTAGCTGGAAATGACCTTGGGATCTCACATGCTATCCTAGCACATCCCCTCTTTAAGGACCTGCTGACCTAAAGGAACCTTCTCTTGTTTTTGAACAGACGAGCTACAACAGAATCAGAACGCCAAATACCACTTTGTCCCCTTCAATGATAGGATACAGGTTCCCATGTTGGAATCCTAGAATTTCAGAAGCAGAAGAACAAACTTAGCAGGATTGCCAAGAGCGGTTCACAGCTCAGCTAAAGGGAGATGTACCTGGCACTAAAAAACGTACATCTCCTCGACTGTCATTGGTCATTGTCCAAGCAATTCTGAAATCTCTTGAAAATTAAAAGACCTGCCTCCAAAGTCAGACATGAAAGGGAAACCTACATCCATCATGTCCCTACTATGTGCCAGGGCCTGTACCACCAAGTGTGGGCTCATCCATCTGTACAAAAGTAGTTAGAGGCAGCAACTCTATTATCCACAGCAGTGATGACTCTGTTACCACCTACGTGGTCTCCACCACAGCGTAACCTTAGTGTGCAACTCCCAGCAGGCACACTGGTCTGGAATGTGGCAATACACCTGCAAGCCAGGGCCTGTAACTGCCCGTGACCTTCCAGAAGCACCAGGCGGAAGAGATGGAGGACTCAGAGGTTCATGAGAAAAGCTCAAATCGTGGGGATTCGGGCACGGTGTTCTGGACTTCTAGATTACATAGCCTGACCATAACTAAAAACTTTAACATGTACACAAGCCTCTGAATGGGCCATTGAAAACCTCAACCTTGCTGTTTTGTAAGAACAACAACAACAAAAATTTATAAGAGCAAGAAAAATTGGCAATCTTGAATGCTGTGGCCCAAAAGATCTCTGCATGCATAAGTTACTGATACAACTCCTTACGCAGAAAGAGCAAAGGCTCCCGATCCTCTAACAGGACTGCTCCTAAACCCCACCCAGACAGTTATGTCACCTGCCAAATCCACTCCCCCCACATTCAGCCCACTCTGAGTTCACCCCACTCCAAGGCATGTGTGTGTGTAACACTTCACAGCCTCTAGGATATATGAGAGCACAGAATCAGCTCTCCCGTTTACCAGCTCTGCAGTCCTGAGTGGATCATACTTTGTACCTCAGTTTCCCTGTCAAATGCCTCCCATCCTTTTACCCCGCCTCCCCCCACCAAAAAAAAAAAAAAAAAAAAACCCAACCGCCCTCATCCTGCATACCTGTGAGCCTTGGGAATAGGATCGAAAGTCAGTGTGAGCAAAAGCATTCTGTCAACTGCAAAGGTAGGTCCGCTTGTTGGGATTACAGAGGAGGCTCTCCCAAAGCACACCCAGCCCCTCCTTCCAGCTTAAAGGCTCCCTTCAGTGGTTCCCCCTTCTGTACAAACGAAAAGGTGTTCCTCACCAAGGCACTAGTCCCTCCAGTACTTTGAGGACCAACCAGGTAAGTTTCTGCCTTCTTTTACTCAGATAAAAACTCTTCCTTTTTTTTTCTTCGTAAGAATTCTTTCCCAAACCTTTCCAAAATTTACTCAAACTTCTCCATTCCCCTTCACATCCAAGAATTAAACCCTAATACCCACATCACCAGTTGATCGAGTCTAAACACATCTGTGCCCATGCACTAGAGACTCCAGAACAAAATGCAGCCCTTAAAGTCCTCTCTCTAAAACCAAGGGTGAGGAGGAGGGCGTGTAACATGTAACAGAAACACAGGTGGGGGCACCTGGATGGCTCAGTCACTTAAGTCCAACTTCGACTCAGGTCATGATCTCATGGTTCATGAGTTCGAGCCCCACATCAGGCTCTGTGCTGACAGCTCAGAGCATGGAGCCTGCTTCAGATTCTGCGTCTCGCTATCTTTCTGCCTCTCCCCTACATGTGCTCTCTCGCTCTCTCTCTCTCTCTCTCGAAAATAAATAAAACATTTAAAAAATTTAAAAAAAAATAAACCCAGCTGGACGTTGTATATGGCAACGCTGGGTGAGCCCCAAAGACAACCACCTTAAAGGTCTTCCAAGGTCTTGTGTCCTCAAGTTGAGGCCAGAGCGGAAGGTGGGACTTGCCCAACATCACATGAGAAGTCTGTGGCAAATGTGGGAGCAGGGCCCATGTCTCCCTCCCAGGCCCTCCTCAGGAGGGATGTACACCTCACACCTCCAGGTACCGAGAACTCGAGCCCACCAACACCCATCTTTGCCACTAAAGTGATACCACCACTCTTGCAGGATTTCCTCTAAAATAGGCAAGCCTACACACTTTACCTGGAGCCACTGGAGGTCCCCAGTGTGCCCAGGGAAAGAGGACACAGGAGACAGGCAAGCCTGATACTTCTTAATGAGATGTGGCCTGAGCAGGCCCTCTTCCCTGAAGATTCAGCCAGCCTTCTTTATTAATTATTACATAAGGCTTTAGAAGCCTGCATGTGCAAGGCAGTAAAATCTTGGGTTAGGGGAGGAGCCTAGACACAGACCAAGACCCCAGCAGCTACAGACATATAATATGGAGTGGGTACAGCACTGGGGCCCCCACCTCCCAGGCTTCTCCTACAGTGTGGGATGAGAGCAGCAGTGTCCCACCCCACCACCACAGGAGGGAGGTGAATAGTAGTGAAAATGGCTCAACTAAGACATAGTATTAGACTAGAGGTCACCAAAATCATCTTGGACCATCAGCTGAGAAGCAAAGAGACACTCGTTCCAATGGGACAGCCACATATGACTATTCAGATTGTGCACTGCTCAAGATGCCCAGCCAAGGTGTTAATACCGAAATACTGCCCTGTGTCCTTTTTTTTTTTTTTTTAATTTTTTTTAATGTTTATTCATTTTTGAGAGACAGAAAGACACAGACAGTGAGCAGAGGAGGGGCCAAGAGACAGGGAGACACAGAATCCAAAGCAGGTTCCAGGCTCTGAGCTGTCAGCACACAGCCTGACCTGGCTGCCCTGCGTCCTGATGCAGGGCTGCATTCACTTGGAGAAAGGGTGCCTATTTCTAATTTGCACAAGGGCACTCTATGAGCTAGCTGCTGGGACATCTCAGCCATCCATGCCCCAAAGAAACAATCATTCTCCTCACTGCCTCACCAACGGCGCCCCAGAAGGGGCAAAAAAGAGCCAGTGTGTCTCCTGGGGGGAAAGCAGTGCATGCTACTGCCTACTCTGACCTCCTTAACCACCCACAGGGGAGAGCCCTCCATCCCTGACCACATCGTACCTTGGGAACCTCCCCATGGTATTTGGTAGAAGTTCACCCAAGCGACCCAGAGCAACTGACTGGGGAAACCCCACAGCCATTCTGTGATGACCAAAGCCCCTCCCTTGGGTATCATAAAAGTCTGCCTAAGCTGCAAGAAGCACAGCTTTCTACCCTCTCCCCAGAAGAACATTAGCATGCCGAGGGAGATGGTGACTCCACGCCAGCACTGAGCACCCTGGGAGAATCTGGTACTAGGACGGAGGGGGAAGAGTTCCCACCAGAAAATGCGAAGTGGCCGTGCTCACATTTCTGAGCTGCTGTTGGAATACTGAGACCCATTTAGACAATCTGTGCTCTCAAATGAGGAAACCATTTCTAAAGCTGCCCGTCAAGAGCAACTTTGTTGAGCCTTGCAAACCATGCTAGGGATTGAGGACTGGAAACAAAGGCTGACACATTAAGAGGAGACAAAGGGTCAGGACAGTCTCTGGGAACAGACATCGGAGCTGACCAGAGGGACTGCACCCCTGGGTCAACCACCTCCGGTGGGAGTACTACATCATAACTTCCTCAGCACTTGTACTTTGCAGATGAGGAAACTGAGTCTCGGAAAGGTTAATTCACCAGCTCGAGGTCATGTGGCTAGGCGGCAATTGAGCCCGGACCAAAATATAGAAAAGCAGGTGTCACAGGACCACAGATGTCGCTTCTCTTCCTTTATCATACATTGATGTGTGTGATGTTAGACAAGAACCACCTAAGTTTTCAGACTCCTGGTACGATGCCTTTTTGTCATTCTGATCGGTCACCACAGCCTACATCTACTAGCAATTCAATGCTCTCTCTTCTCCAAAGCCCTTCTACTACCCTTTTGCGCCTGCATCATGGACTTACTCTCCTACACATTCTAGAATGGTCTTCTATTCAGCATTTTACCAAGTGGTGTCTTTTGCTGCAGTTGACGTGATTCACATCTCTCTATCGTGTCTCCTTCCTGTCTCCCACCCCACCTGAGACAGCTTCACCCACAGAAAACACTCAAATACATTTGGAACAGACCCCATCCTAAGCCCCTCAATATCAATACCAACCCTTCTCATCACCACGCCTCCACTTTGGACAGACAAACTCCTTATGGCAACCCAGTGGTTCTCAAACCTGAATGTAGGTAAGAATCTCCTGGGAAACAATTTTATTTTACTTTTCCTGGGAAGCAATTTTAAGATGCCATTTCCTTTTGAGATGTGAGCCATGCCTGGATTGGCTATTCAAAAATTACAACAGAACCTAACAAATAAGAAAGGAAAATGCCTTTTCTGACTCCTTCCCCGATGATTCGGATGGGCAGCAATTGAGCCAGGACCAGGTCGACCGTAAGGCCCAGACAGCTCAAAGTTTAAATAGGTCCTCTGGTTACCTGCCCTCCTTCTGTATTACCTGGTGGTCTCTGGACCAGAAATCTACATCTTCCTAACGTGTGACTCACAGTCCCTACCCCCATAACTCCGGACCTAGTTTCCAGCCATTAAATACCCACCTAACCCAGCAGCTGCATAGCCTTGCTCATCGGGGTCTAAGCTTCTGGCAGGAACTTGGGATCCACAGGACACCCACTAGACTGCGTTCCACTCACCTGTGTATTCAGTCAGTGTCATCACACAAAGGGACACCGGAGCTTGGTGACCCCAATCCAAGCTGCAAGAGGGGAAAGGCGCCTGCGCGTGTCAGCCCTTCCAGCAAAGCTTCCTCCCTGCCCCACTGCCGCCTGTGTAGCATTACTGGGAGGGAAAAGGCCTGAACGCAGAGAAGAGGATGGAAAAAGTGACACACTGCAGAGGGCTTCCTCAAACCACTGACTAGCTGTAGCAGCTTCTGTGCCAGCTCCACCAAAGCGCCAAGGGGCTCAGCAGGGCCACATGTGCACTCAGCGGTGAACTCAGAGAACCCCAAGACAGGACTCTAACCCAGTCACCATGGCAGCTTTGGGGACAAAAGGACCAGGCGATGGGGGGGGCCAGAGCAGGAATCCAAAAGAGAGGCAGGCAGCCAGCTCGAAGGCAAGGCTAGAGCCCGCCCTCCCCGCCCCCCAGCAAGCGTGGCCCTGAACCTGTAACCCCTCCATGTGGCTCTGCCAGGGGTAGTGCCAGGGGCACAGAGCAGAAAAGCATGCTACTGAGGCTAGGAAGGGCAGAGGAGGCTGAGGGATGCAGGCCAAGGACACCCAGCCCTGTTTCATGACCCTTTCTTCCATCAGGAAAACACCAAAGACTGAATCCCTGGCCCCAAACTGCTCTTGGCTCAAATATTAGAGTCGGAACCGGCCAACGTCCATCCCAGATGAGTCTCACAGAAGCCCCACTGGCTTAGACACAAACACACAAACCCCTTCACTCCAAAACATGAAGTCTTCCAAAGATTCAACAACCATCGCCAAAGCCCAACAGAGACGCCGCCTCCCTTTATGAATCAAATGTATTCCTGAAAAGTCATCCACCGACGAAATTTCTGCCTAACAAATCCAACTTCTCCGCTGACTTTCATTATAAAATGAGACATACGCTCCTCGAGGAAAAGCTGAGGCTCCAGGAGGAATTGAATATCACACTTACTGCCGCACACCTTCTGGAGTCACACGTTTAATGGACAGGTTTCCTGACAAAATCTAACTCAAATTCAACCCAAAGTGAGGTAATTTTTTTTTCTTTTTTTGGTGAGGTAATTTTTAAGTGCACATGTCACACCAGAGTTCCCATGAATTAAAAGTTATTTAAGGTAAATGTTCAAATACTGTTCAAGATTCAGGGTCCCTAATTTGAAAGCTTCTGGAACTTTGGGGTACAGTCACCTTGGGGAGCTTATTTTTAATGTTTTTTAATGTTTATTTGAGAGACAGAGAGAGACAGAGAGAGAGAGAGAGAGAGAGAGAGAAGGGGAGAGGCAGAGAGAGAGGGAGACAAAGAATCCAAAGCAGGCTCCAGGCTCTGAGCTGTCAGCACAGGGCCTGAAGAGGGGCTCAAACCCGCGAATTAGGAGATCATGACCTGAGCTGAAGTTGGATGCTTAACTGACTGAGCCACCCAGCTGCCCCACCTTGGGGAGCTTATTAAATGCAGACTGGAATTTGACTTGTGCTCCCAGGGAGTGTTGGTGCCACTTTTCTGTGGGCCTTATTTTGAATGGCCCCTATACAGCTCCCAGTTTTAGACTCTGAGGCAGGCCAGGTTCACATGTAGAAGTGGTTACCCCTGCCCAGAATGTCTGGGGAAAGCCAGAAGCCCTAGCACATCAACAAAGAATGGACAGCCCAGAAACAGGGAACGATGGTCTGACCCCTTGATTCAGTCCTGGCAGAGCAGGTACAAGGAGGAACAACAGGCAGCCCCAACCCAGAGAAGGTGGAAAGGGTACAGGACCCCCAACACCTCGGAGGTAAAGGGGATGTTTACTTCTGCCCTTGATTGCTCTGCCTTGTACCCAAAAGGTTCATTTTTAATAAGCCTAGAAAAGGACTCATTTTAAATGATACTGTAAAGAATTCGACAAGGAGGGGCACTTTAGAAAGTTAAAACTTGAGGGGCACCTGGGTGGCTCAGTCAGCTGAGTGACTGAGTTCTCAGTCACGATCTCAGTTGAGTCCACCTCAACTCAGTTCACGATCTCACGGGTCATGAGTTCGAGCCCCGCGATGGGCTCGCTGCTGTCACCGCAGAGCCTGCTTGGGATTCTCTCACTCTCCCTCTCTCTCTGCCCTTTCCCTAATGGCTTTCTCCCTTTCTCTCTCAAAGTAAATAAACAAAAGAAAGAAAGAAAGTTAAAACTCAAATGGGACAAAAATATGGACATGTCCTAAGAATGACAGAGTCCAAAAGTTCTACAGGCGTCTTTCTGGCAGGAGAATGGGACAGCTCTGGGGACAAAAGTGGAAGTGGGGCCGGGCAAGAGAGAGATGGGGGAGGCAACACATACCAAGGACTGGCCTGAGAGGAAAGAAAGGTCTGAGAAACCACACATGTCTTAGGGGATGGTAAATTGACTAGCTGGGCTGGAATGGAAGGTCCAGTAGGTGGAAAATGTTTCTGGTTGGGGGTGACTTGTGAGGCTGGAAAGGTATGTGGGAAGCATACCCCAGGAGAGGGAAGAACAAGAAAGGGGCCCTTTATAGACTTCATTACATTTAATCCTCTGCACAACTCCAGAAAGTTAAGTCCCTTTACAGAGGAGGCAAACTGTGAGGTCAAGAAATTTGCCCAGGGCCACCGGGCCTGTCAAAGACTTCAAGTTGCTGTTTTGCCAAATACACAGCCTGCACAGCTCTCTCCACCATTCAGCCCCGCTCTGAACACCAGGAGTGTGATCAGATCCCTCAGCAAGTGATGTGCACAGACTACCCTTGCCCTCCCACAGCAGGTACTTCCCAACAACTGAGGAAACCCATCACTGATAAAAGCAACTCCTAGGCCTGAATTACAGGCTGCAGAGCCTCAAGGAATCCGCAGGACAGCCTATCTCTGAATGTGACAACTCAATCTGCCCAAAAGACACAAGAGCCTGGAAGGAAGAACCCAGAGAGGGGAGATGGGAATGGTGATAGGTAGTGACCACAACTGACCACTCAAACAGCTGGTGATAAGACTCCCAGATTTTCAACACCAAGCCCTCTCTTCCCCCCTCCGCCGTATTTATCACAACAGGGATCTCAAAGTTTGGAAAGCTACTCAGCCATTTACAGCATAATTGCCCAAACTTCAAAATGGTCTAATCCACAAACCTAGCCAGAGTAGGTCCCTCACTCCGGCCTTATTAACAGCAGGGTCTCACTAAAACTCCAGTTAATTACACAGTTAAACAGTAAGATGGAAAAATCTACTATAATCTATTAAAAAATCGTTGCCCCCTGAAGTCATGCCGTCTGGGGGTGGGTTGAGTCCCCGGATTTCACCAGAAGACAGCAGGCGCCTTAGCCTCGGCTGAAATTGTTTACAGCACATGGACAGGTTCCACACCAAGGCACATTTGGTGGAACTGATTTAAGGCTCTCATTAAAATGTTCCTTTGTTGAGCACAAGACATCTCCCCACCCCCCGAGGAGATTCCAGACCTCCAGTCCCAAGCCCTCAGCCTGCCTGCCCTAACTTCCCCCAAGACCCCCCTCTATGCTAAACACCCGTCACCGGATTAACATCGATTAACATCAGAGTCATCTTCTCACACAAGGAATTTAGGAATTTAGCATTTGTTGAACGAACAAGGGCCCAGTCCCCACCAGAATCTCCCCTTGACTCCAGAACTCTAAACATCAGCAGGGAAGACAGCCAAATCAGGCGACGCACACACCCAAACCCAGCCACCGACCTGCGAAGCCTGGGAGCTGGAGCTGCTCACCCATATGGCTGGGCCCCCGATCCTGGCTGCGCAAAAAAACTTCCATACTTCCTCTGGGAGCAGATGTGGGTTCTGCCATGAGCAATAACCACCCTACACATCACAAGGAACACAGGGCAGCTCCAGAAACACCTCCTACGAATCCCTGGAGCCTGTTCCTACCTCTCCGTCTTGAGTTACAATTACCTCTCCATTTAACTAGGGGTGGGGGAGATGTTGATTCCATAAGAACCTCCCAACAGCTGGCAAGCCAAGGGAGATGTCAGAAAAGGCTATTCTCTACCCCCACCCTCTCTATGGCCACTCTTCCAAGAAAGAGGAAAGTGATAAGCTAGGACCAGGTGTCCTGGGCAGAGTTCCTCCAGAAAGGGCTGCTGCCAGGATCATTACCAAAGAAAGAGAGAGAGAGAGAGAGAGAGAGAGAGAGAGAATATGTGTGTGTGTGTGTGTGTGTGTGTGTGTGTGTGTGTGTGTGTGTGTGTGTGTGTTGTGGGGGACATATTTCCAGTCCAGGCTGTTGGGGGTGTGCAGGTAGCTTGGTGCTTTCCCGTAAAGCACTTCAACACCTCATTGGTGACTCTCAGGTGTGACCAAGTCAGGAAATAAAGGCTGGGGGGGGGGGAGGGAGCGGGGGTGTCGGGTCCTGTCTGCCCTGTAGATACCGGCCACACCCTCATCAAAACGCTGAGGCCCTCCAAGAAAGGGCAGAATGAACTCTTTTTGCCTTTCTGTCCGTAGAATGAGAGATTTTCTTTCCTCGGTGCGGAGAGACAGGATGGAAATCCAGGAAGGAGCAGAACAAACCCCGTCCGCACCTTTGCAGGCCGGCCATGCCCGATTTTGGCAGCGGCCTTCACACATTAGTCACCGCGACAGCCTCGGACTCTCCGCTCCCCAGATTCGACCCGGCTGGGAGTGGGCTCAGGGCTCGGGCCCAGGAACTGGAGGA
The DNA here is from genome assembly GCF_024362965.1 of Panthera pardus. NCBI lineage: Eukaryota > Metazoa > Chordata > Mammalia > Carnivora > Felidae > Panthera > Panthera pardus. The sequence goes on from NW_026526732.1 coordinate 138,998,530, forward strand.
GACGGGGAGGCCCCTAATTCTCCCCTTCTTCCGCCCGCACCAGCAGGGCCATCAGGAGTCCCAGTCTGGCCCGGGAACTTGGAGGAGGGAAGCCGGGAGCGTCTGGCCGGCGTAGGTAACAAAGCTCCGCGCTCTGCGCGTCGCAGGTCGGTCCCGCATCCGGCCCCAGGCCGGCCCCCCTCACCTAGGCTGAGACTACTGGGGGAACTCCGTCTCCCCCGCCGCCAGCCACCTCACCGCGCCCCCCCAAGTAGAAGGGAGTCGTTTCCCTCCCGAAAAGAAACTCGCCACCGGGGCCCGGGAGCCGGCAACTCCCGGCAGTTCCCGAGCAAACTCTCCGTTCAGACCGGGAAAACTCTGTGGCGGCTGGAAACGTGTCCTCACGGGCGCGAAGGGAGAGGGGCCCCGAGCGAGTCCGTGGGGGGTTAGCCAAACCGGCCGCCGAGACCTCGCGCCCACCGAGACCTCGCCACCACCCCAGAGTGTCTTGCCTGGCCCAGCCACCCAAAGCCACCTCCCCGGTGTCCCCTTTTGCCCGCGGGGCTCCCGCGCTTCTCGCGCCCCGCTCCCGCAGCTCGCCGCGACTCACCGCCCAGCAGCGGCAGCAGCAGGACGCTGAGCAGAGGCAGCCGGCGGAGGCTGCTCGGGGTTCCCCGCGCAGCTCCCATCGCGGCGGCGGGCTCGGGGAGAGGAGCCGGCCGGCGCACGGCGGGCGCGCGAACTGCGCTCCGCGGCGGGCCCGGGAGGCGGAGCGCACCGGAGCGCGGGCGCCGCTGCAGTAGCCGCAGCCGGAGCCCGAGCCCGAGGCGTCCCGAGCCGGAGCCGCGCGCCGCTGGTACCTCCGAACCCTCGCGCGCCGCCGCCGCAGCCACCGCCTCCAAGCCCCGCCCCGCGACGCCCCCTCCCCGCCGGCCGCCGCGCGGCGCCCCGCCCCCTCGACGCCCCCACCCCGCCGTGGCGGGGGAGGAGCTCGCAGTTGGGGGAGGGGTCTGGAGATGGACGGGGGACTGAAGAAGGGAGGCCCCGGGGAGTGCGGGGGACCTGACGAGGTAGGGGAGCGTCCGCTGTGCCTACCGCCCGCTCAATCTGCAGGGACTCAGAGAACCATAGTGACTTTTGTGGCCGGCCCCTGGGGAGGACTGTCAGTTCTGGGCCTTCCTGGGGGCTCTGACCAACGGTTCCCCCAAATTCTCTGGGTAGGAGTGGGGAAATGTGGGCTCTGGCTCACTTCTCAGCAACCAGAAATCCTGAGGAAGACCTAGAACAGAAGGGTGTCTTTGATGTCCCCAAGCAAGGTAGCCCGGAGATACTGTAGAACCCCTGAAGAAGTGAGGGACCAGTGCATGGCTGGGTTCTGGTTTGGCTCTGGACCAATCTGAGCCCAAAGGTACAAACAGGCTCGGCTTCAGCCTGGCTGAAGGCCGTGAAACTGACAAATTTATCCCAAGTCCATCTCCGGGCAGTCTGGGCTGCAGGGCATGGCCAAGTCTCCAGCTGTGGGGAGGCCCAGTGCAGCCCTTGTTCCAGGCACCCCCCACCCCCAGCGCCACCACCCCCACATTCTTTCTTTGTTGTGAAAGCAGCAAGGGGTGTAGGAGGCGGGTCAGGAAGAGTCAAGCTTTAGAAGATGGGCCCCAGCTGCTGCTCAGGCCTCCAGGATATGCTGAGAGGGGATGGATAGTGAGTGCTTCATCCCCCTCTGGCTCGGGAGGGCCCCCCAGGCCTGCTTAGACCTCCCTTCCCCCAAGCAGCTGGGAGGAGGAGGGGCAGCCACAGAGGGCCTCACAGGCCCGGAGCAGTGGCGCCAGGACTCCAGGGTCCTGCCACATGGCCACCACATGTCCCTGACAACCCAGTCCATAGCACCTTCTCCTTCGGTTGTGGGCCTCCTCCCCCATCCCCCAGATGACTTCCTGCAGGCCCTGCTGGAGAGGATACAAACAAGGGAAGAGAAGAGAGGAGAGATCCAAGAATCAACACTTCTTGTGTTGCCCCATCCATCACTGCCCGTTGCCCTTCTGTGAAGGGCCCCCACACAACCCTTGCTCCATACTCTCTTCGGTCAGGACTCAAGTGGCAAAATGGTTACCTGATTCTTTTATTTAAGAAAAGTGAAATACACGGACCTGAAGTGAGGCAGCAGAGGGAACAAGAGAGGCCAGATCAAGGCAGCCTGGCTGGCCAGCCCCATCCCTCTGACAGAAAAGCCAGCAGCAGGCTCCATCTCTGAGATGCATACCTGCTCCTTATGCATCTTGGGGGCCTCAGAGCTAGCTACTCTAGAGGACTACGGGGAGAGGATGTCCTGAGGGTCCTTCCTGAGGCAGATTCCTGAGGAGGGAGCCAAGACCCTAGGGCAGCAGCAATCTTCTGGTTAACTGCTCTCCCTTCACTGTCCCACCTTGGGGCTGGAAGAGCCAGGAGCAATAGGGAATGCTGAGAGGGCTGTCTGGGGGGAGACCCAGCAGACCTGGTGGGTGGGTTGAATGTCAGCTGCTTGAAGAGAGGTCGGTGGTGCTGGCACTGAGGCCCCGGGAGACCTGAAACAGACAACACCATGCCATCAGCCCAGGGACCTCAGCCTCACAAAGACTGTCCCCTGGAGTCTATCCATTTTATGGCTGCAGTGTATCTGTAGACCTAGGACGGAGGCTGTAACCTCAGTCCCAAGCTCCGTGACTCTGTTTACTTTTAGCCTTTTCTAGGATTTTCAAGAAGGCCACAATCTGCTGGAGAAAACACTGGGAAGAGCCACATGCACATCAGCATATACTTTGAATGTGTTGATACAAATAGTCTCTTCCCATGAAAATGTCATTATTGGGGCGCCTGAGTGGCTCAGTCAGTTACGCGTCTGTCTGACTTTGGCTCAGGTCATGATCTCACTGCTTGTGAGTTCGAGCCCCGCGTCAGGCTCTGTGCTGACAGCTCGGAGCCTGGAGCCTGCTTCAGATTCTGTGTCTCCCTCTCTCTCTGTTCCTCCCCAACCTGTGCTCTGTCTCTCTCTCTCTCTCTCTCTCTCTCTCAAAAAAAAAAAAAAAAGTCATTATTGCTGTCTCAAATGTAGATAATTTAATACTTTTTTCTTTTTCCCTTCTCATCTGCTACTGAGTCCCCAAGGTGAAGAATATGGTGGCTGCAGGAGGAAAAGCAATTAGTATCCCCAAATCATTCTTGAATTATTAATAATTCCAAAGTACCAGTTTAGAGAACATCACTTCCTGTTCCTTTCCTGATTAATTTATTTGCTGCCATCTCTGGCCCCAAACTGTCCCTTGGTGGTCACCACCCTCTACAAGCTGTCTGCTTGATTCTCATCTGCCCTACTCCAATTCCCTGGCTGGAGTCTTCACCCCAAAGGATTCTCTCCTCTTCTCTAACTTCTGCTCCCTTGATCCACGGCTACCCTTTCACGCTTATCCACCAATATGCTCACGAGTGCTGCTCTCACCTGGAGGGGTGCTGCACTGGGTTGATTCAGATAATTTAAGGAGGCTGCCCGCTTCATGTTGCTGCTACAATGCAAAAAGAAAGAACTGAGGCCTCTTGGCCTAACACTGTGGGCCTCTTGGGTACTGCCACACATGTCAAATCACTGCCTCCCCACCATTTGACACCCCCCCACGCACACACATACACACTCTCTTATCGTTGTCCATAACCAGCATCTCCTCAGACACTTTTCCCGAATACTGGGGCACCCATTTTTCCCAAACTCTTTCTCCATGGCCATCCCATTGACCTCCTCCATGTTTCTCTTCAAGACACTTCTCCAGAGACGAGGGGCCAAGAGGAGCTGGAGGCAAGGGCTTACTGGCCTGCTTTGCCGTATCTCAGTCTCTCTGTGTACCTGGAGGGCCGAGGCTCAGTCCCCTGGAGCTTCCTCACCAGGAGTTCACTGCTTCTACGAAGCACATCCCGGATCTTGCCCAGAGAACCACTCCTCTGCAGGGTCCCACTGCCATCCTGGCAGAGAGGGGGTGGGGAACAGAAGCTAAGGAGATCCTGTGCAGACTGGCTTCTGAGTCTACTGCCGCCATTTATTCAGCACACATCCCGCCTCCCCCAAAAGCCTAGTGATTGAAAACAAGAGCCTCATCATAGATGGCTTGCAGATACCCCTGAAAGGGATTGGTTAACTGAACTTGAATGTGGACAACGTGGGCTCATGTCCTACATGGGCAGGCCCAGAGCCTCTCACCACCACCAGCAGGAGGGAGCAGGAGAAATCAAGGGGCAATAATGAGACTCACCCCTGACCACTCCACAGCCACAGAAGCATCTTCACCTCCTTCATATTTCACGCTGCCCCCAGAGCCCTCCTGGGAGGTCCTTCCACTGTCACCTTCCCCAAGTAGCTCAGCCACCTTGGTCTGACTGATAGGGTCAGTACCCTGGAAGGAAAAGGAAGGAGCTGGGACTCTGAACTCCTTAACGACTCAGGATGGGGCTTTCAAACTTTTTTCACCATTGGCCCCAAAAAAGAAAACATTTTCCCTTGTGATGTCCTAGTATACACATACTGGAAAGATACTCACCTTTTCTCTTTGCAATGCATTCCTACATAGAGATACGTATGTATTTTAACTATGGCCCACAGTGAATTGATTTCAAAACCCACTAATGAGGGGCACCTGGGTAGCTCAGTTGACTGAGTGACTCTTGATTTTGGCTTGGGTCGTGATCTCATGGTTCATGGGTTCAAACCCCACATTTGTTTCCATGCTGACAGTGCAGAGCCTGCTTGGGATTCTCTTTTTCTTTCTGCCCCTCCTCCCCCCCCCCACACTCTCTCAAAATAAATAAATAAACTTTAAAAGAAAAAAAATACTAATGAGGGGTGCCTGGGTGGCTCAGTCGGTCATGATCTCAGGTCGACATCAGCTCAGGTCATGATCTTGCGCTCTGTGAGTTCAAGCCCCACCTGGGGCTCTGTGCTGACAGCTTGGAGGCTGGAGCCTGCTTCAGATTCTGTGTCTCCCTCTCTCTCTGCCCCTCCCCTGCTTGCACTCTGTCTCTCTCATTCTCAAAAATAAACACTAAAAAATTTTTTTTTTAAAACACACTAATGGGTCACAACCCACAATTTGAGAAACTCTGACTTTGGGGTCCCCTCAACCTCAACTCCCTCACTCACACCACCTATGCCCCTCCTCAGTAGATTCTTCAAATTGTGAAAGGACATGGTTTCCTTTTTTTTTCTTTTCCCTAAGTCTGCTTTTTTTCCCAAACAGACTCTGTGCTGTCAACACAGAGCCCATCGCAGGGCTCGATCATATGAACTGTGAGATCATGACCTGAGCCAAAACCAAGAGTTAGACACTCAACCAACTGAGCCACCCAGGCGCCCCACACAGCTTCCCTCACAATAGTCCCATTTAGTGATATGAACCTCGAACTTGGAGTCCTGACCATAAAGGGCAGGTGAAAGGGTGAGAACACACTTAAAAATAACCACAGTCACAGAGTGTCTCACCTTCCTTTCCTCGGCTTCCTCCTCAGCCTCTCCTCTAATCTTCTGAGATTCACAAGAAGTGTCAGTGGTCCCCCATCCCCAGGGCCTACCTTCCGGACCTCCTTCCCTATCCCCTCCTGGTCACTGACCTGTTTCTGGGAGCGCAGGGCACATTCTTCTAGGGTCTCGGCTGCCTCCAGCTTTCCCTGGCGCCTGTACAGAGCTCCTAGGTTTCTCAGAGTGGTGTTTACTGTGGGGCTGTGGGAAGGAAGTAAAGATGGATTCAGAAAAGAAACGAGAGAGAGAGAAGGGGCAGAGCTAAGGCCAACGCAAGGTCAAAGGGAAGAAGGGAAAAGGCCCCAGAGGCCAGGATCAGGTCTCGGATGGAGAGTGTCAGAGGCCAAGACAGCTTCTCCGTGGCAGCTCACCTGCTCACTTTGCAGGCCTTGTACCAGCCTCCATACTCAGTATAGGGTGTGCCACCCTCTCGGTGCCGGCTCTGCAGAACAGAGGGGAGGGGAAGCCAGAGATGAAAGCACAGGGATGCTGGCGTGCACGCAGCTCGGTGCAGGCTGGGCTGCCCAGATGGAAGGCACCCTGCATCTGTGGCTGGTGCTCAGGTGGGAAGTAAGTCAGGCGCTGGGCTAGTGCAAGGAGTAAGCCAGAGGCCCTGGCAGCCTCGGGCTCCCCAGGATGGGCCCCGCACTCACTTTGCTCATTTCCTCCCGCTCCTCTGCATGCATCCAGATGGGCTTGTGGTCATCTAGGGGTACACAGGATGGAGTGGTAAGGTTAGAGAACAGAGCTAGACAGTATGGGGGGAGCCAGGACCCAGACACCCAGCAGTTGGACTAAAGCTGGACTAAAGGGGTTTGGCTCTGCCTGGGAACCACTAGGGCCTAACCCCCCACCTGTGGTCTGCATTTCTTTTCCACCCTTCAGCTCCCCCTCTCCCCGGGGCCAACCACTCACCGTCCACAGACCCAAACTCCTGCAGGTGGGCCCGGGTCAGGATCTCTTTGTAGAGCGTCTCAGCCTCAGCATATTTGCCCTGTTTCAAGTAACAGGAAGCCTGCAGGCAGAAAGGCAGAAACACAGGACAGAGACAAAGTCTCAGCAGGGCTCAGGGATTTCCACTTCTTGGTCTCTTTATGACCTTCCCCAGAGATCCTCTTCACACTTCCTTTTCTAGCTGCAGGGTCAAGGGTGTTCTCATTCCACTCCCAGGAGGTTAGGGGACTTCGCCTTCCCACTGGAATGAGGCAGATCCCTCAGCCCAAAGTCAGCCCCAGACACACAAAGATGACAAGGTTCGTGTACCACAGTATGGTGCTCTCCCTTCCCCGCTCTCCAAGGACTTCATCCCTTCCTCCCTCACCAGGTTGTTCTTGGTCCGGGCTACATTAGGGTTGTCCGGCCCCAGCTGCCCCTCATAGATGGCCAGTGCCCGCCGGTAATAGCGCTCCACGGCCTCGTACTTGCCCTGGTTTTGGCACAACAGGGCCAGGTTGTTCAGCTGCTTTGCCACATCTGGGTGGTCAGTGCCTAGGACCTGGAGGGGAGTAAAGGAGTGAAAGATGGCTAATGACTGTGGGGGGGGGGGTGCGTATAATCGTGTGTGCACATGCCTACCTGGGGAACAAGGGAGAGGAAATGACAGGAGGGAAGAGGCAGAGATGGGGGGTTGAGAAAAGAAGTGACTGAGGAGGGTAATCTGGAAGAGAGATGATGGAGGAAGGGTCACCCCAGCAGGGAACAGTGAGCGAGCACAGGCACCTTTTCTCGAATCTCCAGTGCACGTTGGCACAGTGGCTCTGCCTCCTTGTATTTGCCCCTCTTGCCATAGAGCACAGCCAGATTGTTGAGTGTGGCAGCCACCTAGGAAGACAGGCCCGTCCTCTCAGCATCGGTGCTTTCAGGGACCTGGAACATTGGAGTTCCTCCTCCTCCCGCACAACAGGGCCCCACACTGCACAACTCCCAAGAGAATTGGACTCTGCTGTCTCCTAGCCAGAGGCGACAGCGGGGAGAAGCAACTGAACTGGAGGTTCTGAGGTCCTCTCTGGGAGTGGTATCGCCCTCTAGGGGGATTTTTAGATATTTCTGTAGGTGAGGTTTTGTAGGGTTTTTGGTTGCCATAAAGATTGGGGGCACTATTATCTGTGGGAAGCCAAGGATGTTCAGCGCATGTGGGACAGCTCTGTTAACTTTGGAATGTCCTCCCAGACAGTCAAACGCTGTAAGCTGTTGACACTTAGCGAGATATCAAGATAGGAGCTATGTTTTCCGAGTGACATCATCTGTGCCTATCACATGTTGTAACATAGGCAATTATTTTCACACAGCGCATTTGCAAAAATACCTTCTCATTTTCTCCACTGTTACAATTGATCATTTGTCTTGGCATGTTATCCCTACTTAAGGTTATTTCTCTCTTTTTCTTATCATGTACGAATAAATCTGGCCTGTTGTTAGTCTAACACTGGATCTTAGTCTCGTACCCATCAATACTTCTGCTCTGTCATTTTTTAAAAAATTTTATTTATCTATGTTTTTAGTAATCTCTACACCCAATGTGGGGCATAGGCCTCAAGATCAAGAGTTGCATGCTTTTCTGACTGAGCCAGCCAGGCACCCCTGCTCTGTCATTTTTTTAGTACTTCTTATATAAAATGTCTTACTGGTCTTATACTTTTTCTAAATCTAAAGTTATACATTATATTAGTTATAGGTAAATCATATAGTATGTTTTCTTGCATGGTTGTACTCAGTAAAACTGTTACCATGTTACATTTTCATTTCATTGTGACGTATACTATATATTATTTTATTGTAAGTTACTTTCCTCATTCCATTTTTTTTTAAGTTTATTTATTTCTTTTGAGAGAGAGAAAGAGCACGTGTGCACATGTGGGAGAGGGACAGAGAGAGAGAAAGGGAGAATCCCAAGCAGGCTCCGCATAGAGCCCTATGTGGCCCAATCTCACTCAATACTTTTTGGAATTGTATGTGTAGGTCAGTTATAGCATCTATGAATTATGCTTCAGGAAAATACTTGTTATAAGATGGAGTCATTGGGGGGTGCCTGGGTGGCTCAGTCTGTTGAGCATCTGACTTTGGCTCAGGTCATGATCTCACAGTTTGTGGTTCGAGCCCCACGTCAGGCTCTGTGCTGATGGCTCAGAGCCTGGAGTCTGCTTCCGATTCGGTATCTCCCCCTCTCTCTGCCCCTCCCCCTGCTCACGCTCTGTCTCACTCTCTCAAAAATAAATAAACATTAAAAAAAATTAAAAAAAAAAAAAAGATCAAGTCATTGGGTCTCAGAGAGTTGAGAACCACTGGCCTTAGCAGAGAGTCCTGGAAGAATGGAGCCCTCATGCCTCTACCCTGAGCACCCCTAGTGAGTGGGCTGAGGGCAGCAGATAAACAAACTAAGGGAAGCCAAAATAGCATGGAGCAAGGAGGACAAGGAATACTGACTGCAGGGTGGTCCCGGCCCAGGGTGCTCTCCCGGATGCTGAGGGCATCATTCAGCAGGTGGGCAGCTTCCTTATACTTATTCTGGTCCCTGGAAGAGGAGAGAAGTAACAAGGGGTTACCCCGAACTCTGACCCAAGCCATCTTCTTCCTTCCTTCCCTTTAGGAATACGGAGGTACATTTAGGGATTGGGGCCCCCATGAGGAGACAGGAAGCCTGGGGTAAGCAGCGAGAGCTCACCAACACACCTATCCTTGGATGCAGAACACTGCCACACCAAGTGGAGACAAGTTATAGGATGCAAGAGATGGAAAAAGAGGGAAAGAGACCCTCCCCAAAGGAGAGAATGGAGAAGCAAAGAGCCTGAGAGATGAGTGTCTCTGAGGTCAAGGGCTCAGGTACAGAAAGAACAAGAGTGCTGGTGCAAGAGAAGGCCCCTACTGGGTCACTTAGGAGACCCAGCAGTGAGAAGAGGTACCCTGTGGAGAGGAGGAATGGGAGCCAAAGGTGGCTCAACGTGGGAATCTGGAGGCTGATTTGGGAGAGGAAGAGGCCAGGACTCACCGATACACCAAAGCAAGGATGTTGAGCATGGTCGCGACATCAGGGTGGCCGCGGCCAGATGTGCGCTCCAAGTCCTCCAGTGCCTGCTTGCAGAGAGGCACAGCCACCTCATAGCGACCCTGGGCAGCATACTGGATCACCAAGTTGTGCAGTGTCCGTAACCTCGCCGGGATCTCGTATCCGCTGTGCTGGGCACCCTGGCCACGGGACACTAACCATCGCAGACATTGAACAGGAGACTTCCTCAGGGCACTCTTCTTCTCCCCTTTGCCGTCTGTCCTCTCCATGTCTTGTTGCGTGCCTGTGCCCACCCCTCACCAGGCCTTTCCCTAAGACCCACCTCAACCTGCTATTCCTTTGCCCACTCCCTTCTACCTGGGCCCCTCACAAACCAACTTGTTCACCCACTAATTCATTCATTCGAAAAAACTTACTCAACCAGGATAAGCCAGGGGCTGTGTCAGGGATACAAAAATAAGACCTGGTTCTTTCCCTTGAGGAGTTCATGCTCTTCCATGACTCCAGGGTCATTATGCCATTCGACTATGAGCTCCTTACTGGCGAGAACTTCATCACTCTCAACTTGGTATCCCTAGTGCCTACCATAGTGCCCAGTACACATGAAGTGTTTAAGTGTTGATGAATAATGGGGAGGCTGAGGAAATCAAAGCACTAGCCCAGTCCCTGCCCTATATCCAGGGAAAGTGCAGAACCTATTTCTGGAAGGTGAGCATCCTGTATGCAAGGCAGGCCACAGCTGGGACCAGCCCTCTGCTGCCCCCCTTCACCCTCCAGCTCCAGAGGCAGACTCACAGCCATTGCTGGGGTCTTCTTCCTCCTCATTGGGGAAGAGATCATCCAGGGAATCCTTGGTGGCATCACCCTCCTTCTCTTCCTGGAAGGGAAGAAGCAACATGTCTAGGCCAAGATATCCCCAAGCAGCCTCTTCAGGGCCTCTCTAACCCATGAAATCACTGACAGGTGAGAAGACCCTTGTTCATGTCTCTGCCCCTGGGAAGGCCAGCATCTGTCCGCCAATCTCATACTGCTCTTGTCTGTAAATCTCCTTCCTTCACATTAAGAGCTTTCTAAGTATCCTCATTCTTTAGCCTCCACCCCTCTCCTCCTCAACTCTTGTAATTATAGCCCAGTGCTGATCCCTGTGTGTTTACACTGATTATATGTCTGTCCTGTCTTTCCTGAGGGCAAGGAGTGTGTCTGATCTTATTGACACGTACTCAAAGGGTCGAGCTCAGCCTTGTGCCCTTCAACTGCTACCACTCACTCTGGACTTAGTGCTCAACCCTCAGTGTCTCACCTACTTCGACATGGGCAAATTTGCTTTGCCCCACCAGGCATGTTAGCCTTGTACAAACACCTCCAACCCTCCCACCCAGACTCACCAATGTGTCTGTCCCTTGCAAATCATCCTACTTCCCTGGGACAGGCCAGCTTTCTAGTCCTGGAGTCTTATATATGACACATACCCAACCTTAGTCTAGAAAGCTCCTCCCTCCCCCTCATCATCATCCATCAAAATCCAGCCCAACTCCTAACCTGTTCAGCTAAAAAATCCAACCTTAATCTTACCTATCCATCCCTGTACCCCATCTGTGAATCCTTCTCAGGCCATTCCAGCCCCCACAAACCAATCTTAGAATTCTTCCCATACTGACAACCATTCACCCAGCACTGAGCATTTGCTCCTTTATGTTGTCACATATGTGTTCTCATGTGTAAGCCTTGACCCTACAGCTATATTATAGGCTTGAGAAGGCAGAACTCTCTCTTATAGTTCTTTTTTTTCCAATCTTTTTTAAAAAAGTGTTTATTTAGGGGCGCCTGGGTGGCTCAGTTGGTTAAGCGTGCAACTTCGGCTCAGGTCATCATCTTACAGCTCGTGAGTTCAAGCCCTGCATCAGGGTCTGTACTGATGGCTCAGAGCCTGGAGCCTGCTTCGGACTTTGGATTCTGTGTCTCCCTCTCTCTCTGCCCCTCCCCCGTTCGTGCTGTCTCTCTCTCTCTCCTTCAAAAATAAATAAACATAAATTTTAAAAAAATTATTAATGTTTGTCTATTTTTGAGAAAGAGAGAGTGTGGTGGGGTGGAGGGGTGGCACAGAGAGAGAGCGAAACAGAGGATCTGAAGCAGGCTCTGCACTAACCTCAGAGAGCTCAATGTGGGGCTTGAACTCATGAACCTTGAGATCATGACCTGAGCTGAAGCCAGACACTTAACCACCACTAAGCCACCCAGGTGCCCCTCTTTTATAGTTCTTTACATCTCCCTTACACACATCCTCTCACACTGCCTAAGGCAGAAGGATAAATAAATGACTGTTGAGTGAGGGTTAAATTTCACACATTTTGAGAGCAAATTTTAGGAGGGTCTTCCTTGACTCTGCTATGCTTTCCCTCATTGTAGCACTTAGGATTCTGGATTGGAATTGTCCAGGTGCTTATCTGCCTTTCCCCCATCCCAAACCTGTAACTGTGAGAGCAAGAACTCTGTCTGCCTTCTTCACTGCTGCACCCCCAGCAGAGCACACAGTGCCTGGCATACATAGCTGTCATGTAATTAAATGTCGATTGAATGAGTGAATACTGTTTCCACCTTGCTGTTGTCTGGAGTTGGTGTCAGGACCTGCATCCTGCCAGGTGGGGGCAGGCTGTGCAGCACTGCTGGCCCCTACACCAGATGGAACAACCGCCCCCAGGTCCATAGTGACTCCCAGCTGTCTGCCCCGAAGCCAGCCTTGCCTGTGCATGCTTACCGCGGTGTGCCCATCCTCGTCATACTGTCGCAGCTGCCCCAGGAACTCCAGGTGCTTCTTTTCCTCCTCCAGCTGAGCCACAGCCTGTTCGCTACGCTGCAGCCGCTGCTGGGTGCCCGCCAGCTCGTCCCGGAGCCACTGGTTCTCCTGACACAGCCGCCGTACCTGAGCCCGCAGTTTCTGCTTCTCCGACTCCACTGTGCTCAGGTGGCTGGCCAAAGCCAGCATCACCTAGATGGGCACATCCTGTAAGTGCCGACTCTGGATCGGAATGTCGGGGATAAGTGGAAGGGGAGCCTACTGGGAGGCAGCAAAACTGGCAGGAGCCAGGAGGCGGGATTGAGTAGCAATAGCTCTACCCTCAAAATATACCCTGAATCCAATCTCTCACCAGCTCCATAGCCACCACCCTGGGCCAGGCCACCATCAGTTCCCATCTGGATGACTACAATAGCCTCCTCACAAGCCTCTGTTTCTGCCCTTTTCACTTAGGCTCTGTTCTCAACCCAGCAGCCAGATGATCCTTTTATTTTTTTTTAATGTTGCTTTATTTTATTTTGAGAGAGGGAGAGAGACAGAGAGAGAATTTCCCAAATAGTCTCCGCGTTGATAGTGGAGATCTCACAAACCATGAGATCATGACCTGAAATCAAGAGTCAATGCTTAACTGACTGAACCACCCAGGTGCCCCAAGCCGAACCTTTTAAATGTTAAGCTAGACTTGGGACACTTGGGTGGCTCAGTCGGTTAAGCGTCCAACTTCAACTCGGGTCATGATCTCACAGTTCATGAGTTCAAGTCCCATATGAGGCTCTGCCCTAGTGGTGCAGAGCCTGCTTGGGATTCTCTCTCTCTCTCTCTCTCTCTCTCTCTCTCTCTCTCTCTCATTCTCTCTGCCCCTTCCCTACTTGCATGCTCTCTCTCTCTCTCTCTCTCTCTCTCAAAATAAATTTAAAAATAAATAAATAAATAAATAATAAAGTTATAAAAAAAATGTTAAGCTAGACCACATCACTCCTCTGCTCAATATATTCCAATAGCTTTCATCTCATTCAGAGTAAAAACAAAGTCCTATGATGACCTTCAAGTTTCACATGATCTGTCCCTTTCTCTCCCAACCATTCTACCTCTTGTACTTCAATTTCTATTTTGCTTCACCTCATCCACTCTCCTGCAGCCACGCTGGTCCCTCATTGAACTTGTCGAGAAGGCTCCAGTTCAGGACCTTTGTACGTACTGTCCACTCTGCTTAAGATGATTTTCCCCCATTTATTGTAGGACTCATTCCCTCATCTTCAAATCTTTGCTCACATGCCACCTTTTCAGGAAGGCTTTCTTTGACCATGCTATCTAAAGGTGTATCTTCTCTCCATATCCCCCAACCCTCTTCTCTGTTTTATTCTTACCCTTCTTTCTTAGCAATTATCACTCTGACATACAGAATGATTTACTTATTTGTGTATTGTCTGCCTCCCCCAGCTAGAATGTAAGCTCTGAGATGGCAAAGATTTTTGACTGTTGAGTTCAGTGATGTGTCTCCAGTGCCCAGAAGACTTGTGCCCGGCACAAAGAAGGGACTTAATACATGTTTACTGAATGAATGAAGGCAAACATCTAGGACAAGGAGATCCTAAATGACCCCAAAACTCCAATCAGACCCCAAAGCCACTTGCACCACCTCCTCCCTCTCACCTGGGCCTCACTCAGCCCCAGCTCGATGTTCTCCATGGAACGTCGCAGCTGCCGAGCCTTCTCATGCACCAGCCCTTCTTCATGGCCTCCTTGCTGCAGACACTCGATGGTATGGGACAGACTTTGCAGGACAGCCTGATGTTCACTGTGTAGGGCCTCCAGCCCTTGGCTCACCAGCCGGGTACTTCCCAGGATCTCCTCCTGGCTGAGCCTGTGCCCTGCAGGCTCATCCCGCTGCCCCAACACCAGGCCTGACATCTTGGCCACGGAGACCTTGCCTGGGCTGAGGAGAAACAACAGAGCTCATTGGGGGTAAAGATGAGAAAGAGAGGCTGAGTACCTTGGTTAGAGGGAAGAGACAAGAGAGAGTATGGGTGACCTTCTGGTTTAATTGGAGAGAGAGTGATCAGTGGGAAAGGAGCCTACAACACTAAACACAAAGCTAAGGGAAAGAGAGAGGGAGAGGAATCGATTTGAACAAAGAAAGACAATGGAAGGAACAAAAGTACTGACAACTAGCAAACAGATTTAGAAATTAGGAAGAGAATAGGAAGTGTTGTTGGAGAGAGAGCTTGGGTCAGGAATAGGAAAAGGAATCAGATGGGAGAACGCATTATAGGAAACACAGAGGGTGTCTGGAGAAAGCTGCAAAGGAAACAGGGTTAAAGCAAACAGGAGATATAAAGAAAATGGTGCAGAGGTTTCAAAAAATAGAAACCATACAGGTTTCAAAGTTACAGGGAAGAGAGAGAAGAAGGAAAAAAGGCACCTTCATTGCACGACCCAGATGAGAGGGGCCCAGAAAGCTCCAGGTCTTCAGACTGCGCCACCCACAGAGCTAAGGCCAGCATCTCCAAACCCGGTAAACTCTGCCTCTCCCCACTAGGCCGTCAGCCCATACTTCCCACCCTCCAGGTGTCAGGCTCTTTTCCTACTTCCTCAAAAGAGCCTTGTTTCTCATCTTTGAAGTCCTCTTACCGGTAGGTACACAGAGCAGAACCCTCGGCTGTGGCGCTCAGGCCAGAGCCCGGAAGAAACTCTTTCAGTAGCCAGGGACTCACAAGGATCTGCCCTGCCCAAAGTCCAGAAGTCCAGCGTTCCCACCCCTTCTCTCACCACCTCACAGCCACCCAGAGGACCTGGCACAGAGCCCTACTCAGGGCAAGCACCCTCCCTCTCTCTACCTAAAGGCCTTCAAAGGCGACCAGTGTGTCCCTCTTCCTTCCCGGAGCCAACGTCCCACCCTAGGCCTGGGGAGCTATTTTCTCCCAAGAAGGGAGTGAGACTTGATCTGAGATCTGCGGCAAGGGGCGTGTCTGGGAAAGGGTGAGGAGAAAGACCTGGTCACTCCTGACCCATTCACTTTCATGGCTTTGTCTCTGTCATGACCACCTACTAACAGGCTCTGAGAGAAGTCACCTTAGGGTGCCTCTCAGACGCCTGATGATGCAGGGAAGAATGGCAGGTCTACAGAGCGGCTGCAGGGTTACAGGGAAACACTGCGCTGGGAGTTGATCTCCCCGCCTGGGAAAGCGGTCGGAGAAGTGACCCAGCCTGTCGACCTGCCCTGGGGCCCAGGGTGGGGACAGAATGAGATGGGCGGGGGCGCGGGGGAGAGGTGCGGGTGGGCGGCGGAGGTCCGCGTCACGAGCGAGGACCCAAGGGACCTGAGAATCCCGAGGTCGATGAGTCCGTCGGTAGAGCAGGGGGCGGGGCAGGCCGTCTGTCTGTCTGTCTGGACGCCGAGGGGCGGGAAGAATCGCGGGGGGGCGGAGTTTTTCAGTCTGTCTGGACTTGTGTGAGATCTGCTGGTGGGGGGTTGTTCATCTGTCGTGGAGTGCGGAAAAGAAGTAGCGGGACCTCAAGCCTCAGTCCCGGAGGTACCCTCACGGACTCACCCGCAGTCTGTCGGTCTGGCTGCCGCCCTTGCCGGTACTGCCCCTTTAAATTCATCATGGCTGCCGCTCGAGGTAATTGTTTTGACGGCTCCCGGGGGCGGAGCGGGCTTCTCAGTCACGCGACCTAAGGGTCGCCCGTGGATTGGCTTCGACCACGCGCATGGAGGAAAGGAGGTGTGTATTCACCTTGGTCTCGGGTTGTCTGCCCACCTCATTACGTCATGAGAGCGACGGCACAGGGATTTGTTAGCGTCATCTAAAGGCGCCAGGCGGCCTGGCTAAAAGAAATGGTGGTGTGCTGAACCCCGCGGAGCTTGGCTATCGTCATGGCCCTAAGGGTACTGACTCGCGCTATGGGCTCACTGAGCCTGACGCCCCCGGCCGTCGCCACCCTTAGCTCGAGCCTGCTCCCGGCCGCCCAGGTAATCCACCCAATCTCGGAATGAGGCTGTTCCTATTCGGGCCGCCGGAGTGGGCACCCTGGGATGGGAGACGGAGAATGCGAGTCTGGTCAGGAGTCACGCCGGCCTGGGACGTTGGATAAGTCACTCTCAGCCTCAGCTTTCTCTTCTCTAATTGTGGCTGTTCCACAGGGTCACGGGATTCCTCGGACGAGATATTGGAGGTGAAAGTATCTTACAGATAACTGTACAGATTTCAATAATAACTGACGTTGAGTGTCAGTCATAAGCCAAGCATAAGTAATAGATGTTTTAAATAAATGAACTCCTAGGGCGCCTGAGTGGCTCAGTCTGTTAAGCATCCGAATTCGGCTCGGGTCGTGATCTCATGGGGGCTCGCTGCTGACAGCGCGGAGCCCGCTTGGGATCCTCTCTCTCTGCCCCTCCCCTGCTTGTGCGCACTCTCCCTCTCTCTCAAAAATAACTCCTTGCAACCACTGTATAAGGTAATTATCATTACCATTTTACGTATGAGAAAATTGATCAGCAGTCCAAGGTCATACATCAACTGTTGGAGCTACACAGTCTGGCTTCAAAGCCTGGTCTCTTAAACCATTAAAGACAAGTTATTGCTGAGATCAGAGAATGCAGGGCAAGATAGCAATATTAGGAGGCTAAGGTAAAGGTATCCTCAAAGTTCCTGGTGGGCAATTGGTGAGTCACAGAAAAGAGAAGTTGTAACTCTTGTTCCTCTGGCCCTTTCTGGGTGATGGTAGAGTTTGGCAGATGTATACTAAAAATCAAAACCAAACCAACCTACTCTGTGAAATGCTGGGAATACAGCAGGGAACAAGACAGAAATGACCCTTCCCCTCCATTCACATCTGAAATACTCCCAGAAACATAAATTCAGAGGGGCAAAAGGCATTGGTGCTGATGGTGGCACATGGATATGGGAAAGTTACCAGCTTTGGAGAAGGGAGTTGTTTAGGGAAGGAAGAGTTTCCCACAGAAGGAGAGGTTTGAGCCAAATTTGGAAGGAGATGCACCAAGGGGGAGAATATTCCATTGAAGAAGTACCTCAAATGAGAGATAATCAATACACATACACCTGTATAAACATTCCACCCTGGTATTTGTGCAAGGGTGAAGGGTGGAGCTTTTGGACAGCTGGTCTGGGACATTCTTAGAAGGAAGTAGGCTACTTGGTCTATTCCTTTACCCTTGGTTCTCCGATGCTTCTTCAGTTACCTTTTAAGGTAAAGAGATTTGTTTATCTCTAGGTGACAAGCAGTACCCTCCTCCAGCTGCCCTCTTCCTCATTGTTGCTCCTCTGCCGCCCAGTGCTTACGTCTGTGACCCTTAGTGCCAATTTTGTGTCCTGGAAGAGTCGTACCAAGTACACCATCACACCAGTGAAGATGAGGAAGTCTGGGGGCCGAAACCACACAGGTGAGACCAAGGGAAAAAGGATTTAAGCATTAAAGGGGAAAAACATGTTAGGATCCTAGGTCTATTTATTGAAAAGCAGAGGAATGTATTGAAAAATATGTTAGGATCCTAGGCCTATTTATTCAAAAATTTATTGGACTCCTTTTGCATGTAGTAGGTGTGTAAGAAACAAAGAGTATAACACAAAGCAACATGAAGGTAGTCTGTGCTCCTAAAGACTCTCTAGGTAATTAAAGAAAACCAGACATGTACATGAAGTTAATTATATTTTTCTTCATGCCTTTCAAAAATTTATGGGGTGCCTGGGTGGTTCAGTCAGTTAAGTGTCCAACTTTGGCTCAGGTCATGATCTCATGGCTTGTGAGTTCGAGCCCCGCATTGGGGCCTGTGCTAACAGCACAGAGCCTGGAGCCTACTCGGATTCTGTGTCTCCGGCTCTCTCTGCCCCTCCCACACTCATATACCACCCCCCCCACCACCTCAAAAATAAATAAATATTTTATTTTTAAAAATTTTAAAAAAAAATGAAAAAAAATTTACAATAGCTGAGCACTATTTACACCACTCAATAAACTGTTAGCATTCAATAATTTGTAGAGATTTTGTCTGGAAGTTTTATGTAATTTCAATATCTTATAATTATGTTCTTATCAAGTTCCATGTAGGTGTTTCCCCACCCCCGTTTACCATTTGCTGTGCAAATTTTTTGTCATTTTCTGCTCATCTCATAATGTTGGGAAGCATTGCTCTCTGCCCAGAATGGACCTGTTCCCACTGCTAGGAACTGATCATCTGACCTGGGTCATGTCTCTGCACTTTCCTGACCACAGGCCGAATCCAAGTGCATGGTATTGGCGGGGGCCACAAGCAACGTTATCGCATGATTGATTTTCTGCGGTTCCGGCCTGAGCTGGAAGCAAAGCCAGGACCCTTTGAGGAGAAGGTCATCGTGGTCCGCTATGATCCCTGTAGGCAAGTTTGGGATGTGAGATGATGATAGTGTAGCTGAATGACTGTTCTGTGGCTTTTCAGAAGATATAGGGCTGCCTAGATGATCTGCTCATATGTCCCTCACCCTGAACAGATCAGCAGACATAGCTCTGGTTGCTGGGGGCAGCCGGAAACGCTGGATCATTGCCACAGAAAACATGCAGGCTGGAGATATAATCCTGAACTCTGATCACATAGGCCGAATGGCAGGTAAGAGACAGCCACCAGACGTGTATGGGCTCAAAGGATGCAAGGGGTCTGGTGCTGATGAAGTTCTGTCTTTTAGTTGCTGCTCGGGAAGGGGATGCACATCCTCTTGGGGCCTTGCCTGTGGGGACTCTCATCAACAACGTGGAGAGTGAGCCAGGCCGGGGGGCCCAGTATATCCGAGCTGCAGGTATGAGGAAATGAGCTGCTTGGGGGTCTTACAATTTGGAAGGCCAAAGAGTACCTGAGGTCACAATTCTCTGAACCCTTGGACTCTTATGTGGTCCACTGGCAGAGAAAAAGAAGGAAAAACAAGGAAAATGAGAATGGAGAGGTGCATGTGTCTTGACTTAAAACATTGCATGCATCCTGCTTCATTGTATCTGCTCCTAAAGGGCAAAGCAAGGGCAGGGTATGGGGTATGTCCCCCTGTAAATCTGCTCCTACCTTTTCCTTTTTGGAGGGTGGCAAAGCTCCTTCTCCCTTACCCAGGGACATGTGGTGTGCTGCTACGGAAGGTGAATGGGACGGCCATCATCCAGCTGCCTTCCAAGAGACAGATGCAGGTGTGTGTGTGTGGGTACAGGTGGGAGGACCAACCAGCAAAGGAGGAAGTTTTGGAATGTACCCTTCTTGTCCAGGATAGTTCCCAGGTGTTTTATGTTGGGAACTACCATGAGCTAGGTGTGTCCTTTTCTGCCATGTAACTAGGCATGTCCTGTCAGTTTGACACTGTAATAGACAGGGAACAATGCCTCTTGTTTTCAACTACCATAGGACCTGCCCTTAGGTTCAATTATGCTGTGGTTTTCTCCTGTCCTCTCCCTTCTCTCATTGAGTGTAAGAAGCCTCAGAGTCATGCAGTCAACAATGTCAGGCTCTTTCCCCACGATGCATTCTCCTCTATCTGTTTTCTCTGTCAGGTTCTGGAAACGTGCATGGCAACAGTTGGCCGGGTATCCAACGTTGATCATAACAAACGGGTCATCGGCAAGGCTGGGCGGAACCGCTGGCTAGGCAAGAGGCCTTCCAGCGGGCTATGGCACCGCAAGGGGGGCTGGGCTGGCCGCAAGATTCGGCCACTGCCCCCTATGAAGAGTTACGTGAAGCTGCCCTCGGCTGCTGCCCAAAGCTGAGATCCCTGGATTCTAATAAAATCACCCCTCATTTTGAGCAGTTACTGTTTTTGGGGGGAGGGAGGATTGCACACACTAGACCCGGAAAAAAACACCAGAGCAAACAAGGACGGGAGAGGAGAAAGGACGATATGGGGCAAAGACTGGAGCTGCTCATTTCCAGCCGCGCCCCCCCCCCCCCCCCCCCGTGCCAGTTTTTTCTATGTAATGGTAGAGGGGAGAATAAATGACCTCCAAGGTCTCCTGTTCTGACTTCGGGAGTCGGGGAGAGCACTTCCGGTGGAAGGAAGGAGAATGAAAAGGAAGAGGAAAGGGCGGCACGGAGGAGGAGGAGGAGGTGCCGCGCGTCGCCGAGGTGGCACCGACGACTCCGCCCCGGAGCTCTCCCAGGGCCCCTAGCTTTCCGCTGGGTCTGGCGGAAATGAGCCACGACTCCGGGCAGGCGGGCAGGCGGCGGAGCCCCCAGAGCTGGGCGGGCGGCGCCGCAGGCTGGGCCCCGTCTCCGCCCTGCCCCGCCCTACCCAGGCTGCCGCTGACCTGCGCGCCGGGCGGTGACAGTGGCCGCCCGAGGTGCTCTGTCCCTGCACGCCACGCCCCCTGCCCGCCCGCTTGTCCTTCGGAGGCACGCCCCCTCTCGCCTCTCCGCCTCGACCCCCCTCGGGGGCCCAGGCGGGGCCCAAATCTCCGCCAGCATCGCCGCCATCGTCTGCGCCGCGTCCCTAGCTCAGCGAAGGAGAGGCCTCGCGCCGGACCCCCATCGCCTTCTGAGGTGGCCAGAGCCCCCCCGCCCCTACCCTGGATTTTCCTCCGCACTCTCGCCCACCGAGCCGCGCGCGCACCCGATTTCGCGTCCCCCACCCCAGTTCCACAGTGCCTTGGGATTCTCGTTTATCTGGCCTAGCCCCCTCCCCCGCACCTTGCCGCGCGCCCCCGGCTTCTAGGGTCCACCTAGCCCCCCGCCGTTCAACCCACCGGGTCTCCTGTCGCCCCCACCGGCCTTGCTGCTCCAGTGTCTCCAGTCCTGCGCGCTTGCAGCCCACCAGGCTTTCCTCCCAGCCCCTCGCGCCTTGCCCCCCCCATCCCACCAATTCTCCCCCACCAAATCTCTTGCCTCTGTGACACACTCCTGCGCTTCAACCATTGGAGCTAGCATCCCTACCCAGACACACTCGGGATCTCACTCCCCACCCCCCACTCCCCAACACACACCCCTCGGGGCTTCATGGATCCCCTTCTCAGGGCTGCTGCCTATGGCAGTGTGTTGGGATTCATTATGGCAAGGCTCCCCTGCCCCCACTGTCCCCTTCCCACTGCTCCAAACCAATCCACTCCAGGCTGCAGGGCCTTCGACCCTCCTTTCAACCAAATTTTGTGTTCTTAGAACAAACACCCTAGTGTTCCCTTGCTTAGGCCTGGCCCCACCCAGCCTGCAGCAGGCAACTCCTGGGCCCTTCTTTACCCCAGCCAACCTGACAGCTGTTGCCACACTTGCTTCCCCAACTCCTGGATATCCTTGATTTTTGGAACTCCCCCTCTCATTTTAGCTTGACTGTTCTCTTTTCCTTCTGTGTCTCAGGTGCCAGGATGGTGGGGGAACTCCGCTACAGGGAATTCAGAGTGCCCCTGGGGCCAGGCTTGCATGCCTATCCAGATGAGCTGATCCGCCAGCGGGTGGGCCATGATGGGCATCCTGAGTACCAGATCCGCTGGCTCATCCTCAGGCGTGGGGATGATGGGGAAGGGGGCTCTAGCCAAGTGGACTGCAAGGCCGAACACATCCTGCTGTGGATGTCCAACGACGAGATCTATGCCAACTGCCACAAGATGCTGGGCGAGGACGGCCAGGTCATCGGACCTTCTCAGGAGATTGCAGGGGAAGCTGGGGCCCTGGACAAATCTGTGCTGGGGGAAATGGAAACCGATGTGAAGTCTTTGATTCAGAGGGCCCTCCGGCAGCTGGAGGAGTGTGTGGGCACCATCCCTCCTGCTCCTTTGCTTCACACTGTCCACGTACTCAGCGCCTACGCCAGCATCGAGCCCCTCACTGGTGTATTCAAAGACCCAAGGGTCCTGGACTTGCTCATGCACATGTTGAGTAGTCCTGATTACCAGATTCGCTGGAGCGCGGGCCGGATGATACAAGCCCTGGCCTCTCATGATGCTGGTGAGAAGTAGTGTGGGGAGAAAGGAAGGGGAAGGTAGGTCAGCTCAGGGCCTCACAGGACACTGTGGCAAGAGCCTCTGCCTCATCAGTGCCTGAGTGATTCTGTTGCCTTTCTCTTTGAGTTGGGAGAAAAGGGGGTAGGAAGGAGGTGGGGGCACCTCTGCAGGAAGAGGAAGGATGCCTAGCTGGGGGGATGCTTGGCTGGGTCAGTCGGTGGAACACTGTACTCTTGATCTTGGGGTCATGAGTTCAAGCCCCATGTTAGGTGTAGAGATTACTCTAAAAAATAACAAAAGAAAGAGGACTGAGTCTTCAAGAACCTCCCATTAATTGGATCTCTATGCCAAGAAAGAGTTATTAGACAATTACAGATATAGATATTGCAGATATAGGTAGGTAGGTAGGTAGGTAGATAGGTAGGTAGGTAGGTAGATAGGTAGGTAGGTAGGTAGGTAGGTAGAGAGATCTATCAATCCTGTGTGTGGCAACAAGGGATCAGACTAAGACAGTAGAGGATCTAGGAGGGATGCCTGGGAAGGGCAATGTTAGGGAGCAGTTAACTGACTGGGGTATGGGTTTCAGGGACCCGGACCCAGATTCTTCTGTCGCTGAGCCAGCAAGAAGCCATTGAGAAACACCTAGATTTTGACAGCCGCTGTGCTCTGCTAGCTCTGTTTGCACAGGCCACACTCTCTGAACACCCCATGTCTTTTGAGGGTATCCAGCTGCCACAGGTATTCTGTGGGGAGGTGGGGGGGGGGCTGTGGACAAGATCTAGGGACCAGACCTTTGCACCCACCCTTGAAGGGTGGTGTGGAAAGAGTAGCTAGAGCTGGGACAAGGTGGACATAGGCCAAAGGTTGCATCCTACAGGTCCCAGGAAGGCTTCTCTTCTCCCTGGTGAAGCGCTATTTGCATGTCACTTCTCTTCTGGACCAGCTGAACGACAGTGCTGCAGAACCAGGAGCCCAGAACAACTCTGCTCCCGAGGAGTTGAGTGGGGAGAGGGGTCGACTGGAGCTGGAGTTCAGCATGGCCATGGGCACCCTCATCTCAGAGCTTGTGCAGGCCATGCGCTGGGACTGGGCCTCGAGCAAACAGGGGCCCTCGGCACGGTCTTCGTGCTCCATCTTCCAGCCCCAGCTGGCAGAGGCTGGCTCAGGGTTGCCACCCGCCCGGGTCCGGCCCTCCATTAGGAGGTCAAGGAGGTTCCGCCCTCGCTCTGAGTTTGCAAGTGGCAATACTTATGCCTTGTACGTGCGAGAGACGCTGCAGGCCGGGATGCGAGTTCGCATGCTGGATGACTACGAGGAGGTCAGCGCTGGGGACGAGGGTGAGTTCCGGCAGAGCAACAACGGCGTGCCCCCCGTGCAGGTGAGTGAGGGTGCGTGTGGGATACTGTTGGGGATTTAGCTGGGGAAGTATAACTGGGGTTCTGTGCAGGGGGCTCTGGCAGGCCACCCGCTGAGAAAGCCCCCATGGGGACTGGAATGGTTAAAGGGGAATCAACAGTTGAGAAGGGAGCCATTGGAGAGCTGAGAAAGTTGGAGTTGAGGGAGCTATCAGGTCAGGAAGACTCACTCCCAGGAAGAAACATATTGATATAGCAAGACTTTCCTAAAGGTCAGGGTCAGGGAGAGAGTAGGTGAGGCCAGGAGGAAGTGCGGGGAGCATGAGCCATCAAAGGATAGGGTGGGAGGAGAAGCAGAGCCCATCCCCATAGGAGAAGGCATCCTTTGTGTGTGTGTTCATGTTCTCCATATGCCAGCGTTGTGTTATTTGGAGGTTGTTCCAGACCTGGTCAGGTGGTCAGCCTGAGGGCTGTATGTCCTCATCATTGGGCCACAGCCAGTCATTGAGTGAGCCTTCTCTTCCCCTTCTCTTTTTTCCCATATCCTCCAGGTGTTGTGGGAGTCGACAGGCCGCACCTACTGGGTACACTGGCACATGCTGGAAATTCTGGGCTTTGAGGAAGACATTGAAGATGTGGTTGAGGCTGATGAGAACCATGGGGCTGTGGTCAGTGGAGCCCTGGGTGTAGGTGAGCCCTGGGAGAAAACAGGGTCAGCGCTGAGCAGAGGAACAGTGGTCTGGCTGGGTGGGCAGTGACATCCCCGTGCCCTGTGACCTGTAGCCACAGCCTTGCCCTCCTGGAGGTGGAAGCCCATGACAGAGCTCTATGCGGTACCCTACGTGCTGCCTGAGGATGAGGATGCTGAAGAAAGTGAACACTTGACCCAGGCAGAATGGTGGGAGCTCCTCTTCTTCATCAAGAAGCTGGATGGACCCGACCATCAGGAGGTTCTCCAGATCCTTCAGGAGAACCTGGATGGCGAGGTAGAGCCAGTCCAGACACCCAGAAGTTGGAGGGCTCACTGCAAGGGCTGGTCTGTGACAGAGCATTTGGAAGGCTGAGGATGGGGAGTGGAGGTCCACAGTTGTAAGGGGCTGCAGGGAAGAGATCTAGAACGTTCAGAGGCATTGGCAAGCTGTGTGAGAAAAGGCAGCTGCCAGCCATGAGCGGTTCCTCAAGGAGAGGATGTGTGTAGAGATCCCCACCCCTACCAACTGCCCCTGGAGCCTCTGTGCCAGCAGGGCTACCTACAGTGAGAGCTTCTCCCCGATGACAGATTCTGGATGACGAGATCCTGGCTGAGCTGGCTGTGCCCATGGAGTTGGCCCAGCACCTACTGCTGGCTCTGCCACAGCGACTCGATGACAGCGCTCTCAGGGACCTGCTCAACTGCCGTGTCTACAGGAAATATGGGCCTGAGGCCCTGGCAGGGCAGCCAGCTTACCCAACCCTGCCGGAAGCCCAGGCCCAGCCTCAGGAATCAGCAGATGCATCCAGAGTGGAAGGTGGGATGCCAAAAAGACCCTGCAGCTCTGCAGACTGGCTCTAGGAGAGTGCTAGCCCAGGAGAGGCATCTGTGCGGTTTTTGTGTAATCCCGTCTGGAACAGGTGGCACCTTAGGAAGAATCTGAAGCTTAGAGTCGCTCCCTCCAATGAGTGAGGGAGGATGGAAAGTCAGAAAATTGCAAGAGATTTGAGCCTTAAAAAGCCCCCACATTTGGGGGCGCCTGTGGGCGGCTCAGTTGGTTCATTGTTCAACTCTTGATTTCCACTCAGGTCATGATCCAAGAGTCATGAGATCGAGCCCCACGCCCAGTGCGGAGCCTACTTAAGATTCTCTCTCTGCCCCTCCCCTGTCCTCTCTCTCTCTCCCAAAAAAAAAAAAAAAAGTCCCCACATTGGACTTTTTCTAGTGTAGAGAAAGCCAAATTATTGCATGCTTTTAGATACAGGGAAATGCTCTGCTATTTGCAGACAGGAAGCTCCTTTGCTATTTTAAGAATATAAAACATAACATTTGTCACAAAATTGTCTTATAAATGCATTCAGAGATGCCCTAAGATCCCCAAACCTAACTTTTAGGGGGGCCAAAAAAAAAAAATGTTTTTAGGAGGCACTAGGAATTATGAATCTGTCTGTCCTTTTCTCATCCTAACATCACCGACAATGGCCAACCTTTGTAACTTCCATCTTCCCGTAGGAAAAGAACCCCCAACTCAGCATCCCGACACTCCTCTGAGGCGACTGATGGACAGCTGCGGTCTGCCTGGCAGAATCTTCCTGGACCTGGAGCGAGCCCTCAGCTCAGAGGGGCCTCGGGAGATGGAGATCAAGCCGCTCCTGCTGCAGCTGCAGAGGCAGCCCCAGCCCTTCCTCACCCTGATGCGGGGCCTCGACACCCCAGCGGCCAACAAGGCCCTGCACCTGACCGTTCTGAGGTGAGGGGGTGGGGAGGGGCATTTGGCAAAGGGGTCTTTGAGGCTGGCTACACATCTCTCTGCTGCTGCCGCCCGCTCCCCAGGATCCTGATGCAGCTGGTGGACTTCCCCGAGGCGCTGCTGCTCCCCTGGCATGAGGCCATGGATGCCTGCATGGCCTGCCTGCGGTCACCAGACACTGACCGAGAGGTACCCCTGCCCTGCTCCGGGGAGACGCTAGAGGGAGAGGGCGTAGGGCAGCCTCTGATGAGGCAGACCCCCTCCCTGGGCGAGGCTTGGGAGGGCACAATGGAGCCTTTGCGCTCTTGGTTCGGAATTTGTTTTTAAAACTGAATTTTATTTTTTCAAATAGGTAATACATTCATACAGGTCACAAATCAAAACAGTACAACAAGGTATACACTGAGAATTCCCACTTCTACCTCTTCTCACTTCCACCCAATTTTCCCAGTGCTTCTCCGCATGTACTTTATTGGTTACCATTTGTATTAATTTCTGTGTCCTTCTGGTGTATCCTTATGCAAATGCAAATATAAGCAAACCCAAGTGTGTGATCTTACATGCCATCTCCTTTCTTACACAAAAGGTTATGTCTGTATTACAGTAAAAGCCTCGGTACCTCCTGTTTGGCTGGGCCTGTGGGGATAAGGTGGATGAAGGAGGTAGAGAGTACATCACATCTCAGAGTCTCCTGCCACAGGGAGGTCCTGGGCTTGGAAGGCTTGGCAGTGGGTGTCTGCAGTGCACACCTTTGGGCTGTTACCCAGGTTTTCATTTCAGAGGTTGACTCATTGAGTGTCCCTCTGTGCCCCCTCCCTGCCTGTGCTTAGGGCCTGAGCATCTCAAAATGCAGCCCCACAACTGGTTCTTGGGACACAGCCTAAAAGGGAACAACCTGGGAAGCTCTCTGCACCTATTGCCAACAAAATCAGTGGTTGAGAACCCCAGGACGGCAGAGTATCTCTTAGCTTTTCCTTATCTGTTTGCCTTAGGTTCTCTAACTCCACTCAGCCCTCGTGTCTCCCCGCTTCCTGCCTTTTTACTTCCTCACTCTGTCTTTTCACTGCAGTTGCCCCGGTACCCAGCGGGTGTAAATACTACTGAAGATGCCCTGTGGCCTGTGCCTTGTGCCCTTTATGCACCCACCCTGTCCCCATGTCAGGTGCTCCAGGAACTCATCTTCTTCCTGCACCGCCTGGCCTCTGTGAGCAGGGACTACGCCGTGGTGCTGAATCAGCTGGGAGCCCGAGATGCCATCTCCAAGGCACTGGAAAAGCACCTGGGAAAACTGGATCTGGCTCAGGAGCTGCGGGACATGGTGTTCAAGTGTGAGAAGCATGCCCACCTCTACCGGAAACTCACCACCAACATCCTGGGAGGCTGCATCCAGGTCAGGAAAGAGGGCAGGGGGAGGCTGTGGGTTCACAGCTGGGTAAGAATATGAAACCTGAGTGGGACCGGAGGAAGGGACCGTGTTCCTGAATTTGGGAAAGACAGGAGAGTCTGATGAGCCTGTGGGCATTTGTTCTCTGCACCACCTTCCGCATCTCCCACTCTGCCTCTGCCAGGGTTCTGGAGGAAGTCCCATTGCTGCTGGGTCTTTCCTTCATATGTGTTCCCGTGTGTCCTCCATGTGTGCCCTCCCTCCTCCCCACGCCCCTTCTCTCCGATGTTCCGGCTGCAGATGGTGTTGGGCCAGATCGAAGACCACAGACGAACCCACCGACCCATCAACATCCCCTTCTTTGACGTGTTCCTCAGATATCTGTGCCAGGGTCTGTGCCTGTCCCCACGTTACTCCACACCCCTCCACCCCTGTTTTCCCTCCACACCTACCAGGCTGTGACGGCCACCCCTTCCCACTTGCCCCCAGGCTCCAGCGTGGAAATGAAGGAGGACAAGTGCTGGGAGAAGGTGGAGGTGTCTTCCAACCCGCACCGGGCCAGCAAGCTGACGGATCGAAACCCCAAGACCTACTGGGAGTCCAATGGCAGCGCCGGCTCCCACTACATCACCTTGCACATGCACCAGGGCATCCTCATCAGGTAACAGGCCCCATGTATGTGCTCAGCGACACACATACTTTTTCGTGACTTCCCTTTGTTTGTTTGGGGGAAGCACTGCTCCCCCCGCCCAACACAAACATGACCAAAGAGTCCCCTTGCCTCTGTCTACAAGGACCCTACTGGTTCCAGTTCTGATTGTTTCCTTTTCCCTGCTCCCAGGCAGCTGACTCTCCTGGTGGCTAGTGAAGACTCGAGCTATATGCCGGCCAGGGTGGTGGTGTTTGGGGGCGACAGCACCAACTCTCTTAACACAGAGCTCAACTCGGTAGGGACCCCTATACCATGAGACCACCTTCACAGGGTCCGCCCTCCTGCCCAGACTCCTAAACTCCTAAATTCTTCCCTGTCTTGCGCCCCCTAGAATGTAGAGTCCTTTCTCCCTGTGCCTATGTGATGGCATCAGGCCCTGAGCAGTGAGGATGGCATCGGGACCCCTTTGTCAGGACCCCTTACCCCTCCCCGGGCTAAGGGAAGGACAGAACAGGAGCAGACTTGAGTGCCCTCAGCATTCCCATCCACACACATGGAGGTAACAGCACTCTCTGCCCCCAACCAGGTGAACGTGATGCCCTCGGCCAGCCGGGTGATCCTCCTGGAGAACCTGACCCACTTCTGGCCCATCATCCAGATCCGCATAAAGCGCTGCCAGCAGGTTTGGCAGGAGTATGGGGTGTGGTCCGGGGACACAGAGCTCTGGGTTGTGTAACTGTTGCAGATCGTGAGCCAGAGCTCCAGGCTAGGCCCTGGGCAGCTCCAGGAATAAGGCCCAAAGGTGTGGCTGACCCCAGCCCGCTCTGAGGAGGATGCAGAGCAGGTGAAAATAGGCGTGTGCACATTGCAGGGCGGCATCGACACACGCATTCGGGGGTTGGAGGTCCTAGGCCCTAAGCCCACATTCTGGCCAGTGTTTCGGGAGCAGCTGTGTCGTCACACACGCCTCTTCTACATGGTTCGGGCACAGGCTTGGAGCCAGGACATAGCAGAGGACCGCAGGAGCCTCCTGCACCTGAGTTCTAGGTGTGTGCGAGCATGTGTGTGTGGCTGTGTGTGTGCGGCAGGTAAGACTGTTATGGGTGGCCCTGGCCCTTCTGTGGAGGGTATAGATGGAGAGCCAACATGTTTGGGAAAGGGGCTGGCGTGCTCTACAGTTTGGGGAAGGAAAGAAAGAATAAAGAGATTTCTTTGGTGGGTTGGGTGTGGGATGTGTCTGTTAACATGGGACAGCTTCAAAGTACCGGGTGGGGATTTGGTCTGGTTGGTAGGGGCTACCCTGCCATTAGGCTGGGAAGATGCTAGGATAACTTACATCTTGAGCCTCTGACACCTGCCTCCCCCATCCTCACCCCCAGGCTCAATGGGGCTCTGCGTCAGGAGCAGAATTTTGCTGATCGCTTCCTCCCTGACGATGAGGCCGCCCAAGCGCTGGGCAAGACCTGCTGGGAAGCCCTGGTCAGCCCCCTGGTGCAGAACATCACCTCCCCCGGTAACCATTGCGACCCCTGGCCCCACTAATCGGCCCCTTCTTGTTCTGCCCCAGAGCCACCTATATTATGCCCTTGGCCCTTTTGGTACCTATGTTTGTTTGGTAGCCCAGTGCCCCCCTTCTCCTAACCACCTCCTTTCCTACATCTCCCAGGTGTCAGCTGACACCATAAGGACAGGTGGGCCTCGCTACCTGCGCCAACCCCATATGTTCTGTCCAATCCCTTTCTTGGTGCTTTCGTCCTCTTCCCCTGCCCTGGAGACATGGCCCACCACGGCTTGTTTTTCCCAATCTCCAGATGAGGATGGCATCAGCCCCCTGGGCTGGCTGCTGGACCAGTACCTGGAGTGTCGGGAGGCTGCCCACAATCCCCAGAGCCGCGCGGCTGCTTTCTCCTCACGGGTGCGCCGCCTCACCCACCTGCTGGTGCACGTGGAGCCCTGTGAGGCGCCCCCTCCAGCGGTGGCCGCTCCCCGGCCCAGTGAGTACCTGAGATTCAGGTGGGAGCTCGGTTAGGATGGCCTTCTGTCCCTCCTCCCGCTTTCCCTCCCTACCCACTAAGCCTGTTCACCTGTTTGTTTCATCCCTGCTCAGGAGCATCGTTCTGGGGTGGCAGGAGGTCAGGAACAGCCCCGGGGCTCACGCTGAGCTGAGGGGCTGCTCCCACCTTGCCTCTGCCCCCTCCCCTGTCTCCACAGAGGGCAGAAACAGAAGCCATGACTGGAGCTCCCTGGCTACCCGGGGGCTTCCCAGCAGCATCGTGAGAAACCTGACCCGCTGCTGGCGGGCCGTGGTGGAGGAGCAGGTGGGTAGGGGCAGGTGCCGGGGAGGGAGGGTGCAACTGTCTGGTGGCATGCTGGGCTGTCCCTTCACGCTGCAGCCGCTCTCCTCCAGGTGAACAACTTTCTGACCTCACGCTGGCGGGATGGTGACTTTGTGCCGCGTTACTGTGAACACTTCCATAATCTGCAGAAGTCGAGCTCGGAGCTGTTTGGGCCACGGGCAGCCTTCCTGCTGGCGCTGCAGAACGGCTGTGCCGGTGCCTTGCTGAAGCTCTCATTTCTCAAAGCTGCCCATGTAAGCCTCCCGCCCTCGCCTCTGCCCTGGACCTCTCCCTGCAAACCCCCCCTTCCCCACCTTCTCAAAACGACCACCCTTCCGTTCCCATTCAGCAAGGAACATGTATGGGTATATAACCATGTTTTAAAGATTCAGAGAGGGGCGCCTGGGTGGCTCAGTCGGTTGAGCGTCCAACTTCGGCTCAGGTCATGATCTTTGGGTTTGTGAGTTCAAGCCCTGCGTCCAGCTCTGTGCTGAAAGCTCAGAGCCTGGAGCCTGCTTTAGATTCCGTGTCTCCCTTTCTCTCTGCCCCTCCCCCACTCACACCTGCTCGCTCGCTCTCTCTCAAAAATAAACATTTAAAAAATTTAAATAAATAAAAAGTGAAACACATAGTGACCTGAAGCATGCTGTGCTAATATATCTTGATGTACTTTCTTCAGTCTGCGTGCATGATTTAACAGTTTACTCACGAGTAGCTAAAATGCTTTAGCCTGTTGTTTTTTGACCGTTACCTTAAAAGCCTTATTTCAGAGTTGCTATTTGTCCTTATTTTTTATTTAAAAAAAATTTTTTTAACATTTATTCATTTTTGAGAGAGAGAGTGTGAGCGGGGGAGAGGCAGAGAGACAGAGACAGAGACAGAATCTGAAAGCAGGCTCCAGGCTGCCAGCACAGAGCCCGACACGGGGCTCAAACTTATGAGCCATGAGATCATGATTTTTTATTTTTGTATAAATTCCATCTAATGGATGTACTATAATTTACTCCAGCATTCCTTAAATATTTAGTAAGTGCTTAAAATGTGTCAGGCACTGTGATAAGAGCAAGTTCCCTGTCCTCAAAGTTTATTGTCTTCTCGGGAAGGCGCACACTTAAGCAGATGACACACTAAGACAGGCTAAGCACCCTGGCCAGCCGACAGTAGAGCAGGGGGAGCTGAAGCAGTGGCTCCTTGAGTTGCTCCTGGTCATTCTGTTGTATCAGTAACACTGCAGCGTGACCATCTTTGTCCACATAAATTATTAACTCCCATTAAATTATTGTCATTAGTTTAATTTTTAGACATGTTCGGTGTGCAAAAACACTTCCTAATTTGCACAACTGTTAACCACTTTATAAAAGTTTGGTAAGTGGGGCGTCTGGGTGGCTCAGTCGGTTGAGCGTCCGACTTAAGCTCAGGTCATGATCTTGCAGTTCATGAGTTCGAGCCCCACGTTGAGATCTGTGCTGACAGCTCAGAGCCTGGAGCCTGCTTCGGATTCTGTGTCTCCCTCTCTCTCTGCCCCTCCCCTGCTCATGCTCTGTCTCTCTCTCTCTCTCAAAAATAAAACATTAAAAAAAAATTTTTTTTTTTTAAGTTTGGCAAAAGTGTTGACCAACTTACGAGGCAGCTTAGCTGTTCATATCTACGTCCTCAGACCTTCCTCTCTGTTCCCACTCACCTCCTCCAGTCACGCGTTCAGGGTTTTCCTGTGCCCTCCCCATTGCCCAGGTGAGTGAGCAGTTTGCCCGGCACATTGACCAGCGGATCCAGGGCAGTCGGATTGGCGGAGCCCGGGGGATGGAGATGCTAGTGCAGCTGCAGCGATGCCTGGAGACGGTCCTAATTTTCTCTGGCCTGGAGATAGCTACCACCTTCGAGCATTACTACCAGTGAGTGTGGACCTGGGGAGCGGATGACAGGGGCAGGTGCCAGGCGAGCACCTGGGAGTCTGGGGTTGGGGCAGGCTGGAGTCCTGGCGCAGGCAGCTGGGCCAGGCCGAGTGCCCACACTGAGGCTCGGCCCGGCCTGTGTGTGACACCGCAGGCACTACATGGCAGACCGTCTCCTGGGCGTGGGCTCGAGCTGGCTGGAGGGGGCCGTGCTGGAGCAGATCGGTCCCTGCTTCCCCAACCGCCTCCCCCAGCAGATGCTGCGGAGCCTGAGCATGTCCGAGGAGCTGCAGCGCCAGTTCCACGTCTACCAGCTCCAGCGGCTGGATCAGGAGCTCCTGAAGCTGGAGGACACCGAGAAGAAGATACAGGTGGGTGGCGGTAAAGGGATTAGCACGTGGGGAGGTAGGAGGAAGAGAGGAGAGGAGTAGACCAGAGGAGGCCCATCGGCTGTCGGGAACCCCGTCTCTTCTGCAGGGGGGCCACGAGGCCAGTGACAGGGAGCACAAGAGAGAGAAGGCAGAGGAGGCAGAAGGAGCGGGGGCAGCAGCGGCCACAGATGTGGCAGGGGAAGAGGAGGAGGACGAGGAGGAAGATGAGGATCTCTACTATGAAGGGGCGATGCCAGAAGTGTCCGTGCTGGTCCTGTCACCACGCTGCTGGCCCACTGCCTCCATCTGCCACACGCTGACCCCCAGAACCTGCCTGCCGGCCTATCTCAGGGGCACTTTGAACCGATATTCCAACTTCTACAACAAGAGTGAGGAGCTGGGCAGAGGGCGGGCGGGGGCCGGGGGGTGGGGGGGACTGGCTGGAAGAGGATGGGATTCAGGGAAAGAGCCTGTGGGTGGGGCTAGGCCCCAGGGTAGGAGCCTCAGTGAAGAAAGTGAGGAGCTTAGGTTTGGGGTGAGGGGGTGGGGTTGTCAAGCACCAGATCCCCAGACTGTTGCCTTTTCCATGCTTAAAACAGACATAGGACTCTCTTTAGAGAGTGGGAGGTGGGGAGGATGGAGTCAAGCGCACCTGAGGTCACCAGAAGGGACCTCCCTCAGTGGCAGGGCTCTGGCTCCTGGTCAGTCACCATAACCTAAGCTTCCCATTGGGGGCTGATCCTGGCCTGGGCAGCAACACAGGAGGGGGAAGAGACTCAGACGCTGCCCTCAGGGGGCTCCCAGACTAACCAGGGAGAACTAATTTCTCGTGGATATTCCAGTTTGATGAGAGCCCCAGTCCTTCCTCATTTTGTGGTTTTGGCCTCCCTTAAAAAAATAGGGAACTCCTGGAAGTCACTGATCAGAATCCCCTTGCACAAGGCTAGGCACAGAGTGGGCTCCCGGATTCCTGAGGCTTACCCAGGAGGCAGATACAGGGAAGGCTAAGCTCTAGAAGTTCAGACCAGGAACCACGGTATCCATAAACACTGGGACACATGCTCTGCAGACATTAGCAGGGGCAGAGCTCAACCGACAGTACCCCCTCACCAGCCCTGACTCCTTTTCTCCCTGACCCTTCTCAGGCCAGAGTTACCCTGCCCTGGAGCGGGGCCCTCAGAGGCGACTGCAGTGGACATGGCTGGGTCGGGCTGAGCTGCAGTTTGGGGACCAGACCCTGCATGTGTCCACCGTGCAGATGTGGCTGCTGCTGTATCTCAATGACCTGAAGGTGGCCCTGCTCCTCTATGCATCTGTGCTCTCTGTAGCTTGTCCCTCACCCTTCCTCCCTAAACCTCGACTCCCTATCCTCCCTCCCTGTACCTTCTCTGCTCCACCCCTTAGGGAAGACTAGAATGTTTCCCTCCTCTTCTTTAAGGCTGTCTCTGTGGAGAGTCTGCTGGCACTCTCCGGGCTCTCTCCAGACATGCTCAATCAGGCGATTGGGCCTCTTACCTCTTCGAGAGGCCCCCTGGACCTTCAAGAGCAAAAGGATGTCCCAGGAGGTGTGTACCTGGGGCAGAGGGGCCTCTGCTCTCAGCCTCCTTGTGGGCCCCCCACTGAAGACCAGTGCTTATTTCAGGGGTGCTCAAGATTCGAGATGGCAGCGAGGAGCCCAGGCCAAGGAGGGGCAATGTGTGGCTCATCCCACCTCAGACATACCTGAAAGCAGAGGATGAAGAGGGCCGGAACTTGGAGAAGAGGCGGAACCTTTTGAATTGCCTCATTGTCCGAATCCTCAAGGCCCATGGGGATGAGGGGCTGCATATTGACCAGCTTGTCTGCCGGGTAGGTGGGGCTGGGCAGTGGGGGAAGGAACTTTCCGGTGGGGGCAGGCGGGAGCAGGGGGAGGCGGGTCCACATTTGAAGCCTCTGGTTCACTACGGAGCCTGTATGTGTGTAAGGGGTGGGGTTGGGGGAGTCTGTATGTGTGTAAGGGGTGGGGTTGGGGGGAGTCTGTATGTGTGTAAGGGGTGGGGTTGGGGGAGCCTGTATGTATGTAAGGGGTGGGGTTGGGGCGTGCCTGATGTCCTTAGAGCTCGCTGGCTAGAGGCTTGTGCCTGGAGTGGAAGCTAGAGGTGGAGTGAGCTGGGTCTCTCCAACCTGCTGTTCGCCCTTCCCTCTCCTTCCCAGGTCCTGGACGCTTGGCAGAAGGGCCCATGTCCTCCCAGGGGTTTGGTCAGCAGCCTCGGTAGGGGATCTGCCTGCAACAGTACCGATGTCCTCTCCTGCATCCTGCACCTCCTGAGCAAGGGCACAGTGAGACGCCATGATGACCGGCCCCAGACGCTGTCCTATGCAGTCCCTGTGACTGTGATGGAGCCTCACACCGAGTCCCTGAACCCAGGCTCCTCGGGCCCCAACCCACCCCTCACCTTCCATACCCTGCAGATTCGCTCCCGGGGCGTGCCCTATGCCTCCTGCACAGGCACCCAGAGCTTCTCTACCTTCCGGTAGTCCTGGAGATGGGATCAGGGCTTTCTACAGAAATAAAATGCAGAAGTTTGGTTACATGGCTGGCGTGGTGAATACTAAGGATCTGACAGGGGCAGCAGGGACTTTCCTGGCTAAAAGGGGAAAGGAGCCAGCCCTCTGGCTCTGACACTGTCATCCCATGCCAGGAGTCACTATTAGGGTGAGGATGGCAGCCT
Organism: Panthera pardus; assembly: GCF_024362965.1. Lineage (NCBI taxonomy): Eukaryota > Metazoa > Chordata > Mammalia > Carnivora > Felidae > Panthera > Panthera pardus. The sequence continues at coordinate 139,033,878 of NW_026526732.1, forward strand.
GGGGAGAAAGGTGGAGGGAGTCAGGTGTGACTTAGCAGCCCCGCTCAGGAGGGGAATTAAGTGAACAGGGATAGACCCCCCCCCCCCCTTCTCAGTATGTGGCCAGAAGTGTTTTCACCTGGCAGGTTGGAGACCCGAGTTCCCCTTGCCATGCACTGGATGGCTTGTAACTCGGGCAGACTGTTAAGCACGGCTCCATATTCTTTCATTTGTAGAATTGGACCAGAGTCACTGTGGGTTCTGATGAGCACCAGGTATGGGAGCATTTGACATGCTAATGAGGCCCTCTCTTGGCTCCCACACCCAGCAGTTAGGATAATGCAGGGCATCTTCCCTAGGTAAGGCTGACAGGGTGAAAGTGACATAAAGGACGCTTGTGGCTACTGTAGACACCCAGGAGCCTGAGAGTGTATTCTGTCTCTAAGCTCCAGGATCTGGGCTGGAAGCAGAACTAGAAGGAACTGCAGCTCCCACAAGCTTCTGGTCATGCAGAGCCGTACGGTCGCCAAAGCCAGACTCCCACTAGTAGCAGCAACAGGCCACAGGCCACTGTCACCGAGGTTTGCTCTGTGCCACTAGAATGGACTCCCCCGGCCCCACCCACACGAGGAGGGCAGGTCAGGCCAGGGAACCCAGTGCCAGGGGTGGAGCTCTGCGTCCTGGCAGGGGTGATTAAGGGAGTGAGGAAGGAGTGACCCAGGCATCCTGAGTCCAAGGTTATTGCAGCCAAGAGATAAGGGAGAAGGATACAGAAGAAAGGAGGTGAAGAGGAGTGAGGAAGAGTCAGGTGGTAAGAGAGGGCACAGAGGCCAGACAGGGAACTGTGTGCCACCCAGGACTGAGATTTGGAATAGAATCTGTAAGGGAAACAGGCCAGGGCTCAGGAGAGTCAGGATGCCCAGGACAAGACAGCAAAACAGAGGGCAAACAGGGTAGCCACAGAAGGCCCATGATTGCTTTACTTTGCAGTATGGTGGCCCCATGATGCTGTTGGTGGTTCTCAGAGCAGAACCACCTGGTTGGTCCATGTTCTTCTATGAGGCAGAAGACAGGCAACAGGCACTGGCCCCCAGGGCACACTGGGGTTGCTAGTTTGTCACTTGGGTGAACAGTCCTGACTACCCTTCTCTTACCAGGACCAGTAAAGACCTAAGCCTCTTCCCCTGCCCTCAGGACTTTCCATCCCTACAGGGCACACACTTCCTGCGTGACTTGGGACAGAAGTTTGCTACCCTGACCCTTTTGTGAGACCATTCTCATAGCCTCTATTTCTTTATCCCAGATAGCTGGTTTGCACATAAAGGATCACGTATTAACTCCACTTACGTGAAATGCTCCAAAACAGGCAAATCTAGAGCCAGAAAGTGGTTTAGTGGCTGCCTAGAGCTGGGGAGACTGGGAAGAAATGGGGAGTGTCTGCTAGAGGATATGGGGTTTCTTTTTGGGGTGTCAAAAATGTTACAAAATTGGGATGGTTACACAACTCCAAATATACTAAAAACCATCACACTGTACAAGTTAAATGGGTGGAGGAAGTCAAGTGTGTAATATCAATTATATCTCAACTCAATACATTCCCAATAAAAATCAAAAAGCAAGTAGACCGACTAACCCATCGCTGAAGCTCAGAGCTCTCCAATGTCTCCTGTGGGCCCTTGATGAAGGGAAGAGTAGCAGGCTGAAGGCGTGGTGGGGCCAATACAGCCTTGTGATGGACATGCAGGTATGTTCATGACTACCCTTCATCTGAACCCCCCCCCCCTTTTTTTTTTAATGTTTATTTATTTTTGAGAGAGAGAGAGTGAGCAGGGGAGGGGCACAGAGAGAGTGGGGAGACAGAAGATCTGAAGCAGGCTCTGCAAGGACAGCAGAGAGCCCAATGCTGCGGGGCTGGAACTCATGAACCATGAGATTGTAACTTGAGCCAAAGTCAGACACTTAACCAAGTGAGCCACCCAGGCACCCCTAAACCCCCTTCTTATGCTTGGAAACCTCACACAAATTGAAGTTGAAGATAAAGCCCACCCCTCACCATATAAAAGACCAGATACTTGCTTTCCCAGCATTCCCCTTGCAGCCATATAACCAAGGTTTAGCTAATCAAATGCCTCTGCCAGGAATTTCTGAATCTAGAGCAAAACAAGAAGGAAAGTGGAATACCACTGGTGGCAACAGGGGCATCTTCACAACACTCTTGTTCCAAGATAGCATTTAGAGTGCTTTTTTAACTGCTCAGACTTAGCTGCCAACCAGATTTTTTTTTTTTTTTGAGCTTTTCTATTACCTTCTTAGTGTTTTTTGAGCCCAATAGTTCAATAGTCTTTTTCTTTTATCTGTCAGAATCTGTTCTTAGGATTGATCTATGTGGCATCAGGGACCTTGGAGCACTGGATCCCTCTGGGCAAGATAAAATATCCTGGTAGCTTTAGCCCTCAGCTTACAATCACTTGGGGGACAAACACTTTATGCTCCTTTCATAGTTCAGTCATCAGAATTACATCTACTCCTCCATTCCAGAAGCATAAAGCATTAGATATCCTAGCTTCTAATTCTACCTCTCTTCCTTTTCCTTATGACTGTTTTTTAGATGTTAGTCTTTAAAACATAGTAATTTCATGATTTATCACATTAAAAAACAAAAAACAAAAAACAAAAAACTATGCCCAAGGTGGGGCAAGATCAAGAGTTGCATGCTCTACTGACTGAGCCAGCCATCAATTTGTTTCCTGCTTGGAATTAATAGGGCTTTCTGAATCTTACTGCTTATAAATTTCAATTCTAGAAAATTCTCAGCCTCTTTAAAATATTCTCTTCTCTGGATTTCAGATTATATGTATTATACCTTCTTAATCTATCTTCCATGTTTTGTTCTTCCTATGTATTTTAATCCTTTCCTCAGTTTCCATTTCTCTGTATCCCTGTGTTCCATCTTTGTAACTTCAAATCTACTTCCGGTTCATTCTCCTTTTAGATGTGTCTAATCTGTTGCTTAACCATAAAGTTTCTTTCTTTTTTAAATGTTTATTTATTTTGAGAGACAGCAAGATAGGGAGAGTGCACGCTCATGTGAGAGAGAGAGAGAGAGAGAGAGAGAGAGAGAGAGAGAGAATCCTAAGCAGGCTCCGCACTGTCAGCATAGAGCCCAATGTGGGGCTCAATCCCACGAACCATGAGAAAGAGAGAGAGAGAGAGAGAGAGAGAGAGAGAGAGAGAGAGAGAGAATCCCAAGTAGGCTCCGCACTGTCAGCATAGAGTCCAACATGGGGCTCCATTCCACGAACCATGAGATCATGACCTGAGCCGAAGTCAAGAGTCAGATGCTTAACCGAGTCACCCAGGTGCCCCATAAAGTTTCTTTCTTTTTTCTTTTTTAAAGATTTTTAAGTAATCTCTACACCCAACGTGGGGCTCAAATTCACAACCCCAAGACCAAGACCAAGGGTTGCACACTCCACCAACTGAGCAAGCCAGGCACCCCAACCTTAAAGTTTCTAACTTCAAATAGTATATTGTTCATTTTTAAAAGCTCTACTTTTTATCAAACCAGTTTGGTCCTTTTAGATATTCTTTTCTTTAGTCATAGTTTCTCTTTAAATATAAGCAAGATATTTTGTTTTGTATTTTATATTTCTACCATCTGTCTTTGCTGGTCTGAGTCTGTTTTCTATTGTCCCTGATGACTCTTGCTCATGGTGATTTCTTTCCTTGTGTGCTTCATATTTTCACTGAAAGCTCACATTCCTTCAAATTTTATCTAAAGGAACTCCTTGAGGCTTGAGTTTCAAGTACAACCCTCCAAGTGAAGATTACATTTGCTTCTGCCAGGTGCCTGGAAGAACTACCAACCTGAGACCACTTCAAACTGAATCATTAATTAGCTTGAGGATTCTCTAGTCCACATGGGAGTAGGAACTGTAGACCCAAACAGTACCGACAACCAGCTGTGCTTGTACATTACTGGGGAAACTTTCTGTCCTCACCTCCTCTCTCCCTCTGTATCCAAAACCAAAACTATGTAGGTGAGCTGTGAGAGTGGTTTACTCTTTCAATGATCGTGTCTTCTTTGAGGTTTAAGTAGGAGGGGTCTCTGGTCTGATTTCCTACTTTATGGGAGCCTTAAGTTTGCTGCCAGCCCCCACAGGTGGCCCACTGAAACAGTAGTTCTAGGCCGCTCGAAAAACCCACCAAAAGGGAATAATAAAAAGAACAACAGGAATGTTTACGATTTGGCTCTTACATAAAGTCCCAGCACTAGGAGCTATCAACAGACTTTACAGCCTTCACTAGCCTCAAGATCACTCACTCACTCACTGGCCCTTTTTCTTCTACACCACGATCACTGGTATAAAGCAAGGATGGGAGAACATGAGGACGTGATGAACCAGATCCAAGCAGAGAAAGTGTGCCAGGACAAAAGGCTGGGCTGCTCTTCTTGTCCAAGAGCCCTCTGGTCATCTTTGAGCCAATCTAGCTCAAGGGCAGCTATGATCCTTGCCCTTGCATGAACAACTAGAAGAGGCCAAGCCCAAGTCTGTCCCCATAGATCCGTTTCTCACTGGGGCAGTGGCAGAGCTGAGAACCGTTCCTCATTACTCTTTGTTCAAAGGGAGATGTCTCCGGTCCTTGCCTGCATTTCGGCGCCTCTTTCGACTCAAGAAGCTCTCTAACTTCTTACTGCGTTTCAACTCCTTGAACTTCTCAGCTAGGACCAACTGGCGCTGCTCAGCTAGAGAACAAAGAGAAAGAAAGCAGGTAAGCAAGGGAGGAGGCACTCCTCTTTTCCTTTCCCCAGGTCTGTACTTCTCAACCTTGATGCTGGGATACATGACTTGGTTGGAATTCACTGGTGTACGCAGCAAGCAGATTTTTTCTACCATTCCCTGCTTTCTCTATTAAACCAACTATGAGCTCCTTCTATGCGCCTGGCCCAGCATATGTAGGGGAGGCGGGAGAGATAAAAGCAACACTCCTTGCCCATAATCTATAATTAGGGATATAAGAATAGTTACAAATTAACTCCTCCCTACCATTTCTATTTTCCTCCAACTTCCCATGGGATCCAGCCTTCATGACTTCGTTAGGGAGCTCACGGACCCCCAACACAGCATGCTGCCTCTGTGGCCACCCAAGCCTGTCCCTGTAACCAGCCTGTGACAGCTGTGTCCCACTTACATTTCTTCAGGAAGTATGGCCGATGGCCCTGCTGGGCCCGAGCCCGCCTCTCCTGCTTCAGGGCCAGGCGCAGCTCCTGCTGCCGCTTGCGTTCCTGCTGTGCCAGTTCTTGCTGCTCCTGAGAAGCAAAGACGAGGTGGGTGAGATGGGTGAGTAGGAGGGACTGTGAACCACCTCCCGCGTGCCCTGAACTGTTCTCCCCGCCCACCTGCGATTCTGACCCACTCACCATTCTCTGGAGCAGCTGCTGCAGTTTTTCGTGCTCCTGCCCTGAACGGTGCTTCTTCAACTGCTTTTTCACAAGCTCCACATTATAAAATGAATATGACGGTTAGCAGTCTGCAAACGTCAACCAAAATGTTGTGCCAAGCATTATACTAAGAGGTTCGCGTTTGTTAATGCAGTAACACTAAGAGATATGAATTATTTTATTATCTCTTTATGATTAGTAAAGTGAGAAGTTAAGGAACCTGCCAATGGTCACACGGCTGGTAAACTAATGAGCCAGGATTTGAATAGAAGCACATTTGGGAGAGTTAAATCAATTAAGGAGAAATAAATCTGCCCACCACTATGTTCCCTGTTCCCCTCTGCCCAACTCAATAACCTGGACCCGAGTTTCCCACCCCTGGAATTCCCATGAGCTAGTCTAATGTTCCAAACCTCTTTCTCTTTGGCTCGGATGTCATTCAGGAATTGATACGTTTTGTCAAACACCTCAGGATTATATTCCCCTGACAGATCGTCAAAGCGGGGGTCCCGGGCTACCTTTGGAAAGAAGAGAGAGACTATAAATAAACTGTTCAATCTCCCCTCACTGAGACAGCCCTTCCTGCCTCTTCCTCACCTTCTTACTGATTGGAACAACTTGACGCAAAAATGGCACCCGAACCTTGGCTGACATTTCCAGAGGCCTACGGAGAAATTAAAAGACATGTCCAGGGTCTCCAGTCCTTTTTTGTTTTTTTTAAAGATTTTATTTTTAGGTAATCTTTATACCCAACATGGGGCTGAAACTCACAACCCCAAGATCAAGGGGGGCACCTGGGTGGCTCAGTCAGTTGAATGTCTGACTTCAGCTCAGGTCATGATCTCACGGTTCGTGAGTCTCAGCCCCACATCGGGCTCTCCGCTTCAGCCTAGAGCCTGCCTGGGATCCTCTGTCCCTCTCTCTCTGCCCTTCCCCCAATTGTGAGTGCTCAGTCTCTCTCTCTCAAAAATAAAAACATTTAAAAAAAAAAAAAAAAAAAGAGATGCACACTCCACTGGCTGAGCCAGCCAGATGCCCTGGCTCTCCAGTGTTGTTTTTTGTTGTTGTTTGGTTTTTAGTGTTTATTTTTGAGAGAGACAGAGTGCCAGTGGGAGTTGGGCAGAGAGAGAGGGAGACACAGAATCTGAAGCAGGCTCCAGGTTCCAACCTGTCAGCAAAGAGCCTGACGTGGGGCTTGAACTCACAAACTGCAAGATCATGACCTGAGCCAAAGTCGGCCCCTTAACTGAAAGGGCCACCCAGGCGCCCTCCCTGGCTCTCCAGTCTTCATCAAAGGCCTCCCATCTAGGAATGCAGACACCTACTCAAAGTCCCAGGTATTCTCAAATTCCTGGGGCAGGCCTTGCTCCTCACCTGTGTTTATCTGCAACACATGCATTTTGGACAGGTGGTCTAGAACTTGGCTTCTTAGTATTGTTTCCAGCTACCAACTGTTTGTATGTCTTAGTTCCCACTTTGTGCTGCAATTCCAACAGCTCTTCAAATGACATGTCAGATGTGTCTGTGGAAGGAGGGGTGGGGACACAACTCAGCACAACATCTCCCAGCGTTACAGAGACATCATCCCACCCGCATTCCTTAAGTAATTGACCCTTTCCAATATCCCCATCAGGCCAATCACGACAGGCTTTAGGCAGCGCAGGTTGCAAGAGTGCTACACTGACACCTAACTTCCCAACCATTCCCACCACCTGCTAAGGAAGGTATACAAATGTACGGTTGGGGGTAGGCCAAGCCACAGTCCATTCTTTTTCATTTTCTTTTGAATCCTGCCTTCACGGTCTTCCCCACAGGGCATGTCTTCCTTGCTCAGTTACCACTGCCAGTGCTCTCCTTCATACTCTCAGCACCCCTCACCTCAGCCAGTGCTCTAGCCTCCTAACTGGTCTTCCAACCTCCATCTCCTCCCAAAGTTATGCTGGACAGGCTGGACAGGGGCATCTAAAATGCAAAGCTGATCTCATCATTCCTACCCCTTTTCCATACACACATGCTTCAGATCACATCACTTCAGAACTCAAAACTCCTTAATAGCTTCATCTTGATCAGAGTAAAAGCTACAGGCCTTATAGTGGTTTGAAACCCCCCATGTGACCTCACCCCTGGTCTCTAATCTTGAGTCCTATAATCTCTTTCCCACTCCTCTCAACTAGTCTAGCACTTACTGAGCAAGAAGATCTATGATCCTGCCTCAGTTCCTTTGCATTCGATGTTGCCTCTGCTTGGAATCTTTATCCAGATGTATTTACTGTTTCCTCACCTCCTTCAAACGGTTGCTCAAATGTCACCTACTCAGTGAGGCCTTCTGTAACTACCTAAAATTGCAAGCCTTCCCTTGCTTTCTCTCCATAGCCCTTATAATCTTTTTGAAAAACTGAGGTATAATTCACATATCAAAATTCACCCTTAAAAATACACATTCCTCTGCTTTACCTTTTACTGTATTAATTTACTTTTTTTTAGTCATCCTTTCTGAAAGATAAGTTCCATGAGAACACGATTTTTAAGATTTTATTTTTAACTTATCTATACACCCAATGTGAGCTTGAACCCACACCTCCCGGATCAAGAGTCACATGCTCTACTGACTGAGCCTGCCAGTCACCCCAGAACAGGAGTTTTTGACGGCTTTTATTCACTACTGTATCTACAGCATCTAGAATGGCATCTAGAACAGCCCGCACACGATAGATGCTCAACGAAGATTTGCGAAATGTGTTCAATCCTGACCTACTAACCCCCAGCAACCAATGCCTCCCCAGACTGTACTTTTTTACACACGCGTTTTCTCTCTGCGCAAAACTCTCATCCTCCCTTTCGGAAACTGCCCAGGCTGTCCTAACCCAGGAAGCGCCTCCTCACACCCCACTGTCCCATTTTGTCGGCGGCGCTCCCCGCGGTGGCCTCTTACAGAGAACTAGGCAGTTTCACGGTCACTGCGCCGCCACCTACCCTTCCCCCCGCCCCGCGCTGCCCCTCGGCCCGGCACGAGGCCCTCACCCTTCCGCAGGACCCCGGGCCCCACGCCCTCGCCATCCTCCTCGCCTCTACTGGCCCTGCGGAGAGACCCGAGGGCCGCCGCGATACGAGAACTCTCTCTCGGCATTGGCTTGTGGGACGCGCCGGGAGCGAATGGCGCCACTTCCGCCCTCGTGCCTCCCGCCCCGCCTCTTCCGGCTTCTCCGGGAGACGCGTCTGCGCAAGTCGGTGGTGGCTAGGACACTCCGGCCGGATGCACGCACTCGGTATGCCGTCGCCACCTTTTGGTCACATGGCGCTGGACTCCGCGCTGTAGAAAAGCCAGGGCCAGACCTTGGTGGTATTTGGTTTCCTTTTGCTCTTGGCAGAGAAGCCAGAACCTGGCAGAGAAGCACCCTGTCCTTTCGCAAGCTTCTGCCATCCACCCCCATCGTATTCCACAAAAAACAGATCACACGTTTGGAGATTTTTAATCCATTTTTATAAAATCTGAGCTGGCTGGGAGCGTCAGGGAACAGCAACAGCTCAGGGAACGGTGGGATTATCTGCTGGTCCTCGCCTCCCCAGGTCAGGGAGAATGAGGGTTTCATGGCAACAGTTGCAACTCCTCTCAGCTCCCAATCAATGCTCTTGACTCAAGCAGGGGGAGGGGGTGGAAACAAGGGTGGGGGAAGCTCCTGAGGCTCAGACACTGCTTGCTTCTCCCTAATCCCCATTCCCTTCACTTCCCAACAGAACCTGGCTGGCCTGGGGCAGAGCAGAGGCCCAGGAGCAGTTGGAAGGAGGTGTATGGGACAGAGCACCAAGGGGAAGGGGCCCTCGGCCCAAGGGGGTAGGGAACTAGCCCTCCCCCCTACAGCTCCCCACTGAGTTCACAGCACAGGAAACACCTCTAGTCCAACAACTCCACGCAGAGGTATACCGAGTCCAGGGACCAAAGGGGCAGGCAGGTGAGGGATGGGGAAGGGCAGTGAAGATAATAGCAGGCTCAGGAAGGGAGGCGGCAGCAACTTTCTCCTACCCATGGGAGGAGACGATGGGGCGACTGATATTGCTGTTGGTGGTCATGGCATTCAGCTCCCACCTGGAAGGCCAACAATGACAGGCAGAAAGGGCAGAAGAGTGGAGCCTCCACCCTCAAGCCCAGAATTGCTCAAACAAAGCTATGAACACACCGGTCCCTTCAACATCCTAAAGCTCAACCACCCACAGCCACCTCTTTCTTATAGCCTTACTGTTTGACATGATTGTTAACAATCATGGCCCCACCCACCACCAAATCTGGTATCACCCACTCATCCACCTGCCAGCTCATGTAGACTTCCTATCTATGTTTATGTATGTGTGCTTGTGCCCAACTCCTGGAAAAAATCATCTGTATACACACCTCAGTAAACTTCCCACCCTACCTTTCCCCCTCTGCTCAGATCCAGCCAGGAATGCCTGTTTTTACTCTCAACTCCCAACCCTTTAAAGGCCTGACTCCCCTCTCCTAGGCTTGTACAGACTTCCCCAGCCCTCCCACCCCATTAAAATTAAATCCCTTTTTTCTCCCTTTCTTTTTGACAATTCTGTCATCCTACAAAGATTTACCAAGTACCCCCTTTATGCCAAGACCCTCGCTACAGTCTACTTGGTATGAAATACTTGCACATGTGTCAATCCTGAGCAAGTCTATGAGCCAATCAGTTCAGCCTTGTATACTTCGTGTCACCAAATACTGAACACCACCCCCCCCCCTCCCCCAGGCAAGTAAGAGTTAAACTGAACTGATACAGGAGAGGGAAGTGTCCATAATGACCCTGAAGGACACAAGTATACACCAAATAACTTTTGGTGCTTGATTTGGACCTAAGAATGGAATTCAAAGGGAAGTAGCTAGGAAGGACCTCCCTTAACTCTGGAACTAATGTGATCCAAAGATTCCTATACTTTGCAGCTAACTTCAAAGATTTAATTGAACTTTCTCAGCATGTTAAAAACAACCATACAGGCTCGGGTCTCAGGAAGTGATGCTTCTGAGCTTGGTTTGAAACACCGGATTTTTTTTTCTTCATATGATTTACCCAGCTGATAATCCTGTATCTCCTTTGCTCTCACTCTCAAGTACATTACATCTCCAGCAGAACAAAAACTTCTGTCCCCTCTATACTGAGAAACAAGTTCATCTGATCACACACTCTCAACCAATCCCTCCTCTCCAACCACTCACTGTACCTGATGTCATGGGGCAAACACGACTGGTCCAGGTTATACTGAATCACGGCCAGTTTACACAGAGTCTTCAGACTAGGGCCTTTGAAGGAGAAGTCAGAGAGAGGGATACGCTCAGAACCAAGGAAAGGGTCCACTCCTCAATGTCACCACCCAAAGACAGGGACACACATCTGGAAATATGTGTACTTACTAAAGTCCAAAATGTGTAAATCAGAATGATCTATGAGGTCAAATTCATCTCCCAGGCCTTCCTCAGGAGATGGACTATAGGGATCAAAAAAGAGATTAAGGAAGGAGGAAAGACTACCCATGAGACCCTTCTCCTCAAATGCCTCCCATGCAGTCAGATTGGGCCCTTCCCCAGGCCCTCCCACTTTCCTCCTAACCTGGTACCCCCAAAGAGAACAATCTTGTCGCCAACAATACAGCAGCACTGGCGCCGGCGGGGACATGGCCCCTTCCCCTTCGGTTCAATCTTTTTCCAGGTAAAGGACACTGAAGAGAAGTTTATATGGAGGTTTAATACCTGCCCAGTCCAGACATCCTCCCTACCCCCATGCTCACCCTTACCTACTTAGGATTATTTTTTCCCCTCCCCCAATTGCTCCTTGTTCTCCCCTTAAAGGCAGTGCTCTGGGGGTGCCTGGGTGGCTCAGTCGGTTAAGCTGAGTCGGTTAATCTGACTTGAGCTCAGGTCATGATCTCTTGGTTTGTGAGTTCGAGCCCCGCATTGGGCTCTGTGCTGACAGCTCAGAGCCTGGAGCCTGCTTCGGATTCTGGGTCTCCCTCTCTCTCTGCCCCTCCCCAGTTCACACTCTGTCTCTCTCTCTCTCTCTCTCAAAAATAAGTAAACATTAAAAAAAAAAAAAAATTTAAAGGCAGCGCTCTGTACCAGGGTTAAACTTCCAGAGGTCGTGGAAATGCCGGTTCAGCCTTGCATTATAGCCACCAAAGATGTACAGCTCCCCATTATAACCAACTGGAAGGAAAGAGAAACGTGAAGAGTGTGAGGGCAACAGGTGGGAAAGGGGACCCCCACAGAGACCGACAGACACTCACAGGCTGAGTGGCTCCGGCGGCCCTCAGGCAGCACTGGAGTGGGTGGACAGTCCAGCCAGGCCTCAGTCCTGGTGTCAAAGACACGGATGCGGTTGCAGTAAATCTCATTGTTGGAATGGAATGGCCCAAAGCGGTCGGCACGGCCCCCAAAGACATACATGTGACTGCCCAGCATTGTAGCTGAGTGAAAGTCCCTCCAGCGTGCAGGGTTGCCCTGGGCAGGAGCAGAGAGACAAAAGAGTGGGAGTCAGCACGGAGGCAAGGAGGGGATCTGCTCTCACTGAGCTTCCTATGATTTCTTCAATTGAAAGTAAGGATCAGGGAGGAAGAAGAAAAGGCAGACCTTTGTACAAATAAGGGTCCATGTCATGGTACTGGTATCCAGCTTGTGAATGTCATTGGAAAAGCAGTCCGCCTGAGTGGGAAGAGAAAGGAAGTGAAGAAAGGAATCAAAGAGGGGATCCGTGGTGACCCTCTGACTCTTGGCCTCTCCCGTCAAAACCCGCAAACAAGCCAAAGCCCCCCATTCCACCACCCTTAATTTCCCTTTCTCTTTCTTATTCTCACCCTAAAGCTCTAGTTTGCTCCCAGACATACCAGCTGCTCGTAGCCCCCGAAAATGTACATGGTTTTGCCCAGGACACAAGCTGAATGTCCATCCCGGGCCCCAGGAACTGTTCCTGACACTCGCGGTGTGGACCACTTGTGAGTATCTGAAAGAGAGGAGAGGCTGGGTCAGTAAGCAACCTCTGACACCACTCCCTCCTAGACTCTAGAATGCCCTCAGCCCACACCTTTCCCAGCCCATTCCCCGGAGGCATCATTTGGCAGAACAGAGCCTCTCTGAGATCCATACTCACTGACGTCAAAGGCATAAAGTACATTGCAGGCTCCTTCGGTGTCATTCCGCCCGCCCCAAAGGAAGACCATGTCATCGATGAGGACGGTCGAGTGTCCATACCGCATGTAGGGTACCACAGGAGCCTGCCCACGGATGGCAGGCCTCACTGGGGGCAGCTTTGTCCAACGCAAGGACACTGTGGGCACAGTTCTGCTCAGCCCTGGAAACCTCCTTCCAGGCTGTTCACCTTTTCCCAAACCAGACATTCATTCCCCCATCCCCTTTGGCCATGGGGACTGCCACCAAACCTCATTCACCTGCCCGTTCCCCTCCCTGACATGGGTACCCAGGGATGGTCCCAGCATTAGCTTACCTGCATTGAAAATGTGCACATCAATCTGCCGCAGTGTTTCATAGTCTTCACCAGAGCAGTAACCCCCGAAGGAGTATACCCGGTGCCCAACAGCCACTGCAGCATGGTTCACCCTGCGGGGCCCGCCCTCCAGGTGCACTGTCCACCGTAACATCCCCTGGGTCACTGGTTACAGCAACATGCCCCCCCGGCACGGCCTGCTGCCTCTGCTACCTGCACACAAGTTATGGCCATGGGCTCCTCAGGCAAGGTCTTTATCTGGCTCACCAGGACTCTGCCCAGGACCAGCCCTTGCCTCCAAGCATCACCCTGGTGGCCCTCCCACACCACCTTTCCAAAGCTCAGGTAGAGGTCAGGGAGCTAGCCCTGGTCCTGTGTTCTCCCACAGTGAAGGGCGGGGCGGCTCTGACCTGATTGACAGCTCAGAATTTGCTGATCAAAGGTTCAGCATGGTCATCCCTTACTCATGGAGGCTTCACCGTGTCGCTGGCCTGGCACAAGCTGCAAGCACCGCCTGCCCTTCCCAGGGCAGTGCATTCTCTTGTCTCTCTGGCTCTGCTCCGCTTACTGCCACCTCTCTAAGAATCTGTGCTCTTTAAGGTGGGGAAAGGGATCTCAAAATACTCAGGGCTATTAATAGTGCAGCCAACCCCAATCGGTCCATTGAAAGCTGGCATGGGTGCTTCAAAAGAGAAAAGCTTTTGGCTTTTGGAGTGAAACAGTCCCCCCATCCAGGGCAGGGTGGATAGGGTAGGAATGATCCAGGACAGGGGGCTCCACGGATGGTAAGCCCCTCAAAGGGAGCTCTCGTCAAGCTAAGCTGTTGTCATCAGGGTCATCCAGGGCCCCTCACAGGCACGAGGAGTTCCTTTAACAGCTGTGCCTGGTATACTGCCAAGACTAGGAACTTAAGCCAGAAAGGTATGTGTCTGCTGGGGACTGAGGGGGTGAGGGTGGAGAGGAGGAATTTTCCCCTCCTGCTACTTCTCCAACCCGCTATTGTAATAAAGAACAAGCTGTTTCAGCAGCTCTTCTCCCACTTAGATCCCTGAAAGGGGTATGGGGTAGGGGTGTGTGTTAGAAAAGAGAGAGGAAGGGGCGGGGGGCGGGGGAGCCCTTGGGCAGGACAAGAAATAGACTCAAGCATGACCTGCCAACCTAGTGATAATGGGTACATTTGAAGGCTCTGTCAGACAAATGTTCCTCCAATGGGTATTGCCTTCGTTGGCAGGCACCTGCTGGGTTTGAGTGGATCATCTGCTCCCTGCTCAAGAAGCCCTGGCAGAGCGAAGAACCTGGCAGAACCTCAGGCATAGAGAAAGCAAGTAAGGGAGGCCCCTCATAAGAAAGAGACACGGTTTTCAGCTGGCTTGCCAGCCCCCCTCCCCCTTCAACCTCCCTCAACCCCCCATCCCATGCTTTAAATAGCCAGCCTGCCAAACCTGAAATAGCCCCGGCAGGAAACCACTCTCACTTCATTACTCCTGTTCTCAATCCAAAAGATCTTGGATCTGGACTTGTGGGGACAGATAGGAGGTTGAACAGTTTAAGAATGTGTCTTTTGTCTTCCCTCATAACTTCTACTCCCCCCCCTTCGGCTATGTCAAGGTAAAGAATTCACAAGGGAAGAGAGAAGCAATTCCATCCAAAAGTGGACAGATTCTTAGCTGCTTCACAATGACAACTCAAACTCATGGAGATAAGCCCCTACTGTCTCAGGGGCCCCATTTATCTCTGGGTCTCCTGGATCATTGGTGCATTCTCAAGCTTCCTGCATACCCTTCATGTACCTACCCCCCTCCCTGGTCTCTTGCAATGTCCACTCCCCATTTCTGGCCCTTCTTGATCTGTGAGCTTTGCAGTTTTCTCCTTTTTCCTTCTCCCACCGCACCAAGCTCCACCCCGACAGCCCTCCATTTTCCCTCTTCCACTAAGGGGAAAAAGGCGAATATTCACTGACCCCTTTCGGCCAGGGATATTCCTCCCTGCCTATGACGCTATCCCTGTCTTCTTCCAGTCATCCCAACACTCCCCTCCCCCAAAATGCCAGACCCTCCCCTCCTTTTTTTACATTATCCTCAGCTTCCCCGTTCTCCTCATAGCCCGGTCTTCCTTCCAATTCCCTTCAGTGCCTCTGCCAGCCACCAGGTCCCCCCCCACTCATTTCCTCACCATCCTCCCCCAGTCCTTCTTTCCCCATTAACACTCTCCTTTCCCATCATCCCCCTAGTTCCCTCCCCACCCCCACCTCATCACTCTCAGGCCCCTCCCCCACGACGCCAGCTCCAGGTATGGGCGACCCCAGCCCCTCCAATTTTCCTTGTTCTTCAACCCATCCCGGGCTACCTGCCAGGCCGGGCCGGGGCGGGGCCGCGGATCCTCGCGCTGCCTGCAGTCTAGAACCCGTTGCGCGCCAACCGACGGCTAGCTCCCCAACGAGATAAACACAGCCAGACTCGGTCCTTCCGGCGGGCAGCCGTGTGCGCACGTGCAGTCAGAGCTAAGTGCCCGAAGCCTACCGGGACTTGTAGTCCACGGGTTTCCAGAGGGACGTGAGGGGCTGAGGAGTGGCCAGGAGCCGAGGGAGGTTGTGCGCCTGTGCACATATGTGTCAAAAAAACCCCCCAAAAAACCCTGGGCATCACTGGGTAATGTAGTCCTTTGTTGTCGGAGCAGGAGATGGCGGAGGCGGGGCAAGAGGCGTACGGCTTGTCTCTCGTTCGCGTCAATCATGAGCACGGGGAGGGGCTGGAGGACCAGGCGCCCCGGTACGTCCTGCTCCGCCGGAAGTGGAGGTGCGGGTTCAGCCGCGGGCTCTGAGCGGGTGAGGCGCGCGGAAACACCGGCGCCGAGAATCGGTGGGGGCGGGTGGCGGACGCCGCTGCTGGGGCCATTTGAGGGGAGCCCCTGGGGCCTGAAGGGCATTTGTCAGGCGGTACAGAGGGGAGCCCTTTGGAGAGGGAAGAAGGGGGCGGGTACGCCCTGTCTAGGGGAGCTCGTTTGGCGATCCGGAGTTCCCAAGTAGGGGAGTAGGGGCGGGCGGGCGGGGTTCCGGACGGAGTGTCTTTTAGGAGGTGGTATGGTCTCGGGTTGGGCTGTTATTTAAGAATTGGCAGAGCAAGTCCGGTGGGCCTCGGTTCAAGATACGAGTCGGTTTAAATGGTGGAGTGCCCAGGAGAGGATGGGATGCAGGAAGCTTGGAAGCGGTTAAATGGTTTGCGGACGCAGGAGACCACAAGGAACTGGATGAGTGGCTATAGGTGGACCTGATTTCATCCGATCACTACCCTCCTGCCCTCCCTGTTCTTGCAGCCCCTGCCCGGATGGCAGCAGTAGTTCTAGGGAGAGACACCATGGGCCCCGAGCGTATCTTCCCCAATCAGACTGAGGAATTAGGGCCGCACCAGGGCCCTACGGAAGGCACTGGGGATTGGAGCAGCGAGGAGCCTGAGGAAGAGCCGGAGGAAACGGGGGCAGGCCCAGCTGGCTACTCCTACCAACCCCTGAACCAAGATCCTGAACCAGAGGAGGTGGAGCTGGCACCGGTGGGGGATGGAGAAGATGCAGTTGCTGATATTCAGGATCGGATCCAGGTATGGTGGAGGCGGCACTGTTCTGGCCAGGTGAAGCTGGGATTCCTGAAGTGCTGGACCTGAACTGTCTTCTCTCTGGCTCTTTAGGCCCTGGGGCTTCATTTGCCAGACCCGCCATTAGAGAGTGAGGATGAAGAGGAGGAAGGAGCCACGGGATTGAGCAGCCACAGCTCTATTCCCATGGACCCGGGTAAAGGGAGCATGCTTTCATTTTGGAATAATGTTGGAGGAAAGGGACTGGTCAGAACCAGTAAAGAAAGGGAAGCCATAGAGGAACACCCCGTTCCTAAAACAACAGTTTGTCATCTAAGATTTTACAGACTTCAGAATCCAGGTGAAAGTCTGTTGTGTTAGACTTGGGTTGTAGGTGGGCTTGCCTGGAAATAACAAGATGGATTTGGCCTCCCTGCTAGCCCAAGGGTTATGGGTTAATTCAAAGAATGGGGAATGGAGCTGGTCCCATCGTTTCTGTTCTCCTGTTTTTTGTGATTTCAGAACATGTGGAGTTGGTGAAAAGGACAATGGCTGGAGTAAGCCTGCCTGCGCCAGGGGTTCCTGCCTGGGCTCGGGAGATATCAGATGCCCAGTGGGAAGATGTGGTACAGAAGGCCCTCCAAGCCCGGCAGGGGACGACCCCAGCCTGGAAGTGACTACCCTGAGAGCTGCCTTATCTCCCTGCATTCCAGGCCAGAACCAGCATAGGACTGAACACATCCCTGGTTGTAATGTCCATCTTCATATTCTCCATCTCCCTTTCCACATCAAGGCAAATCAGACTTCTTCTCAGAGACCCACTTTATTCAGTTCTGTACATATGGGGACATTGGCCCAAGCCCAACCCATCTTAGCATGTATCACTGTGGAGAATAAAGCACCCTATGTACACAGCCAAAAGCTGCACTGCCTGTGCCCCTGGAACCTGGGTCTGGCCCTCTTCAGCCCCTTGCCCCTTCAGGGTGTCTGAAAGGGACAAGTGGGGGCCTGCCCAGCATCAGCACAAAGGAAATAAATAGGTGTCGGGGGAGCCATGCTTAGGGCACTGCTCCCTGCTTCCTCCTAGCTTTGGGAACCAACAACATAGGAAAGCAGTCAGCCCCAGGGTGGTCCCTTCCATGTCTGTGATCCCAGGGCTGCTGCTCACCAAACAGAGGGCACAGGGTAGGGTGTTTGTTCACCCCCTTCTCTTGGTCCATCTGGGCCCTATATTCCATCACCTATGGTCCATAGCGTATGCTTTTCTCCTTTTGACCTCCCATGTTGTCTTGGTCAGGCAGGGGATAAGAGAAAATAATTCAACCCCATCAGCCTGCACACTGCTGGGGCTGGGGGCCTAATTGTGCCTGTTGGGGGTTGGCTCCCTTCCAGCTACTCACTCCAGGGGCCAGTGGGGCTTGACATAACTTTGGTGAGAATAATCTCCTGCTGCTCCCTATATGCTTCTGCAGGGGAGGGAGAGAAGGAAAGACACCTGGAGTTGAAATGAGGATTAAGGGAAGGGGAGAGGAGCATATGTATTCCTGTGTGTATTTCTCAGAGCAGCCTCAGGTAGCTGTGGGGTTAGGAGAGGAGGGGGACAGGCATCCCCAAGTTGTCTGGGCACTGAGGATCTCAGTGCTCAGCCTGTCTGTACTAGCCACAGGGAGGCATGAACACATTTTGGGAAGAAGAGGGACCACTCTGGGGGGGGGGGTCCCCTGCTTCAAGTGCCACATCCCCTCCCTAGAGTAGCTAGAGAGGCACTGCCTTGCCCCAAGTCAGCCAGTGGGGAGCAGAGGGTGGAGGGCTAGGGCAGCGTCCCAGGGCTGAGTGGGCTGTGGCCCTGTGGTAGGACGGTGAGGGGGTCAGAGAGCCTCCTGGCTGGCAGTTAGGAATTCTTCCGCCCGCTTGTGTGCCTCCAGCGCCTTGATGGTATACACGTCCTGGGGCAGCTCGGACTTCCGCCGAAGCAGTACCTTCTCCTTCTTGATGTCCTTTAGCATCTACGTGTAGGTACGGAGAAGGCGAGGAATGGTAACCGATTCCCAATAAATTTTATGGCTTCCTCCCCTTATTCCTCGGATCTGCTGCTCCTGTCTCCTCTCCCTTTCAGAGCTTTATATTTGTGCTCCCCATTCCCTCTATGCCTTCCCACCTGCACAGCCTCTGTCTCCACCGTCCTCTTCAGAAGTTGGATGTCCTCTGCCGTGGGGGTCTCTGTCTCCATCGAGTACACAGGAGGCAGTGGTGGAGGAGCTCGGAACATGGGATACTGAGAAGGAGA
Source organism: Panthera pardus (assembly GCF_024362965.1). Lineage (NCBI taxonomy): Eukaryota > Metazoa > Chordata > Mammalia > Carnivora > Felidae > Panthera > Panthera pardus. Next base: position 139,052,643 of record NW_026526732.1, read on the forward strand.
GGAGGCACGGGCAGGTGGTGAGAGCCGCTTCAGAAGTCTGTGGACCTGTCTTGAAACAAACCCTCCCCCAGGCCAAACTGGGCCCCTCAGGTCGGGGCAGCAGCAGAAAAAGCTCACCTGGGGATTGAGTCGGGCCAGCTCCTCGATCTTTTGCCACATCTCTTCTCTTTCCTTCATTCGGAACCGGCCCCTGAGGGAGCAAAGATGGGATAGGCAGTGGGCTTGAAAGAGAAGCAGAGGGAACCTAGGGTGAAGATGGAAGCCCCCAAGTCGAGAGATACTCACTTCTGTTTCTCTGCCTTGTACTGTTGTGTGCAGTCATCAAACAGCTTCTGATTCATCTCCATAAACAGCTTTAGGGCATTGTAGATCAGTCCATGGATTGTCCTGTCACCGGGAAGAAGGATCAGGTACAGGAGGCCTTACTTATACTAAGGGCAGTGCCAGGACCCCAATTTGCTCTCTCCCAGGAGGGGTCTCTGCTAAGAGCTTTCATAGACCCCTGCAGTGTAAGCTTATCGCTCTAGCCAAATCACGTGACTTGAGTTTGGCATTTCAGGTTCTTTATAGGCCTTGGTCTGTTTGTCCCTCCTTTGCCTCACCCCGTGCTCTAAGACCTACCTTCTTCACGCTACTTCTATGCCCTGGCCTATCCTAATGGCCTCCCAGCAGCTTAATGGACAGCACCTGCACCACAGTGCACTTGCTGTTGGCCGGAAAGTCTCTTTAGGACAGTGGGATTCAGCACATGCTAAAAAAGATCCCATCAGCTTCTCACAGCGCAGAATGAAGTCTCCAAAGCTGCAGACTATCTCTGACGGGGAGAAGATAGGATACAAGCCACACTCTGCTGTAGGTATTGCAGACATCTCTCACATCGCTGTCTTCTCCCTGGTCAGTTCCTCAAGGGCCTGTCAGTGTGCAGTGGGCACTAGCCCCTGTGCTCAGTGACCCGATGAGACCGCTGGCTCTTCAGTTCTTCCACCCCCTCACAGGTTCCCAAACCAGAGCCCCACCACCCAGCCCTACCCCAGCCGCCTACTTGTTCCAGTGGCTCTTGGAGTTCCTGTAGAGTGCAGGGAACATGATGGGGAGGACTCGGGCAGCATTGTCACTGATCAGGCTCATGATGTACTCATTGTTCCAGTAATAGAGAGCACGCTCTGCCACCTGGTGGGGACAGGTGGGACTCAGCAGGGGTATGGTTCACTCTGCTGAAAACCCTCCTCAGTTTCTAGGAGGCCTGGGGACAGGATATGCTGGTCTGAGCCTCACCTGGAAATGAGGGCTGGAGACACACTTGGCAAGCTGGCGGAAGAGTGGTTCCATCACTTTGCTGAACTCTGAAGGTTCAATGACATCTAGAATCTCCTCTAGCTCATTCAGGAACATGACCTCCTTGGGGCTGTGGGTTTTGGGCCAGAACTTGAGGAGTCCTACAATCACCTGTGAGAAGAGGAGGACACGGGGATAAAATTCTCACTCAACACCTGCCTGCTTTCACAGGAAGCCTTCCTGGCCTCTCTCCCCACCCTGATGGGCACAGCTCGGGTGGCCTCCGCTAACTGGCCTGATTCTGTTTCCTATATATAGGTTTTACTTTTCCTTCAGAGAGGAATCCATGTCACCTGTTGGGCCACATCCCTCCTGAGCACCTGCTTATGGCATTATTCAATAGGCAGACTGGGAAGTTTAATTGACAGGAAGAGGTGTCCTGGGGCTGGGAAGGGGAATTACCGGCTCTGTGAGACTGCTCTCCTTCTCCAGGAACTGTACCACACAGTAAGCCAGCTGCAAAAGGTTGAGGTAGAAAGGAGGTGAGGTGTAGGGTCCAGGTCTCAGAGGGATCAGGGACAGAAGCAAGAGCCCAGAATGGAAGAAGAGGTGTAAAGAGGAATTATCCCACCCACTCCCTCTGCCACCCCCATCCCAGATGGAATATCTTCCCCTCCCTCTCTATTCTCTGCTGCCAGTGTCAGGGATCATCAGGAGGAAGGCAGCTCACCTGCGGGTGGTAGACACTCAGGGACTTGACCTTGTGAAGGGGAAGCAGGACACGGATGAGGAACATCTTGTGCTCTTCCTTAAGGGGCAAGGCAAAGCCGTTGATGATGCTAGGAGTTATAGGAGGTTTGTTAGGACCAAAGGGCCATCCAAGCTCAGTGCTCCCGTCCCTCCAACCTTCTGCAGGTACGTGTGCCTCCACCCCACCGCTTACCTGCCGAGGATCTCTAAGAGCTCAGCAATCCCGTTGTGATGTTCTGTCTCATAGATGAACCTGAGGGAGGAAAGAAAGGCTCTCGTGACAATCCCCAATGTTTCTCCAGCACTCTGCAGAGTCCCCCTACCTCCCTTCTCCCATCCCAACTTAGCAGGGCTTGCTATGCTCCTAAGCTGGCTCCCGGCCTCACCTGTAGAAGATGTGGTTGATCTGCCTACGGATATAAGCCCGGAGCCCCAAAAACTTGCCATAGATGCGATGCAAGATGGTCTTGAGGAAGTCCCGCTCTCGAGGATCCTCACTGTCAAACAGGTCCAGGAGCTGGGAGCAGGTGGGAGGAAAAGGTGGTGAATGAGGCAGGAGCCTAGGAAGGTCAGGGCTGGGGTGACACGGATTCCTAGCCAGGGGACACCCAGAGGTTCTCTGGATTGGGGGGGGGGGGGGTATGGGGGCAAGTCTCTGGAGAGCAGAGTGATTCCTTTACATAGCTTTCCCCAGTGTGATGTCTGGGTATGCGTGTCTGCATGCCCCACTGATGGGGAAGAGGTAACTCTTGCTAATTTCCTTCAATTATGCTAGGAGCTTGTTAAGAGCAGAGGGATTTGCTTATCCCTCCCCCACCACCAGTCCTTTGCACCAGACACAGTTGAAAGCCCATATATTCAACAGATGGAGAAAGGGTGGGGACCTCACTGAGGAGCTGTGGGGCTAGAGTTCATGGGCTGGAAGGAGGAAAGGACAGGAACTTCAGGGACTCACAGCAAGGACAAACTTCTGGTCGATATACTTCTTGGCTATGTTTGGCTGGAAATCAGGAGACTCGAGGAAACGTAAGAAAAACTCATACACGAGCTGTCAGGAGCAATGAGCATCCACTTAGGGGGTATTCCCCAAGGACTGAGACATACCCCCTTGCTGTCTCAGAGTGCCCCATTCCCTGAAGCCAGGGCCAGCATGCCCCCTCACTGTGGTACCTGGAGATGTGGCCAGGCAGCTTCCAGGGTGGGCTCATCCTCTTCTGGGTCAAACTCGGCCCCGGTGGGGTTCGATGAAGGTGGCAGCGTCCGGAAGAGGTTCACTGAAAACTGAGGGGGAGGACCCAGGTGAGAGCTCCGTGCAGGCTTCTCCACAGCCCCCGTCCCTGCCTGCTTTCCCCTTTTCCCTGTGCCCACCATGGTGACAGCCTCGGGGTAAATGGCCTCAGTGACAACATCACGGCTATGGGTGATGTATTCCACCATTTCGTTGAGTCCTGCCCGCTTCACCTCCTTGAATTTGAGGTCACTGAGTGGATCTGATACAAAGTCAAAGAGGACACAGCACTGGCGCAGCTTCTGGATAAAAAGCTCCTCCCGCTCCTGGGTTGGCGAATCTGCAGGGGGAGGCAACAGTCAGTCTCTCCTCCCTAGCCCTTCACTGCCATGTGCTACTTGCCTTACAGGGCCTTCCCCTACCCCATCCTGCTGCCATCCTGCTCCCCTGGCACCCCAGCCCTGGTGGACCTCCCTCTCACATTGTCTAGAACTTCCATCCCCCTCAAATACTCCCAAACCTCTATACAGCCAATGCCCAGTGACCCCCTAGGCCTGGTGCACCAGCCCCCATGACCTTTTCCAAGTACCTTTCAGGGCAGGAAGCTTCTGTAACTCCCGGTTCTTGCTGAGATTGAAGCGGGAGGAGCTTTGCCGTCGCTCCTTCTTGACAATCTGGGGCCCTCCAGAGTACTTGATTTTGCTGAGCTGCGTTGGGGGCGGTGTGCTGTTGCTGGGACGCTTGTTGGACGATGGGGGCTGGGGCTGCGGCTGCGGCTGGGGCTGGGGCTGAGGCTGGGGCTGGGCCTAGTCAAATAAGTGATTTGTTGAAGTCCGCTCCCCAAGGTACAGCTCCCACCCTGGGCCGCAGCCCATCCCGCAGTCCATCCATGCCTGCACAGGCCTGGGCAGCCAAGCAGCCATCTCCTACCCTGGAGCAGCTCCAGTCAGGGTCAGAGATGACTAAGGTTTATTATCCCCAGAAGGGGGTGGTCAAGAAGCCGTGTCTCCCAAAATGGTGCCCACTGCCTGTGCATCGAGAGCCTTCAAAATGTTTGTTCTAGTTCACGAACAGGCAAATCTAATTGATGGATTGATGGTGATGGATGTCAGAAAAGTGGCTATCTTGCCAGGGCTGGCAGGGGTGTGGGATTGATTGAGAAGGGATCTGAAGAATCTTCTGAGTAACGGAAATGTTCTATATCTTGACTGGATCTGGCAGGTGGTTCGAAGCATAAACATATGTAAAAATTCATTAAGCAGAAAAAAAAATTCATTAGGTAGCATACTTGAGATTATCGTACTTTCCCACTTCACTGAATGCATCACATTCTTGGTCAAAAGTTAAAAGAGGGGCGCCTGGGTGGCTCAGTACGTTAAGCATCCAACTCTTGATTTCCAATCAGGTCATGATCTCACAGTCATGAGATGGAGTCCCTGCACCAGGATCTGCTCTGAACGTGGAGCCTGGTTGGGATTCTCCATACTACATATAAAAGGCTTTGTGCACACTTTATATATAATATATACATATATATGTATATATATGTATAAATATATATATAGGGCTTTGTGCCCTATTTATAACAGCAAATAAATAAATAAATAATCAATCAATCATGGAGTTAAAATTATGTTCATGAAAACTATGTACTACATGCAATCATACACAGTTCGACTGTAGAAAATATTTACGCAGCCATAGTAATTTACCCAAAATTGGTGAGAAGTACTTTGGGAGGATGGGAAAGGTCTATATTGGATATAAGATGCTAAGACCTTACTTTTCCATAGTAGGAAGTCAACAGATTATATCTAATGCTCAAAAATGAAAGAATTTTAGAGGCGCCTGGGTGGCTCAGTCGGTTGAGTGTCCAACTCGGGCTCAGGTCATGATCTCATGGTTCACGAGTTTGAGCCCCACGTTGGGCTCTGTGCTGACAGCTCGGAGCCTGGAGCGTGCTTCGGATTCTGTGTCTCCCTCTCTCTCTCTGCCCCTCCCCAGTTTGCACTCTGTCTCTCCCTCTCTCAAAAATAAATAAACATTAAAAAAAATTTTTTTTGACAAAAGAATTTTTTAAAAAGCAGCAAAAGACTCTTAATTGGGGCGCCTGGGTGGCTCTGTTGGTTAAGTGTCTGACTTCAGCTCAGGTCATGATCTCGTGTTCATGGGTTCCAGCCCCGCATCAGCCTCTAAGCAGACAGCTCAGAACCTAAAGCCTGCCTCGGATTCTGTGTCTCCCTCTCTCTCTGCCTTTTCCCTGTTTGTGCTCTCTCTCTAAAGTAAATAAATTAACATTAAAAAGAAAAAAGACTTGGGGCGCCTGGGTGGCTCAGTCGGTTGAGTGTCTGACTTCAGCTCAGGTCATGATCTCAGAGTTCGAGCCCCGCATCGGGCTCTGGTGCTGACAGCTCGGGAGCCTGAAGCCTGCTTCGGGTTCTGTGTCTCCCTCTCCCTCTGCCCCTAACCCACTCACATTCTGTCTCTCTCTCAAAAATAAGTAAACATTAAAAAAATTAAAAAAAAAAAAAAAGACTCTTATTTGGAAGCACAGAAGTCAATTTCCAAGGAAAGGTGGGTTGAAAGCGGTCACCACAAAGCAACAGAATAGGGGGCTAGGCGGGAGCTGCTCCTTTCATTACAAGGCCAAGGGTACTTACTGTCTGACCTTCTGAACAACGTACATGTTGTCATGTTGATAAGTTTCAAAATAAAACAAAGCCTAAAACTATGTAATGACAGAAAATTGCTTCCTATGCAAAGTTAAATAAGGATAACACAAAACTGTACATGCAAAATGAGCTCACCCACATGACAACACGTGCACAGAACCCAAAGCTCAGTGAAGAGAAGGAAAAAACAACAGCAAGCCACCACTGTTTTTATGACTGTCTCCCATTGTAGCAGAATGACAGATGACTTTTCTCTACTTTTCTCGATTTTCTACAAGCTGACACATTTATATAATGGGAGAAACACAGCTAATTTTTTTAAAGCTATCTCTTTACTCCATCCCAGACACGGGTGTTGGAGCCCCACGAAGGTCACTGTCAGAAGTATACACACAGGTGTTTGCAACGCTGTCCACCCACAGGTACTGTCAGGTAACCACCTGCCGGTAGAGGGGAGAAGCTGGGCCGCAGGACAACCCTTGCCCCCAGAGACTGCAGCAGGATCAGAGGACTGAGGCCATGTCCAGATGGGTACCCACACCACAGGAGACTGGGTGGCTCAGTGGGTTAAGTGGCTAACTTCAGCTCAGGTCATGATCTCACAGTTCGTGAGTTTAAGCCCCACATCGGGCTCTGTGCTGATGGCACAGAGTCTGTTTGGGATTCTCTCCCTTCCTCTCTGCTCCTCCCCGGCTTGTGCTCTCTCTCTCTCTCTCTCAAAATAATTAAATTAAAAAAAGAAAAAAAGAATGGGAGAATACGAAATCATCTGGGATGGGGGAAGGGAGGAAGACAGAAATGTTATGCTTTGTAGGCTCTGAATTTTTTATAGAAACAACTATGTCAAGCTTGTGACCTATCTGGGGATCAGAGGAGAGGAGAGACACGCTGCATCCAGCCTGGGGCTGGCCTGTGGGTCCAGTGTAGCTCATTACCTTCTTGGCCATCTGGCCCTCTCCCCCACCTGAAATGATCACCCCAGACACTAACCTAAGGGAGCACAAGGAAATGGGGCAAGATTAGCCGCCACACACCTCTCCTGCCATAACCAGCACTCAGCCGGTGTGATTCTGGTTAGACTGTACAAGATGCCCTGGGGTCTCTCTTCCTGCACATGGCAGATGGCTCATACCTTGGTGAGGGATAGGAGAGAGAGGCAGAAGGGTGGGGAACCAGACCCACCCCTGCCCTGTGCCTTCATTTCCCGGTTGCAGGAAAAACCAAATCCTTATCTGTGGAGCTTGGTGGTCACGAGCACAGACTCACACTAGACTGCCTCGGTTTGACTACTGCTCTGCCATTTATTAGCCAAGTAACCTCCAGAAAGTCAACTAGTCTGTCTACCTCCATTTCCTCATCTGTAAAGTGGGGATGACAATAGTACCTAGCTCATAAGGTTGTAATAACGATTTAAGTGAACGTTATATAGCTCACAGAAGTGCTTTGTAAGAAGTGTCTTCTACTGTTATCACGATTATTTCCCATCCCTAGACTTTAAAAATGCAACCTGGAAATTCCTGAAATTAGCATGCCTCAAATGTCCCCATGGGTCCATTATCTTCCTTGGTCTAAAACGGGGGAACCCAAGAAAGCATTTCATCTTTCAAGATCCAGTTTAAGCCCCACCCTCTTCTTTGTCTGTTTCACTGGCTCTGTGATCATCCCCAGTGATGCCTCTTGGCTCGGTGTGTTCACATGTCCAACTAGATAGCAAGTCCCCTGAAAGCCAGGACCCTGGTTTGTACCGTTCTGGGTCCCCTCAAGCACTGGCACCTAACAGGCATTCAATGAAGGTTTGATTGGTTGATTGACAGGGGGCCAGACCTTTCCTGTCCCAAGCCCGGAACCATCAGAACAGAGCACTGTATGGTGTCAGGAGCAGAGTAGGAGGGAGAAACATTAGTTATACTAGGGCAAGGGGCTCAGTGGCAGCTAACGAACAAAACTCTGAGGAAGAGCATGTCCTTCTCCATCGTCCCAGATAAGAAAGACACTTTGCACCTCCACAAACCGCACACTGAGGGGATGTCTAGGGAAAGAGGCATTCACCCCAGAAGGAGAGAAGCCAGGCCTCGATTTTCTCTGCTAACAGAGAAATGGGCAAATCTGTGGTTTCCCATCTATTCTCCAAGTAAGGTTAAGAGAACAGAGGGTCACATGGCTAAAAATCAAAGTTTAAAAACCAGTAGAGGGGCACCTGGGTGGCTGAGCTGGATTTCGACTCAGGTCATGATCTCTCAGTCCTGAGATCAAGCCCCATGTCAAGCCCGTATTGGGCGTGGAGCCTGCTTGGGATTCCCTCTCCCCCTCTCCTTCTGTTCCTCCCCTGCTCATGCTCTCTCTAAAAAAAATTAAAAAATAAAATAAAAATAAAAACGAATAGGTTGATGCCTGAGGTCCCTTCTCCACTAGGAATGCATCATTGAAGGCAGGGGTGAATGGAGAGCTGCTGAGCTTAGCTTGTCCCACCTCACCCCACTGGGCCACCTGGTTTTATAAGGACCATTGGCTCCCAGGCCCCACACACAAGAAGCATCTGAGAGACAGCTGGTCCAGTCAGCAAAGCGCCTGGCTGCCAAGCCTCAATGAGGCATCCCCTGGTCTATTCACTCTTCAATAGGAAACATGCTTGTCAGCATGAGGCATGGGGCTATGCCAGTGACTCACTTCATGTCCAACTCTTTCCTCTAAAAACTTCAGCCTTTTTTTTTTTTTATCATTTTTTTTAAAGATTTTATCTTTTAGTAATCTCTACACCCAACTTTGGGCTCGAATTTATAATCTCGAGATCAAGAGTCACATGCTCCCCCGACTGAGCCAGCCAGGCACCCAGTAAAAGCTTCAGCTTTTAACTTTTCTACTGACCTGGGCTGCAGGTGGGAGGCAGGTGAGTCCCCTGGGGAACCTTCCACAACTATCACCATCACTGGTGAACGCTGACCGAAGGCAACCCAGCCAACCTGGCCATTTCCTCTGCCTGAAGTGCCTTCTCCTCCCACCTCCAAGAAGCCTTCCTAGATTTGGGTCTCCAGCAGTCAAGTGGTACTTGGAATTTATGCACCACACTCGCACTCAAGAGACTGCAAACTAAACTTGCCCACTCTGAACCAACCCTAGTCCAATTTCATCCTAACACAATCACCATTAATAATCAAACCCAAATATTTAAACCTAAAATAAGAGATAGAAATATAAATTAAGGGGGCGACTGAGAGGCTGAAATGGGCATCCAACTCTTGATTTGGGCTCAGGTCATGATCTCACGGTTCATGGGATTGAGCCCTGCACTGTTATTGTTACTTGGAATTCTCTCTCTCCACCCTTCCTCCCGCTCACACCAGCTCTCTCTCAAGACATGTTTTTAAAAATTAAATTAAATTAAAGAAAAAAAAGAAATATAAATTAAGTACTATAGAAAGTATTGTAAAGGGGCACCTGGCTAGTTCGGTTGGTAGAGCATGAGACTCTTGATCTCAGGGTCCTGAGTTGAAGTCCCACATTGGGTGTAGAGCTAGCTTGAAAGAGAGAGAGAGAGAGAGAGAGAGAGAGAGAGAGGAGAGAGAGAGAGAGAGAGAGAGAGAGAAAGAAAGAAAGAAAGAAAGAAAGAAAGAAAGAAAGAAAGAAAGAAAAAAGAAAGAGAAAGAGAGACGTATTGGGGCACCTGGGTCAGTTAAGCGTCCAACTCTTGTTTTCAGCTCAGGTCATGATCTCACATTCATGGGTTCAAGCCCCATGTCGGGCTCTGCGCTGGCAGCGTGCAGCCTGCTTGGGATCCTCTCTCTCCCTTATCTCTCTGCCCCTCCCCTGCTCGCACATGCACTTTCTATCTCCCTCTCTAAATAAATAAACATTTTTTTTTTAATTTTTAAAAAGTGTTGTCAGAAAAAGATGAAAGGTAAAACAGTGAAAAACTCACAATGTCACAGCTTTTGCATAATCAATCACCTAGTCAAATAAAGATCATTTTAGTTTAAAACCCCAAAAAATCGCAGAGGCATTCTCTCCTATCCTGACACCTAGAGCTCTATCTAGCTGAGCTAAATTATTTCCTTCCTTCATTTATTCAATGGTCATCATGCTAAGCCTTAGAGATTAAAGGGTAGCCCCTGCCCTCAAAGAGCTCACAGTCCAGTGGGTGAGACCAACACACGGACAGCTCTTGGTACCAGGGAAATGAAAAAACAGAGTGCCACCAAGGATACGGGAACACAAACTCTGCCAGAAGAATGAGTGAAACTGTTCCTGAAGAGGTGACTTTTGATTCGCTCTCAAAGGACAAACATGAGCTCAGCGGGCAAAAGAACAAATCAGCGGGGGGGGGGGGGGGGGGGGGGGGGGGGGGGCAGGGTGACTCAGTCGGTTGAGCCTCCTACTTCGGCTCAGGTCATGATCTCACAGTTCGTGGATTTGAGCCCCGCATCAGGCTCTGTGCTGACAGCTCAGAGCCTGCAGCCTGCTTCGGATTCTGTGTCTCCCTCTCTCTCTGCCTTTCCCCCGCTCACACTCTGTCTCTCTCTCAAAAATAAACATTAAAAAAAAAAAAAAAAGGAACAAAGCAGGAAAATAAAGTAGTCCATGCCAATGGAATTTCATCAATAAGGACCCAGAGTTACAAAAGGGCTTGTATCAGGAGATGGGAAGTCCAGCAGAGGGAGAAACCAGGATGGGTGCTAGAAAAATGAGGCAGGGCCCCCTCAGAGGGGTCCAGAGTGTGAATTTGAGTGTTAACTTAAAAGCAATGAGATGCCAACAGAGCTTTTCTTTTTTATTTTTTTAACGTTTTATTTATTTTTGAGAGAGACAGAGCATGAGTGGGGGAGGGGCAGAGAGAGGGACACACAGAACCCGAAGCAGGCCTTCAGGCTCTCAGCTGTCAGCACAGAGTCGGATGCAGGGCTCAAACTCATGAAACATGAGATCATGACCTGAGCCGGAGTCGGACACTTAATGGACTGAGCCACCCAGGCGCCCCAAACCAACAGAGCTTTTTAAGTAGAGGACTGATAAGACAGAAGAATGTTTTTAGTGGCAACAATTTTGGCTACTGGGAGGACAGGCTGACATGGAGGGACTGAGATAGTTTCTTCCTCCCTCTGTCCCTGCTCCCAGAACTCAGGACAGGGCACACCACCGAGTGGAGTCCAGGGCAGTGAACTGCTGTCTCCAGAGACAGAGCAGAAAGACCCTTGCCTGCAGCGATAGGTCAACAGTGAGTCTTATCCAATCTCTCAAGGCTCCTTTCCGTTCTAAGACTCTTCCAGAATCTTAGACACAGGGTATCACGTCATTAAGAACACAGGAGGGGGTGCCTGGGTGGTTCAGTCGGTTAAGCTCCCAACTCTTGATCTCAGCTCAGGTCTTGATGTCAGTCAGGGTTGTGAGTTCAAGGCCACACTGGGCTCCACGTGGGTGTTGAAGTCTACTTTAAAAATAAATAATGAAGTCTAAACAAAAAAACAAAAACAAAAACACCACGAATCGGCTCGTGAGCCACAGCACACTGGGTTGAATTCCAGCTCTGCTGTTTACCAGCTGAGTAAGAGCTATTTAACGTCACTAAGACCTCAGTTTCATCTGTAAAATGGGGATGATGACTGATAACAGAATGACCTCAGGGGAGTGTTGTGAAGATTAAATGAGATTAAAAGGTTAAATGCAAGCAAAGGTCTTAAGACAGCACCTGGGAAGTTGAACAGTGTCAACCCAACGTCTGTGAACGTGACGTAACTTGGAAATAGGGTCTTTGTAGACATAAACAAGTTGGGGTGGGCCCTAAATCCATGTGACTAGTGTCTTCATAAGAAGAAAATGTGGACACGGGGCGCCTGGGTGGCTCAGTGAGTTAAGCATCTGACTTCGGCTCAGGTCATGATCTCAGGGCTCACGAGTCCAAGCCCCATGTCCGGCTCTGAGCTGACAGCTCACAGCTCGGAACCTGGAGCCTGTTTCGGATTCGGTCTCCCTTTCTCTCTGCCCCTCCCCCGCTCATACTCTGTCTCTCTCTCTCAAAAATAAATTAAACAAAAACAAAAAAGAGGAAGGAAGAAAATGTGAACACAGAGACACACAGGGCAGAACCCCATGTGAAGGTGAAGGTGGAGGAGGAGACTGGAGTGATGCATCCATAAGCCAAGGAACACTGAGGACTGTTAAAAACCACCAGAATCTAGGGAGAGGTACAGAAGAGATTCTTGCCTAGAACCTCAGAGGGACATGGCCTACTGATGCCTCGATTTCAGATTTCTGGCCACCAGGACTGTAAGAGAATAAATCTCTGTTATTTTAAGCCATTCAGTTTGTGGTCATTTGTTATGGCTGCCCTAGGAACCTAACACACAAGTAACTGCTCAATAAACTAAATGGTGGCTGCCGGAATTATTAGATCAATTGGAAAGGCTCTGGCAAATGCATGACACAGGGTAAATTTGGCTAGAAGAGCCCCAAATTCTGGACTAGAAAAACAGCAAGGGAAGGACTGTGCCAAACAGCTTTGGATGACCTGAGCCTCATAGCCTGGCCCCCAACTTTTCCACCGTCCCTCTGTCTGGGGCCACATGGGTACATGTCTGGAAAATCATGCAGCATTTCTGCATCTGCCTCGTACAGGTGAGCCCTGAGCACCATTTCACAAAACAGAGCCCCAGGTGAACTCAACACTCTACTTTTTCAAATAGATGTGTCCACAAAGACAGTGGAGAAATCCTAGCAGTTGGTCTCAGCCTATTTCCTAACTTGTTTGAGCTTTCATTTTCCTATCTGGGAAAGGAGAGGGTTAGACTCCAAGGTTACTTCCAACACTTAGGTTTACTTATTTAGCCACTAATGCATTCAAATCCTGGCACCTGTAATGTGCCAAGCCCTTGGGCGGCTCAAAGGGAAGCAAAGGGAAACCTCAAGGAGCTCACTCACGTGCTAATAACACAAAAGTTAAAATGGATAAACAATGAATTCACACCAAATTGTTTAATTACAGCCGTGTAAATGCTGCTGTGGGGCGATACTGGAGCTAACAGAGCAAATAGCCGGAGCCCTGACCATGTCCTGGTGGGGAGGGAGGGGGAGGCAGTCAAGGAAGGCTGCTTTTAGGACAAGACATCCAATCTATCTAGTAACTGAACAAGTAGGAGTTAGGCAAAAGATGAGAACAGCCCCCTAACTATTCCTTTCTGTCCCTTTAAATCCCGTTTCTATGTCTCTCTTGCTGCTTTGAATGTCAGTTGCCAGCTCCCAGCCACCTTCCCTGTGGGTCCCACAGATGTCACCATTCCTAAAGGGGAGACTGGGCCCAGAGGGAGTGTTTCCCAGGAGCGCTGACTGATGAGTTATTAAGAACCAAGTGCATAAGGGGCACCTGGCTGGCTCAGTTGGTGAAGCAGGTGACTCTTGACCTGAGGGTTGTGAGTTCAAGCCCCACACTGGACGTAGAGATTACTTAAAAAAATAAAAAATAAAATAAAAATGCCCGCCCTGCCCTCTCCCCTCCCCTCCGCCCAAAGAACAAAATACACGAGCATACAGACGTGGGGAAGAAACAAGGTGCCGGCTGCCTTCAAGCAGCATACCCAGCTCCCCTCCCTCAGAGTCCACAGTCTGGTGGAGAGAAACCCACGTTGGAAAAATAGTCACAACAAAAAGTGATAAGGTCTATCCTGGAGACATGTTGAAATTACTGTTTAAGGGCAAAGGAAGGAGGAATTCATCTTCTGTGGTCCTCAACTCCCATGTCTGTAAAATGAGGAACACCTGCCCTGCTTCTTCTGATTACTCAAGTGAGGCCTAAAATGAAGGTCAGGGGTGTGGGAAGTGCTGAGGTGACAGGGACCAGAAGTACATAGAAAAGTCTAAATCCAGGATTAACTCCAATACTTGCTAATCGATTTCTTCTCCCCCTCAAATCCACAAGCCCTGCCCATAATCACAGAGATGTTTCCTGTTGTCCTCTATGGCTCTAAACAGTTGAGAACAGGAGAGAAGCAGAGGGGCGCCTGGGTGGCTCAGCCAGTTAAGTGTCTGACTCTTGATTTCGGCTCAGGTCATGATCTCACGGTTCATGAGATTGAGCCCCTCCACAGTGACCGCATGGAGCCTGCTTGGGATTCTCTCTCTCCCTCTCTCTCTCTGCCCCTCCCCCGCTCACTCACACGCTCACGCTCTCTCCCTCTCAAAATAAACAAACAAACAAACAAACAAAAAAGCAGAAAAACCAAGGATCACCAGTTTCTGAGTAAGATGGGTACTTACTTGCTCAACATGTTCACAGGACCGGCCACCATCTTGAGCATCGCATTGAGCACACTCCCAAACTCTCCTGGACATACTCTGGACTTAAGTCTCTCCACCCTCCAGTGCTCTCTCTGCTTGCCATTTATTGCTTTACAGCCCTAGACTTCCAAGCTGTGCTGACCTCTGCTCATCACTGTCCTTTAGCAGGTTCCCATTGGATCAGAACCAAGGGCAGTGGGCCCAGCCCTGGCCAGCTCAAGGACACCAGCCACTCCCACCCCTTCCCCACCCCAAGCCATGCCAAAGCCACTCATTCCCCACTGAGCACCCTTGTACTTTTTCCCTTCCCCCCCAGCACCCGCTACCCCTAGCTTTTCATTCTAAGGAAAAAGGAATTCTTACCACGCAAGGTTGGCAGACAAATAACTTTCAGAAGAATTGCTGGGGAGTCTGAAGAACTGCAGAGCGTAGTCGCTCTATACCAGCCGAAGGGACAGGCTGCCTGACTGAAGGCAGCTACCTGGCTGGGCTGTCCAAGCTCCTCCCAGGCTGTGGAAGGCCCCTTCCCTTCTGCCTGGATCACATCTGGCCCCCTGGGATCCCTCACCCCACTAGCCGTCGAGCAGTTCGAGCTGGTGCCTGCACCGTAACTAGAGCCGTGCCCACTTTCATTACCTCCTCGGCGCTCTCGCCGCCACCATCCTTGCCCGAGCTGCTGGGCTTGGTCGTGCCTTTGGCAAGCTTGGGGGTCTCCTGAAGGGGGAAGATGGAGGTAGTCAGCAGATGCCAGAAGGGAGAGGCCTCATCTGGACTGCTTAGGTCTGTGTTGTAATTATCCTCTGTCCAACGGAAGTAATCAGTCAGAACCACTGAGCATCTACCCTGTACCTAGCCCAGGGGAGGAGGACTTGGGGTACACAAAGGGAGTCCCTCCAAAGAGTTTGGAATGTGGTGAGGAAGACATTGCTAAGACATAGTAATGAAGCATGATAATAATGATCTGTCCCCTCACATGGCTGCTGTATGAGTAAGGGCCCCGGAGAGCCTCTGTCAAGGAAGAACCAGGGTGTGGAGCTTTAAGGAACAAGCTATTCTGTCTGGCTTCTGGCTAGAGCGGGCAGGGGGGGTGCCTAAGGTTCTCATGCTGGAGGAGAGAGAGTCACCACTCTCCCCCAAAGCCATCTGCAAAGACCTGGAGGCCTTTTTTTGGAAATTACAAATAATATCCAGACTAGAGGGTGCTATTGGCATGATCAGGTACAGGAATTATCCCTAAGAGTGCCTTGGTGGACAAGCATGGGGACAGGGATGGGGGTAAGACCCTGAACTGCTACAAGGATGAGCGCTAGTCCGAAGTCTCCCTCGGGAACTGGGCCGCTGGCTCAGAGCCCTGGCCTGCCTGGCGTCTCTTCCTCTGCCTCGGGCCAAAAAAAGCAACTGCACAGGGACAGGATGGGGAAAATGTGAAAAAGACTTGGGGATTTAGGTCTGATTGCAAGCTCCACACAAATCCTTCATGTGCCAGGGTTGCCCCAGCACCCCATGACCTTCTGTCCAGTTAGCAAATGGAGTGCAGAGCTCTTGGCATGGGGAGGGGACATGGAAGTGCCCCTGTCCTTGGCACTTGATGGAGTTGTTCAGGAGGATCTGGTTCCATCGTGAGCATCCGACTTTGGGAGGGACAAAGACAAATCCTAGGTTTTCTTCTGGCGAAATACAACCCATACTGGGAGTAGATTCAAAAGCCTGTCCTGAGAGCAACAGCTGCAAGGCTGGGCTAGCTAATGATGGAGGGGAGGAGTCCCAGCGGTAGGCGAGCACGAGGGGGTTTTACGAATAAATGAAGGGCTGCCATGTGGACTAAAGATGCAACTTGCTCTATGTGGATCCAGGAGCCCAAGAGGCATGGGCTGAAGTGGCAGGAAGACAGGCTGAGGCTCCGAATAGGAAGGATCTTCTCCTGAAGCAGCTGCACAGAAACCGGCTGTGTGCAAGCTCCCCAGTCCTGAGAGCATTCAAGCAAAGGAGCATTCGTGACTCTTCTAATGCACGGGCAGGAGGGGTTTGAGCCCTAAATGAAGACTGTCAGAGGATCTTGGAAGTCACTTTTGGCTCTGAGATTCTGACACTTGATGGCAACTGCGCCCCTTCAGTGACAAGTGTTAAGTCACACTGACTATGGGGGCACAAGGATTTCTGGGAGAACAGAGCTCTGCGTGGGCTGGAGGAGGGGGCAGGGAGGATGAGAGCCTTTCCCAGGTGGGGAGCAGCTCCAGGTGTCAGCCAGCAGGAAGGTGCTCCTTTGGGCTGAGCACTCTCCCAGCTGCCCACTGACCAGGCTGGCAGGCATACCGACCCCTTGCCAAAGGGCCAGGGAGTGTGGCTCAGAGCGTGGCGTGTAGAGGCAAAGGATGAGGGGCGCAGGCAGGAGTCACTGAGGTGACCGCACATACCCCGGACGTGGGCCTCATGGACAAAGCTGACCCACCTTTATACATGTCACATCTCTCTACTTGACCACAAGCTCCTTCTCCGCCAGCCCTACAGCACTTAAGCATACCTAACAGGGAGTGTGCCGTGAGAATCCCAGCTGCCTGGTTATGTGGGCGTGTGTGGGGGCATGGGGAAACCACGCCCACCACCCTTGCTCCCCGGCTCCTGCAGAACAGGTCAAGTGCACACAACACAGTGCAGCCCAACCGTCACTTGCGGCCTGGAACTGGGGTTTGGAGCCCACACTGTGTTTGGGGCCCAACTCTTACTAGCTCTGGAATTGTAGGCAGGTTAACTAGCCTCTCTGAGGCTCAGTCCTCCTCTTTTAAGTGACAACAATCACACTACCTAATTCCCTTTAGCACAGTGTCCAGCACATGAAAATCCCAATGTTAGCCCGTTATTACTATTATTAAAAACAATAAGAAAGTGGAAAGGAGCAGGGGCATGCCACCTGGGAACCTAAAAGAGATTCAGTCCTAGATCAGAACATGAGGGAAGAGGAGGGAAGCAAATCCCCCAAGGGACTGACTCAGCACCCATCTATTGAGGGCCTACTGTGTGCAAGAAGAGGCCAAACCAAAATGGAGTTATTATCTCAAGGGGGAAGAAAAGATTTGTCCACAATTAATTCCAGTCCAAGGGAACAAAAAGGACCATACGTGACCTATCAAGTGTTCCACAAATCCCGAGGAGGGGAGAGCTCACTGGGAAGTGAGGGTTCAGGAAAGGCTTCAGGGAGAAGGTCGTGAAGGATGGCCAAGACTGGGACCAGCAGAGATGAAGGAGAAAGGAGAGAGGTGATGGATGTGCAATAAAGATCCTCCTCTCTGCCCCCACCCTATCTGGGCAAAGCTCAGTCACACTGTCACCTCCCTCTCCCTCAGGGCTTGTTAACCATTTAAGGAGGCCAAATGCAACTGGAAATCAAAAGCAGAAAGTTAAACCTTGAAAGGAATCAGAGATGCCTGGTTCTGTGCAACCCAATTCTTCCAATGTTGTTTCCCAGCCAAATACTATGGTCAAATATCTATGGTCCCAGCAAGTCTAAGAATTTTTCTTCTCAATCACCTAGAAGAAGAAGGCTTACTGTAGATGGGACACTGTCTGTCCCATTTTAGTATCAGACTAAAAACTACAGATGGGCGGGGACTTCACCAGCTTCCCCTGAATTTCATGCCCCTCCACGCTCCTTGAAGGAACCCCCTTAGCCTCTGGTGTGGCTGAATTGTGTGTGCATCATTCACAGCTAAGCTGCCCAAACCACTTCAGCAGACCCACTCCCCAAGGACACAGGGCCTGGGTGGGGAACACGAACCTGCCAACCCAGGACCCCAGGAGGTTCAGTGCCTAGTACACCATCACCAACCCTACACTCAGAACCTCTGGCCCTGTGCAGTTATGGAGACAACCCAGAATGAGAGCTGCCTGGGAAATCTCCAAAAGCCCCAGGATAAAGAGTTGAATTGATAAGGTCAGAGATGGCAGCCCAGCAACCAGCCAATCAGAGGGCAAATGAAAGTAAGACACGTCTGGGGTCATAAAGTGGCTGAGCAGAGCACCAGGCCAGAGCCAGCCCCACCACGAGGGGCCAGCCCCAGGAAAGGAGAAGCTGGGGGAGGCTGGAACTGGTATCCTAGCATCCTCTGTGAGTCTGTACCTCAAAGGAACCACACCTCTGAGTCAGACCTCAGCAACAGCAGGAAATAGAAGGTAGAGAAAGGCAGGGATGAAGAACAGGGGCAAGAAGGCAATATGGAAATAGAAGAGGAAGGTGAAAGAAGGCAACATCAAGAAACAAGCCTGTATCAGGACACCATGACAAAGTCAAGGGTGCCCAGGGGTTGGCTGGCCTTTGGGGTAAGAAGGAAAATTAATCTGATAGTAAGGGCAGATTCCCAATTTGAGGATAGTGTAGCCCAGGAAAGGCAGGAATCCAGCACTGCAAAACTGGAAAAATGCAAAGGTTATCCTAAGATTAGGAAAAGGAGAGAACCTTGCTCAGATTAGGAAAGGTAACTGATTTAGGATGAACCTGCAAGTCGGTTGATGCCTGTTAGGGGGGCTTTGGTACAAAGGAGGCCTTTAAGTCAAGAGACCTGATATTGCAGCTGGGCCTCCAAACAGGCTGTGTGACCTTGGCCAAGTCCCTTCCCCTGTCGGGGCCTCAGTCTCCTCATCTGTATCACTAAGGATTACGCTGAATGCGCTCAGTGGTCCCTTCCAACACTGACGTTCTGAGGTTCCATCAACAGAAGGAAGGGCTCAGTCCTGGCTTACAAGTTTGTGTGTGAAGGAAGAACTAGAGGGAGGGGCCTAGGCCAGATTTGGTGGAGGAGAGAGAAAGCAGAGCAGTTCTAGGTCAAGGTGCTTGGCGGGGAGGGAGAAGGGGCTGTAAGGGACGGTGGAGAAGGCCGGCCCAGGCCCAGGCCCGGCGCGTAAGAAAAGGGAAGGGGCTGCGCGCAATGGGGGGCGGGGGGAGGTGGGCTGGAAGGAGGTGCGGTCTCAGATGAGGGGCTGTCCCAAACGGGTAACCGGGTGGGGAGTGGGGAGAGTGGGGTGGGGGCGGGAAGAAAAAGCAGGGGAGTGACCTGGGAGTGGAGCAGATCTGGAGGGAGGTGGTTACCCTGGGCCGGGGGTAGGTGAGGGGAGGAAAGGAAGGAGGTGTACGCGGGGGACTCTATCCCAGGCAAGGTGAGGGAGCTTTTCCAGCTGCGGCACAGGCTGGGGGTGCGGCTAGCGGCGGGGGCGGAGGGCTGGCCCCGGGAGTCCTGCGGGGGCCGGACGGGAGGGTCAGTCTGGGGCTGTCCCGGGCCTGGCTCGGCCTCTCCCAGTGCTCCGCGCAGGCCCCAAGGCGGAGGCGCGAAGAAAAGGGCCACGCTCACCTTCTCCTTCTTCAGTTTATAGGGCATCTCGGCCCGTCCGGACCCAGCCCGGCTCCTGCGGCCCCGCTCCGGCTCCGGCTTTGCTCGGCCGCACTCGGCCCGCTCGGCGTCTCTTCGCCACCGCCTGCGCGCTGCGCCCGGGTCGAGCGGTGTCTGCGCCTCCAATTGGCCCAAACTCTTACAAACCTGCCTGACAACCAGGCGCCGCCTCCTTGGATTGGTTATTGGGGCCAAGCTGCTTCCTTTTTTTCTCATTGGAAAGGAAGAGTACAAACCGCCAGGGTTCGTCTCCCAGAATTGGCTGAGTGGGAGGTCCCGCCCTAAAGTGGGTCGAGCTTAACGAAGGAGGTGGGGAAAAGGGGAAGCCCTAGCTTAGCACCGAGTACCGCACTCGGGCGTCTGGTGTGCGTCGGCCTCTGCCATTCTTTTGCAGCCGGTTCCCTTCTAAAGTGGTTCTCACTCTCCCCGCTCTGCTCCTTCGCCCAGTACGAATGGAAGGAAAGAAGCCCTAAAATGAAGGGCACCTTTCTTCATCTGGGCAATTACCACTAATTGCATATGCAAAATTAGCGGAGAGAGCTCCCAAGAGTCCTCCAGGGCATCCGTTTCCTAAACGAGGCATGCAGAGAATCAAAGGGGAAGGCTGGGTGACTGGGACCTTGGTGAGATGAGATGAGAATCCTGAGTTTGTTACAGTTTTGGAAAGAGGGTCCCCGTTCCTACTGCAAGTGCTCTGGGATTGGGGAACCAGCTAGATAGGAACCCTTGGGAATACAGAGGAAAAGCTACCTCGTTGTTTGTTGAGTGTCTCAGGAAATACATCTTACTCCCACCCTGCCCAAGCCAATGTCCTAATGGATAAGATCATTTCCTGCCCTCAAGGAGTTCACTGGTGAAGTTCACAGACTTGTATAAACAGATGCTTAAGATACAATGTAATAAATTACACAAACCTAGAGGTGGCTGGAAGAGTATGTTTCAGAAAGTTGACTCCAGTAGACGATTTACTATGTGAAGAAATTGGAGAAGGCTCTAGAGAACAAAAGCCTGTGACCCTTGACCAGGAGAGCAACCTTACAAGACAAAGACCATGGGCATGGAGAAGAAAGGACAGAATTGGGAAATGTGTACAATCAACAGGACTTGATGATTCATTGGAATGTGGGGAAGATGGTAAGGGAAAGGGAGGAGTTGAAGATGAGTTCTGGAGCCGTCAGAAATGTAGAAGGAAAACTGGTGTCATAATGGCAAAGGAAGTAAAAGAGGATTGGTCAATAGTGTCAGATTCCAGGGAATGATTAAGATAAGCTCAAACAGCACCACCTTGATTCTCTAGTTGTGGGTGATCTTTGCAGGAAAGTTTTAGAGAAGTGGAAGGAAGGTTATAATGGGTTGAGTGAGCAAGAGGTATGGAAGTAAAGGCAACAAATGTAGACTCCCATCTTATGGAAGTAGTATTTGGCTCCCAATGATTAATGACAATTTCAAGGTAATACAAAGCAGACTGCCCACCAACCATTATCTGATAGAGGAAAAGCCCAGGAAGAAAGGATATTTATTTGTGGATGGATATTTGTGTCTGTGTGTGTGCTGAAGCAGGCAGGATATCAGACTTATTTACCCATTCCCAAGGCCTCGAGGAGCACTGTAGTCCTGAGGCCTAGGGCTTGCCTGTATAAAGCAGGCATATCTTCTTTGGACCCACCCCACCAACGTCCCAGTCCTTAGACCCTCTGGAAACTGAGGGGACAGAGCCACATAATATAATTCAGAACTACCAAATGGGAACTTCCATCCATTTCAATTCAGGTCCTTAGTACATTCTTTTTTTTTTTTTTTTTTTAATGTTTATTTTTGAGAGAGAGAAAGAGAGACAGAGTGCTAGCTGGGGAGAGGCAGAAAGAATGGGAGACACGGAATCTGAAGCTGGTTCCAGGTTCCTACCTGTCAGCACAGAGCCCAACATGGGGCTCAAACTCACCAACCGCGAGATCATGACCTAAGCTGAAGTCGGACTCTTAACTAACTGAGCCAGCATGGCACCCCAGGTCCCTAGTACATTCTTGCATGTTCCTTTAAGATGTGGAATTGGGGGCACCTGCATGGCTCATCTGACTCTAAGCATCTGACTCTTGATTTCGGCTGAGGTCATGAGCTCACTGTTTGTGAGTTTGAGCCCCACATCGGACTCTGTGCTGATGGTGCAGAGACTGCTTGGGATTCTCTCTCTCCCTCTCTCTGCCCCTCCCCTGCTTGCTCTCTCTTTCTCTCTCTCAAAAATAAATAAATAACTTAAAAAAAAAACTTTTAAAAAATGTGGAATTGGAGGAGCACCTCCAAAAAAAAAATGTGGGGCAACGAGTGGTTCAGTCGGTTAAGCATCTGACTCCTGATTTCGGCTCAAGTCATCATCTCACAGTTCATGAGACTGAGTGCCACATCTGGCTCTTCACTGACACCACAGAGCTTGCTTAGAATTCTCTCTCTCCTTCTCTCTCTGCCCCTCCCCCGCCCAGAGGGATGTTTAAATGAACACTAAAAAAAAATTTTAATAAAAAATAATAAAGCTTATTTATTTATTTATTTATTGAGAGAGAGAGAGAGAGAGAGAGAGAGAGCAAGCGAGCGCAAGTGGGGAAGGGGCAGAGACAAAGGGAGAGAGAGAATACCAAGCAGGCTCCCTGCACCACCAGTGCAGAGCCCAACGTGGGGCTTGAACTCATGAACCGTGCAATCATGACCTGAGCCGAAGTCAGACACTTAACCAACTGAGCCACCCAGGTGCCCCAATGACTCTTGATCTTGAGATCATGAGTTCAAGACTCATGTTGGGCAGATTACTTTAAAAAAAAAAATTGTGGAACTGGGCAATTTCAAGTTTAAGACTAGAAGTACCTCCAGGAACTATAATCATTTAAAAAATATTTTGTCTCGCTAGGAATAGAAATACCTTGTAACATATAAACCTAATATTCAACTCTCAGATTTTCAGGAATGCCTAATGTACAAAGTAGGGGGCTGCCTCAAGCTCTTCAGCTGTGAAGGAAAGAAGTAAGTTGTGCAGTGGTTGGAGGAGAATACAAGGTCCAGAAAAAGTAAATTACCACCTAGGCGCTGGGTGGCTCAGTTGGTTGAGCATCCAACTTTGGCTCAGGTCATAATCTCGCGGTTGGTGAGTTTGAGCCCCACATTGGGCTCTGCACTGGTGGTGAGGAGCCTGCTTGGTATTCTCTCTCTTCCTCTCTCTCTGCCCTGATCTGGGGCTCGGGCTCTCTGCTGTCAGCAAGGATCCTGCTTCGGATCCTGTCCCCACCCCACCCCTTCTCTCCATACCTCCCTTGCTCACACTCTCTTTCTCTCAAAAATAAACATTAAAAAAATAATAATAATAATTTTTAAAAAGCAGATTACCACCAACCAATCCATTGATTCTAAGTGCAAATATATTGTTAATAACTTGAAATGTGGCCTACTAGTGTCCAAGTGACTTGCACAGAGCAGTGGAGGTGGAGACAAGGATGGAATCTTTTTGGGAAGCAAGCTGTTGGTTGGGTGCTCATGACTGAAGCCTTAAACACCTCTCTTCCTCCTGCTCTGCTTCCCATCCCTCCAGGGTAGAAACAGGACATGGGCCTCCAGTCTGCAAGGACTGATGGGGGGGGGGGGGGTGAGGAGCAGAAGGGAGAGCAACCGGTTTTGGAGGAATGAAAAAGCAAAGTTGCTTTGTCTTCACTTCAAGTTTGTTGGGAGTAGAAGGAACAGGACAAGAAACACCGGAACGTGGGTTTTGTGTAGGATGTGTTGAAACAGATGTGGCAGCACCAAGTACTCCAGGACTACGTGAATCACATGTAGTAATCCAGCCAGCAGCCACTACATACCCATAAGCACTGTGAGACCGTTTTATCCTACCACTCCCTCCTGTAACCTTCCCCACAATACCCAAATCCCAGTGCCTATAGTTCCACACTGGAAAGTGTAGGAGTTCCACAGAGTAGTGGAATCCTTCCTAAACACTCCACCCATAGCTCCTAGCACTGGGCCAAGTTGGTCCTGGGCACGCAGGAAGTTCGCTGATCATTCAATTAACTGCTAAGTGCGTGGCAGAAGAGCACGTTAATCCCTAGCAGGCGCTGCAGGCAGATCCCTGCAAACACGGTCTCAAAGGACTACGCAACGGCAGTGAATGCGTTACTGCCACAGAGGCACCAACCCGTCAATCCCAGCCGGGGCTCACCCTCCAGGAGGACGCTCCAGGAATGCGCCGCCCCTCCTACTCTTCTCGCGCCTCCCCGGACGGAAGCGGAAACCGCGTGCGGCGCTGGCCCGGAAGCCGCGCTCCAACGGCTTCCTCGTTGGTCTGTCACCATGGCGCTGGCAGTCTTGCGGGTCCTGGAGCCCTTCCCGACCGAGGCACCCCCGTTGGCGGTGCTGCTGCCCCCCGGGGGCCCGTGGCCTGCAGCGGGACTGGGACTGGTGCTGGCCCTGCGGCCTGCAGGGGAGAGCCCTGCAGGGCCGGCGTTGCTAGTGGCGGCCCTGGAGGGGCCGGGCGCAGGGACCGAGGAGCAGGGTCCCGGGCCCCCGGAGCTGCTGGTTAGCCTCTCGCTGCTGCGGCTCCTTGCTCTGGGCCCTGGGGCGTGGGTGCGGGCACGGCCCGTGCGGCGGCCTCCGGCGCTGGGCTGGGCGCTGCTTGGCACCTCGCCGGGGCCCGGGCTCGGACCGCGAGTCGGGCCGCTGCTGGTGCGGCGCGGAGAGGCCCTGCCAGTCCCCGGACCTCGGGTGCTGGAGACTCGGCCGGCGTTGCAAGGACTGCT
Source organism: Panthera pardus (assembly GCF_024362965.1). NCBI lineage: Eukaryota > Metazoa > Chordata > Mammalia > Carnivora > Felidae > Panthera > Panthera pardus. The sequence goes on from NW_026526732.1 coordinate 139,076,983, forward strand.
GGGCCCAGGGACGCGACTAGCTGTCACTGAGCTCCGTGGGCGGGCCAAACTGGGTCCGGAGACTGGAGACAGCAGCCCGCCCCCACCTCCGCCCGTGGTGTCCTCCTTCGCGGTTAACCGCACAGTCCGGCAACTCCGGGGAGTTCTGGGAGGGACTGGAGATTCACTGGGTGTAAGCCGGAGCTGCCTCCGTGGCCTGGGCCTCTTCCAGGGCGAATGGGTGTGGGTGACCCGGGCCGGGGAGTCGTCGAACACTTCCCAGCCACACTTGGCCAAGGTGCAGGTCCTAGAGCCTCGCTGGGATCTCTCTGAAAGGCTGGGACCTGGCTCTGGGCAGCCAGGAGAGCCCCTCGCTGACGGACTGGCCCTGGTGCCTGCCACTCTGGCTTTTAATCTCGGCTGTGATCCCCTGGAAGTGGGAGAGCTCAGAATTCAGGTAGGATACAGGACTGAGGTCAGGAATGTTTCCACCCCCTTATTCCCTCTTCCTTACCTCAACTGAATTGGAAGAAAAGAGCTGTAGAATTTAGGTCCCTTACTCCTTAGATCCTAATGTCTCTTAGTCTCATTTATCTATTCTCTGTAATCAAAATATAACTCTCCATGGTGTGGTGGTGCATGGGAAGGGATTTCCTCTATTCAGGGGAAAGAAGAGAGGCATAGTCAAATTACCAGGTGTTTACAGTATGTTAATCTACTCAATTACTTGTTGAATTGCTGCAATGTATCCAGAATTGTACTGAATAATATGGAGGATGATACCTCATTGTTTTTGCTCATGCTTATCCTTGACTTCAAGTTCCTTCCTGTTCTTGTAGCCTCATCTGTTAAAATCCTACCATCCTTTCCTTTTAAAGCCCATCTAAAGATGCCACCTTCTCAAAGCCTTACATAATCTTACCACATATTTAACATAAATTCTTCCTCCTGTAGCATTTTGTATCTTCCTTAGGGTATTTATTTTCTGCCCTGTTACGATTATGTACTCTAATTCTCAGTTGTATGTTGTAAATTCCTTGAAGGGGAGGGCTCTTTATTATCTTTAGTGCCTGGGGTTGGATTTTAATATTTTTTAAAAATGTACCTAAGAGAAGCTTTTGGCTTAGATTACTTCAAGAAGATTGTTGTATTTGGGGGAACAAATATAGTCTAATATTTAATGAGGCACCTAGATGTGTGGTTTAGGCCTGCACTGTCCCATATGGAAGCCACTAGCCACATTGTGGCTTTTTCAATTAATTAAAACTAAATAAAAATTAAAACTCAGTTCTTTGGTTGCTTTAGTCTCATCTCAAGTGCTCGATAGCACATGTAGATAACATCTCTAGCACTGTAGAAAGTTCTGTTAGATCATGCTGGCATAGCCAATTAGTGCTATAAGATGTCAAGAAGGATATAAGATATGCATGAATAGGAGTCTGGTGTGGGTTTCCTTTTGAATGGAGGAAAAACTCTGGAGTCCTCAGACTGGAGCTCATTGAGCTGAACCAATCCTGTCAGCTTTACTGAGATCGTATCCGTTTCTCACAGCCTGAATTCAGAGTGTCCCCACTAATGTCCAATTAATATCAATCCCAGTTTTTGCCTGGTGGCTACTCAAAGGGCTTGTGGGAATGAAGTGTCTTTACCACTTTACTGACTCAGGGCCAACTTAAAGTATCACAGAAAGATTATTTTTACTGGGGAACTGTTTGGAGCCAGAGTCAGAAATCTCTTCCTGGTGCCCATTAGGAGGAGAGGTTTCTGTTTCCAGGGAAGAGATACAGGTATTCAGTTCTGCTGCCTTAGGCCTCCCCTCCCACGGGCCTTGTGGATAGAGGATGCAAATAGAAATATTGGCTGCTAAAGTTAAGGTAGGGCAGAGCCTGACTCCTTGGAAGAAGGTTATAAGGTGGTGGTTATTTCTCTAATAGAGGTACTTGGAAGGCTCCAGCATCCCTGAAGACAAAGGAAGCTGCTCAGTGCTGCCTGGGCCTCTGTTTGCCAAAGAGTTACACATCGAAATTGTGTCCTCTCCCCACTACAGCACGAATGGAAATTATGACCATGTTCTTTACCGGCACTTTCAGACACCCAGGTTAGCTGCTTCCCCCTTTCAAGAAGATAGCATCTCACCCTTGTTGCTCTCCTCCTATCCCATGCCTTAGATTCAGGTCCCACAGAGCCTTTGACTTTACAAAGCCACATTTTAAGCAGTATTGCGGCTAGATGCCTCTTGGTGTAGCAGGCGGTCCATAGAAGAGAAATTGGTACCGTGAGGTGAATCTGGACATTCTAAACTGAGGAACCTATGAATTGAGAGGGCCCCCAAAGAGCCAGGACTCAGCTTCGCCCCCTCACTGCTCTCTGATCCTCCTTTCTAGCCTCTCTGCCATCTCCCTCCCTCCTCCCCCCCCCCCCCCCCCCCCCCCCCGCCCCGCCGTGGTTCATTCTAGGTCAGACTTGTTCTCTGAACAACCGCTTGGGATCTCTGGGTGGGCAGTAGGTCCCTATGGTCTGCAGGTTGGGAGTGGACGTGGGGATATGTCAGGCCCATGTTCTTGACTCTCATTGTGAGCTGACCAGGGCCACTGCTGTGTTGCAGGGCAGTCCAGGAAGGGGATGTTCTGTGTGTGCCAACAGTTGGGCAAGTAGAGGTCCTGGAAGGAAGCCCAGAGAAACTGCCCAGGTATGCAGCTGCCTCCTGTCCTACAGTTGGGATTTTTAACCTGGGTGCAAGAGTTCTACGATCCCCTCCCTGCAAGTTGTGTGGAATAATTTTGTATATAAGGAAATACTGCTGTTTTTGTCATGTACATTTTTCTAGAGAAAAGGTACATGCTTTCTTCGGGTTCTCAAATGGGTGCAGGACTGAAAAAAGATAAAGAACCACTGCCTACTGCCTGTGGGAGGTGTTTTATCCTCAACTTGTTGGGTGGTCATAGGTAATGTAAAGCATTAAGAAGTTTAAGAGCCTAGACCAACATGAGACTCCTTGCTTTTCCTTCTCAACCACAGTGTTGTTTGCACCAGGTTTCGGGCCACACTTCCCATATACTCAACATAAAGAGACCCAAGCTTTGATTTCTGCCCTAATCGATAGTGTGTGCACATGGAGCTTTTCAATCCTATCTCCCAAAATGGGGGAAAGAGAGATTGCTGCTGTTATTGAGGGGCCTTCTCTTTTTCTTTATCCTCAATAAAGAGAAATATAAGCATGACTGAGCCAAGCACCCAAAACAGGGAGTCCATCCTTTTGCCACCCTGTCGACTCTGATCACAGGGGTTCCGTGTAAAATGGTGAGGCAGAGAATTCAGAGACTGCTTTGTGAAAGGGGAGAATGTGTAGCCTGATACCCCAGGACTGATTTCCTATAGTGATGTCCTAGAAGGAGAACACAACCGATTGACACGCTAAGCCAATGTTCAGGGGATTTCAGTGAGGTGATGGGACCAGCCTGAAGGAACTGAGGTTTAAGAGTTGGCATGCCCAAGGTCTCTGGCCTAGTCAGCTTGGGTCCTCTGCCAAGGCAGATGCCTTGTCTGGAGCACCTGATTCATCCTTGGTCAACATTCAGAGCTTGGTTCACTCAGAGTTGTGGTACTCAGATGAAGCGCCTGGTAGTGCACGTTGTAACCCCACTTGATGCTCACGGCGCCTCTTTGAGCTTTCCCAAATCAAATCTACAACTGGGGCCTCGTAGAAAGTGCCAGGCCTGTATTAGTCACTTCTGTCTCCCATCTTAAATATAGCAAACATCTATGAGCTAGCTTTCTGTAGGAAACCTACAGAATGCCCACCCTTTGTACCTTCAGAGGAAAGTAGGCACTGGACCCTTCTGAGATAGACCAGCAAGCCTGTTCTGTTCCTGGATGTCTGCTCTTCTGGCCCTTTAGCGGCCTGCCTCTCTCTGGCTGCTGAGCACACAGTTCTTCCCCTGAGTAGGTCCTGGAAAGCAGGGTTGGGGTCAGCAGGTTGGCCTAAGGACAGATAGAGATGAGTGCTTTAGCCCTCCTCCCCCAGACCTGGTAAGGAAAGCCCTGCTAGGAGGCTCCTGAGATCCCTGGAACAGAATTCCAGTGTTGGTAGTGTAGCTTCTTCAGGCTCTTCCACGGTTCCACCTCCCCAAAGCAGGCCAGCAGGATCCAGCTGCACTGTCTCCCGTCTGGCTCTTAATAACACACAGCATTCCCCAGAAATACCCAGATGTGTTCTAGAAGTCTGCTCCTTGCACTCACTGAGATGGTCCTACCGCTGTCCGTGGAAGGGGAGTTTCCCCCTAACCCTCCACAGTGCTGTTCCTCCTTGGATTCCACTGCTTACCATGTGCACTGTGACTCAGGAGTGAGATTCCAGGTTATAGACCCACCCACTGTTCATGTATACTGAATAGTAGTAAGTCACAGTCTTCTTTATGTTCTAGTTTTTAACCACAATAACTGCCCACCCTAAAGTTGGCAAGAGTTCACAATACCAGTCTGGTATGCCTGTCCCCTCCGCCTTGAGTTATTCCCACCAATCCACTTTGCTGCCGGAGTAAACAGTTTTATGACTGCGAGACACGGTGAACAGCAATTTGCACCGATTGGAACTTCGAGAGGCCCAAGTCTGGGCCAAGTCATTGCCTTTCTACCTGAGGATTAAAGAGGAGGGTGGGTCATCATTTTTATCTGGAAAATTGGGCTAGTAGCTCCTACCCGCTCCCCCACTCTGCACCCTTAGGACACTGAAGAGCCCTAATTCACTCTGACACTAGCAGTGACTTGCACAGCCTTGGTTATGGCTGGGGGAGCTTTTGAAAAATACAGATGCCTGAGCCTCCTCAGACCTATTGGAGCAGAATCAAGGTGAAGCTGGGGCCTGTGAAGTCTTTTAACTTTTTCCAAAGGAGAGAAAAATGCTAACTTAAAAGGCTGAGATGGGGCACCTGGCTGGCTCAGTCTGTAGAACATGCAATTCTTAATCTCGGAGTCGTGAGTTCAAGCCCCACATGGGTTTAGAGATCACTTTAAAAAAATTGAGATATAATTCATATGCCATGAAATCCACGTTTGAGGTGTACAATTCAGTGGCTTTTAGTAGATTCACAAGGTTATGCAACCAACACCACTAATTGCAGAATATTTTCATCACCCCAAAACCCTACCCATTAACAGTCACGCTGTACTCCCTCCATCCCTCAGCCCCCAGCAATTACCATCTGCTGAATGGAATCCTACAACATGTGGCAGATACTGATTTTCAGAAGTTTTACAGATCATTCTGATGTGCAGCCAAAATAGAGAATCATTAATCATTAGATGTCTTTAGTAAGGTATCTGCAATTTGATTTTGTGGATTATTGAATAAGAACCAAGGAGCCCTTCCTGCTGAGGCTTTGGAAGGCCTTGGGAGGTATGAATTTGAGGGGAAGACAGTAGTCTGAAGCCAGTGAAAATGGCCAGATGATCATTGCTTAGTGCAGCTGTGTCTTCTGCCATCGGAGTGGGTGGGTAGGCCATTCACCCGGAGAATCACGCCCCCATGGCTCCCTGATGGCTGTCATGAGGGATGTGGAGGATAGTTATGGCTCCTGCCCTCAAAAATGTACATGGGCCAGCCTGGGAGATGAGGAAGACCATTTGCTTTCTTCTACCCCTACTCCTCTCCCCTTCCCCACCCCCCACCATGCCATAACTCTCATGTCCATTACTCATGCTGCTCTTGAGTTTGTCCCTGCTGGGGACCTCTATGATTGAGACAGCCGCCTTGTCCTCAGGGAGGGGTGTATGTGGGCTCTGGGTCTGGGATTCATGGGGCTTCTTTCCTTCAGGTGGCGGGAGATGTTTTTTAAAGTGAAGAAAACCCTTGGGGAAGCTCCGGATGGGCCAACGAGCGCCTTCTTGGCAGACACCGCCCATACCTCCTTGTACTTGGTGAGGCCCTGGGGATGGGAGTAGACCTGGGAAAGAGGCAGAAACAACTCCCAGACACTAAAGCTTCCTGCCACCTTTCACAGGTGGGTTCTACCCTGAGCCCTGTTCCAAGGCTCACTTCAGGAGAATCCACTCCCTGGAACAGCTTGTCTCCTCCGGGCCTGGAGGCCTTAGTGACCGAGCTCTGTGCTGCCCTGAAGCCTCGCCTCCAGCCAGGGTGAGTGAGGCCGTGGCCTCAGGGTGTGAGGAAAGCCTGCTCAGAACATCTCTGGAGGGGCAGGGGGCTGGACAAGTAGTTCCTAATGCGCTGGCCGGAGTGGGATTGGGTGGACCTCCCTCAAACTAGCATGCCCAGGCCACTCGCCCATGTCCTTTCTGTAAGCAAATTCCTAGGCTCCTTTCTGGGGATAATCTCCATCCTCCAGGGTCGGCTGGGGAGGAAGAATCTCTACCAGAGACAGCTGTCTCTGAGACTGCCCTTCCCCTTGGGGAGCTCACTACCCATTCTGTCCTTCACCACCCTGGCCCCAAAAGATGCAGTTCCTCATACCACTGGCCTAAGTGTAGATACAGACCCTTCCCTAATTCCTCGTGATTCCAGACCAGACGTAACAGTCAAGGCTTTACTGAAGGCAGCGACAAGGGAGTTGTCCTGGCTGGTGGACATACTCCATGCCCCCTCCAGAGCACCACGGGTAGTATGGGAAATACAGCCTCACCATATGGAAACAGCCCTGGAGGAAAGGGGATGCCTCAAGAAAAAAGAAACAGGCTGTCTGCTTTCTAGATCCAAGGACCCCTGTTACTGAGGGCTCTCAACTTTGAGAGAATGGAGGAGACAAGTGTCTGTTCTCTGGTTGCAGAGGTGCCCTCTTGACAGGAACCAGCAGTGTCCTTCTCCATGGTCCCCCAGGCAGTGGGAAGACCACAGCTGTCACTGCAGCCTGCAGCCGCCTTGGCCTCCACCTACTGAAGGTGAGGGTACCTGGAGAGTAGAACCCCGACCACATTTCCCCAGCCCAGATTCTCCTTCTCCCTTCCTCCCTGGCCTGGCCCTAATGCCTCGGCCCAGTGGGCCAGTTGGTCAGGCAGATTCCCATGATTCTCAGCTACTAAGAGAGACTTTAAAAAAGGAGGGGGTTTGGGGTGCCTGGGTGGCTCAGTCAGTTAAGTGTCCGACTTCAGCTCAGGTCACGATCTCACGGTCCGTGAGTTCGAGCCCCGCGTCAGGCTCTGTCTGGGCTGATGGCTCAGAGCCTGGAGCCTGCTTCCGATTCTGTGTCTCCCTCTCTCTCTGCCCCTCCCCAGTTCATGCTCTGTCTCTCTCTGTCCCAAAAATAAATAAACGTTAAAAAAATTTAAAAAAATAAATAAAAAAAATAAAAAAGGAAGGGGTTTGAAGATTTTGTTGGACAGTCCAGGGAATGAAGTTAGAGCAAAGAAGAGGTAGGACTTGGCCAGTGTTACCTTCTCCCCCATCCCTGCTCTCTAAAAAGAAGATGGCCAACATCTTCTGGCTCCTCTCCCCGCCATTCCTGCCTCAGTCACACCTGCCCCTTGCTCACAGACCATCGGGGTCTCCTCCCCAGGTGCCCTGCTCCAACCTCTGTGCAGACAGTAGCGGAGCTGTGGAGACAAAACTGCAGGCCATCTTCTCCCGGGCCCGGCGCTGCCGGCCTGTGGTTCTATTGCTGACAGCCGTGGACCTTCTGGGTCGGGACCGTGATGGGCTCGGTGAGGACGCCCGTGTGGTGGCCACGCTGCGTCACCTCCTCCTTGATGAGGACCCCCTCACCAGGTATTATACAGAGCTGGGTCTGTAAAGGGGCAGGGCCAAGCCACCCTCATCTCTCTTCAGCCTTTTGCCCTCTCTTCCTCAATGGCTTCTCAGACATCCTGCCCATTTGGCCATTCTCCAGACGGCCCTGAGCAGAGGAGCTTGGGGTATTCAGAGGGAGGAGGATGTGCTCCCTCGTGTTTTGTGGGGAGCACTAGAAAAAAAGCACAGGCTCTACCCTCAGTGAGCTCCCTGTGTGAGGGGGGAAGCATAGGTCCCCCTCTCAAGGTATGCCCATGGAGCCCCATCCAGGAAGCTGTGGGGTACTCACCTCCTCTCCCATCCCAGCACCCACCCACCTCTCTGCCCTACAGCACCAGCCTCCTGATAGGACAGGGCTCAGGGGCTGCCAGCCACATTCTCACCCTCAGTGCCCACTCCATGTCTGCAGCTGCCCGCCACTGATCGCTGTGGCCACCACAAGCAAGGCCCAGGACCTGCCTGCTGACGTCCAGACAGCATTTCCTCACCAGCTGGAGGTGCCCGTGCTGTCAGAGGGGCAGCGGCTCAGTGTCCTGCGGGCCCTCACTGCCCATCTCCCGCTGGGCCAAGAGGTGAAGCTGTCACAGCTGGCACGGCGGTGCGCAGTGAGTACTGAGGCGGGCACAGGCCTCCCCGCATTCTGAGCCGCGGTGGTACGATCCAGCTGCCCTGCGAGTGAGGGTAGAAAACCCCGAGGCTTCAACACTGGGGCCTCTGCGCCAGCTGGGGGACTAGCCTCCTGAGGGCTCTTGCCAACTGTGCCCTGCTCATGTGTCCTTTCCTGTGGTTCCCCAGGGCTTTGTGGTAGGGGATCTCTATGCCCTTTTGACCCACAGCAGCCGGGCAGCCTGTGCCAGGATCAAGAACTTGGGGTAAGGAAACTGGGCACAGGAGGGAAGAGGAGGCAAGAGGAACTGTGGGTGGGTGGATGGGTGGGGGCTGGCGGGGGAGGGGAGGAGAAACCAAGACCCCGATGGGAAGGATGCTGTACGTCAGGTCCTCCAGAGGCCTTCCTGGGTTTCTCTTTGCAGTTTGGCAGGCGGCTTGAGTGAAGAGGATGAGGGGGAGCTGTGTGCTGCTGGCTTTCCCCTCCTGGCTGAGGATTTTGGGCAGGCACTGGAGCAGCTGCAGACAGCTCACTCCCGGGCCATTGGAGCCCCCAAGGTAGAGACTCCAGGTCCTTGGAGGTAGGACTGCAGCTCTCTTCACCACCATATCCCCAACCATGCACTTTCCGTCTCCTAGATCCCCTCGGTGTCCTGGCATGATGTGGGCGGGCTGCAGGAGGTGAAGAAGGAGATTCTGGAGACCATTCAGCTCCCTCTAGAGCACCCAGAGCTTCTGAGCCTGGGCCTGAGGCGCTCGGGCCTTCTGCTCCATGGTCCCCCTGGCACTGGCAAGACCCTCCTGGCCAAGGCAGTAGCCACTGAATGCAGCCTTACCTTCCTCAGGTGGCGAGGGGGTGTGGGAGGGATGGTGGGCAAATTGGGGGCCGCAACAGGCTGGGGAGCAGGAGGGGCTGGCTGAGAGGTCACTTGTGTGTTTATGCATCTGACAAATCTCATCCTCTCCTTCAGCGTGAAGGGGCCCGAGCTTATCAACATGTATGTGGGCCAAAGTGAGGAGAATGTGCGGGAAGGTGAGTGGGTGAGGAGGGGCCCAGGTTCTAGCCCTTCCCAAACCCCGATGGCCCTTGTGCTGCCTACCAACACCCCCAGGCTGCTCCTGGTCTTTCTAAGTTCTCACGGTCCTTTCCACAAAGGACCTCCCCAGGGTGGCCTAGTACCTGGAGGGATGAGTTGTCACACCTGGCTCTTCCTCCCCTATCTCCTGACTTTAGACCCCCCTGAGCTTCCCCCTCCTGTGTGTCCCTTTCTCTCCTCAGTGTTTGCCAGGGCCAGGGCTGCAGCTCCATGCATTATCTTCTTTGATGAACTGGACTCCCTGGCTCCAAGCCGGGGGCGAAGTGGAGACTCTGGAGGTGTGATGGACAGGTGGGGGTCTGAGCCAGAATGGAGTCTGGGGTCCAAGACGGAGGGATGGGAGACAGGTTGCAACAGTGTTCAGCACCCAGAGTACCTGTCATTCCAGTTCTGAAATAGGGGCCTTGGAGTTGGGTGGGGGACGTTGAAGGGAATGGGGGGCTTGCCTGGAGGGGTGTACAGGGCACAGCCGAGCAGGTGGCCCTGTGGAGAAGACCTGTAAGGACAGGCACTGCTGGTAGGGCAGGGGCCGAGGAAGGGCCAAGGACTCTCTTGCCTTCATGTCCTGATTTGTAGGGTGGTGTCTCAGCTCCTGGCCGAGCTGGATGGGCTTCACAGCACTCGAGATGTGTTTGTGATTGGGGCCACCAACAGACCAGACCTCCTGGACCCTGCCCTTCTGCGGCCTGGCAGGTGTGCACCCCGTACCTCTCACCTCTACCAGGCCCACTGGGGCCTCTCCCCTGACCCCCATCCCATGCCTCCTCCACTCTCATGCTGGGCTCCCTGACCCTTATGCCCGCCTATTTCCCTAAAGATTTGACAAGCTGGTGTTTGTGGGGGTGAGCGAGGACCGCGCCTCCCAGCTACGCGTTCTGAGCGCCATCACGCGCAAGTATGCCCTGTTAGGGGGAGACTCCCAAAGGGCTTGGGCCTTGGGATGGTCCGGGGATAAATGCAACATGCAGAATAAGCTGGTCAGGGATGCCTCTTGACAAAGTAGGGGATGCCAGGTAAAACTGTTTCTCTCCTTTCCTGTATCTGCACGACAGATTCAAGCTAGAGCCCTCCGTGAGCTTGGTGAACGTGCTGGACCGCTGCCCTCCCCAGCTGACGGGGGCAGACCTCTACTCCCTCTGCTCTGATGCCATGACAGCTGCCCTCAAACGCAGGGTTCAGGACCTGGAGGAAGGTGAGTCACTTGCCAGCCCCAGAGGTCAACCAAAAAGCTAATGGGAACCAGGCCTGGTCCTAGATTTCAGAGGAGGGACTGTTGACCTTTGGGGGACTCTGGGCAAGAAGATGCCTACCCAGGGCTCTGCCCTCCTCGGACACAGGCCACAGCCTCTGTTGCTCCCTGTCATCCCCTCCCAGGGCTGGAGCCTGGAAGCTCAGCACTGCTGCTCACCATGGAGGACCTGCTGCAGGCCGCTGCCCGGCTGCAGCCCTCGGTCAGTGAGCAGGAGCTGCTCCGGTACAAGCGCATCCAGCGCAAGTTTGCCGCCTGCTAGGAGCCTCCTGCAAGCCGGGACCCTGCCCACAGTGGCTAAAGGTACTCAGGTGTCCCCACAGAGACCTGAGAGAGCAAGGGGCCCTTTCTCAACGTGCTGCTATTGCACCCAAAGTCGGCCTACCTTCCCGAGAACCCCAAGGTGCCGAGTAGCCCCACAAGAGCTCAGAGGCATCATCCCCTGCCTACCTGTTCATCCTCCCAGGCCAGCTCCGGCTCCAACACTAAAGACCCTCTGCTCAGAAGGAGGGGCTTGGGCCTGGAGTTCTGGGGTGGGGCACTGAGGGAGTCCAGTCTTGGCTGAAAATAAAATGTATGCTGCCCCCTGCTGGTTGTGGTCTGAAAGGGTGCAGTGGGAAAGAGCAAGATTGTGGAAGGAGTGAGCCACAGGGGAGGGCAAGGCCGGCACCACAGGAGCCTGATCCTTCTGATATAAACACCAGGCATGGAGGAACTGAAAAAGGCACAGACTATATTGCTCACGCTTCCATTTGCCTGAACCCAAATCCCTGTACCCCCAGCAGCAATCTGCCCCTCCCCACACCCCGAGGGTCTGGACCGGGGGTTAGGCTTGGTATGGGGCTGCCAGTTCCCACCTCCCCAGATGGATCTGGCAGTGCCTGGGCAGAGGGTCGTAGGAGCTGAGGCCACGCTCAGCACTCAGTCCGTCCTCTTGAGCACATGGATGAAATAGCAAGGGATGTAGGCCTGGCCAGGCTTGTAAGGCTTGAAGTCCCCCAGGACGCTGTGCTGGCACTTGCCCCCGAAGGCTGCTCGGAGCAACTCCGTGAAGGAAGCCAAACGGTGCGGGTAGTAGGAGAGCCGGAACTTACTGCAACAGAGCCCCCAACCAACCATGAGGGCTGGCGGCCTCAGTACCACCCCTCCTCACCCCTACCTAGCCGAGTGGGTACCTCAAACCAGGAGAACCATCCTGGCCAGCGCCTGGCACCTGCACCGTGTAGTCCAGGGTCACCATGTGGGCCTTGTTGTTCACTGTCAGCACTGATGTCGTGATATCCTTGGTCAAGTCACTCTGTAGGTGGTAGTGCAGGCTGCATTAGCCTCTGCAACCATTGTGGGGCCTGGACCGCAGGATCACGTCCCCCATCCCCCACTCTGGGCCTCCCACCCCCAGGGGCCCCACCTTATAGTAGATGTTCTTTCCTGGGGGTGCACAGCCTGTGCTGAGGATGTGGTCGTAGTTGCGATGATCGATGACCAGCAGGCCCCCAGACCGCACCATGCTCGTGATGTTCCTCAGTGCCAGCCGGTGCTCACTCTGGTCTCCTGAGCTCCGGGCAGGGGCAGAGAGGCTCCATCTGCTCAGGGCTCCGAGCACCAGTCTCCCTCCCATCTTTCTCCTCCCCAGGGATACAGATGCCAAGGCAGAGAGGAGCAGAAAACAGTCTGCTCTGTCAGGAGAGCGGGCACCCAGGGGTCTGTGGAAAGAGGTACAGCTCAAAGCAGGGGCCATGCTCAAGGCCACGCCCTCTCTCACCTCTGCAGTCTGGCAAGTGGGCAAAACTATTGCCAAGGCAGATGACCGCATCGAAGCCGCCCCCTGGTGGCTGGGGCACATCTTTGTCCAGAGTCATCCAGTTGGCTTCTTCAATGACTGGGACCAGGAAGGGGAAGAGGGATCAGGGTGGCACCATGGCACCAGCAGCACTCACCTCCACCAAGTGCAACCCTGCCTCAGTTTCCCCTTCGAGACACACAGGGATTCCTGATCCGGTTAGAAGGAGGAGCTCACCATGGACATGGAGGGGGAAGGGAAGGGGAGAAGGGGTCAAGGGAGGAGGAAGCCAGGATGGGAAGCATGGCTCCGTGCTTCTGTGTTTTTATTTGGGAGGAGGGAGAAGACTCATCACCAGATACCTCATTCTGGTGCGTAAGCCTCCCTTTCCAGGGAAATGAAAGTAATTTGGCTGTCCCCCTTAAGGAAAACAAAGCACACGAGCACAGGAGCTGAAGGAGCCCAGGGCAGAGAGTACCGAGTCCCTGGCGGCTGGGCGGGGAGGGCCTGACTGGACCTGCATACCCCACTTGTCGAAGGCCGGTTCGTGCCGCCGGTTCCAGCGCTCTTTAAGCGCGTATTTCAGCATCTTGTCACTGGCATCCACACTGGTCACGGTGAAGCCCTCTTCCACCAGCATGATGGAGTCCACCCTGGGCAGGGTCAGAGATGAGAGGCCAAGAGGGGCAGTCAGGGGGCCTGGGAAGGCAAGGAGGAGGCCCTGTGCTGGGCACTTCTGTCTCCTCCACTCTTGAGACCATTCCTCTGCTTCCTCTCCTTAGGCCTTCTCCACTGACCTCAAATGACCTGGCAAATCGGTTTATCACCAGGTAGCAAATTCTGGGTTTGGTTTTTTAGCACCTCTTCAGAGCCGGGCGCTCTATAAATGTGCATTAATCCTCATGGCAACCCTGTGAGGTAGACAATGTTATCCCCACTTGAGGGACGGGGCAAACTGAGGCTCCTGGAATTTAGGAACCTGTGCAGGGGAGGTAGTACAGCATGGTGTTTTGTCTGAATGTCCTCTCCACTAGGTAGAGGGCTTCCGCTCCTCTGAGGCGGGATTTCCACAATTGTAAGTGGGGTATCACTCCTTACCTCATGAGGTTATGTGAGGATCTTAAAAACGGATGTGCCAAAAGCTCCTGGCACCGCGCGTGGCGGCACGGGCAAATATTGAACAAATGTTAACTGTTAACACTGCCCAAGGCCATCACTTCGGGACCAGTGCTGCAGCCAGGACCCGAGCTTACGTCGGTCTGGCGCCAAAGCCCGGCCGCCGCCCTCCCCGGCGAACCGGCAGGCCCCACCCTGCGGTGCTTACACGCCCCCTCTGCCCCCGGGTGTCTTCAGCCCCTCCTCCCAACCGCTCTGCCCCCTCGTCCCGCCGCGGGCCGGCTGCGGCTCGCAGGTGGAGGCTGCCGGACCAACCAGGCCGAGGTCCCCCACACCCCCCCACGCCGAGCCAGCGGCTCCCTGGCCCCCGCCCCGGCTCACCCGGTGCCGCAGGCCACGTCGAGCACCCGCTGGCAGCCGTGCTGGCGCAGCAGCCCGAGCAGCCAGGCCTTGTACTCGGCCGTGCGGCTGCGGGTGTCCCCGATGTAGAGCTGCCACACGCGTGCCGCCTCTCCGTCCGCGTACTGGTCCGGGAGCCCTTCGGCCGCCACCCCCAGGGAGCGGGTGCGGTACACACTGTCCACCATCGTGCAGCGCGCCTGGCTCCGCGGCGGGCGGCCCAGCATTTATAGTACGGCCCGGCCGCCCCACCTGTCCAATGGCAGGTGAGCGCGGGGACACGCCCCTGCTGGGCTCCCAGCCTCGGGGAGGGCGCTGCCCGGCGTTTTGCACCAGCCCTTCTCGCCGGCGGGAAGATCCAGCCCTCTGGGCGACCCCGTGGCGGGAAAGGGCCCTCCCAGCCCCCTACCCTCTTAAGCCAGGTATCAGGAGGACTGGGGAGGGGTCAGAAGAGGTGGGAACTGTGAGATCGCCCACTCCACCCCTACCCAAGCTGGGAAAAAAGGAAACTCCCCAGTCCACACAGAGATCAGCGCCTAGGACTGGACCGTCCCTAGAGGAGGAAAGTATTAGCATATCTAAAGGAGGATCGTCTAGCTGAAAGAGGGCCTGGTCGGCCAGGAAAGGGATGAATAGCGAATATCTGGGGATAATGCAAGTCTGGCCACCCAAGTCCAGGAGCAGTTCTGGCTCAGGGGATCGTCTGCCTACCCGGGGGCAGATGCTCCTCTGTCCTGGAGGTGACGCATCAAGCTTTTCCTTGAGCCGCGTAAGGCGGAGTCCGGCCTTTCCTCCCAATTCTTCACCGACTGGCACACTTCTAAAGCGCTATCTGCTGTTTGAGGCCCCTGTTCGATCTCCAGAATCTCCACCAAAATAAATAAATAAATAAATAAAATTAAGATTTTGTTTTTAAGTAATCTCTACACCCAACAGTGGGCTCTAAGTCACAACCCGTGATCAAGAGTCACATACTCTAGCGGCGCCCGGCTGGCTCAGTCCCTGGAGTATGCTACTCTTGACCTCCCGGTTGTGAGTTCGAGCCCCAGTTGGGTGGAGAGATTACTTAAAAGAAAAAAAAAAAAGAAAGAAAGAAAGGAAGAAAGAAAGAAGGAAAGAAAAATAAATCTTAAAAAAAAAAGTCACGTGCTCTCTCAACTGAGCCACCTAGGTGCCCCTAAAATTTTTACTTTTTTAAACACTATGTGCTTTCCATGGAGGTGCCCACAGGGTAGGAAGTCAAGGGTTAAGGGTGGAAGTGCTTGGTGCCCTTGCTGTTATATTGTTCACTGTCACTTCATAAATTGGCCCTTTGGTTTGGTTATACATCCACCCTTCCTCCCCAAAGCAGGAGGTCTTTTCCTAGGACACCACCCTGGACTGAGATGGATTCAGCAAGATGATACCACCCAGTGAAGCTCAAGACAGGGAGAACAGCCTTCCCTATCTATCTTGGTTTGTCTGGCTTCAGAAAGAGCTATGTATAGAGTTTGGAATGAAGGAGGCTCTCCTCCCCCTCCCCCTTTTATTAGCTGTACAATCTGGGAGCTGGAGGAACCCCAAAGATCATATAATCTTTTTTCAAAAGTTTATATGTATATTTTTGAGAGAGGCAGGGGGAAGAGCACAGAGTGAAGGAGAGAGAGAATCCCAAGCAGGCTCCATGGTGTCAGTGCAGAGCCCGACTCCATCCTGGATCTTATGAACAAACCTCAGGACTGTGAGCTGAGCCGAAATCAAGAGTTGGATGCTTGACTGAGCCACCCAAGTGCCCCCATTTTTTAAAAGTTTTATTTATTTAAGTAATTGCTACACCCGACATGGGCCTCGAACTCATTACCCTGAGATCAAGAGTCACATGCTCCTCCGACTGAGCCAGGTAGATGCCCCCATATAATCATTCTCAGCTTCCTATTTGTAGCACACAGATTGCCTCAAATGAGCCTGTCCTGCCCAAGTAATAGAGTCTTGTGCTCATGTTGACCCTACCGACAGGTTTTTGGCAACAGGCTTAGAAGGGCACAGAACTGGGAGTTATAAATACATAGATAAGTGGCCTAAGGCAGTTTATTATTTTTTCCCTAACTATTGATTTCTTTTCCATTTACTTTTTTTTTAGTTATTTTTTTTAACGTTTATTTTTAATTGAGAGACACAGAGCATGTGCCTGGGAGGAGCAGAGAGAGAGGGAGACACAGAATCAGAAGCAGCCTCCAGGCCCTGAGCTGTCAGCACAGAGTTGGATGCAGGGCTCGAACCCATGAACTGTGAGATCATGACCTGAGCCGAAGTTGGACGCTTAACCCACTGAGCCACCCAGATACCCTCTTTTCCATTTATTTTTTGCCTCTTAACCCTCTCTGAATACATCTGAGGTAAGCCTGGGATTTTCTCAGGGCTCAAAATGCTGCTGGGACATGTCCCCTTTAGGGACGCCTCGGTGGCTCAGAGGTTAAGCTTTTGACTCTTGTTCCCAGCTCAGGTTTGATCTCGGCTCAGGTCTTGATCTCAGGGTAGTGAATTCAAGCCCCACACTGGACTTTAGAAAGACCAGGATAATCATTTCAATAGATCACAAGGTTTACCCAACTCTTTGGGTCTCAATATTTAAAGACAAGTATTCTTGTGATTTGGAATACTTTCTTCTCCTGATATTTACATAAATAATAGTGCATCCTGAATGAAGGGCATTGATTTGTAAATTTAGACATCTTTGCACACCCTTTCATTTAGAAACTGCCATAAAGACACTGACTCCAGAGTCATTCCATAAAACTAGTTCCCAAAAACAGCATTTTGATTTTGTTCTTACCTAGGAGGAAGAAAAGGAAGAAAAAAAATTACCTAGAACAACTATTTAAGAATCTTGCTTTTTGGGGCACCTGGGTGGCTCAGTCAGTTAAGTGCCCAACTCTTGGTTTCAGCTCAGATTATGATCTCACAGTTTTGTGGGTTTGAGCCTGGCATTGGGCTCAGCGCTGGCAGCCTAGAGCCTGCTTGGTATTCTCTCTCTCTCTCTCTCTCTCTCTCTCTCTCTCTCTGCCCCTCCCCCACTAGTGCGTGCACTCTCTCTCTCTCTCTGAAAATAAACTTAAATTTTTTTAATAATAATAATAAAAAGAATCTTTCCTTTTGTTTTAGTGTTACATGATCTCCCACTCCCTCTTCCCCAGGAACTTTTTCTTGTACAGCATTCTTGTTCGTATAACATTTTTGTGATGGGTTTGCAGCCTTTGGAGGCTAAAAGCCGTACTCTCCATACTGATAAGGAATTTTATTTAAATATTTGGTTTTTATTTACATACTGATACTTACGATTTTTGAGAAACATAGCCTTTTACCCAAAGACCTATAATATGATTTTTTAAAAATAATATGAATACTGGTAGTAAATTTGGATTAAAAAAGTATAGGTTGTGAGTCACATATAGATGTACTTTCCATTTGAAAACAAGATTTTTGGTGTGAAGTTAATAATGATTTGATTTCTTTCTCATCCACAGGCATTTAAAAAAATGTCAACATCATAAAGCACATGAAATTTCATGGACCTTTTTATTTCTTTTCTTTCTTTTATTTTTTTTTAAACTTTTAACTATCAAAATCTTGTTTCCTTCTCTTGACCTTAAGTTACTTGGCATTAAGCATGCTTTCAATGGCTACATTGAATAGATGTGTTATGACTTGTTTAATCATTCCCCAAGTTCTGAGTGTTTAAAATGCTCTCACAATTTTTCAACAGAGTGAACAGTTGGATAATTATGATCAAATCATATCCCCAATGGAATTTTTCCATTAATTGATATTGTCACCCAAAACAAATACTTGTTTCAATTCTTCTCTACGCGAAGATGTTATTCCTTGATATTTTACTAGTTAGAAAATTATATCTAATTGTTGTAGTCTTCTTTATTTGCCACCAAAATGTACCAAGTAATTTCACTCCTTCATCTCTAAATTGTCCACATCCTCTACCCACTGAAATATATTGAAACTGCCTTTTGTTTTACTTGTTAGTTCTGGTGAGTTTTAGAGAAACAAATGTGAGGCCCTGGGCCATGCAAGAGAAGATCCCAGAATATGAATCAATTTACAGTTTGACTTAACTGAAAATAAGAATAGAGGATATTTTTATTTTTAAATATTTTTGAGAGAGAGAGAGCGCGCGCGTGCAAGTGGGGGAGGGGCAGAGAAAGGGGGACAGAGGATCTGAAGTGGGCTCTGTGCTGACAGCAGCAAGTCCAATGTGGGGCTCGAACTCACAAACTGTGAGATCATAGCCTGAGCCAAATTTGGACGCTCAACTGACTGAGCCACCCAGGTGCCTGTGATATTTTTAATGTGTGGTGCTTATTTGACATTAGCTGAAAGGAGTAAATTTTTCATCCCCAAATGTGTGATGTTTGCAAAAAGACTTTATCTTGGGAATATGGCTGCAACCAGACAAACTCCCAAGCTATTCCAATTTGAGGACACATTAAAATTCTAGAATGGTGAAGTATGCATGTACAGTAACTACAAATGGAGGACATCCTGTGTTTGTTTAGATTCGGAACAGGTAAAATTAATTTTTCAGATGATGGACGCTAATTTCCAAACTCCAGTCCAAGGTGCTGAAAAAAACTCTTGTCTAGGGGTGCCTGGGTGGCTCGGTCGGTTAAGCCTCCGAGTTCGGCTCAGGTCATGATCTCACGGTCTGTGAGTTTGAGCCCCGCGTCAGGCTCTGTGCTGACCGCTCAGAGCCTGGAGCCTGTTTCAGATTCTGTGTCTCCCTCTCTCTCTGCCCCTCCCCTGTTCATGCTCTGTCTCTCTCTGTCTCAAAAATAAATAAACGTTAAAAAAAAATTAAAAAAACAAACAAACAAACTCTTGTCTATGGGGCACCTGGGTGGCTCAGTCTGACTCTTGATCTCAGCTCAGGTCACAAACTCATGGTGCATGAGTTTGAGCCTCTTGTCAGACTCAGTGCAGACAGTGCAGAGGCTGCTTGCGATTCTCTCTCTCCCTTTCTCTCTCTGCCCCTCCCCTGTTTGCACATGTGTGCACATACGCACATGTGCCAGTGTGCTCTCTCTCTCTCTCTCTTTCGTCTGCTGACCACATCTACCCAGATGGAACACTGGGATGTTGGGGGGAAGGGAGGGAAGCCACCCACCCACACGGACTCTGTTAGCAGATATATCACAATGGATCCCTTTTTGGACTCTTTAATATACCATATAAGACTTAATCTGCTTTAATAAAGCCCTGGTAAAACTCAGGCAATGACAGATGTTGGCGAGGATGCAGAGAAAGAGGAACCCTTTTGCACTGCCAGTGGGAACGCAAACTAGTGCAGCCACCCTGGAAAACAGTATGGAAGTTCCTCAAAAAATTTAAATAGAACTATCCTACGACCCAGCAATTGTACTACTAGGTATTTATCCAAAGAATATAGGAGTGCTGTTTCGAAGGGGCACATGCACCCCAATATTTATAGCAGTACTATCAACAATAACCAACATATGGAAAGAGCCTAAATGCCCATCAACTGGTGAAAGGATAAAGAGGATGTGGTATATATACACAATGGAATATTACTCGGGAATCAAAAAGAACGAAATCTTGCCATCTGCAGCAATGTGGATGGAACCAGAGGGTATTATGTATGCCAAGCGAAATTAGAGAAAGACATATATGACTTCACTCATGTGGCATTTAAGATACAAAACAGGTGAACATAAGGGAAGGGAAGCAAATATAATATAAAAACAGGGAGGGGGACAAAACATAAGAGATTTAAATACAGAGAACAAGCTGAGGGTTACTGCAGGGGTTTTGGGTGGGGGGGGAATGGGCTAAATGGGCAAGGGGCATTGAGGAGGGCACCTGTTGGGTTAAGCACTGGGTGTTAAACATAGGTGCTGAATCATTGGATTCTATTCCTGAAATCATTATTGCATTATATGTTAACTTGAATGTAAATTAAACAAAACAGAACAAAACAAAAACAACATGAATAAACCTTGAAGACATTGTGCCGCATGAAATAGGCCATTAATAAAAAAGATAAGTACTGTATGATTCCACTTGTATGAGATATCTGGGGTAGTCAAAAGTCATGGAGACAGAAAGTGGGGCAGTGGTGAGGAGAGCCTGGAGGAGGGGAGAAGGAGGAGTTTTCAACGGGTACAGAGTATCTGTTTTGTAAGATATGAAGAGTCTGGAGAATGGTTGCACAGCAATGTGACTGTGCTTCATGCTACTGGATTCTACACTAAGACAGATTAATACGGTAAATTTTATATTTATGGGTAGTTTACCACAGTCTTTTTAAAAATTAAAAAAATGCTTTAAGTATATATAAAAAAAAAAAGTCCTGTTAAGTGAGTGTAGAATTGGTCCCTACATCAGTGGATTGCAGCACTAACTAATGGTGTAAGAATTCCACCAATGTGTAAGAAGAGAGGCTTCCTTTGATCATTTCACACTATTAAAAGCTGTTTTAAGGTGTGCTAATGCCCAATAAGATCTCTTCTGTGTATACCAATCTGCTCACTGAGCTGTACTCTTCCACAGGAAAATGATATACTATTTGAGCCCTGGCAACATGCTAAATAAGCAGTGCTCAGACAGGCGATTTACACATGCCATCATGTCTGGATGAGACGAACGGTAAAACACCAAGACCACTTTGGTGCATAAGTAATTCTGAACAAGATAAAAATCTAGCTTTTTGAGTGTCTTTTTGTTTTGTTCTCCTTTTTGGGCTGAGAACCTTTTATCTTTCAGGGTGGTTGGTGGTGGGAGGAGGTGTTGCTGCCCCTGGAACTGGTGACGGAGTCAGCCTGCTTCTCCTCTCAATGGGCAACAACACTTCCTTACAAACAGTCACGATTGTGTTAAAGGAAGCTTAAGTTCTCTTGGCCTGTACAACCTTAGTAGATGGAGAGCACAATTTTCTTTTTTTCTTTTTTTTTTAATTAAAAAAAAAATTTTTTTTTTTAACGTTTATTTTTGAGACAGAGAGAGACAGAGCATGAACGGGGGAGGGGCAGAGAGAGAGGGAGACACAGAATTGGAAGCAGTGGAGAGCACAATTTTAAAGGAAGAATGAGTAACGTTGGATTCCTCTTCAAGAAATTGTAAACAGCGGGGGCGCCTGGGCTGCTCAGTCGGTTAAGTGTCTGACTTCAGCTCAGGTCATGATCTTGTGGTTCACAAGTCGAAACCCTGCATCTTGCTCTGTGCTGACAGCTCAGAGCCTGGAGCCTGCTTCGGATTCTGTGTCTCCCTCTCTCATTGCCCCTCCCCGTTCATACTCTGTCTCTCTCTCTCAAAAATAAATAAAACATTAAAAATTTTTTTGGGGCGCCTGGGTGGCTCAGTCGGTTGAGCGTCCAACTTCAGCTCGGGTCATGATCTCACAGTCTGTGAGTTTGAGCCCCGCGTCGGGCTCTGTGCTGACAGCTCAGAGCCCGAGGCCTGCTTCAGATTCTGTGTCTCCCTCTCTCTGACCCTCCCCCGTTCATGCTCTGTCTCTCTCTGTCTCAAAAATAAACGTAAAAAAAAAAAAATTAAAAAAAAAATTAAAAATTAAAAAAAAAAAAAGAAAAAGAAATTGTAAACAGGAGCCAGCCCTTGAGGGGTGCATGGCTGGCTCAATGGGTGGAACATGTGATTCTCGATTTTGGGGTTGTGAGTTTGAGCTCCATGTTGGGTGTAGAGATTACTGAAAAAAAAAAAAAAAAAAAAAAAAGTCCAGCCCTTGAGGGCAGCATAAGGGTCAAGCTGGCTTTCACCTATATGCAACAGTAAACTCTGAAAAGGGAGAGACTTGAAAGTTGTCTTGCTCCTAATTGCATTCCCCATGTTGAACTTGGAAGACATAGACTAGCAGACCGCATAGCTGGGCTGCCTTCTAGAAGAGAGCCATGTAAGAGGCGGATGGTGCCCTAAGCCAAACTATAGCTCCAGGGTACTGTGGCCTCATGCCTCTGCCTCAGGACACTGAAGCCATTCCGCCTGTGCTCATAACCTGCTAGGGCCACTCGTGTGTGACCTTGGGCAAGTTATTTAACCTTTCATTCAATAGGTATTTATTAAGCAGTTATTCTGTGCCATGCACTATACTAAGTGCTGGGGATACAACAGTAAACAAAATAGATGACATTCCCTGTGTGTGTGTGTGTGTGTGTGTGTGTAGGGGGCAATGGTAATAATGTTTCATGAGCTGGGTGCAGATGACTTGGGTTTTCAGTTCGTAAAAACTCATTGAGCTGTAAGCACTTTTCTGTACTTTGACAGTTTTTAGAAATCCATGGCCTTGAGATCATAGCAGTGTTAAATAATTATGTAAAGCATGTACAACTGTGTTTGTCACATAGTAAGCACTCAAAAAATAGTGGCTACTATTATTCCAGTGAAACTCCTTACTAGAGCAAACTAGGCCATCAGAGGATGTTTAAGAGAGATTCAACTGGCTCTGCTGCTAGGATTAGTACACAGAGCCCTCCTATAAACCACTTAGGTTTGGACCATGCATCTGTAGCAAAAAGCATGCCTTAAGATTAAAAAAAATAATAATAATGGGGCTCCTGGGTGGCTCAGTTGGTTGAGCATTGGACTTGGTTTCAGCTCAACTCATGATCCCAGGGTCGGGGGATCGGGCCCTGCATTGGGCTCTGGTGCTGAGTGTGGAGACTGCTTAAGATTCTCTCTCTCTAAAATAATAAGAGTAAAAAAATTGAGATTAAAAAAAAAAGAAGAGGCATTTACTCACACTTGTGAACAGAAATGATGCGGGGCAGTTGGATACCACACAAAGGTTCCATATTTAAGGGACTGCCATTCATGGGTTTGTAAATTTATTATTTTCTGGCGGGATTCTGGTAGTCAGTCTCTTATTCTAACAAAACTGACATTAAGACAACTTTCTGACAGACAGAAGTCAAAGGTGTGAAGAGCACCATTTTCTAACCTGCAAAAAGATGCTGCATGGAAATATCACCCAGGAACCGGGAAGTTGAAGAAACTTCCTAGCGATTGTCCTCTAGAATAAATACAGAGTCCTTGTGCAGCCGCCCCTGAGACTACAGAGCCCCAACCCCTGAGACTCCACTACCAGGGCCTGTGGTTCTTTTAATCATGGAACTGAAAGAAATGCTTTCTGGTTTGCCCACCGGCCTTTGTGGTTCTGGATGATGGCTGAGAGACAGATCCTTTCTGGGGTTCCGACAAGTTGTGTTTCTGAGGGCAAGACACTGACCTTGTGATTTCATTGAGGCCCTCTCCCCTCTTAGCAAGACACTCTGTTTCTCCTGGTATAGTGGGGTCCAGCTGGCCTCATCTTGAGAACCATGAGAGAGGCTTGTTAAGCATGCAGACTTCTAGGTCTCCAACCCAGCAAATCAGGTGGGCCCAGACATCTGTATGTTTAACCACCATTCCATGTGACTTTTCATGTTCAGGTGAGTTTAGGAAACCCTTTTTTAACAGGATTTCTAATTAAGGGACTAAAATCAGATGAACTCCAGCTCAGCCAGTCCCCTCATCTTGTGGAGAAGTGGTGTGGGAGAGTGGAAGGCATAGTCAAGTTCAGAAAGGCTTGTAGGTGTGGTGGAGAGAGAAAAAGAAAAACCTGGAAAGCTGGATCTTGCCTCTGGCTCTTCCAGGCTGGGGGCGGGGTGGGGGAGTGGGGGGGAGGGAGAGGCTGCTTGCTGGGGTGGGTGGGTGGAGAGCTAGTGTGTGCAACCTGCTTGGCCTTGTTGGTGGTGGTGGGGGAGGAACAAGGTGCTATTCATGCAGCAGCCACAGGTCAAAGAGCAAAGCAGTCACAGCACTGTCTGCCCTCAGGTCTGGGACTGGGTTTGGATTGGGCCACTGGGTCAACACCCAGTAAGGGGACAGGTCTTGTCTCATCCTACTTTAAGGACCAATGAAGCTCTAGGGACTGATGTAAGGCAGGCACGGAGGTGTTGTGGGTCAGTGACATAATGGGGGAATCAGAGACTAGCCATGAAATCCTGGACAGTCCAGGGGGCTGCAAATGGTTCCCCAGCCCTGGGCTCCAGCCCTTGAACAAAGTCCCAGGTGGGACCTGAGTCTCGACTGGACTCTCACTGCCCACAGCCCCTTCAACAGGGGGCAGTACCAGTCCTGGAGATGGGTAGGGGCAGAGGGGCTGAACCAAAAAAGTATCATCCTCCAAGGACCCGTTGGAAGCCTCACCAGCCGGAAGAAAAATTTTCCGTTTCCTCCACCCTCTATGACCTTGGCTGCTCCAACTCAGGGGAGAAGGGGGCCTGAGCCCAGGCTACGACGGGGCCCCACACCCCCAGTTCAGGCCCTGGAACATTTCGCCAGAGCCAGAGTCTGCGGCACTTCGGCAGTGCCTCTCCCCCAGCCCAGCAGGCCCAGGCGAGAAGCAGAGAGTCTGTGCGGGTACCCACAGGGCACCTGGTGGGGGTGCCACGCTGGCAGGACCTTCTGCCATCGTCTCCTCCTAAGAAGCCTCCTCCTTTCCTTTGAAAAGAGGCGTGCTGGTAAGGGTGGAGTTCTGGCTAAGAAATCAAACCAGTTCAGTGTGGATCACACTGCCAGTGCTGGGTGTTGGGTGAAGGAGCTGGCAGCTTCAGGGTAGGGGAAATACAATGGACCCAGAGTCGTGCCAGCTGCACACTTACTAACAGCAGGACCTTGGGCACGTCACTTAATTTGAGCCTCAGTTTTACCTTCTACAAAATGAGGCTAATGGCACCCACCCCCAAGAGTTGTTAGGGTTCAAGTTAAAGCCCTGGGAGTGTGTGCCGCTGTCCTCACTATTGCTATTGAGGGCCTGATCCCTGCCCTCAGGACAGAATGCGGAGGTGCCTGGGCCTCCCACCCCTCTCCCTAGAGGCCAGCCTTCCTGTTCCTCCCTGCACCCAGAGAACATGGTGTAACCAGCTGTTGTTGGGGGGCTGGGGTGTCCTCCCCTCCAGACTCCAGGCACAACAGCTAGGAAGAGCAGAGTGACCAGCTGTGGTCATCAGGTAACAAGGTTCAAGACCAACAAGTAGGGCAGATGAGGTGGGAAGGAGGGGTGGGATCTGGCGGGGTCACCAGTAAACAGTTTACACAACAAAGGGGAAGGCCTTGGGTGAGAGAGGAGAGGCAGCGGGAGCCCAGCCAGGTGGCCAGGGCACAAGTGAGGCCCCTCCTGGCCTAGGGAGCTCAGGGAGTCCAAAGGCAGCTGAGGGGCAGGGCCAAAGCCCAGTCCTGAGCCTCACCCCAAAACAACCTGGGTCCTCCCGGCACTTGCTGCCCCCCACAGCGGGCAGGCCCAGCCTCAACAATGGGGGATGGGAGCCGCCTCTCCACCCTTGGCCCCCCTGGGCTGGAAGGGGAGGGGGAGGAGAGCAACTGGGACTCCAGGCCCCTCTGAGGAGCTGGAGGGGACTCAAAAATCAGAACAAAAAAGGCCAAAAGGTTTTTACTCTGTGAGCCCTGGGGAGGGCCGGGCAGAGTGCAAGGTGTCCACAGGAGGGGATAAGCAGGGGTGGGGAGGCCTGTAGTCTTGCTTCCCTGCTGGGAAGGAGTGAGGGGAGGTGAAGGCCGGGTGCCCTCTCCACACCTGCCCCTCCAGAGTTCATACTGGAGTCCTTGGCAGGCGCGAAATCGCATGGCCTGCCCGAAGCCTGGGTTAGGACAGCCGCTTGGCAGAGGGAGGAGGTCGGTAGGCTGACGGCAGCTGATCTGAGCTCTTCCCTGGCCCTGTGTCTTTCCCGGCAGGAAGCTGGCACGGCAGGGAGGACTTGGAGAGGGACAGCCATCTGCCTGCCAGAGCTGTGCCCCAGATTCTTCAGCTTCCAGGTCAGGGGTCATGATACAGGGGGCACTGGGTTAGGCTCAAAGCTCATCCGGGGGGCTGTGTGTGAGGGGGGATGCCTTCTGGATGCCCTCATCCTCGTCGGGGCTGGGGTCTTCTTCAAGGCCACCTAGCTCCTTCCTCTGTTTGCTGCCGCTGCCCGAGGCCTTGACCTTACCGCTCTTCTTTTTAGACTTCTTCCCTCCCAGGGCGGCTGTGTCCCCCTTCTTGCCGGACCACTGCTCTGCGAGGCAACCTGGGGTGAAGAGAGACACCCTCAACAGACTGGTTTGCTGGGTGAGGAGCACTGACTGGGTGGCCCCGGAAGTGGTGTCAGGTCCCCTCCTCCTGCCTCTCTGGGGCCTCCAGGCCCCTCTGGGGGCATCTGAGTTACTGCCATGTTATTCTGCACCTGGTTTCAGTACTTCTTACTCCACGCCGTCCCATCAAGCTCCTTGAGGGTATGGTGCTTTCTAGGTCTTATCTCTTCTCTGTCCCCTCCCTACCCACCTCCCCTGAGGGGGGGCAAGCAGTAAAGCTGAGGGCCCACCCACCCTGCCCTCTCCCTCCCTCAGACTCACTGGTGTCCTTGCCCTTCAGCACGTGATTGGCGCAGAGGAACTGAGTCAGGTCTTCCTCCTGGTGGTTCCTGTACCAGTCCTCGATCACCTCCTCAAACTCTTCCACCAACACGTCGCACTATGAATCAGAATACACTGCATTGGCAAAGCCCCAGCACTGACTCGCTCCCGGGGGAGCTCAGCTGAGCCTCACAACCCACTGCAGGGCAGGCAGGTGGCTGTGATTCTCCTGAGGAAACTGAAGGCAGAGAGGTGAGATGACTTGATCAAAGCCTCCCAGCTCTTGGTGGCCTTCCTCAGCCCCAGACCTAGTCCC
Source organism: Panthera pardus (assembly GCF_024362965.1). NCBI lineage: Eukaryota > Metazoa > Chordata > Mammalia > Carnivora > Felidae > Panthera > Panthera pardus. The sequence goes on from NW_026526732.1 coordinate 139,103,668, forward strand.
CACACACCCCTGTGGGGTACGGTAGCCTCTGAGGGCCAAAAGGCCCATACCTGCTTCTTAAGGTCAGCCACCTCTGCAGAGGTCTCATTCCACAGCTCATAGGGGATATCCATCACCACCTTGACCCCTTTGTGGACCAGGTTGTGCAGTGTCTCAAAGGTCTCAGACATGCCCTGGAAGAGGCAAGCAGGCATGAGAAGCGGAGCTTTCCCACCTCCCACCCTCCTCTCCGGGTGGTGCTGGAGGCCCAAGGACCCAGCTCTGAGAAGCCAGGACTCTCAAGGCTTCTCACACTGGACCTCACTTTCCTCTCCCCTCTTTCAGGCCTACTCCACAACCCCTACACACCTACACACCACACACACACACACAATCACACACAACCTATCCTGCCTCCCCACACCTCCCCCTTTCAAAAGGGGCTGCTGTGTGGGCGCCTGGGTGGCTCAGTAGGTTAAGTGTCTGACTCTTGACTTTGACCCAGGTCATGAACTCACAGTTGTGGGATCAAGCCCGCGTCGGGCTCTGTGCTGAGCATGGAGCCTGCTTAAGAGTCTCTCCCTCTCGCTCTGCCCCTCACTCTCTCTTCCCCTCTCCCTATTAAAATCATCATAATAATAATAATTTAAAGAAACAAACAAAAATCCCCAAAAGGGCTGCTGTTGCCTTCTGGCCCTTTGAATAGATACTCCTTTCCCAGGAATTAAGTGTGCCTTGGCTCTAGACCCGCTCACTGCTCTAGTTCTTCCTAGGGCTTGTGCCTTTCCTGGGTTGGAAGTGGGCACGAGTGAGGCAGGGAGGACCCAGTTCTGTAAAAATATTTCTGCCAGCTACCTAGGTCCTCTCCCTGGAGACTACACCTACACATCATCTACTTCCTCTATCTTTCCAGAGGTAATGCATGCAAATACAAGCAAATATACATACAAATCCATCCTGCCCTCCTCACCCCCATTTTTTACACAAGCAATAGTATATAGCAGACACACTCTTCTGCACCTGGCCTTATTAACAGACTTTGGAGATAATTTTAATTCACGCCACAAAGAGCTACCTCATTCTTTGTTTTGTCCACTGAATGGCCACATCAATTTATTTAACCACTGGTGAATGGTTAGGTTGTTTCTAATTTTATTGCTACGGAAAATAATCTTAAACTTTTTTTTTTTTTAGGTTTATTTATTTAGGGGCACCTGGGTGGCTCAGTCAGTTAAACGTCCGACTTTGGCTCAGGTCATGATCTCGTGGTTCATGGGTTCGAGCTCCACATCAGGCTCTGTGCTGACAGCTCGTAGCCTGAAGCCTGCTTCGGATTCTGTGTCTCCCTCTCCCTCTGCCCCTCCCCTGCTCATGCTCTGTCTCTCTCAAAAGTAAATACAAACATTAAAAGAAACTTAAGTTTATTTATTTACTTTGAGAGAGAGAAAGCACAAGTAGGGGAGGGGCAGAGAGAAAGGGAGAGAGAGAATCCCAAGCAGGCTCTACGATGTCAGTGTGGAGCCCAACGCAGGGCTCGAGCTCATGAACTGTGAGATCCTGACCTGAGCCAAAGTCAGATGCTTAACCAACTGAGCCCCCAGGGGCCCCATAAACATTTTTATATTAAAGCAAAACATGGTTTTATTACTGAGTAGAATACAAAATTCATACAAATTTAAAAAATTTAAGACTTCTGTTGCTTAAGACTATCTCTCTAGGTTTCCCAGGGGTTTCTCACTAACCGACTTCACTGGAAGGGTAGGTGGGTGGAGAAATGTGGGAGGCAAGTCTCTTACCATGTGCCAGGCACTGAAGACATAGAAACAAAGAACTATGGGCCTTGTTTTTGTTTTGTTTTTTTTTTTTAATTTTTTAACGTGTATTTACTTTTGAGACAGAGAGAGACAGAGCATGAATGGGGGGAGGGTCAGAGAGAGAGGGAGACACAGAATCAGAAGGAGGCTCCAGGCTCTGAGCTGTCAGTACAGAGCCCGATGTGGGGGTCGAACTCGTGAACCACGAGATGATGACCTGAGCCGAAGTCAGACACTTAACCGACTGAGCCACCCAGGTGCCCCTGGGCCTTGTTGTAAGAAACTCCTTGTTCAGGGACAGAGCCATTCACACATACAGTAAGTGCACTGAATGTTACACAGGCACCCTGACAGCGGTCCAGGTGCGTGCCCAGCGGAATGAGGTAATAACCCCACCCCCATCCTGCCATGTCTTCTGACATCTCTAAAGCCCACAGGTCTGTACTCCCTGAGCTCTCACTGAGCAAGTGATCAGGCCTCCACGGGGATTGCCACCCTGCATTTCAGTCTGAGGCTGAGACAGGGCCCTGATGGGCAGGCCCAGGCCATGAAGAATGTGCCTATCGCCACTGAAAAGCCAGGCCACTCAGAAGGGGAGAAATGCACACCGTGGTCGATGAAGAATGGGAAGAGGCCAAGGAGGGAAGCTCCCCAAGCATGATCTCCAAATCACACCCACACCAGCAGACCACTTAGACACCTCCAGGCCTGGCCCAGTGGGGATGAAGGACAAGCACAAATCCAACCTTGGCAAACCGGTTGCTGCCGGTCCTCTCCTTGTGCAGGCTATAGTCCAGGAGCCTCTTGCAAATGGTCTCAGTGACTTCGATTAACCGTAAGTCCCTGCAGAGACAGCAGCACGAGAGAGGCTGAACTCCTCTCCTAGCCCCAGTGGGTTAGTGGTCCGTCCCTCCAGCCCTGCTACCCCAACACCTGTGCATCTCACCAAAGGGAAGTCAGAGCTGGAAGGAAGATAGGTCATCTGGTCTGGGGGCTCTGAAATGCTGGAACACAGACCAGAGAGACAAAATTGTAACAGCTCTATGGGAAGGCATTTTTTATAAAGCTAGATGATTCAGTATTTAGATGGTTTTATAAAGCAAAATGTATTAAGTTTTGATGTTAAAATATTTCTTTTTTTCTGTTTTAAGATTTATTTTTAACTCATCTCTACACTCAACGTGGGGCTTTAATTTATAAGCCTGAGATCAAGGGTCACACACTCCATTGAATGAGCCAGCCAGGTGCTCCAACACATTTCATTTTGAAAGGAGCATCATGGCTGATGAAAGTTTTTTGGGGGGGTTATTTTTACTTGTAATATTTATTCCTGGCAAAATTAAAGATTGGTAACCCTATATTACCAATTTTTTTTTTTTTTTTTTTTTTTTAATTTGCACTGGTCCATGAAATCCAAGAGTCTGGGAATGAGATAAGGCCCAACAGTCTCGCTTTTACAGATGAGAAGTCCAAAGCTCAGTGGAATGAAGGGACTTACGAAGACCACACAAATAGTTGGGGGCAAAACCAGTGGGCAAACTTAGGTGTTGGTCAGAGCCGCCTCCCTTTGGTGGGTCTGCCTAGCTGGAAGGGAGAAGGGAACTCCAAACCTCTAAAGCCGTTACGAACAAAGCAGGCCAGGCTGATGGGTACCCTCTTTCACTTACGACTTGGTGTATTTGACTCCGGAAGCCTTCCGATCCAGGATGCCATAGCCTGTGTCGATCACCTCCTTGGTCTTGCCGGTTTCCTCAAAAGCTGATTTCAGCTCCACGGCAACGTATTTACACACTAGGGGAGGGAGACACAGCCCAGCCTACTGAGTGCACGTGAGTCTGATAGAAGCCAGCTCCCAGCAAACCACACCAACGTGGATGCCTCTCCCAGACGGGGTCAACACCCCAGGCAGGGAAGGAGTTAGTCCCAGACCACCCCATGGAGGTCACCGGGGGAAACTTGGCTCCAAGATTCACTGCCCATGTCCAGTCCTGGCTGACTCCATTTCTCCCAGCTCCTTCCTGCCCCCCACTCCCACTGCCCTCTGTAATCATTTTACTTTAAAATTTTCAAACATATAAAAACGCTGAATGAGTACAATGAATAGTGTATATAGTTTCAACAGTTAGTGATCTGCTACATTCTCTCTCCAATATGTAACATAATATGATAATATATTAATATATATCAACAATATATACATTGTTTCTGCTAAACCATTAAAAAATTGTTTTTAATGTTTATTTCTTTTTCAGAGACAGAGCACAAGCAGGGGAGGAGCAGAAAGAGACGGAGACCCAGAATCTGAAGCAGGCTCCAGGTTCTGAGCTGTCAGCACAGAGCCTGATGCAGGGTTCAAACTCACGAACCAGGAGACTATGACCTGAGTTGAAGTCAGATGCTTAAATGACTGAGCCACCAAGTCGCCCCTTTGCTAAACCATTAAAAAAAAAAAATTTTTTTAACGTTTATTTATTATTGAGAGACAGAGAGACAGAGCATGAGCAGGGGAGGGGCAGAGAGAGGAGGAGACACAGAACCCAAAGCAGGCTCCAGGCTCCGAGCAGTCAGCACAGAGCCCGACGCGGGGCTCGAACTCACAAACTGCGAGATTGTGACCTGAGCCGAAGTCGGGCACTCAACCAACTGAGCCACCCAGGCGCCCCTGCTAAACCATTTTAAAAGTAAGTTGCAGGGACACCTGGGTGGTTCAGTCGGTTAGGGGTCCGACTTCAGGTCAGGTCATGTTCTCACGGTTTGTGTTTCGAGCCCCACGTCGGGCTCTGTGCTGACAGCTCGGAGCCCGGAGCTTGCTTCTCCAGTTCTCTCTCTCTCTCTCTGGCCCTCCCCTGCTCACGCTCTCACTCTCTCAAAAATAAAATAAACATTAAAAAAAAAGATATAAAATAAAATAAAAAGTAAGTTGCAGATATCATGACCTTTCACCCCTAAAAATGTCTTCATGCATCTCTGGAGAATAAGGACGTTCTTCTACCCAACCATACAACCATACTGATACTCGGAAAATTAACAATTCTAATACCACCTAACAGTCCACATTCAAATTTCCCCAATTGCCCCAAATTTCCCTGTCTTGTATGTCTCTTTTATTACTTGATTTCGTATGTTGTTCCACTACCAGCTCTCTGTTCCTACCAAGGTAATTTGTTCCATCCCTTCCAGAGGCCTTATTTCTACTGTTTCTGTACATTCACCTTTTTGTTTCCTCTTACTTTTCTTCAGTTTTTAAGCAACTCCTAGGTGTCAGGCACTGCCTGGGGATTCACAGATGAAAACAAGGTTCCAGATCCAGTCTAATGGAGTAGAAAGAAGTGTAAACAGATAATTACTACTGCATAAGGAGTACTACCACCAAAAGCGTGACCTGTCTGAGGCCCGGGGAGAGCACTTAATGCCCTCTAGGGGCTTTTCTGCCCATTCTCCCAGCTTCATTTTAAAAGCCTCCTCCTACTGGGAAGTTCTTCTGGACCAATCCCACCTGCTCCTGATTTTATCTGGGCCTCTGCAGGATCCAGGACCCATGCTCTCACTGAGGGCCTTTGGCCATTTTGTGTCTCCCCAGTTAGACCATAAGGGTACCCAAATTGAGTTACCATGTATTGGATTTTTTTCTGTATTCCTCTAGTCAAGGACTGTGTGTATGTTGGATACTTAATAAATATTGCTGACAGACTGTGTTTGTGGTCGAGCAGCTTCTGATGCCTCTGAATGAATATGATCTATAGGCTAAACACCATCAGAGTGACTGTAACACTGACAACAGTACCTCCCCTGAAGGCTTGCTTGGTAAAATTTTATAACTTACATATTAATAGATGCCTTGGAGAATCTGGAACACATGAAAATTCCAAAATATAGGCTGGGATCTCAGAGTCTGCAATGAATCGAGGCGGCTCACCTCCCAGGCTCTCTATCCAGGACACCTGTCCCCCTCCCCTCTCTGTTCTGTATTCTGTGTGAGCTCATCGCTTTTCTGGCTCTTTTGCTCCTTTCTCCCACGCCCTCAACGTTTAGGATTCCAGGCCCTGGGGACCTGGAACCTCCTTTCTCTCTTGTGCCCATCAACCACAACCTTGCTTCCCAACTCTTCCAAATCTTACCTCTTCAAGACCCCCTCTGGGGATCCCACCCAGAATCAGACTTGGAGGAGGCTCATGGCACAGGCCCCAGACTCTCCTGGACACCCACCTACTCTTTCCAGGCAGGCTCTCCTTCCTCTGTGCCAAGGCCTATTCCACTGAGGCTACTGAGCCAGGAGGCAGGCTTTGTGGGCCAGACACAATCAGCATTTAACAAAAAAGGTGCAACAATGATAAATAAAAGCAAATACACTATTAAGAGGAGCCTAAGAGTTTGCCAAGCCATCCTGTGACTGAAAATCCATTTTTTTCAAGTTTTATGTATTTATTTTGAGTGAGAGAGGGCACCCATGTGCGCTCAAGACTGTGCAATGGGGGAGGGGCAGAGAGAGAGAGGGGGAGAGAGAGAATCCAAAGCAGGCTCCACGCTGCCAGCACACAGCCCAATGTGGGGGCTCAAACTCACAAACTGTGAGATCATGACCTGAGCCACAATCAAGAGTCAGATGCTTAACAGACTCAGCCACCCAGGTGCCCCTGAAAATGCCTTTTAATCTTTATCCATTACCTACAAAATGGGGTTGGACTAGAATGATCTCTTAAAATCTTTGCCAGCTCTCTGCTTCTGAGTCTGTGAATGCCTCCTAATGGAAAGAAATGTGAGCTTCTTAGACTATGAGGATAATCAGAGACACAGTGGAGGCTAAGAATGAAAACAAAGAGAGGAAATGAACTCCGCAAAAGATTTCTCGAGAAAGAGTGAAAGGAAAGCATTGCAACCCTCTGCCTATTTATGGGGCTGAGGGACAAGGTACAGGCTAGCATCCATACTGGGAGCCCTACTGGTGAAGTCAGGTCGTGTCTGAAGCATCTTATCTTTCATCTCGAAAATGAAAGGATTACGTGTCCCAAACCACCTACCCCACCCCCACTTCCCAGGACTTAGGGAACATCTGGCCTGCTGTACGCTTTAATTGGGATGAAATGGATTTATAGCCAACTTGCTGAGGGGTTTGGGTTACAGAGATGGGAAGAAAGGAGTGGCTGCGAAGGTCTGGGGAGAAAACAGAGATGGGGAGAGGAAGAATGGCCCTTCATAGTCCCAGATCACTGGCTTGGGTGCTGGTGCTCTTTCTCTCTCTGAAGTTCCACACCTCCACTCCTATATCTTTGGGATTCATTTTCTCCTTATTCCTAAAATCCTCCTCCCTCACCAAATTCCCCCAGGCTCTACTCTTGTCCCAAAGTGGCCCTGTATTCTTCTCCCCTTAGGCCTCAGACCCTTCTCCTTCCTCCACCCACACCCACAGTCCCTGTTTATTCCTATTTATTCCAAAAATATTCACTGGGTGCGTACCAGGCGTTGTGTGAATAAATATCTGAGAAAAGGTCCTGTCCTCAAGGAGCTCACAGCTAGTGGGGGAGTCCATCAATTGCACAGATTAGGTTGTGGTGAGGGCCAAAAGGGGAAAGGGCTTTCTCAGGCTCTTCTTCCCCTAAGAACAGTCATACATACTTTCTCAGTTCCTCAAACTTGTCTGTCCTTTGCTTCTTAGCCTACAGGCCTCTGCAGCTGTGGCTTCCTAAGACATTCTCTCTTTTCACTTCTCTTCACCCAGCTAAGTCCTAATTATTGTTTGGGCTTCCTGTACGAAGCCTTTCCTGGCTCTCCTCTACACACAGCCTTTCCCCCATCCCTAGGCTAGATTAGATGCTCCTCACTCGGCAAAGCCTGTTATCTATCATGGCATCTACTACCCTGGATTATAACTACTTCTTTTGTACCGATTTGATCGCTCCAGGTGCACCGAGACCTGATCCCTTGCCCGCCCCTGTGTCCTCAGCATCCAGCACAGAGCCAGGCACACAGTAGCTTCAACGAATGAAGAGACTCTAGCTCAGGAGGCAAGGATCTTGCATCCCCCTTACCCCCTTCTCTGCACGCCCCGCCCCTCTGGCAGGAGACTCCCCGCCGGCCCCGCCCCCTCACCTTCGCATTTGCTGGGGAGTCGAACCCAGTCGGTCTCCTCGGCTTGCACCTGGCTCGGGCCCAGCTCCGGGGCCGGCAGTGGCAGTAGCAGCAGCAGCAACAGTAGCAGGGAGAGAAGCAGAAGACAGCGGGGTCCGGGCCGGGGCGCAGGCTCAGGGAACGGCTCCATGGCCCAGCCGGACCCGACCCCAGCGGACCGGGCTGCGCTTCCTCCGGCTGCGCGCGCTGGGCCGCTTCCCGGAGCCGCTTCCGGGACTGCACACGTGCCTCGGCGTAACCAGGGCAACAGGGAGCCCCCGGCCCGCTCCCTCCTCTGGCTGCCTCGGCCCGCCCTCAGAGCCGACGAAGGCCCGCGGACTACGCAGCCAATGGGCTTTCCGGGGCTTGCATCCCAGCGAATGGGAGGGCGATCTTTTTTCGGCCTCGACCACTGAGGAAACAGATGGTGTCCTCAGTGTCCTATGGCAGCATCTTACCCCACCCACTAACGGTGGCTCTGGAGCGGCTGGAGGACTAGCACGCCGAGAGGGGAAGCTGTAGGCTAGGCCTGAAAGGGACGAGGTTGGGCTCGTCGGTCCTGCAAGAGGTGCAGAAGGCCGTCGCCGCCGCCTCCTTACGCGTCACTTCCCTCCTGGGGTTGTAATGCAGCAAACCCTTAAGTGAGCACCTGTTTTAAAATTTTATTATTATTATAGTTGTTGTTATTGTTGTAATTGCGAATCACTGGTAGGCTGTGTAGGTGAGACCATGGCGACTCAGTCCCCAGCCATCAAGCAGCTTTTTTAATGCCCAGTAATCCCAGCTTTGTCCCCCGAGAGCTAGAACAAATTACCTCCTCTCCAAGCCTCTTTCTTTCTTTCTTTTCTTTCTTTCTCTTTCTTTCCCTCCCTTCCTTTCTTTCTCTTGCCTCTTGCTTTTTTTCCTTCCTTCCCTCTCTCCCTTTTTTCTTTTTTCTTTCTTTTTTCTCTTTTTTCCCCTTCCTTCCTGCCTTCCCTCCCTCCCTCCTTTTCTTTCTTCCTTTTTTTAATTTTTAAAGTAATCCCTACACCCAGCGTGGGGCTCAAACTCACAATCGCAAATTCAAGAGTTGGGTGCTCCATGGACTGAGCCAGCCAGGCACCCTGAGCCTCAGTTTCTATCTTTATGATGACAAAGGATGCTCCTAGCTGCTGTTAAAGACTTGCCTGTAGCTGGCAACCTCAAATAGGTTTGTGGAATTAAAGCTTATTAACAGATTGTAAAAAATTCACACTTTTTTTTTTATTAGTATGTAACCTTAGTTCTCTTTTCTACCCTATTATTTATTTCTTGGATTCTGAGCTCCTACAAAGCAGGGACTTGGCTAATGAACAATTGTATTTCCCTTCTGCCTCCCCAGCAACGACAGGGTACCCCACATAAGGAGATACTTGGTGGGTTCCCATCTCCTCATCAAGAGGAGGACTTTCTGGGTCTTTGGGGGTGCTTCAGACTGCCCCTGAGCTCAGTGTCCTATGGACACACACACATACCAAGGCTGCTTTTCTGGGAAGTTGTCTGCAAATTACACTTTTGTCTGCAAGGCTCTGTTCCCCAGTGCCCTATTTTTCCTTCCTAGATATTGGATATTTATATTATTTTATGAAGTCTTAGGACTGATGCTCAGCCTTTTGACTTGTTATTTCCTGATCTTAGCTTCTTGCTCAAACCAATTGTGCAAGTGACAAGGCACTTTAGATATGAAGGGGCTGTGGTATGTATAATTCTATAGCACACAGGATCAGGACACCCTTCTGCAATGCTGCATCTTCTGTAGGCTTCTTAAGACTTGGGGAGACTCAGAGCCTGGCCAAGTCCAGTGATTTACCTAGGCCCAGGAACCTTCCTGGGAAATAATGTTAAGCCAGCCACAGTAGCAACTGAGCCTGGGGCAGGGCAGGATTGGGGGATTGGAACACGATGAGGAGGGGCGTTGAAGCTAAGGGAAGCTCTGATTACAAAATGAACAAAAGGACGTCTGAAGGACATTTACTGAGGCACAAATCAGTTTGGCAGGAGCTCAGGGCTGGAAATGGACAGTGGCTGGAGAAAGTCTGAGGTTATGGCCAGACATGCCCTTGCCCCAACCCAGCCTAGCTTAGACTTCTTCTCAGTCCGTGTGTTTGGGAAGGAGCAAGCCATGTAGGGATGGTGGACGGATTTGTCCCCAGAAGTTGTGGGATACCCCTCCTTGAAGAATCCAAAAAGAGGCTGGAGTATCTCCTTACAGGCTGGTGAGAGATGAGCTGTGCAGCAGATAGTGAGGGTTTTCATGGAACAGTAGCTGAGAGGGCACAGAGGCTCAGGAAAGATGGAAATGTCACTGACACCATGTGTGTGTGGTGGTGGGGGGTGATGTTAGAGCATTTGCTAATACCACCTTGGGGGAAGAAAGACAAAGGTAGCACCACTTGTCCAGCAGACTGTCCTGTGCTGCCTAGGGGACACCTGGATTCACATGAAAGCACCCAGAGATTCCTGCGGGTGATTACTGGAGAGGAACCCCTGGAAAGACTGGATTTCCTGCCAGTGCTGGAGAAACAGAGGCCAGACACTCTACTGTGGGGGCCTCATATACTATCAGTGTAAGAACACTCTTTAGGAAACAAGAAGACTCTTTAGTGCCTGGCTCAGGGTTGATGCTCAATGAATATTTGTTAAATGAATAATGACCCTTAACTGATTAATAAGGTGTAAGTTTGTAATTAATATCCATGCTCTTGGCATTGTATATGATCCTGTTACCCTGGGATCCTGGCCCTGTTCATTTCTGTCAAGTCTGTACAAAACTTCACATCAGGCCCAGCACCCCACCTTCCTGGCTTGCTGGGCTCCTCATCCTGACCTCTTGCAAAGGCTGGGTCAGGATAGGGAGACAGAGAGGGAGCCTCACCCCACGCCTGCCTGCGGAGAAGGAGACAGAGGTAGGACAGCATCTTCCCCAAACCCTGGCATCACTCTACAGTTCCCAGAGTCTCACCCTCAGGAAGCCCTCTTCCTCAAGGGAGCCCTCCCAGATTTCTGCTTCTTAAAAATCTGCCAAATCCCCTCCTCCCAGGGCAGACGTGAATTAAAATATGTTTCATTTGTTTGTGTCATTTAAGTTCCCCTTTAATTGTTCTCAGTTCTCTGCACCTCAAGGGTCCCTGTACCTGTGGATCCCCGCCCTCAAGCGGCTCCCGGTCTGATGGGAGAGATACAGCCTTCTCCCTCAGAAGGCCCTCAATCCGAGGCGGGAAACAAACCCCAGCGCCGGAAATTTCCATCTGCAATAGGAGGCAGGTCACACACAAAGATTGCAAGGCTTGAGGCAGGAATTCAGGGTGACTCACGAGCACCAGGCCCAGGCTCGGTGGGTAGGGAGCGTCCCCTCCTCCCACACCGGGCTCCTGGACTCCCAGCCGAGAAGGCGGGGCTGCAGCGACAGGGTGAGCCCCGGGCCTGCCGTCCCCCCAGCACTGCGGCGAATCCAGGTGGCTGGAGCTGAAGGCTCTGCTGCGGGCGGAGGCTGCGGGAGACGGCGGAGCTCCAGGGGGCCCCTGGGGGGCGCGGGGAGCCCGGGGTCCCCCAGCGTGGAGGGCAGGGCACGGAGGCGGCTGTAGGTCAGAAGCACGTCAAACAGCAGCAGCTTGAAAAGCAGCAGTCGCAGCGCCCCCAGCCGCAGCGCCTGGCCCCGCGTCCCTGCGGGAGAGAGAAAAGCAGTTAGGGACCTGGAGGCCAGCGTCAGCCCCACTCGCAGGAGGGCGTTCTCTGGGGAAGAGGGGCCTTGTCCTCTGCCCTTGCCGTTCCTCCTCCCCGCCGTTCCCCAAAGCCAGGGCAAGTCCTCCCTGGTGTCTGACCTGAGCTCTAACTGGTAATAATAACGCACACCTTCCCAGCCTTCATTTTATCTTATTCCCCCCCAAACCAGGGGGATGTATGCCAGGCAGAAATTAGCATCTGATGCAGAGGCAAATAACCAGCTCCAAATGCTCTATGTGGTGAGGAAGTAGAACCTGACTCATGACTCTCTCTGCCTGTTGGGTGGTGGGACTGTCTATCACCCAGTCTCCCAAGGCTCTGACGCTGACACCATCCATCTGGGCTGCCCAAGGAGAGCTTTAAGGAGCCTCCCGTTAACTCTCACCTACACCTTCCAACTGGTGTCCAGGGAGTACTCTGGGGTCAGAGGACCCACTCCCATTTACCCACAGGTAGACTCAAGCCCAGGCTTGCCAGTGCCCCAACCCAGCAAGGCAGCCTCTTCAGGGAACACCACCAACCCCCTGCCCCAGCAGAGTGGAACCATCAGGCCAGACCCTAACAGAGCCCAAGATCCCCAGTACTCACCCCTGAGAGGCTCCCAGAGGCAGGTTCTGGCTGAGGAAGTCTCTCCTGCCAGTCAAGGAGAAGAGAATGAGTCTTTGGGGATGGGCTCTGCCCTCCACCCAAGCACTATGTTCCCAGCCTGGCACAGGGCAGCCATTCACGGCATGTTGGACAAATGAACCAGATGAACCAGCAGTAGGAACCTGGGGCCCATTTGCTACGACTCCTCTCAGGGGCCCAGATCTCTCTCACTCCCCACGGTCGACTGTTCTGTGCCCAGGGGAGGCTGAGGTGCCTCAGCACTTTCAGACAAGAAATTGATTTTCTTAGCACCCTTCTTTGAAAGGCGGGAACTTTAGTCCACATTCCCGTTTGGAAGATGACAAAACTGCCATAATCCAAAAAGAGGAAGTCATCTAGTAAAAATAATAGCTGGCTTTGGACATATCACTTAGCTTCTCTGTGCCTGTAATATTGGGAAAATAATATGACCTAGTTTATAAATGTAAAGTGTTTGTAACAGTGCCTGTTGCAGGGTAAACAATAAGTAGATGAAAAAATTTTGTTATTTAATTATTGCTTGGTCCTTATAAGTAGGGCGTCATATATAGGGCAACACAGATATTAACCCTAGGTAATAGAAGGGAGGAGGTACTACCTCTTGGAAGTCATGCATCAGAGCCTGGATTTGAAGGAGATATTTGAAGCCTGGATATTTGAAGGAGTTGCAAATCCAGGATTCAGGGCCCTGAGGTCACCCTGCTCTGATCCTACCCATCGTCACCTCATTCAGATGGTTGGCATGTGGACACCCTCCATGCCCCCATGGCCCAGAGCCTGCCCTGTCTCCCACCATATCCTGTTTCCAGGGTGTGTAGGGGAGGGGCAGGGAGCATCCACAGGGGCCCAGATGCCGTCCCTACCTGACAGCTGGAGGGGCCGTGTGCTCTGGCTGTGGTCGCCGGCCCCGGGCCCAGTGTGGCAAACCAAGTTTTCCCAGGCTGCCAGCTCCTCAGAGGGCAGGGAGAGCTGGGCCAAGCTAGTCCAGGTGCCGTCAGCCTCTGGGGAAGGGCCGTAGGTGAAGGCGTCCAGCGAGCTGCCATTGCCAGCTGAGAACCAGATGGGGCTCTCAAGGCCAGGGGGTGCAACATCGAGGACCAGGCAGACCACCAGCGTCTGCTGCTTCCCATTCACCAGCAGCGTGATTGGTGGGGCCAGAGACGGGAAGGGTGTGCCGCCCACACCTGTAAGAGAGCATGCACCTGTGGGGGGCTTGATCTGTCTGTGCCCTCCCAGGCCAGCACCTCATAATAGACTTCTGTCCTTCCATCTGGGTTTGCTTCCACCATCCATCTATCTTTCCACCCACTCATCCATCCCTCTCTTCTTGCATCTACCCACAGATTCATCCATGTTTTCCCCATCATCCGTCTTTCCTATACCTCTTCTACCGTCCATCTGTAGATCTGTCCACGCATCCATGCATCCATGTATCCATCCTTCCCTCACCCATCATATCCATCATATCCCTCACCCAATATCTGGCATACTCTGTGCCAGGAACTGGGGATAAAACACTGGTGACGACGTTGTCCCTGCCCTCAAGGAACCTTTCCTATGGGAAAGATAGCAGGTGCATAAACACATTCTTATAATACCTTGTTGTGCCAGCCTCAGGAGAGTGGTTACCGCTGGGGAGGAAGGGAAGGAAATAAGATCTGGAATGAGATCAAAGAGGGCTCCGAATGTATCTGTAACTTTTTGTTTCTTTTATCTGATTCAAATATGGCAAAATTTTAACTATTTGTTAATCTCAGTGGAATATGCAGAGGTGTTTGTTGCCCTATTCTCTGTTCTTTTCTGTAGGTCTGTAGTATTAAAAATATTTTTAATGTTTATTTATTTTTGAGAGAGAGAGACAGACAGGCAGCATGAGCAGGGGAAGGGTGGAGAGAGAGGGAGACACAGAATCCTAAGCAGGCTCCAGGCTCTGAGCTGTCAGCACAGAGCCCGATGCGGGGCTCGAACTCACAAACCATGAGATCATGACCTTAAGCTGAAGTTGGACACTTAACTGACTGAGCCACCCTGGCGCTCCAGTCTGTTGTATTTTTTAGAAAGATTTTATTTTTAAGTAATCTCTACATACAACGTGGGGTGGGACTCAAACTCACAACCCTGAGACCAAGAGTCGCATGCTCTACCAACCCAGCCAGCCAGGTGCCCCTATAATATTTTTTAAAGAGCTTTGTTCAGACATAATTTATGTATTATACAATTCACCTATTTCAAGTGTATGTATTATTTCATAGTTAAAAAATCAAAAATAGGGGTGCCTGGGTGGCTCAGTTGGTTTAAGCATCCAACTCTTGATTTTGGCTCAGGTCATGATCCCAAGGTCGTAGGATTGAGCCCCGAGTCGGACTCCACACAGACTATGGAGTCTGCTTAAGATACTCTCTCTCTCTCTCTCTCTCTCAATCTTCCCCTCTGCCCCTCCCCCACTTGCTCGTGCAAGTTTTTTTTTTCTCTCAAAAAAAAAAAAAGTCACATGGGTACTGCAAACATCTGTCCTATATTTTCTGGGATAGTCTTGATTTTCTACAATCTTATACTTTTCAGTGAAGGTGACAATATATATAATGACCAAAATGTTATTGTTGAATAGTTGGATATCTTTTCATATAAATAAAATCTCAAACGTTAAAACCCACAAATTTACCCCATGAATTAAATGCAGCCAAGCTAAAGAAATTCCCCAGGGCACAGGAAAAGACACCAGAGAATCTTGTGGGGAGGTCAGAGTGGGGGGTGCTCAGGGAAGGTTTCTTGAAGGTCAAAGAACTGATCTGGAAGCATGTGGAAGGTAAGTAGCCTACTCAGGATTGGAACTCAGGTCTTTTTGACTCCTGCTCCCATAGACCCGCCCCACTTGGAAGGGTGACTAAGATTTTGCTACATGGCACAGTGGATCAAGCCTGGGACATGGCCTCAGACAGAGTTGGTTTGACTCTTGGCTGGTCCACTTAATTTACTGAGTCTTGAATGCTGCACCAATATAATAAACTTAAAAACACCAGCCCAGTAAAATTGTTGTGAAGAATAAAGGTCATGAATGTCAAACACCTTGGCAGAAAAGTATTAGTATTATTTTATCAATACTAATATTAATAAGGCATGGCAAACAAAAGGAACAGAGAAAGCCGAAAGTGAGCTCCTGAGCCTGTCCAGTTGTACAGATAGAGACACTCCCCAGGTTGAGTTTAGCATGTGCCTCCTCCATGAAGCTGCCCGGGATTGCTCCTCCTCAGCCTGGCTGCTTCCTTCCCAGACCTTTTGCCATGGGCTCTCCCTGCTTCACATGGATATGGTTAATCTCCCTAGCAAGAGACAGCTTATGAAAATACTAGAAGCCAGCTTTAGATCAAGAAGATGCGGGGGCACCTGGGTGGCTTGGTTGGGTAAGTGTCTGACCCTTGATTTCAGCTCAGGTCATAATCTCACGGTTCCTGAGATCGAGCCCAGCATCAGGCTCCTTGCTGATGCTGTGGAGCCTGTTTGGGATTGTCTCTGTCTTCCTCTCTCTGCCCCTCCCCTGCCTGCTAGTGCATGCTCTCTCTCAAAATAAATAAATAAAACTTTTTAAAAAATTTTAAAAAGAAGATGCCCTGACTCAGAGATCAAGGCCTTTCCCCACCACATAACATGTAAACATGCACATACTTTTAGATGAAGCTGGGATTCTATCCCGTAAGTTTGTTTGTTTGTTTGTTTGTTTGTTTAGAGAGGAGGGGCAGAGAGAGAGGGAGAGAGAGAATCCCAAGCAGGCTCTGCACTGTCAACATGGAGCCTGACTCGGGTCTCCAATGCATGAACCGTGAGATCGTGATCTGAGCCAAAATCAAGAGTTGGACGCTTAACCAAATGAGCCTCCCAGGCGCCCCAGAATTCTTTCCTCTAAACACAAGTCCTTTGGCTCCATTCTTGATCTTTGAGGAACTGAGGGTAATACCCTTGGGAAGTCACTGGGGCCTTGGGACCTCTCCTGAGAACTCACGAAGAAGGGGGAGCAGGGATGAACCTGAGGCATTCTGAGTCCTTTTGGAATAGGGTACTGTTGAGGGCAGGAGTCCAGGACAGGAAGGACAGGAGAGGATCTCACAATGCCGCCCATGTCCCAGCCCTGGCTACCCCATCCCCACCCTCCCTGGATGCCCATCCAGCTTGTTCTTATTATCTACCTCCAAGAAGTGACTGCCCTACTACCAACACTGTGGACTCCAGGGAACAGGAGTTGGAGCCCCAGAGAGAGGTAGCTGGAAGGTGAATACTGTGGGGAAGGGAGTGGTGGGCTTATGGTGAGACCCTTCCCAGGGACCCCACATAGGTCTGTCCTGCCTCCCCACATCCCACCCACACCCAAGGAGGTCAGGAGCTAGGGAGTGGGCTTGGGCAAACGAATGGGGCCCAGAGAGGGATGCAGGGAGGGGGCTCACCTATGGGCAGGGCTGGACACCCGAGGGCCAGGAGAAGCGGCAGCCAAGTCCTGGCCATGGCCCACCTGAGAAGAGGCAGGACTCAGCTGCAGACTGTGGGCTGCGGGAGGAGGTGCCCGCAAGACTGCCTCCCAGGCCACAGGCCCAGCTGCACCTCAGCTGCTCCACTACGGAGCCGGAGCCGTTTCCCCAGTGAGGGCCCCTCCCACCACCACCCTGGCCCCCAAACCCAATCCCCTCTCAGGCGCCAGGGAACTCAAGGTGCCTCTCCCACAGCCTACTCCCTCCCATCTGAAGAGCACCTCACGGTCTGCAAAGTCTTTTCCCACTCACTGGCCCTGCCATCTACAGGATACAGAGCACCAGGCTGTATTCAAGGCCTTGCATTCAACACTTCATTCTGTCCAGCCAACCGCTATAAGTTCCATTTCATAGGTGAGGCAGCTGAGGCTCAGAGAGGTTGAGTGACCTGCTCAAGGTCACACAGCTGGCAGGTGGCAGAGCCGGGGCTTGGATGGTTTCCTGATGGCTGACCTCACTGTAGCCAAAAAGCCCAATACACTTATTTCAGTGTTGTTACAACATCCCGCCCCGCCACGTTTAAAAATAGAATTTAGTTTTTAGAACAGTTTCAGATTCACAATGATATTGAGGGGAAATTTCAGAGATTTCATGAATATTCCCTGCCTGTTACATCGACTACCTTAAAAAAAATTTTTTTTTTTTAATGTTTGAGAGAGAGAGAGAGAGAGTGCAAGTGGGGGAGGTACAGAGAGAGAGGAAGACCCAGAACCCCAAGCAGGCCTCAGGGTCCAAGCTGTCAGCACACAGCCCGACGCAGGGCTCAAACTCACAGACCGTGAGATCATGACCTGAGCCATAGTCGGCTGTCCAACCGACTGAGCCACCCAGGCACCACTCATCGAATCTAAGAATAAACTCTTTAGGGGCACCTGGGTGGCTCAGTCTGTTAAGCATCCAACTTCTGCTCAGATCATGACCTCAGGGTTCATGGGTTCTGGTCCCATGTCAGTCTCTGTGCTGACAGCTCAGAGCCTGGAGCCTGCTTCAGATTCTGTCTCTCTCTCTGCCCCTCCCCAACTTGTGCTCTGTCTCTCTCTCAACAATAAATAAACATTAAAAAAGAAGAAGAAACTCTTTTGGAGCACCTGACTGGCCCAGTCAGTAGAGCAGTGACTCTTCATCTCCTTGATCTCTGGGCTGTAAATTCAAGCCCAGGTTGGGTGTAGAGATTATTTAAAATGAAATCTTAAAAAAACAAAACAAAACAAAACAAAAAACCCTCTTCATAAATGCCATTTTCAGTGACTCTACTAAATTTTAGCTATAGCTGTCATTTTGACCCTGAAACTTCACACCTAGGTATATACCCTAATGAAATAATGAGTCAGTCATTATAAGACAAAGATTTATGCACAAAAATTTTCTTTGAAGTAGTAGTATATGTAAAAAGCAAGAGAAATTGGAAACAGTGTAATTGTTCAACGCTAGGGGAAGGGCCAAATGAATTAATGTTTGGTGTACCTGCATTAGTGAATATTATGCAGCAGCTTTTTTTTTTTTTTTAAGTTTTATTTTTTATTTATTTTTGAGGGAGAGCATGCACGCACAAGAGAGACGGGGGAGAAGGGGCAGAGAGATGGGGGAGGGGCAGAGTGCCAGAGGGAGAGAATCCAAGCAAGGTCCACACAGGAACCCAACTCGAGGCTGGATCTCATGAACTGTGAGATCATGACCTGAGCGGAAGTCAGAGGCTTAACTGGCTGAGCCATCCAGACGCCCCCAACACATCTGTCTTTCCTAGTGGGATTTATCTCACGTTTTTTTTTTTTTTTTTTTTTAATGTTTATTTACGTATTTTGAGAGAGAGAGAGTGAGAGCACTAGCAGGGGAGGAACAGAGAGAGAGAGAGAGAGAGAGAGAGAGAGAGAGAGAATCCCAAGAAGGCTCCCCGCTATCATTGCGATGTGGACATGGGGCTGTATCCCACAAACCATGAGATCATGACCTGAACGCAAATCAAGGGTTCCCCGCTCAACCCAACCCACTCAGCCACCCAGACGCCTTCCTTATCCGTTTTAAGCCTAGAAAGTCCTCGCCCTTCTACAGAACGGATACATTCTCCCTTCTACTGTCTTTTTGTGCGTGTGTAGTTTAATCCCCAATCTCCCATCACCATTTAACTCTATCAGGAATTAATTTCGGTGTATGATAGAAGACATGCATCTAAATTTCATGCCCCCCCCCCCCCCCGCGCTAATCGATTATCCCAGGATATCGATTACTTGCGAGGATATCGATTACTATCCCAGGATATCGATTATCCCTATTACTTGCGAGACATTCTCTATGTTAATATCTTTTATGTTGGAGGGTTTATTTCTTCTTGGTTCTCAGGATTCTTTATTCTGGTGCCAGCCTCACCCCGTTTCCGTCGGGATGGTTGCCTTAATAGTTCTGTCTATTGCACCCTCCGACGTCCCGCCCCCTTCCCTCAGGGAGGCCTGGAGGCCAGGGGCGCCAGTTGTTCCCAGGCGCAGCCCGCGCCCAGGTGCCCAAGGTCTGCGCGGGCTCCCGCTGGGAGGGGGAGGGGGCGAGGGCGGGGAGGAGGCAGGTGTCCCTAACGACTCTCCTGCCTTCCAGCCTGGGGAGGTGCTGGCCCGGGCTCCGTTACCACATTACAGATGGGGAAGGAGCCCTCTGGCCTCTTTAGGGTTTTAAGACCTTCCCAGGAACGGGGAGGCAGAAGACCCCTTGTGCCAGCCGCCTACCTTGCCGGCTGCCGGCTGGAACCATCTCCTGCTGCTCAGCTACCCTCCCACCGGCCCACTCCCAGCTCCAGGTTACAGGTCTCATCCCCAAAGCACTGCAAGCTTTCCTTGCCCGCTGTCACATAGGTATCCTCCTTCCAGAAGCGCCAAGAATCTCCCTCTGCGGGCACAGTCTTGCGGGTCCTAAAGATGCCCTTGCCCAGGACTGTGAGGATGTCCTGACATGCTGGCGTTGCATCTCAGAGCTCCTCTGAGAGAAATCCTTCTCTGAGCTCCTCACTTGGGATTAAACTTGGCCATTTGCTGACCTGCTACTAAGAGCCAGGTCCTATTCACAGACCTCTCCTTAAATACCCACAATCACCCCATCAGGTGTTCTCATCCCTGTTTCCAGCTGGGGAAACTGCGACTCTGAAAAATGAAGTTCCGAGGATCCCCTAGCAGCAAGTGGTGGAGCTGGGATTTCACTCTAGGGATGTGTTCACAGGAGTCTCTCCAGGGCTCTTCATACAAGGTTGTCTGATAGGAGTACCCATCTGAGTGCCTGGCACAGCAGATGATCTCTCCCTCTCTCCCCTTTTTTTCATATATACACATAGAAAACCAAGGGCTCTTCTAAACTGGGATGAGCCACATAGGATATGAAAAAAGAAAATGAAGGAAAAGCAGCAGTGCTTATTAGAGAAAGACCGCCGCTATTAACCAAGCAGTTACCAATTGTAAATCTGACATATCCAATTAGAAGACTGCAGTCAGAGGGCCAGATCAGGATGTGTGTGTGCTGAAGTAGCAAGTAGAAGTGTCTTCCAGTTAATACTGACGGGGCACCTGTTTCATTGATCAAATAAAAAGTCCTACAGTGATAGGTATAATACAAAATAAAAATCACCTGAAAGTTCAATAACAAGGAAGGAGCTAAATAAACCAGAGTGGCTCTCTAGGATGAAATACTATGCAGGCCTCAGAATATCCTCGTATTGCAAACCATTTCTTGGTGTCTGTTTTATGCCAGGAATTGGGGCTGGGGATAAGACAAAAAGAGCTACTCCCACCAGTCAAGGAAGGAGACAGGCTCATAAACAGGCAAGGGACTTGGAGTGTAACAGATGTCACGACTGGTGTGTGCGCGTGTGTGTGGGGGGTCCCGGGAGAGGGAGATCATCCTTTCTGGAGCCGATGTGAGCCTTAGGAAAAATGATTTAGAAGATACTTGAGCTAAGTCTTGATTCTTTCCGAAGAGGTTGTAATGACACGGGGAAATGTTTCAGTTATGATGTTAATTAAAAAAATTTTTTTTAATGTTTATTTATTTTTGAGAGAGAGAGAGAGAGAGAGAGAGAAAGAGAGAGAGGAAGGGCCAGAGGGAGAGGGAGACACAGAATCCGAAGCAGGTTCCAGGCCCCGAGCTGTCAGCACAGAGCCAGATGCGGGGCTCGAACACATGAACCGTGAGATCATGACCCGAGCTGAAGTCAGGCGCTCAACCGACTAAGCCACCCAGGCGCCCTGGGAGGATTATTAAGAGACACCTCAGTGACTCCCCTGGGCTCCAGATCTAGCCCCATCTCTATTATGCAGTAGCAACCTAATTTTCTCTAGTAATTGGGCTTCACCAACTGAGACATTACAGAGGCGCCTTTCTCTGCCTATTGGATCAGTAGCAGGAGAAACCAAAATGGCCAGGGCCATCTCAGCTTTCAAGTCATCAGTTCTATGATTGTCGTATGGTGGGAAGTGTTTCTCTCTGGGGTTCTAGGATCACCACGCCCTCTGAGTCCATTCCATTATTGGAATGGGAAGCAAAAATTCTCCTGGTAGGTTATAGACTTCAGGTGTAATAGTGAGGAGGCTCTGACTACCCCTACCTCTTGGTTATATATGACCATGTATGGTTATGGTTTAAGGAAACACTGCATCAAGTAGGATAGCCCCTGCACCTTGCAAAGTGTGCTTTCGCAGCTATGCTCCAAATGAGCCTTCAGCAGGCCAATCCACCATTCTCTCTTGCCTGCTGCTTTGAGGTCATGGGGCACACGGTAAGATCAGTGAATTCCTTGGGAGTGAGCTCATTTATACATTTCCTTGGCAATGAAATGTGAGCCCCGGTTGGAGGCGATTTTGTGTGGAATGCCATAGTGATGGGTAAGGTATTCTGTCCATCAGAATACCTGATGCTGACAGAATAGTGGTGCTGACAGAAGACTGTAGGCAGAGGAGGTGAATTCATACCTGGAATATGTGTCTGTTCTCATGAGGATAAAGCACAGCCCTTCCATGCTAGGAGGGCCCAGTCAAATCAGCCTATAAACAGGTGAGAATGGCACCCAGTCAGGGACTCAGCATGGGGCTGTAAGTAGGATGGGCATTCAGCACTGGTCACAGCCACATTAGCCTCAGAGAAGGGAAGACTGTTACTGAACCAAAGCATAGCTTCCATCCCTGCCACCATGAGTCCACTGAACAAGGCCTAACGTGCCTGGGGAAAGAGGGTCCACAGGACTGTCATTGTGTCCAATGGGATGACCATTCTTTCCCATGTCTTAATGTGGGGTATTATGGCTACCTTTCCTCTGGCTGTTAAACATTGCCACCTGGCCTTTACGCTACCAGGATACCATTATTTCCACTGAGATCACGGAATCCAGTTCTACTGATTCATCCAGCATCCCCCACTAGCATCTCCAGCCTACAGAGGACAGCCATCAGAGCAAGTCAAGGATGTGGGTGACTCTCACCAATGCATTTATCTCCCTCTTCCTTCCTTCCTTCCTTCCTTCCTTCCTTCCTTCCTTCCTTCCTTTCCTTCCTTCCTTCCTTTCCTTCTTCCTTCTTTCTCTTTCTTTCTTTCTCTTTCTTTCTTTTTTCCGAGTAAACTTTGTGCCCAACACAGTGCTCAAATTCTTGACTCCGACATCAAGAGTTGCATGCTCTACTGACTGAGCCAGGCAGGCACCCCTCACCAATGAATTTCATAATGCTTTGGCAAAGAGGTGTTTTCCAGACCCGCTTAAAATATGTGTTGAGGGGTGGCTAAGCAGGTTGCACATAATAAATCCAATCTGGCATGCACACCTCTCTGAGATTTTGGATTCTTTCCTTTACATTATGCCAGGGAAATTCTGGCATTTCAAGTTTACTAACTATAGGCTACCATTAAATCCAGGCTTTAATTAACCAACCTCATAGACTATTTATGCCTCTCCCAGGTGTTTGAGCCAACACATTAAATCCCAAATCCTGGATGAGCATCCATGGACTTGAGTTTGGGCAAACTGAACCTGACATTCCACCCTCCTGGGTCTATTTCCCTTAGAACCCATTCCCACACATATTGCTGTGGCTCCTGCCAAGACAGTTTAGCAAGGTCTGTAATTCCTTCTGTCTGGGCGTCCTCCTCTCAGCGTGGGCCTTGTGCTTCTCTGCCCAGGCTGCTCTGGGACCTGATTTGACAAGGGCCAGGGAAGACTGGAGGTGGGGAGAGTCCTGAAGCTGATGTCTGGGGAGACGGAAGCCAATGTCTGCCCAAATGTCCCCATTTCATCTCAGAGTCCCTCGGTGCCCTTATGTTAGCATATTCTTATGCTGCCCTAGAGGGCTGAGCACTTAATTAGCACCACAACTTGGCAACCCCTACAATGACATCCTGGTGCCCATCCTCAGCCATGTGGGCTCATTTTGCCTATAGGGGATGAGGGACCCCTCCAAGGCGCCATCAAGGTGTCCTGATTCCACACTCGCATTTCCTGTCAGACATTGATAATTTCCAGTTTTCTCCCGTGGCCATGAGAAGACACACGAAGCCACACCATAGTGAAGAAGAGCCACAGCTATTTCTTCTGCCATCTTCCTCCCTCAACAATGCAGTATTATCCACTTCACCCCTGCCACCCCCCCACCCCTGCCCAAGGATAATTTGAGTAATGGTGACACCTGTGCATGCAGTGAATCATCTGGGTGTTCTTCCCCCGCTGCAAAGAGGCTTCCCCTGTGCTCTGAATTTATGATCAGTCCAATCTCAGTATTCTATCTGAGGCTGTTCCTGGAGCCAATTCCTTTATTGGTGAGTGTGGACAGGAAACAGAGGACACACATGTATTGGATAATTTGAGGAGAATTTAATAAAGGGACTATTTATAGAGGGTGGAAAGGTGAAGGGAAATCCCAAGTGATAATGCCGTGCCTAGAACTGGTAACAGGCCTGAAGAGGTGAGGAGAGCAATGGCAGGGCCCCAAAACCAGAAATCAGGACCCTGCAGCCAGTGGGAATCCTGGAGGGAGAGAAACTGAGGAATAAATACCCTGGCCTCCTTCTCCTTCTTTCTTCTCCTGCTCACTCCCCCCCCCCCCCGCCCCCCGCATTGGCCAAACCCCGAAGCCTATTGCAATGTCTGTAGATGTCAGTGTGCTGGAAGCTCGGTGGACAAGGGTGGAGAGAGGACCTGGAGGGGCCACAGAAGAGAGTCAGCATAGCCACCCACCTAGTTAGAATATTAATAACCATCTTTGTGGGCATCACAGAGACATTTATGATGTTGCCATTTATAAAGCATCCAGGCAGTCATTTGCAGAAATGTCTCTCACTTTGCTTTGCTCATTTCTTCAAGATTAGATTCAGGGTGAACCTTTTGGGCAGGAATACTAGAGAAGAGATGTATTATTCCTACACCCATAGTGTCCTTCTCAGTGCATCACATCAGGAGATACATGGCGCCAGCTTGTTCTATTAGTAGTTAGACTTTGATTACATGATGAAGACAGCGTTTGCCAGATCAGGCTAGCTTTCGATAAACTTACAAACCTGAGAATTGTTGGTACTAACTTTCTGAGTAGCCAGAGGGACTGTAGTACACCTGACCTGCCTTCATCTTTTCTCATCCCCTCTGGGAACACCAGGAATAGAGTCTTGGTAGGAAATGGGGAGAGAGTGTCAAGACTTTCTAGTGCTGTCACTTGTTCCCAGTTCTCCTGAGGTCACTGGAAATCTGTCCACAGCTATTTTCTGTCTGGAGCTGCGGAGTCCGGTGTGGAGAAGATCCCCCTTGCCACAGGTCTCTACAGGTGTAGGTGCGCATTTCTGCGCATGTGTGAAAATAAGTTTGAACTCCAGCGTCCAGCGGGCTCAGTCGGAGGACCATGTGACATTTGATCTCGAGCCCCAAGAGATTACTTAAAAAAAAAAAAAAAAAAAAAAAGGAAACAGGTATGTGCACCTTCCTATGCATGTGTGCCAAATTGGGTCTTTTTGTCCGCATCAGCGTGTCTACATGCACGGCCCATTCTGTGCAAGCCTTCAAATTCCTTCTAAAGCATTGCACGTTGCAGGCTCTGTTGTGGGCTAAGGGTGTGTGTGTGTGTGTGCGCGCGCGCGCGCGCGCGTGCTCGAAGCGTTTCTGCGCGGAGCAGGTCGCAATTCTCAAGTGCTCCCCCCTTTCTGGGCCGGCTTGGTATGGTCTGCGAGCTCTACATTTCCTCCGACGGTGGTTGCACCCACCTCACCCGGAAGTGCTTGCCCGCACGCATGTCAGGCTTGCGCCCCGGCATGGAGCAGCACAGCGGTCGGGTCTGCCCTGACCCGGGCCCGCCGCCCGCGGAGTCGGCCCCCGCCTCGGTGACCCTGGCGCAGCTCCTGCAGCTGGTCCAGGAGGGCCGGGAGCTCCCGGGCCTGGAGAGGCGCTGCATCACGGCGACCCACGGCGAACCCACGGCGCCCCGGCTCCCGCGGAGGCCCAAGCCCTGGGAGGCCTCGGGGTCGGCTGAGGCCCCCGCGCCGCCGCAGTAGCCCCAGGCACCCAGATCCTGTCGACCTTGTGTCCGGGTAGAAGAACGCCTGGAGGGGCCCGGCTCGGCGGAATCAACGACTGCGCCTTCCTGACGGCTTGTAGTGGGTTCCTGAGGCTCCTAGTCCTTTGCCTTTTAGACCTGGAGAGCGTGACTCTGTCCTGCATAAATTCGGACCTTGGATGCTGGCCACGGTTATCTTTTATGCATTCGCCCCCGACCTGTCTCAGCTGAACTTAAGCCTCCTGGGAGAGTCATTGGAGTTGTCTTGTATCCGAGTATTTCTGGACTAAGATCCTCATTTTAAAAATCCGGTTTCGGCCCTTACAGATGATTGAAACAGATTTCATACTTTTTACTCTCTGCGATGTATAGATGTGCCTTCATTTTTAAAATGCTACTGAGGACACACTAACGGGGGTCTGACCCACTGAGAATTTCGTTAGCAATGTAGGAAAACGTCAGTGTTTATCTCCCGGTTCAGCTAATTCTTGTGAGTTGGGCAAATGAACTTGGGATTCAAGATTCTTAGCCATTCTCCAGGTCAGCAGCTAATAAAAGGTTTAATGATTAAACTTGGCCCTGGAATGACTTCAAAGATACATTAGACCAACAAAATCGTAAAGCGTTAAAAGAAAAGCCAGTCAACAAAAAACTAGAACCTTTGGTTCTGGGAACCAATTGGGTCACTATAGAAGCTTAGAACAGAGGGAGAGCTCCTACAACTACTTTCTGAAGTCTCTAAGTAGGCGGGCCACGTGGCTTACTGCCCCTACTCTTGCTTACTGAAACTAAGGTTTTTGTTTTCCCTACACCTAGAACATATATATGGTGTATGTTGATAGTTTTGTATGTTGACAGCCATGAACAATTCACAATTAGCATACGCTATCTACAAATCGTACGACTAATTTTTCCCAGAAATGATAGTTCCACAACTTGTTCAGGGAATGGTCGATCATAGTGCACGATACAGCAGTACATTAATTTTTTGGTAAACGTTTATTTTTGAGAGAGACAGCGTGCGAGCGGGAGAGGGGCAGAGAGGGAGACACAGAATCCAAAGCAGGCTCTGGGCTCTGAGCTGTCAGCACAGACCCAGATGCAGGGCTCCAACTCACCAAGGGTGAGATGGTGACCTGAGCCAAAGTTGGATGGTTAATTGAGCCACCCAGGCACCCCAGCAGTACATTTTTTATAACTTATTTATATACATAGAATTCCAAGTTAATGGTTATTTTGCTTAACCTTTTGAACAACTGTGTGAGGCACACATGCTACATTTAGTTCCACTTTGCAGGCAAGAATGGAAATGTTTTTCTTGTATTTAGCTTTTTTTTTTCCTCCCAGAGAAAGGGGAGTGGGGTAGAGAGCATGGGAGAGGGGCAGATGGAGAATCTTAAGCAGTTTTCACACTCAGCATGGATCCTGAAGTGGGGCTCAATCCCATGACCCTGGAATCATGACCTAAGTAGAAATCAGGACACCCAGGTGCCCCCTTCCTGTATTTATTATAAAACGTACCTGCAGTAGAAACCCTGGGCATCCACATTCACAAGTGCTCTTTTCCCATGGCTTTTGATACGTCATCTTCAAGTAATTTGATTTCACAATTCTTTAAAATATAAGAGTAAGCTCTAACATCTACTCTTGGCAGGTTAACTCTTGAGCCAACCAACCTAATTAATTACCTCATAACCTGGCACATTTTAAGGCATTGTTCTAATTCAACCTCACAGCTATGTTTGAGGGCCCCATGAGCCAAAAGTGCAGCAAAGCTGATCATAACGGACCAGGGGACACAGTGGTTACACGTTTTCAAGTCTTAACCCATGCCTGGCACACTCACCAACTTCTCACATGGCAATCGAGGCAATGACGTGACAGGAACAGAGGAAGGCCCACCTAGGAGGGGGGCACTGATGATAAAACACAAGCAGGATCAGATTCCCTTTCTAGGTCTATGTCCCCAGGAGCCCTAGTGGTGGTCTATACATGGTTACCAGCAGGGTAGAGAGCAATACTTTTGGAGTCTAGACTATGCAAGGAGAGGGTTCAATAAAGGCTGCCTGGGGCCTAAAAGACCTAATAGTACTAATTTCATCCATGCCAAACCAAGAAAATCCCATCTTGAAGCCCAGCAGAAATAAATGGGGAGTATTTCCCTGAGGCAGATGGTACAGAGGGCTCCGGGATCCACCACTGTGATCCTAATAGGAAATACCCAATTGGCTCCAAGGGAAAAAGCTACCTTGGTAAGCTTTGGTCTTCCACAGGACATGGGACCAGAGGAGACGAACAAGGTCAGGGCCCAGGTGGTCAATCCAGATAGTGCAGGACTTCCTCACATAAGGTGCTTGGTCCCTAAGAGAAATCTATGAACATAAAAATTTCCAAGCAATAATTTGAGTGTACGTATTTTCCTGGGAAAAGGGTCCTTCCCTTCTCATAGACCCAAGAAAAGGTTAAAATCCTGAGGTAGAGAAAAGGACTAAATCGACCGCAGGCTATGGTAAGGAAGCCACCAGATACACTTCAGGCCAGCCAAGTCTGAGAGCTCACAAAGCGGTCACTGAAAAGTCAGAACACAGACTCACAGCAGAGACAACTGAGAACCGTGTTTGTGCTCTTCTTTGTAACTATATTTTAAATTCCTTCCAAAACAAAGCCCCAAGAACCCCCAGGTTCAAGTATGGCCCTGAGCGTGGTCCACTGCTGTCTTGTATTCATGCTTGGATACTCATTTACTAACATCAAACCCCAGAATGGAAGATGTGACGTAGCAGGATTCTCTCTTCCATGGCATGAGTCCTCTGCTGACTTAAGGGGTGACAGTGCAGTCAACGTGGAAAACACACTGGAATTTTTTCTTGGAACTGGGCTGTGATGGGACGTGCCTGCCAGGAACGTCATCATCTTTTCCTTGACTCCCCCTCCTCTAGTTTCTGAAGGTATAGCAGAAAATATCTTCTTTGAAGATACTGATAACAATTCCAAAAGACAAAACACACCTCCAATGTGCTGTGCTTTCAGATATTCTGAGGAAGAAAAACATAACTTCATTAATAGAAATTTAATGACAGTTGGCACCTAAGATTAAGCAATTTCAAAAAATTAAGATACCTTCCACAAAATAGATGGTTTGTATCTTCAAATCCTTTCTGAAATTAGTTAATATTCTCTCCCCAATGCCAGGTAAATGACCACAGCAATACAGAAGATTTTTTTTGTTACTCAACATTTTCTAGCCTCTGATTGTTGGAATACACATGGGAATGCCCCATGTCCTAACCAGGCGTTCACTGTTTCAAGCATATTTCCATCTGTTAGACTTGTAGATACCAGTCTCCCCCTGCCCTCTGCCACTCAAACGCCAAAGTTACTCTCAGATACTGGTAAATGCAAAAAGAATTTTTAAGTGGCAAAGAATGGACCATCACATCAGCCCAAGGCCAGTTTTCAGCCCTGCCTCACCTGGGTTTAATTCAGCTGCCGAATGAGCTGATTGATGCGTTCGCCTCGATAGCCTGGTAAGCCCACCTCCTTGAGAAAGCCCACTCTATTCTTGGTAGCATGACGGGCCACTGAGAGATGGAAAGGACGTAAGAAGTCACAAATGGCCTGGAAATTCTTCCCCGGAAAAGCAATTTCATGAATGAGGTCTTCCAAGCAAATAACACCGTACTTCCCTGGGAAACATAAGAATACAGATTCCTTTATTCAACATTTCCCCAGTATATACTATGAGGCTGTTATATGCTCAGAGCTGGGCACTCTGGTAGGTTCTTGGGACTCCAAGAAAAACAGTACCTAAATCCCACATCAAGACCACCAGAGATCCTTGCTTTCTGCCCAACTGACCCCTAAGATGCAACACTCACCCAGATGCTCCTCAATCACTGTGTTGTCTGTCAAAGGGATGGTTTTATTCTTGACCTTGGCTTGTCCACGTTTCAAGATGAGTTCCCGGACAGACTTCAGATTTGGAAATCTATGTGAGGCAGAATAAAGTACAGCCTTATCAGCCCCTGGCACACTGCCCACACTGGTCACTCAGTCCTGTAGCCTGGCTGAGGAGGGATTCTCCTACTACCCCTTCTCCCCACCAAAAAGTGCAATCACGCTGCAGCTGGGATGCCTGCAAGCACACAAGCAAGGAAAAAACCAGAGTGGCCCTATGTAATTAAAAATTACAATTTATGGATAGAAATGTTGATTGTGCAAAAAAAAAAAAAAAAAAAATTACTTTCCGAGGCAAAAATAAAACAAACACTGGCTTACAATCCAGGACTTTGGCCTTATAGAATCCTCTACTCAAGATGGTTAAATCCAAGCGCTTGCTGGGTTTTAATGTTTGAAAGAAGACTACTCGAACTCATGACCCCAAGATCAAGAGTCACACGCTCTTCTGACTGAGCCTGCCAGGCGACCATGAAAGAACACACTACTCTTACACAAGCACTGCCCCCAGCTCTGCCCCAAGACTCCCAAGAATTAACTTCTCTTCTACCCATCTTACTCAGCCTTAGCTTACAAGCGAACAAGCCCTGCCATGGTACTTTTCTTGTCACGTCAGCAGCAGCACCACCTCCTGCTCTGTCTGCCCCATGTTCCAAAGTTCTATGGCTGGCAGCTGATTTCTGGGAACTGTGGTCACCACAAAATGTTTCTTCAACATAGCAACACGAGCCCTGGAGGATAACACTCGCATGCTAATGTTCTCATCAGGCTCACATACAATCTAATATGAATCCACACACACAAAACCTTACTCACCCCCAGGCCACATACGGTTCCACTATACGCAGCGTTTTTATGGTCTGGGGGGTCACTCTGAAAAAGACACCACTGAAAATCTTCTTCAGGCGAAGCCTTGCAATGGTCCTCTGCACCAGTGAACTCACCCCATTAATCCTGAAATGAATGACAGAGAAAGTCAGGTTCTATTCAGTTTTTGTCAGTCTGGCAAGGACCTATGAAATGACTGCCACTACAGGGCATCCAGAGAGCAAGACACAGACTGTGCCTCACAGGTGAGGTCAGAAGGTGGCAGCTATGTAAACAGGTCATTCTCACATGATGTGGGGCAATGCTATAGGAACAGAATGGGCCCTGATTTCGTGTGGGGTGTGTATGAGTTGAGTGTGGAGGGCTGTGCATGTTAAGCAAAGGAAGCTGGACTCTGCGGGCAGTAAAAGCACGAAAAGATTTTAGGTACAAGGGACACAATCAACTTTCTGATTGACCACCACTGAGGAGAGCATATCAGATGGATCTGAAACCATGATACCAGAGGCAGGGAAACCCAGTTAGCTAATACAATGGTCCAGGAGAGATTATGGGAAATGGTAGGGAGGTTAATAAAGAGGGCTCAAAGATATTTAAAGCCCACAGGTTTCTGGTTTGGATGACTGGGTAGGGGAAACAGGAAGAGGCAGTTGTACATGCAGACAGACTGGGTAAAGTCCGCCTCAATGAGGAAAAAGCTTAATGAGCTCTCCCCAGCACTGAATACGCTCCATCCACTTGACCTTGGTTAAGTTCCTAGAAGGATGCCTTGATTCCCACAGTTCAGGACTTTCTGCATCTATGCCTGGAAAGCCTTCCCCAACACTCGTGAATTCCTCCCACGTCTGCAGGTCTCAGCTTCAAGTTCCTGCTTTAGAGGGTCCACAACTAGTACTGCCCTTGCAGCAGCTGACCCTCATCGCACTTGGTATATTTTCATGTGGATTTGCTCAGATCAGTCTCCTTAACCTTAAAGAGAAAAACCCCAAGTTCCTAGCACAACTTGTCTTAGTGGCTTAAAGCCTATTATAAATCTCATCTCCCTAGAAAGGGGCCTAAAGCTGAACCAGTAGTTTGCCCCAGCCTACGGAATCTGGTAAGTTCCTCACCTTTGGATGCGTACAACAAAGGCCAAGGAATGTTTATCCGGCACTTCCAAACCGTGAGGTTTCACTTCTAGTCGTCTGAGGCGCACCCTGTCGCGTTGCTGCCGCCAGGAATCATGTAGGAACCATTCCAGTCGCTTAAACTTGACCTCTTTTCCTTTCTTCTGCTACAGAAAAGGCAGACCACCATCACCATTCTGTGCCTCTAGTTTTACTTCCACAACAGTGATTCATTGGTCACTATCCATAGACTGTATTTCCCACTATGTTCCGCAAAAAGAAGCAAACAAACATCTTCTATTCTAGATAAGGCAAAAACGAGATACCCAAGGAGTTTTGAAAACTCAGAAACTACAAAAAAAAAAAAAAGTCTCTGATAAAAAAACAAGTTAGTTTACATGCTATTAGCCAACGTTACCAACAAACATTTATGGAACCTAACACTGTGTTAAGGATCATAAAGTACAGAATAAGCATGAGCTTGTTTCATCTTCCAGACTCCAAAATAAGTATCTTCTCAAAACGTTTAGCAAGTAGCAAAAATTGTTTGGCACATTACAAAAAAAAAGTTTTCTTCCAAGTAAAAAGAATGTTTGGTTTTTCAAATCACTTGGTGTGAACCCAAATAGTACAACGTCTCCTCCACTTTTCCTTAACAAACTACTCAAACATTTTATCCGCAGAAAATTAGAAATATTTGTTAAATGAAGACATGAACTGTATACCTGCTGTAATAGAATCGACGGGGAAAGGGACTGTCCATACCAAATCTAGTTCAACGCATGCTAGATATAACTCACCAAATACATTCTAATTCCCTTCTCTTGGTGCCCCATCATTACCTCCTTCTTGTCCAAAAGTGCCTGCTTCGCTTGAGTGGCTTTAAGGGCCTGATACGCCTTC
Organism: Panthera pardus; assembly: GCF_024362965.1. Lineage (NCBI taxonomy): Eukaryota > Metazoa > Chordata > Mammalia > Carnivora > Felidae > Panthera > Panthera pardus. Next base: position 139,135,737 of record NW_026526732.1, read on the forward strand.
CTCTTTTTCAGGAGATTTTCTGGAACCAAAGGAATCTTTTTTCTTTGCCTGATACGGAAAATTGCAATCAGAGATAATGTTTAAAGAACAAATTTTCAATGAGCTTCTAAACCATCTCTTGGGCTTCGAGAAACATTACTCTCTTCAAATTCCGAAAGACAGACTTCCCTGAAAACTGTGGTGTCTGACCCCAGTCCTCAAAACGGACCCCTTAACATTCACTCTTTTCTAAGCAGTAAGAAGTCATGAACCCCTTGGCCACTAGTCCTCCTCTGCCTTCATGAAGCTTTTACTGTCACAGCCTTTTAAAGACACTAACAGCTACATGCTCCTAGTAAAACTCCGTGGGGCTGGGGTGGGTACAGACCTATCTGCAGGGGCAATACTCAAGTCAAGCTGGGTGAACCGAAGACTAGCACTCTCCAGCCTGCCCCCCAAGGTTAGTAACCCGAATTTGACGGCGGCTTCCCTCCACCTGAGCGGCAGGCCGAATCCTACGGCTCCTTGCTCTTCACCCCACTCTCTGTAATCTGGAGTCTTTTCTATTCTCTTCCTTCAATCCACAAGTATCCTTATTTTCCGCCACTGAAGAATAAACACCGTGGATGGCACCGGATGCTCAAGACCCCACTGGAGAGACTCAAACCTCAAACACTCACTCTTGCTCCGCCATGTTTCCAAAGCTGTGGCTACCGGCTACTGCTCATGCGCAGCCCCACCACGTGGGAAAGAAAGGACCGCTCTATGTGTACTTGACCATAGAGATGTGTCTTCTAGCTCAAGGTTTATAACACGGGTAGTCCTGCCAGTTAGCTGCAGTGAACCGCTGAGGTCTCGCTAACACAGATTCCTTGCCGAAAATTACACAAAGCTTCCTTCGCACTGCTTTCGAGCACTCTAGAGTCCGTGTCATCTTCGAAATCCCCCCCCCCTTCCTTTACGCTAATGCCGTTGGCTGGGCTGTAAATAAACACTTCCCACTTCCTACGACTTCCGGTGTGGAGGGCGCGCCTCTCCTTCCGCTTCCCCTCGGCTGCGCGTGTGCGGGAAGGGAGACCGTCTGGCGGGAGAGGCTTTTTGCTTTATGGCGAGAGCTGGGGCCCCTGTGACTTTGATTCTCACGTGTGGGTGGAGGTGTTTGTGGACGATTTCGGATGGTAAGGAGTGCAGCTTCCGTTCTGTCAGCCTGGCTCCGTCAGCAGGACCCAGAGCAAGTTATTTAACCCCTCTGTACAGTGGTTTGCTTTACCCATAAAGTGGACCTACGCGATAGCGTTGCGAGGATTATGTGAAATGTTCCATGTAAAGCGCTTAGCACAGTGTCTGAGTGTAGGACACGCAGCAGGAGACACTAGGTTAGTTATCAGTGCTGGATCGAAAACTAGAAATTCCTCTTTGTCATGTCAGAATCTTCCCTGGCACAGCTCTCACCATCTGGAATTTGCTTCCTTTTTTCCTAGTCTTCATGAAACAAAAATAATCGACGTCCTGTATTCTGGAAACCTCTAGTGCAGTGCCTCCAGCACTAATATGCATAGTAGTCACCTGGTGGTCTTGTTAAAATGCAGATTAAAAAAAAATTTTTTTTAAATGTTTATTTGGCGGGGGTGGGGGGGCACAGAGAGACAGAGAAGGAGACAGAATCCGAAGCAGGCTCCAGGCTCTGAGCTGTCAGCACAGCGCCTGACTTGGGGCTCAAACCCACAAACCCTGAGAACATGAACAGAGCGAAGTCTGATGCTTAACAGACTGAGCCACCCAGGCGCCCCTAAAATGCAGATTTTAAATTCAGTTTGTGGGGGAGGGGGGAATGGATATTCACTTTTTTAACATGCTTCAAAGTGATGTCATCCTTCAGGTCTATGGATTGCACTTTAGCAAGACTCTTGTCTCTTTCCTTTTTTCTAAATTCCTTCATCCCGTTATTATATTTTTAACATTTCTTCATGATACTAGTTGGGCAGGGACCATGGCTGCCTTGCTCATGGCGGTTCCTAAAGGTCTAGCGTAGGTTTCTCAATCTCGGCACTACTGGCTTTTGGGGCCAGATCATTCTCTATCATGGTGGACTTTGTGGGACGTTTAGCAGCATCCCCCTCCATGCCAGTAGCACCTCTGCCCCAGATGTGACAAACAAAAATGTCTTCAGGCATTGCCACATGTTTAGTACAGTATATATATTTATCCCAGCGTCATTATTTGACCCTCGGCACTTACAGGCATCACCGCAGACTTTATCCTGTACTGTTTGGCTTATTGTGTCCCTAATTAGATTGGGTGCTCTGAAGGCAGGGAATTTATCTCATACTTCTCCATCTGCTACAGCTCCTGTCACAATAGTGGGCACCTGCAGGTGCTTTTTAGCTAACCTCAAAGCATCATATTGGTACGTGCTCTGTAACTAATCCAACCAGAGAGAGAGTGCCATACACAGAGCTCATTACCTGATGAATAAATGTCGAAGGACAACATAGTCTTTGGAATCAAAGACTGGTGTGAGACTCCTCACTAACATAGCACTTCACACGTGTCTTACTTTGTAAAAAGGCAAAAACAAGGGTCACCAAAGTGTAAAACGTTTATTAGATAGTAATCAAAGAACAAAAATAGGTCAATATTTTGTAACTGTATCTATCTACAAATAAAAGGTAGGTCCTCTGGTACTGAGGGTAGTAGGAGAGAAGGAAATTTCAGGGCTATTAACAGTGGCTGAAAGAGACTTGGAGGCCACAATTCAGGATAGGTTTTCCGAAGCCAGCAGATGGCGCTAAGAGAGTACTTATTCTCAGTGCCAAAGCCATCATTCCACAAGATGCAGAGGAAAAGTGATAGAGGCCTCCTCAATCCAAAATTATTCACTAACTGAATACATGTTTACTGAGCATTGACCCAGCGTGAGGCAAGATACAAGACTTTTTATTTCAAAGTGAGGATATCGAATGAGAATGGGGAATGGCCTGTTGTCATAGGCCCCTTTTGGGAATGATTAAGACTATGCAACTATACGCAATGAGGTAGGTTTTCATGTCCTGAAATCTTAATGGTGTTTTTCTTCTTTGTTGACCTGCTGATGACCATTTCCATTTCCTAACAGCATCCCATTTCTCTTGTGGACTGGTCTCTACTTCATCGTGTACAATCGTGGAGTAGGGTAGGGTATCAAATCTAAAGGTTTGTCCTCCCAATACATAAGTTGAAGGGGTGTCTCTGAAAGATCTTTTAAACTCCTTCCATCTCCCTAGTGGGAGGGGGCATGAGACACTAAACTCTGGGTTTTGAATCTTGAGCAGAGTGATAATGGAAGAAACATAGGAGGTTTGGGGCAAGACTTTAAGGATTTCCACCTACTAAGATCTGGAGTTTCCTTGTTCCTGTCTTTCTCAAGCCTAATGGTTCTTCAGTCTTTTCTTCAATCTTTGTCTTTCCTGGGGTGCCTGGGCGGCTCAGTTGGTTAAGCACCCAACTCTTGATTTCAGCTCAGGTCATGATTTCATGGTTCGTGGGATTCAGCCCCGCTGTCAGTGCAGAGCCTGCTTGGGATTTTCTCTCTTCTTTTCTCTCTGCCCTTTACCCTTGCACGTGCCCTTTCTCACTCTCTCTCAAAAGAGACTGGGTGGGTGACTGGGTGGCTCAGTGGGTTGGGTGTCCGACTTCAGCTCAGGTCATGATCTCACGGTTCGTGAATTTGAGCCCCACATTGGGCTCTGTGCTGACGGCTCCGAGCCTGGAGCCTGCTTCGGATTCTGTGTCTCCCTCTCTCTGTGCCCCTCCTCCGCTCACACTCTATCTCACTCTTTCTCAAAAATAAACATTAAAAAAAAAAAAAAAAAAAAGTCCTTTCAGGGCAAACCTTTGCTGGCTCTCTGAATTGACTCCAGGGTTCTTTTCCCAGCATATTCCACAATAGGTTACTTTTGTATTGTCTGCACTCTGGGATTATTTGGACAGTTGAGGGACAGTTATGAGACTTCAGGAAGTTGACTTTTGTTACGTTTCCAGCTTTCCTTGTTGCTTCCTCAGAGAGTGACATGAGGTTACCAGGACACAGGTGAGAAAGAGATCAGATGAGCCTGGAGTTGGGGAAGACAACGTGGCCAACAGATTTTGATCCTGATGAAAAACAAGCATAAGGAAGCAAAAGTGTGAAGGAAAAAGGAGAGAACATGTGAAGGCCAGCAGCCTTTGAGGGTCCAGGATAGACACAGGCAAGCTAGAGTAGGAAGTACATAGTGTGCAGGAGGGTAAGACCAAAAACAAAACAGAAAAACCGAACCTTTTCTGAATTATTTCAGGGTCAGTGGCTCTTAGCTTCTCCCACCTTCCATACTTCTTCAGTAACACCTCATTTTACACCTCAGGAAGTAGAGGACCAGGACAAATCTGCCCAGTTCATAGGCAAGGAAGTTGAGGCTGAAAGTTGCACTAAGAGATCTAATTATGTGTTAGACGAGGTACTAGAACCCATTTCTAGATTCTGCTGCCCAAAGCACTTTCTGCCCACTCTGTGGTACTGCTTTCTCAGACCTTCACACAAGTGATTTTTTTCCGAGGATCTTCATGCCTTTGCAAGTGTTTTCAAAGGCTAGGCTCCAGCATATGCCCGTGAGAAATGCGGATTAGGGCTTATAATGGCCTTTCATGGGCAGCAACATAGACACAGACGATTCATATTACAGAATCCGCTTTATACTTATGACAATGCTCCTGATTTCTCCATAATATTTAACCCTATAATTACAAAATGCCTTTATCTTCATTCCCGCACAAAGTATCACACCTTTTTCTCAAATGTAACTAAGGATGAACTAAGAAGCAGGGCACTGGAATACAGACCGCAACTTTACCAAAGTGGTAGGTCGGGAAGAATTTTAGCCCCGGTTTCTTCTCTCCTGAACTCCAGTCACTTCCCAAATGTAATGCAATTATTTGTGTGCTTGTTTCCTGTCTAGACTGTGAGCTCTTTGAGAGTAGAGGTCATACCTGAATTATCCATCTAGCCTGGTGCCTGTAAACTGCTCAAAAAATGTATGGTGGCAAATGCTGTCCACCTTCAGCTGGGTACCCAGGAGCCCTCACTCTGTCTCCGAGAGCATAGAGGCAAGGCTGAAGCAGAGTCAGAGCCCGGACCCAGGGCCTAGCCCCTTGAGGACAGCACAGCCAGAGTGTTGTTTGAGCGATCTGTTTCAGTGCCCCCAGATTGTTTTCTTCCTTTTCTTTTTGCCCCCAATAATCCACTGGCCCCTTTCCTGGAACACAGCCCCCCGCCCCCCATACACAGGACCGAGGGCTTTAACCATCGTTAGAGAAGATGCCTGGTCTTTCCTCCGGGCAAGCCCCTGGGGAACAGAGTCTGATCCGAACCAAGCAGCCAGATCATCTTTCCTTCTTCATTCATGGGACATTCCCATTGCAAATGGTCTGAAGAGGGGAAAGAACATCATGTTGGGCACACATTTGTCCTTAGCAAGAGAATCTTGGCATCAGAGCAACAGTGCGTAAAAGACATGAAGGGATCCATCCAGTGATGCAATTATTCTAGCAGTAATTATTCTTACTACGTCCTGCTTCTATGTGGATTACTGCAGAATCTTGATTTTCTGACTGCTGCTTTAGGGGTGGAGGTGGGAGTGCGGGTGGGGCACAATTCAACCATAAGGGATCCTAGGCCCCAAAGAAAAATTTAAGGAGTCTTATACCTTCACCCCAGAAATACATTTCACCCTATGGTAGTTTCTCTAACAATTTGGGTAGCATCCCTCTTGTGAGGGCAAGAACTCAGAAGCGCCTCAGAATTTACAGTTCAGGTTACAGAGGTATTTCTCAGTGTAGTTTGGTCAAATGTGTGCGAAGAGAAACATGTTAAGTCTGAAACATTAAAAAAAAAAAAGTTGGCGCTTGGGTGGCTCAGTTAAGCGTCCGACTTCGGCTCAGGTCATGATCTCCTAGTTTGTGGGTTCCAGCCCCATGTCGGGCCCTGTGCTGACAGCTCAGAGCCTGGAGCCTGCTTTAGATTCTGTGTCTTCCTCTCTCTCTCTGCTCCTCCCCTGCTCATGCTCTGTCTCTGTCTCCAAAATAAATAAATATGTGAAAAATTTTAAGAAACATGTTAATTCTGGAGTAAGTCTTGTGTAAAACAGTTTTCTGTACCTATGCCTTAGCCTTCTTGTCCTTAACTGAAACAAAATAAATACAGTGATTGAAGAAACCTTCTGCAGATTGAGGCTCATTTATCTAACTTCTCAAATGGCCCCATTTTTACTTCCTTCCTAAAGGACCCACGTGACATCCTTAAGGACCCACGTGACAAGAGTAGGGCTGGAGGCCCGACAAGTACATGACAACTTTCTCACTGACCAACTCTGTTGAATCTGGAACTGTTTGGAAAGGCCGGTCAATGAAAACCCTATCCCCTCACTAGTTAGGCTCCTGTTTGGGAACAGTAAATCTATTTCAGTAGAACTCCTACTGAACGCTTACTTACCTTTTCTTCTGGGAAAAGAGCCATTCCTATTTGCAAAATCAAGACAATCACAGTTGCGCGTTTTCCCAAATCTTTGGCTGTATTGCAATGGTTGTTTCATTTTGTAATCTCCAACTAAACATTTCCTAACCATGGATTAACAATATAGTTACTGACTGGTTTCTTTTAACAGTATTTATCCAACATAACAAAATAAACTGCGATTTGTTATACTTTTTTTTACAAAACATTTTATAAATATTTTTACAAAATGTATACAAAGCAATTTCAAGTGAGACATACTATACAAATGAAGGTATTTAAGCAAATAAAGCCCACACCACACTGACAGTGAGTGACGCATCCTCTATAAGTCAAGTCAGTCTGTAAGGCCTCCCTAATCTAACAAAATCTACTAAATTCTTCAGAGCTAAAATAGTTCTTCTTCGTAATTGCCAGTTTAAAATTTGCTTTATCTTTAGGCAGTACTTAAGGACACAGAAAATCAAATGCTTAATAACAAATGCACACTTTTCCACAACAGAAAAAAAAAAAAAAAAAAAGAAGATGATTTTTGTTACTGAGTACAAGTAGTTCTAAAAAATTAACCTTGACTAATGAACCTGAACAACTCAAAGCTGGCCGTCCGAGGCGGAGCCCTCTGGCCCTTAGCCAGAGGGGGCTCCACATGCGAGTTATGACCCATGTGCGCAAAACCTAATCACAGGAGTAAAATACATTTCGTAATCTTCATTTGTCATTATCTAGAATCTTTCCTCCATAGAAAGTAAACTTACATACAAGGACACAAAAATTTACAAGTTTCATTTTGGTAAATTAGGCTCTCCATTTGCTAGACAAGTGTTAGGGCTCAAAAGACCCTTTGAGATGGTACATAGAAAGGCTGGGATTGGGGTAGCAGGACAGGATGGGGAAGAAAGGGAGGTGATGAATGTACATGAAGCTTATCTTTTAAGAATTCCACTGATTGGCAATAATTAACGTAACTCATCAGTAGCCTACGTGAAGGCTTCCGGGTAGAAAGTTCCACCATGAGAAGAATTCGATTAGGAGGGACCATCTTTAAGTCTTGCTAGGAATGAGGGGACCATGAGTCCTAAGAGAAGAAGAGCCTATAAAATCATGGGGTTCAGGGCAGGGTGTTACCCCAGGGCGGCCCAAACAGAAAGTTCCAACTGGCAATACCAACTTATCCTTCTAATATGTTACAATACAGGAAAAAAGGGGAAATCTGCAATTTGGACGTTGGCACAAATAAGGAAAAAATGGGAACCCTAAAATGGCCCAGATTTTCCAAGTTCTATTGGCCGGCGGGTGGGGGTGGGGAGAAGGAACTTCGCTTTTATGAAGGCTGGCTGGCTGAGAGAGGTTTCTTTGAGTGCAGGGACAGAGGGGCAGGGAGAGAGTCTGGGTCTTCCATTGCCGTGTTTTCCAATAATCAGAAGCCTTCCTTTCCAACGCAGGCCAATCTGGAAAAGAAGCGCCCAACATGATGACAATGGGGGTCATCCCCATTCTGGCAACAGCCAGAAACAGGTGCTGGCAATGCGTCAGAGTGGAGACCAGTGGGTGCAACCCCTCAAGCCAGAGAGATCAACAGGATAAATGAGAGAGTGCGTGCACATGGGAGGAAGAATGGGTGGGTCCACACTGTCACCAGAATGACCTGATCTCAAAGATACATGCACGCGCACGTGGGGCAGAGTGCATACGAAATACCGTTATGTCGCTTTCCCAATGACAGGAGAGAAGGGCTGGTTACAATGACACTGGGAATGAAGGTAACAGCCGAGATGGGATGAACTGGGGCACGAACACAAGGAAGGAAAATGGGGAAAGCTCCCTGAAAAGAAATATAAATAAATAAAGCAATAAGTCATGTTCACTAATAGGAACACGGGCCACACACAGACCGTGACAGGGCGTGTCCTTTGGCTCTCAAGTGGGAATCCCGTGTCTCAGCTCTTTTCTTTCAGTGGGGGGCTGGCTGGTAACTTTGGTTTGTCTGTGTTTTGGTAATGATTGCTGCCGGGGGGTGACTACTGTTCTCAGACAAGAAGCATAAACAAGGCCAAAGTCCCCTTAGAGTTTAAACTGAAGTATTACAACACAGTTTTCAAATGAAAGTGCTTTGGACGCTTGGCTATTTGTGGGAGAGGGTGCGGAGAGGTTAAATGAAAGGAAACCCAGCAACAAAAACGTACAGCATACGTTGACTATATCCAATTACAAAATGCAAAACGCTTGTTTTTTTTCTCAATAGTTAACATATATATGCTTTTACATATATACATAGTATACTCCTCAAGGCTCTCTCCCGGCCTCCCCTGTACACTGTGCCACTTAACTGGTTTCCATTTTCCTTTATTTCAGCCTGGTGAAAATTTTCTCAAGTCGTGCCGTTGCAACTAAGAACAGAGCATTCCCTAGATGAAACTCAACACACATATGCCGAAAAGCATGAGGTTTTGCTCCAGGAGCATCGGAAAAGCGCTCAGACGATGAACAAGGAAGCCCTGCGAATGCCCTGCTTGTGTGCTGGCTGCTTCCTCGGGGCTGTGGGGTCCCTGGCAGAGCAGCCGGCAACTTACTGCTCAGAGGTGGCCCGGGGTGGAGCGCGGGGGTGGGGTGGGGGGGACAACCATGCGGTCTCCCCTCCAACAACAACAAACCCAAAACAACGAAATTTGGAGATGCAGTGGGACATTCTTTCACAAAGTAGCTTCTATCAGTCCTGTTTGATTTTCTTTAATAAGTCTGTTCTTTTCAAATGACTTAATGATTGTCAGAATTTTACCGAGGGCCAAGTGATCTCAGTGAGTTATGGTGTTTTTTTTTTAAAAAAAAAAAATAGTAATAAAACAAGTAAACAAACACACAAAGAAAATGACTATAAGCACTTTCGTAACACTTGAAATGTGTAGGGCCTATCAGACTGCTTTCTAACAAGGATTAATTTCACGAAAGGATCTCCCTGTAACCACCACGAGTATTGCTCTTAAACAAAGAATGGGATTGAAGATCAGAAAGAATAACCTGTGATGAAAGGTCAAGCAGGCTGGAGACAGGAGAACACTTCCATTTGCTTTTGCCAGGAAAGAATGTAACTTGTCCGGGGCAGGGTGTAGGGGCGGGGTGGGGGAGGGCTGCTGCTATTAACACTCTAAGATACTATTTACAGCTGCTTCTAAAATGGAGTCGGTTTCTACAATGCCTTCACTGTGGTCCGGGATGAACTTTTCCAGGCAGTTTTCCTGCGAAGCCATTGGAGAAAAGTTGGGGAAATCTAACTCAACAGAGCCGCTAACCGTGGGGTCACTCTGGGGCTGCCGCCCAGCCTTTTTGAGTTCCAAGATGTTCTTAAATGTTGTTTCTAAACTCTTAGTGAGCTGGAGGTCTGGCTGGGGCTCACCCGACCCTTTCATGATGTCTGTGTGTAAAACTTCATTCTTTGGAGAATTCCTCAGAGTTTTGTCCTGGAAGGAATTGTTACACGTCATCTCCAAGTGAGAATCTACTAGGATGCTTGAGAGTTTGCTCTCAGTACCGTGATCTGGTCTGGATGAGGTTTTCCGGTGCCCTTCGGGGCCGGGAGAGCACTCGCTGGCCTTCGTGGACTCTCTCCGGCTTGTTTTCTCTTCGGATGCACTCCGGTACTGTGCTAAGCCCACTTTGTCGAATTTCAGTGCTCTGCCGAGGCATTCAGTTTTTTTAGAAACGTTTCCTTCTGCGGAGACCACGATGTGATTAGGCACTAGATGAAACTGGTCATGATTCGTCGGTTCTCGGCTTTGGGCCTTGGCTGTCAGGTGCAGAGAGCTGGGCGCTTTACTGCCATGCTGGTCACTCCGGCCAAACTGTGTCTCATGAGCAGCTTTATCAGGTTTGAAGGAACAACAGAAATCAGCCTGAAAACCCTCTGGGAATGGGAGCAAAAAGAACACTAATGAGTGAATGAGATAGGAAGAACTATATGGCAGACCCCCAGTGGGTCAAGTGCAAATCCAGCCGAGCCCAGCAAACCAGCTTTCGTGTCCAGGAACACGCAGAAGCACCGCACTTGAGGGGGCTTCCTGTGAAAGTAACCATGGCTTCCAGACAAGAAGCTTAAACCTCTTTGAAAAAGTAGCTGCTTGGTGGGTGACAAATGGGAAAACCAAACAGGCAAAACCTCCACTTTGTCTTGATATCTTAGTGTTCTCTCTCTCTCTCTCTCTTTTTAAAGTTTATTTACTTACGTATGTAAGTAATCTCTATACCCAACTTGGGGCTCAAACTCACAACCCCAAGATCAAGAGTGTTCTGATCCAGCCAGGCACCCCTCTTCGTGTTATCTTTAGCTAGTTTTTAAATTACTGCTCTGAAATAGTCTGAAAACAGAAATTAGATGCTAATATCAGCTTGGTTTCTCCCTTGGAGCAGAGGGCTGTGGAATGAGGCTTTAGGGCAGGGTGGGAGTAGATACAACTACTTCTGTCTTTGGGTGATGGCATTTCGGTCCCTATAGACACATGTAAGGGGACCTGGAGTTATAGCTGCACTTTGCCAGGACCACAAAACAAATGGTCAACACGATTCCAAAATGACGCCTGCTTGGAAGGACAATGGTGTATGGAAGAACCGGGTCTATGAGTGAGCACTGGACTGTGCCAGCCTTGAAGAGCCCAGGATGACAAGAGAAATTTATGAGGATTTAGGAGGTTGAGGGCACGGAAGCAGACTGCTGTTACAGAAGAGAAGAAGTGAAATAGGGCTTTAATGACATCTGTAGAAACAAAATGTGAATTTCTTCATCAAATCACAAAATATGAGATGTAGGGGATACAGCCTTGAAATGTACAAAGAAGACTCCAGGGGTGCCTGGTGGCTCACCTGATGGAGTGTCCAACTTTGATTTTGGCTCAGGTCATGATCCTAGGGTCGTGGGATTGAGCCCCGTGCTGTGTGTGAAGCCTGCTTAAGATTCTCTCTTTCTCTCCCTCTTCCCCTCTCCCCTGCTTGCACTCTCTCTCTCTCTCTAAAAAAGTTTTAAAATAATATTTAAAAGGAAGACTCCAGGGGCACCTGGGTGGCTCAGTCGGTTAAGCATTGACTTTGGCTCAGGTCATGATCTCACAGTTTATGAGTTCGAGCCCTACATCGGGCTCTGTGCTGACAGCTCAGAGCCTGGAGCCTGCTTCGGATTCTGTGTCTCCCTCTCTCTCTGCCCCTCCCCTGTTTGTGCTCTGTCTCTTTCTCTCTCTCTCAAAAATAAATAAACATTAAAAAAAGTAAATACATAAATAAAGAAGACTCCATCCGACAAACACTGGCTGTGCAGGCACAATACAGAGGGGGGTGAAGGTGACACGCAGGTCTGGGGGGCTGTGATGAAGTAGGAAGATTTATCCATAAGCCCAACTCATCAAAAGGCAATAGGAGATTTCAAGTTCTAAGAAAAAGAGATAGAATTATATCCTACATCATTCTTTTCCTTTTTGGAAAGATTTGAGGATTCTCCTAAGTACACAGCATTTCTTTCAGACACTCCCTTCAGACTGAGTGTAAGGATCATTTATTCTCTTTAGAAATTTCATGAGCCACGTCAGACACAAGGCAGAACCTTTAACAACTGGAAAAGAAGTTAGGGGAATGGAAATAAAGCCACTGGAAAATAATAGTCCAACAGTAGGGGAATGGAGTAGCTACATTCTCAAATTAAAGTTACAAAAAATTTATTAGATATTATTTTGAAGACTCTAGCAAATGATAAGGACTTCAGATATGTTAAATGGAAGCCAATTAGAATAACAAAATCATATTTAGCATATGACATATGGTTATAACTATACATAAATGAGGCATGCAAATAGGAACCGGAGCTGGAAGGAAACTTGGAGAAATAAAAACTTTTCTTCTATAGGATGGTGCAAGTATGGGTAAAATTTATATTCCATGAACTGTGATAATGATATTTGATTTAAAACATTTCAGGAGCGCCTGGGTGGCTCAGTTGGTTGGGCGTCCGACTTCGGTTCAGGTCACCATCTCACAGTTCATGGGTTCGGGCCCCGCGTCAGGCTCTGTGCTGACAGCTCAGAGCCTGGAGCCTGCTTCGGATTCTGTGTCTCCCTCTCTCTCTGCCCCTCTCCTGCTTGCACTCTGTCTGTCTCCCCAAAATAAAAAAAACATTAAAAAAAAAAAACATTTTAGAGGCCAGGGGCACCTGAGTGGCTCAGTCTGTTAAGTGTCCAACTTCAGCTCAGGTTGTGATCTCACAGTTCATGAGTTAGAGACCCACATCGGGCTCTGTGCTGACAGCTCAGAGCCTGGGGCCTGCTCTGGAATCTGTGTCTCCCTCTCTCTCTGCCCCCCTTCCCCTTGCACTCTCTCTCAAAAATAAACATTAAAAAAAATTAAAAAAAATTTTTTTTAGAGGCCAGAGAAAAGTAAGGAGGATTCTTATTTATTTGGAGGATTCTTTTTTTTGTTTGTTTTCCTAAGATTTTATTCTTAAGTAATTTCCACACCCAACATGGGGCTTGAACTCACAACACTGAGATCAAGAGTCACGCTCCACTGACTGAGCCAGCCAGGCGCCCTGGGAGGATTCATTTTTATTTCGTTCAGAAAACTTTTTTTAAACGTTTATTTTTGAGAGAGAGAGTGAGAGAGTGCGAGCACATGCGAGCTGAGGAGGAGCAGGGACAGAGAGGGACAGAAGATCCAAAGCAGGCTCCGTGTTGATAGCAGAGAGCCCCATGTGGGGTTCCAACTCATGCACAGTGAGATCATGACCTGAGCTGAAGTCAGATGCTTAACCAACCAAGCCACCAAGGTGCCCTGGGAGGATTCATTTTTAAAAGGCAGATTGTGGGTCAAATCTAATGGCATTCTGTAGGGACCAAGGGCAGGCCACCCCAACAACACAATGGCATACTGATTATTTTGGATTAAAACTACTTAAAAAAACAGCTTGTACAAGGATACTCTGACCCTCCTTGGCTCCCTGAGAGCAGGAAATAAATCCCCCATGTGAAAGGTGCCCTCCCTGTACCAAGAGGCAGAGAGATATCCTCATCACCAGAAACATGGAATTCAGGGCCAAGAAGGATGTATGAACAACCCTTGTTACTTTTCACTAATTTACCACTCCAGTCCAAATTCTGTTTTGAATTCCTTACTAAGTGAAGTCCCAGAGTTAAGTCTCTTTATCGTATCAATTCCTCATAGATTTATTGTCTCTTTGTCTAAAAAGTAGAAAAACTGCCTGCCTTGGTTACTCTTTCAGTCTCAACTTCATTATTGGACCTTTGTACACATGTAATAAAACTTTTTTGGGGGCGCCTGGGTGGCTCAGTCAGTTGAGCCTCTGACTTTGGCTCAGGTCATGATCTCACAGTTGGAGCCCCACATTGGGCTCTGTACTGACAGCCAGGAGCCTGGAGACTGCTTCGGATGCTATGTCTCCTTCTCTCTCTGCCCCTCCCCACTTTGTGCTCTGTTTCTCAAAAATAAATGTTAAAAAAATAAAATAAAACTTTTGTTTCCTCCTATTAATAGGTCTTATGTAAATTTAATTCTTAGCCCAGCTAGAAAAACTTTGGACAGAGGGAAATTTCTTCCCCCCCTTCAACGAAATTAGTGGGAAACTGACAGAGTGAGAGAAAGGTACTTAAATGGAGCATCTCAATTTACAAGCTTGTGGGCAGGGACCCTACAATGCCTTGCAAATAGTAAGACAACTCAGTAATTTGCTGAGGCTTAAATGCTTTGGGGAAGGCTTCTGACTTAATTTTGTTCTCAAAAACTAGAAAAAGAATGAGAATTTTACGTTTATAATGGGGGAAAATAATCACGTAACAAATGTTGAATTCCAGGTTGGATTTTCTAGGCTATAGGCCTTCTTAGAGTATGCCTACACTGCTCTCATTCTGTTTTTTTTTCTCCCCAGAATTCATTTTATTTATTGTATTGTATTATATAATATTTTAAAGTTTAAAAAATTTTTAAAGTTTAAATTAATTTATTTTGAGAGAGAGGGAGGGTGAGCAGGGGAGGGGCAGAGAGAGAGGGAGGGAGAGAGAGAATCCCAAGCAGGCTCCACACTGTAAACTTGGACCCTGATGTGGGGCTTGAACTCAGGAACCATGAGATTATGACCGGAGGTGAAATCAAGAGTTGGGTGCTTAACCACTGAGCCACCCAGGCATCCCCTCCAGAATTCATTTTGTACCTTCAGGTTTTGTAACCAGAGGTGGTTCAGACAGACTCCCCAAAGGCCCATGGCCCGGACCCCGTAAGTCCGTCCCTCTCCTCTACTTTCCCTCTGACGTTTCTTACCAGGGTCTACAAGTGCCAGACGCTTGTCTCGGGACAGAGAAGCTCTTTCCTCCTGGTTGAACATTCTATCGATCATCACCATCTCAGCAGAGGGATTGATCCGCTAAAAACGAGAGAGTCCGGTCATTTCAGATGCCTTTTAACAAGTGCAAACATCCCACTGTGTCTTTGAAACAAACGAAGCAACCAGACATGAGGATTTGGTGTTTAGGTTCTAGTCTTGTCCCATTTAGTCACATTTTTTTTAAAGAAATCTTTTTCTTTAAATGTTTATTTATTTTGAGAGAGAGAGAGTGCACGCACATGCGAGCTCAGGGGGAGGGGGTGGGGAGGACAGAGAGAGATGAGAGAGAGAATGCCAAGCAGGGCTCCGTGCTAACAGCACGGGGCTAGATCCCATGAATTATGAGGTCATGACCTGAGCCAAAATCAAGAGTCAGACACTTAACTGCCTGAGCCACCCAGGTGCACCTCTGTTTAGTCACATTTATCCTTATCATGTAGGAATGCATTTTTTAAAATTGTATTTTGGGGGAAAAAGTGATTTACACATTGATACAAAATTCAAAAGGTACTAAAGAGGATGTGAAAAATAAGCCTGCCTTCTTGGCTTGCCCTGCCTTTCCCTGGGGGCACCTGCACCTACCAGTGTTACTAGACTCTTCTAGACTGATTTTATGCACACACATGCATTGACATTCTTCTTTATTTCTGCACACAAATGGTAGCAACTACACACATTGTTCTGTATCTTTCTTATTTCCTTCTCTGCTTACTAATACGTTAAAAGTCTTTTCATTGCATGACCTTTTTTTTTAATAGAAGATAATTTGACCAAATAGGTGGGCCTTTCCTCAAAAATGGTACTCTTTTTTGACATCTCAGCATTTTGTTTCTGAAATGGTTGTTAAAATGAGAACAACTATTTCAGGCTTTGGAGGCACAAATTTAAGTAAATATATATATATATATATATATACATATATATATATATATATATATGTATATATATACATATATGTATATATATATATATATTAAAAAAATTTTTTTTAACGTTTATTCATTTTTGAGAGAGACAGAGTGCAAGCAAGGGTGGGGCAGAGAGAGAGGGAGACAGAATCCGAAACAGGCTTCAGGCTCCAATCTGTCAGTACAGAGCCTGACACAGGGCTCGAACCCACGAACTGTGAGGTCATGATCTGAGCCAAAGTTGGACACTTAACCCCCCAGGTGCCCCAATGTGTGTGTGTGTGTGTGTGTGTGTGTATGTGTGTGTGTGTGTGTATGTGTGTGTGTGTGTGTGTGTGTAT
Organism: Panthera pardus; assembly: GCF_024362965.1. Lineage (NCBI taxonomy): Eukaryota > Metazoa > Chordata > Mammalia > Carnivora > Felidae > Panthera > Panthera pardus. The sequence goes on from NW_026526732.1 coordinate 139,151,853, forward strand.
AGTTAAGTAAACATAAACACACATGTATTTACACTGTACTGTCTATGTGCACAATGTAGTTCAACTAAGTTCCCAAGGGACATTTTCAAAGTTAATTTTAAATTTAAGACTGCTTGTAAGAGGCCAATTTATAGGTTAAGGCTGATACGATTTTAGAATTGTTTCTAAAATCTCAGAAGAGGTTTGGTCTTTCTACCATTTCCTGAGGTATCTTACATTTTTCTCTAATTAACGGATGCTTTAAAACTAATTTTAGTGTCTATTTAGGGAGATGAAAAGACTCTGGAATTAAGACAATGGTGATTATTGCACAACCCTACAAATATACTGAAAACCATCAAGTTGTACATTTATATTTATTTTTGTCCACATTTATGTTTTTTAGTAGGCTTCATGTCCAGCATGGAGCCCAGCATGAGGCTTGAACTCAAGACTGTCAGGTCAAGACCTGAACTGAGATCAAGTGTCGGACGCTAAACTGACTGAGCCACCCAGGCGCCCCCAAGGCGTACGTTTTTAAATCGTGCAGGGATTTTATGGCATGTTCATGATCACTCCGTTAAAAACAAGACAAAACCAATTTTAACATCTGTTGTCACCTCGTCTTTTCAGATGTCACTCTGAACAACCTTCGCCACATCTCTGGGCTGGTGAGAGGCGGCTGGCAGCATCAGAGTGTGGATGGTGGCTGGGGGGTGCCCAGCCAGACCAGATGGTCCCCGTCTACCTTCTAGCTCTGTTAGTTACTCTGCAAGCTCACTGGCTGTGGAATGTTAGGCAAATGACTTAGCCAAAGCACTGGTTTCCTCGTTTGGGGCCAGGAAAGCCACAGCACTCACTAGGTGTGATCGCGCGTGGAAAGCGCACCAGATGCCAAGTGCTGTAGTATCTGTGCCTTTTAAACTATGCTGGGAAAATGTGATTCCCTGAGGTTTTTTTCTCTCTGAATTAGTAGCTGTGACCTGTAGAGTTTTAAAAAAAACAACTATGCGTGGTAGCAGCGTTTTTACCATGGCATCTTCTAGAAGCAGGCATCTGTATTTGTTAAGCATCGCTTGGGTCCTTTTTAGGAGCTGAGTGGCAACTGTTTCAAATTCATTGTCGACTTAAAAAAAAAAAAAGGAGAGAAAGAGAGAAAATGGTAAGACCGTGCAAATCACCACTAGGGCTTATCTCTCTTAGGCCCGAAATGCATTACTCTTCCATTGCTCAAATCTGTCTTTTCTGTGACAGTTTTCTCTTCCTAGATTAGCTTTCCTTGTTTAAACAAGCTTCTGCGCTGCTTTTCTCACGGTCCATTGTTATGTGATCAAGCAAGTCATTTCAATACTAGCTTATGTTAACTTAAATCAGGAAGCCAAGAGCATAACGCTTTTAACATCACCTATAAAGGAAAACCACGTAACACAGACGTGCAATAAATATCAATGAACAGAGAATGATCTGCTGGTCTAGGTGGCCGTACCCCCTCTCCCTTCAATGGTATGAAAGACGAAAACAGTTGAAACAACGCAGTCCTGCTGTCTGGGGTGGGCCGACTGGTTTTTATGTGAGGACACAAACTAGTTCATGATATCCTGCAGGTCATGGTGCAGTGGCTCTGGCCTTTGCCTGCCGGTCTCCAAAGGTTTCACATTTTCTAATCACTCCGAGTCTTCACATCTCTGTATAATTCGGGATCTGGACCCTATTCCCGGGAACTCCCAGGGAAGCTCCCAGGGGACTGACAGGGACACCACTGTACTCAGATCAGAGACCCCAGCCAGGGAAGCAAGACCAGTGGCAGCCGAGGGAGGCATTCAAGCAGTGGAAGGGAACTACCAGAGTCCAGGCTTGGGGACGGTGGTGGGAAGGGTGGGGGGGAGGGCGGGCCCAACTCCGTTGTGCATCTGTGAGAGGCATCGGAATGGCGGGGTTCCAGGTTGGTAATGGGGCTCCCAGCCTTAATCTTTTTTGCCAGTTTCTTGACATACAACAATGCCCTAGACTCACTTTGGAACCTTGAAGAATGCTTGTGAGGGCTAAAGTATCTCTCTAATTCATAAAACTGGTAGTAGCAGCTAAGGGTATGCAATCTGCCTCAATACAAAAAATCACTGGCTAGAGTACCTGCTTCTGAGCCATCCCGCCTGCAGCCAGTAGTCCAGACAATGCTTTGGACTCACTGCCCCCAAATCTGTCAATAAAATACTCTGACATCTGCATATCCCTTCACAGAATATTGAGAAGAGTAAGTCACATAACCCTAAACATGGACCAGGAGATTGAGTAAATTGGGAACAAGTTAGGTCTGTGATTAAAAACACTAACGTGCCTACTGTCTGGGAGCTACGTGGCTCTCGCTCTTCTGTGGGGCATCCATAGGATGGTGTCTGGTGTCACAGTGGCACTCTGGGGTTACAGCCTGTTTACCTTTCTTCAAGTCTTCCTCGGTGGGCATGGAGCCCTGGCACACGTGGTAGGAGAGTAGCCTCTGCACCGCATCACTTAGTGATCGGAACTGACTTTTATCAGGTGTCACAGCGTGGGCTTGGTCCCTCTGTAACTGCTGGAGAATGCTTTAAAAGAGAAATTGCCCATGTCAGTGGAGATCCACGGTAGGAAACCTAATTGCGATTTGCATGCAAAGAAATTAAGACCTACAGGAATGTTATTATTCACAGTATGGCAGCTCTGTTTTTTTACTTCATAGGCGTTTACCAAACCATGCTTCTCCTCAGAGACCCTTCAGCCAATCGAAGGGTATGTGGCATGCTGGAAAGACCAAGAACTATTCTTCTTAAGAACAAAAGAGCCAACAGTAGACTCAAACTATATATGATACACAGCTGACCCTTCAGCAACATGGGAGGCTGGGGGCACTGACTCCCCGCAGAGTCAGAAACCCACAGAGAACTTGACTTTCCCCAAACTTTACTAATGGCCTCCTGTGGACTGGAAGCCTTACTGATTACACAGTCCACTAATATATAGTTTTTATATTATATGCATTATACAGAGAAAAGAAAACGTTATTAAGAAAATCGTAAGGAACAGAAAATACATCGATAGAAAATACATTTTCTGCATTTATCAGAAAAAATCTGCATATAAGCGGACCTGCACAGTTCAAATCCGTGATGTTCAAGGGTCACTGTATTTATAGGTCCTAATAGAAACAAACTATAGGAAATTATTTTCAAAGTACATTAAAAAAATATTATATACATTATATATATATATACACACACACACACACATATTGTATACACACACACACACACACACACACACACACACATATATATACATTATAACCTGACTTCTGTTGTATATTTATTGAAGGTTAGGAACCTAGAGAAATGGTCAAAATGAGTCATTTCCAAGGGTCACTTACAAAGCTCCTTTAGTTAGTTGTTTTGTAGCAGGCCGCTTTTGTCCTCCTGAATGACTATCCACCTAAAGACAAAACATACCTCTTATTACTCCCTTTCGTAGAAACAATAAGCAGAATGTAGTTACACATAGTTATGTTACAGATATTTTCAATTCCCTATCCAGAGCATATTCTTTTTTAAGTTTAAGTTTATTCATTTATTTTGAGAGAGACAGAGAGAGCGCACAAGCATGAGAGATGGAGAGAGAATCCCAAGCAGGCTGTGCACTGTCAGCACAGAGCCAACGTGGGGCTCGAACTCACAGACTGTGAGATCATGACCTGAGCTGAAATCAAGAGCTGGATGCTTAACCAACTGAGCCACCCAAACACCCCTTTGTTTTGATTTTAATTAAAAACCTTTGTTTTAATTTTTTATTTTACAGAGAAAGAGTGTGTGAGTCGGGGAGAGGGGCAGAGGGAGAGACAGAGTCTTAAGCAGACTCCACGTTCAGCGCAGAGCCCGATGTGGGACTCAATCCCAACACCTTAGGACCATGACCTGAGCTGAAATCAAGAGTCTAACGCTCAACTGCCTGAGCCACCAGGTGCCCCTCAAGAGCATATTCTAAGAATGGGGACTGTACCCCGCTAAAAAAATAAAACAAGCCAGTCCACAGACCCATGTAGCAAAGTCACACCGTGTCAATATTATGGAAAGCTGTACTATCAGTTCCCTGGAAGGGATTGTATTTAAAGCCTGAATCTCCAACTCTATAAATGCATCATTAGATTTTTGAAGTATATTTGTGGGTACCAACTCCATGAACATCTGAAAATCCCTTAGCTATTACAGTCAAGGTGTGTGATTTAGTAGGTAATTTCTCTCTTTTTTTCCTTTAAGTAAACTACACCCCAACATGGGGCTCAAACTTATGACCCTAGATCAAGAGTTGTGAGCTCTACTGACTGAGCCAGCCAGGTGCCCATGGTAGGGCATTTTTTATGTCAATGTTAAGGGAACAAACATGACTTATGTCAGAATCTGAGAACTGAACCAGATCCTTCACGGAGTATTCCAGGCGGGCCCAGACTATAACAAGTTTCATTAAACTATGAATTGGGGTTTGATTGAGAAGAAACTAAGGGCTCAGCAAGCTGAAAACAAAAATATTTTTCCTTCCTTTTTAGATCAGTGGTTCGGTTAAAAGGCCACAGAAACGGACTATTTCATATATTCCTGGTTGCTACAGCAGAAAAATAAAAAACTCTTGGTATAACTAAGAGGAACAGATCTACTTCAGTTATGATAATGAGTGACACCACTGAATAGTAAACTACATGTTTTTAGTGCCTACTATGTATCGGCTACTAGTATATTATTATGGTTATCATTATTGTTTTAATGTTTATTTTTGAGAGAAGGAGAACGTGAGCGGGGAAGGGGCAGAGAGAGGGGGACAGAGGATCCGAGGGTCCCCATTGACAGTAGTGAGCCCAGTGCGGGGCTCGAACTCACAAACTGTGAGATCACGACCTGAGCCAAAGTCGGATGCTCAACCGACTGAGCCGCCCAGGAGCCCCAGCTTCCAGTCTATTATTAATTCATGAGGAAATGACAGTGCTGTAATGTGAGAAATAGAATAGACACATGAACCCCATAAACATTAACAGAACACAGCCTGGCCTGTCGGGAAGGTCTTCAGTGAGCAAGCACACTTTTGTGTGTAGATGATACCAGGCGGCAACCACCAAGCGGGAGATGACACACCTACATTTCCTCCCAATTATGCTCAACCTTAGGAAGAAGCTATGCAAATTGTCCTCTACCTGCACAGCTGGCTGGCCAGGAGATGATCCAACTACCTTTTCCTGCTGTGGCTGTGCGGTTCCTAAGGACACCGGTATAACTTTGCTTCCAGAATCCTGCCCTATTAGAATGAACACATAAGACAACAGAAACAGTCAATCGGGCCCCTTATATCACCCCTAGAGGCCAATGGATGTGGGTTACTGAATGTTCTGAGAACGATTTCTTTATCACGAATGCTTGCTCTGAGGAAGGACGGTGGGAAGTACATTTATCTACAGAAGTCCTAGCGGCAGATGTCAGGATTAGTAAAGCCTACGTGGTAATAAATAGAAAGTAGATACATAAATCAATGGGAATAAATAAAAGCTGCCAGTGTTACAGTTTCGAATTATCGAAGGTCTGAGGAACAGGCCTCGAGCCAGTCACTACGGCAGTATTACTGGACAGCCAGCCAGGATTACGACACCCCAAAATGCTCACGAACGATGTAAGGGATGGGAGGCCCAAGCAGGAGGCTGATTACAAGTGTTCCTGCTTTTGTCTTTTTCAGTATTTACTGAGCAGTGCAGGTATTCAAAACTTTAGAAGGAACGGAAGACATAGCCCACAATATTTTTAGTCTTGGCGGGGGGGGGGGGGGGGGATTCCAAATATATATAAATAAAATGACATGAGGATAGTTACAGAGTCCCTTGTGCCATAGGACACTGGATTTTGTTGTTTCCGAGCAGCACATTTCCCCCCAAATTAAGTGCGTCATAATTTAATTAGAAGTGCGTTTTGTTTTTCTTTCTTAGTAGTGTATAAAATGAAAGTGGGGATTGCAACATGGTTTATCATTCGGGGGGGAAAGGAGGCAGAAGGAACGGTCAGGGTGGGGAGGAGGCTGAATGGGAAGGGCTACATGCAGGGTGAGGGGTGGGAAGAGAGTGTCCTCTGGATTTGGGGAGACAGGGGACGGCTGAGGGGAGATTACTGTGAAGGCTCCTGACCTGGCAGTGCGGTGTTCAGGAGGCCAGGGATCTGTGCTTGCCTCAGGCCATCTGTGGTCTTGGAAGCGGATATGGGGGAAGTCTGATTCAAACCTTTTTTCTGAGCCTGCGAAAAATATTGCCAAGAGGAAAAGTTAATTTCGTGACTAAAGGCTGTAACAGATTCCTCAAAACACCAATTAGGCCAGTTAATGCCTACCCGGCATCACTGTCAGGTTAGATTACAAAACAAAAGCAGAGTTTTCCGTCACTCTCCTACCACGCTGGGAGGACCGCAAGCAGCGCCCTTTAAAACGCTACAGGCGAGCCGAATTTTCTCAGTGCCATTCACGGGGATGCTGAGTTGATGCCAGACTGCTTTCTTGCCCCGGGACTGTGGTGCCCAGACACAAAGGCAGAGCCAGAAGCTCACTTTCTATCCGCAGTAATTTTCTAGCCTGCAGGGACTATGATCCCAACTACCAGAACCTATGGGGGCGGGGTGCTGCACGGACTCTGAGCACCTGGTCAGGGTCCAAGCGCCAGCCCCAAACCTACTGTGAGCACGCACTGCTGTGTAGATGATCTAGAGTACGTGTCACCCCTGCCACCGGTATGTCTCCCATTCGCATCATGTCAACATCAGGGTGATGTGCTTCTTTTCTATAAATGAGGACATGAACTGGATGAAGTTTAGGGACTGACAAGTTCCTTGTAGCTCTAAAAAGATCTGTTATCTCTATGATCCATTTAAAGGAAGATGATAAAGGGCTTTTAAATTACTCTCAATTTTTGGGGCGCCTGGGTGGCTCAGTCGGTTAAGCGTCCGACTTGGGCTCAGGTCATGATCTCACGGTCCGTGAGTTCGAGCCCCGCGTCGGGCTCTGTGCTGACAGCTCAGAGCCTGGAGCCTGTTTCAGATTCTGTGTCTCCCTCTCTCTGACCCTCCCCCGTTCATGCTCTGTCTCTCTCTGTCTCAAAAATAAATAAACGTTAAAAAAAAAATTAAAAAAAAAATAAATTACTCTCAATTTTTAACCTTCTGTGTCATTACTGCTTCATAGTGCAATAAGTTTTCAGAGTTTTTTCTTCAGTTTTATATTTTCTATTCTATCAGTGGATTGAGAATTTAGTGCAGCCATCCCCACGGGGGACTTAAACTATGACCTTGGCCTGATTAAAATGTTCCCACCAACCATTCATGTGTGGGCACTCACACAGTCTTTAGCAATGCCTGACCATTGGCCAAGTAAGTTCATGCTGACATTTCTATTCTAAGCGATCAATTATCTATTTGGTTCTCTCCTCTAATACAAAAATGGAGAGGGATTTCTTTTTAGAGCTATACATCCTTTTTGTGTCCTTAGTGTTTATTTATTTATTTTTGGGTGACAGAGAGAGAGAGAGAGAGAGAGGGAGGGAGGGAAGGAGGGGCAGAGAGAGAGAGAGAGAGAGAGAGAGAGAGAGAGAGAATCCCAAGCAGGCTCCGCACTGTCAGCACAGAGCCCGACGCAGGGCTTGAACTCACGAACACTGACATCATGACCTGAGCTGAAGTCAGATGCTTAACTGACTGAGCCACCCAGGTGCCCTGAGAGAGATGTGACATCACCCCAGAAGGAAGAGGTCACTACAAAGTTGGAAATGGTCACCTTGCTCATCCTTCCATTAGCAGGGAAGGTCAGACCTACACCATTCTACGCAGACAGCTAATACATTTTTAGTAACAAAACCCGGAGGGGAAATTTTCCAGTGTTCACAGCATTTCACCTAGAACATAACTCTGCTCTCCTAGTGTTGGTAGCTGTCCACACGGAGGACACTGGGGTTGCGGGGAGGTCTGGGGAAAACGGTGAGGACCCTCTCAGATATTTCCAGGGGATGAACACTAAGGGCCACCTTGAATAAAAAACAAACAGATAAAAGTTGGGAAAATGTGGCTTCACAGGGCAAGGCTATATACTACATGGAACTCTGAACTAACCAGACCACCAAGAATAGATGGACCAGAGTGAATATGTTCCAGTGACCGCAGTCCTTACGGTAGTGCTGTTAATACACAGTTTGGGAATTTTTCCCAATGTGCCTAGTTCGCACGAAACAGAAGAATGTCAGTCATCCTTACTGCTTTAGAGTATACAACTTTTTTTTTTTTTTTTTTTTTTTTTTTTGCATTGGGGACTTCAACGTTTTTTATTTGTTTTTGGGACAGAGAGAGACAGAGCATGAACGGGGGAGGGGCAGAGAGAGGGAGACACAGAATCGGAAACAGGCTCCAGGCTCCGAGCCATCAGCCCAGAGCCCGACGCGGGGCTCGAACTCACGGATCGCGAGATCGTGACCCGGCTGAAGTCGGACGCTTAACCGACTGCGCCACCCAGGCGCCCCTACAACTTTTTTTTTTTTAAATAAAAATGGCATTACCCAGCCTGATCTTCCACCTTACTTATCAGACATGACCTAAAATGATTCACAGTTACTAAACAGATGAACGAAACAAAATTTCTACAGCAGCACCTGGGCGGCTCAGTGGGTTAAACATCTGACTCTCGACTTCCACTCAGGTCCTGATCTCATGGTTCGTGAGATCGAGCCCTGCGTCGGGCTCTGCACTGGCAGCTTGGAGCCTGCTTGGGATTCTCTCTTTCTGCCCCTCCTCTGCTTATGTGCTCTCTCTCAAAATAAATAAATACACATTAAAAAACAAACAACCCCCCTGCATACATAAGCGATAAAACTATACAGCAAAGCAAGAAAGAGATCACCAGGAAAGTCAGGAGAAGGGCTGTGGTTCGGAAGGCATATAGAGGGGGCTGGTTTCTGGGGCTACTTGGCAATATTCTATTTCTTGAGTGGTTACGTGGATGGGAATTTGCTTTTGAATTCTTTGTTAACCGTTCGATCATGTCTTCCACATTTTTTTTCTAAATGTGTGCTCTTTCACAACACAGAAGAGTGAAAGGGAAAAAAACCCAGAACAACCTCATGTCCAAGCCTGAAAATGAAAGTACTGTTGTGTCTAAAAACAAGGAAACTGAGGCGCCTGGGTGGCTCAGTCGGTTAAGCAGCCGACTTCGGCTCAGGTCACGATCTCGCGGTCCGTGAGTTCGAGCCCCGCGTCGGGCTCTGTGCTGACAGCTTGGAGCCTGGAGCCTGCTTCGGATTCTGTGTCTCCCTCTCTCTGACCCTCCCCCGTTCATGCTCTGTCTCCCTCTGTCTCAAAAATAAATAAATGTTAAAAAAAAAAATAAAAAAAAAAACAAAAACAAGGAAACTGTCTGAAGGGGACCCTCTCGTTTGAGCACATGTGGGAGTGTTTTGTAGTCCCCTTGCCCACCTGTGTGGGTGCCAAGCATTGGCATCAGTGCGTTTTCATCTTACCCCTGCCTGTGTCCTCAAGTACGCCTTCCCTCGGGAGGAGGACGGTCACTCCAGTTGTCCCACTGTGGGGTAATTGCACAGGTTGGGCTGGGGCGGGTAGGGCCAGGGTGGTGTTAGAGTCAGAATGCATGGGGGGAGCCTGGCCTGGGCCCTGCAGTGGCATAACCTCAGTCCAGCTGGTCTGTATGTTCGGAAAGCTCTGTGCCTTAGGGACCACTCTGTCTCCAGAAGTTAGCTGCCCGCTCCCAGTCTACATATTTTCAGGGCCGGACTTTGGTCTGTCTGGGTCACTGCTGTATTCCTGGCACCAGAACGGGGCCGGCACCACAGTGAGCGCACAGCAAACAGTTATTCAGTAAACTGTGTGAATGAATTCCACTGCAGTGCACGTCACGGGGGTCCATCCCTCCTCCCAGCCCCCCCCCCCAACCCCTCAGGATCCATCACTTCTCTCCTGTTCCCCAAAACTTCAGGTTGCCCACAACTGACCATCTTTTCCAGAAGTGAAATTTACCACCTGTCCTGTTTCCTGAACTCTTAGAGAAGCCTTGCTCTTTAAATACATTTTCTTGACAAACAGACTGTTTAAGGATACTTTGTTGAGAATTTGGCTCTAAGAAATCTGCTAACATCAGTATACATTTTAATGCTTTAGATCCTATGGATTATCTTTGATATCATGTAAACATACAGAAGAACCCCAACAAATCAAAATATTTGATATGTCAACCTCCCCTTCTGGGGTATACTTTGAAAGAAACCAATTACAACCTAGCAAGACAATATTCACCTAACAACAGGCATTTACTGAATGAGGGAGACCACTGGGGGGCTCTGTCCAGCCACACTCCCCTCTGGGAGTTGTCCTATTGCCACAGAAACGGGTTGGAGCCAGGAAGGTTGAAGACACAAAGGTGTGTTACCTGCCAGAGGCATCGAGGGTTAAACTTTAGGAAAGGAAGGAGCACTTTTTCTTCCATCTAAAAGTGCCAAGCTTGGGGCCCCTGGGTGGCTTAGTTGGTTGAGCGCCCAACTCTTTTGATTTGGGCTCAGGTCATGATTCCAGGGTTGTGGGATTGAGCCCCATGTCGATCCCACGCTCAGCATGGAGCCTGCTTAAGATTCTTTCTCTCTCCCTCTGCCCCTCCCCTGCTCTTTCTGTAATAAAAATTTTTTAAATAAAATAAAAGTGCCAATCCTGCCAATGGAGCAGTTTATCCACCCAGAGGGGTACCTTTTTCTATTTTGGCTCAGAGGGGCACTTTTTCTTAATTTGAACAAAGGTCCTGTATACAGCAGTAGAGGCCCTGTATGGTCACTTCGTGTCACCCATGGCCCTGCTCCTCTGGCTATGGCTTACTGAGCCACAGTGGGTCATTAAGCTTCTGCTGGGAATTTTGAGTGGTGGTGGGGAATGGATACCCAAAGGCAGTGGCTCTCAAATGCAGGTTTATAGACTAGCTGCATCAAGATCACCTGGGGAGCTTCTGAAATACCAAGTTTCTGGGTTCTAGCCACAAGATTCAGAAATCCAATGTGGGCTTAGGAATTTAAAATTCTTCTCTGTCTCAAAAATAAATAAACGTTAAAAAAAAAAAAAAGGGGGCGCCTGGGTGGCTCAGTCGGTTAAGCGTCCGACTTTGGCTCAGGTCACGATCTCACAGTTCGTGAGTTCGAGCCCCACGTCGGGCTCTGTGCTGACAGCTCAGAGCCTGGAGCCTGTTTCAGATTCTGTGTCTCCCTCTCTCTGTCCCTCCCCCGTTCATGCTCTGTCTCTCTCTGTCTCAAAAATAAATAAACGTTAAAAAAAAAAAGGATTTAAAATTCTTGTATTTATTTATTTATTTATTTATTTAATGTTTATTCATTTTTTTTTTTTTAAATTTTTTTTTTTCAACGTTTTTTATTTATTTTTGGGACAGAGAGAGACAGAGCGTGAACGGGGGAGGGGCAGAGAGAGAGGGAGACACAGAATCGGAAACAGGCTCCAGGCTCCGAGCCATCAGCCCAGAGCCTGACGCGGGGCTCGAACTCACGGGCCGCGAGATCGTGACCTGGCTGAAGTCGGACGCTCAACCGACTGCGCCACCCAGGCGCCCCTAATGTTTATTCATTTTTGAGAGAGAGAGACACAGAGGATGAGTGGGGAGGGGCAGAGAGAGAGAGGGAGACACAGAATCCGAAGCAGGCTCCAGGCTCTGAGCTGTCAGCACAGAGCCCAACGCGGGGTTTGAACTCACAAACTGTGAGATCACTGCCTGAGCCAAAGCCTGACGCTCAAGTGACTGAGCCACCCAGGCACCCCAGGAATTTAAAATTCCAAAAAGCTCTCTTGATTCTTAGGCACTGCTAAGTTTTGGAAACCACTGCATTTGCATCGGAAGCCGGCCTGAGGTGGCCATTTTGGTGGAGAAGAGTGAGAGAGAACAATGAAGGACAGATAAAAGGCCACGCTGTCTTGAACAGGCTGAGGGAACAGCAGAAGCCTGATTTCTGACCTTATAAGGAGCTACACTGGACTTCCTGAATGTTCTCCTTTTTTGCTAAATGTGTTAGGGTGAGTTTGTTCGTTTTTTAGAAAAATTTTTAATGTTTTTAATGAGAGAGAGAGAGAGAGAGAGAGAGAGAGAGAGAGAGAGAGACAGTGCTTGAGTGGGGGAGGGGTAGAGAGAGGTGGGGAGACACAGAATCCGAAGCAGGCTCCAGGCTCCAAGCTGTCAGCACAGAGCCCGACGTGGGGCTCGAACCCACAAACCGTGAGATCATGACCTGAGCCGAAGTCGGATGCTCAACCGACTGAGCCACTCAGGCGTATGGTGAGTTTCTGAGAGTTGCAACCCAAAGTACCTCGATGAAGGCACCTGGGCGTCGGCTGTGTACAGGGCACCATGGTCAACCACAGAGAAGGCGGCCGAAGGACACCAACACGGTCTCTGACCTCTGGGAAGTTCACCATCCAGAACTAACCCAGACCTACCCCAACACGGCTCATCAGCATACTGTAATTATGGCCTCTATCCTCAACTGGGCCCTCACGCCTGTGTGGTCCTTTCTTTCTCCCAGCCAGCACCTTTGCTCATTTTCCACTCAACGCTATTTCACTGTCTTCAAACCCGTAAGCCAGGTGCAAATGCGTTCAACTCTACCACCACAGCTACACCCTTCCCTGCATCCCCACTCGACCTTTCCTTGCTTCTGTTGTTACAATGGCACAGGCATCCCTCCTCTTTACTACAAAGAATCCCACCAGTGCCCTGGAAGTCATGTCCATCTCCTTCCCATCCAGCTTTGAGAAAAAAAGCTCAAGCCTTTCCCGTATCCTAAAAAACGAATTCCCTCGGCCCTACATCCTGCAGCTATCAGTTACCTTCATCTTTCTGAATGTTGTGTGTGCTCATGACCACACCTTCCAGTCTCTCCCTGGTCTATTTCAATCTTTCTGGCTTCCACAACCGACACTCCATGGAAACAAGTCTTACCAAGGTCAGCAGCTGCCTCCTCATTGCTAATGTGTCAGAAACATCCCAATCCTTACCTCCACTGGCTTCTCAGTGATGCTTCACTCTGTGGACCTCTGTCCTCCTGCCTGTAACAACATTCTCTTTTCTTAGCATCCAGAATGCTGGACCCTATTGGTTCCTCCTCTCTGGAACCTTCTGAGTCTCATCTGTGGACTCTTCTTTCTCCTAATCTCCTAAGTAGCAAGGTGCCATGGGGTTCTCTTCTGGCCACTTTTTCTTTATTCACACACTCACCCTGATCCATTTCATCCATTTCTACCACTTCACTTACAATGGATATGGTGGTCAGTCTCATTTGCGTCCACATTTTGGTCCTGTGCTTTGGTATAGATAGCTGTTTATCATGCACTTTGGTTGTCCTACAGGTTTTCAGGCTTGGCAAACATACCCTACACTGAACTCATAATTTCCCTTCAAACCACAACTCCTTCTCATGTTCTCTATCTCAGTGAACCTGGTGTCACTGTCCAGAGTGTCATTCTTATCTCTCTGCTATAGCCAGTCAATCAGAAGGTCTAACCTAAGTGTCTTCAAACCACTCCATTCCCACAATCTCTAGTGCCACCAGGCTAGTGTAGGTCTTCAGTATTTCATGCTTAGATTATGACACCAGCTCCTTAACGTGCCAGATAAAGGTCCTGTATGATTTGGTCCTTGCTCACCTTTCCTGCCTAAATCTGCTGTATCTCATCTGAACTTGCTTTGCTGTCTCCTCAGTATCACGGTCTCTTCTCTCCCTAGGCTTTTGCACTGCTGTTCCCACTGCTGGAACATTCTTCGCTCAGGCCCTTGCTACCTGGGTAACTCTTCCTTCCCTTAGTAGGTCTCCGTCAGAAGTCACTATCTCAAGGAAACCTTCCCCAACCATCCCATCTGGGTTAGAGGTGTCTTTCTTGAGCCTGGAGCTCTGGATTACTTACTTTTTAAAAGTTTTTTAATGTTTTTTTTTTTTTTTTTTTTTTTTTTTTAATGAAAGAGAGAGACAGAGCATAAGCAGGGGAGGAGCAGAGAGAGAGGGAGACACAGAATCCGAAGCAAGCTCCAGGCTCTGAGCTGTCAGCACAGAGCCAACGTGGGGCTCGAACTCATGAACTGTGAGATCATGGCCTGAACTGAAGTTGGACACTCAACCAACTGAGCCACCCAGGCAGTCTGGTAGACTGGTAATCTGGTATATTACTTCTACCGGAGTGTCTAAAACAGTGCTCTGTGGCTGTCAGCTTATCTGTCTGCCTCCTGCTCTGCAACTGACTGGTGTAGCCGTGGGAGGTTCTAAAATACTGTTGAAGGCAGGAATGAAGGAAGGAAGGGAGGAAGGAAGGAAGGAAACATTTAACACAGTAAGTGATTATGCACCTGTTGAGCAGTATGAACGAAAAGTGCAGAGAAGAGATCTGGGGACACTGGAAAAAGGCTTCACTCTTTTAGGGGCTTTGGGTGGGGGCCTGAAGGACAGGATGCATTTCTACCTGTTAGGAAAGCGTGTGTAATGAATGCCCACGTCAGTAAAGACATGGGGCTCACAATGAGTCTGGCCAGTCAGGGAGGTGGGGAGGAGGGGTCAGCCTCACTAAAATGGAGGGTTTTCGACTAGAGAAGCTTAACTAATGGCCAGGGGGTTGTATTTTCTCCTGTGGCGATGGGGAGTCTCAGGTCACCAAGCAAATGTTTTAGGAAGATTACTGTGGTGGAAATCTGCCTTTAGGAAGAGGCAGAAGGCAAATAAATCACCCAGATAATTGCTACATTTGTCCACGTATTAGGGTCAGATTGGGCCTTGGAAATCATCTAAACTCAGTGGTTCTCCACCCTGGTTGCTCTTTAGAATCACTTGGGGAGCTTTTGAAAAATGCTGATGCTTAGATTCCTTTCTCCAGACCGTTTAAACCAGAATTTATGGAGGAGAGGCCCGGGCATCCATATTTTTAAAAAGCTCCCCAGGTGATTTGATTGCATAGCTAGGATTCCTCATTTTAGAGAAGAGAAAATTAGGGCTCAGAGAGTTTAAGATGCAAACTTAGTTCACAAAACCCATCCCTGGCAGAGAAGGACCTACAAGCAAGCTCTGACTGCTAATCCAACTCTTGTTTTCCCCATTATATTGCAGTCCCTCTTAAAGTCTAGTTCAGGGCAAGGATGCAGAAAAGGAGAGAAACAGAAAAGAGTACAGTATAGCCAGCTAGCAGGTACAGTCTGCTTCTCTAAGCAATTTGGCCATGCTCTGAACCTCTATCTTCTAGACTGTGAAGTGGAAACAGTATCTACTTGTAGCCCCAAGGTAAGGATTATCACTAATATGGAGAGCCCCTGGCATGTACCAGTTGTCAACAATATGATCGTTATTTTTGTTACTATTGGAAAGAATAGATATGAGACCTTCAAAGACCAATCTGTAGGATTTAGTCATTAAAAGTATAGAAGGAGGGGCGCCTGGGTGGCGCAGTCGGTTAAGCGTCCGACTTCAGCCAGGTCACGATCTCGCGGTCCGTGAGTTCGAGCCCCGCGTCGGGCTCTGGGCTGATGGCTCGGAGCCTGGAGCCTGTTTCCGATTCTGTGTCTCCCTCTCTCTCTGCCCCTCCCCCGTTCATGCTCTGTCTCTCTCTGTCCAAAAATAAATAAAAAACGTTGAAAAAAAAAAAAATTAAAAGTATAGAAGGAGAGGAAAAAACACCTAGATTTTGAAGTCTGGGTGTCTGAAAATCCAGTGGTTCCACAGTAAGGTTATCAGGCTGAGCTGGAGGGAAAGGAAAGCAGGGAGGGGCAGGGAGGGATGGGGGGGGGGGGCTGGGTGGTCACTATGGCAACCAACACCCGCAAGCATGGTGGGTGCTGCCCTGGAAGAATTTACAAGCTACTAAATCTGCTAGTGATCTGCGGAGATTTGGACTTAAATTAACATGTTTACTTGTGTTTGGCAGGTTAAACTGTTGTAAACTGCCTCCTTTAATCACTGACTTTTGAATATTAATCTGTTTACAAGAAAGTTTAAATCCTGTAAATTATTCTCTGCATTCAGGGATTTCAGTTGACAGGACTCTTTGGAGAAATGGCTGATTCTAGGTCTGAGATAATAGGTTTAGGTAATCGGAAGACATGCCCACAGCGTCTTGGGCCACGAAATTCTCAAAGTAGATGCGGCCGTGTCGAAAGTATAGAAGCCGTCTTTAGCAGGCCTCCACTGACCACATTTGGGACACTTTAGGCATCAAAAAGAAAAATAATGAAAGCAACAGAATGCAACATTAACTACAAAAAGAATGCATGATCTTTTAGAGACAGGCACTAAACTATCACAGATGAATTTCTATGTCTGGATTAGCCTCACAATGATGTTGGGCAGGGGGTGGGGGAATTTAGCTGGGGATGGATGAATAAGCACAGCCATGAGTTGGTAAGCACCGAAGCTAATTGTGCACAGGGGCTCACTGCATTATTTTGTTTACTTTTGTTCATGTTTAAAATCCCCCATAATAAAATGTTTAAAAATGAATGCAACTCCCCCCGCCCCAGACAAACTGAGTTCATAGTGTTATTCAGAAAAAGAGAGAGAGAGAGAGAAGGAAAGAAAAAGCTCTTTCTGGAAAAGTCCCAGCCAATAACTATAGATAGGAGAATACAATTAGAAAGTCCCCATTTTGCAACCACTGATGTAATTAATATTCCGGTGAGGCTCAGAGTCTCAAATCACTGGATGAGAGACTGGGAAAGAGGATAGTCACAAGGTCCCAAAGCACCATCCTGGAGATCATTTCTGCTTTACAAAGGGAAAAAATGTACCTTTGAATACCTGGAGGAGAAAAAACCTAGCAGAAGCCACCTTAGCCAAGTAATCACACCAATAATAGGACAGCTCAACATTCTGTGTCTTGCCGAAACTGTTTAGCCTGACTCTGATCGTGAAGTCACAATCAGAGACCGCCACACTGGGGCCACTCTACAAGACAAATGATCTGGGTTGCTGTGGACTAGAGATGTGACAACAGATGATGTCAGTGCTCTCTGGATTCTGGAATGAAACACTGTTGTAAAGGAAATTATTGGGTCAACTGGAAAAAATCTGATACAACTGCAGTGTATTAATGTTAACTTTTTTGGTTGTGATATTGTGGCTGCGTTGAAGGCGGCCCTTTGTTCTTATTAAATAGCTGGTGAAGTATTCAGGGGTAAGGGGTCATGACATTTGAAACTTTTCAAGATGGTTCAGAGACAAAAGTGTGTGTGTGTGTGTGTGTGTGTGTGTGTGTGTGTGTGTGTGTATGTGGGTGGTATGGGTGTGTGTGTGAGTGTGTATGTAGAGACAGAGAAACACAAGACACACACAGGTGAAGCAAATGTTGCAAAATATAAACAACAGATGAATCTAGGTGAATGGGTTCACTGTACTCTTCCAAGTTTTCTGTGGGTTTGGGAAGTTTTCACAATACAAAAGGTGGGGTGGGGACTTAACTTCACTCTACAAGAAACTGGTTACATTGGTTGCCTGCAGGGAACTGGATGGCTGGGGGACAGAAGGAGGGAAATTTTCACTACAGTATATACCTTTCTGTACTTTTTGGATTTTAAACCAAATACATGTATTTTCTATGCCAAAACCAAATAAAATTTATATTTAGAAACTTACTCCTCTGTAGAGTTAACTCTTACAGGATCAAAACTTGCTGAATTAAATTTCCCTAAATAGACAAACATGGAAGGTCCCTGGGAATGGTGTTGTTATTGTTGTTGCTGTTTTTAATATTTATTTATTTAAGTAATTTCTACACCCAACGTGGGGCTTGAACTGACGACCCTGAGATCGAGAGTTGCATGCTTTTCTGACTGAGTCAGCCAGGCGCCCTGGTGTTTTTGTTTATTACAACATTCTATAAAGTAATTTATACAGAAATTTTACACGGAAATTGTAAAGTAAAAAAGAGAGTCACTGTTAAGTGTTCCTGGATGTTCTGGGGGGTTAAAATTTAGATAACACCTCAACATTACTTTTCTAACTATGCGGTCTCCAAGGCTGTGTCCTCCTTACTCCAATACGCCTGATGCAACTGACCTAGTTCCCAATACTTTTTGGCATTACAGGTCACAAAAAATTACTCTGGAGCTGCCAGTGGAGGCTTCTTGTTACCTCTGGATAACTGAAACTTTTAGGACTCAGACAGACTTTTTTTTTTCCTTATCAAGGCATTATTTGTTACACAGGGGTTAAAGAGAGATCATGCCGTAGCTAATTATGTATCATTAATAACAGCAAACATAAAACAGATCAACACATACTGATATGAAAACAATCCTCAAGTTATGGAATTAAGTAAAACCACCCATGGCGTGTTGCAGAGTTAAGCAGACGTCTGCAGTTATTTGTGCCCGTCCGTATGCGTAGAGGCTCTTTCAGGGAGAATACAGAGAAAGAACCTAGACGCGGTGGCAGGCTTTCGGAGAGAAACTTGGGAACTGGCAGGAAGACTTACTTTTCACTCTCAACTCTCTTGGAACTGTTTTTAAGTTTTTACCAGTTGCATATTTTACTTATTTTTTTTTTAAACATTTATTCATTTTTGAGAGACAGAGAGAGACAGAGCGTGAGTGGGGGAGAGGCAGAGAGAGAGGGAGACACAGAATCTGAGGCAGGCTCCAGGCTCTGAGCTGTCAGCACAGAGTCCGATGTGGGGCTCAAACTCATGAACTGGGTGTGAGATCATGACCTGAGCCGAAGTCGGGTGCTTAACCAACTGAGCCACCCAGATGGCCTGCACATTTTACTTATTTTTAAAAATGCATAAATGTTTTGATAAATGCTGTCCAGATATCATGTCTCCTGTGTGGGGCAAGTTTTTAAAACTAGAAGAAAGTGAGAATAATCTATAAATCTACTATCCAGAGAACTGCTGTTAATGTTATATTGTATTTCTTTCTAATGAAATTTCTGGGTGTTTTATAAGCAAGTGTTTTCTGTTTTCTAATTCAACATATTGTCTCTCCCCATCATTTTTCTAAGAGTGAAAACAAATTATTTATTCAATCTTATACATTTATTTAAAAAAAAATTTATTTATTTTTTTTTTTTTAAATTTTTTTTAACGTTTATTTATTTTTGAGACAGAGAGAGACAGAGCATGAACGGGGGAGGGTCAGAGAGAGAGGGAGACTCAGAATCTGAAACAGGTTCAAGGCTCTGAGCGGTCAGCACAGAGCCCAATGCGGGGCTCGAACTCACAGACCGCGAGATCATGACTTGAGCCGAAGTCAGACGCTTAACCGACTAAGCCACCCAGGCGCCCCTAAAAAAAAATTTTTTAAGTAAGCTCTACACCCAATGTGGGGCTTTAACTAATGACCCTGAGATCAAGTTTCATATGCTCTACTGACTGAGCTAGCCAGGTGCCCCTCTTTATTGTACATTTAAATGCACGTTTTAAATATTTCAAATTTAAATGTACACTTAAAAGATTATTTTGTAAGTATTTCCCCAAATCTTTAAGTTATTTTTTGAAAATATTTTATTTTATTTTTTTAAAGATTTTCTTTTTTGGGGGGCGCCTGGGTGGCTCAGTCGGTTAAGCATTCGACTTTGGCTCCGGTCAAGATCTGATGGTCCATGGGTTCAAGCTCCGCATCGGGCTCTGGGCTGATAGCTCAGAGCCTGGAGCCTGTTTCAAAATCTGTGTGCCTCCTCCTTTCTGTTCCTCCCCCACTCACGCTCTGTCTCTCTCTGTTAAAATAAATAAACGTTAAAAAAATTTTTTTAAAAAGATTTTTTCTTTTTTTTAAAGTAATCTCTACACCCAATGTGGGGCTCAAATCTACAACCCTGAGATCAAGAGTCACAAACTCCACCGACTAAGCCAGGCAGGTTCCCCTCGGAAACATTTTAAATAGCTGCATAGTTTTCATCACAGCCAATCATTCTTCTATTATTAGACATTTTTTATTTTATTTTTATTTATTTTTGAGAGAGAGACAGCACGAGCAGGGGAGGGGCAGAGGTGGGGGAATAGAGGATCCAAAGCTGACTCTTTGCTGACTGCAGGAAGCTCGATGTGGGGCTCGAACTCACGAACCCTGAGATCACGACCTGAGCCGAAGTCGGAGACTTAACTGACTGAGCCACCCAGGTGCCCCTAGACATTTGGGTTTTTAGAAAACTTTTTAGCAGCCAAAGTATAGAAGAGTATCTACAGCATGCTATACTTGAATAAGAAGGGAAGGGTGGCGGGCACCTGGGTGGCTCAGTTGGTTGAGTGTCTGACTTTGGCTCAGGTCATGATCTCCCAATTGGTGAGTTTGAGTCCCACATCGGGCTTGCTGCTGTTGGTGTAGAGCCTGCTTTGGATCCTCTGTCTCCCTCTCTCTGCCCCTGCCTTGCTTGCACTCTCTCTCTCTCTCAAAAATAAATAAAAACATTAAAAAAAAGGAAGGGAAATTAGACATAACACATTACATATATCAGCTCATTTGTGTAAAAATAAATGTAGGATAAATAACTAGAAACGAATGAGATCAGTGAATACAGAGGGGGCTGAGAACTGGCCGGAGAGGATGGAGGGGTGGGAGAACGGTGAAGTGAGGTGCTCAAGGTATACTTTCTGCAGAGCCCTGACTTTTGGGGCCATGCTAATGGGTCACACTTTCAAAAGAAATGAAATAGATATAATCAATAAGGGTGGTGGGGAAAGACTCCTACAATTAATAAGCAGGACTATATTTCAAATGAATAGCATAACTACACCAAGGGAGGAGGGAAAAGCACTAACCCAAGTAATTTTAGAACACAGTATTTTGACCATATGCCTTTAGGCTAAAGACAGAACTGTAGACTGATGCTGAAGTCTCATTAGTAGGTTTGTTTTTTCATGGTGGTATGGGGTAGCAATTCTGAAACCATTTTCTGTGTACTCTAGGATTGAGCAAATAGATATACCTATATCTATATATCTGTATCTATATACCTATATCGATATATCTGTATCTATATATCTATATCGATCTATCTATATATCTATACCTACATATCTATATCTACATCTATATCTATATCTATATATCTGTATAGATATATCTATACCTATATATACCTATATATCTATATAGATATATTGTGGAGTTGCCTTTCTCACTGTTAGAAAAGAGGAAACATGGAAGATGTTTGGAAATGGAAAAGAAAGAGAATTGAATAATGAACCCAGTGGTCCTGGATTAGAATAGGAAGTATCAATAGGAGCTCATTGCTTTTAATACAGATTGATATATAAATAGCTACAGATGTTGGGGGTGTGTAAATATATATAAGTCCCAGGTCAGTAGCAATGAACGTGTAGTGCTCAGGTCATAGTTTCTAAATACTGCTCTCCACTAGAAGGAATGAGGCTCCTTAAATGAATGATTGGTTCCAGGGCAGAGTCAGGAAAATAAAAGATAAACACGGAACATCTTGTTTTGCCAGAAATTAAAGAAAGTGCTCAAGGCACAATGGAAATGTGTCAGAAGGACCAGCAGCCAATTTGGAGGGGTGCCCAGTGGCCATCAAAGTAACTTGAGCATCAAGATAAGTGACTACAACAATTTATAACCCACTGAGTAAAATAAGAACCTCTGAGTCCATACTGATATAAACAAACATGTAAGTGAAAGAGGAAAAGGAAATGCTTTCTTAGAGAAGAATGCCAACAATTAATGTAGAACATATGATGGAATCAGAAAATCTCTATTTGGTGGCCATCACAGCAATAGCAGATTCCATAACAATGGATTTGGTCAGGAATTATCAACGGAAACTTAACGTATGTGCAAGTTTGATGAGTGACTGGATACCTACACGGTGTCAAAGTATCTCCTAGAAGAAACTTATTAAGAAGCATCGGACACCATCTTAAGCAAGTGTTCAAAGTTTACACCACCAGGAATGGGACAAATCCACATGATGATGATGTATCATTTCTGCGGCAGTCCTATCAAAAATGTATGACCTGGATCTAATCATGAGGAAACAGCAGAGAAATGTGAATTGAGGGACATTCTACATAAAAATTGGTTTATGGGGTGCCTGGGTGGCTCAGTCGGTTGAGTGGCCGACTTCGGCTCAGGTCACGATCTCACGGTCCGTGAGTTCAAGCCCCGCGTTGGGCTCTGTGCTGACAGCTCAGAGCCTGGAGCCTGTTTCAGATTCTGTGTCTCCCTCTCTCTGACCCTCCCCCGTTCATGCTCTGTCTCTCTCTGTCTCAAAAGTAAATAAACGTAAAAAAAAAAAATTTTTTTAAAAATTGGTTTGTACTCTTCAAAAATATCAGGGTCATGAAGGACCAAAAAAGATGGAGAAAATGTTCCAGATTTAAAGACATGATGACACAATTAGACAGTGACCCTGGACCATAAAAACAAAACAAAATAAGTTTTCCCCCTTTCGCCGTAATGGGCATTCTTGGGAAAATCAACTAAATCTGGATAAGGTCTGTAGATTAGGTAAAAATGCTGTACTAATGCTAATTTCCTGGTTTTGATAACTGTACTACCTATGTTTATGTGGGAAAATGTTTCCATTTTTTTCTTTTTTCTAAAATATTTATTTATTTTTGAGAGAGTGTGTGAGTGGGGGAGGAGCAGAGCGTGAGGCAGACACAGAATCTGAAGCAGGCTCCAGGCTCCGAGCTGTCAGCATAGAGCCCGACGCAGGGCTCAAACTCACCAACTGTGAGATCATTACCTGAGCTGAAGTCAGACGCTTAACCGACTGAGCCACCCGGGCGCCCCAAATGTTTCCGTTTTTAGACTGAAGTCCAAAGTATTTAGGGCTAAACAGGCATCATGCCTACAATTTACTCTCAAAATTGTGTGTGTGTGTGTGTGTGTGTGTGTGTGTGTGTGTGTGTGTGTGTGTGTATGGGGGGGCAAGGGGAGAGAAAGAGGAGGATAAAACAAATGTAGTAAAAAGTTAACATTTGGGGAATCTTGGTGAAGGGTATATGACAATTCTTTATACTCTTCTTGCAACTTTGACTTTTCTAGAAGTCTGACATTATTTCAAAACACACCCACACACAACCTC
The DNA here is from genome assembly GCF_024362965.1 of Panthera pardus. Taxonomy (NCBI): domain Eukaryota; kingdom Metazoa; phylum Chordata; class Mammalia; order Carnivora; family Felidae; genus Panthera; species Panthera pardus. The sequence continues at coordinate 139,174,927 of NW_026526732.1, forward strand.
TGACACTGAAAGTAATACACTGAATGTCCTTGATCATAAATAATCTTTGTTTCCCTAGGACTCTTAGTGGAATGACTAAGTCAAAGGTATGCAGTTTGAAAACTATCGATGCACCCAGCACGGAGAAGTTTTTGAGTACATCTAAATATGGAGGAGGGGTGCCTGGGTGGCTCAGTCGGTTAAGCGTCCGACGTTGGCTCAGGTCTGATCTCACTGTTCGTGAGTTTGAGCCCCACATCGGACACTGTGTTGATAGCTTGGAGTGTGGAGCCTGCTTCGGATTCTGTGTTTCCCTCTCTCTCTGACCCTCTCCTGCTCATGCTCTGTGTCTCTCTCTCTCTCTCTCTCAAACATAAATAAACATTAATAAATAAATAAATAAATAAACATGGAGGAGCAAGGCAGTGGAAATGGAGGACGAAACAGGGTCGACCACAGAGGTGAAAGCGGGGTGTGGAGCTGGAACTACGGACAGTGCTCAGGATGAGCATGAATTAGAAGCTAGAGGAGGAATTCAAGGATCCACAGATAGGGGTTCAGGACCAAAGCTGATGACATTTGAGACGATTTTTAGAAACATAATCCTTCTGTGGGTTTACCAACTGCCCACGGTAATTTTGGATCCCTCCCTCTGTATACATCCCTCCCGTGCAGGGCAGTTACCCACTGATGAATCGTACTGAGTCCTTGAGCCTTTCTGACTGACACCCAAGAAGCAGTTACAACGTCTCCACCCAGTCCATAGTTACATGACCTAGCGGCTTACTATATGATGTAAGTAAATAATCTACCATAAGCTTTCATTTTAAATGCCTGTCATACATTTCATCAAGTATATGTATTAATTGGCTCTCATTGAGTATTTGCTATTTGCTGTTAGGGACTACGTTAAGTGCTTTGTGTGGATTATCTCATTTAATCTCCCCAATAACCCCATGGGAATATATGTCCATTTCGCTGATGAAGAAAATTAAGTCTACAGAGGTAAGTTAAAGTAAGACTTGCTCTATTGTCATAAAGCTTAGAGTAAAATCCATAAGACTGACTCTAGAGCCCCACTCCAAACCACAATGCTATGATGGATGAAAAATATTAATTAAGGGGGTGTCTGGGTGGCTCAGTCAGTTGAGTGTTCGACTCTTGATTTCGGCTCAGGTCATGATCCCAGGGTCGTGAGATCGAGCCATGCATCGGGCTCCTTGCTGAGTGTGGAGCCTGCTTAAGATTCTCTCTCTCCCTCTGTGCCTCCCCTCCCCCCTGCTCGCACACACACTCTCTCTCTCTAAACTAAAAAAATAAAATAAAAAGTAAAAAACAAATCTTTTTAATTAGGAAGAAAAAAGGTAATCAATCACAAGTTGAAAATTGTTAATGAAAAAAAGAATTGTTAATGAGGGGAGCCTGGGTGGCTCAGTCGGTTAAGCTCAGCTCAGGTCATGATCTCACACACAGTTTGCGAGTTCGAGCCTCATATCGGGTCCCTCGCTGATAGCGTGAAGCCTGCTTGGGATTCTGTCTCTCCTTCTCATTGCCCCTCTCCTGCTCTCTCTCTCTCAAAATAAATAAATAAACTTAAGAAAAAAAAAGAGAGTTGTTAATGAATAAATTGGGAGTTTAGGATGAAAATTATATTCTGTGAAATACACATTCCATTTTCCTTTTCTGGAATCATCCCAACATTTGTGCGATAAAGCAAATGTACCTGACAGAAGAACTGCTGCTGGGTTCCCGCTCCAGGGGTGTTACTGAAGGTGCTGGTAGATTTGGAAGAAGAAACTGGAAGACGATGAGACGCACTGACCGGTACTGGAGTCCTGTTTGGCTGGGTCAGCTGATCTCCCGTGAAGTTTGATCCTGATGCACCCGACTGAACCGCAGACCCAAGACTAGGATGGGCAGTGCTGGATGAGCTGACGACAGGGAACCGACTAGGTCCTGACATGTTGGTCACCGAGGGCATGGTGGTGAAGCCAGGTCTCCCTTGGGACACGCTGCTCTGCCCAGGTGACAGGTGTAATACGGTTGGTGACGCTTGCTGCAAGGGCATCTGTCCACCAACAATCTGAGGAGAGGCATGATTGACAATCACTGGGCTTCCAGAGGCGGCAAACGTTTGCCCAGACACCAACTGGACGGCGGCATTCTGGTTGTTCAGCATCTGTCCAGAATATGGTTGGTTGGTCCTGAGCATGTTGGAAGAGTTTCTGTTCAACATGACATGCTCTGAGGCCACTTGGCCGGAGATGAGCTGAGAAGGTTGAGTCTGAAGCAGTTGCCCATTTATGGTCTGGACATGATGTACCGAGTTAGAACTGACAGAAAGGCTTGTGGGTATGAGGAACTGACTTTGGGGTGTGTGAGGCTGGCCCATGGGAGAATGAATAACGATACTACCCCCAGCGCTGCTCACTGCCTGTGAGGTGACTGGTTTCCTTGTGTTCTGTTGGTTTACGATGTTCACAGACATGTGCGGACCAACTACGGAGCCCTGGGGTGAGCTGGCGGAGGCAAAGGAGATCCCTTGTTGAACGTGGTGCTGCTGTATTCCCAAATTGTTCACATTGTACGTATTCTGCTGACCCATCTGGATAGGCTTTGGCTGGATATTGATCGGGACTTTATTTGAATTTGGTGCAAGACCCCTCTGTATGATGATGTTATGCACAGGTAGAGACGTCTGAAAATTTGTGCTGTTAAATGGAACGGTAACAGGCTGTGCTACGGGACTGGAACTGGAGCTCCCAAACAAGGAGTTGCCATTGGGAGTCTGTCTGTGAACCAGGAGTCCTCCACTCACATTTGATGGGGCTTGCTGCCCGCTGCCCTTCAATATGATTTGAGATCCGTCTAGGTTATTAATAGTCATCATGGAGGGTTGATTACCAAAGGAGCCAATTAGCTGTATCTGACCCGAACCGCTAATCTGACCGCTATTAGACAGATGCTGGCTGGGCACACTGATCCCCACGTGTTGCATAAAGCCATGTTGCACCCCCACCGTATTGCTTGCAAATGATGCTCCAACAGGCACGTGAGTCACCCCTATAGGCTGCAGCGTCTGACCTGAGTAATTCGAAACATTAGAAGCCTGAGTAAACGATGCTGATGAAGAAGGATGAAGCTGGGCTTGTGCAAACTGTTGGCTTGAACCTATACTGGCGTCCAAATATGCCTCTTCTGCCAATGTCTGTTCAGTGATATTGGCCTCCTGCAGGGATTTCTGAAGAATGTCGAAAGGTTGGTCCTCACTGAGATCGGGAAGAGGAGAAGACTCAAGTTCATCTTCAAGAAACTGAAGGCTACTTGAAAGTGGCAGTCCATCACTGGGCCCTTCTCCAAGCTGGTTGCTTACGGCTTTGAGGGATGACTTAGGATCAGCATTCTAAAAAACATACACAAGTATGTTACCTGGCATATCCAACCTTTGAAAGAAGCTCTTAAAACAACACAACACAAACCTCACTTTTGAATAGAATAAAGCCTAACAGGCACAGCTCTTCAAAGTGCTCAGCTTATTCTGATACTGAATTTCCTTCGTGATGATGTTTAACATTATTTCTGTAAGCGTACACATTCAGCGCTCTGGTTAATTAGTTCATAGGAAATAGATACATAACAGGATCATACTGATGACCACCTGGAGTTTAGCTCCATTTTTTCAGATACTGACAAAGGCTTTATTTTTCAGGACTGCTCCCAGTCCAGGGCTTGAGTGAGACTCGGCCCAGGGTGTGTAAGTATCTAAGAAATAGCCATGTCTAGTCCTTTGCACGACAGGAATCTAAGTGAATTTTGGGAGTTCTGGGTACTGTTCTGTTAGAGGTCCAGAAGGTATCCCAGATTCAGCCCTGTCATTCCGGGCTTCTCAGAACATGTCTAGTTCTATCCCTACCACCCCAGGCAAGACCAGTCCAGATGAAAACAAGCTTCCCACACGAGTGAGCGGTCATTCGATTTCTTAGAAGGAATCCGCTTATTACGCCGCTTTCAAAACGATTTCAGTGTCCTATTCAAAAGTAAAAGTCCATCAACATTTTAGTCATCAAGCACCCGCTTGTGTGTTAGTTTCTGTCCTTAAGGAATCCTTAGGAATGGGCATTCCAACTAGAGACAACACAGGCATATGAAGAGAAACGAATGTGATAAATAAGATATACTCCACTGTCTAGCAGTTTTTCTTGGGACATGTCAAAATTTATAAAAGGAAAGATATGGAATCCACAGGTAGGGATAACACAAATGTACTTCACACTACTGAACTTAAAAATGGTTAAGATGATAAATTTCATAAGTATTTTAATGCCACTGAACATTTAAAAAAAAGATGAAGAAAAAAATTAAAAACAGGTCAATGCAACCTTGCAAAACTGTAGAGATTCTCATAGATGATGGGAAGAACTAGGTAGAAAACCGAAGACTAGATCATTTGACCCTCAACCCTCAACAGTTGAAGCAGAACCAATGTGATAGGACTTGAGGAGTCCTCCGAAAGGAAATGGGGAAAGCAAATGAAAGCAAGGAGATGTTTTTTTTTGCGGAACAATATCTAGACAACGAAGGATATCTCCTGAATGGTCATACACCGTTTAATGTTTTTACAATGTACAAATTAACAGGCCATAAGTTTAAACGGCCATCCTTGAAAAATATTTCTACTGAAAAAAAAAAATTTCTACCTCACCTCCCATGATGTAATAGAAATTCCCAATAAATACATACTGGCAGTCTGAAAAGTCAGAAGTCATACTCACACGGAAGGGGGAGAGTTGGTAAATAAAAATCATTCACATCAAGGGACAGGCTAAATATCTACCTTATGTGCTTAATGGCACCACATAAAATTATTACTCGTTCAGAATGAATTTCAAAAGTGCTACTGATTCACAAGCCTTACAGGAGATCAGTGTTGTAACTTCAAAGCCACCTGTAGCATGTGGACGTGTCATACATCCTATGATCTGACATAACTTACACACACTCAGACACGTGAAAGAACTCTGCACTCCCAAGGGCTTTCTGAATACCATTCCATGTCATAGATGAAGGAAATAAAGGCCTTGATGATAACTTAATCTTTATTGAGCACTGTACCAAGTAATTTCCCTGGACTAGTCAATTAATGTTAACCAACCTAGGAAGTAGTTCTGTTATTCTCCTGGTTTCATAAATAAGGAAACTGAACTCTATAGAGATTTAGTGACATATCCAAGGTGACAGGGCTAGGAGGTGGCAGAGTGAGGATTCACACTTGGGGCAGTCTGACTCTGGGCTACCATCCATGATGGAAGAAGGCACTTGATTAAGATAGGCTTGAATGTAGTCATCTGGCCATAGTCTGTAGGCAGGACTTCCCTATCCCCCAGGTCAGGTTTCTTGTCTGGACACTCCTAGAGCTTGAAAATATGGAATCCAGAATTGGTGATCTGAGGGAGAATCCTAGCTCTCCAACTCCTGGCTGTATAATTTTGAGCAAGTACTAACCTCTCTGTGCTTTAGTTTCCTCATCCATAAAATAGAGATCATAATAGAACCTACTTCTTGGAGTTATCACGTGGATTAATGAGGTTAATCATGCTAAACGGTTGGTGCCAAGAACATACTAAATGCTCAGTAATTTTCAGTCATTAATTTTTTTTCTCGTTTTAAGATGAAAATGTTTGGTAAGTAACGACAATGAAGAGTAATTTCTTTAAAGCTATGTAACAAGTCCCTAAACATCCTAATATGGCTTTCTTAGGTTATAAGTCAGGAAAATGGCAAAGTAAATCTCATATAGTTTATCTTAATTGACTAAGTTAAAAGGAGACAATGTCAACACCATTCGGTAGATTTCCTTCCATGCCAATTATAAGAGACAAGGTAATAACTCCCATCAGGATCCAAAGGCGATTGAAGCCTCCGGACCCAAGGCAGCAAGGAGGGAGAAACACTTGACCACTGAATTCAGCTTCCAATACTCACACTGGAGTTGGCGAAAATTGAATTTGAATTGGCTGCAGAATATCCTGTGCTAGTTGAGTCATCATTGCTCTGCAAAGGTACAAATTCAATAAGGTGATTACTTTAACTGTAAAGAAGGAACAAAATTTATATCTGTGATGTTCTAAGTATTACTTACAGATTTATTACTAGGTCCGTGTAGAAAATAGTTCAATGCTTGTGGGTCTCTGGAAAACAACAACAAGGAAAGGAAATCAGCAAATAAATACATAACCTGTATTTAGGATTCATTCTCACTAAAGTCAAAAGAAAATGACATAGCCTGAGTAAAATTCTCTCCCTGTTTTTAAACGATTTTATTAGTTTTTTTGTTTTGTGGGTGTTTTTTAGTTTATTTATTTATTTATTTGGAGAGAGAGAGAGAGAGAGAGGCAGAGAGAGAGAGAGAAAGAGAGAGAGAATCCCAAGCAGGCTTCATGCTATCAGCACAGAGCCTGATGTGGGGCTCAATCTCATGAACCATGAGATCATGGCCTGAGCCAAAATCAAGGAGTTGGATGCTTAACTGACTGAACCACCAAGGCGCCCCTATTAGTTTTTTGGTTTTATTATTGATTTTCCTGATGTTGTTCCATTTCCTATTATCACTTATTTCTGCCTCTGGGATTTGTTAGAAAGTAAATTTAATAAAGGATAACCTAAGTATGAACCCTATCATATCTAAATATCTTTGTTAATCTATGTTGATTGATTATTTATTTATTTATTTATTTAAATGTTTATTTATTTTTGAGAGAGAGAGATAGAGCATGCACATGAGAGCCAGGGAGGGGCAGAGAGAGACAGAGATCTGAAGTGGGATCTGTGCAGACAGCAGAGAGCCTAATGCAAGGCTTGAAGTTGCAACCCGTGAGATCATAACCTGAGCTGAAGTCGGATGCTTAACCAACTGAGCCACCCAGGTGCCCCTTGATTTTTATTTTAAAAACCCACCCCGCTTTTTTATTTTTATTTTTTTAATATGAAATTTATTGTCAAATTGGTTTCCATACAACTCCCAGTGCTCATCCCAACAGGTGCCCTCCTCAATGCCCATCACCGACTTTCCCCTCCCTCCCACCCCCCATCAACCCTCAGTTTATTCTCAGTTTTTTTTTTAATTTTTTTTTTTTTTACATTTATTTATTTATTTCTGAGAGACAGAGAGAGACAGAGCACAAGTAGGGGAGGGGCAGAGAGAGAGGGAGACACAGAATCCGAAGCAGGCTCCAGGCTCTGAGCCATCAGCACAGAGCCCAACACAGGGCTCAAACTCACGAACTGTGAAATCATCACCTGAGCTAAAGTCAGACGCTCAACCCTGAGCCACCCAGGCACCCCTATTCTCAGTATTTAAGAGTCTCTTATGGTTTGCCTCCCTCCCTCTCTAACTTTTTTTCCCCCTTCCCCTCTCCCATGGTCTTCTGTTAAGTTTCTCAGGATCCACATAAGAGTGAAAACATATGGTAACTGTCTTTCTCTGTATGACTTATTTCACTTAGCATAACACTCGCCAGTTCCATCCACGTTGCTACAAAAGGCCATATTTCATTCTTTCTCATTGCCAAGTAGTATTCCATTGTATATATAAACCACAACTTCTTTATCCATTCATCAGTTGATGGACATTTAGGCTCTTTCCATAATTTGGCTCTTGTTGAAAGTGCTGCTATAAACACTGGGGTATAAGTTTAAATTTTAGGTAATCTCTACTCCCAATGTAGGGCTTGAACTCATGCCCTTGAGATCAAGAGTCACACGCTCCACTGACTGAGGCAGCCAGGTGCCCCCAAAACCCACCCAATTTTAATATGCTAGCTTAGTAGGTTGTTTTGGTACGGCAAACCTTACACATCTGATTCACCCTGGTTCTGGAATGAGCATCTTACCCAATAAGATCAAGGAGACACGAGTCGTCGTCATCATCCATGACAACTACACAAAAGGAATAAGAGAACGCTGGTTAGAAAGCAGATTAAAGCCAGTCGCGCCAACGCAACACAAAAATACACTCTATACTTTCCTAAATAACTGTGTAACTCATGGAAGCTTTTTCTTTAACTGCTTGTTTTTAATGGGAGTTTTTTTTTTAATTTTGTGGTTATTCAAGAGACTAAATATTCAATTTAAGTTGTTTTTATTGAACACAAATCCTTAACTTACAAGTCAAAAAGGAATCTAGATAAATCAAAGATAGTTGGCAGCAATCCTTCCCACACAGATTCCCCGAAGGGACCGTAAACCAGGAACAGGAACTTCCTCAAAACATATCGTGCAAAAGGGGAGAAAATAGTATTTGTTTTAGAGAAAAATCTCATGCATCCAAGAGGTGTTTGAGTTTTATGACCGAGTGTTTCCAAACACGGTGAGCAATGTGGATTTCTTGCCATAGTTTGGCTCTCTTTACAGAAACAGAAAAGCCGGTTCTCCCTACTTTTCTGAGACAGAGGAGACACCATAGCTCCAGGCTGGACTGCTACAGGCTTTGGCTTTGGCTTTGCCCCGGAGGTCCCAGGTTCCTCCCCCAGGAGCAGCAGCAGCACCGCCAACCCTTCAATTCCAAACAATCTACATCCCATCACTGGAATCTTTAAAGTGGAAAATCTCAACCCTCAATTCACCCCCGGCTCCCAGCCCCCAGCAAGCTCCCTGTCTCCCCAGCCACCGCCAGCATCAAGCTCAGCCAGCGCGGTGACTGTGCTCCGGGCTGAAATGGTAACAACCGGACAAATTCCAAGAGCAGTTCTCCCCCTTTCTCGTCCCTCCCCCGAGATCCGGTAAACTTACACTAGTGATCCGACACCTGGCAACACTGCTTCGCACCCATTTCGAGCCATGCGTGGAATAATTTACATCACGGAATGCCGGGGCCAAGAGTTCTGGAGCAGTTGGAAAGGGCAGTTGTGAACGGCAGTTGGACGGAGGAATGAAATCCTGAAGAGATGCCCAGAAGAGGGACACGCCCGAAGAAGGCAGAAGGGATCATTTCTACTCAGTGTTTTTTCCTTGGTTAAAACTGCCATCTCCTCTCCAGCTCCCCCAGACCTCCCATCCTCTCAGTCACGAGGCCAGACAAAAGTATAAAACTGGCTCCTGCCACATGGAAGGAAACTTGCTCTCCCCAGGAAGGGTCTGGAAGGGGTAAGTATCCCCCAATGTGAGACCTTCCCACGGTGGGGAGGGGGATTTGTTCAGGTGCTGAATGGCCTGGGGGTGACGAGCAGGTGTCTGAGTGGAACTCTGGTGGAGAGGCGAGGTGGTGGGTGACACAGGAGGAAGAAGAGGGGGAAGGCCGATCTAAGGGTAACATCCAGGCTAAAGTGTGAGAAGGGTGGCAGGCAAGGTGAAATGTGCTTTGAGGCCTCAGATGTGGAGTTACTTAGGAACATGCTAGCAAGACCAGACTTCTGAGAAGTGAAAATCCCACAGCTAGGAAAAGCAGGAAAACTATCATTAAATAGACACAGAGAAATCTGTGGGAAGGGCCTCCCTTAAATCCTGATATTTTATGTGGTAGAACTGCATCAGCCACAGCTCATTACTGTGCCATGAGCTCGTCTCCCAGACATCACAATCACGTGGAATAAATGAGGCAATTAGGACATATCATGAAGCCTATAAAGTGGATAGGATTTATTATTATTTATAGTGTCCATAGTTTCTGGAACAAACTAATGAAAATGTAAGGGAAAAATAGCCTATACCACAACAACCTTTCCCAACTATCCCAGCTTCCCTCACGACTTCACACCTGTACACGTTCCTCTAGCGGAAGAGACACCCAAAGGTTAACAAACTGAGAAAGGATGTCAGCGCCGGTCACTCTACCAAGGTGTCACCGCCACTGGGACTTTCAAGCACCGAGAACATCTGCTGCCCCAAAGTTCAAAGTGACCAGCTACTCCTTGAGTGGCGTAAATAAGAGAACACTTACACAACTTTGGATGAAAGTAAAAGCCATTGTGCATCCTCCCCTATCAAACTGAACGGGCTGCTCCAACACTTGACAGAATGCTCCCTGGGGACATCTGTCCTAGTCAGTGGCATCCATCCAACCACACAAGCCTCTGTCGCTAGCCCCCTGTGGGTAGAACTCCACGAGCCTATTTTATAGTCAGGGGTACCCGGAGAATTCCACTTTTTAAAGGGCCATCCTCTTTTCTGACTTTAAAGAGTTTCAAATTAAAAGAGATGACTCTTATCGCTATGTCCCCAGCTCTGCACACTGCCAAAGCACAGTCATCCCACGTCTAACCCAGTAGTTCCTTTCCCCAGGAGGACACATGGTCCACCAAAGGCAATTTCCCAAAGGAGAGGTGTAGAAATTGACAATTCTAGTGTGGGAAGACAACCTGAGGATCAGAAACTAATGTCTCCAAGGTAAAGAGTTTAGTTTTCTTTGGATAGGTAGGCTCCCCCTTTCCTTCTGGACTCTTGCGGAGGCTCTTTCCTCCGTAAAGTAACAACCCTGGAATCACTAGGTGAAATTTAGAACGCTCTGTGAAAGAGGAGTCCCCCTAGGTCAATGGTTAAAAACTACTTCTTGGCCCAACACACTTGAGGGAGACACACTCCCCTCAGTAACAGCAGCTGCTGACAGGAGGATTTGTCACAGAGGGAAGGGGACTGTATTTCTTACAGAATCCTGAGAGGCATCCCAACAGGTCAGAAATCACTGCCTCAGACACCTGATTACACTCTTTTTATGTTTTTAAGTTTATTTTTATTTAGTCATTTTGAGGGGGGGGGCGGAGAATGTATGCATGCGTACAAACACGGGAGGCGCAGAGAGAAGGAGAGAGAGAATCCCAAGCAGGCTCTGCACGGTCAGCACAGAACCCGACCCGGGGCTCGAACTCACAGACCGTGAGGTTATCACCTGAGCCGAAATCAAGATTTGGCCACCTAACTGACTGAGCCACCCAGGTGCTCCGGATTACCACTCTTAAAAAAATTAAAGCTAGTATTAAAATTGTCCTTATCGGAGTCAACACTTTGAATAGTGGCTTTTAATCAAGAGGACACAGTATAAAAGTGACATTTTAAATCAATGGGGGAAAGGTGTTAGCTGTATGGAGAAAATATCGGAGATCCATACCTTACATTTTATACAAAAATAAATTCTAGATGGATCAAACAATTAAATAGGGGCAGAGAGGGGAGGAGAACCTTAAAGTACTAGAAGAATACATGGGAGAAATAGTTTTTTTTAATCTTAGAGTAGGGAAAGTCTGTCACAAGATACAGAGGTATAAAAGAAAAGATTGACAAATTTGACAACATCAGATTTTAAAATTCTGCATGATAAAGGAAAAAAGTAAACAAAGTCAAAGACTAAAAAAACCCAAAAAAACATTAAGTGGAAAAAATACTTCCAGTTCATATCACAAAGGGCTTTTCTCCCTAATACACAAATACCTTCTATAAACACAACAACAACAAAAGAAAAACAGGGACACTTGGGTGGCTCAGTCAGTTGAGCATCCAACTCTTGATTTTGGTTCAGATCATGATCTCACGGTCGTGAGATTGAGCTCCGTGTCTGTCTCCTTACGGAACATGGAGCCTACTTAAGATTCTCTCTTCCCCTAACAAAAACAAAAAAACCAAAACAAAACAAAAAAACAGCTACCCTGCAGAAAATCAAACATATGAACCATCAGTTCACTAAAAAAGGAAAGTAGCCCCTAAACATATAAAAATAATCAACCTCTCTTTGAACATGAGAAATATAAATTAAAATTTCAATGAGATACTACGACTTACCAGACTGGTAAAGATAAAAGTTTGGTAAAGGACCATGATGGTGAGGAAGTGGGGAAACAGCAACTTTTATGCTTTGCCAGTAGAGTGTAAACTCCATAACCTCTAGAGAGAATAATTTAGCAATAGCTTTCAAAATTTTAGGCGCACAAATTATTCTACTTGGCAAATATTTTCAGGTATTTGTCCTACAGGTATTTTTGCACATGTGTATAAGAATATCCAGTGCAGCATTCTTGGTTTTAGCAAAAGACTGCAAAGGCCTAGATGTCACAGGTATGGGGTTTCTTTTTGGGATGATGAAAATGTTCTGGAATTAAATCACTGAACTGTACCACCCAGGTGCCCCTGCCTGGTACATTTTTATTGGATGCCAGACATTGTTAATTTTGTGTTATTGAGTGCTGGATAGTTTTGTATCCCTGCAGATATTTTTGAACTTTGTCTAGGACAAAATTAAGTTCTTATTAAATCATTTGATCGTCTTGAGGCTTGCTTTTAAGCTCTGTCAATCCATAGGGCTAGTTTTGCCCTATCCTGAGGCAGTACCCTTCACTTGATGGCATACCTTGTTGATGTCTCATGGATTGCAAGGATTTTCGCGCTCTCACAGGTGGGAACACAAACCATTTTCTGCCCTGTGTGAGCTCTAAGCGTTGTTTCCTCTGATCCTTTTGGATGGTTCTCTCCCAAGACTTGGGTAGTTGTCCTTCAGCCCCCATGGACTGACCAGTCATCAGCTGAGGACTCAGGCGTTTTCTGTCTGGGTAGCACTCTCCTCTCCGGTACTGTGCCTTGTGTTTGAGCCACTTTCCCCTTCCAACCACATCAGCTCATCCCTGGAAGATGATCAGACTCCATCTGGGGTCCCCTTCCCTACACCGTGGCCTGGCAACTCTCTCCAGACAGTAAGCTGGAACAATTACAAATAGGGCTCACCTCATCCGTTTTCCATTTCTCAGGAGTTGCTCTCCATGCTGCCTGATTTCCCATGTCTCAAAACCACTGTTTAATATATTTTATCCTATTTTTAACTTTTTTTAATGCAGGAAAGTAAATTCAGTCCCAGTTTCTCCATCTCAGCCCTACAACAGCTATTTTTAAGGTTTTGAAAAAAAAATCACGTTAGGAGGTAACGACAGTTTATATGAATTCATTAGCACAAATTATAAGTCAGAGTATATTGAGGAGGGGGGAAGAGGAAACTAAATCAATCGTACAGTTTTATCCCATGCCTCCTTTTGTTTTCTACCCTGCAGAATAGCTTAGGGAAGGAGGAAAGCTGCTTCTTTAATCTGTATCTTTAATAAAGTTGGTCACTATTCATTATTCATTTAGTAAACATTTAGCACCTACTATGTGCCAGGTACTGTATTAAGGCTAGGGATATCAAATGAGCATGACATAAAATGTAATAATAAATGTAAGCACACTTAAAGTTAATAAATGATGATTTATTAAAGTAAAAATAATAAATGTAAGCACACTTGATATTTTTGTAGGACTGTAAAAGCAATGCTGAAAAGTGAATGACTGTTTTAGCGAACAATTTTCCAATGAGTGTCATGATCAAAAAGTTATGCCATAAAATAACCATTTACCCAGGGCAAGTAGCTGTTTATGTCAATTAAGATCTAAAATATTCTTTTTTGGTGCACCTGGGTGGCTCAGTTGGTTAAGTGGCCGACTTCAGCTCAGGTCATGATCTCATGGTCTGTGGGTTCAAGCCCTGCATCAGGCTCTGTGCTGACAGCTCAGTCTGAAGCCTGTTTCCAATTCTGTGTTTCCCTCTTTCTCTGCCCCTTGCCTGCTTGCTCTCTGTCTCTCCCTCAAAAATAATAAACATTAAAAAATTTTATAAAGTATTCTTTTTTTTTTAGTGTTTCTTTAATTTTGACACACACACACACACACACACACACACACACACACACACACACACACCGTGCAAGCAGGGAAGGGACAGAGAGAGGGAGATGTAGAATCTGAAGCGGGCTCCAGGCTCTTAGCTGTTAGCACAGAGCCTGATGCAGGGCTTAAACCCACAAGCTGTGAGATCAGGACCTGAGCCAAAGTAGAACGCTTAACTGACTGAGCCAACCAGGCGCCCCCTCTCTTTTTTTTAAAGCTTATTTATTTATTTTGAGAGAGAGAGAGAGCTAGTAGGGGAGATGCAGGCAGACAGGGAGAGAGAGAATCCCAAGCAGGCTCCGCACTGTCAGAACAGAGCCAGACGTGGGACTCGATCCCACAGACTGGCAGGTCATGACCTGAGCCAAAAATCAAGAGTTGTATGCCTAACTGACAGGGGTGAGCCGCCCAGGCGCCCCTAAAGTATTCTCTTTGTACTCCTTTTACTATATTGTAATAGTTATGGGCTATTAAATTTTGTAATTGCAAGACAGTGTGAAACTTTCTGCCATGGTTTCCGATTTTAAGGCACCCACTTTCTTTTGGAAGGGAGACATTCAATAATTGATCACAATGCAATGTGAGAAGTGCTGAGAGTTTTGGCAGGGATTCTCAAGCTTCTTCAGGTGAAGCTCCTGGGCTTTTTTGTGAAATAATATGACATTTTACTAGAAAAGGAAACATGACTGTATTTTCACAATTATACTCATTTGCAATACAAAGAAGCAATCAAACTCAACACAATGGGCTCTGAGTTTTTCAGTTATTATTCAACAAAGAACTTCCTTCATTTTGATGTCTTCTAGCAGCAATGAAGAGAAGACAGAAAAGACTAAGAAATATTATTAGAAGAACTTGGGGATTAAAAAATTCCTCCATCAGAAAAGATGACCATTAAGTAGGCAGTATTGGGCCCTGGTTCACCTCATGAAATGTAGAATTTGAAGGCCTTAAAAAGCTGCTTTAATTCCTATTTAGAATGAGGCAGGATGGAAATAAACCTCATTTTTAAGAAATCCAGCCGGCTAAACAATGTGCCCTAAGGTGGGGGGAAAGAGTGGCTGACCTCAGGGGGTCAGGGCAAAGTCTGGCAAGGTTTACAGAGCAAGGGACATATCGGGGAGAACACTGAATTTGGAAGGCAAAGGGCTTGTTTTGGATACCTGACATTAACTAACTGTGTGATTACCGACAAGCTCCAATCTCTCAGGGCCCATTTGTCCACCCCTAAATGAAGTTAATAGCCACAGCTATGATTTTTAAACTTTGTTCCCTGGTGACCTAGGATTCTCCAAGGCTTTCTTGGAGGCCTAAATATTGGTGGTGGAGACACTCTGATATTCCACTTCTCCCCCTTCAATTCTTATTTAGCTAGGAGAAAACAAGTTTGAAATCCTTTTAACTTCTCCAACTCCTAGAATGCAGTGGTTTTTGTGTGTTGTGAAAGAATGACCATCAACAGTGGTCAATCTGAAAATGAAAACCCAAGGATCATGGGGAGCCTGGGTGGCTCAGTTGGTTAAGCGTCCAACTTCGGCTCAGGTCATGATCTCACGGTTCGTGAGTTCGAGCCCTACGTCGGGCTCTGTGCTGACAGCTCGGAGCCTGGAGCCTGCTTTGGATTCTGTGTCTCCCTCTCTCTCTGCCCCTCCCCTGCTCATGCTTGCGCTCTCTCTCTCTCTCTCTCTGTCAAAAATAAATAAACATTAAAAAAAAAAAAAACCCAAGGATCCATAAAAATCAAGAATCATGATTATTTTAGCAACAGAATAGTGATATTGTTTGATAAACACATCAAACTTCTTTAAGATAAATTCCAACACAGTGATAATAACCTTAAGATTACTGACTATAAAATCATTAACCAAACAAATCAGTGTTTTTCAAGCTAGGGTCTGAGAAAATAACTTTGGGTGGTCTGAGATCTCAAGTGTGAGAAACATTAACAGATTCTAAAATTGTCCAGAAATATATACACTGGAGAACTTTGGGGCTCATAAAAATTGTGCTAACCGTGTTTGCTAACGGCCTCTCAAAATTTCAAGATCCACTTAAGAATCCACAGACAGAAGACCTATATACACATTGACTGATGCAGAGATGGTCCCAGGGAAAAGCTTTCCAGGCCTCTCTTTGTCATATTCTTTCAGTCTCAGCTGCCAATTTTGCACCAGGCTGGGGGCCCAGGTCCCAACAAAGGAGGTTATCAAAAGAGCGTTGGCTGAGTCCCAAAAGTCTTTGCTGCACCTAGATTCAGAGCTGAGGTGGTTCAAGAGATACCAAACTCAGAAAATAACAAAGCCCTCCAGCAATGAGGGGTGCTCTGAACTCATACTGCATAGCTTGTAGGAGTATTAAGTTATGGCTCAATTACAGTGGACTAACACACTAGACTGACTTCAAACTTAAATGTTACTAATAGACTATCACCTAGAAATTAACAGCATAAGACAATATCATAGAGCTATCCTCAAAAGCAGGGATCTTGTCATATTCATCTTCATATTCCCAGCAAAGAGCACATAAACAGGTGTAAGAAACACTAAATAAATATTCATTCAGGGTTTAAATATAGTGTAGCTGCATTTTATGCAAAGACTGTGTTCCCAAAGACCTCGCATGATTAAAAACGCATGTAATACTAGTCAAAAAAATGTTTTTAATCTTTATTTATTTTTGAGAGAGAGAGAGAGAGAGAGAGAGAGAGAGAGAGAGAGAGAGAGAGAGAGAGAAAGCAGGGGAGCAACAGAGAGAGAAGGAGACACAGGCTCCAAAGCAGGCTCCACGATCTGTGAGTTCATGACCTGAGCTGAAGTCGGATGCTCTACCGACTGAGCAGCCCAGGCACCCCAACATAATTCTAGTTTAATTCTAACAAACTGACAAATCCCTAGAGAATACCAACATTGAAATTTTGTAATTCCTGGTGGGACTTACAGATATATTACATTCTGTTAAGATTTTTTAGATAGAATAATGAAATTGGGGTTATATTTAAAAAAATCATCCTTTAGGGGCACCTGGGTGGCTCAGTCGGTTAAGCGTCCGACTTCAGCTCAGGTCACGATCTCGCGGTCCGTGAGTTCGAGCCCCGCGTCGGGCTCTGGGCTGATGGCTCAGAGCCTGGAGCCTGCTTCTGATTCTGTGTCTCCCTCTCTCTCTGTCCCTCCCCCGTTCATGCTCTGTCTCTCTCTGTCTCAAAAAAAAAAAAAAAACAAAAAAAAACACCCCAAAAACATTAAAAAAAAAAATCATCCTTTAGAGATCCATATTGAAGCAGGTGTGAGTTCAATTACTATGATGTCTAGGATTTGCTTCAAAATAATATAGACTAAAGTTGGTTATTATTTTTTTCATGTTTATTTATTTTTCAGAGAGAGAGAGAGAGAGAGAATGAGCAGGAGAGGAGCAGAGAGAGAGGGAGACACAGAAGCTGAAGCAGGCTCGAGGCTCTGAGCTGTCAGCGGACAGCCCGATGTGGGGCTCAAACCCATGGACCATGAGATCATGACCTGAACTGAAGTCGGATGCTCAACTGACTGAGCCACCCAGGCGCCCCTAAAGTTGGTTACTGAAAACATTGGGGGGTGCCTAGGTGGCTCAGTTGGTTGTGTCTGACTCTTGATTTCGACTTTAGATGGTCTCACAGTTGATGGGTTCGAGCCCCATGTCAGACTCCATGCTGAAGGCGAGGAGCCTGCTTGGGATTCTTGTTCCCTCTCTCTGCCCTTCCCTCTCCCCTCAAAATAAACAAACATTAAAAAAAAAAAACCCATGGAGTCCTCGTACACTAAAACTAACATAACGCCATATGTTAACTACACTGGAATTAAAATTTTTAAAAGACACATGAAAAAAAACCTAAAAGGAAATATAGTACACCAAAAAAAAAAAAAAAAAAAAAAAAAAAAAATCAAACGTGGAATCCTGTTCCTCCAGCTCCCGCAGAGATTCACCAGGAATCGGGGGTTACTATGGAGTTTTCTCCTTGACCCTCTGAGGTTGGTCACTCTTTCCCTCATGTTATAACACATACTCAGGCAAATTTCAGGCAACCTGGGGAACCTGTCCCCAACTACAGTCAGGTAGGACCTGCAAACAAGGGCCTCTGGTCAGCTCAGAGATACAAATTGAGGCTGCTTACTCTCCAAACTCAGAGAAAGGGTTCAGTTTTTTGGTAGTTTGACTGAAGGGAAATGCTGTAGGTGAAATCTTACTTGGGAGCGTATGACTTAAACCAGTTTCAGTATCATTCCTTCCACTCCTTCCCATCAAATACAGGTAATTCCTGTATTTCTCCATACCCCTCTTTCCCGTATTTACTCATATTTACATTGGAATGTCAGCTCTATCAGGGCAGAGGTTTGCGTCTATTCACCAGTGAACCTCAGCATCCAGAATAGCACCTGGCATACATATTACAAAGCCTCAATAAACTTTTTCTTTCTTACTCCTGGCTTTATTGACATATAGTGGACAAATAAGACAGTATAGGTTTATGGTATACAGTGTGATGATTTGATACATGTGTATATTGTGAAATGATGACCACAATAAGGTTAGTTAATATCTCCATCACCTCACATACTTGCCAATTTTTTTGTGTGGTAAGAATATTTAAAATCTACTCTCAACAAATTTCAAGTATATAATACACTGCAGTCATCATGCTATGCATGAGATCCCTCAAACTTATTCATCTTATTTTTTCTAAGTTTATTTATTTATTTTGAGAGAGAGAGAGAGAATAGAGAGAGAATCCCAAGCAGGCTCCACACTATCAGCGCAGACCTTAATGCGGAGCTCGAGCTCATGAACTGCGAGAACATGACCTGAGCCTAAATCAAGAGCTGGTTGCTCAACCAACTGAGCCATCCAGGCACTCCCTTCCCCCAACCCCCCTTTTTTAAAGAACTTATTCATCGTATAACAGGAAGTTTGTGCCCTTTGACCAATATCTCCCCATTTCCTAAACCCAGCCTCTGGCAACCAATCACCAACTGAGTATGCTTCTGCAAGTTCAACTTTTTTACATTCTACATATAAGTGAGATCATATAGTATTTGTCTATGTTTGTGTGACTTATTTCACTTAGTTTATGCTATGCTTTCAATGTTCATCCATGCTATCACAAATGGCAGGGTGTCTTTCTTTCTTATGGTTGAACAACATTCCAGTGTAGGTATATGGGCATGTGTGTGTATAAAACAACTTCTTTATCAATGTATCCATCGGCAGTTACTTAGGTTGTTTCCATATCTTGGCTATTGTGAATAATGGCGCTGTGAACAGGGGGTGCAGATATCTCTTTGGGACAGTGATTTCATTTCCTTCAGCTATATATCTGAAAGTGGGATTCCTGGCTCATATGGTGGCTCTATTTTTAATTTTTTTAGTAATCTGCATACTGTTTTCCGTATTGGCTGCACCAATTTACGTGTCCACCAACAGTGCACTAGGGTTCCATTTTGTCCACATCCTTGCTGACATCTCTTGAGTTTTTGCCATTCTAGCAGGTGTGAAGTGGTATCTCCTTGTTGTTAGTGAACATTTTTCGAAATGAACCTATCATCCTTTCCAGTATGTTGGCCACAAGATGGCAAAAGCTCCAACAGGATCAGGCACCCCAGGCCCTTCTCCTTGAAACCTACTTTAGTTTTCCAAGAAAGTGTATTTTTTTGAAGACCAGGTTATTCCTATGGGAGAACAATCTAAAGTGGAAAATAATTCTACTTAAGCCTAGAATGCACAATGGGGCTAAAGTCATTTCCTGCTCTTCCCCTACATGCTATTCTAGCCAAACTGCCACTCTCCTGCCCCCAAACACAACGTGCACTCCCCCCACCCTTGTCCAGGTGACAATTTTCTTACCTGGAATGCTCTTCCTGGTAGCTTGAACCTCTGCGAATCCTTCTCTGACAACCTTAGGATTCTCTACCTAGAATTCTAAAAGCAACCACCATGTCTTTCGACACTGATCAGACATTACTCTCTGTGGTTATCCTCGCGACGCCTATCTTCTATTCTCAACTAAAGCACAGCCCAAATTTAAGTAAAAAGAGTCTAGAGTGCTTTGAGAAGACTGATGAAGAGCAGCTAAGACACCCATCCCGAAGCTGAGCAACTTTTAGACTGCGTCGTGTTTTTTGGCATCAGTGAGCTGGAAACACTGGCTCATTACAGTAGATTCTAGCCTCTTTTTTTTTTTAAGCATAAATTTCCCCACAAAGGGAATTTTATTGAGGGCACTAGTTTACCTGCCTCTCAAAAGACCAACTGCAACCAAATGAAGTGAACATAACCTCAAGGTTTTATTGTCTTCATGATGTAGCAAAATAAGCTTAGAACTGGATCCCTTGGCCCTTTCTCTCATCTCCTCCCTGTTCAAAATGCTTGCATCTCTTCATAGCCAGCATTCTCTTAGATCTGCGTTGGGTTCAACACATCCAAGCCTCCGCACAATCTTCTTTTGTAGTTTGAGCCTTTTTCTGGAAAATCGGCTTAGTTTGCCCACTGTAGCCACTGTTTCCTGTCATAACGCCACTTTCCCTGGGCATAAAGAGGATCTTTGCCTTTCTTGTACTGGGTCATTTTGTGGGGTTGGTGCTCACCCCACTTCTTGCAGAAAGTGTGGTGGGTTTTAGGAACGCTCACCATGGCTGCAAGAACGCTATTGGCACGGAAAGAAAAAGCTCTAGCCTCATTTTGAATCCTGCCCACCCTACCCTCCCTGTAATGAAGGGACCCTTGGCTCTTTGCCATCTTGACCATGTCCCCCAAACTATCACATCACTTTTTAAATTCTTTGGCTTTGCACTTATCTTTTTGAGAAGACAGACCTTCCTACCCACCTCCAAGTGGCCAACTGACAATGCCTGCCTATTTTTTAAGGCTTGGAGTAAAATTATGCTATTTTTTTTAAACCCCCAGGCAAAATTAATTGTTTACTTATTTGTATCCCCAGAGCACATCTGACATGTTACTAGCATCTGACAGGTGTGTTGACAAAACTTTGTTTTTCTGGTCCCCTTGTTAATTTACAAGTTCCATGAAAGTTGGGGCAGTTTCTTTCCATCTTTGTATTATTTGAGTTTTGGACAATGCCTGATATAAACGTGCCTAGTAAATGTCTTTTACTTTACTGAATAACTTTACTAAGATTTTGGTCTAAATAACTAACTTTTCGACGGGTGATGTCAGTTCCTTATTATTTAGTTGCCAAAAATATACAGCTAGGCTACCCATGAGCACTTTCTCGCATCACAAAGCACAGGATTTGGGATGCAGTGTGGAGCGTCCAATGCCCAGGATCTACTGGCTTATGCTGGGCCCTTACGTATCTAGACAGCCATTCCTGCTGCGTAGAAAAAGTCATGAGAAGTCAACTGACTCCCCATCTCTGCTCCAGAGCAGATGACTCAATCTCTGAGGCATAAGGAAGTGTCATTTTTTAAGATTCAGAGGACAAAAGGATTGTGTATCCTTCCATAATAATCTATTTAGTATTAAATAAACTTCCCTAAAACAGGGATTTGCGTACTAAACATAAACAGAATAATTCCTTCGAGTTCCCAAATCTTTAGCACAGTCATTTATTATGTTAATAATAGTTGTGTTCCTTAAAAGACTCACAAGTAAAAGTCTAAGTTGAAGAGTTTCTGGCACAGCCTTGAATGGCTTTTTTTTTTTTTTTTTTTTTTTTAATTTTTTTTTCAACGTTTTTTATTTATTTTTGGGACAGAGAGAGACAGAGCATGAATGGGGGAGGGGCAGAGAGAGAGGGAGACACAGAATCGGAAACAGGCTCCAGGCTCCGAGCCATCAGCCCAGAGCCCGACGCGGGGCTCGAACCCACGGACTGCGAGATCGTGACCTGGCTGAAGTCGGACGCCCAACCGACTGCGCCACCCAGGCGCCCCATCGAATGGCTTTTGAGAGTACCAACACTAGACCTTACAGGGAAGAAAAACAACTCAATAATATGGGAAAAAAACAGATGCCCTGCCAAAAAATGTTGTTATAATTTACTATGTTTTATTTATTTTTATTTTATTTTATTTTTTTAAAGAAAAATTTTTTTAATGTTTTATTTATTTTTGAGATAGGGAGAGACAGAGCATGAACAGGGGAGGGTCAGAGAGAGGGAGACACAGAATCTGAAACAGGCTCCAGGCTCCGAGCTGTCAGCACAGAGCCCAACGCGGGGCTCAAACCCCCGGACCGCGAGATCATGACCTGAGCCGAAGTCGGCCGCTCAGCCAACTGAGCCACCCAGGCGCCCCATAATTTACTATGTTTTAAAAGAGACTGAACATTTTAACGACTATGGAAAATAATATACAGGAAATTATTGAGAAATGATACAAAGAAATGCTGCTAGGGGCGTCTGGGTGGCTCAGTCAGTTAAGCGTCCCACTTGTGATTTTGGCTCAGGTCATGATCTCATGGTTCGTGGGATCAAGCCTGGGTCAGGAATCTCTCTCTCCCTCTCTCTCTGTGTCTCCTCCCCACCCCTGCTCACCTGCATGCTCAATCTCTCAAAATAAACAAACATTAAAAAAAAAAAAAAAGAAATGCTGCTAGCCTGATTGCTATTAAATATTAAGTAAAGTGAAATTGAAACTACCTTTGTGATAAATCACGATACTTCAGTATATAGAATAATACATATTAAAAAGATAAGTCAGTTCTCTTCAGTTATACTACTGTTTCAGTTAAAGAATTCTTGTATTTTACTTCCAAATAAAAGGCGAATTTCTGTTTTAATCATTGACTGCCACATTTATTACTTTCTTCCACTAAAAACAGTCATTTAGAGCCTTAGCTCCAACAACAAGCTGACTTAGCAAAAGGAAGCAATGCCAACATTGAAACTAACCACCCAGAAAGATGAACGAGTATCAACCAAAAACACATTAGCAAAAATTTCAGGAACAGGCATTGAAAAGGAGAAGAGCCAAAGGTAAGTCTTACTTACATCCTCAGATTCTCTGTCTCTCTCTCTCTCTCTGCCCCTCCCCTGCTTGTGCACGCACTCTCTCTCTCCCTCTCTTTCTCAAGATAAATAAACTTAAATTTTTTTAAAGTTTTATTTATGTAAGTAATTTCTGTGCCCAATGTGGGGCTCAAACTCATGACCCTGAGATCAAGAGTCGCATGCTCTTCCCACTGAGCCAGGCAGGCACCCATCTTTCAGAGAACAGCTTAATGAAATAAAAGTAAAAACCCTACCAATGTGACTTTTTCTACTTTTAATAACAACGGGCATTACTGTGCAGTACCAGTCACAACAAATAGTAAAAAAGACTGCTTTTTGCATTCCAATCCTACAGTCAAGAATTCACTGAAATACAGCATGGTAATAATTAAGCTATTAAAGTAAAAACTGCTGAATCTTTTTCTGTATTTCCTCAAAATAATAGGATGCCATTGTTATCCATTAGTGTAGTTTGTAGGTACTGTTGTCCCTATGTGTGGAACTGCTTTTAAAAGATACTTTGAAACGGTAGTAATTATAAGCAAAAAATATTTTTTATTAGCAATCTGGTTAAAGTTATTTTGCAAACTCTTGAGTCTCACTGCTCTCTCTCAATGAGTAACATTAAAAATATTTTGGTTTTATGGTATGTTCCAAGAAAAACAAGCCCTATAAAAACAGCTAACAATATTTAACAAACAAAATTCCATTTTACGAAGTCAATGATGTTAACCAAGGAAGAGATGTCCAGGGTCCCCTTCAGTAAAAGTAGATTCACAAGGACGATGTGTGCACAAAATAAATTTTTTAAGGGGAAGAAAATGAGAGAAATTTTTTTAAACTTAAAAATGATTTAAGGGGCAACTGGCTGGCTCAGTCGGCAGAGCATGAGACTCTTGATCTCAGGGTTGTGAGTTCAAGTCCCATGCTGGGTGTGGAGCCTACTTAAAAAAAAAAAAACAACCCCAAAATGAACAAATATTTTTAAAGAAGGATTTAAGAAAGAATATGAAGAAATATACTGTATTACTCCAAGCAAAATTTCAGTTTCTACAAAAACTTTTAGAGGCTGAATTAGGGGCGCGTTGGTGGCTCAGTCAGCTAAGGTGTCTGACTTCAGCTCAGGTCATGATCTCCTGGTTCCTTAGTTTGAGCCCCACATAGGGCTCTCTGTTGTCAGAGCAGATCCTGCTCTAGGATCCTCTGTCTCCCTCGCTCTCTGCCCTTCCCCCACTCACGCTCTCCCTCCCTCTCTCAAAAATAAACATTACGAAAATAATTTTTTTAAGAAGCTAAATTAATCTCATTTTTCTACACTCCATTTAAAAGATATAAACTTCTATCTAATGAAAAGTCTTTTATAAACCCTAAGAAATGCCATGTGAAGGGAATTTATATTTGTACTTATTTCGATCAAAAGACTACAAGGAACAGAGTTTCAGTTGGAGAAGATGAGAAAGTTCTGGAGAAGGATGGTGGGGATGGCTGCACAACAGTGTGAATGTACTTAATGCCACAGAACTATACGTGAAATGGTTAAAATGGAAAATTTTATGTTATGAAAACAATTTTTGAAATAAAAAATAACAATAAAAAATAAAGCATCCATGAATATTCTTACTAAAAAAAAACAAGGCCATAACTAGTGGTCCGTAACTAGTTGTAGATCTATCATCAAAAAATCTTTTTTTATTTTTATTTTTATTTTATTATTTTATTTTTTTTTAATTTTTTTTTTTAACGTTTTATTTATTTTTGAGACAGGGAGAGACAGAGCATGAACGGGGGAGGGTCAGAGAGAGGGAGACACAGAATCTGAAACAGGCTCCGGGCTCCAAGCTGTCAGCACAGAGCCGGACGCGGGGCTCGAACTCACAAACAGCGAGATCATGACCTGAGCCGAAGTCGGCCGCCCAACTGACTGAGCCACCCAGGCGCCCCCAAAAAATCTTTTTAAAAAAATGTTTATTTATTTTTGAGAGAGAGACAGAGCATGAGTGGGAGAGGGGCAGAGAGAGGAAGAGACAGAATCCAAAGCAGGCTCCAGGCTCCGAGCTGTCAGCACAGAGCCTGACATGGGGCTCGAACTCACGAACAGTGAGATCATGACCTGAGCCAAAGTCTGACACTTAAATCTCACTGAAGGGAGATGAAGGACCCAGAGCTCATCGGTTAAAATTAACCCTAGAAGCAGTGGTGTGAAAGAAGTTGAGGCACTTCACCCCACAACTACTGACAGGTACCAGATATGGCTGGGGGAGGAAATCCCCCAAAGGAGGGAGGAGGTTTCTTGACCCTTTGTGGGCCTTTTGGCTGTCTGGTGAAGGCTATGGATCCCTTGCCAGAGTAATACTTCAAAGTTCATAATATATGTAGGACTTTAAAAAAAAATGCATTCATTTAAAAAATAAAAATAAAAAACACATGTATAAAAATATTTAAAAATTGTGATACAGTTATATATGTGATTCTTCATCAACGCATTCTTACAAGATTTAGTGGTGAGTCTAGTAACTACTACCTTTTGGAAGATCGTAATTTTTTCAGGTATCTGCAAATGTAATGGGACAAAAAATATTTCTAATAGTAACAAATTCCCAGGCATTGTTAATTCATGGTTTGGGTTGCCTTCATTCATAGATTTAGGAAATGATAAATTTCAACTGGAGTCTAATGAAAGTAACATGCAATTTTCTTCATATCCAAGTTCATGGTCTCCCCTCCCCACACTTCTATCCACAGATCCTTTAGGGGTCGGTCCATAGAGCCTGTGCACTGCTAGGGCCCAGGGCACTTGTTCAACATGTGAAGTGAATAAACTCAATGCAGTAACAAACACAGTGGGATTCTAAACATCTGAATATCAACCACAAGCTATTTTTATACTTGCTAAGCACAGTCTGGTCATTTCTAAACACTGTTTGATGTAATTTTTGCAAAGATGTTGAAGGTGCTGCCAGATACACAGGATGGTAGCAGCAAGCTGGCAATTCCAACTGGGCAGAAAGGACACTCTCCAGCATCACCAAAGTTATCAAAAAATTCCCGGAGTAAGGAAGTCAAGTAAAGCTAATATTTTGCATGCTTAGTGGAGAGCAACAGAAACACATTTTACAACTTACAAGCACAAGACTGCAGTGGAAAAGCTCATCAAAATTCTCAACCTTGGACCAGTGTAAAACACAAAGGCAAATTTCATGATAAACATGCAACAATCTTTTCTGGTAAGCTTATCAAAATCCTAGCTTCATTCTCCTGAACATCCGAAGTGGAAAACAGTTACATAAATAAATCACGTACTTTTCTAGTTTTTATATGAGTGCTCAGAATTGAATAGACCTCTGAATTAACACCCTTTTGTGTACTCACCTTTTTTTTTTTTTTTTTTAAGAGAGAGAGAGCTCGAGTGGGGGAGAGGGGCAGAGGGAGAGAGAGCGAGAATCTTAAGCGGGTTCCATGCTCAGCCTGGAGCCCAAAGTGGGGCTCAACTCTCCAGCCCTGGGGTCATGACCTGAGCCAAAATCAAGAGTCAGAAGCTCAACCAACTGAGCCACCCAGGTGCCCCAAAATATATGTATATTCTTTTTTTTTTTTTTTTTTTTGGAGAGAGAGAGTGCTTGTGAGCACAAGTGGGGGAGAGGTAAGAGAGAGAGGGAGAGAGAATCCTAAGAGGTTCCTCCATGCCCAGTGTGGAGCCCAACGTGGGGCTCAAACACACAACCATGAGATCACAACCTGAGCTGAAATCAAGGATCAGATGCTCAACCAACTGCACCATCCAGGCACCCCTTACTCACTTCTGGGCTATTCTGCTATAGATTACTTACTGTACCCTCAAATAAGGGAGTCAAGTAACTTATAGACGGCCTCCAGTGGTCTAAGAACAAAATACTAAATTTATTTTTAAGACCAACTCACCGTGCGTTTTTTTCTTTAATTTAAAACCACTTCATTCTCAAAGTAGCAGTCACATGTACCAGAATTGAATGATGTTAGGGGAAACTGTATAACTAATTTAGAACACAGTCCCATCTTCTAAGACATTGGTGCCTACAATACAACCCTTTTCCTTAGGGAAAACATAAAAACTTTTCATTTGGCTTGACCCTATCTTATATCACTTTTGGGTTATTTAAAATAGGACAGACCTGGGGTGTCTGGGGGGCTCAGTCGGTTAGGTGTCCGACTTCAGCCCATGTCATGATCTCATGCTTCATGGGTTCGAGCCCCGCCGTTGGGCTCTGTGCTGACAGCTCGGAGCCTGGAGCCTGCTTCGGATTCTGTGTCTTCCTCTCTCTCTGTCCCTCCCCTGCTTGCACCCTTTCTCTCGGTCTCCCAAAAATAAATATTAAAAAAATGTTTTTTTAATAATAAAAAATAAAATAGGACAGACCCGCCCGGATAGACATTTTTCCAAAGAAGACATACGGATGGTCAACGGACACATGGAAAGATGCTCAACATCACTCATCACCAGGGAAACGCAAATCATAATCACAATGAGATATTACTCCACACAAGTCAGAATGCTGGCATCAAAAAAGACAAGAAATAATAAGTGTTGGCAAGGTGGAGAAAAGGGAACCCTCACCAACTGTTTGTAGGAATGTGAACTGGTATAACCACTAAGAAAAACAGTATGCAGTTTCTTCAAAAAAAGTAGAAATAGAAATACCATATGATCCAGTAATTCCACTACTGGGTATTTACCTAAAGAAAATGAAAACACTAATTGGAAAAGATATATGCACCCCTATGTGTATTGCAACAATATCTGCAATGGCCAAGATAAGGAAGCAACCTAAGTGCTCACTGATAGATGAAGATGTGATATATATATATATATTTTTTATTTTTGAGAGATCAAGAATCAGAGCATGAGCAGGGGAAGGGCAGAGAGAGAGGGAGACACAGAATCTGAAGCAGGCTCCAGGCTCTAAACTGTCAGCACAGAGCCCAATGCAGGGTTTGAACCCACGAACCGTGAGATCATGACCTGAGCCGAAGTCAGACGCTTAACCGACTGAGCCATCCAGGCGCCCCAAGATGTGATATATAAACACACACACACAACACACACACTGGAATATTACTCAGCCATAAAAGAATTAAAAAAGAGATCCTGTCATTTGTGACAACATGGATGGACCTAGAGGGTATTATGCTAAGTGAAACACGTCAGACAAAGAAAAATATATGATTTCACTTATATGTGGAATCTAAAAAAACAAACAAAAAATAAACCAGAAACAGATCCATGAATACAGAGAACAAAGTGGTGGCTGCCAGAGGGGCAGGGGTTGGGTGGAAAGACAAAATGGGTGAAGGAGGGTGGGAGACCTAGGCTTCCAGATTATATAACGAATAAGTCATGGAGGGTAAAATATACAGCATAGGGAATATAGTCAATGGTACTGTGATAGTGTTAGATGGTGACAAATAGTAGCTAAGCTGTGGTGGGCATAGCATAATGAATAGAGTTGTGGAATCACGACGTTGTACACCTGCAACATTGTGTATCAATTATACGTCAATTAAAAAAGGTAAGATAGACCCGTAGTTCTATTCTTGACATTATTCAGTATCATTCTTTTGGACAAATTAGAATAATTTTTTCCTTGAGGAGGCAAGCTGGTGCAGCCACTCTGGAAAGCAGTTTGGAGGTTCCTCAAAAAACTAAAAATAGAACTACCCTACGACCCAGCAATTGCACTACTAGGTATTTATCCACAGGATACAGGTGTGCTGTTTCGAAGGGACACATGCACCCCATGTTTATAGCAGCACTATCAACAATAGCCAAAGTATGGGAAGAGCCCAAATGTCCATCGATGGATGAATGGATAAAGAAGATGTGGTGTGTGTGTGTGTGTGTGTGTGTGTGTACACACACACACACACACACACACACACACACAATGGAGTATTACTCGGCAATCAAAAAGAATGAAATCCTGCCATTTACAACTACGTGGATGGAACTGGAGGGTATTATGCTAAGTGAAATTAGAGAAAGACAAATATCATATGACTTCATTCATATGAGGACTTTAAGGGACAAAACAGATGAACATAAGGGAAGGGAAACAAAAAGAATATAAAAACGGAGGGGGACAAAACAGAAGAGACTCATAAATATGGAGAACAAACTGAGGGTTACGGGAGGGGTTGTGGGAGGGGGGATGGGCTAAATGGGTAAGGGGCACTAAGGAATCTACTCCTGAAATCATTGTTGCACTAGATGCTAATTTGGATGTAAATTAAAAAAAAAAAAAATTAAAAAAAAGACACAAATTAACTTGCCCAAGATTAAAAAAAAAAAGAATAATTTTTTCTTGCTTCATTATGTCTTCAAAGTCGTGCCTAAAGAACACCCTACTTCCCTCTCTAAATATTTAAATTATTAGATTTTGCCTCACTGAGTAAAATTATTCCCCTATGAAGATTTGTCATTATTTAACTTTTCCTTAAACTTCTAATGATAGTTTGCAACTTTTGTTAAAGATTCCCTTAACATCCATATGCTTTTTCTTTAACAAAGCACGTTAAGGTAGCATGATAGATCAAGCAGTACCATTATAATTACTATACTAATGATAATGAGGACTGGATTCAATGATTACTTATTTATTAGGTAAGTCTGTCCTGCAGGGCTAAACAAACATAATAATATGTCCCAGCTTGCGAGTAGCTGGTAATCTTATTAGAAAGGCAAGAGCTACATCTGAAATAATTTTCCAAATTACAGAAAGCATTATCAATATGCAAGAAAATAAACATACTAGCATGGGTATTTACAGTAAAATTAAGTCCCTTTTATTATTAGTTGATATACCAAGGCACATGAGATAATAAAAACTGTAATAGCAGCTAACATTTACTACTGGCCTTCCCTCTGCTAGGCATTTCACACAGTTCTAACCCTTCTAACAGTCCCGCCAGGTATGCACTATTATCTCTATTTTTACAGAGAATATAAGATGCTTGCCCAACACTGCAGAGTTTGTAAGTAGCAAGACAGAGGTTTGAACTCAAATCTCTAATTCCCAAGAGATGATGCTTCTCATCTCTGTGGGTGGAAACATGATTTTTGGAAGGTTCAATTTCTAGAAATGTGTCCCATACCAAAAGATAGCAATCGAGAATCTTGACATTTTCTCCCACAGCAAAAACCTCACTATTCCATGAATGAAAATTCTACAATTAAAAAAAAATTTTCATATATATACAGTATATGTATATATATGTGTATATATATATACATTCACTGTATACATATGTACATATACTGTATATATATATATACAATTTCATATATATACTGCAAATACCCATGTATGTGTATTTATATATACACATACACAGACTTCCCGGTAATTCATCATGCATATCAGACCTCTTGTTTTTTAAAAGTCAATGTTTCATATGTTACCATTGCCACAGAGCCCTCCTTTCTTACCCAACTCCACCCCCAACACCTATTAATTCCTGGAAGGTCTAGAGGAGCTCAGCTATCAAACAGAAATATGAGTCACAAGTGAGAGCCACATATGATTTAAAATTTACTAGTAGCCATATTTTTAAGTATACTTAATTTTAATATATTTAGTCCATAATATCAAAAAATATTTTGACTAAATGGAAAATATTAATATAAATACATTAATAAAATATTTTAATTTAATTTTTAACCATTCAACATGTAATTAACATAAAACAAATTAGATATTCTACATCATTTTTTTCAGACAAAGTCTTTCAATCTTACAGTACATCACAACTGGTGCCAGTCATGGCTCAAGTGTTAATAGCCATATATGGCTAGTGGTCACCATATTGGACAGTCCCAATCTACAGACTTCTGTAGAATTTAGTTAAGGTAAAACACTTGCTTACAGGGCCATTTTCCCCTTGTTAGCTCTTGTGGATAGCCACAAGGTGGAACTTTTAAGAACAGCTGTAGTGATAGGAATAATATTTACCCTAATTATTTACATAGGGTTTCCTAGAGGTTTTGTCAATTTTTTTTTTTATGCAAGAGGTGAAGGGAAGGGAGTTGCCACAGCCCTTATTTTCACCAGAATATAACCCTACCCACCATACATACATGTGCAGATTTAATCTGAAACAGGAAAAAAGTTGATCATTAAATATCAGTTCCAAAGATAACCCTAGTCTAGCCATTGAGCTGAAATGATCCTAATCTTCTAAGAAACAAAGTTAAATTTTACATGCTTCTCACATATTTAAATACCTTAATATATGTTTCTAAAAATAAGTTATTTCTGGCTCAGTGGGTAGAGCATGCAACTCTTGATCTCAGGGGTTGTGAGTTCAAGCCCCACATAGAACTTACTAAAAAAAAATAAAAATAAGTTATTTCTTTCTGTTTGTGTCAAATGACCATAATTATTACATGGGGAAAAAAATCCAAAAATTATTTGAAAATAAAAGCAAGCAATTTGCTAAAAGGAAACTAAAGCTGATGCTGAGAGCTTCTGGATCAGGTATCCTCACAGAAGCCTCATATCTGGCTCACGTGCCCATTTTTATAAACCAGGAACCAAGACTTGCTCTTGGCCCGTGGTTCTCTAGCACCTGGGAGGTTGTTAAAAGTGTGAATTCTTGGGCCCATTCCAGACCTACTGGATCGGGAACCCAGGGGGTGTTAAGCCGTCTGGGTAATTCTAATGCACACTCAAGTTTGAGAACCACTAGATCAACATGGAACTGGTACTTAAACCATCTGTTTAACTCCAAAAGTTGTGTACTTTTTAGAAGTTTTTTGTTTTTGTTTCTGGTGGGAAGGGGTTGGGAATATCTGCACGCGCACGCACGCACGCGCACGCGCGCGCGTGTGTGTGTGTGTGTAGTAAAATACACATAAGATTTACCATGTTAACTATTTAAAAAAAATTTTTTTTAATGTTTCTATTTATTTTTGAGACAGAGGGAGACAGAGCATGAGCAGGGGAGGGACAGAGAAAGGGGGAGACACAGAATCCGAAGCAGGCTCCAGGCTCTGAGCGGTCAGCCCAGAGCCTGATGCGGGGCTCGAACTCAACGGAGTGTGAGATCATGACCTGAGCCGAAGTCGGACGCTCAACCGACTGAGCCACCCAGGCGCCTCCCGCATGTAAACTATTTTTAAGTGTATCGTTCAGTAGTATCAAGTCCATTCACATTGTTGTGCAACCATCTCCACCACCCATCTCCAGAAGTCTTCACCTGGAAAACCAGAAACTCTGTCACCCATTTGACACTAATTCTTCATTCCGCTTTCCCTCCAGCCCCAGGCAACCACCACTGTCCTCTCTGTCCCTATGAATTAGACTCCTCTAGGCATCTCATAAAAATGGAATCTAGAAGTAGAATCTAATTTCACTCAACCCCTACAGCTGCAGAAAAGTTTGGAAAGTACGGAAATTTCTAAAGAGGAAAATGAAAATCACTTATGATACCACTGCCTAGAGGTGACTGCTAGGGACTGAACTGTTGTCTCTCGCCAAGCTGGTGTTTGAAACCCTAACCCCCAGGATGACTGTGTTTGGAGACAGGGTCTTTATGAGGTAACTGAGGTTAAATGAGGTCGTAATGGTAGGGCCTTAATCTGATAAGGCTGGTGTTTTTATAAGAGGAAGAGATACCGGAGCTCCCATGAAGACGCAGTGAGAAAACAGCAGTCTGCAAGCCAGGGAGAGGGCCCTGCCCAGCAATCAAATTGGCCGGCACCCAGATAGATGCTGGACTACCCAGCCTCCAGGACCGTGAGAAAATAAACTTCGGTTGTTTAAGCCACCCATCAGCCTATGGTACTTTGTTACGGGCTCTGGAGCTGACTAATGCCGTGGATGCTGTGGATGATTTTTGTCTTTTTCTTTAGTACATTTTTATTTTTTAGGTATATTTTTATACTTAAATGAAATCAAAGCCCATATGCCTTTTTTTCACTTTCCCAGCATTTTCTAAATCTTGTGTTCTGCAGAATTGTGTTCAGCAGGACCTTAATTTTTGGAAACTGGGTTTCAAAGTGACGTCAGGTTTCTGCTGCTAAATTCTCAGAGGATCTTCTATACTAAACTGGGAATGTCAAGATGGGCATCTGTTAGATTTGATCTCTAAATGTCTGGGGAGGGAAGGAGGAAATTCTGTATTATATCTCCTGCTGTTCTGATCAAAGTATACTACTGGACAGCTAATAGGAATTTCAAGGGGGCAATGCCCAGTTTTGGAAGGAAATACTGGCTGACAGGAGCAATTCACTTCAGGCAAAAAGTTCATTTCATTTCCTAAAGGAACCATTCATTTATTCATTGTTAGCAGATTAGTCTAATGAAACACTGCTTTAATATTACTTTTTATAATAACTTTTATTATTTTTTCAATTTTTAAAAGTTTATTTAGAGAGAGAGAGGCAGAGAGGGAGAGAAAGAATCCCAAGCAGCCTCCATGCTGTCAGTGAAGAGCCCTGCGTGGGGCTCAATCTCATGAACTGTGAGATCATGACCTGAGCCGAAACTGTCTGATGCTTAACTGACTGAGCCACCCAGGCAGGCGCCCCTATAATAATTTTAAAAAGCAGTGATAGCTGACACCCAAATGGGTTAGGCACTATATAAATCTTTATACGATGATCTCACTTTATCCTTACAAACTTCCTCTGAAAGGTAAATTCTCAATCCAGAGGGAGAAACTGGGCACATTTCCTCAGAGAGGTTATATAATTTACTCAAGATAGCACAGAAAGGGGGCGCCTGGGTGGCTCAGCCGGTTAAGCGACTTTGGCTCCGGTCATGATCTCGCCGTCTGTGAGTTCAAGCCCCGAGTCAGGCTCTGGGCTGACAGCTCAGAGCCTGGAGCCTGCTTAGAATTCTGTGTCTCCCTCTCTTCCCCTCCCCCACTCATTCTCTGTCTTCCTCTCTCTCTCTCTGTCAAACATAAATAAACATTAAAAAAGGAAAAAAAAGCACAGAAAGGAGAAGAGCAAGGGTTGGAACTCCAATCTGTCTGGTTCCAAAGCTATTATTATCACAATAGTCTTTTCTTTTTAGGTCACATCACTGCCTTGTTTGAAAACCTTTGATTTTGAATATGTAAAGGAAAAATTCATCTACTTTGACCTTGCATTTAGTGCATTTCACAAACTGATCCCAAAGTCCCTTCCCAGCCGTCCTTTTTTTTTTCTTTTACAGACTTCTAACTCCATCAGAGAACTTTCCTGTCCTGCCCCTTTCTTACACTCCTCACCTAATTTAGTTCTCTCCCACCTAAATTTCTCTGCTTATGCCATCTTCTCATGGTCAACAAATCCCTTTAGGCTCCAGTTCAAATTCCATTTCCTATCTGTAAACCTTGACTGCTCGTTCTTATGCTCCACATCCATCAAGAAAGCCCCTTGGTTATACTTCCAAAATAGGTCCAGAATCCTCCACTGTCTACCTCCACTGTCATCCCCCTAATACAAACCATCATCATATCCCATCTGGTCTCTCTGCTTTCACTCTTTTACTCCCTCCAATCTCTTCTCATCCCAACCTCCTGAGTAGTCCTTTTAAAACATAAGCCAAAACCCTCCAATGAATCCTCATTTTCCTCACTATAAAAAACAAAATCCTTTTCTGTGCTCAGCTGTGAAAACCTGCAATGCCCTACACGATGGCTCTCCCTGTCTCCACCCCTCACCCCCAATTCTATCCTTTGCTGACTTGCCATGCCTTGAACTCACCAGGCATGCTCATGTCTCGGCCCTTTGCACTGGCTGCTCTCTGCCTGGAATGCTGCGCCTTCGGATATCCTCAGGCTTGCCCCTTACTTCCTTCAAGTTTCTGCTCAGTTGATCATGACCTACCATGACCACCTTCCCATCCCCCAGCACTCTACACTTTCCTTAACTTGCTTTATCCCCACCTCTCCCCCCCCCCCATTACTTACTACAGTGCTTATCTAGGTTTATTGTCTGTTTTCCCACCAGAGCAGGGCCTTGGTCTTTTGCTCATTGAGGGATCTGGGAGTCTAGAATGGCACCTGGCACAAATTAGATGCTCAGTTGATTGCTGAATGAATGAATGGATGGATGTTCTCACACACTTTAATCAAAGGCTCTCTTTTGCTCTCACTTGTGCTACTCACTTGGTACTTACCATATACTGTTGTGTATTTTTCTGGGTGCCCCTATTATCCAACTAGCTATATTATGTATTCCCATAACCTCCAAGTGCTCTGTACAAAATTAGCATTTAACAAATATTTGATGATGAAATATCAGTGTAGTGCCTTTCTCTTTCACAGTAGACACAGTAATATTTTTAAAAATATTCATTTTTGACATTCTGCTTAGAAAAGAAACTCTAGAAGGAAATTTTAGAAGAAAAATTTAGAATATGTAATTTTTAATTTAATTTTTTTAAATGTTTATTTATTGTTGAGAAAGAGAGAGAGTGAAAGAGCACGCAGGCACAAGTGGGGGACCGGCAGAGACAGAGAGGGAGACACGGAATCAGAAACAGGCTCCAGGCTCTGAGCTGTCAGCAGAGAGCCCGATGGGGGACCCGAACTCAGGAACAGTGAGATCATGACTTGAGCTAAAGTCAGACGTTCAACTGACTAAGCCACCCAGGCGCCCCTAAATTAATTTTAAAAGGATGAAGTATTTTCTACACACACACACACACACACACACACACACACACACACACACACACCAAATCAATGTCATGCTCTGAAAAGAAAATATTTGCTTAGTGACTTTCATCTTTCATGGCATCTTATAACCTGAAGACATTCTTGAGAGTCAAGCACAAGGTAATGTTTTGATAGTTAGGTAATATGAAACACAGAACATATTTAAAAATTTTTTTTAACGTTTTATTTATTTTTGAGACAGAGAGAGACAGAGCATGAACAGGGGAGAGTCAGAGAGAGGGAGACACAGAATCTGAAACAGGCTCCAGGCTCTGAGCTGTCAACACAGAGCCCGACGCGGGGCTCAAACTCACGGACCACGAAATCATGACCCGAGCCGAAGTCGGCCGCTTACCGACTGAGCCACCCAGGCGCCCCCAGAACATATTTTAAATGATAGTTACGAGTTGCGAATTTATGCAACATGTGACAAAAATAAAAGGTTAATGTCACGTAGGTTTTATGTCACAATTTTTGATCTAATAATAGAAAGTTGTAGCTGGGGGGTATTCAACTCATGAAGAAAATGCATTTTAAAAAACAACTTACCTATCTATATTCACATTATGCAGGTATTTAAAGTGTTCATTTACATGAACATTTGAGCCTATCTCTCTATATTGTGCATGTTGTGTTGCATATCCAACGTGTGCTTCTGAAAAACAGTTTAGACAGCTTTCTAAATAAGCTGCAGACGGGCGCCTGTGTGGCTCAGTCGGTTAAGCATCTGACTTCGGCTCAGGTCATGATCTCCCAGTTGGTGGTTTTAAGCCTCACGTCAGGCTCTGTGCTGGCAGCTCAGAGCCTGGAGCCTGCTTCGGATTCTGTGTCTCTCTCTGCCCCTCCCCTGCTCACACTCTGTCTGCCTCTCTCAAAAATAAACAAATATTAAAAAAATTAAATTAGCTGCAGATTTTTTTCCTCACCTTGACTGCTGCACATGCATAACTTCCTCCATGAGGATTGAAGGGGAAGCTCTGTAAACAGACTCCTGCACGACTTAGGGTAACTTCTTAATCGATTATTTGTCTAATTTAACCGTAAAACTTTAATATGACCATGTAAATGAAAAAAACATGTACAGTAATATATTAGTACTCAGAAGATACCATCTAAAAAAGAGAAGCACATTTTCTTTGGTATGTATTTGGTATTTTCCATGGCATAATGTCCACTTTACATTGCTAAGTATGTAAAGGTCCTCCCCACCCCTTTTTTTCAAACAGCATGGTTACCCAAATTTCATTTCTCTTTGTATTATTCTCTCTGGGCATTTACTTTCAGATTGTTTTATCTACATGATATATGCTGTAACAGAAAATAATAAGGGTATCATGTGACATATGAAGTCAGACAAACATGTAAAACAGTAAAACAAAAAAGCCATCTTGAGGTCTATGGATAAAAGCAGCTCCAAACATATCTAGTAAATATTAATCTTTTAAGTGTGATCACACCCAGAGAAAAGGGCTTGGCTTCCATGGAGCTCTCCAATCCTAAGATTCTCACAGATCTGGTGAATCAGAATACAGATAGGAAGAATAAAGCGACCTATTTCTAAATGTATTTCTTTGCACTTCTAGGAAATGCCAGAGTTAAATCTAAATATAGCAGCATGCATTTTTATTTTAAATCCGGGAAGAAATACTTCCAAATCAAAACCACATGAAAATAACTTTTACGCTCAGTAGTCAGGAGGAAAAAAATGTGATTTTTTTTTTGTGGGTAATAGTTGTCTATACATGGAAAGAGTTACTTCTAAGTTTTAAGACAGTTCTCACATGAAAAGAAAATCCTAGTATTCTACTTCCCAGGTTATGTCTAGTTTAAAAAACTAAAATTTTCTCTAGTTTAAAAAACTGAAGTTTTCTAACTTTCATTGCCGTGAATTTTAACTTTGTAACAACTTTGACAAACACAAAGATTTTTAAATTTAATCTCTCAAAATGGCATCCAGGTTTCTCCAGTTCTGTTTATTGAGAAATGATTTTTTTTAAAGATTTTATTTTTAAGTAATCTCTACACCCAACGTGGGACTCAAACTCACGACCCTGAGATGACTGAGCCAGCCAGGTGCCCTGAGAAATGATTTCTGAAAAAAAAAGAAAATTATAAACTACCCTATTTTATTTTCACAAAACTATCAGTTATACTGCACTGAAACTAAGCTTATTCAACAACTATGGCTTTTTTTTTTTTTTTTTTTAGTTCAGAGGAAATGCTTAGGACTTGAAAACGTACTGCTAAAAATACACTGATGGGGGTGGCCATAACACTGTAAAATATTTTCTAAGGAGCACTAAAAACTCTAAAAACTGAAGTAACCAGATAAGCTGATTTATCTTTTTAAAAAGTACAAAAGGAGGGGCGGCCTGGGTGGCTCAGTCCATGAAGCATCTGACTTTGGTTTCGGCTCAGGTCATGATTTCAGTTAGTGAGATCGAGCCCCACGATGGGCTCTGTGAGGACAGGGTAGTGCCTGCTTGGGATTTCTCCCTCTCTCCCTCTCTCTCTCTGCCTCTACCCCACTCATGATCCCTCTCTCTCTCTAAATAAATAAACGTTAAAAAAAAAAGTTCAAAAGGGGTCATTTTGAAATATACTGCAAGCAACTTTTATGGGTGGTTGATTCTAATACGTACAATAGCAGCCTTATTACTCCTTAGTTATGGCCAAGATATTTACGGACCACATAACAAATTTTGAGATTCTCTCCAGCGTGACACTTACCACAAGATTTTGAAATTCTTCATCTCCCCAACTTAGGCTTCCCACTAATAAGCAGTGATAGAGTTGGTTCTCAATGGGCAAAGGGGGAAAATTCAAGTTAGTTCTTGCAGCCTTGCATGAAGAACTCATGTGCTACCTCAGAGTGTTCAGTAAGCAGCATGCGGCTCAAGAGCTATAGATCTCAGCCCTGGTGAACTCAAGAACCCACAGGGCGAGTGTTTCATGATCTTTTACTCCTGTTGCCTATCAGGGCTAAGCCTTTTGGAACAGTCAAAAAGGAAATAAAAATTCCTTTTGACATGTTACCTTACTGGCCACACTTAGTAAATGTGCCTTATGTTCAACCTTACAGTATGGCCTCTTTAAAAGAATGTTTCCTTAAAGTGAATCACACTTTGAACATTTCATTTTTTAATGTTTATTTTTGAGGGAGACAGAGCGTGAGTGGGGGAGGGGCAGAGAGAGGGAGAGAGAGAGACAGAATCCGAAGCAGACTCCAGGCTCTGAGCTGTCAGCACAGAGCCTGATGGAGGCTTGAACCCACAAACCGTGAGATCATGACCTGAGCCGAAGCCGGATGCTCAACCGACTGAGCCACCCAGGCGCTCCTGAACATCTTAAGTACTTCCACCCCAAATCTGTACTTCTAATTACTGTGCTTATATTGACATTCTAAGCACGGGTACAACTTGAGCTGCACCGTATCATGCTTAATTAAGGTCCTAAGTGTTCTTTTTCCCAATTAGGATTTTTTTTAAGTGAAAGATATGATTCATAATCTCTGATTGCTACCAAAGATAGAGCTAAAACGGTCCCCATGTTTGACTCACCTTACTGTGCAAATAAAAACCGAGTTATCTGCAGAAGGGGCAGAATAAGAGCTCTGACCTAGAATTTATCACCGTAAGAGATTCTGGTGTTTTTGGTCGCAGTTTTTATTTATCACCAAAAACACTACTTTTCCCTAGTCCTTCTACTGAAATCAAGGTCATCCAATTTTAATATATTAAAATGTTCAGTAGGCAGTCATCTGTCAATTAAATCTATACACGGGCTTAATACTGATGGCAAAATGTATGATGCATGGGTCTACAGTATACATTCAAATCCCAGCTCTGACCCTTAGTAATGGAACCTTGGGTAAGTTATCTACCCTTTGTAAACCTCAGTTTCATTATCTCTACAGACAAAACCTACCTCCAGGGTTACTAAGAGAATTTAATAATATTAAAACATCAGGGCTGGAAATAATGTTAAGGTTTAACAAATATTATTTCTCTTTCCCCCCTATTCTCTTCCTTGTGAAAATGTTCCAACTACAGGTGAGGACAGAAAACATAATTTCTGATGATACAAGGAAGCATCCTGGATTTTGGTTGAACTGAGATAAGCCTTTGCTAGAAAGATAATACTTTTCATACCTCATTCCCTCACATTTTCACATTCACCCTTTTTATTTCAGGTAATAGAAGTGTTTAATGTGTTTGCAAGACAGCCAAAGAACCCACAAAACCAGAAAATGTTCAATTTTACAACTTTATTAAAAATTTATCATCAAGTCACAACCATATGAATTAAAGTTGATAAAGATTAAGGGGAAGGGGAACCTGGATTTAAGATCTAGTACAGTGAGGTCTCAGGATCTTTTCCTGATTGGATGCAATGTGAGGTGAAGAAAAAAAACAGATCAAAGCCCCCACAGCCGCTTCCCCCCAAGACCTCTTTCTTCTACTTTCCCATACAACACGCGGACAGCCCCGGAACTCTCCTGAACTGCACTACAAATGGGCAAGCCGTCCCCAGCAGAGCCACATCCTGGGCTCCAACTTCCACAAAGTGAGGTACCACTTACAAGGTCTCCACGTTAGGGCTTTCCTTTAAAGTCCACACCCCATTCCTTTCCTGTCAGCTCTCCCACTTCTCCACACTAATTGAACAACCCTTCCCCCTCGCTGTATTTTCCACTTCTACTATAGATCATACTGACCACGGAGAGATGGATCCTCTATGTTAGCTTAATTCACATTGCCTCATTATAGTCAAGTCCCATTTCTGGTCCCCCCCCCCCCATCTGATACATTCCACAAATTGACTCCTTTTCTCCTTAAACTCCAAGCCTTTTGCCTCCACCCCTAACAAATGACCTTGCTATCTTTCCAGTGGAGACCACAGACATCTATTTTGAATCTTATCATCTACCCCATTCTTTTTCTCGAATTTCACCTATTACTTATTCTGTAGGCAGGTTGAGGAACACAGGACCTTATGAGAAGGTGAATGAACGTCACTCAAAGAATGCAGAAAGGCGTGGTTGAAGGGAGTGCTATACATTTCCATTTGGTTTTGTCTGAATCTTTAAAAAATGATTTTCCCGGGGCGCCCGGGTGGCTCAGTCGGTTAAGCATCCGACTTCAGCTCAGGTCATGATCTCACGGTTTGTTGAGTTTGAGCCCCGAGTCAGGCTCTGTGCTGACAGCTCGGAGCCTGGAGCCTGCTTTGGATTCTGTGTCTCCCCCTCTCTGCCCCTCCCATACTCACACTCTGTCTCTCAATAATAAATAAACGTTAAAAATTAAAAAAAAAAAAAATGATTTTCCCAATACTTCCTTTCTCCCTCCTCAGCCCATAATCTGCTTTTTCTCATCACCCCCAGAGATCAGAATGTATAAGGCACTGTTGATCTCAACCAATCTCAAAAACCTTTCCTTTTGGCTCCTATCATTTTACTCTACCCGGAC
This sequence comes from Panthera pardus, assembly GCF_024362965.1. Lineage (NCBI taxonomy): Eukaryota > Metazoa > Chordata > Mammalia > Carnivora > Felidae > Panthera > Panthera pardus. Next base: position 139,215,706 of record NW_026526732.1, read on the forward strand.
TGTCAAACATTTTTAGTCAACAAATGTTTACCGAATGCCTGGCTTCTCTGGTTTTTAAAAGAATGTTTATTTATTTATTTTGAGAGAGAGACACAGCAGCATACAGGCAGAGAGAGAGAGAAAGAGAGAATTCCAAGCAGGCTCCACACTGTCAGCACAGAGCCCAATGACGGGCTCAATCCCATGAATCCGTGAGATCATGACATGAGTCGAAATCAAGAAGGGGACACTCGACTGCCTGAGCCACCCAGGCACCCCATGCCAGGCTTGTTTTAAATGCTATGCTGAAGGGTTAGAATAAGTCAGTGAACAGGTTAAGAAAAAATTTAAAATTTCTTGGTCCCATTCCAGAATCTCTAGGTGACTATTTTGCACACTCAAGTTTGGGATAAACATGATAAAGTGGAGATACTCTCCTTAGCCCCAGTAATTTCAGATACAATTTTTAAAGCTACTGTCTTCCATAGAAAATACAGTATTTTAGGAGCACCTGGGTGGCTCAATCGGTTAAACATCTGACTTTGGCTCACATCATGGATGCTTTGTGGGTTCAAGACCCTCGTCGGGCTCTGTGCTGACAGCTCAGAGCCTAGAGCCTGGAGCCTGTTTTGGATTCTGTGTCTCCCTCTCTCTGCCCCTCCCCCACTCACACTCTGTCTCTCTCTCAAATATAAACATTTAAAAAAAAAATGCAGTACTTTGCAAATAGTCCAAGGCAGTGTGCAAGTAACATCTGTAGTTGCCACAAACGTTTAGATGTTATTTTTATTGTGGTAAAATACATGATGTACTGTCTTTAAGTGTCCAGCTCAATGGCCTTCTGCCCATTCACACTGCTGTGCCATTGCAGCTATTATCCAACTCCAGGATTTTTCATCAACCCACCTTTAAATTCTTTCCCCATTAACTCATTTTTTATTAACCAAGAACAAGTCTCATGGTTAACTTCATGGCCCCCACCCCCATTCTCTTCTCTTGCTTTCCTACCCAGCTAACATTTCAAGGTTCATTTTAATTGTCCCCTGAAACCACCTTTAAGTCCTAGTTTCTCTCTGCTGTCACATGTGGGGGTGAGGGGTGGGGTGGGGTGTAAAACTCCAGTCCTGGTCAAACCAATCCCCTGCCCGCTCTTGGCTTCCCTTGTAACAGCTGGATATTGCTCGCAAAAAACTACACAACTGGATGGACCGGTTTCACTTCAAATTCAGAGGCGAGGCACAGCCAGGCAGTCCTGTGTACAGCAATCCTACCTCGCTTCCCAGGGACTTAGTTCACAATCCTGCTGTCCAAGGTCATGCACACCCCTTCTTCCTCATTGCTGGTCTTGACTCAGACTTCATTGAGAACACAGATCATAAAGCCGTGTATTCCATCCCCAATTTATAAGCGTCTTTGCACTGTGCCCATATTCTCTGCCTCCTCTCCTGCCACTCTGCAAGTCGTCTTACTCCTGTCAAAGGCAAACCCTCTTGTGTTTTGAATAGCTTCTCACCTTCTCAACAATTCTGCTCCTTTGGTAGTCTTATCTCTCTTCTGTTAGTCACTCCCTCCCTCTTAAATATTCCCATTAGTCTATTTAAAAATGCTCTTCCATTCCCCGCCATTTAAAAAGAAGCACTTCTTCAACCCTCCCTCCCTCTCCAGCCACTGCTGTGCTGTCGCTCTCCAGACTTTACAGCAAAACTTCCCCAAAAAGCGGGCTACGGTCACCCCATCCCATCCTCAGTGCATTCTGATTTGGCTTCCATCCCCATATGCCACTGAAACTCCTTGTCAAACAGCCACCTCCATGTTGACAAATCCAAGCGGTCATTTCTCTATCCTCAGTGTTCTCAGGAGAATTTGGCAGAGAAGACCATTCTCTCTTGAAAAGAATAATCCATTCTTCCCATTTAATGGCCCTCTCAGTCTCTTTTGTCCAACCTTTAGCCACTGGAAGCGTTTTAGGGTTCGATGTTAAGACTTCTATGATGACAAATGATCTCAACTAGTTCCATGACATACTATTCGTATGCTAGTGACTCCCACAATTTATGTCCACTCCCATCAGCTCAATTTGAAGATTCACTGCCTACCTGACCTTCCACTTGGAGGTCTTGCAAGTATTTCAAAAACATAACAGGTCCCACACAGAACTCGTTACGCACCCTTCCTACCTGTTCCTCCTCCAGTCTTCTCCAACCAGCAAATGGCACCATCGGCCACCAAAGCTTAGGCTAGAAACTTGAAGTCCTCCTTGATTCCTCCGTCTCTACAGATAACTCATTAAGCCAATACTTCTGATTCCACCTTCAAAATACATCTAAATCCCACCATCTACCCTGCACTATCCCCACTGCCACTGTGTTTGCTTAGATACCATCAGTCTTGAGCCGGCTACTGCAATAGCCTCCCTGTCTACTTCCCCTCTTGCTCCATACAGCAGCAGTGATCTTTAAAAACAAAAACAGGGGCGCCTGGGTGGCTCAGTCGATTAAGCGTACGACTTCAGCTCAGGTCACGATCTCACGGTCCGTGAGTTCGAGCCCCGCATCGGGCTCTGGGCTGATGGCTCAGAGCCTGGAGCCTGCTTCCGATTCTGTGTCTCCCTCTCTCTCTGCCCCTCCCCCATTCATGCTCTGTCTCTGTCTCAAAAATAAATAAAAACGTTAAAAAAAAAATTAAAAACAAAAACAGCAGCTCAGTCGTTAAGCATCTGACTCCGGTTCAGGTCACGATCTCACGGTTTGTGAGTTCAAGTCCCACATCAGTTGGGCTGGAGCCCTGCATTGGATGAGCCCCACTTCTCTCTCTGCCCCTCGCTCACTTGCACCCTCTCTCTCTAAAACAAAAACAAAAACAAAAACAAAAACCCACCAAATAATAACCACTGTCCCAATGAAAGCCCTTCAATAGCTTGTTATTTTGAATAAAACAAAACCCCAAACTCCTGGTACAGCCGAATACAGGAGGCCCTAGAAGATCTCTCAACTCTTATTTCATTCACCTCTTGCTTCTCTCTAACACCCATGCCCTTCTGGGCCTTCCAGGTCTTTGCACTTTGTTCACAGGTTAGGACTGTCTCCCCAGCTTGCACATAGCGAGTAGTACAAGCTCATGTTTCAAGCCTCAGCTCAAGTATCACTCTCTAAAGGGACGCCCCTTGACTCTCACTAGCCAAAAGTCATTCCCCACAACACATTCTTATAGATCTACCAGCTTAACTGTTTACTGTTTCTCTAATCTCCAATTATCATGATTATTTGTGTTTAACTTACTTCCTGTCTTCCCCACTATACTCTAAATTCCATGAGGGCAGAGATTTTGTCTGCCTTGAATCCCACCAAAGGCCCCTTTATTATGTTTTAAATTAACTAATTTATTTTAAAAGTAATCTCTGCACCCAATGTGGGGCTTGAACTCACAACCCTGGAATCAAGAGTCACATGTTCTACTGACTAAGCCAGCCAGGCACCCCCCACTAAAGGCTACTTTAAAATGAAGAAGCTAGTCCGGCACCTGGATGGCTCAGATTCGTTGAGCGTCCAACTCTTGATTTCAGCTCAGGACATGATTTCATGGTTTGTGGGTTTGAGTGGGATTCTCTGTCTCCCTTTCTCTCTCTCTGCCTCTCCCCTGCACATACTCTACCTCTCACAAAATAAATATTTAAAAAATAAAAATAAAACGAAGACGTCCCTCCTCCTAAGCAGGTTTTAGATTTCTTCTCCTTTCAAGCTTTACTGGGTTTTAGTCAAAGAATATAATTACTCTGGCATTTACCATGAAACACAAAGGGAGAAAAAGCACACTGGACAGTCAAAGCCTAGACCTCCACCCGCCCACTAGTCTAGACTGGACACGGACTGCACACAGGCGCTTAAGAGTTGCTCCTTATAAAAATGTTCAAACGTGGAAGGTGAGAGAAATGTGCGCATAAGATAACATAATTTTGACATCTGCATCACAAAAGTTTTTAACCATTCCCCCTAGCAGTTATTAAACACAACAGTGACTAAAGAAATAAAGAAAGGAAAGCACAGAACAAATATACACGGCTCTTGCTCCAGAGAAGTTAATGATTTTTATCGCTTAGTTTCCTCCCATTTTGGCCAGGTCAGCTATTCATCACCTGCTCTGGATGTTTCTTCCTGACCTTCCGTGTCCTGAAAGCCTCCTCTGTTCTTAAAAGGTCTCATGTTTAGAGCCACTTCACCATCCTACTTCCCAAAACCCAAAAGATATCCTCCAAATTCAAAATTCTGAAAAGAATCCTTTCCCCCAAGAATTTATTTCTAGGTCCCTCCCCCACCCCCGAATCTTTTCTACCCTATTCCTCATTTCTGTATCAATCCTAGATTCAATTCTATTTTTGTTGCACAGCTGTCTGGACTAAACTAGATGGCCCAGCTAGACCTAGAAGCCTGTATGTTATATAACTTTTCAGCAGAAGGAGATACACATTTGAAAACGTACTGAGATTTTAAAGTCTTAGAATACCTAAACCTTCTTTCTGTAAGAAAAGGTTCAATAATTTGATAAATGGCAGCTAGAGGAGAAAAAAGAACGAGCAATAAAACTGTGTTGAAACTCAAAGCGATATGGGCCTCATGTTTCCATTCAAAAAAGAGCCAGCAGCACAGCACGCGGTATATAGTATAGCGATAGTCCAAATGCATATCTGTGTCACAGTGGAATCACCTGGACAGCTGTCGACTAACACAGACTCCTACATATTTGCTGGGTGGGCCAGAATTTCAAAATTGGGCGTTAGGGACAGCAGGAAGTTGAAAGTCAGAAGCTTAAAACTGAGATTGTGTAACACATTAGATGTTTTGGGGAAACCAACAGTAACAGAAAAACCCAACTGGCCCTAACAAATCATGGGGGGCAAAGGTGAGGTTACAAATCTGTATTTAAACATATCTCGCTCCAGTTGCTTTTGAAACTCGGATTTGGACACCATGTGTGTAAAGCCAAGAACATGGCTTTTGGGATCCAATGTCAATTCTCCCACTTAAAACCGTGAGACCAAGAACAATTTGTGTATCTGGGTGATCCTCTGGTATAAAGAGATAATCAAATCAACACTGCAGGGCTGATATAAATAAGAATTAAAGGACCAGACACACACATGGAGTAGTGTTCAATATATGGTACGGTCTTATTAAAGGGGATAAAACGGCCACTATATAGACTGGTTATAAACACAAGGACACACTTACTGGTGCCCCGATGTTACTTTTATCCACTAGAAATTACTTACTTACTTTCCATCTCTGTGGACTCCTAGGGAGATGAGAGCTTTAGACTTTTTTCCTCCTCCCAATAATCTTTCCAGTAACAAAAACACAGTTAAAACCCACACGCATCTCTTAATACAGACCTACGACATGACAGATAAATACTTAAATGAATGATTTTAAGGCAACACTCTAGGGAGTCCGAGAACTGAGAAGCCTTATTATATCGATGAGAAAGAGATGAGCCAAAACGGTGCGGGGGGGGAGGGGGGGGGGTTCGTTTTTGTTTTTGAAAGGGAAAGGAAAAAAAAAAAGTCTAAGCGTTTCAAAGAGAGTTTAATTTTTCGGATCAGAGTTCTGAGAACTGTTTTAAATCACTACCATTTGGAATAATTAAAATGAAAGCCAACAAGATGTTTCAAATCACTGGAACCCATAACCTTTTCACAGTTGGACTACATAAATGTCTCTCCAGGACTGCTTTAAAATAAAGCAACTAAAGAAATAAAACTAACGTAGGGTGCCAATCGAGAACCGAGTCACTAGAAGGCAGACACTGTCCTCGACTCTTTCTTCCTGCAATTTTGTAACCTGGTTTGACTCTACTCTTCAAAACTAACTGGAAGAGGATGAAGGAAAAGCCTCCATGCCCTGCCCTGCCCTCGGCCAGGCCAGGGAAGACAAAGCCGTGCGGTTTTAGGCCCCAGAAGAGCTAACGAGAAGCCCCCTCCCCTCCGAATTTGACCGGAGGGGGGTCTGCGGGCTCAGAGAGGGAACCCGCCGGCCGCAAGGTCCGACCCCAAGCCCCACTTCTTCCCTCCAACACAAGTGCTAAGGAGCAGGACGCCGCCGGCCCCGGTCCCTTCCCGCTCCGGGCCAGCCTCCTCGTCTTTTGGGTCCGGGGGCACGGGGAAGGCCAAGGCTAGGCGGCCCCGGCCTCGGCTCCGGCCCCATTTACAGAATTCTGCACCCCAAGCGTGGCTCCCCGTCGCCCTCGCCCTCCCGGCGCCCGGGCCGGAGAAGCGTCCGCGAAGGGCGCCGCCCGCGCCGCCAGGGAAGATGGCGCCCGCGGAGCAACTGCGCCACCAGCCCTGGCGACGGGCCAGGCCCAGCGCCATCTTAGCGCCTTCCAGCCGCAGCCCCCCCCCCCCCTCAAGATCCCGCATTCGGGGCGACTCGGGGGGCGCGAACCGCGTCGGGCCCGCGCGCTCTCGGCCAAAACAGTGCCGCCACAGCCTCTCGTCTCTTCGGTCCGGCCGCGCGGGCCCGACAGAAAGTGCCTGGGTGGGCCTCGGGTCCTCGGCGCGGCGCGAGGGCTGGTCCGGCCCGGCCGCGGGTCCTCGGCGGAGCTCCGGAGCCAGGCGGCGAGGCGGCCGGGAAGAGCCAGTCCCGCCGGCGGGCGCGCGCAGGACCGGGCCCCGGCTGGGACCGGCGGCCGGCTCCGAGCTCTCGCCGCGGCCGCCCGCAGAAGCGGAGGGAAGCAGCAGCCAGGGTGAAAAAGGAACCCGGTCCCTGCCGCCGCCTCCCTCCCCACCCTCTCCCCTCCCCCTCCCGAGACGCGGGGTCCATTTTGCCGAGAAGAAAGAAAATGCGATTCACACCCAAGAGCTTCCGAGAGAGAAAAGAAATGAGGGGGGGAAAACCGAGGGGAGGAGATTGGAAAAGCTTATTTTTCTTCCTCGCCCGCCGTCACTCCTGGCCCTCCCTGCCCCCTGCTCGCGGCCTCGCCGCGCCGTCCTCCCCACGGCGAGCCCCGCTCCCTCCTTCCCGGCTCCCGGCGGCTCCGGGGGGCGGAAAACACACTCACACTCGCGCACACAACTAATTTTAAACCGGCTCAATCAATGAGTCATTAAAAGGCTTCCCTCCCCTCTCCTCCCCACCACCAACCGCCACGCCACCCCCCCTTCCCAGGCTCTCTCCCTCTCCCCGCTCCAGAAATTTGCATCCGCGGAAAAGGAAAAAAAAAAAAAAAAAAGGCGCCGGGGCCCCCACCCCGCCGAGGCACCCCCAGCCCAGCCCCGCCGCCCCCTGCCCGCCCGCGCCCCCGCCCGAGACACTGAACTTGGTCTTCCCGGGGCCCGGGCGGCGCTGGGAAAGGCATAAACACTCGATTCCCCTTTTCTCCGTGTCCATTAAACATCCACCCACCACCACCATCACCCACCCACAAACCCACCCCCCCCAAAAAAAAAACACAGCCTTAGCCAATAGCTCTCTGGGCTGAAACCTAATATCCTGGTTTTGGCAACTCGGTGTTTAATTTGCTCCTCTTTCTTTTCTGTCTGTCTGGAGATAGATCTCCAGCCCCCCCTCCCTCGCTTTCCCCCTCCCCGAAGGAAAGAGGCAGAGGAAGGAGGTTGTGTGTGTTTTTTTTTTCTCCTTGAAATTTTTATCACAAAATTATAATACACTCAAAGGGAAACTCACCGTCATGAAAAAGCAGTGCCTTGTCAACGGGGTTTCTGCGCCATCGCACCAGGGGCGGCGGCGGCGGCGGCGGCGGGCGCGGGGCGCGGGGCGCGGGCGCGGGAGCTCCCGGCCGAGCGGCGCCGGCCACACGCGCTCCGCTCTCTCTCTCGCTCACCCCCGCGCCGGGCGGCGGGCGCCCGCTCCCCGCGCCCGCCCGGCCTTCATGCTCTGCGCCCGGGCAAACCGCTCGCCTGCTCGTCTACCTCCAAACTTCGGTTCTCGCCTAGCAAAAAATGTGGAGATTAGGGGTTTTTTAATTAAAAAAAAAATTTTTTTTCCAAAAATCAAGCTCCCAAGCTGTCAATTCCTGTTTCCTTTGGGATTCTTTTTAACTTCAGAAATGTATTGGTTTATTCAAGAAACAGGTTTATTTGGCTTTTTTTTTTTTTTTTTTTAAGATCTACAAGATGCGTGCTATTCTTTGCAGGCGCCCTGCACACACACACACACACACACACGCACGCACACACCAGTTTTAGCTCGACGGGGGAGGAGGGCGCTGGGGGGTTAAAAAACAAAACCCACAATATTTGTCTAGAACTCTGATTAGGACCAGTAAATACTCTTTTTTTGCATATACCTTTTTTAAAACTAAAACAACACTTTTACTTAGTTATTTGGCAAATAACTGATTCATTCTAACTTTTAAATGTACTAGGCTTTCCTTTGCAACACCCTCTCTTCCCATTCCGGAATGCTGTGAAACCTTATCTGTGATATCTGTAAGTCAACATTAAAAAGAAACAAAACACAACACAACTTCAGCGGCCAAGATGAAGGCCAGGAGCTGATTAAGTCACTCTCAAAACATCCAATTCCTACTGCCTTCTCTTTATGTAGATATCCTTTATTACTACATTTGTGGAATTTTCATTAAATGATTCCCAGTCTTAAAAAGGGAGCTACCCACTCTTTTAACACTCTTTGGTGCAAGTATAATTACCACCCGTTTTTAATCTCAAATCTCAAACTGTCGAGACGTCTCCATAAACCATCTAGCCTTCAGAGCGTTTATGTAAATGTTAATTATGATAGTGTGGATTGGGAAGGGGTGCCTTTGTGTCTAGGTTAATTATATTTACTTTTCCTGTAAATGCCCACAAAAATACAGTGGGGGTCTCGTTCTCTTTTAAATAAACATCAAGGGCAGGTAAACGATGGATTGGACGAGAATGGTGATTTGGATTTTTAAAAACTCCATATGTAAGCCCCAGAAATGTTCCAAATTCTTTTAAGTTAGTTTGTAATACATAGAGCAGTGGGAGTCCTGCGGATAAACAGAATATTCAGACCCATGTCCCCCAGATATTTGGTGAGTTTCAAATAACAATTATCTCTAGATTTAAATTAAGGGAAACTGTTTAGTTTCTATACCCCCTTAGGATTAAAAAACATAACACTAGTGCACCTTGCTTGCTTTTATAAGGATACTGTAACTAACCTATGTTGCACAAGATAAAAATGTAAAGGTTGGCATACAATGTTGTCATATTCAAGATACAAAATCTTTTTAAAAAACAAACCACATCTTGCCCTAGTAACTGCTGTTCTGTCATTCACAATGTATGCTTTGTATTTGGACATGCCTTAAAAATATATTCAGTGATTTAGTATCACATAGTATCACCGAGGTGTTTTCTCAGAAAAGGTGCTTCACATTCAGTCAGGGCCTTCCTGGAACAGTAGTCTTTGCATAAATTAGCATATTTCTCTACACTCGACAGTTGGACCAACCAGTTTTCTAATTGGCTTGGGAAATTTTTAAACATGTTTTAAAGTGCCCTTGGATTGGCTGGAATTTAATTATAATACCCATTCCGAAGAATTACATTTCAAAAGAGTTCATGGATTATTCATGGCAATTAGGGCCTACCAAGCAAGTTCTACAGCTGTTGCTCTACAGTTCCAATGAAATATTAATGGATTTCAGGAAGCTATTCCCCCGAGTCACCCAAAACCCCAAAGAAACACAACTTTGACTTTAAAAGATCGCCAAACAGAACTGAATTTATACACTTATAAAGAGTGTGGGGCATTGCAGGATTTTTAAAGAATGTCCAAAGTGTAAGAGCACCGACATTTCCTGGGAGCCTACTAAGTACCACCTACACACTTATATACATCATTGGCTAAACCTTCACACAAGCCTGTAGAGTAAGGTTTAATCGTCCTGGTTTTGCAGCTAAGGCTCCCAATGATTTCAGTAATTTGCCTGGGGTCATCAATCTCATAAGGGCTGGTGGGGAACCCCAAGTCAGGTTGATGCTAAAACTCCCCCCTCTTCAAGGCCTGAAAAAGGATCTTGGGAACAAACCCTCCTTCCTGTTTTAAACAGAGTTCAATACTGTGGCACAGGCAGAGGGGACAGCCCTCTAATTTGTGACAACATACTTTGAGAATGTCAGCTGTCAAATCTAATTTTAAATTTTGGGGTGTGTTGCAAAATCCCAGAACAGCAGTGGGGAGAATCTCAGATTCACCAGATCACCACCAAAATGGACATCGTTAAATAATACAACAAAATAAAAACTTTATTTTTTCCCATGTGATTAAAAAAAAAAACATTTTAAAATAAGGGATATGCCTTTATACATAAAATTTTAAACTGTGGTTTATATCAACAGGATTTTGGTATCCGAATGTACGATTTGGAAGCTTTTTAAGAGGAAAGTTCTTAGTGGCTTGACTATATACAAATCACTTTAATAGTACTGCCTGCAAAGTATGTACAATTTAAATGGTCATTCCTGTGATTCCCATCTCTGTGTGTGATTTAGAAAGAAGGGCAAGTGGACATAGGAAAAAAAAAAAAGGAAGAAATTAAATTATAATTGAAATGTTCTAGCATGTGTTTGTGCCTCCAAATACACGTCATAAATAAAGGCTCCATGTCCACATAATACAAGGTGAAATACATGTCGTCGTCGTTGTTGTTTGTCTTTTCTCTCCAAATGTTCCCCTTGGTTGGTGGGCCATTCTCAGAAGGGGAAGAGTGCAAATGCTGAGAGTAAGTAGCGATATGCATGACCAGATGTGTCCTGATCACAGAAATACCAAAATATATCAGATGAGTAAGTGCTCTATAAAGTGTTTGTGAAATAAAAATTTTTAAATGGTCAATGTGTATAAATAAGGCATATACCTTTATTTGTACCTCTAGAAGTACTTATACTCTGGGGCTTAAGTGCGTTGGCTCTGTACTCAGGCTGACCTGGGTTCAAATTCTACCTTTGTCACATCCGAGGTATGTGGCTCTGGGCAACTCATGTCACCATTCAGAGCCTCTACTTCCTCATCTATAAAATGGAACAATTATAATCATGTCTGAGAGTTATTTTAGGGATTCAGGAACTAGTGCATGCAAAATGTGTAGCATGGTAGCTGAAAGGTATGAGAGGTCACAATATTTAGCTAATACCATGTTGCCTTATTTTAATTATGTATCAGTGATTTATTTTAGTACGTACCATGTAATTTCCCAACGGCCGTCTCCTATGATTCAACCTAATCTCTCTCTCATGTTCCTTCCTAGACGGGGAGCTCCTCAAGGGCTTACTATTTATTCTCTGAGGGCCTAGCAGAGTACTTTGTACGTAGTTAGCTCACAATCGGTACTTGTGGGATAAAAGAAAAACAGCCCAGTCTACAAGATGCATTAGAACACATGAAATCAATCTATAACTAGAGACCATATACATATCAAGGGAGTGCAGTAAGTCTCCTAGAACCACATAAAACCACTGCCCAATGGATCACAGGCAAAAGAAGCCAATGGTTCTTCCTCTCCCTCCTCCCACTCCCCACCACTCTCAAGAGTTAGAGCTCTATCACTGCCACTTTTTAGCCAAGTGATCTCTTTGCCTACTTTTCAAACTTCTCCTACCTTTGTTTCTTCATCTGTAACATGAAGGTAACATACCTATATCTCAGGTTGGTGGAGGGACAGTTAAATGATGTCAGGTGTACAAAATCCTTGCTTTAGAACCGGATATGTAGTGGGGCTCCTGGGTGGCTCAGTGGTTAAGCATCCGGCTTGGCTCCTGATTTTGGCGTAGGTCATGATCTCATGGTGCTTGAGATCGAGTCCCGTGCCAGGCTCTGCACTGACAGCTCAGAGCCTTCTTGGGATTTTGTCTCTCCCTCTCTCTACCCCTTCCCTGCTCATGCATGTGCACACACTGTCTCAAAATAGATAAACTTTGAAAAAGAACCTGATATATAGTAATATCCAATAATAGTTACCATTATTCTTGTGACTGTTAATACTATCATTAGAAGTAACGTGGAACTGTTTTCAAAGCAATCCCAAACAAGCAATTTATTGGATTACAACTGTTTTCAAAACCTTGCCTACATTATTTGATACATGAATATAAACACTTTAAATCATCTTTGTAGAGACTAAGGCTATTCTAGTCATGACATATTTCAAGCTGGTTATTTTCCTTGACAGATTTTAAAAAGTCTGAACTCCTACAAGCTTCTAGTACAAGGATAAGGAGTATAACAGAACTGTAAAAAAAAAAAAAAAAAAAAAAAAAAAAAAGGCATTCAGCACTCCCACTGGCCTTGCTGTCTTACACATCTAGCCTGCTTCCCCACAGAGTATGTGAGGGGGAGGACAGTCATCAGGTTAAGGAGGACATCACACGTGGCTGGAAGGCATGGCTGGGATGTGTCAGTCACCAACTCCCCAGCCTCTCTGGTGCTCTGCCGGCACTCCTAACCTCTCCTAAACAGAGCATTCTTTCCCCACCACCAGGCCCAGGAGGATGGTGAACTAGAGAGGCAGTAGATGAGGAGTCTCATAGGCTTTAAGTTCCTGCTTTAAAGCACCCTCAGTGGGGCACCTGGGTGTCTCAGTCAGGTCATGATCTCACAGTTCGTGAGTTCCAGCCCTGCGTCTGGCTCTGTGCTGACAGCTCAGAACCTGGAGCCTGCTTCGGATTCTGTGTCTCCCTTTCTCTCTGTCCTTCCCCCCCCCCCCCCCCCACCAAATATATAAGCGTTAAAAAAAATTAAAGCACCCTCAGAATCTGATGAGAAAGTCAGCCTCTAAGATAGAGGGAGTGTAGACACTGTAACCTCCACAAAGTATTTTGATCACTGAAGAGCCACATTCGTATTTGAGCACAGCAAAGTTAATCAGGCATTTTTAGAGCCCACATGCAACACTCTGCAAACCATACAATTCTCTCTCGCCTAAATCTTTTAAATACTGCTTCCATTCTCCAGGTATTTTGATACCCTGAACAAAGGCGTAAGTACTTTTACACCTGCAAATGTGTATACATCCCTCACTGTAAATCATACCGGTCAACCAGCAGTTGGGTGTGTATGTATCAGTCCCTTGTGAGTTAGATTAACCTGAGTCCGCTCTAAGACAATCAGAAGGTTGTTCAGAGACAGGCAATCAGAGCAAAGGACGGATATGCTCTGAAGGTTCACATGGGGCATGGTGAAAACTGAATTGTTCCTGCCCTGCCATGGGCACAAATCAAAACTCCAGTAATCCTCTCCCCTTCTGAATGTGGTCTCTCTAGTCTCTGTGTTCATAGACCAACCCCCTAGATATTTTAGGATTATTTACGATTCCTTCTCATTCTCTTACTTCCCTTAGCTCATGCAACCCACCTCCAAAATCTCCCTCAAATGCAGCCCTTCTTCTCCAACTGCCTTCACCTCACTTCAGGTCCTCATCTCTGTCTCGCTTGGCCTCCCCATGTTACTTCCTTCCATTCAACCTTCTATCTAAATTACTACAAAAATCACCTCTGCAAACCTAGCGCTGGTTTCGTCACACCCCCATCAGCACCTCACTGCCCAGGGAAGCGTATTAGAAATACAGATTCCCAAGGCCAAACCCATTACCAGAGACTTGGAATTTCTGGGGAGGGCTGGGGTGCCAACATTTATATTGCCAAGTGGTCCATTAGTTACTCCACCTGCCTCCCAGAAGCACCTGCAGCCTCTCATCTCCCAGGACCCTGCGGTGCAGTCACGGGGAACATCCTGCCCCGGAACAGACTTGCCCAGTGTGGGCGTATGCTTTTCCCTCTGTAAGGAATGCCCTTCCTCTTTGGGGGCACGTCCACCATTCTCCAAAGCCCAGCTCAAATGCCACCTCCTCTGGGGGTGCCTTCTTCCATCCCCTACAAGCAGTGGCTTTCAAACATCTGTGCCTGACACTCCGAAGAAATAGATCTCACATTACCATGCAATAAATATGTAACTAAAACAAAGGTTTTGGGAAAAAATATCTAAATTTACCATGGAGGATGCAACTTGATACACAGTGGATCCCTGAACCACAAGGGTTTGAAGAGCATGCACGGGTCTACCGATATGCAGATTGTTTTATTGTACAGCACTGTAAACGTGTTTTCTCTTCCTGATGAATCTCTTTTCTTCCTTCCTTCCTTTCTTTCTTTCTTTCTTTTTCTTTCTTTCCTTTCTCTTTCCTTCCTCCCTCCTTTTCTTTCTTTCTTTCTTTCTTTCTTTCTTTCTTTCTTTCTTTCTCTTTCCTTCCTTCCTTCCTTCCTTCCTTCCTTCCTTCCTTCCTTCCTTTCTTTTATTTTTAAGTGGGGCTTGACCTAACAACCCCGAAATCAGATCAAGAGTCACATGCTCTACAGACTGAGCCAGCTGGGTGCCCCTCTTTCATATGAATTTTTTTTTTGTTATTATTATTATTTTTTTAGAGAGAGAATGTGAGCAGAGGAGAGAGAGAGAGGAATCTTTAAAAAAATTTTTTTTAATGTTTATTTATTTTTGAGAGAGAAAGACAGAGCATGAGCAGGGGAGGAGCAGAGAGAGGGAGACACAGGATCCAGAGCAGGCTCCAGGCTCTGAGCTGTCAACACAAGCCTGACAGAGGCTTGAACCTACAAACTGTGAGATCATGACCCGAGCTGAAGTTGGACGCTCAACCGACTGAGCCACACAGGTACCCACTTTTTTTTTTTAAGTTTATTTTATTTTGATAGAGTCAGAGTTAGCGGGGGACGGGCAGAGGGAGGAGGGGGCAGAGGATCCCAAGCAGGCTCAGGGCAAAGACAGCACAGAGTTGGATGCAGGGCTCGAACCTGAGAACTGCCAGATCATGACCTGATCCAAAATTCGACACTTAACCGACTGAGCCACCCTGGCACCCCCCCTTGTAGATTTCTTTATAAGATTTTCTTTTCTCTAGCTTACTTTACTGTCAGAATACAGCACGGTAAGGGACCCCTGGGTGGCTATCGGTTAAGTGGCTCACTTCTGCTCAGGTCACGATCTCACTGGGTCATGAGTTCGAGCCCTATATCGGGGTCTCTGATGTCTGCACAGAGCCCTCTTTGGATCCTCGGTCTCTCTCTCTCTCTCTCCCCTCACCCCCACCCCCCACTTGCTCTCTCTTTCTCTCTCTCAAAAATAAACATTAAAAAAAAAAAACACCTTAAAAGAATACAGCACGTAATACATATAACATACCAAGTATGTGTTAATTGGCCATTTATGTTATCAGCAAGGCTTCCCATCAACAGTATGCTGTTAGTGGCTACGTTTTGGGGGAATCAGAAGTTATGCATGGATTTTTGACTACACATTGAAGGGTGTGGGGGAATTGGTGCCCCTAACCCCTATGTTGTCAACTGTATTTCAGTCTAGTCTCTTTTAGAAATGTTATTAGCTACCAGGGCGCCTGGGTGGCTCCAACTTCAGCTCAGGACATGATCTCACAGTTCGTGGGTGCGAGCCCCGCATTGGGCTCTGTGCTGACAGCTCAGAGCCCGGAGCCTGCTTCAGATTCTGTGTCACCCACTCTCTCTGCTCCTCCACCCCCACCCCGCCCACTCTCTCTCTCCTAAAGATGAATAAACATTAAAAAAATTTTTTTTAAATACATAGAAATGCTATTAGCTACCTTGTAAATGGATTTCATGATCTACTAATAGAGGTGACCCTCATTTGAAAAATATTGCTGGGAGTAAATGACTCCCTTCTCTCTGCATGCAATACATACCTCTATTATTCTACTTCTCATACTCTACAGTAATAATCTGTTTACAGTCTGTCTTCACCCCTCACTTCCCTCCCCCAAATATGCACACACCATAACCAAGTCAACATATCCTTGGGCAGTTACAGCCGTTGGCAAATGCAGAAATGAGAATACTGGAGAAGGAATAATTTAATTGCTTTTGCTTATGTCTTTTTTTTTTTTTTTTTTTTTTTTCTGGTTATGGCTCACAGAATGGTCTATCAGCAGCTCCCAAGAGGCTGGACCTAGGCATCTTACTGGCATCAACCCTTAAGTCAAAAGAAAACAGCCACTGTGTTTCAGTAGAATTTAACCAAGGTGTAGATTCTTTTCCCCCTCAAAAAAATAAAAACCACGTAAAGGCAAAACCAACCAGAAAATATTTTGTCAGGTTGCTACCCTGCCAAGATAGTGTAAATGTGGGCAAACAAATCTCTTTCTTAGATACTTAGAAGAAAATATTCAAAAACCTCAAAACCCTCCTTCCATACCACTTCAGAAAGGAAACCCTCCCCGCCCCCACCCCGCAGGGCGGGTGCAGATAGATCTTTCTATCTGTGCTGCCTGAAGCTCCATTTCTCACCAGGCTGTCCCTATCAACACAAACAAATGAAAAAAGCATATATTAAAAAAAAAGAAAGAAAGAGACCTGAGCAGCTAAAATGAACCGCGGCAATGAACCCCAGCGGCAAGTTCCGGTGCTACTTGTACCTGAGATGGACGCGCGGGCGAGACTGTGGCCCTCAGGGGGAGGGATCCTGTTTCTGCAAGCACGCGGCTCCATCAACAGGAAACCCACGTGCGCGACACCCTCCACCTGCACATCGCTCATTTGCAACATCATCATTTGTGTGATGCTAATTTGCTCCATGTCTTTCTACCTAAACATACTTTGGAGAGACTCCATGAAAATACATTGTAGACTCCGGGGCTGGCCCTAGAGCCGGACGGATAGTTACCAAGTGAAATGCTCTAGGGGCCAGAGGAGGGAGCAGGCAATTCTATCCAAGAAGAGAGGGGAAGAGGAGACACTTTCAAGCCTGGTTTTAAAGGATGAGTAAGAGCTCTCTAAATAGGAGAGAACTCCAGGGAGAGGAACTTTATGCTGGGGGGCTTTGTAGCTCCTGGCAGGGAGTCTGGACGACTTTTTAGCCTGTTGCTTTCCACACTGCAGGTCACAATTCAGTAGGTTGTAAAATTCATGAGATTGTGACTCGCTTTCAGAAAAAAATGAAACAGCCTGGAATCGAAAATACCTGAATATATCACAGGTAGCGAGGTAAACTTTTTTTGTGAAATTTGTTTTCATTATAAATGCATCTATTATATGTGTTGGTTTGTGATAAAAAATAAATACGACATGAGAGTACAATGTACAGCATAGGAATATAGTTAATAATATGTAACAACTTTCTACGAGGACAGATGGTAGCTAGATTTACCCTGGTGATCGCTTCATAATGTATATAAATGGCGAATCACTGTGTTGTGCACCTGAAACTAATATAATACCATATGTCAACTACACTTCAATTAAAAATATATACAGTAAAACCTTGGGTTGCGAGTATCCTGTTCTGCGAGTGTTCCGCAAGACGAGCAAACATTTCTAATAAGTTTTAACTTGATAAATGAGCGAGGTCTTGCAATACGATTAGTACATGACGGCGAACATCACATGATCACAACTGAGCCAATGGTTCTTGAAATTCACGTTGATATACGAGTGCTTTGGATTACAAAGCATGTTTCCAGAATGAATTGTGCTCACAAACCAAGGTTTTACTGTGTATATTTCTTCTTGTGGCAATGATTAAAATTTCTCATTATTGGGGCGCCTGGGTGGCGCAGTCGGTTAAGCGTCCGACTTCAGCCAGGTCACGATCTCGCGGTCCGTGAGTTCGAGCCCCGCTTCAGGCTCTGGGCTGATGGCTCGGAGCCTGGAGCCTGTTTCCGATTCTGTGTCTCCCTCTCTCTCTGCCCCTCCCCCGTTCATGCTCTGTCTCTCTCTGTCCCAAAAATAAATAAAAAACGTTGCAAAAAAAATTTAAAAAAAAATTTCTCATTATTTTTATTGCAGTATAGTTGACACAGTGTTACATTAATTTTAGGTGCACAACACAGTGATTTAACAACCGTGTATGTTATGCTATGCTCACCACAAGCGTAGCTCCTACCTCACCATACAATGCTCTTATGGTGACCATTGACTGTATTCCCTACGCTGTGTCCTTCATCCCTGTGACTTATTCTTTCTATAACTGGAAGCCGGTATCACCCACTCTTCTTCACCCATTTTGCCCATCCCTCCGTCCCCTTCCCCTCTGGCAACCCCCAGTTTGTTCTCTGTATTTATGGTTGTGTTTCTGTTTTTTGTTTCTTCATTTGTTTTGTTTTTTTAGATTCCACTCATAAGTGAAATCATATGGTATTTTGTCTTCCTACAGAAAAAAAAAAAAGTATTTGTTACTGTGGTGGTGATTAAAATCGAAAACAAAAACAAAACCTGTTTAGGCAAAAAGGGGACCCACTTGAGGATGCTTTCAATAAGAGGCTGATATGAACAGATTTGAATTTTATGAGGATAAGTATGCTGGCAGTGTGAAAGATGACTGGACAGCGGGGAGAGCTCAGGGGACACATGGTGGTCTGTTTTTCTAAGGCTTCCCCACACTAGACAGAGAGCCCCTCATGGATAGAAACTCTGTGTCACACAGCTCTGAATTCCTAGCACCTGGCACACAAGTAGATACTGAATAAGTGTCTGTTGACTGAGTGTGGTAACTAATCTTCAAGATGTCCCCAGGTAGACTCACCTCTTAGTATTCTCACCTTTATGCACCCCACCCACCTTACCACGGTGACCAACAGAATAGGGCAGAAGTGATTGTTTACCACTTCTGAGGTGAGAATATAAAGGCAGCAGCTTCTATCTGAGGTGCTCTCTCTGGATCACACATTCTGGGGGAAGCCAGCTGCCATGTCCTAAGGACACTCAGTCTATGGAGAGACCCACATGGCCAGGAACTGGGGTCTCTAGCCAACAGTCAGTGAGGCACCAAGGCTTTCTGCCTATTGTGTAGGTAGATCGTCTCCCAGCCCGCACTTCATGTTACTGCAACCCCAGAGACCAGCTTGACTACAACCTCATGAGAGACCCTGAGGCAGAAACTCCCAGCTAAATGGTTCCCGGGGGTTCACTGGGATATAATAAATGCTTGTTGTTTTAAACTGCTAAATTTTGGGGGGGTCCTGGCTGACTCAGTTGGCAGAGCATGTGACTCTTGATTGTGGGGTTGAGTTTGAGCCCCATATTGGGTGTACAGATTGCTTAAAAAAATTTTTAAAAATTGCTAAATTTTGAGGTATTTTGTTATACAGCAATAGACAACTAATACACAGAGTCATTCATAAAGTCTGGCAGAGCTGAACATTAATACCAGAAATACTAGAGTTATCCATTATTTACCATCATTTTGTTTTTTGTCAAAGAATCTATCACATCACATCTTCAGCCTAACTAGATTGGGGAAAGACCCAGGACCAAACCTGGACCAATCGGATCCTCTCTGCTTGTATTAATACTTGGGACACAGAAACTGACTCAGCTGTGGGGAACAGACTACATGGCTGGAAAGACTAAGGGTCAAGGCCACAATTTTGGAGTAATTGTAATGGGGCCCATGCAAGGGGACGGGAATAGGAAGGTCGGTGTGTCAGGGAGAAGAAGAGATTCTCACTGGGTGTGGAGGGAGGGAAGAGGGCTGGAGAAAGTGCCTGATGATATTCTTTCTTCATTTTTTTAAATGTTTATTTATTTTGAGAGAGAGAGAGAGAGAGAGAGAGAGTGTGTGTGTGTGTGTGTGTGTGTGTGCAAGCTGGGGAGGAGCAGAGAGAGAGAATCCCAAGCAGGTTCCGTGCTGTTATCACAGAGCCTGATGTGGGGCTCGATCTCATGAACCATGAGACTGTGACCTGAGCCGAAAAGAAGAGTCAGATGCTTAAACGACTGAGCCCCCCAGGCACCCCTGCCTGATGATATTCTAAGCCCCACGAGACCTGGTTGCCTTTCTAGCATTTGGGTTAGAAGACTTTCCTTCCTTATAATTATTCCTCATTTTCCTTGCGCGCCTATGAGTGAGTTTCCTTTTTTGCAACCAAAAGATCCTGGTGGCTACCCACCAGCCTCTCTGCAGTGCTGGCCAGGAGAGCAGTGCCTCCAGCTGCAGCGGGCCAAGTATCTCTCCAGAGAAGAGTAACAACCCGCTGGAGACTGAGCTTTATTATTATTACTATACAAGAACTGCTATAGATTGAGTGAAAGGTCATTGCAGACCATCCAGCTCCTTTCGCCTTACCTCCATTTTCACCAAGTAATCCTTTGATTATTAATGTACTTCAATTTTAAAAGGTGTGCTCTGGCCAGCTGACCTAACCACTCCAGTGCCTGGGTAGGCTTGCGCCCATTATAAATTCACAGGTTGGCTGTGGAGTACAAATCATTCTTGAGTACCCTCCACTGCATTTCCACTGGCCGCGGTCAAGCCCTGTCACTCACCCAACGAACCATTGCAGTGGCCTCTGGCAGGTAATCTCCCCTGCTCCAATCCATTCTCATCAACTTCTCTTCCTAAAACACAAAGTGGATGCCTCGCTCCCTGCTCGAAACCTCCGAAGGGGCCCCAGTGACTTCGGGATGATGAAGGTGGGCTTCGGCCCATCATCCACCACATCCCTCTACCTTCCCTCCGACTACTCTCCACTCTTGCCACGTGGTGTTACTCCAAGCTCCTCAAATACTGCCGGTGCCTCTCCGGCTCTGCTCATGTTCTTGCCATGGCCCGGCACCCTTCCGTCTTTCCTTTGTACTTCCATGGAACTTCCTCTCTCCTTTGTAACGCACACTGCAGTTGGCTTGACTTATAATTAGTTGTCCTCATGTCCATCCCTTGGTCATGAGCCTCAAGGAGGCAAGGACTATGCTTTGGTCAATTAAGAAAAAAATTTTTTTAATGTTTATTTACATTTGAGAGGAGACAGAGCATGAGCTGGGGAGGGGCAGAGAGAGAGAGGGAGACATAGAACCCGAAGCAGGCTCCAGGCTCCGAGCTGTCAGCACAGAGCCCGATGCGGGGCTCAAACCCACTAGCTGTGAGATCATGACCTGGGCCAAAGTTAGACGCTTAATGGACTGAGCAGCTCAGCCGCCCCCTGTTTTGTTCATTTTTATACACACCCTCATCCCAGGGCCAACTATAGCATCTTGCGTCAATATATTATAGGAACATTTACTAAGTGTTTGCTGTTATTGGGGCGCCTGGGTGGCTCAGTCCATCAAGAGTTAAGGGTCGGTTAAGGTCCCACTTCGGATCCTGTCTCCCTCGCTCCCTGCCCCTCCCTTACTAGTGCTCACGCTCTCTCTCTCTCTCTCTCTCTCAAAAATAAATAAACATTTAAAATGAAAAAATAATGTCCTGTGTTACTGTACCAAGGTGCCTGGCTGGCGTTGGAGGCAGGAGGCACTCAACACATGGCCACAGGTGGTTGGGGTGGTAGGGACAAGTTCTCCCTGGACCTAATCAATTTAGGTGAGGCGCCCACTCAGCCTCTGCATATGCAGAGCTGAGAAAGCAGAGGTGGACTCCTGGTGACATCTAAGGTACAGCATGACTGAATCTCAGCCCAACTTTTTTTTTTTTTTTTTTTTTTAATTTTTTTTAATGTTTTTATTTTTGAGACAGAGACAGAGCATGAGCGGGGAGGAGCAGAGAGAGAGGGGGAGACACAGACTGGGAAGCAGGCTCTAGGCTCTGAGCTGTCAGCACAGAGCCCGACACGGGGCTCGAACTCACAAACCTTGAGATCGTGACCTGAGCCGAAGTCGGACGCTTAACCGACTGAGCCACCCAGGCCGCCCCCCCTTTTTTTTTAATAAAAAAGGAGGCACAATTTCTCATATCCTGATAAACCAACATGCTTCTCTCCTCTTCCTCTCTTTCCCCCTGCCTACGTTCCAACTGTGACTCATAGGCACATTATGGAATGCCAGCTTCAGGTCAACCAATACTGGAGAATGGGCAGTTACCCGGTTTATGTGTTTTCGAGGAAGGGCACGTGAGTCAACCCAGGAGTGACTTTATTGCAATGCTCTCAAAAGAGTCAGCATCTACATGTGAAGGTCCTGATTTGTCCACTGACGATCCCTGTCCTGTCCCCAACTGCTCCTCTCCCCTCCGGAGTGGCGGGAAGGCCTCAACTCTCAGCCAACCCGAGACAGGGAACACAGGATCCTAAAGAGCGTAACGACTTCAGGTACTATCCGAGAGCTTTACACACTCGTTCCCAAAGCAATCGATCCAGAAGCGCCGGCCAGTAAGCAGAAACCAAACAAAACCTATACACAAAACATACAATCTCTCCTCTTTTTAAACAAACATGAAAATTTCCACACACGAAGTTTCTATCTTTTAGAGGCTATACAGGAAATGAATACTGACTGGCTTAACCCCCCAGGTTCTAAAGAGGCAGGAAAGCATATGGCACAGCTTCCTCCCGAGACCTGGGGGGAATGACCAGCTTGTAGAACACAAGGATACCTGCAGCAGCTGTGGCTTTCTGGGCACCCACACCTTTGTCAAGAAGCTGTCTTTCTTGACATGTCTTCACATCACAAGCTTCTCCTTTCACTTCATGGTCATTGTTCAGATGGAAACACCCCTTATTACCTGAAGGGAGTTACGCTCTTAAAAACAAAGACTAGAGGGGCACCTGGGTGGCTCAGTGAGTTAAGCATCTGACTTCAGCTCACATCATGATCTCACAGTTTGTGGGTTCAAGCCCCGTGTCGGGCTCTGGGCTGACAGCTCGGAGCCTGGAGCCTGCTTCGGATTCTGTGTCTCCCTCTATCTCTGCCCCTCCCCTGCTCACATTCTGTCTCTCTCTCTCTCTCTCTCAAAAATAAACATTAAAAAATCTTTTTTGAAATAATAAAACAATAGAAAAAATGGAGATGAAGGGCAGGGGGCGGGGCTCACTCATGAGTGAAATCACTATCTCCCTACCCATAGGCCTCCTAGGATGTACTCAGATTCGTGCCTCAGCAAATTTCGAGTTACTACATGGCAGGGACCCCTGGGTTCCCTTCCAGAGAGTAGAATTCACAACTGTTAGAGCCACAAAACCTCTCGCTGTAGCCTGTTACATATGCACATTCCTAAACTTTATATGCCATTGGTCCCTCATCCAAATCTTTCACTTTTTATGAGCAAACCTTCAGTATTTTTACAAATGAAAGGAGGAGAAAAGTATGTGCAGCACAAACAGGTCCCCACTTGACAAGACGTTCTGCAGGAAATTAGCTCAGCACCCATATTTCCTTATTGCCATCACTTGATAATGACACAAAAAAATGTCCCTTCATCCTTGCCAATGAATGCTTTTGAACACCATAATGTCAAGGCGTCATTCACAAAACCATTTTTTTCAAACTTTTTTGACTATAACCTATAAAAAGAAATATATTTTATCTGGCAAGTCATATATATGTATACATAAAACATATATACATAATATAAACCCGTTTCTGCAACACAATGCATTCTGACATCTTCTGTTTCTTTTCCCTTTTTAAAGATTTTATTAAACACGTTTTTTAAGTTTATTTATTCTGAGAGACAGAGAAAGCATGGGGGAAGGGGGGGGGAAGAGAGAGAGAGAGAGAGAGAGAGAGAGAGAATCCCAACCAGGCTCTGTGCTTCCCAGCACAGAGACTGATGCGGGGCTCAATCCCGTAAACTGTGAGATCATGACCTGAGCCGAAATCAAGAGTTGGAGGCTTAACCAACTGAGCCACCCAGGTGCCCCTAAAGATTTTATTTTTAAGTAATCTCTACACCCAATGTGGGGCTCAAACTGATAACCCTGAGATCAAGAGTTGCATGGTCTACCGACTGAGTCAGCTAGGCAGCCTTCTTTTGCCATTTTTTTAACAATGCAGACCGCCATCTACTAAATGGATTTCATGACCTTATTGGGTTGGAACTTATGTCTTAATATAGTAGTTTGTAGCATTTCCCAGCAAAGTGGCATTTTACAGCAAATCATTAAGTCCTACTTAAGACCTTAAAAGTTCTAGGCAGAAGAGTTTTAGAGGAGTAATTTTTTTGTTTCTTATTTAACTTTCGACTGCCAGGATACTTTAAAAGCATTTGATCTTAATAAATGAGCGTTGCAACAAAAGCCTTTAAATTATCTCAAAACCTTGTGGGTCACTATTCCCTTCACACTGAAGAAGAAATGGAAGTAGAAAAGATACCCCCACCACCTCCGCCCCCCTCAATCTGTATTAAAAACTCAGATCTGTTTGGGAGTTAAAATTCAGCAATATCTTTTAAAAGAATCTTAAAACTGAGGGGCCTGGGTGGCTCAGTTGGTTAAGTATTGGACTCTTGATAGTGGCTCTGGTCATGATCTCAAGGTTCCTGAGATAGAGCCCTGTGTCAGGTCTGTGCTGACAGTATGAAGCCTGCTTGAGATTCTCTCTCTCTCTCTCTCTCTCTCTCTCTCTCTGCCCCTCCGTGAGTGCACACACTCTCTCTCTCAAAATAAATAAGTAAGCAAAACACAACAAAAAAATGAATCTTAAAGTTGCTGTTGCTTCAAATTATTACCCTCCTGGCAAGGTTACCATGGAGATCAAATGAGATAATACAAGGGAAGTACCTGATGGCTCCTCCCTATCATTCAGGTTCCTGGGTTATCCTCTCTTGGATATGTCTCATCTCTGCATGACCAGGAGGCTCATTCACTTGCTGAGCACCTGCCCTGCTGGGCATTAGAGGAACAGAGTCCCTCAAGGAGTTTACTGGCTCCATCAATGAAAATAAATGTCATTAAAAACTAGGGTTCTATGCAAACTGGTGCAGCCACTCTGGGAAACAGTATGGAGATTCCTCAAAAAGTTAAAAATAGAACTACCCTACAATCCAGCAATCACGCTGCTAGATATTTACCGAAAGAGCACAAAAATACGAATTCAAAGGGATATATGCACCCTGACGTTTATAGCAGCATTATTCCCAATAGCCAAATTATGGAAACAGCCCAAGTTGCCATTGACTGATGAATGGATGAAGAAGATGAGGTATATGTACAATGGAATATGTATGATTCAGCCGTAAAAAGAATGAAATCTTGGCATTTGCAGTGACATGGATGGAGCCAGAGAGTGCAATGCTGAGTCAGTTAGAAAGAGACAAATACCGTATCATTTCACTCATATGCGGAAATTCAGAAACAAACGAATGAGTAAAGGGACAAAAAAAGAAGAGAGAGCGGCAAACCAAGAAACAGACCCTTCACGGCAGAGAACAAACTGATGGTTACCAGAGGGGGGGTGGGCAGGGGGATGGGTAAAGTAAGTGATGGGGATTAAAGCGTGCACTTGTTGTGATGAGCACCAGGTGTGGTACGAAGTGTTGAATCACTATATTGTACACCTGAAACGAATGTTACACTGTATGTTAACTGGAATTTAAATAAAAACATTATAGGGGCGCCTGGGTGGCTCAGTCGGTTAAGCGTCCGACTTCAGCTCAGGTCACGATCTCGCGGTCCGTGAGTTCGAGCCCCACGTCGGGCTCTGGGCTGATGGCTCGGAGCCTGGAGCCTGCTTCCGATTCTGTGTCTCCCTCTCTCTCTGCCCCTCCCCCATTCATGCTCTGTCTCTCTCTGTCTCAAAAATAAATAAACGTTAAAAAAAAATTTTTTTTAAATAAATAAAAACATTATATACACACATATGTAATTTAAAAAGAAACTGGTTTTTGGATCTTGAAAAAAACACAAACAAAACCAAAAAACTAGGATTCTGAAGTGCCCGGGCTGAATAATTAATTTATTCCTCTGACAGATAATTATTGTGAGCCTTTCATGCCAAGCATGATGGGATTATGGAATAGAGAAAACGGTAGACACAACTGCAGCCCTTATGGTGTCTACAGAAAGTTTAGTGTTTGAGAAAATAGCCATTAATATTACATAACGTACAACAGTTTTACACTCCCTGTAAGGTGAGGTAAGATTAGATCAGTGGTTTCCCCAAAGTAAAGATTTCAGGTAGGTGATCGTAAAAGAAATACTTAAAAAACAGAGAGAGAAAAAAATGATATGATCTCTCAGTATAGTTCTTCAAACTGAATTAATTGTCATAAAAAAAAAAAAATCACCGTGGGGGCGCCTGGGTGGCTCAGTCGGTTAAGCGGCCGACTTCAGCTCAGGTCACGATCTCGCGCTCCGTGATTTCGAGCCCCGCGTCGGGCTCTGGGCTGATGGCTCAGAGCCTGGAGCCTGCTTCCGATTCTGTGTCTCCCTCTCTCTCTGCTCCTCCCCCGTTCATGCTCTGTCTCTCTCTGTCTCAAAAATAAATAAAAAACATTAAAAAAAAAAATAAAAAAAAAAAATCACCGTGTATCCTTATTTTTTCCTTAAACTATAAGCTAGCTTTTGTCCTGGGTTTAAAGGGTCCAGCAGACCTTGTCCGGCTCCCTCTTTCTAGATTTCTCTGGTTTTCTTTTGCAGCACTATTTGCATGCAAAATCTGCCTAAACATGCCCCAGAATTGCAGAAAGGCTGGACATTAAAGGGCCCTTTCTGAGAAGGTCACATGCACATAGCACATTCTGGTCCCACTGCTCGTCTAGAGGGCTGGGAAGTAGGTGCTAAGGAACAAAGGTCAGCAACCGGAAGGCAGAAAGGAACCTGGCAATTGTCGGGGGCCTACTACAGGCCTGGCCCAATACTTGGTACTTTTCCCACACATTATTTTATTACCTCATTTCACATCACGACAATCCTGGGAGAAATAGATCTTTCTTTCCCCCCACTTTACCGTTGGGGGAAATTGAGCTCAGAGAGGTTACATACCACGCTCAACGTCACACAGCTAGTAATCAGAACTTAAACTCGGATCTGTCTACTTTTTACCATCACCCTACTTTACTGAGAGGAAGACACATAAGAGAAAGAACAGATGCAGGGAAGCTTTAAAAGATTGACATGCCTTTGCCACAAAAGGAATTCGAAATTATATTCAAAAGACAATTTTTTCCCCGAATTTTTATTTCAATTTCAGTTAGTTAACATATAGTGTAATATTGGTTTCAGGAGGAGAATTTAGTGATTCATCATTTACACAGAACACTCAATGCTCATCACAACAAGTACCCTCCTTTTTTCTTTTTTTTTTTTTAAGTTTATTTATTTTGAGAAAGAGACAGAGCATGAGTGGGGGAGGGATAGAGAGAGAGAGGGAGAGAGAGAATCCCAAGCAGGCTCCACACCGTCAGCACAGAGCCTGATGCCAGGCTGGAAGTCACAAACTGTGAGATCATGACATGAGCTGAAATCAGGAGTCGGATGCTTAACCGACTGAGCCACCCCGGCGCCCCAACAAGTGCCCTTCTTAATACCCATCCTGCATTTATTAAAAGACAATTTAGATAGCTGATTATATGTCTCTCTATTTTATAGTCAACAGTTTTGGTGCTTCTAACTCAGCCTCTTTACTGATCAGCTCAGCAAATACCCTCTTTTGCCCCTGGACTCTGTCTGTCTGTCCCTTACCCTAGAAATGAGAACCAGAAGCCCCTGACCCACTTCTAATCACAGTCCTAGGAGAACTCCTGTTTCTGACCCAGCTCTTTAGCCATCAACTCATCTATTTGACATCTATTTATCGTGCACTTCCTGTGTCCTGGGCACTCTGCTACGCAGACAGCATGGAATAAAACACTTCTGTGCTTGGAGAAGCCCAAGCTGTAGAATACATATCTGTAAATAGATACTGACTTCACAACCTGATAAACATTCATCCAGAGCCAATGGAAGGAATAATCCTGATAGGCTTCCTGGAAGAGGTGTGTAAAATAGGTCTCGTAGGAGGCGAGTGCTGTCAAATAGAGATTAAGCATAGGATCACAGGCAGCAGGACAAGAAAGCAAGCAGCAGGTCGCAAACGGACGTACCAGCTCTTTCCAAACATGATCTTCCCGGTTCACTGTCTCTTGTACTAGGATCACCATGGACCCAGCTCCTCAAGCCAGTACCTTCCACAATTCTCTGCCCTCCTTTATCCCTCACTTCCAGTGAGTCAGAGTCCTGTGTAGTCTCTTACATCTCTCACACGTTACCCCTTCCTTCTCTGTCCTCATCCATCACCATAGTCCCGTATCTCTACTTCTCCTGGGCTCCTGCAACAGCCTCCAAACTCATACTGTTACTTTTGCTCCAAGTGAATCTACTCCACACAGAGGATCCAGCCTGATCCTTGGTTAAAGAAAGAAAAAGAATCTGATTCTGCCATTACCCTGCTGAAATCCTTCACCAGTTCCCAGTGCTTTCAAGATTAAGCCAAAACCGCCTGACGGGATTTACAAGACCCTTGGCGGTCTGGCCCCTGCTCACTACTCTAACCTCAACTCTGATCTCCGCTTCCAGCTTCCATGGGCCACATGTAACGCGGTGGCTTACAACCCTGGCTGCCCACTAGAACCACATGGGGAGCTTCAAAAAATACCAGTGTATGGAGTGCCTGGGCGGCTCAGTCGGTTAAGCCTCAACATCAGCTCAGGTCACGATCTCACGGCTCGTGGGTTCAAGCCCCGCGTCGGGCTCTGTGCTGACAGCTCAGAGCCTGGAGCCTGCTTTGGGTTCCATGTCTCCCTCTCTCTCTGTCCCTCCCCAGCTCGCACTCTATCTCTTTAAAAATAAAGCAACATTAAAAAAAAAGAAAAAAAAACAGTGCCCAGGTCTCACTCCCAGGGGTTATGACTGAACTATTCATGGGAAGGCCGTGGGCATCAGGATTTTGTAAAGCCTTCCATAGGTGCTAACGGGCAACCAGGGTTGAGGACGTTGCTCTTTTTCTCACGTCCAGGTTTGTTACACATGCCCTGTCTCTGTTGCTAGAGGCACTGGAGCTCTTCTAGCTTCCTGGCCATCAAGCCAGGGACTTTCTGTCTTTTTCACTGCTGTATTCCTAGTACCTAGAACGGTGCCCAGATCATAGTTGGCGCTCTAGGAGTACCTGCGGAAAGGCATGCACAAGTGACTGCTTTCTCCCTTCTCCTGGCTGGAGATCACTCCTTTTGCAGGATGCAGCTGCGATTTACTAAAAGACATCCCCCCACCCCATTCCCCTGGTGTGGGTTAGGTTACTGTGTGTGATCTTAGTACACCCAAGATTTCCCGTTTTAGTATGTATCACACGACATTGTCTGTGTCCCTCGTTTAGGCTGTAAGCTCCAAGGGAGCCGTGTGTGTGTGTTCAGCACCTAGCAAAGGGCCAAGCCTACGGTTGGTGTTGATTAAGTAAGTGCGGCAGGTACAAATGGAAGCAGCGGGCATGGTGTGTAGGTGTCCTGGCAGGGTCTGGTGTGGCTGGAGTAAAGGCGACGGTGGGAGACGCGGCTGGGGAGGTACAGGGCTCGGAAGCCTACTGACGTGCTGTCAGTACAATCGGGTGTGGTATCATGATCAGACGGGTGGTGTTAAAAAGCTTGGACCCAGGAACCAGGCTGACCCACTTCGAATCTTAGCTCTGCCACTTAGTAGCTCTTGGTCCCGAGGAAGTCACTGTCGCTTCTTCAGTTATCCATCCGTTAAATGGGGATAACAATAGTACCTACATCACGGGCATGTTTCAACTGAATGAGGTAATACATGCAGGTGTGCAGCCATCACCTGGCACACGGTAAATGCCATGTAAGATTTAACGAAACGACTTATATATTTATACATACACACGCACAGCATGGTGGGTCGTCTGCAAAGACGGCTGCCAATCCCTTCCACCTGAGCGACTGCTGTTCCACCCATCAAGAGGCGGAGTCTGTTTCTCCTCCTGTTGAATTGCGCTGGCCTTGTGATTTGCTTTGACCCCATGACTGCACTAGAAGTGATACGGTACCAATTCCGGTCCGAGCCTTAAGAGGCTCGTGGCATCTGCCTGTGCTCCCTTGGAAGCCAGCCAGCACGCAAAGCTTAAGCTCGAACTACCGCGTGCTAAGAGACCAAGCGTGAAAGAGAGGCCGAGCAGTGAGTTGCACCAGGCGACAGCCAGCACCAAGGCCCCAGACTTGGGAGTGAGGCAGTCTTGGGGCCTCCAGCCCCAGCTGAGCCCACAGAACTGTGAAAAATAATAAATTACTGTTAAGCCGGTGAGTTTGGGGATGGTCATGCAGCAAAATAGGATTGAAACTTACACACAGAAGAAAAAGGACACCACTGGGGCAATAAGGACTTCATTTTAGGCCATCTACTTAAGATGAGGTATTTTGGATAGAAGACAGTTACAAGGATAGTAAATGGTTACATGGCAATATCTAGAAAGGTACTGGCAGTTCGGGGTTGGGTTCAGGAGAGAGGTGGAGGAGGAGGTAAGCATCAGAGAGGTGGTCAGCACATGG
Organism: Panthera pardus; assembly: GCF_024362965.1. NCBI lineage: Eukaryota > Metazoa > Chordata > Mammalia > Carnivora > Felidae > Panthera > Panthera pardus. The sequence continues at coordinate 139,245,888 of NW_026526732.1, forward strand.
ACAGCAGGCCAAGGAGATGGTAAGCTGGTCAAGGAGGTGAGATGAGTGAGAAGAGGGGTACTGGGAGAGAAACCTGGCTCAGTCGGTCTGACTCTTGATTTCAGCTGAGGTCAAGATCTCACTGTCCTTGAGAGATCCAGCCCCGCCTCTGGCTCCATGCTGCACTGGGCGTGGAGCCTGCTTGGGATTCTGTTTCTCTCTCTCTCTCTCTCTCTGTCTCTCAGTCTGTCAGGGAGACAAGAAGCAGCAGTGATGTGGGGTGGACAGGGGACTAAGACAGAACCAGAGGCCGTGCTTCAAGAAGGGGTATTCGAGTGCTTTGAGCTACAAACAGCAATGGATTTGAAGGTAGGAGGGAGATGGGCACTCTCACTTTCAAATAAAGTGGCAGAGGCAGAAGTCGTAGGGGAAGGGGCTGAGGAGGGAATGATAACTGAGAAACCAGTCATAGCAAATGTAGATAATGCTTTCAAAAGTCAGGGGGTGGAGGGATGGGTGAAGATGCTCAAAGGGTGCAAACTTCCAGGTATAAGATGGGTAAGTTCTGGAGACGTGATGTACAGCATGCTGATTATAGTTAATTGTATCATATATTGAAAGTTGCTATGAGAGTAGATCTTTTGTTTTTATTATTTTAAAATTTTAAAATGTTTATTCATTTTTTGAGAGAAGGAGAGTGCGTGTGCACGGCGGGGGCTGGGGGAGTAGGAGGGAGACACAGAATCCGAAGCAGGCTCCAGGCTCTGAGCTGTCAGCACAGAGCCCGATGTGGCGCTCGAACCCATCCAACTGTGAGATCGTGACCTGAGCAGAAGTCAGACGCTTAATTGACTAAGTCACCCAGGCGCCTCGAGAGTAGATTTTAAAAGTTCTCACCAGACACATACACAAAAGGTAACTACGTGAGGTGATAGATATGTTAACTAAACTTATTGTGGTGATCACTTTGCAATATATATATCTCAAACCATCACGTTGTATATCTTAAATTCACACAGTGTTATTTATCAAATTATATGTCAATAAAGCTGGGGGGGGGAATAAACCTAATTACCTATTACTCCCCCAATTTTGTTTCTTTTCTAGACAGAGAGAAAGAAGGGGAGGGGCAGAGAGAGGGAGGGAGAGAGAGAATCCCAAGCAGGCTCCGAGCTGTCAGCGCAGAGCCCAAAGCGGGTTTCGAACTCAAGAACCTCAAGAACCATGAGATCATCACCTGAGCTATTTGGACACTTAACTGACTGAGCCACACAGGCGCCCCTCACTGCCCACTTTTACAGAGAACCCAGAAACCATCTGACTCATCTGCCAATTACCAAACATACAAATTTCCCTATAGCTGCACCCTCCCTGCTAATGTGGCATGTTTAAACTGCAGTTTAGGAGGTAGTGGGTGGCTTAGTCGGTCTGACTCTTGATTTCAGCTCAAGATCTCACTGTCTTTGAGAGACTGAGCCCACCTCTGGCTCCACGCTGCGCTGGGCATGGAGCCTGCTTGGGATTCTCTCCCCCCTGCCCTCCCCCACCCCCCCCACCCCTTCCCTGCTCATGCTCTCTCTCTCAAAATAAATACATAAACCTTACAAAAGAAAAAACGCTGCAGTTTAATGTAGGGGGCCTTGATCAGCATTTTTGAAATGCAGTAAGTAGGACAGAAAATAGTATCTATTGCACACAGTAAGAGTATTTAAGTATTTACTGTTTCTTAAAGCTTCTGTTTCAGTTACCATGTATCTGTGACTGTGGGTTGAGGTCAAAAAGTTTGTGTGTGTTGGGAAACATGCACAATAAAGAGTTAGACAGCGTTGCAATAGAGAATCTGCCCCAGCTCTCTATCTAGGGCTGATCCTTGCACCTGTGCTTTGAATCCGACAGCCCCCACTCCCCACCCCAGCCCCCCTCTCCCCCCACCCCCGGCCCCCCTTCCCCCTGCCCCCACCAGCCTTTTCAGGATCCTTGTATTATGAACCTACGTTTTCTCTGTAAAAAGAACACCTCACTGGCTTCCTCCCAACCCCCAGCTAGTGGCCCTTCCCCCTCATGGTCAAACTTCTCCAAAGACTTATCTGTGTGTCACTAGCTCAGTTACGGTGTTCCATCCCTGCTCACACTCGTGTGGTATGCCTCCTGCCCACAGCAGTCCTCTGGCACAGCTCTCCACAAGGTCACCAGTGACTCCATGAGCCCATATATCTAGAAGACACTTTCCAGTGTTCACTCACTTCTCCTTATCGATTCCTGGTCACCCTTCCAGCCTCAGCTCAACTCCCAAGGAAGCCTTCACCGACCTCCCCAGCAAGGTCAAACCTCCCCTTGGAGGCACTCACTGTTCCTCTTTTCCTCTGTAACACTGTCACTGTTACAATTTTACAATTTGTGCCTTTATCTGCCCAGGTTAGGCCTCCCCAAGAGGAAAGAGGCTATGCCTGTCTTTATTCACCTTGGCAGCCTGAGGGCCTTCCTGGGCTCCGTGGGGGAGGCATGGGGCACAGTAAGTGCTTCATAAACTGATGCTGGCTTAATAAACGGTGCTAAACGGTGCCAGCCTCTGGGCGAGGCATTAGATGCACAATGATGCAAATAGTTCCAGAAAGAGAAGGGTTTTGAAGAGCATATGAGAGCCAGGGGCAAAGGTGGAAGGAAGGGGCCTGCTCCTGTCCTGCTTCCCGGACCAACGTGGTGTCTTTTCAAGGACAGCACATGCCTTCACGCGGTCATCTTTCATGGTCCGGAAAGTTGGAAAATTTGCCTAACATTTGACACTTGCATGGAGAGCTCTTTAATGAGTGCTTTATATCCAATAGTCAATGTCTGCTGAAAGATACTACCTCTTTTGGAACTGAGCTACCAGAAAACGGCCTGGAACTGTTTATTTGCCTGGTATCTCTCATCCACACAGGGTCTCTGATAAACTCCACAGAACAGCAAAAGGACTTACTCCTGGCTGCCTAGACACCCAAAAACTGTTTTCTGTACGGAGATACTTTCATTTCCTGCAGCATAAATACATAAACATTCACTTTATGACATTACAAGATCAAATGACTACGACAAATACTTAACATCTAACACAGTATGGAGACATAACCAGCAAAATCCAGACTTGGGAAACTCTACTGAACTAATAACAATCAGGTTTTTCTAACAAAACAATTGGTAGGGGGGCAGGATTTAAAAGTGATTAAAAGTGATTTAAGGAACATATCAGCTAGACACATTATATGGAACTTTTTTGGCTCCTTACTCAATAAATAAGTTAAAAGGGGGAAATTATAGGATAATCAAGGAAATATGAATATAGACTGGAACTCTGATGATAAGGAAATATCACTACTTTTTTGGAGTGTGGTGATATGCGGTTATGGTTTTTTTTTAATTTTTTTTTTTAATTTTTTTTTTTTTTAACTTTTATTTATTTTTCAGACAGAGAGAAAGAGACACAGCATGAACGGGGGAGGGGCAGAGAGAGAGGGAAACACAGAATCGGAAGCAGGCTCCAGGCTCTGAGCCATCAGCCCAGAGCCCGACGCAGGGCACGAACCCGCGGACCGCGAGATCGTGACCTGAGCCGAAGTCAGACACCTAACCGGCTGATCCACCCAGGCGCCCCTTTTTAAATTATTTTTGAAAATGTTTTATTTATTTTTGAGAGACAGACAGAGTATGAGCAGGGGAGGCGCAGAGGGAGAGGGAGACACAGAATCCGAAGCAGGCTCCAGGCTCTGAGCTGTCAGCACAGAGCCCGACGCGGGGCTCGAACCCACGAACCATGAGATCATGACCTGAGCTGACGTTAGACATTTAACGACTGAGCCACCCAGGCACCCCATATGTGGTTATGTTTTAAAAAGGTAGGGGCGCCTGAGTGGCTCAGTCGCTTTAAGCATCTGACTCTCGACTTCAGCTCAGGCCACGATCTCACTGTTCACAAGGTGAAGCCCCGCATTGGGTTCCACACTGCATGGAGCCTGCCTAGGATTCGCTCTCCCTCTGTCTCTGCCCCTTCCTGTGCGCACTCTCTTTCACTCTCTCAAAATAAATAAGTAAACTTTGAAAAGGTAGTCCTCATCATTTTGAGAGACATATTGAAATATTTATAGATTATGAAATATGAAATAATATAATGTTCGGGATTTGCTGTAAAATAATCAGGGTGATGGGGTGTGTAAGTGGTCAGAGATTCAGAAGAAATGGGACTGTCAGTTGGTAATTGTTGAAGCTTGGGTGATACATACACATCACCTCTACTGTCCCCTTTCCTATGCTTGAAAATTCCAGGATCTTCTTATAAAGTAAATCTAACAAATAGAACCATAAACCATAAATTTTTGTTAAATAATTTTTAAAGTCTGTAATACCTTAGAATTCTTTCAAGATGTCTAGAAGAGGGGTAGTACTTGATTCACAAACTCCTGAAGGTTATGAAAGTAGGATTCAGAACTCTCAAGCTGCTTGCCTTTTGCCACATTTCACATCGTTGTAATACATCACCCTCTTTCCTTCCACTCAGCAGGCACTTACCTCCCAGGAGCTGGGATCCATTTCAAGGATGCACACTGAATTGTCTGCCCTCAAATGTCAGAAAAAAGACACAAATACAGTCCGGCACTGCTGGCAGTTTTATAACCCTCCTATTGCTTTTGAACATAGAAACGTAGCTTTATATTCATGTTCTGACCACCTACCTACCTTGGCTTGCAGCTGTGCTGGGGTCTGTAAAGAACAGTCAAGCCAATCCTTCATGATGACCACGCCACTGACCACTGTCCATTCCCACGCAGGCCCAACATCGGTCTTTGAAACTGCCTCCAACAATCTGTCCCTTTTTGTCCTTTACCTCTTCTCATAAAAGTTTGAACTGCCCAACTTAAAACATTCAGAAACTTCCAAAGTCTCTTGGCCTCTATGCCAAAACCTGTTTGGGGGCAGAAATGAAGCTCTTGGGAAGGCTGAATGACATTCAATTCCACGTCTGATACAGACACTAACGACCACCCATAGTCCACTATGGCTAATGCAGAAATGTTGCCTCACTGCACCTGCAGCTCCAGTAAACCTCGGTTGGCTCCAAACTTGAGTGGGACAGATTCAATTGCTGAAAAACTTAAGGGAGGCAGGTCAGGTTTTTGTTTTTGGGGTCGTTCCCCCTAGCAAAATAAATCTTCTTTAAACCTTCCTTGGTTAAATCAACTCTTCATAAAATGAAGCAGCTATTGTACGCCTCCGTATGGCTTAGACAAGTTAACCAGCTATATTTCTTTCACCAGCCTCATAACCAAACCACACAAAAAGCCTCGTCTAGTCTGCACATGAAACAAAGCGAAGGAAAACGAAGAATATATACTACAAGCGTTAAGCACCGGATTTTTTCAGCACCCTGGTTCCCATCTGCTGCACACACAAACACCCGGGACCCCCACCCCTGTCCCCCGGGGCGCACAATTTGCCAAACAGTGCGATGTGTGCTTGCTTTCAGTGGAAAAATACGGGAATTTACGTGTGTTTTGCTGTTTTAAGTGGGAACGGAAAGAGGAGAGTGGGGCGTGAAAAACTGGAAATAAGTCGTAATTCTCTCGTTTCCTCCCATCTTTCTATGCATCAAAATGCAGGTGTATCAGTGAAATTTCAACGGACAGTTTCTTGGGCAAATACGCCAATTAGCAACGATGGGAGGCTGCGAACGGGGGTGGAGATCAGGGTGAAACCGAAGCCTGGCAAGGCGGGCGCGGTCAAAGGCGCGCCCTGCGCTCCCCGGGCTGCCCCGAGCACGCGAGGTTGCCGTGCGCCCGCAGCCCGCGGCGTCCCGGCTCTCAGCCGGCCGGTGGCCCTGCGTTTTGCTAGTGACTGCGCCGGCTTGGCTGCCCACTCACACCGACTGATCCCGACTTTAGGCTAGGCTCATTCACTTCCGGTGACAAATCCCTCCCACCACCCTAGAAATAATGTAACATTTCCCCCAACGCTTTCCTAAAGACCGACGGTCCCACGGGAGAGCAGCAGAACCCCGGGCACGGGTCTCACCCCCGCGCGGCCAGCGGCGCGCAGCTGCAGAGCGACTGACCTCGAAGGGGGGGCGGACGTGGGAGGAAGAGGAAGGGGGTGTGGAATCTCACCCTCCCCCGCCCCCACCCCTCCGACTGCAGCAATTGGCCAAAAAAATAGTAATCCGTTTTTAGACTGCCCCTGGGCCCCCGGAACCCGGTTGCAGTGAGAAACCCAGTCTCTCCCATCCCAGTGCCCCTCGCCTACTCCCGCCCCCGTAAGTGCCTGCGGGAATCCAGGAGACCCAGGCCACGCGGAACTGCAGCGGCTGAGGGGGGAAGGCGGGTAGAATGAGGGTTTGGGGGCGGCAGGAATGGGTTGGGGGAGGGGGTGGTGGAAGGGAAAAGAAAAAACCAGAGGCATGCAAGCGGCTCCCTAGCCAGCTGTTCCAGCTGCCGCTTCCTCCGACGCGGGCCGGGCGGTGCAATATTCCACCCCCCCCTCCATCTTTCTCACCACTACCTGTCCCCCCACCCACCATACGCACACATTCCCCCCACCAGTAGCGGATCTCCGGCCTGTAAGGGGGTAGTAGGGAGGAGCTGGGGGGAGGGGGAGGCCTGCGAGTTTCTAACCTTGTTCTTATAAACAAACCCACATGTGCAGCTGCCGCTGCTGCAACTCACCCCACAATCCCGGATATAAGTCCTGCCCCTTTAAGAGGAAAAAAAGCTTCCCCCTCCTGTCTCCCACCCCACCCATCCGCAAGGACCTTTGTCTCCCCACCCCCCTTGTCAATCGGCCCCGCCTCATATCCCCGCCCTCTCCGACGCGGAGGAGCCAATGGGCTAAGAAAATAAGGCCGGGGCTGACGTAAGCATGTCCGGCCAATCACAGGACGCGTTGGTGGGAGGCCTCTCGCAGGGCGCGCCAGGAGGAAGCAAGGCAGGAGAAAGGAAGCTTGAAGTCAAGATGGAGACTGCTAGTTGCTCCGCCGCTGCGGCGAATGGGGCCGTGGGGTCGCAGCGGGACCGGAGCCTGGTGCCTGAGCGGCTTCAGAGACGAGAGCAAGAGCGTCAACTGGAGGTGGAAAGGCGGAAGCAAAAGCGGCAGAACCAGGAGGTGGAGGAGGAGAAGAGCGACTTTTTCGCTGCCGCCTTCGCTCGGGAGCGAGCGGCCGTGGAAGAGCTTCTGGAGGGCGGAGAATCCATGGAGCGGCTGGAGGAGGCGGCCGCTCGGCTCCAGGGCCTGCAGAAACTTGTCAACGACTCGGTTTTGTTCCTGGCCGCCTACGACCTGCGGCAGGGACAGGAGGCGCTGACGCGGCTACAGACGACCCTGGCCGAGCGGCGCCAGGAGCTGCAGCCCAAGAAGCGTTTCGCTTTCAAGACCCGGAGGAAGGACGCTGCTTCGGCCGCCAAAGTAGACTCCGCTCCTGGAGCCCCGGCGGCGGAAGGCATCCTGGCCTCCCCGCCGCCCTTGAAGGAGGAGGGAGGCATCGGCTCCAGCTGGGTCTTCGGCTTCTCCAACGTGGAGTCCCAAGTCTTGGAGAAGAGGGCAGAGGAGCTGCACCAGCGTGACGTTCTTTTGGCCGAACTGAGCAAATGCACAGTCAGACTGTATGGCAATCCCAACACCCTGCGGCTGGCCAAAGCCCGAAGTTGCACGGTGCTCTGCGGCCCGGTGTCCACCTCTGTGTTCCTGGAGGACTGCAGTGATTGCGTGCTGGCCGTGGCCTGCCAACAGCTGCGCGTACACACTACGAGAGACACCCGCATCTTCTTGCAGGTGACCAGCAGGGCCATCGTGGAAGACTGTAGCGGGATCCAGTTCGCCCCTTATACCTGGAGCTACCCGGGTATCGACAAGGACTTCGAGGGCTCTGGTTTAGATAGGAGCAAAAATAACTGGAACGACGTCGACGATTTTAACTGGCTGGCCCGGGATATGGCCTCCCCAAACTGGAGTATTCTTCCTGAAGAAGAGCGAATGGTCCAGTGGGACTAAGCAGTTGTCACTATATTCTTCACTCCTACCAAAAACTTCCCATGTGGGACCGACTCCTGCTACTGGGATTTCAAAGTTTACTTACTGTTATCACGCTTTGTATGTTTTCGGTATTTTAAGGCTTGAGATTGTGTTAGGCTCCTACTTGTGATTTCCATTAAATTCACAACAGGTCTAACACTTTGAAGCATTTTTGCTCTTTTGGTAATGTGTAGTAGCTTTAATTAATTGACTATCATAGTTTGAAACAGTAAGAGGTAAAGAGTGTCCGTGTATGTTGGTTATTAATGCTTTGTGTATTTAAAACTTACTGCATGATAAAGTAGACCCTCAATAAATACTTAATAAATGAATTTGTAGGGCTCTAGTAGGAGGCAGTTAATGTGGAAGTATGTTATCAAACCTTAAAACACTAGCCCTTGAGAGCTCTTGACTTGAAACTTTCACTTCCATAGGTATTACTCAGCAGGGCGGTGGAAGGACTCTGGTCTTCAGGTACACATTAGCTTGGGCTTCCGGAATCCAGCTACTCATCGACTTGTTTGGATCCAAAGTTTTGGCATTGACCCCAGGAGACTCATGAGTCTTACCAACTGTGAAACCAAAATAATTATAGCTACCAAATTTTTTGTTCACTTAAAAGGTTGTAGACACTGTTCTAAGCACCTTACTCATGTAAACATGACGTTTAGTCCAGAAAATCTTAGGTAGGTTCTGTTAACACCATTTTTCAAGCGAGGTAGGTGAGTTGCCAGAGTCACACAGCTCAAGGGGACTGGGAAACCAGGTGGTCTGGCTCCAGAGCCCACCTTCTCAACCACTGGAACGTACTGATTTTGAATAGCGTTAGTTGGAAAGAGCTTTCCGGAGTCATTAAAGAGGGCAAATTGCTTTTCCTGAATTCTCAGGAATAAATGTTACATATCTTCACACAGAAACATATATAGCCGAGTCTTAATTTTTTCCACTCAAATTTTGCTGTGATTGTGTACTATTATAAATTTGGTTTTTGCTCTATGTTCTCACCCATATTCTTTTTTTTAAATTTTTTTTTTTCAACGTTTTTTTATTTATTTTTGGGACAGAGAGAGACAGAGCATGAACGGGGGAGGGGCAGAGAGAGAGAGGGAGACACAGAATCGGAAACAGGCTCCAGGCTCCGAGCCATCAGCCCAGAGCCCGACGCGGGGCTCGAACTCACGGACCGCAAGATCGTGACCTGGCTGAAGTCGGACGCTTAACCGACTGCGCCACCCAGGTGCCCCAACCCATATTCTTAAATGGAAAGTTCTAAGAGTTTCGAAAAGCTTTTTGGGGTCTAGTGCCTTGTATCTGTAGACATGATTTGAATTTAATAATGACCATACGTATTAAAGTGCTTATAGTACCTTAAGTATATGTTTAATGTTTATATGTTCTGGCTTGTTCCAAAAAAGGACTTAAGGTGGCTTTTTGGATGTGTGAAATGTAACAAGATAACAAATGAGAAGGAGGAACAAGGGTAGAGTCAATGAGGCAGAAATGAAGCCAGTAAAAAAATGTGGCCTGCCAAGCTCTATTCTTTAGATGGAGGTGAAACCAGAATTTTTTCCCCTCTCGGCTATTAGCTGACTTGAAACAGAATCCTAATCAGTTTCACAGTTTGCAACATCTCCAAAGAGGAGAGATTTAAAAAATCTATTGCTCAGGAGAATTAATGCTGGTAAGAAAAAGAGACAACATGTAATGAAATTCTCAAACATATCTTCACATTAGAAAGAAACAGGGACTAGGAAAACTACGCTCCTAAAGACTGATAGTTTAACACCAGGTGCCCTTCAGGAAAAGCCATGCTTCTGGCACTAACGGGCTTGCGATTCATTTTTGTGGACTGCACTTTTATAGGACCGTTAACTAGTTGCATCTAAAAAAAATCCATGCAGTTTGTAATAGATAATAAAATCACAAAATCACGGCAGTTTGAGCCATAGTTAATGCTAGCTAATCTCAGCTGGGCTTTCCTGTATCTTTTCGAAGTTCTCTCTTTCCGACCTCCATAGCCTTGCTCCACACTGTTTCTCTTGCATTTTCCCCCGTCATTGTGATTCTGGTGACTTACAGCCCTTACTTGAGAGATGCCCAGGATTGTCGTTAGCTTCTTTGTGTCCATGCTCTCTAGAGCCTCAACTCTCAACCTACGTGGACAGTTCTGTCAGTGGGTTCATCAGCCTTTCAAATTCATATATTCTTAAAATCTCCATTTTCACTTCTTTCTTTCCCAAGTTCTGTTATTTCTTTTAATGATGTCGCCATTCTCCAGGCATTTGATGCTTACTAGGGCCCAGCAGGTAAAGTCAATGAGTAAGGCAGTTGGGAGAAAGTCAATAGGGAATGGGGGACCTGTGACTTGGAAGATAAATTTAGGCATTTTAAAAACATTGGACAAGCCAAGCAAAACTTTTTTGCAGTCTGCATCTGATCCTTGAGCTGGCCAGTTTGTAACATCAGACTTCCAGATCACGTCCATTCTATGCTTAGCAGGTCTTGCCTGTTCTTGTCCTCTCTAGTCTTTATGCCATTTCAGAAAGTTAGACTTTATTGTTTTCCCTAAACTTAAACTATGATGATTTCCTTAACTTTATTTATTTATTTTGAGAGAGATAAAGACTGGGCAAGCGGGGGGTGGGTGCAGAGAGGGAGGGAGAGAGAGAATCCCAAGCAGGCTCTGTGCTGACAAGACACGAAACTCAAACTCACGAACCATGAGATCATGACCTAAGTCAAAATCAAGAGTTGGTCGCTTAATCAGCTGGGCCATCCAGGCGCCCTGGTTGTTTGTTTGTTTGTTTGTTTGTTTGTTTTGACAAAAGAAAAAAATTATAGTCACACCTCTGAATTAAAAGCATTAATTAGAGGGTGCCTGGCTGGCTCAGTCACTAGAGCATGGTGACCCTTGATCTTGGGTGGTGAGTTCAATCCTGATGCTGGGTGTACAGATTACTTTTTTATTTTTAAAAAGATTTTTAAGTTTATTTATTTTTGAGAAAGAAAGCAAGAGCATAAAGGAGGGCAGGGGCAGAGAGAGGGAGAGAGAATCCCAAGCAGGCTCCATGCTGTCAGCACAAAGCCTGATGCAGGGCTCAAACCCACAAACCGTGAGGTCATGACCCGAGCCAAAATCAAGAGTCAGACACTTAACTAGCTAAGCTACCCAGGTGCCCCGAGATTACTTTTCAGAAAAGCATTAATTAGAGTTATTTTAGTAAGTTTTTTATTAAGCAAACTTAATGGTCATTACAATGAGAGCATATTGCACCAGTAAGTGTAAATACCATATATTTTCGTTAAAATCAACTCTAGGAAAGCAGTAAAACTGCACATTAGTTAAGCAATCAGAGTTTATTAAATTTCATTTATGATTGGCTTTGTTAGGCATAATTTAGTACAGTATTCCATCATATCACTTCAGTCTCAACCCCTCTTAAATGAATAAGAGAAATGGCCAATATACATATAAATTCTAACGCTCAAGTTCTGATTGCAATGCAGAAGTTATTATTGCCAAAAAAGTTTTATTTGTATTAGGAAATGCACTAAAGCAGGACAATAAAAAGTTTCAGCTTTGTAGGGTAATGTTACACGGTAATACAATGTGTTAGAAACAACATGCAATTACTCTAGCATCACAGAGGTTAAATTACATTGCGTTAAATTAAAAAGTCTCATCACCAACTCAAAAACTTCATCACATTATTTGACTGTTTTTCTTCTCTTATGAAGAAAATAACTTGGCCACTGCAAGTAAGATGAGGGGAAATGAAGGGTCAATTATTTACCCAGCTTTAAGTTTCAAGAGGTGCAGGGGCAACATGACCGAAAGCCATGTTCAATTCAAATGAACACATATTTGAGCATCTACTATGCACCTGTTCAGTGCTGGGCACTAAGAATGCCATGGTAAACAAGCATGTGGTCTTCCTTTCTCAAGTGTACAGTCCAGATGAAGGTCAAATGAACGAAAGAACAATCACGAGAGAGAAATTCCGAGGACCCTGGTGGGGTAGTGCCCTATAACCTCTCCAGTTTAGAAGAGACCTGAAGTGGGGCACCTGGGTGGCTCAGTCGGCTGGGCGGCTGACTTCGGCTCAGGTCATAATCTCACAGCTCGTGAGTTCCAGCCCTGCGTCGGGCTCTGTGCTGACAGCTCAGAGCCTGGAGCCTGCTTCGGATTCTGTGTCTCCCTCTCTCTCTGCCCCTCCTCCACTCACACTCTGTCTCTCCCTCCTTCAAAAATAAATAAACATTAAAAAAAAAATTAAAAAGAAAAGAAAAGACAAGACCTGAAGTAAGGCATTTGTATCAACCACCCATCCAGGGTTTGAATTCCCTGACATCTCTGCCCACCACCTACTTGCATTAGCAACAGTCACAGAAGGAAGCAGTTACTGTTCAAAGGCCTGCCTTCCAATTTTGCAGATACTATTTACTCTGAACTTTAAGAACTGACAAGACCAAGGAAGACAATTCGAGTCCATTTACTTACCCGGTAAACAAGCTCAACATTCTGCTCAGGAATTCAAATGTTCTATTATAAAGTGTTTTTTAGTCGAATGCCTTTCAGTTGTGTGTTATTTCACCAAGGAAGCTATTCATAGTCTGGTTTTTAGAACTAATATTAAAACCTAGATACTTTATGCAGGGGTACAAAAAGATTAGAATAAAAAGTAAATCTTCCTCCTTCCTTTGACCCCAGCCATACAGTTCTCTTCAAAAAGCAACCGTCCTGTACTGGTTTCCTTTGTTCTTCTGGTCTTTGCATTTACAAACTTCAGTGCAAGATATCCTTTTATCCTCCCACCCAAATAGAAGCATATTGTGTATAGTATTAGGCACCTTACCTTTGTCACTAACGTTATATTTGGAGATCTTCCATGTGAGTACATATAGAGCCATTTCATTCTCTTTAACTGCTGCATAGTGTCCCCTTCCATGGACCGTGCCATACTTGCTGACCAGTCCCTAACTGATGGGCATTTACGTTGTTCCAGTCTTCAGCCATTAGGAAAATGCTACAACGAATAGCCTTCTACATAAATTATTAAAAAAAAATTTTTTTTAACGTTTATTTATTTTTGAGACAGAGGGAGACAGAGTATGAACAGGGGAGAGGCAGAGAGAGAGGGAGACACAGAATCGGAAGCAGGCTCCAGGCTCTGAGCCATCAGCCCAGAGCCAGACGTGGGGCTTGAACTCACGGACCGCGAGATCGTGACCTGAGCTGAAGTCGGACGCTTAACCCACTGAGCCACGCAGGCGCCCCAATAAATTATTTAGTGTGTGTGCGCAGTATTACCTGTAGGCTAACTACCTAGAAGAGGAATTACTGGCTCAGTAGGTTACGAACATTTATAACATTGACAGATATGATCACGTTGCCTTCCAAAGAGGTGTATCAGTTTATGCCCTCACTGGCGATATCTGAGAGTGCTATTCCTCCACACCCTTATCAGCATGCTGCGCTGTCACATCTTTGGTGCTTGGCCAATCTGATAATTACAAAAGGTTACCTTCCTGTAATAGCAGTTGTAATCGTCTACTAACTCATCTCCCCATCTCCGATTGCTAAACGCTTCTCCTGGTCTAAAACCCCCTGAGGTTCCCATTGCCTGCTGCGCTCCCCGGCCTTGAAGACAGGCCCCTTCACCACCGCTCCCAGCCTACTGCGCCTACGTGATGTTTCGCTGTTTCATCACACGCGCTTCACGCTCCAACTAGTCTGAACTAATACCCATTAATCAAACACATTGTATCAATCAGGGACCTGGCAGGAAACAGATGGCACACTCAAAATGGATAATTTGAGAAGAGCTTACTTAAATCAGGAGCTGTGTACACAGCTGTGGGTAGAGTTTAGAAACAGTAAGAGACGGGGCAATACCTGTTATCACTCATTCTTATGGCTGAAGGCACAAAACTGTCACCTGAACCCGGAGAGAGACAGCACTACCTGATAGGAGCTGCGGCCTTTGGTGGAGGGATGGGGGCTACTACGGGAATGAAAAAAATGCCACTGTCTTCTGTTGGTGCCCTTCATTGGCTGAGGCCAACTGGAAACTGCAGGGCAAGGAAGTCTGTTGGTACAGTCCACATCAGTCATCTGCCAGGACACAAGAACAGGGTGGAGGAAAGTGAAGAATGGATTTGGAGGAACAAATGGAAGAAACTCAGTACAAAACACCTGCCATACTTCCTGGCCTTTTCTCAAGCAGTTCTCACACTTGAGTCCATGTACAGTTGCCAAAATTATGCACAAGCCAAATGTCACCTCCTTTGGGAAGGCTTCCGGGATTTCCTCAGTTTCTTTGAAAAAGAATCAGGATATTTGGAGATGATAGAGCAAAAAAGAAAAGCGAATGAGATAATCTCTCAGGTCAAGCTGTTGCATTCTCTGTGAGGCACAATTTTTAAGGGAAAGAAAGATTTGAAGGAGGTGGGAAGTGTAGGCCAATTCAGCCAACATCCATGTGATAGCAAAACTTCAGAATGCATGTCAGCATAATTAGATACAGAGAATCCAGTATGTCTCCAAGTCAAGAAGTGATTTCAGCAAAATCACTGTCTCTTTGGAAACGTTCAAGAAAAGATGAGATATCAGAGGAGAAACTTCTCAGAAAGACCAAAGAATGACTTCTACAAGAAAAGAACAGGGTGGTGCACCTGGCTGGCTAAGTCAGTGGAGCATGTGACTCTTGATGCTGGGGTCGTGAGTTCATGTTAGGCATAGAGCTTAAGTAAAAAAAAGAGAAAGAAAGAAAGAAAGAAAGAAAGAAAGAAAGAAAGAAAGAGGAAGGAAGGAAGGAAGGAAGGAAGGAAGGAAGGAAGGAAGGAAGGAAGGAAGGGACAAAAGAAAAAAGAAATGAACAGGGGAAGCTTCCAATGCTAACATAAAAGTACCAAAGATTGGGGCATCTGGGTGGCTCAGTCGGTTCAGCGTCTGACTCTTGATTTCGGTTCAGGTCATGATCTCACTGTTCATGAGTGCGAGCCCTGCATGGGACTCTGCACTGATAGTGTGGAGCCTGCTTGGGATTCTCTCTCTGCCTCTCTCTCACAAAAATAAACAAATTTTAAAAAGTAAATAAATAAAAATAAAAGAACCAAAGGCTTACACAAAGGTCAGCCCTAGTCTTTGATGAGGAAATGAAGGAGGGAGGAGAGAGGGGCATTCATGTACATCTCATCAGTACTGGAAATTTCTCAGAAACATGACAGGAATGTTGAATGACTTTCAAGGTCCTTGAGCAATGAGAATGCTTATGGACATGTACCAGGAACATTCTACTGAAGCTGTGGTTTAAGAACCCTTAGTAGATCCAGTTTGTGCACAAAATTTCCCCCAAAGGAACAGTAACAAGTTACCTTTTTTGGCTGCATACATATTTAGTTTATGTTTGTCATATATTTGTAGCCTACTTGATTTTCATTTCTCGTCATCTTCAACTTTGGTATTTTAATGGTATTAACTGTGTGTCCTGCATTTGGAAACACAAGTTATAACACAGCATCTCTAGGAAAGATGGGTTAGACTTGAAGCGGCCTGATGACATGTGACTGACAATAAGGAATCCACTAACGGTTCAGTCCAGCAGCACCTACGTGACAGATACGTCCCCGAGGGGGCTTTATAAAAAGTGCTGCTTGTTATTATTCATATTGGAAAATTTTTCCTAAGAGCACTTTCTATTATTTTTTTTTAAATTTTTTTTTTTTAACATTTATTTATTTTTGAGACAGAGAGAGACAGAGCATGAACGGGGGAGGGTCAGAGAGAGAGGGAGACACAGAATCTGAAACAGGCTCCAGGCTCTGAGCACTCAGCACAGAGCCTGACGCGGGGCTCGAACTCACGGACCGCGAGATCGTGACCTGAGCCGAAGTCGGACGCTCAACCGACTGAGCCACCCAGGCGCCCCTCTATTATTTTTTTTTGAGAGAGAGAGAGAGAGAGAGCGAGTGCACGAACGAGCATGAGCGGGGGAAGGACAGATTCCACGCTGAGCGTGGGGCTCAATCTCATGACCCTAGGATCAGGACTGGAACCGAAATCAAGAGTCGGACGCTTAACCAACTGAGCCACCCAGGTGTCCCTCTATTATTTTAAGTAATAATAGTGTAACAGAGGGGGCCACTGACCACCTATATCTCTTGGACTTTTTATTGTGCCCCAGCAGGGCTATTGCAGGCTACTGGTGATATTTGGTGCCTGAAGGCTCTGGTTCCCAAGACTGTCCAAAGCCATCGTGCTGTCTTGTGTGGTGGGCCAAAAGAGCCAAAGAATTACTCCCTCGAAGCAGCCCTCAATAAAAGCTGGCCAGGAGTTAGGGAATAAACAAACACCTGGGCTCCCTCAGTGCACACGGGATAACTCGGAGGTGTTTCCTTTCGGATAGTCCCTCTGTGGCAGCTGGCCTGAGAGCACACTCTTTCGTGGCTGACTTCCCTCCTGTATCTTCTTCCCTCCCAATTGGTGTCACTTGAACTTCCCAAATTAACTACTTTCTCGCAGATCCTTGTCTTAGGGCGGTGTTTCTCAACTTTTCTTTTATTATCATCCCCTTAAGGAAACGTTTCAGACATTTTTATTTAATCACCTATGTAATCCCTGTCTATGTAATTTTAAGACCACAGATATACTACTGTATATTTCTGTGCTGGGCTTTATTATTTATTATGTATATCTGTGCTTTATCCATAAAGAGTACGGTTCTTTTTGCCCTTGAATTGCTTATAGAAGAAGAAAGTCTGAAGATTAATGAGCTAAGCATCTAGTTTAAGAAGTTAGAAAAACAAGGGGCGCTTGGGTGGCTCAGTTGGTTAAGCGTCCAACTCTTGGTTTGGGCTCAGGTCGTGATCTCATGGTTTGTGAGTTTGAGCCCCACATCAGGCTCTGTGCTAACAGTGTGGAGCCTACTTGGGATTCTCTCTTTCTCTCTCTCTCTCTCTCTCTCCCTCTCTGTCCCTCCCCCATTCACTCTCTCTATGTCTCTCTCAAAAATAAATAAACTTAAAAAAAAAAGAAGTTAGAAAAAGAATAGCAGAAATTGA
Organism: Panthera pardus; assembly: GCF_024362965.1. Classification (NCBI taxonomy): domain Eukaryota; kingdom Metazoa; phylum Chordata; class Mammalia; order Carnivora; family Felidae; genus Panthera; species Panthera pardus. The sequence continues at coordinate 139,262,961 of NW_026526732.1, forward strand.
AGGAAATACAGAGAAGAGCCAAAATCAATGACATAAACACAATACAGAGATTGAAAAACCAACAAATAGCCTTATCAGCTGATTCTTTGAAAAAATTAATAAAACTAACCAACCTCTGGCTTACTGGGTCAAGAAATAAGAGAGAAGGCAAATATAAACCATAGAAGAAACCAAGGTGCTGCACATATTAGAAAGAGAATGAGGAGATACAGTGAAGAGTTTTCTGCCAATAATTTCAAATCTAGGTGAAATGAATACGTTTCTTGAAAAATACAATTTGCCACGGAAGAAACAGAAAAACTGAGCAGTTCCATAACTATTCAAAAATTGGAGCCAAAATTGAAACTTTCCCACAAATCGAACATCAGCCCCAGGGGTTTTGACAGTAAATTCTATCAAACATGTAAGGAAGAAGTAATATCATCCTGGTACAAACTCTTCCAGAATATAGGAAAAGAAGGAATTTACCCCCATTCCATGGTATGAGTCTGCATAACCTTGAAACTCAAGTCAGACATGAACTTTATGAGAAGGGAAAATTATAGGCCAATCTAACTCAAATATATTTGTGAAGATTATAACATTATAGCAGTAGACCAAATCCAGAAGTATATAAGATGATAATGTACTAGGGTTTATTCTAGAAAGACAAGGCTAGTCTGATCTGAATTAATTTAGAAAAAGGACTGATTTAATTTATCACATTAAGAGATTAAGGGAAACATTCAGACAATTATCTCAGTAGAGGTAGAATAGCCTCCTATAAAAGTCAGCATCAAATTATGAGAACGCACTTTTGGCAAAGTAGAAATAGAAGGGAACTTCCTTAACTTGTTAAAGGTACCTGCTAAAACCTATAGCAGCCGTGATACTTAATGGTGAATCATTTAGAAGATCAAGATCAAAAGAAGGATCCCTGTTGTCATCATCTCTATTCAAATTGTACTGAAAATCTTAGTTGTTGGAGTAAAACAAAGGATTAAAAAATTTTTTTTATGTTTATTTATTTTTGAGAGAGAGAGACAGAGAGACAGAGAGAGAGAGCGCAAGTGAGGGAGGGGCAGAGAGAGAGGGAGAGACAGAATCTGAAGCACACTCCAGGCTCTCAGCTGTCAGCACAGAGCCCAATGTGGGGCTCCAACTCAGGAACTAGGAGGGAGATCATGACCCGAGCCGGAGTCAGATACTTAACCGATTGAGCCACCCAGGCACCCCCAATTATGAGGATTTTAAAGGATGTAGCAAAAGTTACTTTTCGTGGGTTATATGGTCATACACATAAAAACTCCAAAATAAGCAACAGAGAAATTATTAGTGGTAATAAGAGCATGACATTTTAAATATTTTTTAAGTTCATTTATTTGTTTTGAGAGAGACAGAGAGTGCAAGTGGGGGAGGGGCAGAGACAGAGAGAGGGAGAGAGAGAATCCCAAGAAGGCTATATACTGTCAGCACAGAGCCCCATGTGGGGCTCAGTCTCATGAAACTGTGAGATCATGACTGGAACGGAAACCAAGAATTGGGTGCTTAACCGACTGACCCACCCAGGTGCCCCAAGAGCAAAACATTTTTATACATCAGTTATAAGCAGGCAAGATATTATTGATGAAAAAGGAAAAGGTATGTTGTTGCCCTTTATCAGATATGAAGACTTATTTAATTAAAATGTTTGATGAAACATAAGAATAAATAAAACAATTGATGGGACAGAAGAGAGAAGTCAAAAATACATCTGTGCATGTATGGAAACCTAATTTAGGACTGGGCAGTGCAGACTGTTGGGGAAAGGACAGACTATTTCATAAATGGTGTGCTGGGATTATCCACAGGGAAGAAAATTAAATCATATCCCTTCATCATACCACACACACACATCTATTCCAAAAATGTTAAAATCTTATTATTTTTTTTGAGAGAGAGAGAGGGAGAGAGAGTGAGAGAAAGAGCAGGGGAGGGGAATGAGGGAGGGAGAGAGAGAATCTTAAGCAGCCTCCACGGTCAGCATGGAGCTCAACATGGGCTCAATCCCATGACTCTGGGATCATGACTTGAGCTGAAATCAAGAGTTGGACACTTAGGGGTGCCTGAGTGGCTCAGTCGGTTGAGCGTCTGACTTTGGCTCAGGTCATGATCTCACGGTTCGTGACTTCGAACGCCATGTCGGGCTCTGGGCTGACACCTCAGAGCCTGGAGCCCTCTTCAGATTCGGTGTCTCCCTCTGTCTGCCCCTCCGCTGCTTGCACTCTGTCTCTTGCATTGTCTCAAAAATAAATAAACATTAAAAAAAAAAAAAAGAGTTGGACACTTAACTGAGTCACCCATGTGCCCTGAAAACATTAAAATCTTAAGAAGAGGGAAACGATTAACCTTCTAGAAGGCAATGGAGGATAATAGTATCTATGTAGGGTGCAAGGAATAATTTCTAAAACAAGCACTAACCACAAAGGAAAAAATTGGAAAATTCTACCATTAAGAACTTATATGAAGGGCGCCTCTGTGGTTCAGTTGGTTAAGTGTCCAACTTTGGCTCAGGTTGTGAACTCGCGGTTTGCGGGTTTGGGCCCCACATCAGGCTCTGCTGTCGATGTGAAGCCTGCTTTGGATCCTGTGTCTCCCTCTCTCTCTGCCCCTCCCCTGCTCGTGCTCTCTCTCTCAAAAATAAACAAACATTAAAAAAAGATGAACGCTTAAAAAAAAGAACTTATACGAAATTTTACTAATAAGAACTTATGATCTTCGAAAGATGACATAAAGAGAGCAAAAAGTCAAGTCGCAATTAGGAGAAAATAATTGTGACAGGTATAAATGCCCAATAAATATTATATAGAAAAATATAAGTAAGTTCCACAAGTCAATCAGAAAAGCACCAACAAGCCCAATTTGCCCATTTTTCATTGGGCTTGTTGGTGTTTTTGTGATTGACTTGTGGAACTTACTTATATTGGCAAATAATTTATGACAAGTTACGCAATCTCATTAGTAACCAGGGATATGCAAATGAAGGCCACAATTACAATCAGAGAAACAGAAGTTAAGAAGTCTGACTCAATAGTAAGAGGAGGTGGCTCATATATTCACATCGGGAGAACAAATCAGCCCTGACTGCTTAAGGAAACCACTTTGGCATCACTGTGTTAAGGTGAGGATTCACACCCCCTCCTCTTCAACAGTTCTCTTAGGGTTATACCCCAGAGAAGCTTCGCTCAGCAGGAGACATGTACAAAATGTTCTAAGCAGCTCTGTTCATAAAAGCAACACAAGAAAAAAAAAAAAGCCCCACTAAAAATCACCCATATATCTACCGACAGGAGAATGGTTCATATGTGGTATGATCTATACCACATAGATCATATGTGGTATGATCTAAACAGGCTACACTTATATGCAGCAACATGTATGATTCTTTAAAACAATTTTTTAAATGTTTTATTTATTTTTGAGAGAGAGAGAGAGAGAGAGAGAGAGAGAGAGAGAACTAGTGGGAGAGGAGTAGAGAAAGAAGGAGACACAGAATCTGCACTTGATCTTAGCCAAAAGGCCGAGAAGCGATGGGAGACACAGAATCTGAAGCAGGCTCCAGGCTCTGAGCTGTCAGCACAGAGCCCGACATGGGGCTTGACCTCAGGAACAACGAGATCATGACCTAGGCCAGAGTTGGAGGCTTAACCAACTGAGCCACCCAGGCGCCCCTACCAATGACATTTCTAATGTCTGTTTTTTCTCTTTGTTCCTTTCTAGACAATGGCCCCACTCTAGCTGGAGAGGGGAAATCTCCCCTTTTCCAAACAATGAAGTCATTCTATTTCTGGCCACCAGGGGGCATCCACAGACTAGCCCGGGGCTCCACTCTGTCCCTCCTCACGCTGTACAACTGATCAACTGAGGAGAAAGAGGCCCTTGGCTAATCGGGTTATCCCGGGGAGAACTATTTTTATATTTTTGTTTCTTGTTTCTACATTAATTTTTTTCTTTCTCTCCTTCCCTCTGATTTCTCTTGTCCACATGCGTGCTGTGTGCTGGAAAGGAGTTCCCTGAGATCGTTTCACTGTCACCCACACCCTTTTTCTCTCAGGACAGGCGTCTTCAGATTCTGTGTGTGTGACGCCTGAGTCCGGTCATGCTTCTGGTTGTCTGAACATTCTCTTTTGGGGGAAAAAAAACCCCCAAAAACAAAGCCAAACTCTGGAAACTGCAGTACATTCTTTTCAATGTTTCCGATGGTGAAGTGTTGAAATTCCTTGGAGAGGCAAAGCTTGTTTAGAAGCCAAGTCTTGGTTATTAGAAGAGTGATCACTCCGGATAATGTTGTTTTCAATCCAAAATGTGGTGTGACAATAAAACAATAAGACTAATTTTCCTGTGTGTCTTAGAACCTGGCCTTGGCCACTCCCAAAATAGAGTTCAAATTTGAGTGGAACAATGGAATAGCTGTTTTGTTCTCAGGTGACTGAGCTGGAGGGAAAAAAACGTATGTCTTATAGCTTTGTTCCATATGTCCCCTCTCTGGAGAAATACTCGTTTGATTCTTAGTAATTTGGAGATCTTAAAGAGGAGCATGCGAATAGTGGATGTAGTGGATCCAATTTTCCCCACATAAGGGAAGAAAGGAGGTTCCATGTGGGAGAGCTGAGCCACTTACTACCCTGAGCTGATGGGCAGCATGGTATTAGGTGGGCACAAATTCGAGGACAGACTTGGTTTGTTCTTAAAATTCCTTGTGCTTATGCATAGACTCTTTGAGAAGGGGCAGTGCTGAGTCATCGGGAATGTGTGTTTCAGATTTTAATGGAGATAGATAAATTATGCTCCAAAAAGTCACAGCCTAAAACAGCCCCAAAACCACCCGATTAAAAAGTGGGCAAAAGTCCTGGGCCAGAGGCCTCACCAAAGAAGACATATAAACATATGAAAAGATGCTCCGCATCATATGTTATCAGGGAAATGCAAATTAAAGCCACAGTGAGATGCCAAAAATCCAGAATGCTAACACCCAAAATGCTGGCGAGGTCGTGAAGCAACGGGAACTCTCCTCCATTGCTGGTAGGAATGCAAAATGGTACAGCCACTTTGGAGGATAATGTGGCAGTTTCTTACAAAGCTAAACATACTCTCACCATATGACCCAGCAATTGTACTCTTAGATATTTACCCGAATGAGTTTAAAAGTTCTGTCCACAGAAAAACCCACATACAAGGATTTATAGCAGTGTTTTATTTATAATTGCCCCAAATTGGAAGCAACCAAGATGCCCTTAAATAGGTGAATGGATAAACTGTGGTATATCCATATTAGTGGAATATTATTCAGCAATTAATAGAAATGAGCCATCAAGCCACAAAAAAGACATGAAGAGACACCAAGTGCATACTGCTAAGGGAAATAAATCAGTCTGAAAAGGCTATGATTCCAATTATATGACATTCTGGAAAAGGTAACACTGTAGAGCCTGGCTGCCCGGAGTTGGGAAGGGAGGAAAGGAGGAAGGAATAGGTGGAACATGAGATTGTTAAGAGCAGTGAAATTTTCCTATCCGATTCTATATGATCTGATAATAGTGGATGTGTGACATTATGCATTTGGCAAAGCTCGCAGAATGTAAAATACAACAAGCAAGACCTAATGTAAACTATGGGCTTTAGTTAATAATAACAATAATACCAATATTTGTTCATTAGTTATAACAAATGTACCACACAGACGCAACATGGTAATTCTAGGGAAAACTGGTTGTGGGAAAGGAGTTTATGGGAATTCTCTGTACTTTCTTTTCAATTTTTTTCCAATTAAAAAATTTTAATGTTTGTTTTTGAGAGAGAGAGAGAGAGAGAGAGAGAGAGAGAGAGAGAGCATGCGAGCAGGGGAGGGGCAGAGAGAGAGGGAGACACAGAATCCAGAATCCGAAGCAGGCTCCAGGCTCTGAGCTGTTGGCACAGAGCCTGACGCGGGGCTTGAACTCACAAACCGTGAGACCATGACCTGAGCTGAAGTCGGATGCTTAACTGACCGAACCACCCAGGTGCCCCTCGAAAAAAAATTTTTTTTTGGTTTTGGTAAACCTAAAACTGCCTTAAGAAATAAAATCTGCTAATTAAAAAAAAAATTACAGACTCATCATTTCTATCTCCATTTCTATTATTTTTGTTTATACTGTTGGGTGACAGAATTTTGATAGATGCTCAATCCAATGGATCAAATTTGGTCTTTTATTATCTTACTTGCACTTCCCTGTGTTCTACTCAGATTGAACATCTTTTCCAGATTGGACTTTTCAAGTTTGCCTGCTATAAATCATCTGTTCCTGTCTTTTACCTGTTTTGCCAGTCAATTTTTGATCTTTTGACTGTGCAATTGTGGGGGTTTTAAAAAAACAAACGCTTACTAATTTATTTTTTTACGTGTTGTAACTGTTTTCTTACAATCTGTCATTTCTTTTTCAACTAGGATGACAATGTCTTTTGTCTCATAGAAAGTTTCAGATTTGAAGGAGTTTGGCCTGGAAACGGGCTTCTGGGGAGACCCGTGATCTGAGCCAGACCTCAGGGAGAGCCCATTCCCCTGGCCAGTCTTGTTTCTGTTCCTGATTCTTCATGTTGAACCCAGAGCTCTCTGCTCCGGGGCGTTCGTGGAAGCTCCTTCTGGCCATGTTCTGAAACTAGCACGGCTTTATCTAATGGGATGAAGCTGGCTAAAGAGATTAGCGTGAGGTCTTGTGGACCCCACTTTTAATCTGCAGCGTTCAGGCTCTCCCTCCTTGGCTGGGAAGGACGCTGCCGCAACACCGCGGAGACTGGCCCCTTCATGAGCGGCGACTCTGAGGCCCCTGTTACCACTACTGAGTTAACGGGGGTCCCGGGCTAAGGGGCTCAACATGGGCAGCTCCCGGAGCAGCTCCCTGAAGCGTGGGCCACCTGCTCCCTTCCCAAGGCCCTGAATCTTCAGCCCCCAGGCTCACTAAGGTCAGGAGTGGTTGCTGTGTCCTGGGAAGCTGCCTAGACTGCACCCAGCAAGTATGGCGCTGCTGAAAGTCAAGTTTGACCAGAAGAAGCGGGTCAAGTTGGCCCAAGGGCTCTGGCTTATGAACTGGCTCTCCGTGTTGGCTGGTATCGTCATCTTCAGCCTAGGGCTGTTCCTTAAGATCGAGCTGCGGAAGAGGAGTGATGTGATGAATAATTCAGAGAGCCATTTTGTGCCCAACTCCTTGATAGGGATGGGGGTGCTGTCCTGCGTCTTCAACTCTCTGGCTGGCAAGATCTGCTATGACGCCCTGGACCCCTCCAAGTATGCCAAGTGGAAGCCCTGGCTGAAGTCGTATCTGGTCGTCTGTGTCCTCTTCAACATTGTCCTCTTCCTGGTGGCCCTCTGCTGCTTCCTAATGCGGGGCTCCCTGGAGAGCACCCTGGCCCACGGGCTCAAGAATGGCATGAAGTACTACCGAGACACAGACACCCCCGGCCGGTGTTTCATGAAGAAGACCATCGACCTGCTACAGATCGAGTTCAAATGCTGCGGCAACAATGGCTTTCGAGATTGGTTTGAGATTCAGTGGATCAGCAATCGTTACCTGGACTTCTCCTCCAAAGAAGTCAAAGAGTGAGTGCTCTCCAGTCCTGGGGTCAGAGCTAGCTGGGGACTCGGAGGCCCATGGGGTGCTCTGTGTGCACGACTTAGTACTGTGTGTGTGAGGCTGGATTCAGCTGGCCCATATGAAATTGCCAATACGCTAACATTTTTGACCTATAAAGATGGCGGTATCATACACTCAACCTAATGTCCGGCTAAGGTGGGAGGAAGGTGTCAAGTTATATAAGTTGCTTGGACAGGAGTCTCCAGGGAGGAAGCCCCAGCCAGGCATGTGTGTCTACTTCATACCGTAGGGATGAGGCACTCATAGATGACATCTACTGAGACGTTATTTGGCTTTTTTGTCTTGTTCACTCGATGTTGATGGGTTCAGTCCCAGAAGCTTAAATTCCCTGGTGAGTTCCCTTGTTTTCCAACCTTCTGACACCAGCATCCACTCTCAAGGTGTTCGTCCTTGGGTGTGGTGGCAAGAGCAGAGGACAGGGCAGTCAGGAAGTCTAGGCTGTAGGTTTGGCTGTATAATTTGGCTGTAAATTAGCTTGTGATCTTGGGTGAGTGGCTTGCCACTCTGGATTCTTGCTTGCCCATTTAAAAAAAAATTTTTTTTTAGTGTTTATTTACTTTTGAGAGAGAGAGAGAGACAGAGAGACAAAGCAGGAGAGGGGGAGTGACAGAGAGAGAAGGAGACACGGAATCTGAAGCAGGCTCCAGGCTCTGAGCTCTCAGCACAGAGCCCGATGTGGGGCTTGAACCCACAAACCGCGAGATCATGACCCAAGCTGAAGTTGGACGCCTAACGGACTGAGCCAACCAGGCGCCCCATTCCTTGCCCATCTTTAAAATGAAGGCATTGGAATAATTTTTTAAACTAATTAATTTTTTTAGTAATCTCTATACCCAACCTGGGGCTCAAACTCACGATCAAGAGTCCCGTGCTTCTCCAACTGAGCTGGCCAGGCACCCCTGGAACAGATAATCTTGGAGGTCACCTCCTAGCTCTGTCTAGCGTCTGGCATACAGCAAGTGCTTATTAAATGCCTGCTGGTGTTTATTTCTTGAATCATGATAGTGTGAGGCGATAAAGTTTCTGAAGTATTTGTGGTGTGTGTAAAAATAAAATCCTGAAGTGTGATGTAGGGAGGTACTGGTGAGGAACAGAGAAACTCATCCTTTGTGCTAGAGGTAATAGCGGCTCACTCCAGCACACTGTTCTTCCCAAGAGACTCGCTGTTGTGGGTCTCAGGTCATTTTCTAGGGAAAGGGCAGCCGGTCCTGAGACACTGGCTTTTCTTTTACCTCTTCTTTCCATCCCGCTCAACCCCTTCCCTGGCTGAGGCGAGGGGTCCGAATGGCTTTCCTGAGTAAGGCGGGCAAGTCCAAGGGAACTTGCATGCAGGGTGCCGGGCATACTAACAGCAGGGCATGGCCGGAGCCCGGACAACACCCACGAAGCCCAGATGGCTAGCTTAGCTGCACCTCACATGGAAGGGAAGTCAGATTGAAGGTCATTGCTTGGGATTCTATTTTTTCCGTGGGTGAGGATTACTGTTACAAATCCCTAGTTAAGGAGAGGCTTATAAATGGCTCTGCCCTTCCGAGGTGACAGGCCTGCAGGGACGGCACAAGGTGGCATGATTTGCACAAGCTGCCCCAGGAGGGATGAGCAGAATTCCTGGGGATGGGGGTGGGAGAGGAGGAGAAGCTGAAGGTACAAACAGCCTTTGTGAGCAAATAAGAAAGAGCTATCATTTTTTTCCTGTCATGTTCCTTGATTGCCTTCTGCACCGATTTGTCATTGGAGAGACTTACAGAATCTCTCCGTAATCCCCAAATCTCCTTTTGTCCTAGAGCAGAGAAATTCTCCAGGTTGCTCTACTCTCAGTGGTTGGCAGGTCTAAATTTTCAGTCAAACCGTAAGCTTGATCAGAACCACCTCCATGCAGGGTAGCTGGCTGGTTCAATCGGAGCATGAGACTCTTTATCTCAGGGTGTAAGTTTGAGCCCCATGTTGAGTACAGAGATTACTTAAAAATAAAATCTTACAAACTAAAAGCAAAAAAAAAAAAAAAAAACACCCCCAAAACAAAACCCCCCACCTCCATGCTTCATACCAACTTGTTGGAGTGAAACTATCTTAACTCCAGTGACCTGAACAGTTTCTCTGTTACACAAGAAAATATGGTGACAACATTAAGAGAAACGAAAACAGGAAAAGGAATTCAAGCCAGGTTCTCACCCACAAAAAAGAAAATGGCTTTCATTTTTCCACATTCCCGTTCAGTCACCTGAACACTTACATAATAAATACTGTAACCATGGTATAAATACAACTGAGCACCCCATTTGGTAATCTGATAATATAGTATTTGCATAATGTCCAAAACAATTATGCCCCCCCCCACCCAGCTTTGTTTAAATATAATTGACAAGTAACATTATGTACGGTCAAGGTGCAGAAGGCATTAATTTGATACACTTATATTACCACCCTACCATTAGCTAATACTTGCATTACGGCACATAATTGCCATTGCTTTCTTGCGGCGAGAACATTCAAGGTCCACTCTCTTAGCGACTTTCAAGTACATAATACAGTATTGTTTTTTTTTTTTAATTTTAGTTTTTTAAATTTACATCCAAATTAGTTGGCATCTAGTGCAACAATGATTTCAGGAGTAGATTCCTTAGTGCCTCTTACCCATTTAGCCCATCCCCCCTCCCACAACCCCTCCAGTAACCCTGTTTTTTTCTCCTTATTTATAAATCTCTTCTGTTTTGTCCCCCTCCCTGTTTTTATATTCTTTTTGTTTCCCTTCCCTTATGTTCATCTGTTTTATCTCTTAAAGTCCTCATATGAGTGAAGTCGTATGATTTTTGTCTTTCTCTGACTCACTAATTTCACTTAGCATCATACCCTCCAGTTCCATCCATGTAGTTGTAAATGGCAAGATTTCATTCTTTTTGATTGCCGAGGAATACTCCATGGTATATATATACCACATCTTCTTTATCCATTCATCCATCGATGGACATTTGGGCCCTTTCCATACTTTGGCTATTGTCGATAGTGCTGCTATAAACATGGGGTGCATGTGTCCCTTCGAAACAGCACACCTGTATCCCTTGGATAAATGCCTAGTGGTGCAATTGCTGGGTCGTAGGGTAGTTCTATTTTTAGTTTTTTCCATACTGTTTTCCAGAGTGGCTGCACCAGCTTGCATTCCCACATAATACGGTATTGTTAACTATGATCCCCAGGCCGTACATGAGATCCCCACAACTTACTCACCTTAAAACTGGAAGTTTGTAACCTTTGACCAGTCTCTTCCCTTCCCTCTCCCTGCCCTCAGCGACTGCCATGCTAGCCTCTGTTTCTAGATGTTTGGCTTTTCAGATTTTACATGCAAGTGATGTCATCCAGGACTTGTCTAAAATGATCATGTTTAATTGGTGCATCATATTATACTCAGGGAGGACCTTAGGTTGTTCTTCTTTGCTTCTGTTAGAATACCAAGCTTCTTTTGAGGCTTTTGCCCCTCTGTCTCTCTCCTACTTCCCTTAGGCTAAGCTTCCGGGAAGAAACTGTACCTTGGTTTTAACTTGCCACAAAGCTGGTCTCAAGACACAATGGTAGACCTGAAATGCCTCACCTAGAGTCACACTCCTGTGCTGCTGAGGGTACAGCCTGATAGGGTCACTGTTGCAGAGAGAGGACCACCTCACTGTGTCCCACAAACTCTCACATTAATGACAGTGGGCAACACCTGTAAGCGAGGGCAGGCTCCTCGGTGCTGTGTCTAGAAAGCTTCATGGGGCTGGATTTGCCTGAGGGCCAGCGCTGGCACAACCTTTATCTGTTGGTGGGAAGAAGGAAGGAAGAAATGAATGAGACAACGTGGAGAGGCACTTTTTCCCTCCCTTTCCCTGGACGCTCAAATTGTTTCCTGTTCTTATCTTCACTGCTTTACTTAGGAGGATTATTAAGTTTACCGGACAAAGCTGACTCCCCAAATCCTCCCCTGAACCATATAAAGTGTATTTCTTTCTTTTTTTTTTGAGAGGCCAAGCATTGAGAAGTGGTAAGCACTTACCTTTTTCTGGCTTTTCTCAGCAGCACCCTCAGGGCGAGGATCCAGGAGCAGAAGCAAAGAGAAGCAGGGGTGGGGCCTAGCAGGAGGGCAGGTTGAGGGAGTTGGGTCATTCTTCCACCAAGATTTTTTTTTTAATGTTTATTTGTTTTTGAGAGGGAGAGAGAGCATGAGCAGGGGAGGGGCAGAGAAAGAGAGGGAGACAGAATCTGAAGCAGGCTCCAGGCTCTGAGCTGTCAGCCCAGAGCCCGATGCGGGGCTCGAACCCACAAATCGCGAGATCATGACCTGAGCTGAAGTTGGTCGCTCAACCAACTGAGCAACCCAGGCGCCCCTTCCACCGAGATTTTTTAAAAGTAATGCTTCAGGGGCGCCTGGGTGGCTCAGTCGGTTAAGCGCCGACTTCAGCTCAGGTCGCGATCTTGCGGTCTGTGAGTTCGAGCCCTGCATCGGGCTCTGGGCTGACGGCTCAGAGCCTGGAAACTGCTTCCGGTTCTGTCTCCCTCTCTCTCTGCCCCTCCCCGTTCATGCTCTATCTCTCTCTGTCTCAAAAATAAATAAACGTTAAAAAAAAATTAAAAAAAAATAAAAGGAATGCTTAATCTTTTTCTCTTTTTCCTTTCACCACCAAGTTCAGAGAGGCCAACAAAGAGGCTGGGGTGGGCCTCAGTCTCCTGGTTGACCCTGAGGACTCTGGGAGGCGATCCCGGGAGCAGTGAGCTGGCCAGAGGGTGGGAAGTCTGCAGAAAATGCACCGAGATCCTCCAGTGACACTGGTCCTGCACATGGGCAGTGCCTAGTGCCCATGACTTCTGGTCCTTCCTGCAGGCTGTGGGGGATCTCTTCCCATTTCACACCATGTACACCTCGCTGGACTGGGCTACAGGGAACATTTCCAGTCCAGCTCCTGAGAGCAGGGCTGGGTTCCTGCCCACAGGGCTCCCTAGGACCTCCTTAGGTATGCCCCCCACTACTGGTCCCCCAGGAAACTGAGCACGGAGCTTGTGGTCCCGACAAGCATGGAGGGGTGGCTGGTTTTTGGAGATTTCTCAAGGGAATCTTTAAGATCAAGGGCTGTTTCCTGAAGGCTCCTGATCTAAACAATATCAATTGAAGGCTTTTTATAAGAATTGACAACCTCCCCACCCCTCACCCCTCCAGTGGTCCCAGGTTCAAAAAGCCCAGTGGCCATCTCCCACCCCCCTATTCTGCCCCTTATCACTATATTGCCAGGTCCCACATTTATTCTGCACAAAACCCCTCTCTGGGGCGTCTGTAATTTTTGCAGGTATTGTCATCTCTATTTGATAGATAAAAGATCTGAGCCTCAGGTTAGATCTCACGGCAGGAAGCGGTGGGGGGGGGGGGTACACTTTTACAAACCAGCCTTATTGAGATACTCACATTCCTTACAACTCACTCATTTAAAGTGGATGATTCAATGGTTTTTGGCCTCTTCACAGAGCTGTGCCACTAGTCAATGCCACAGTCCACTTTAAAATGTGCTCATCACATGGCAGGGAAACCCTGTACCTTCCAGCTTTCACTCCCTAGCTTCCACGGCCCTGCTCTATAATCTCCTCTCTGTCTCTATAGACCTCCCTCTCCTGGACATCTCATTTGAATGAAATCACAGAATATTGGTCCTTTTGGGCTTGGCCTTAAAAAAAATTTTTTTTTAATGTTTATTTTTGAAAGAGAGAGAGGCAGAGAGAGAGGGAGAGAGAATCCAAAGCAGACTTCAAACTCAGCCATCAGCACAGATCCTGACATGGGGCTTGAACCCACAAACCGTCAGATCGTGACCTGAGCCGAAGTCAGAAGCTTCACCAACTGAGCCACCCAGGCGGCCCCAGGCTTGGCTTCTTTGACTTGGTATAACGTTTTCCAAGTTCAACCAGGTTGCCACATTTGTTAGAACTTCCTTCCTTTCGATGACAAAGAATCTCCCACTGTATGGAGTGCCAGGTTCTAATTCTGTTCCTCCCACTCTGCTGTGCTGCTTTGCAGCGATGTTAAAGTCACCTTGTACAGTTTCCTTGTTAAATGAATCTATGCCCTAACTGACCGAAACTTCGAATTCTCCAGGCCACTTTGGGGGTGGCGCCTCATTGTCCCCTCTCACCCCTTCTTGTCCTCCATGTTGTCCTCCTCCAGAGGGACACTGGAAGGTGTGGGCAGAGATGCTTGAGAAACTTCTGTGGATCGTGACTAGATTCCAGTGCTTCTGTGCCAGGGTCTCAGAAAATCACGAGGTAGCCGCATAGGAACCAGAGATCCCGCCCAGGCTCCCCACGGCCTTGTGCATGTGAGGCTGGGCTCTGCTCTGCCTTCTGTGTTTACTTTCTCACTGGCTCCGGTGTGGTGCTTCTGGGGGTGGGGAGATGCTCCCTTATAACTGGGGGAGGCCCTCGGAGGGAGGAGCAGAGTCCAGGGATGCTGCCTCCCTCAGCGACTGAATCTTCTTCAGAGCAAGTTATCGAGACACAGATTTGGAGTTCTCAGCCAGCGCTTCTTTTATTTTATTGCATTTCAACTTTTGTCATGGAAACTTTCAAGCATTCACAAAAGCGGAGAGATTATCCTGAATTTCCATGTACACCTTTCCTAGCTTCAACAAATATGCACATTTTTGCTTTCTTGTTTCATCTATATCCCCCTTCCAAAGACACGTTATCCCCTCTGAGTATCTTTTTTTTTTTTTTATTATTACTGATTTATTTTTTTAAATGTTTACTTTATTTTTTTAATGTTTATTTATTTTTGAGAGACAGAGAGAGAGAGAGAGCAGAGGAGGGGCAGAGTGAGGGAGACACAGAATCCGAAGCAGGCTCCAGGCTCCAAGCTGTCAGCACAGAGCCTGACGTGGGACTCGAACTCATGAACCACGAGATCATGACCTGAGCTGAAGTCAGATGCTTAACCGACTGAGCCACCCAGGTGCCCCTTAAATGTTTATTTTTGAGAGAGAGAGAGAGAGAGAGAGAGAGAGAGAGAGAGAGAGAGAGAGAGAGAGATGGAGCATGAACAGAGGAGGAGCAGAGAGACAGAGACACAGAATCCCAGAATCTGGGCTGTCAGCACAGAGCCCGATACGGGGCTCAAACTCACGAACCGTGAGATCATGACTTGAGTCGAAGTCAGACGCCCAACCGATTGAGCCCTCCAGGCGCCCCTACCCTCTGAGTATCTTAAAGCAAATCCCGACCTTCATTTCCTTTCACCTATAAATACTTTAGGAGGCATTTCTAACAGGTACAGAGGATTTGCTTGTTTTTTGCTTTTTTGTTTTTGTTTGATATAAGCACAATAGTAATCATGCCCAACAAAACCAGCAGCAATCTCATCTAATATCTGGTCTGTTCAATTTTCTCTTATTGTTTCAAAGTATCTTTTACAGTTGATTTGTTCAAATCAGGATCCAAACCAAGTCCACACTTTGCATTTGGTTCTCTGGTCTCTTTCATCTCTTTTTCTCTGTAACGGTTACTGTCCAGCCATGTGAGTACTGGAGGAACTGGGCCATTTGTTCTGAAGAGTTCATTCCTCACATTCTGGATTGAGCAGTTGCAGCCAAGTGGTGTCATCTAACTTGTTCTTCAGTCCCCTGTGTTTCCCCCACAAGCCAATAGTCAGGGCTGAGGTGTGCTTGGATTCAGGTTTGGTTTTGGCAAGAACACTTCCTAGGGTGCCCTGTGTATATCTTACTGCATCACATGAGGAGGGACATGAAGTCTTCAGCTAGTTTATGACAATTCCTTTCAAGGTCCCCATTGCTTTCTGGATAAGCAGAGCTTTAGTGTCTCGGGGTAAAAGGCCTTGGCACCAGAAACCGTCAGCCAGGAGGGCTTGGCCTCGAGCCCTCAGCCTGAGGGAAAAGCTGGCACCAAGCCCTCTCATTCTCATCCCACCCAGGGAACCTACAGGCTACAGGCTCCTTTCACTCTTCCTGACAATTTATAGACATCTCAAGAAGACTAGACCTTGGCTAGGAGCTCCCTGAGGGCTGGACTGTGTCTCCCCTCAGCTTGAGGCTCTCCAGGGGCAAGGCTGTGTCTCCCCTCAGACTGGGGCTCCCTGAGGCAGGGGTGTGTCTTCTCCTCAGCCTGGGGCTCCCTGAGGAGAAGACCCAGGTTAGCATGGGGGAGGCAGGCCTGGCTTCATGGAGGTTGTGGCTTCCCCGGACCCCCAGCCTGAGATCTGTTGGAGTCCCGCAATTCTAGAAATAGCCCTCCCTCTCCCGTAGAAGAATCACCTTGTTTACTCAGTGCTTGTCCTGGTTCTAACCACAGATTAAGGCCCCACTCACCCTCTTAAGACAAAGCTCCTTAGGTGGTGAGCTGGCTATTTATATCAGAGTATTTCCCAGGCTACAAATCTTGCTCTGCTCAGGGCTCACCAGGGCTTGTAAGGGTCTTGATTAAGGTAGGACCTGTTTTGGATATAAAGTACTGTAGGTATTGAGGGAGGACACAAACAGGAGACACAACTCTGCCCTCAGGGAGCCCCAGTCTGAGGCAGGAGACAACCCTGTCCTCAGGGAGCCTCAGTCTGAGGCAAGACAAGCCCTGACCTGAGGAATCCCCAGTCTGCGAGGGGGAGGTTGGGGGGGTGGGGGGGAGACACGGCTCTGCCTTAAGGAGACTAGCAAGGTGGCTTCCCCATTTGGGGCAGTGAGTGAGGTGAGGTGGGAAGATAAGTGGTCTCCAGAAGGCCAGTCTGCAGAGTGAGGGTAGCTCAGAGCCTCTCCTGGCCTCAGCCCACACAACTGCAGGCCTGGCCTTCACTTCAGATACACATGTACTATGTATGGGGCAAGTCTGTAGGCTTTACCCCAGCTTAGGGACACCTGAGAGTGCATAAGGAGAGAGAATGGTGGACAGGAAAGGGCTTCTGGGACAGGGAACAAGGGAGGGAATCATGCTTTCTCACAAAGTTTAAATAGAAAAGCCAACACATAGGAGAGAGACCTGTGAGGCTCTGAAAAAACTCTGAGAGGAGGAGTGGGCAACTGCTGTGGGCTGGTCTTCCACTTCCTGTTTGGCTTTGGGTGAGGCTCCGCCCTGCCCTGCTCAGGGCACCACTTCTGCCTCCATAGAACAATCTGGTGGATTGCAAGGTCCTGCCCAGGTGGCTCTGCGTGGGGCCTTCTCTGAGGGCCTGTGTCAAGCACATTCCTCACACTGCCTCATTTAAAGCTCCCCACGGCTGCCGAGAGGGGGCTGTAGTTATCCCCACCTCACACAGGTCCAGAGGATGAAGTCCCACAGATCAGAAATGTAGATTTGCGACTCAAAGGCTGGCTCCTCCCACTATACCCACTCCTCTCATGGGGACATTGGGAATGGCCCAGGTGGGATGTTGTGGTGCTGGGAGCAGGCCCAAGGGACAGCCTGCAGGTCAGGCAGAGGGACGAAGAGCATCTGAGCTCGGAGACCCCAGCCTCAAAGAGGCCTGCCGGGGCTGGTCATCGGTGGGAGACTACTGTCTGCTGAGGTGTCCAGGGACTACTGGCCCCTCAAGAGGGGGGCAGGAGACCCAAACTGACAGCCCTTCTGCTTCAGTCCTCCCACCTGGGACCACCTCGGGCCCCGCCGCCAGGTGCCGAGTTACGGGCTGCAGGGGGAGAGCAGAGTGGTTTCTGCTCCCACCGTGCTCTTGGTGCACTCAGTTGGGCTCAAGTAAGTACTTCAGTAGCAACCACTTCAGCCAGTGACAAATGTCTGATACGGCCTCAGGCCAGGGGTGAGCTCTGCCCTCACAGACATGGTTGCTATCCTCACAGAAGGCTCTCAGAGCCTCTTCCTCACAGTTGGCAGAGACCCTGCCACCCGATCACAAGTGACTATTGCCCAGTGGTGTTGAATGGTCTGTTCCATTGCCACAGCTGTTGCCTGAGGGCACACGGAGCACATGTGAAGGCTCTCGTTCCTCCACCCTGCCCAGCCTCAGCCATGAGTTCACATTCGCTGTGCACTTATTATGTGCCAGCCACGTTTCTAAGACCTTTTACACACATCCCTTCATATGATCCTCATGTCAACTCCATTTTACAGATGAGGGAGCTGAGGCCCAGAGAGGGTAAGGACCTTGTCCAGAGGGATGAGCTGGGAGTAAGTTCAGGTGTCCTGTGCACCCAGGATCACCCATTCTCTCGGCTGGGGTCCTGTCTAGGAAGTAGAGGTCAGGGACTGCAGACCATTGGAAATATGGTCACCAGAACCCAGGTGAGGACTTTTCTGGAACCAAGGAGGCCACATTGTACAGAACCTTCCTAAAGTCCTAATCATACTGATCAACAGTTCACAGAAAAGGAACCACAAATGGCTCTTCGACATATCAGAAGATACTCAACTTCATTCATAATGAGAGAAATGGCAATTGAGACAACCCTGAGATACTATTTTTCATCTCTCAGGTTGGCAAAGATCAAAAATCGAACCCGTGTGGGTACAGCATGAAGGGTACGTTCTCTTGTGCATGTCTGTTGGGGGTATGATTCTACAAACGCCAGGGAGAAATATGGCAGGGATCTAGGGCAGTCACAGATGGATCCACACTTTGATGCAGGGATGTCCCCTCTAGGAATTTACCTTCTAGATATAGCCACAATATGCACAATGTTTAAATTAACAGGAGATTGGGAAAGCCCTAAACATCTATCAGTAGGGAACTGACTAGTGCCCCAGGACCATCTGTGCAACGGCAATACCGTGTACCTCATTAAAAACCTGGAGAATACTCTCTATTGATAGATATAAAAAATCTCTAAGATACTGCTAAGGGAAAAAAGAAAGGTTCAAGACAGGACGTTATCATTTGGGTAAAAAACAAGAAGAAAAAAAACATTTGCAGAATCTGTGTTTGCTTATCAGGTATGAAGTCTTTTTAGAAGGACAGACAGTTGGCTACAGTTTGGGGGGATCTGGAGGCCAAGGGACAAGAATGAGTTGGAGATTAAACATGGACATTTCGAAGCTAAACACTGCAATTATCATTTCAATGAATGTTGAAAACAGTTTCTATTATTTATGTTTATTATTGAGGTATAGTTTACATGCAACATTAGTTTTCGGATACAACATAATGATTTGCTATTTGCATATATTGCAAAATGAGCCCCACCATGCATCTAGTTAACATCTATCACTATACCAGGTTACAGAATTTTTTTTTCTTGTGGTAAGAAACTTTTAAGATTTATTCTCTTAGCAACTTTCAATACAGCATTATTAACTATAGTCACGATGCTGTGTATTACATCCCCAGGACTTTTGGCCACTTTCACCCATTCTGCCCATCTCCCACACCTGTCCTGGCAACCACAACTTTCTTTGGTTTGTTTTTAGATTCCACATGTAAGTGAGATCATATGGTATTTGTCTTTATTATTTCACTTAGCATAATGTACTCAAGATCCACCCACATTTTTGCAAATGGCAAGATTTCTTTTTATAGAGATGAATAATATTCCAGTGTGTGTGTGTGTGTGTGTGTGTGCGCACTTGCGTGTGCGTATGTGTGTGTATGTACCAAAGTTTCTTTATCCATTCACCTATCAATGGACACTTAAGTAGTTACCATGTCTTGACTTTTGTAAATAATGCTGCAATGAACACAGGGATGCATGTATCTTTTTGATTTAATGTTTTCTTTTTTTCTTCTTCAAGATTTTATTTTTAAGTAATTTCTATACCAAATGTGGGGCTCGAACTCACAACCCCGAGATCAAGTGTTGCATGCTTCACTGACTGAGCCAGCCAGTGCCCCTGAGGTTAATGTTTTCATTTTTTTCAGATAGATACCCAGAATTGGAATTATAGTTTCTATTTTAAATAATTACATTTCTATTCTTATACTTTCTACTCTCATGTTTGTAAAAGTCTGTGCAACTTAAAAAAACCTTGTGATTCAAGATAACATGCATACACTCAGGTGCACAAATCTTAAGTGTGCAGCTTGATGAATTCTGGTGCATAAAGACACCTGGGTAACCTCACTCAGGTCAGGTAGGACACACTCAGATGCCTGATGAGGATGGGGAGAACTTTCAGAGTAAAGATGTCTGCCCCTTTTGAATTCTGAACCCACATGAATGTATGGTGCACCCTAACCAAATATATACTTACAAATGGAAGTGCAAAAGTAATACGGGCTGCAGCCTTCAGGTGAGTAAGGAGATCCCACCTGGCTAGGGGCAGAGTTCACTGTGGACAGCAAGCAAGTTGAGGGCAAGGACTGTAACTGTTTCCAGTCTCATTCCCTGTCCCTGCACAGGCCCTGGGCTACAGCAGGCCTTCTGGAAATATATACTGAACAGAACCCATCTGGCCAGAGGGAGCCTTGGTCCCTAGTGACTTTTTAGAGGTAAGGTTGCAGAGGGGCTGGGGGGCAAAGGCTGTTGGCCACGAACGCTAGGCAGTCCTGTTCCAGTCACCACCTGTCCTACCAGGCTGACATGGTTCCAAGAAATTGCTGCATGCAGAGGCCTGGCAGTACAAAACGTGGTTGGATGCATTTCTGTATTCCTTATTTACTCGCTTCTTGGTTTATCATCTGTCTCAATCCTCAAGAACACAAACTCTAGGAAGTAGGGACATTGGTTCTCTAGTGTCATTTCTCCACCTTCAGCTTCTAGAACAGTGGCTGGCACATAGTAGGTGCCTTTATTATTTCACGAATGAATGGATGGATGGATGGATGGATGAATGAATATTACAGCTTTTCAGAGCTGTGGGATGGGAGGAACTGGCCCCTGGTGAGAAGTCTGAGAAGCCCCTAATCTTTCTCCTCCAGTCGCATCAAGAGCAATGTGGATGGGCGATACCTGGTGGATGGTGTTCCCTTCAGCTGCTGCAACCCCAACTCGCCACGGCCCTGCATTCAGTACCAGCTCACCAACAATTCGGCTCACTACAGCTACAACCACCAGACAGAGGAGCTCAACCTGTGGGTGCGTGGCTGCAGGGCCGCCCTGCTAAGCTACTACGGCAGCCTCATGAACTCCATGGGTGCCGTCACACTCCTCGTCTGGCTCTTTGAGGTAGGCTCTGGGCCAGCTGGGGGCGAGGGGAGTGGGGGTCACCTGCCCCTTTTGGATTTAATGGGTGGGGCCCAGCCTGGAGCGCTTGCCTCTCTCCTCAGAAGCAGCCCTCAGCCTTGCTGTGGGTGAGGCAGGCAGGCCTAAGTTTAAACCCCAGCACCTCTACTATTTTTTGTTTCTTTCCTGTCACTCAAAAAATAATTGATAGAGGTGAAATTCACAGAACAGAAAATGAACCATTTTAAAGTGAGCAATGTAATGGCATTTAGTACATTCACAATGTTGTACAACTACTACAACATCCGCTACCACCTCTATCTAGTTGTAAAACATTTCCATCACTCCCAAAGAGAAGCTCCTATCCATTAAGCAGTGTACTTCCCATCTCCCGCCCCCCTGCCTCCCACCCCTCCAGCCCCTGGAAACCATTAATCTGTGTTCCAGCTTTGTGGATTTATCCATCCTGGACAAAATTTTATATAAATGCCATGAAAATATGTGACCTTTTCTGTCTGCCTTCTTTCACTTTGCATGTTTTAGAGGTTCATCATGTGCCTTTGTTTTTTCAGTCTGGGGTCTTGGAAAGTTACTTAACATCTCTTTATATGGGACCGACAGCACTTAGCTTTGGGATTCCTGGGGGGGAACAGGGGGTGATATGTATTATGTCCAGGAAATGGGAGCTATTTGGATTTGTGCTTCTCTCAAGATTCTGGTAGCAATTTACCTGTTATTCGAACTATTTGTGGATTTATCTGATTTCACCTATAAGGCTTAATTCCTCTCTGTACAGAACTTGGGATGTAGCAAGATGTCATTCATTCATTTATCTGAGTTATTTCTTAAACACCTGAGTGCTGGGCGCTGTCCCGGGTGCTGAATGAGAGCAAGTGTTTGTGAGTGGTAAACCAAGGTGGTACAGAGGGTGACTCAGGGGCTCTGGCTTTCAGCTGGCAGCAGAAAATCCACTCCAAAATCCAGAAGTCCAAAACCAGAAATATCAGTGGGGAAAGTTTGCCCATTAGAGGAGATTCACTGAAAGTTTCCTTTAAGTAAGTCGCTCCCTTAGTGCTATGGAATTTAACATGTAGCTGTGCCCTGGGCTGAGATGACTACTTCTAACTCACCACATCACACTGCAGGTACTGTATTGTCTGGGGGTAGGCTGGCTGGGGAAGGGAGGGTTTCTTTTCATGTCAAGGCAAATGAATGACGTTTTACTGGTTGTTGACTACTTGAGGCACAGTCTTGGGAATGACTGGGTAGAGCGAGGTGAGAAGCTTACTGCTGGAAGGTCAGAAGCTCATGTACCCTGAAAACCCATGAAAAGACTGAAAGGCTAACAGTGGGAAAACAGGGTTCCACTGGCTGCCTCTCAGTTTCCTCGCCTTTCCAGGAAGCTAGTGACTGTATGAGATGAGGACCAGCTCACCGGGAACAGGGAGTAAATGCTCTTGACTTTTAGCTGAGGCCTTCAGTTAGCAGAGCTCTGTGATGGGCATGAGGATGGCTAAAGTAAGATAGGGCTCTGGCTTGAGCCTTGCTCTCCTGGGCCTCACAATCCAGTTAGGAGG
The DNA here is from genome assembly GCF_024362965.1 of Panthera pardus. Taxonomy (NCBI): domain Eukaryota; kingdom Metazoa; phylum Chordata; class Mammalia; order Carnivora; family Felidae; genus Panthera; species Panthera pardus. The sequence goes on from NW_026526732.1 coordinate 139,285,248, forward strand.
TGACATCTAACTCATGAACCAAAGGGAGGACCATGACCAAGTGCAAAATTCATAATGCAGCAGTGGGCCTACTTCAGGAAAGGAGGAGGGAATCAGAGTAGGAGTATGTACACCAGGAGGACGTCCTGGAGGAGGTGAGTTTTTTCACCATAAACATTATAGTAAACTTTCAACGGACAATGACAATAACGAAAACCTAAAACATCAATCACTAATGTCATCCACCACTGCAATTATAAAGTGCTCCCATAGCATTCATTTAGTAGATGTTTACTGAAGCCCTACCACCACCGGGTGCTGTTCTATGGGCTGGGAGACTGAGTGAACAAGATGCATCGGGGGTGGACGGTCTCCATGAGCAGGCCTCGCCAGCTCAGAGTTTGTTATACCACGAAAGGAGAAATGTAAGAGAGTAAAGCGGGAATCTATGTAGAAACAAAGGGTAACACGATACATTGGAAAGATGCAAACAGTACTTACCACACTAATAACCAATTACAGCTGACACATCTATTCATCCTTACTGGGCACCACGTACAATGCTCTACACATCCTGACATGTCACAGCATGCACAAGAGGCAGGAGACACTCCATCTGAAAATTTGCAAACCACATGAGTAAACTGAGGTTTCTTACTCACATGGCTGGCTAAGTATCAGGACTGGGGTTTGAACCCAGGCATTTTGGCACCACAGCCTGCTACAGCGACTGCTAGTGAACAAACGCAAACAAATCACCCACTCATCCCCACACTAATCAAAATAGCAGAAGTAGAAGGAAACCACATATGATAATATTGCTTGCCGAAAAGGAGGTGACTTTTTAATTCTGTCTAGCAAATAGTTTACCCAACACCTCATATGTGCCAAACAATGTGCTAGGAACGGGATGGGCGTGCAAGGAGGAGAAACCTAGGACTAATCCCCCCAGAACGGGTGAGACTGGAGAGAAAGAGGAGGCAGAATGGGTAGCAGGGTCACTCACTGAGGGCTGAAGCTGAATTGAAGGGGGAGCGTGGAGAGGAACAACATTTAAGGCAAACAACAAGAGGTAAAGGCTGGTGAGAAGAAAGTGTGGATGGGACCCAAAGAAGCCCAGGGTGGCCAGAAAGGCAGGAGAATAGGGCTGGAGATGAGGCTGGAGAAAAGACAGCTATTTTGAGCACCAGGCCAGGCTGGTGGGCAGGCCCTCACCAACCCAGACTCAGCAGAGCCTGTCACACTCGAAGGGCCCCCGGGGTGAAGAGGCTGGTGGCTTCCAGGGTTTCCTAACAACCTCAGTCCCCACCTACTTCTCCCAGACCTCCTCTAAGTCTCTTCTCCCCACCAGGTGTCCATCACAATTGGCCTACGCTACCTGCACACAGCACTGGAAAGTGTGTCGAACCCCGAAGACCTTGAGTGCGAGAGTGAGGGCTGGCTTCTGGAAAAGAGCGTGTCGGAGACTTGGAAGGCCCTTCTGGAGAGCTTGAAAAAGCTGGGCAAGAGTAACCAGGTGGAAGCCGAGGGTGCAGACGCAGGCCAGGCCCCAGAGGCTGGCTGATGGCCCTGGGCCCCCTCCCCTCCTGAACACTGAGAAGTAGCGGACTCCAAGAAAGTGGATACCCCACTTATCCAATCTGAATCTCCCAAGGAGGGCAGCCATCTTACTACAGAGACTCTTTCTGATGGTGGGATTTAAAGTTTAGGGTCCCTAAAACCATTTGGCAAACATTTATTGAATGACTTAAAATATTAGTGAATGAGCCCCGGCTCAGGCCCACTACTTCCCGATATGCCCTCATGGTGGACTCAGGGCGCCTCTCAGTGGATCACTCTTCATAGCACATGAATTCAGTTCCACCCTGAGGCTACTACTGGCTGCACTGAGGGCAACTCCCCTTTTTAAGAGTTTGCCATTACAGGCTCCAAGTTGTTTCATTCTACATCCAAAGTGTCACTTGGTGCATAAGCACAGGAGTCTGAAAAATGTACTGGCCATGTCGTCATTCTTCTGTTTTTAAATGCCAAGACTGACAGGACAGCCATTTTGCTTGTGTAATTGTGCAGGGCGGGGGATAGTTATACTTTTCTAAGAGTAATAGGCTCTCCAAAGCACTGAGGGCCCACGAGAGGAATTCTTCAATCATGGGGCAAGAGAACTTAAAGACAGGGGATTATTTTCCTCACCAAAAACATAGTTAAAGGCTACTCTTGTGTCACATCCCCATGCCCTCGCTTAGCCTGGAGTGAGCTATGGGCTGAGGAAGTCAGGTTGTTGGCTGTTCCGGCAACATCACGCCCCTGAAGTGCCAGGTGACCTCCTTTGGCTTGTCTGTGGAAGCACTGGACTAGGTGGCTGCTCTTCACTGGAAGAGGAGTAACAATGAGACAAGAGTCTACCCTCTGGACACTGGGCCTCTCCTCTTAGACCCACACAGGTGGCCACAACAGCCCACACGGGTGACACTAATGGTCTACAGTGGAGGGCAAAGCATCCTCTGGAAGCTTCTTCCTGTTTCCTTCCCCAGATACCTATCCTGCAAAGCAGTATTTCTGGAATGCCTCTGTATTAAAGATTCTTTGAAACTCAGTCCATCTTCCTGAGCTAGTGACTCCAAGAGAAATTTTACCTTCTTTCAGGGAAGAGAGAAAAGGGAAGCTTTTAGGGGAAGGAGAGAACGGCTTCATTGTTGTGCTGAGTGTTCATTGGGGAGACAATAAGACTTTGGGTGCTGCCTGGGGCATGTTCTGGGGCTCTCATTCTCCCAGGCATTAAAACATTTGGACACTCTTGCTCTTGGGGCACCTGGGTGGCTCAGTCAGTTAAGCATCTGACTTTGGTCATGATCTCACGGGTTCGTGAGTTCAAGCCTCGTGTTGGGCTCTGTGCTGACAGCTCAGAGCCTGAAGCCTGCTTCAGATTCTATGTCTCCCTCTCTCTCTGCCCCTCCCCCGTTCAGGCTCTGTCTGTGTCTCAAAAATATATAAATACTAAAAAAAAAAAAAACAACAAAAAACCCCCCCAAAAAACCAAACCAGAACAAAACAAACATTTGGACACTCTCAGACTTTGGCCCCAGGTTTAATTTAATTAGACTTTGGAGTCTCCTTGAGACCAAAGAATGGTCCACATTGAAAATGCTGAGGTAGTCAGCCACCTCTGACAAGGGTCCTGGAACTCTCTCCCCTCGGGAGTGCTGAGAATCATCGAGAAAGTGCTGCTCTAGGCTCATGTGTAACTGTGCTGTTAACAGCTGTACGATAGACATTAAAAATTATATTGTGTGAAAATCACTTGTGTTAAACACTGTCTTAGCCTATTCGACTGTATGTTATCACATGATTCCCAATTCTAGCCAGTATTTGTTAACAAAACCCAACTGAACCTGACCCTAAAGGGAAGCATGGTTACCAGTCAGGGCATCACCTCTCCCTCTCACCATCTCATCTGCAAGAACACTGATTATAAGGCTATCCCAAATATTCTCCACATTGACCAGTTCAGACCAGAGCTGAATTTATTTAATATTTTCATGTGTGGAATCTTAGTTTAGTGATTTAAGCGAAAATTCCAAACCATTTTTCCCTGCTCTGGTCAAAACGTATTTTCCCAAACAAGGAAACACAAGTCTCTGTGGGGCCAGGTTATAGGGCAGATGTAAGCAACCTTAGAATCTGAGAGCTGCTGGGAGGACCAAGGGTGAACTGACCCTATGATAAATATCCCCAGTTGGTTTAAGCAGACGTAGGGCGAGCTGCACTTCACAGGGCTTCTCAGGTAGCGGCCAACAAGACTCTGACCTGGGTCTTCCTTGTGTCTAACCTCAGGCTTTCCTGGGACCAGTATAAATTCATTTCTCCCAGGGGACTCAACCAGGTTTTCAAGTCTGGCAGCCCTTCCTTGGGGCAGGGTGAGAGGTAAGACAGCACATTAGGCCTTTTCCACTTTTAAAACACTTTCTCCAGAGTGAAGAAGTAGGTACTAGCTGCTTATTCTGAACATTTAGGAAGACAAGTGTGCTGGAATCTGTGGCTTCAGTTCAAGAACCCATAGCTTCTTGCAACACGTTCAAGCCCAGGACTGAACCACCAGCAAATAAACCCCAAGTAACCTCAATATAGGTTAATAAGATTAGGTGCTTGCTCGGCACGCTCCCCTTTCCCTCCTTGTCCGGGCACCTGTAATGCTAGGCCAGCAGGTTTGCAGCTTAGCCAGGAGCAGGGCCGAGTGGGGGAGGGAAGGGAGACCAAGACAACTCGGGTCTCTGACTTGCTACTAGAGGAGAACACGGCTCCCAATGACAGGGTGGCCAGCCAGCAGCACCGTGTGTTAGGGACAGGAATGTGGGGGCGAATGGTATGGAAGACCAGGGGGAGAGGGATGCCTTCCTGGTCCTCAGTGGACAGGAGATTTGCTTGAAGGAGGGGGAAACATCAGTCTTTTAACTTCTGATGGTGTTTTGTCCTTCCAAACAGAGGATGAATATAAACAGCAAAGTTAGAGAATGTTGTGCAAAGATGGAATACAGCAGGTTAAGACAGAAGGAGAAAATTCCTAGCTATTTACCCAAGGGGAATGGAAATGTAGTTTCACACAAAAACCTGCACAATAACATTTTCATTTTTTTCATAATCACCAAAAACCGCCCAAATGTCCTTCACACCTGATAACTGCATAAACATCTGCACAGTGGAACACCGCTCAGCAACCATAAGGAACACGGATGACTCTCCAATGCATTAGTCTTCTTAGAAAAGCCAGGCTCAAAAGGCTACATGTGATACATATTTATAGGACATTCTGGAAGAGGCAAAACAAAGGGACAGGAAGATTAGTGGTTGTCTGGGGGTCAGGACCGGGGAAGAAAGTGACCACAAAAGGGGCTTGAGGGAACGTCCTGGGCAGACAAAACTGTTCTGTTTGATAGCAGTAGTTGTATGCCTTTGTTAAAATACATAAAACTGTCCATTAAAAAGGATGAATTTTACTATTTGTAAAATACCTTAATACACTTGACTTAAAAAAAACAAGAATAAGGACAGAGCAAGGAGTGTGTCAGAGGGCTTAATGACCCTTGGAACTGCTGACATTTGGACCAGGGAAGAGAGTAAGCTGGGAGCAGCATTAAAAGCTAGAAGACAGGGAGAACACATGGAAACCTTGCTTTCTTAGTTTATGCCTTCTGTTTTAAGAGGATTTTGAAAAGCACAGCAGAGTTCTTGTAGGCAATGACTCTCCTGCAAATTAAGGACATAGCTTCCTTCCTCCACGTGTCTCTCATAAGCAGAGAATGTCTGGGGAGTGTGTAAGAACAAGGACCTGAAGATTACCAGGGAAGAAAGAGCAAGAAGAGTATAAACCTGAAGACAGGTCATATACCTGGAAGAGACTTTGAGTGCTCTGTTTCCCCAGTGATTCGAGGTTCAAAATGGTTCAGAAGTTCACGAGCTGTTGCAGCCAATGAATATGAAGCTTAATCAGCTGAAATGATGATCCAGCTTTCTCTGGTAAGGTCAAGTTGGTTTGGCTAATGGCCATAACTGACACTAATAATATAAGCCTCTTAATTTTCAAGCTAATAAAGATGTTCCACTTTATTTGTAGCAAGGTGACATGGGGAACATTTCCATGGCATTTAAGTGTGCGAAACAAAACAAAGAAAATGTAGGCAGACTCAAAGTAATGTCAACACCTAAAGCATTTATTTGGATATCTTTAAACTTTTTACATATGATACATTCCAAATTTTACAAGATGTCCACAGATATTAAAGTTATGGCCAATTTATTAAACAGATATGATTTTCCCTGATATGGAAAGGATGTTATATAAACATTTCTACAATAAACATAATACATGCGGAAAAAATCATAAAAACTAAGATGATCCATTAGGTAGGGAAGACAATTAGCTTAATGATGCACACACCAGAAACTGGAAGGGTGCGTGTGTTGCTGTTTCATGTAAATTCATCAGACTCCCTGACATTCTCAGAGAATGAAATCCAGGGACACCCTCTGCTAACAACAGACTTCTATGAAGTCATTCCTGAAAGCCAGAGTATTGTTATGATTTGGTAAAAATGTTTATAATCCATTTACAGAGAGGGAACCTGGACTTACTTTAAGCTTGGTGAAGATATGGAGAAAAGCCAAAAGAAGCTGGACTTAACGCTAAAGGAATGGGGATGTGAAAAAGGCCAAAATAAACATTAAAATCATTGTGCCATCCACAGCCTCAGATCTTATGAACAGAAGGCCAGAAAACGGGGGAGAGTGCTGGGTCCTAAGTTGGATTTTCTTCCTGTTGGTCCTCCTCTCAGCTGGGTGAGCCAGTCCCAAGCAAAAAGGGTTAAGGTCATCCTTTCAGAGGATGGGTTCCTGTCACACACTACCGTGGAAGAAGCAGTGAATGTGGCTTCTGCATTCCCACTTATTTTAGCCTAAAGTCTGGAATCCTGATCTTCCTCCTGGGTTTACTGCAGTGTATGCAAAGCTGAGTGGAACAGAACTTTTAGATGCAATTCAAAACGGACTGAGTGAAAGGGTTACTTTCATTGGCTAAAAAAATCCAAGACCCTCTTATGATTCATTTGTCCCTTAGCCCCACCTCGGAGAGGCTCAGAATGTATTCCTCCACTAAATCTGCCATCACTCTCCGTGGATATTCAAGCTCTCAGCACACATGTATCAAACAAGAGTGGCTGTGTAGTATTAAGAGTTAAAAGCTATTTTACTAAGTGGCTATCATTCTGGGAAGGCACCTCTTAGTAAGAACAATAATGTTTAAAAATAATAAAAAGCCTGGGCACACAGGCTGTCCCAGGAATGTACTAAGTGAGCCAGCAGGTAAACAGCAGTTCATCTATTCCAGGAAATGCTGGAAGGGGTAGGGAAACCTCAAAACACCGAGTTCTAATTTTTTCTCCTAGTGTTTGATTCAGGATGCATACAATCTCTCGGTTTAGTCTTAGAAATGGGAATATATTGTCTGAAAAATTAGGATATTCTAAGGTTTCAAAAAGCCCTTTAAAATGAGTTTTTCTCTCAAAGCCAAAAGTCTTGCCAAAAACAAAAAACAAAAACCCAAAAACCATGTAACAAAAAAACCCAACTTCTATAGCCCTGAAAACCACCCAGCATACGAAGCAAATGCCTCTCCCCTTCGTCCCACAGGTGCACACATGCCCCAACCCGCTCACAGCGATGGAGACAAGGGATTGCCGCTTTCAAGATCCACTGCTTTGCTCTTAGAGGTAGGGTCCCGTCAGCGGAGGGGACAGCGACCCAATCCCAGTGGTGAGAGTCACTGAAAGGGACCAAGAAGTGTGACCCCGAGAGACCACAGAGACTTTTTCCTGCCGCTGTCGAATCAGCTTCAGGCCTGGAGTTCCTTGTGATCAGTAATGTAACATGGCTCAGACTACTGGGAATGGTCAAACACAGTCACATGCCCACAAAGGGTCGTGCCCAGCTGGGGAAGAGAGTGCTTCTCGCTGGATCCTAAAACTCAAGCAGTTACGTTTGAGGGACACAGCAAACAGTGCAAGAAAATCCGCTGATGGAAGGTGATTTTCATCAGTCCCTGGAGCCAGAAACTATGAAAACAAAACTAGGAAGGAAAGCTTAAATAAAGAATTGATTTCCAAATTCAGTAGAATTTATTTCCTATTCTCTTTCTTGAAAAGCCAACTGGGTTATAAAACTCCAAGTTTCTGTTTTTGGTAGTGAAGTAATTATAAATGCTGCCAGTCGATGCCAACCAGTGTCTGATTTGCTTCCTGTGCATGTCCAATTTCCTCCGTGATACTGTGTTGGTGCCAAAGCTTCTGAATCTTCTTAAATCGCTCTTTGCACAAGTGTAAAGGATTTCCCCGTCTAGAAGAAAGACGCACGTCACTCAGGATGCATTCTGTTTATTCATCTATTACACCCCAACCTTTCCTGATTTAGGAACAGTTACAAGTACTGGTTTAAGATCCTCTGCAAAATTCCTGTTCTGCATGAGACCGTGGCTAATAACACATTAGCTCTGAAGGCTGGCTAGGAGCATCTGAAGGGAGTAAGTGCCGAAAAGAAGAGGAAAAACGCATGCGAGCTACACTTAACTCAGACTGGGGTGAGGGAAGGGAGGGTGGGCCTGGGCAGGAGGGTGTAGGGGGAGAAGCTAAAACTACCCATTCATCATCTACTTTGCTGCTAAAATGTTAAGTAAGAAGGGAGGAGGCAGGGGAGGGAATGGGAGGAAAATTGCAAGGGTAAAAATGTTCCCCGGAGTGCTGTCTTTCAGCCAGAGTCTAATAAGCAAAGCAGCCAAATGTGAATAATTTCTGGGTCTAATTTACCCAAAGCAAAGGTTTTGGTGAGTTCATGCTGGTGGCCTTTGCTCCTGCTTCAGGGCACACCGGTCCTCTCACTCGCTAACCAGGGCTCTTTATCGTATGAGCCCACGCTCCTTGGGGCAACAGGAGAACCAGCACCAGGTGGCATATGCAGGTAACCTTGCAGCTGAGCGCCCGGAGCAGCCCCCTACTTCTCTTGCTTTGGTTTCCAGGCGTTCATTTCCTCCGCCCCAAGGCTGGATGGTTCTGTCTAGGTTAAGACTTTCACCTCCTCTGGGCGAAAAGATGGTCTGAAAGAAGTTCTTTTATAGTGCTTGAGGGAAGTGTCATTAGCATTTTCTTATGATATAATAGAAGCAGCCAGAGGAGAAGTGATTAAGCCTCATATACTGTTGTCTTGTTTTGTTATGTTCTCTTTGTTCCCAGGCTCTTAAGTTAATAAGATAAGCGCATCTCTCTCTCTCTTTTAAAGTAGGCTCCAAGCCCAATGTGGGGCTTGAACTCACAACCCTGAGGTCAAGTTCCATGCTCTACCGAGAGCCAGCCCCACACACATCTCTCATCAATTAAGATTTGCTCTTTTATATCACCTGAACAACACTGGGTCTCCTCATACAAAGCCACACAAGTCACAACAGGCTATCGCCACAGTGTTCTGATGCTGTGGATGCCACATGGCCATTTCAACGGTTCTCTGGGGTGATAAATGGAAAAAGTTGTACTCTCTCCTATTCTTTCCTCTTGTCTATTCTGATGGCCATCATGAAATTCTGAGGGCTGGGAAAGGTAATGGCGAGCGAGGCAGCCAGGGTGCCCTCCTTGGAAGAGTCCACCTCCACCAGAACAGAAGGTCTACAGCCCCTGGGCTGTTGGCAGGCAGACCTCACTCAGGCCTACCACATTCACCAGGTACTGAAGGCTCTGGAGGCCCAGGGTCAGCCAACCCAGCCCCCCAGCATGGGCCCTTACCTGAGTCCCTGGTCAGTCTCCCCATAGTCATCAAGGTAAGGAGGAGAATAAAAACAGCCTTTGGTTTTGCCAGCTAAAAATAGCACCTGACATTCCCGTACTCTGTAGAGAGACCGTTTATACATTCTAGATTAGTAACGGATGTCTGGATTCAGTTCCTAATGGACTCGAGTCTTATAAAAATAAACAACACTAGTGCTGGAAGAGAAGAAACAGCATTTATAGCAGAGACACTTAAAGTATCAACACATCCACCCAAGTTTTAAAAGTAATTAAACTGATTGTATTGTAACCAGTAACGATTGCATTGTAAGGCAATACAGCAAGGGACATTTTGGGTTAGGAATCGATGACTCATATAACACTAGCATTTAAAAAATTAAGTGTGAGAAAGATCATTAACTTCTAAGCATAAAATAGTGACTGTTATTTTAACAGCTATTATGAAGAAACTGTTCATTGAAAAAATGTACAAAAACATTCTGAATTAGGTTGACTTGAAACACAACGCAACACTGTACATGACCAAAAGAATTTTGAAATATGCCAGAGAAGAGAAAATGCTACTTTTATATTTCTCCTAAGGGCTATTTAAAAATGGATCTCCCCAACCCTTTGAGAGGTTTGCCTGACCTTTTTTGTGTATTAATAATTCAGCTCAATTCAACGTTTATTGAGAACCTGTCATGTGTAAGAAGTTGTCAGGTACCAGGGGACTAAGATACCTAAGATACGGATATAATCTATGCCCCAGGGGAGCTCACACTCATGTCACTTCTCTCCTTCAAACCCTGAACTGGCTTCCATCTGACTCTGGTATGTCACCAGGACATAGCAGGCCCCACAATACTTCCCCTTGTGCACACTTCTCCAGCGACACTAGCCTCATTGCTGTTTCCTGAACACAGCAGGCACATTTCCCAGTAATTTTGCAATTGCTATTCCTGCCTAGAGTTTTCTTCCTACTTCTTTCGGTGTTTATTCAAAAGTCACCTTCTCAGGGAACCTTCCCTGGTTCCCTAACTAAAAATCCAACTCCTCGTCTGCCATCTCATATTTCTCTCCTTGCTTTACTTTTTGTCCTCTGAGTGTATCACTAAATTCGTATCAGCCTTATTTATTTTCTATCTCCCACACTAGAAAATGAGCTCCACAAAGGCAGAGATTTTTGTCTGTCTTGCTGACTACTGCATTCTCAAAGCCCACTACACAGTAGTCACTAATAAGTATTGGCTGTATATTGTCTAATATATACAACCATCGTTGACCCTAGAACAACACGGTGGTTAGGGGTGCCAACCTCCCCGTGCAGTTGAATATCTGTGTATAAGCTCTGACTCCCCCAAAATTTAACTACTAATAGTTCATTGTTGACTGGAAGCTTTACCGATAACATAGACAATGACTAACACACATCTTGCATGTTTTATGTATTATTTACTGTTTTCTTACAACAAAGCAAGCTAGAGAAAAGATGTTATCAGTTATGAAGAAACTCAGAAAGAAGATAAAATACATTTACAGTACTGTATTTACTGAAAAAAACTGACATATAAGTGGACTTGCATACAGTTCCAAACCGTGTTGTTCAAGGGTCAACAGTATATACATCAGCCAGCGATATGTATGGATCCCAAGCCATAAGGAAACAAGGGAAGTAATTCTGATTGGATTTGGGCAGAAAACCAAGGACAGTTTCACATTAGAATGAGGCACAAAGAAAGCAGAACTGAATTGTCATGGAGGTGGGAAGGATGACCATGGAAGCAGCAGCAAAGAGACAGCATGAGCCAAATATGAGCTGTGACGAGAGGAAGCTCCCCTGTTCCTCGAATGAGTAAAACACAGGAGAACAGCAGTCTCAAAATTCTTTGCAACACAGTAGTTTCTTGTGCTGTCCCTCAACATTCATATACCATGGCAGATGCGAAGGAAAAAGTGCCCAGCGGGCCTCACCTGAGGAAGATGCCCACCCCAGAACCACAGGAGTAGGTGTGAGCGGTGCAGGCTCCCACGTCTTCCCCTTCCAGTTCCGTCTGACAGCAGTAGCTCTGGGAGCACAGCAGAGTTCCACACACAAGGCACAGAGTGGGGGCTCTGCTCTTATCACCACCTGATTTGGGGCACCTCCATGGGACAGAAAGCGCTCAAGTCATTGCTCTAACAAAGAGTGGTTAAAGAGCTGACGGTGGTAAAGCCATCCCAGAAAAATTTTGCAATATCAAGTAGAGCTAAAGAGGCCTATATTCTATGGCCCAGGCAAATTTATTTCTAAAATTGGGAACACCTCACGCAAAAACCATGGATGGGAAATAATCTATCAACAATTGGAGAAGCAGTAAGTAAAATCAATAGGAGAAAAAAACATGTAAATTCTGCTATCCTGTGATGAAATACTACACAAGAGGGAGAAGTGATGAATTATAAGTTATGTATGTCGAATGTATAAAAACTCTTAACGAAGTTTGCTGAGTGACAAAAACTATAGAGTATATACAGTAGAGTGCCATTTTAAAGCCTAGAACATGTGAAATAAATATATGCTGCTTGGGAATATAAACATTTGCGGCTAACGTGTACATGCACAGGAAGGCTCAACACCTTGGGAGGACAGTAGATCTCTGTGAGGGGAGGAGGAAGCACCAGGGGAGAAATACACAAGGCAGCTTCAACCGTCTAGGTAACGTTCCATTTTTTTTTTTTTTTTTAATTTTTTTTTTTCAACGTTTTTTATTTATTTTTGGGACAGAGAGAGACAGACAGAGCATGAACGGGGGAGGGGCTGAGAGAGGGAGACACAGAATCGGAAACAGGCTCCAGGCTCCGAGCCATCAGCCCAGAGCCTGACGCGGGGCTCGAACTCACGGACCGCGAGATCGTGACCTGGCTGAAGTCGGACGCTTAACCGACTGCGCCACCCAGGCGCCCCAGTAACGTTCCATTTTTCATACTATGGATTATTATTTATACTGCTTCTATGTCAAACATTTAAAAACATTACCAAGGGCTCTTATTAAAGTGTAAATGGTTATTTAGATAACCCGTAGTGACATTTTGTCCCCCACTGCCCCGTTTCTCGTATCTTATTCTGGAGCGTGCTGGAATGATGCTGTTACAAGTCGGGCAGGGTAAAACTCTAACCAACGTTATAATTCCCCTACCCAAACGAGGCTGAACAACAACAAAATCCCTTAAATTCTGTGTAGAGAAGTGAGTGCTTCCAATGGTAGGAAAGGCTCAACACTTGAATATCAGAACTTACGAGAAATTAGATGCTTGATTAATGAGGCTGCTGTAATCCTCTGGAAGGTCTATTAATTTGTTGGATTCTCTTGGATAGCTAAAACAAAACAAAACACACCAACAAAAACACATAAAAAACAAGTTAGAAGTCCTATTATAACAATGACAGGTAACTCTTAGTTAAAAAAAAAAAAAAATGAACACTGAATCTGGGTGACTGGGTGTTACCACAGTGGCATGAGTGGTATGAGAAGCCATAGTCAGAAATTAAAACAGCACTCGGTTTTTTTGATGCAGTGTCTTTATTATTATTATCTTTTGTTTTTTTTAGGTAAGCTCTACACCCGACATGGGGTTTGAACTCACAACCCCGAGATCAAGAGTCCCATGCTCTTCCACTGAGCCAGCCAGGTGCCCCTAAAAAGGCCCTCTTTTTTTTTTTTTTTTTTTTTTTTTTTTTTTTTATTTATTTTTGGGACAGAAAAAGGCCCTCTTAAATAACACAGGGCCCTAGGGTTTACATTTTTACTTGAAGAGCTCAGAATACATTATCGAGGTAGCAGACAGTACTTAGTACCTGCCCCATTAAAGTGAGAATGTGGGAGCTCTGAGAAGGAAGGGAAGACACTCCTCCCTGGGCTTCTAAGGAAACAGCACAGTAATGGAGAGCCCAACCATACAATTCAGGGTAAGACACAAAAGATATGCTTACTAAGGGTGATCTTGAGGCAGAAATGAGTTGGAGGAGAGAAGGCAGTAGAAAACACAGACTTTCTTTAGCGATACCAGGCCCTGTTGGTTCTGTGACAAGTTAATTCAGGTAAAAGATCCAAATCCAACTGGTATGTGAGGACCTGCTCTCAGTGCTCACCTATGCCCAGCACACACTGTGCGACATGGCCTGCCCCTTCTGTCCCTACTGCAGGGACAGACAGCCGGGGGGGAGTTACTGAGACAGATCTTACTCCAGAGTCACCTGGGGGGAATTTTGGGGAGACACACATGTCAACTTTAGAGAAACTGGATTTGGTAGGTAGGAGCCTGGGTATTTTTATTTTAAGATTTAAAAATTTTTAAGTAATCTTTATACCTAATGTGGGGCTTGGACTCATGACCCCAAGATTAAGAGTCTCATGCTCTACCGACTGAGTCAGTCAGGCACCTCTAGGCCTGAGTAAAAAGTTCCCAAAGTTATTATGATGTATACTTCAAGTAGAGAACTACTGTCCCACATGACAGTAGGGTTGAACCATATGAAACTGGCGATATTCAACCATTTTTGACTTATAACAATCAGAATTCCACATGGCTCAACCTATTAAAATTAGGGTGCTATCATCTCTAGATTTGGGACAGGCTATTTATAATATCAAAGAAATAGAACAGCCAATCTCCTCTGGCTTTCTGATTTTTATGGATGATGTATACAACAGAACCAAGGAGAGATTAACAGATGAAATACATTTGTCATCACCCAGGATAGCACACTTTACTATGGAATCAAAATAGAGCTAATGTCAAAAAGGAATGAAGGGGGTTAAAAAAAGTGAATGAAGAAAAAAAAAAGGCATGATTTGATAATCACTGAAGCTGAGTGACAGGAATGTGGAGCCTCATATTATTCTTCATACTTTTGGATAGTTTAAAATTTTCCATAATAAAAGGGAAAAACAAAGCTAACAAAAACTTGGAAAAGGAGCTACATTTTAATTTTTATCTTATTTACTTTAATATTTAGTTTTTGGGAGAGTGTAAGTGCGGGAGGAGCAGAGAGAGGGGGAAAGAGGATCCAAGGAGGCTCTGTGCCGACAGGCTGACAGGAGCAAGCCTGATGTGGGGCTCGAACTTGCGAACCGTGAAATGATGACTCAAGCTGAAGTTGGATACTCAACCAACTGAGCCACTCAGGTGCATCAGGACCTACATTTTTAAAAAAGCTAACATTCTAAAACACAGTAACTTTGCTATTTGTTTCTTCTGCCAAGAATAATGCACTATACTTATATTCATAATTCTGATTTTTTTTTTTTTTTTTTTTTTTTTTTTTTAATGAGAGGGAGAGAAAGCATGCATGGGAGCAGGGGAAAGGGGCAGAAGGGGAGAGAGAGACAGAGAGACAGAGAGACAGAGAGAGAAAGAGAGAGAGAGAGAGAGAGAGAGAGAGAGACAGAGAGACAGAGAGAGACAGAGAGAGAATCCTAAGCAGGCTTCATGCTCAGCACAGAGCCCAATCTCAACAACCCTGGGATCATGACTTGAGCTGAAATCAAGAGCTGGATGCTCAACCGAATGAGCCACCCAGGCGCTCCTCATAAATCTGATTCTTTTATAAACTCTCGTTAGACTAAGAAGAAAAAAGTATGAAAGCAGGATGTTCTACCTCCTGGAATTACTTTATAAAGGTCTGGGAGGTCAATTTTAAAGGAATGGCACACTTACAACCTGCTTGTTGCCTACCTCTCACCACCCAACCAAGTCTTTGATAATCTTCTTTTTTTTTTGGGCGAGAGAGAGAGGGAGGGAGGGAGGGGCAAAGAGAGAGAGAGAGAATCCCAAGCAGGCTCTGTGCTCTCAGCACAGAGCCCGACGAGGGGCTCGAACTCACCAACTGTGAGATCATGTCCTGAGCCGAAATCAAGAGTTGGATGCTTAACCGACTGAGCCACCCAGGCGCCCCCAATCTTTGATAATCTTTAACTTACCTTATAGCATCTCTTTCACCTTCTAGATATCTTTTAACTTCAATGTGATGACACCAACTTCAAAGTAAATAGAAAAAAAAAAACACTTAACTTTTGAAGGGTTAGAACTAGAATTTTTTCCTCTCTAAATCCAGTAAGAGAAAAATAAACCTTTTTGCCTTAATATATCTACTGCATCAAAAGAAGCTTGGAGGAATACACATTTTGCTTCAACTTCTAAAATCAGAAGAATATGACCTGTGATTTTCTAAAAGCCTAACTATCACCCCACTAATTTGAGACACTCTGGAAAAACCAGTATGAATTAACGACAACCTTTTAGTATTTGGAGTTAGAATACTCCTATTAAATTCTTTTTAAATTATGGCAAAATATACATGACATAAAACTTACCATTTTAACCATTTTTAAGTGTACAAGTCTATGGCATTAAGTACATTCACATTATTGGGCAACCATCACTACCATTCATCTCTAGAACTTTTTTTTTAAATGTTTATTTACTTATTTAGAGAGAGACAGAGATAAGCAGAGAGAGAGGAAAACAGAGAATCCCAAGTAGGCTCCATGCTGTCACCACAGAGTCTGGTGAGGGGTGTGAACTCATGAACTGTGACCTCAGCAGAAATTAAGAGTTGGATGCTTAATCGACTGAGCCACCCAGGAGCCTCATCTCCAGAACTTTTTCAACTTTTCCAAATGAAATTCTATATTTGTTATTTTATTTATTTTATTTTGTTTTATTTTTTAACATTTATTTATTTTTGAGGCAGAGAGAGACAGAGCATGAACGGGGGAGGGTCAGAGAGAGGGAGACACAGAATCTGAAACAGGCTCCAGGCTCTGAGCTGTCAGCACAGAGCCTGACATGGGGCTCGAACTCACGGACCACGAGATCATGACCTGAGCCGAAGTCAGACACTTAACTGACTGAGCCACCCAGGCATCCTGAAATTCTGTATTTGTTAAACACTAGCCTGTTCCTCCCTTCTTCCAGCCTCTGGCAGCCACCATTCTATTTTCTGTCTCTACGAATTTGACTACTGTAGATACCTCATATAAGTGGAAACACACAGTATTTTTTCTTTTGTGACTGGCTTCTTTCACTTAGCATGTTTTTAAGATGAATTCATCCATGTTGTAGTAGGAGTCAGAATTTCCTTCCTTTTTAAGCTGAGTAATATTTCACTGTATGTAAACTACATATTATTTACCTACTCATCTGTTGTTGGACAATTAGGTTGCTCTACCTTTTGTCTCCCAAGAATAATGCTGCTCTAAACATGGTTGTACAAGTATCTATTTGAGTCTTTGTTTGAAATTCTTTTGCAATATATACCTAGAAGTTAAATTGTTGGATCATATGATAATTCTATGTTTAACTCTTTGAGGAACTGCCATATTATCTTCCAGAGCAGCTGTGCTATTTTCTATTCCTATCAGCAATGCACATGGATTTCAATTTATTGACATCCTCGCCAATCAACATGTGTTATTGTTGTCTGCCTTCTGATTATAGCCATCCTAATAGTTGTGAAGTAGTACCTCACTGTGGTTCTTTTTTGTGTTTCCATAATGACTAGTGCTGTTGAGCATGTTTTTGTGTGCTTAATTGGCCATTTGTGTATCTTCTCTGGAGAACTCCTTTGCTTCTATTTAAATGGGTAGTTGCTCTGGAGCACCTGAGTGGCTCAGTCTGTTGAGTGTCCAACTCTTGATTTGGGCTCAGGTCATGGTCTCACAGTTTGTGGGTTCGAGCCCTGGGTCGGACTCCATGCTGACAGTACGGAGCCTGCTTGGGACTCTCTCCCTT
This sequence comes from Panthera pardus, assembly GCF_024362965.1. Taxonomy (NCBI): domain Eukaryota; kingdom Metazoa; phylum Chordata; class Mammalia; order Carnivora; family Felidae; genus Panthera; species Panthera pardus. The sequence goes on from NW_026526732.1 coordinate 139,302,299, forward strand.
TCTCTCTGCCCCTCCCTGGCTCGTGCTCTCTCTCAAAATAAATAAATAAACATTAAAAAAATGGGTAGTTGCTTTTTTGTTGGGATGTAAGAATTCTGGCCATATATTCATACATTCTGATACTAATCCTGTATCAGATATATGACTTGCCAATATTTCCCATTCTATGGGTAAAAGAGCCAAATTTTCATCTTAACTAACTTGACATGATTGACAAGTAACTTTCTCTAGACTTCAATTTTCTCGAATATAAAGCGAGGGTACTAGACTAGATAACCCTCAAGGTTTTTCAGTTCCAAAAATCTACACGACAGAATCCTTAACAAGTAAGTTAATATAAGGAAATAAACATTTCTACCACTACTCTCCTTCTAAACAAATCTGCTTATGTTGTTCACTAGCTTGGCAAAAACCTAACCACAAAGGTAAATTGTTAACTAAGAAGGCCTAATCATTATAGAATCATTATAGAATAAATCACACAGACTGATCGATCACACAGGCTCACTATCTGAGAATTTTGTAATATGTGATAAATCTAAGTTTGTTTCCTTAGAACTACTCAATCTAATGGAAGAAGAGTGTGTAATCATTACCTTTCAATCAGTAATTTTGTTATCTCATTGTTTTCTTGAAAAAGGCAAATGAGGTTGTTTGGCAGGGAAAGGTAGTTACACAAATGTTCAAAATGGCTTGTTCCAGAAACTGCAAATGGAGAAGAAAAGAGTGATGCATATAACAACTAAGAGTAGATCCTGTAGGAGAGTAAACAAGAGCAGAGCTTAAAGAAAAAAAAAAAAAGGGCACGATGAAAGAGTTTGAATTTACTAGATACATAACTGGTAGAAGTTCACAAGAGGGCACGTGGAAGGGGTCCACAGGAAATGACACAGCTGAGAGTGGAGCCAGACAACTCCCACGCCAAACTGGTCACCATTTCTTGGTAACTCAGTTTTGCCGTTTGCAAAATGGTGACCAGCACGATCTACCTCACTGGGGTTATGTGTGAGCATTAAGTGACAGTCATAACACACGGGTGCTCTGGAAAAGTAGAAAGCGGTGCAGAAGCAGGAGATGATTTCATCATGAGAGATGGATTTAAGCACTGTCTTTAATCATCGCTGCAAATGATTAGGAAGTCTAGACTATTCATTGGACGAAGCTGCTGGTCAACGGACTTTGAGAGGGCAGCCTTACATGAGGCTCCCCAGGGCCTGCGCCAGGCACTATGAGGTACAAAGACCATAAACTTCAAGTCTGCCTTTGTACTACACTTTTGTGAAATGAATCAAAACAGAACATAGGAATCAACTGAAAATAGCAAATGAATTCCTACATTAAAATCACATATGCGTAATTAGGGGTATTCTGAACATTAATGCCACACATTTCAAGTCAAGAAACGTTTGACGTTGTGAGTTTTCCTCTTTTATTATCTGAAGAACCCAGGTTACAAGTAACATAAAATTGAACATTTTAACATCTGAAAGCCAAACGAATGTATTGTACACGTAAATGTACAAAAATAGGACAAAATAATGTACAAAAATAGTACACTTACTGAGATCCAAATAAAATCAGACCTATACATAAGTATGCATTTTTATTCTATAATGGTGCACATCACCACAGTCAATTAGCTACGTTCTAAGTTTTCATTTTGATAAGGCACCTTAATTATAAACTGCTGGAGTGAAAGACTACATACCTTTCTCACACTTTGAAAGAAAGTAGAAATTACCTTGAATTTCAGGTGGGGAAGGAACTCCATTTAAGTAATGAAAAAACAAAGCAGAACACTTCAGGAATGGCATGATTCCATTTCTGACATTCCTCCACAGATGCCAGCCAGACGGTGTTTCTCTCAAGGCACTAAAAAGAGAAAAATAATTGGGAAACCTAATGAGAAAAGGTCATTTTAGTTTTGGAACAGTATGAGAACAGGGACAACTGCTATTTGGCATCAGTGGAACAGAGGCTTAAAAAAGTGGGCAGCCCCATTACAGATGTCTGGTATAAATAATGCTATAGCCTCCAATGTTGTTATTAAAATTTATAAAAGTAGGGGCGCCTGGGTGGCTCAGTTAGTTAAGCGTCTGACTCTTGATGTTTGTGAGATCGAGGCCTGCATTGGCTCCGTGCTGACAGTGAGAGCCTGCTTAGGATTCTCTCTCTTTGTCTCTGCCCCTTCCCTGCTTGTGCTCTCTCTCAAAATAAATAAACATTAAAAAAATTTTTATGAAAGTAATATAGCTATATAGACAGAATACCTGAAATAAAAAACTATCCACTATTCTAGAACCTTTTATCAACACTATCATTCTGGCAAACTATTTTCACACTCATTTATGTCTTACATAGCTCTAACTGTAACATATAAAATTTAAAATTAGCTTGTTTTTCAGAACATCATAAACCATGACTGTTTTTAGAATTGTAATATTCTGGAATACATAACCTACAGCAAATTATTCCTCTGCAAGCAAACACTGCAATTGCTTTAAATTCTTTGCTAATATAACAATATCAGAGTGTGCATCTTTATGCCTATAGGTTTTTCTTTTTTCTTTTTTTTTTTTATGTTTATTTATTATTGAGAGACAGAGAGACACAGAGCGTGAGCAGGGGAGGGGCAGAGAGAGAGGGAGACACAGAATCTGAAGCAGGCTCCAGGCTCTCAGGTGTCAGCACAGAGCCCAACAAAGGGCTCGAACCCACGAACGGTGAGATCATGACCTGAGCTGAAATCGGTCACTTAACCAATTGAGCCACCCAGGCGCCCCGCCTATAGGTTTTTCTATATGTTGAATTATTAGCATTATTCTCATAATACATTATTAGCATGTATTCTCAGAAATGGGATAACTCAGTCCAAGAATAAACATCAGGGTCCTTGGCATACATTTTTTTTAGTGTTTATTTTATTTTTCAGAGAGAGAGAGAGAGAGAGCGCGCGCGCACATATGCAAGCAGGGGAGGGGCAGAGAGAGGGGGACAGAGGATCTGAAGCGGGCTCTGTGCTGACAGTAGTGAGCCTGATGTGGGGCTCAAGCTCACAAACCATGAGATTATGACCTGTTTAACAGACACTGTTAAAAAGCTAAGGAAACTGCTGTAACAAGTCACAATGACTCCAACAATACGTGGATTTCTAATAATTCCCTTGCACTCTGGCCAGTCCTACATATTAGTTTAAAAATATCTGGGGTGCCTGGGTGGCTCACTTGGTTAAGCGTCCAACTTCGGCTCAGGTCATGATCTCGTGGTGAGTTCAAGCCCTGCGTCAGGCTCTGTGCTGACAGCTGGGAGCCTGGAGCCTGCTTCAGATTCTGTGTCTCCTTCTCTCTGCACCTCCCCCGCTCGCTTGGTCTCTCTCAACAATAAACATTTAAAAAAATTAAATAAAATTCCTAACAAGACAACATATACTTTAGAATAGTACTTTGCCAGATCCTCTGAGCAAAAGAAGGTTCCGTGGCCAAATACATGTGGGAAGCTCTGCATGTTACTCCTTTCTCAGTGACTTCCAATCACATTAGTATATTAAAATTTCTTGGGGTGCCTGGATGGCTCAGTTGGTTAAGCGTCCGACTTCGGCTCAGGTCACGATCTCATGGTTCGTGGGTTTGAGCCCCGCATTGGGCTCTGTGCTGACAGCCCAGAGCCTGGAGCCTGCTTCAGATTCTGTGCCCCTCTCTCTCTCTCTGTCTCTCTCTCTCTCTCTGCCCCTCCCCGGCTCGCACTCTCTCTCAAAAATAAACATTAAAAAAAAAAAAAAAGTAAAAAAAAAAAATTTTAGAAGTCCTGGGGTTCACTTCCTCATCTTCTCTTTTAAACATGTCAACAGGCAGCAATTTCCCTTTTTTTAACAAATGAATTCCGTTTTCATGCTATCACCTACTCATATTTGGGGAACTGTTATCATGTAAGGATTATGACCTCACCTTCCTGTGCACTGGTGAAGTGTTTTATACAAAGCAAGAACTGCTGATTCTTCTTCACCGGCAGGATTTTCTTGTTCCATGCCATTCTCTTCTGAAACATATGGAAATATCAGTACTCCCTATCTGCTTATTAAACGGATGAATGACCGCATTATTTCAGCACTCACATATATTCATGCACTTAACACATACATGAAAATCTGTGCACAAAATACAAAGAACTTTAATCCCTCGGGTGTGAGCAGCATCACTCTCCGTCCTGACGAGGAGCCAGTAGGCTTTAGGAGAGGAAGCCGATGTACTTCAGCGTGCCAGGCAGCAGGCTGTGAGTAAAATCAGCTAAACAATTCTGTGGCACTCAACTATTAGCTAAACTTATGAAATAAAGAGTAAGTGAAAACAGTCACATTGCTAGGGGATTTTAATAGGAGAAAGGAATTTGTTTGAAAACTTTCCCCATGAGGGTGAACAGCAAAAAGAAGCAGCCTAATTATAATCTACGCATTATTCTCACCGAGACACCTCTTCCTCTTCTTTTTTCTGTTTAATCGAGAAAGCTCAAGTACTTCCTCCTTCAAGAATCTGACAAAGAGGAGTTACCTGTATACGAGGTAAGTAAGATCTGTACGATGTGTGCCATAGTGACCAGATGGAAAATGTGAAGGTCTCCAGTGCCAAGGCCGATCCCAGAAAAATCCTGACACTGCAACGCGGGGAAAGCGAGCACCAAGCCCACCTAGATACCAGATGCCGATGGTCAGACAGGTCACCTTTCCTTCCATGGCTGAAGACATTTCCAGTTTCTTAACATGATCCCCTTCAGAGCTCAGCCCCCTGCACCCGCAACCTGCCCCCCCCCCCCCGCCAGAAATCGTTGTTCTTAAAGGGTACACATCTTAGAAATTCCACTGGGACTGGCGAAATGAAATGACATACAGACTAATAGGCTCTTCACAAGCACCATCATTTCACAGGCCCAGTGATTCCCTAATACCGACCTTATTAGTAGTAATAAAGGTAACACTTGAAATCTTTCTAGGGAGTAAGTAGTGGAAAAAAACACGGATTTGAGATATACAAAAATCTAGATATGAATCCCAGCTCTTTTTATGAGCTTTTTAGATAACACCTTGAGCCTCAGTTTCCCTGCAGGTAAACTAGAGATAACATATATATGTTTTTAATACCACAGCAGTAAGGATATAAGGGCTGAGAATGGATGTGAAAACGGTCAGGTACAGTAGATGCTAGTTCTCTTGTTAGCCTCCTGCTGCCCAGACGAGTGGTGCTAGTGGTGGTGGTCTTCACAGGAGCAATGGAAACAGTAACAATGGCTAACAATTACTAGGGACACCTTGTTCTAGGTTCTTCACATTGCTCCTTCCATTGAGTTCGGACACAATCATATGAGATAGGTACTAACCAACTTAAAGGTTCAGAATCTGATGCCCCAAAAGGTTAAGGGGACAGCACGTGGGGTTGCTATGTGTGGGGGTGCACTCAGTGTCCCATGTAAGGGGACCCAGTTGAGGTGGGGCTGAAAGTGAGCCACCCACTGCTTGGCTAGTGGTGTGCCTCGGTACTAGACTGCACCTGCTCAGAAGAAATAGCTCTCCTTAAATCACAAAAAAGGGCTGTCTGTTGCTAAGTAACGTGACCACAGGATTCATCTGCCCCAAAACACTGTATGGGTCAGCAGCAGCCTGACCTTACATTACTAGTGTTACTTCTATTTCTTTATAGGTTAAAAACATAACGAGGTCAAATTACTGACCTCAGTTACAAAGCAAAATAAGAGAGGTCAAGCCTCTCAACTACATTCCTTAACATTTTCTTTTGGAAAAGAATTATACTCAGAAGTAGTAAGAATGACAGATGACAACTTCTCCTGTCTGCCTTTACACTACTCACCAAATCTAAGATATAATTATATAGTAAGATAAAGAACTTCAAACACAAGTCACAAGATACCCACCAACAAATGAAACATGTCGATATCTAATATGCATGGAAGGTCTCCATGGCTGTCATCTGGCACCAATGCTAAATGGTTAAAGAAAAATACATTAGCACACCTCATATGCCAACATAAGCATTACATTATTTTTAAAATGCATATACCCTAGTTTATATTCATCTCTTTATAAGATATATATGAACTTATAAGCTAGAACTTGTACATAAGGCAAACAGTATTACCAAAATATTTTTCATAATGGAGAAAGTTGCACCACCAAAAATGAAATCACAGATGAGAAATTACTGTAACATATATGGTACACATGTTAATACTCACATGCAAAAAGTTTACAAAAGTGTCTCTGAACCACTGAAAGTGATGCCACTGTCCAATGTGCTGCAGCAAACCTTGTTAGTGACCTAAGACAGTCATCCTGAAATAAAGAGATAGATGCAATTAACAAAGAAGCCAGCATATGAAGTACGTTTGATCCCTTGAACAATGTGGGGATTGGGGGAGTTGAACCACGTTCCCCCCATAGTTGAAACCTGCATATAACTTGTCACTGTCCCAAAACTTAACAACTAATAGCCTACTGTTGACTAGAAGCCTTACTGATAACATAAACAGTTGATTAACACATTTCTGTATGTGTTATATACACATTTTGTATGTGTTTATACGTATATATATATATATATATATATATATATATACTGTATATGTATGTGTATACGTATGTATGTATGTTAAAAAACCATATATAAGTGAACCTGTTCAGTTCAAACCCATGTTGTCAAGGGTCAACTATAATTCTCTCCTTTCAGGAATCCTAGTTCAAAGCACAGCTAGTCAAAGCAAAGCTGGATTCACATGAGATCTCTCTAGGATCGTTCTAGCTGGTATGGCACAGAATCCGTGACATCTGTAATGACCTGTCTCTAACATGGAATGAATGGAATGGGGAATATCTAATTGTATGCAGAATAAACCAAAGCTACCTCCTTACAACCAAGCTGCTGGTTCTCTATGGAAAAGGATACATGCATCAAAACAAATAGTAAACAACAAAGACTCTCAAGAATGTGATGCAGTATTTCTCTATATTTATTCTAAAGAGATGCTGGAAAATGTGGGAAATCCTCTAAATACTGGGAAGACTATGGGCAAGAAGATGGATGTAACAAATCAAGGTGTCTGCAACCATCAAAAACTGTTAGGGGGACTAGGCAGCAGCAATGAGAAAATTCTTGATGTGAAGTGCAGAATACAGCTGGAACAAAATTAATCAAGTTTAGACACACTAATGAAAAAGACAAGTGGTGTGTTGATAGTTTTTTTCCTGCTTCATTCTCTATTTTCTAATTTTTTTGTAATGCTGTTTGGTTCAACAGGTATTGAGGACCTGTTATGCATTAGTCTTGGTTTTGAGGATCTTAAAATGAAAACTCACCCCACTCCTCCTGCACTCAAGGAGCTACAGCCCTGGCTGGAGGGGGAGGAATGTGTGTGTGTGGGGGACTAGAGAGGAAGGGGAAGGAAAGGGGGAAGAGACAACTGAAGGAGGCAGTACCACAGAAGAGGGATATCCCACTCACAGAGCATGGCTCTGAGGTTTCCCAGGGAAGCCAAAGCTTGAAGAGCCATCATAAAGAGGAGGAGTCTGCTGAGGGCACTGTAGCAGAGGTGAAGACTCTCCAGAGTCTCTCCAGAGACTCTAATTTAATTGACCCATGTAGAGCCTAGGCATTTTTTAATCTCCCCAGGTGGACTACATGAATAAATTGATATGATTTTGTTCTTAAGGGCAGTTTTATGATTTTAAACTTGAATAGCTGGCAGTGATACTAACTACACAGTAAAAATTAGCAAGCTTTGTATATTCCTTCCTCACCTTTCTCAGCATTAACTATACTGTTTTGACATTAATCTGTACTTATTTACATGTTGCTCATAAAAGGCAGTCAAATGTGGTAGAGGGTGTGTTCTGTTTTATATTTCTAATTACAGCATTAAAAATTCAAGAACTAGAATGGTTTTTAGTTTTTTCCCACTTTTCATGTATTTAACTAAGATCTCTGGATGAAAAGAGCTCAACTCTGTTTAAAAGAAAATCATAAAGAATTCTTGTATCATTATAAAGAAATGGGTTTTAAGAGACTCTTAAAAACTGAGAACAAACTGAGGGTTGATGGGAGGTGGGAGGGAGGGGAGGGTGGGTGATGGGTATTGAGGAGGGTACCTTTTGGGATGAGCACTGGGTGTTGTATGGAAACCAATTTGACAATAAACTTCAGATATTGAAAAAAAAAATAAAATAAGATAAACGTACTAAAAAAAAAATTAAAAAATGGGTTTTACTATGAAAGAAGTGAACCTATCCTTAAACAACCAGTTCAAGTTCTTCAGATTACAGACAAGCAGAACCACTGAATTCCCACTCCCCCACTCCGTGCACTGAGTAAACCAAAAACTCACCAGTCTGCAAGGCAAAGGACCAAATAATGGTTTATCTTCATCACTTAAAATTCTTTCTGTGGATTAAAAATGGTTAAGATGATAAATCTGATGTTATGCATGTTTGAAAGCACGATATTGTCAGGTTGTGAAATCTTTAAGTCGTTTCACAAGAATTAACTCTGGATGAAAAAGTAAAAATGAAAACACAACCCCTCAACCAACAAGAAGCTATAACCACCACCAAAATGAGTTCTCTGTTGCTGTGCTTAATTTATAAACTATCAGTCTAATGGTTTGTCAGTATACACTGCCTGCTTCGAAATCTTTATGCCGTTTCTTCATGCTGTTGCCACTTTAAACACCTCATTTAAATACAGGCTCTTACACATAATGCATCTTAGCGTACACTTGTGACTTACAGCAAGACACAACTATAAATCTCTTACCTATGCTTTGGATGGTGTATGCACAACTACCCCAACACATTATGGGTACACGGGGATCCTCCTCATTGGGATGAACCTTCAGTCCCACCTTGTAAGTAGCAGTTCCAAATGTTGTTAGCATTTCTTTTATGCTCTCAGAATAGGGGTTCCTGCAGTGAACATGTATATAATTAGCTCAAAATAATGTGCTCACGTTAATTAAATGGTTTAGTTTCTTTTTATTTTTTTTTAATGTTTATTTATTTTTGAGAGACACAGAGAGAGAGAGAGAGAGATAGCGTGCTAGCAGGGGGAGGGGCAGAGAGAGAGGGAGACACAGAATCTGAAGTAGGCTCCAGGCTCTGAGCTATCAGCATGTTAAAAGCATGACACAGGGCTCGAACCCACGAACCATGAGATCATGACCTGAGACAGATGCTTAACTGACTGAGCCACCCAGACACCCCTCAAATGGTTTAGTTTCTTAACAGCCATTTGCTATGTTGGAATTGAACCACTTAAACTATTTAGAAATAGTGTGTGCAAAGCAGGAATTAAAGACATGCAAACTATCCCTGTGTGAGAGGAGTTATACTTTATTGTGGTTGGCAGGGGTGAGGCCCAGGGCTGAAAACAAGGTATTTGGTGAAAGTCTACATACTGAATCTTAAAAAAGGACCCTTGACCTCTTTCTCCATCATAAGCACATTGGCAATGCATACCCACTGCCACAGATTTTAGTTTCTCCAGTGAAGAATCCTCAGGGGGAAGCCGTTTTACACATTGGCATTTGGGGATCCCACACAAAAGACTGGTGGGGGCCTGATCATTTCACTGTGAAGTTTACAGGTCAGCAAATTTCAACCTGCCCACCAGGTATCCAATGAGCTTTTCAGTGACTTATTCTTGAATAGTCACCCGAGGACCAGTAAACATTTAAGGAAAGAATCAAAGACCAAAGAGATAAACCAAAACAAACCGGTAGAAAAAAAAGAATGCACAGATAACAAAGACAGTATAGAAACCAGCAAACTTGCAAGATAAATTTCTTAGAGGATCAGTCCAAGAGGGTCAACAGAGAGCTAACAGCAGGACTATCTCAAAGAACAGAAAAATCAAAAGGAGAAAATTGTCTAAGAAATATAGAACAATTCTCGTAACTGAAGGATATGTATCTTCAGAGTCTACTGAAAATGAAGCAAAATGAGTGAAAAAAAGATTCATATACCAAGGAACATCACAGAGAAATTTTAGAGCACTGGGAATTAAAGGGAAGATCCCAACAGTTTCCAGAAGTCATAGTTACAAAGGAACAGGAATTAGAATAATGTTAATTTCTCGACAGATGGCTAGAATTTAGAAAACAATGCCTTCAAAATCTAGATGAAAAATTACTTCTAACCTACAATTCTATACCCTAGCCATAAACTAAGCATCTGGATAAGTAAGTGTATTTTCAGACATGAAAATTTAATACCCAGGCACTCTTTCTTAGGAATCTGCTGGAGAGTGCACCTATGCAAAACAAGGGAGTAAATTAAGAGGGGCATGGCCAGGGGAAGTCTCAGGGTGACAGCTGTGCCTTGTCCTGATCAGTGCAGGCAGACAGACGCTCCGGGAGGGGGTGGGGGTAGGCTGGGGGGAGGAAGTTCTAGGATAGAAGATCATCTGATGCACCTGAGCAGTTACAAAAGCTACTGCTAGACATTTGACAGATCTATTACACTGTGGGTAGGGGGTAGGGGTGGGAAGTAATACACACATAGAAAACCAAGTACTTGAAAAAAATAAGGTGATCATTAACCACCAGAAAGAGACAATTATATAAAAGAAAGGAAATAAAATAACAACACGTATCTTCTACCAGTAGAAATAATTATAATGTAAAACTGCCAACTGATTTAACTAAAAATCATGAAATAACTCTACTTGGACACCGGTGAAGAGCAGTAGACAGGGCAGAGGTAAGAGATGAATTCTAAATTGCCAGGCAACAGAAAGAAAACTGCTTAAAAATGATCAGTCAAGAATCAGTCAACTACGCATTTTAACTAGATATATGGAAGTAAATGGTGGAAGAAACAAACAAATCATAGGACTGGCGATGGGGGTGAGGGTAGGGGAAGTAGGAGGCAAAGAAATAATGTTTTCTCTATTTAAGCTTTTTAGTACTGTTTTTTTTTCTTCAAGTTTACGTGTCTTTATTATATGTTTATTCAAAGCTAAACTAGTTGTCTTAAGTTTTATTTTTTAAAATTTTTTATATAATTTATTGTCAAATTGGTTTCCATACAACACCCAGCGCTCATCCCAACAGGTGCCCTCCTCAATGCCCATCACCCACTTTCCCCTTCCCCGCCCATCAACCCTCAGAGTTTGTTCTCAGTATTTAAGTCTCTTCTGGTTTGCCTCCCTCCCTCTCGGTAACTTCCCTGCCCCTTGCCCTTCCCCATGGTCTTCTGTTAAGTTTCTCAGGATCCACATATGAGTGAAAACATATGGTATCTGTCTTTCTCTGCCTGACTTATTTCACTTAGCATAACACTCTCCAGTTCCATCCACGTTGCTACAAATGGCCAGTTTTCATTCTTTCTCATTGCCAAGTAGTATTCCATTGTGTATATAAACGACATCTTCTTTACCCATTAGTCAGTTAGTGGACATTTAGGCTCTTTCCATAATTTGGCTACTGTTGAAAGTGCTGCTATAAACATTGGGGTACAAGTAGTGCCCCTATGCATCAACACTCCTGCAGTACTGTTTTTCTTGAGTTACTATGCCAGGGACAGCATCCAGGTGGCTTTACATGTATTATGTCACAACACTTATGAGATAGATATTAGTACTTGTACTTTACAGATGAGGAAACTAAGGTACACAGAAGTCAAGCAATTTGAAAAAAGTCACCCAGCTTGTAAGTAGTGCTGCTGGGAATTGAATCAAGCAGTCTAGCTCCAGAATTTACACTTTACTGGTTTCTATCAATAAACTCACAATAAATATCATGTAATGCTTAAACCTCAGATTTCAAGATCAATGTCCCATAATATTTTGCTCCCTAGCTTGACAAATCATATTCTAACCACTATATTTTTCACTTCAAGTGGAACAAATTTAAAAGAAATAAAATAATATACTCACTTAGGATGAAAATCAGGCCTAAACCCTTCAGGAAGCTGTAATTCATCTAGATTTTCTGAATTCTTTGAAGAAGCAGTATCTAGACAGAAATAAGCATTTTACATTATTATTTATCAGTCTACAGCATTTCTATAAATGTTACTCATAAGTTTTATTCTGAATATAGGTCAAAGAAATTTAAAAAATGACAGGAAAAATTTCCATTAATAAAGACTGGCACGAGATACATTCAGAGCATGAGAAATACTATTGTTGATTAACCAAGGCACCTTCTGTGATCAACTACACTTTTCCTAATATTATAGCCACCAGAACACAGCTAGGGAAGGTAAGGAGAGTATGTTGTTTTGTTTCTATAAAAACCAATGGTATAAATTCTGCTCAGATGGCTTTCGCACAGGTCGTTAAGTGCAGTACATGTTTATGAAACTTGGGAGGTCTTTGGTAATGCCAACAATAAAGTGAGTCAGTCCACCAAGAACCACAGCTGGCTCTGCAATACTCAGTTATATTCCCCACCCCCAGAAGCTCTTCAATAAAATGGGGGAAGAAGTGAAAAGTATTTATGTTGAATGTCCGACTCTTGATGTAAGCTCAGGTCATGATCCCCTGGGGTCATGGGATTGAGTCCTGCATCGGGATCTGCACTAAGCACGGAGCTTGCTTAAGATTCTCACACACACGCTCTCTCTTTCCCTCTGCCCCTCAATTCTGCTCATGTGCTCTCACTCTAAAAAAAAGGGGGGGGGGGAATAAGTCAAATTTTAAGATGAGAAGTTTCACTTTTAAAATATTCTTAAATAGGGGTGCCTAGCTGGCTCAGCTGGTAGGCCATGAGACTCTTGATCTCAGGGTCATGAGTTCAAGCCCCATGTTGGGCATGGAGTCTACTTAAAATAAAATATTCTTTTTTTTTTTTTTTTTTGTAAGCTATCTCAATGTTTATTTTTGAGAGAGAGAGAGAAAGAGAGAGAGACAGAGCATGAGCGGGATAGGATCAGAGAGAGGGAGACACAGAATCCGAAGAAGGCTCTAGGCACAGAGCCCAACACGGGGCTCAAACTCACAACCTGTGAGATCATGACCTGAGCTGAAGTCGGACGCTTAACCAACTGAGCCACCCAGGTTGCCCCAAAATGAAATATTCTTAAATAGTTTCTTCTGAAACTACATTTTCCAATAATCTCAGACTTTAGGGGAAAAATGAAAGCAAGTTATCAGAACTTACTAGGAGTACTTTCTTCTTTCCTAAGAACCTGTAATGCTTTTATTTGCTGAGATATTGTTCTAATCCACTGAGTCAGTTTTGGTTGGTCTGAAATATTTAACCTGCTAGAAAAGATTATACAGACTGTTTAGTATTCTGTTGTTGTTGCTTAGTTTATGACACAAAAAGATTCTTTAAATGATCATGGACCTAATAATTTAAACACACTTCAAAAAAAAAAAAAAAAAAAAAAAAAAAAAAAAAAGCTAGGGGGAAATTTGTTGCCTTAAAAAAATAAGAATAGTTACCTGCCAATGGAAATGAAAATGTATTATCTGTCACTATGATGCTAATAACACTATTTGTCAAAAATTTCTTTTTTCACAATACTGGAATTTGCTAATATTTCTTAAACAGCACAATTATAGTACCACCACTAGTATTTACTGAGTGTTTAACATATGAAACTTAACAAGCATTTTACAGTATTAGAATTAATCCTCACAATAATCTTATGAAACAGGTTACATTATTTTCCCTACTTTACAGATGAGGAAATTGAGGTTGAGAGCTATGAAACTTGACTAAGGCCACACAGAGGACAGATCTGGCATTCAAACCCAGGTATATCAGACTCCAAAAAAGCCTGTGTTCTTCATGACTACGTTGTAATTGACCTTCATGGGATGGGTAAAACACAACAAAGGTAATTTTTTTCTTTTTATGTGCATTAATCTAATAATGATTAATTTTTCAGTTCAAAGGCAGATTAGGTCACCATGATATTCTGTTATGATTAAAAAGTAGGAGCTTACACTTAAATCTAATAGCATTTTAAGAAGATTTTGTGGTAGCATAAACTAAGACACCATAGTTTGAATCCTAAAATTGAAAAGAACTTCATTTTGAATTGAATCCACATAGCACAGAAATTAACAGTTGAGGGGCGCCTGGGTGGCGCAGTCGGTTAAGCGTCCGACTTCAGCCAGGTCACGATCTCACGGTCCGTGAGTTCGAGCCCCGCGTCGGGCTCTGGGCTGATGGCTCGGAGCCTGGAGCCTGTTTCCGATTCTGTGTCTCCCTCTCTCTCTGGCCCTCCCCCATTCATGCTCTGTCTCTCTCTGTCCCAAAAATAAAATAAACGTTGAAAAAAAAAAAAAAAAGAAATTAACAGTTGATTCATATTCACAAAACTTGAATCAGTATTTGTGCATGTAAGGTAGACAGCACAATTCTAAACTGGTAAATAAAAACCAGATTTGAATAGCAGACGGTATTGAATTCACATCTGAAATGACAATGCCCAACGCTTCTATTAACAAGAAGAACCCTAGAGATTATGAAATAACAAAAATGTTCCATTTTAATACATTAGTAGATTTGCATTTATCAGACCAACTCCTCAGGGTGTACTGTCAGCCAAAAGATTGTAAAAAATTATATTTAACTGTTAGAGTAGTCAATAAAGTCAATTTGAGCAGTTCCTCTATTGCCTATCAATTTCCTGGGCATTTCTTGCAAAGTATGAGGAAAATATTTAAAGTAGGCTCCTAGAAACAAAAGAGACAGTTTTCATAAACACACAGGAATTTTATACCTTCTATAATGTACATGGATGACCAAGAAACAACAAAATGTTGGCCCGTTTCTTTTTAAAAACCAAAATCTTATTTCATTGGTCTACCAGAAGAAATGACTAAATAAAAAAGTATCTGGACAACATTATGCAATTACCTAGAGTGATTCCCCCCCCCCCCCCCCCGGTTTAATTATCTCATTATCTTCAAAGGAAACTACTGCTTAAATACAAAGGTTTTACGAGCCCAAACTTACCTGTTAAAAATATTTCTTGGAGGAAGCAGCAGAGGAATAACAGTATTACTCAAACACTCACAAAGGGGACAGAGGAATTCTCCGTTTTCTACATCATAGCTTGTATGTAAGCGTAATCTCTGTTGCCTTCGCTGTTCTTTAGCTTGAACGGAATCAAAATACCTTTACAATTAGAGAACATGAGGTATCAAAAACAACGGTAATTCTTTTCAATGAGAGCCACAAGCTTCAACGTTTTAACTAATTTGTTTCCACAATACAAGAATTTACATCTCCAAATTTCTTGGTCCCTGTGCTGTCTTGTCACTTCCCCAGGGCTGGTGGCTACTTCTTAGAGGAAGTACATGATAATTCAATGAGCACAGTGCCAGAATAATCATACTGATTTGCTGGTTTTGCAGAAGCATAGAAAGTACCAAAGTAGAGCAAATTCAAGGTGATCCCATCTTAGTTCGGGGAGCCACGACAATCTCAGGAAGTAACAAGGCAAGTTACTAACACCTTTAGAATCAAGAGGAATCAAGAGTGCACACCCTGGGAAGACACTACTCATCTAGGGTTTATGCCACCGTAAAAATCTTGTTCTTCATCCAGTTTGTTAGGTCACACAGATCCCCATATTAAAAGATATAGCTGATATACTATGAAGCTTCTAAGTCACTCCTTTAACACATATGACAAAGCAACTCAGTTTTGTTATCAGGCAGTGATACACAGTTTTTCCTTTACCATCTTTAGTTCTTTCTCCCTTTCTCTAGAATGAAATTTCCTTTATTTAAAAAGTTAATTTTGAGCCTTCGGATAAGCTTCTCTTGACTAATATTAAGAATATAAATTACCTTTGCCAACAATGGGCATGCATAATGTGCCCACAGCTACCAGTGTGTGTTCCGCAAGACAGATCAGGGTGCATGAATAATGGATCATATTTTTCTGCATTACAAAACAAACAAACAAAAAACAAAACAAAACAAAACAAACCAAGCATTTAATCTTCCTATAACAAATGTACAACTTTAAATTGTGAAATCCTTGATATGGGGTCGCATACTTGAAATGGAATGCTAGTTTATTCCTTTGAGATACTAGTAATTTATGCAAGACCCTGGATTATTGAGAAAGCAAGACTCTAATTTTCATCATCCTGAGCAAATTAAACATCCCTGAATTGTTAACTGAAACTGGAGTTCTGTATTATGTACATCCAATCTTCTGAACATTCCACGCTTTCAGGGCACTGAGAGACTCCCATTCCCTCCAAAAGCCCTGAGCTGGTAAGAGGAATATTCTTCACTGGGCTGCCTTTAATACTTTAGGACACCTGGGTCACAGTAAAGGTGTTGTGGCAGCAATGAGGCGCCCCCTAGGGGAGAGTCTGCCTAAATACACTAATGCAAAGGAGAGTCACAAATGAGAGCCAAAGGGGGAGCAAAATGTCCAGGACAGCAGCCCAGATGGGAAAGAGAGTAATTCAGACAGAGCCTTCCATTCTGGTGCTAATTTTTTATATTCAAAGGAGATGAAAACATGAATATAAACATAAGATGGGTGCCTGGCTGCTTTTGGAATTTTTGGAATTCTCTATGTAAATTAGTAATCTTAGAAATTCTACAACATTCTACAAACAATTACTCAAGTTTCAGTTTGGCTTATATACCAGAACAGTGCAAATGTCACAGCATAAATACAATCTTTTCTGATATAAATTGTGAAAGCATTTGGAAAACCTGCTTATAGACAGCCCAAGTTTTTTCTTCACAAAATAACTAATTAAATAAAATTGATAATTTTATCTTTGGCCTAGAATGAAATTTATAAACCGCTTAGTTGAAATGATCATTTTTTAAGATGAAGCAGATCAGTCTTTCTCAACTAGGTGCTTGAGATCCACACTGTGAAGACTTTCCTTATGGAGAAAAGGCTATCCTATAAGTGGGCTTTCAATTCTACAATGTAAAAGGCACTTGCTAAATAAGCGTTTTGCAAATTCCTAAGACACAGCTCCTACTCTCAAGAAGTTTACTGGAAGTCTTGAGGCATATGCACATAGAAACAAATCTAAGAGTATTGATATCAAAGTGTCTGTGATGGAAACAATAATGTGCAGCTTAGATGCCCCTGGAGGAATGAATGGCCTACTCGTTCCTCAGCAGTTGGAAGAGGGCACTTAATTGTTATTCCTCTTTAAGGGACAACTGCTTCACTCAAAGTCACACTTCTTTCCAGAGGTGGCCCACAACCAGTCACTGATCAGTGTTGGGGTTTAAAGACCAGTCCCCCTCGCTCCAACTCAGGACACCTCCAAAGGGCCATCCAGCTCCAGAGTTCCCATAGGGTAGGAAGAGGCCTTTGGGGGACTGCATTGAAGCTCACCTTTTCCCTTTGCCCAAACCTGCTTCCCTCCTCTCCATCCAGAGATGTTGATTCCAAGGCTCTTCCAAGCAAATGCCTTGCACGGTAATCTCTACTTCAAGAATCTGCTTTCTGGGGAACGCTATCCGTGATATTATCACTACTTCACATCAGAATCTGGCTCAAGGACTGCTTCTCACATACGTAACTCACACAACCGTTCCCAAGAGGTTCCATTTTGGATCGATCCATGAGACAAAATTATTATTATTTCAGTGTGCCAACTAATTACTAGGACTTTACAAGTGTGCTAAAGAATGGGAAAGACTGTTAAGTACCAAGTATGTTAATGTTCTATCACAAAGAAAAGCTTTTTTTTGAATCTCTGTTATTTACCAGCTATGTAATTCAGGACTCATAGTTAACCTTCTGGAGTGTTTCCACATCTGTCAACTGGAAAATTTCTGCCTACGGTAAAGCTGCCTAAGACACCACCAACACTACAGAGTTATTATTAGATTAATAAAATTTCTGTGTCACACCTGAGTGGCAGTCATTAAGGGGGAGGAGAGGATCTAGCTTTGAATGACTTACCTGGATCCTGAATGAATTTACTCCTGTTTTTTGATAATACAGTTGATCTTTGAACAAATGCTGCCAGGACCATTGCCTTGCTTTCCACCTTCACCTCTTGCTCCTCTTGACACAATATACAGGTAACAAACTGTCTCTGTTCAGGGACCTGAGTTTGTGCTGGGCCCAATGCTGTAAGTGTCGTATCTGAAACCATAGGGCTGCAATAAAAAGTGTACGAGTTTCATCAATGAGCCTAAGAAGTTTCCATTTAATCAGAAAACAGTGGATTCCAGATAGGTACATATTCCACACATGTGGTTTTGATGATCTGAGCAGCAGAAGTCTTTCACATAGATCAAACCATCTCCTGTAATCCTCACAGCAATCCAATATGCAACACAGAAGCCAGACACTCACTTAACTGACCCTAGTGCACTCATTCTTTTATGACTGTCAAGGGTGTTCTGTGTGACCCATCATCCTGAGCAGAAACATGGTATCTATAGTCAGATATATATGTATAAACATATCAATAAATTCAAATTCTAAGAGTAATTCCTATAATTGGAAGCTGTAAAATTTACCTACCAACCCTTCTAAATTACTTCAGGGTTCAAAGTGTACTTCTTTAAAAAAAAAAAAAAAAAAAAAAAATATATATATATATATATACATATATATATTATGTTTATTTATTTATTTAAAAAAATTAAAAAAAAAGTGTTTATTTATTTTTGAGACAGAGAGAGACACAGCATGAGCAGGGAAGGGGCAGAGAGAGGGAGACACAGAATGTGAAGCAGGCTCCAGGCTCTGAGCTGTCAGCACAGAGCCCGACGCGGGGCTCGAACTCACGAACTGTGAGATCATGACCTGAGCCGAAGTCGGGACGCTCAACCGACTGAGCCACCCAGGCGCCCCTATTTTATGTTTATTTTTGAGAGAGTGTACAAGCGGGAGAGGGGCAGAGAGAGAGGGAGACACAGAATCCAAAGCAGGCTCCAGGCTCCAAGCTGTCAGCACAGAGCCTGAGCAGGGCCCGAACCCACGAACCACGAGATCATGACCTGAGCTGAAGTCAGACGCTTAACCAACTGAGCCACCCAGGCGCCTCAAAAATATACTTCTAAGGAAGAAAAGCAACATCTTTTCTAGTTGAGAAACCAATGGTCAAGAGATTAAAAAATGTTGATTATTTTTTACCTATTATCAAGAACAGCGGAGGCAGAGGCATCCAGTTCTAAAGTCTGCTGAAAGAGTTCTTTGTTCTCATCAATAAAGTGCCGTTGCATCTCAGACATCTGGGCCATGATCTTTTCTCTGCGGAGCCTGGCAATCTCGGCTTTTCTCTTCCTCTCAGCTTTGTCTTTGTCTCTTGAACTCTGAAATTATGCTTCATTTAATTAGACCATTAGATGCTAAATGCACATTTTTACCCCAAGGGAGAACTATCTTTATTGTAAATACTGGTTAAAAACTATTTTATAATCTCATTTATCTAAACAAGAGAAAAGATTTTTTTAACCTGTTAAAAAAAAGGCAGAGCAAAAAAAATTGCTACAATAAATAAAGATAAACAAATAGTGGCACGTTTCTTGGAATTCACATTTTTTGTGAATATCAACTACCAACTTATTGCAGACAAATTAAATTACTTATAGTGAACTTGCTACAATGCTGCAGTAGGACCACATGCTGCCTCTTATACCTCCTCCATTATGGTTCCTTCAGTCTCTGCCACGGGACTGGTGGACGAACTCTCTCTCATCTTCTTAATAGCATTAAAAGTCTATGACAAAAAGGATCAGTTATTTGGAAGCTATGAAATATTATCAAAATTTAAAGATAACAAACACTGAATGTTTCTTGCAAAAAAGCAGAGCGATGCAGGAAATTTTACCTTTAATATCCACCTAATCATGTCTTTGTGGACGTCTAGGTAGGGAGCGTTCTGTAGTGTTTCCAGCATAGCCAGTATGCTAGGAGAGTTGTTTGGGGCTTCACCCGGTTCTAAGGCAGAAAAAATAAAACTCACGATAACAACAGCTACCACTTCACAGTGCTTATTACTGTGCATGAGAAGATAAATAAAGTTGCTTATAACATCATCTGCCCATCATTTAATTACAGCTCTGCTTTTTAGAGATTTTCAATATTTCTTAAAAATGTAATATATCTGTACTTTTCAAACAAATTGTTAACTAGAATGCTTTCATCATTCAAAACGGACATCTTACACCAAATGATTATTTTAACATAGCTTTTAGCAAGATTAAATAAAAACCCAGCTGAAAGGACTACCTCAGATTTTACAAAGTCTAAGAAAAGAGCTGGATTACAGGTGTGTGTGTGTGTGTGTGTGTGTGTGTGTGTGTGTGTGTGTGTAAAAATATATCAATGTGTTTTGGCCTTTTAATAAAACCTAGATTCAAAATAAAATCCATTTCTCTCTCTGTAAGTTATTTTTTATTTGAGGGAAAGACATACATGTCAAGTCCATAATCTCAAGAGTATACTTAATCTAATGTTAGCTGATTTAGTTTTATAGTCAGAAATGTCCAGTTCTTGATTTTCTTTAAGTGCTGCCATTTAGGCAAAATATTCCTAGGAGGGGAAGAGACTAAACTATGCGCTCTTTAATATTCTTTCAGATCTAAAGTTCTGTGGCTATAGTTTAGGGATTTGACTCTAAACAGTGTGGTTTCTTTTTTTAATTTTTTTTTTTTAACGTATATTATTTTTGAGACAGAGAGAGACAGAGCATGAACAGGGGAGGGTCAGAGAGCGAGGGAGACTCAGAATCTGAAACAGGCTCCAGGCTCTGAGCCGTCAGCACAGAGCCTGACGCGGGGCCAGAACTCACGGACTGTGAGATCATGACCTGAGCCGAAGTCGGACACTTAACCGACTGAGCCACCCAGGCGCCCCTAAACAGTGTGTTTTAATTATATAAAATGTTTAAAGAAAAATATAAGGAGGGGCGCCTGGGTGGCTCAGTTGGTTAAGCGCCCGACTTTAGCTCAGGTCATGATCTCGTGGTTCATGGGTTCGAACCCCGTGTCGGGCTCTGTGCTGACAGCTGAGAGCCTGGAGCCTGCTTTGGATTCTGTGTCTCCCTCTCTCTCTGTATCTCTCCTGCTCACGCTATGTCTCTCTCTCTCTCAAAAATAAATAAAAACATTTAAAAAAATTTAAAGAGAAATATAAAGAATGTTCAGAGAAAATGATGATTATTGAAAAGAAAGACAAAAAGAGAAACAGAATCTGAGATTGTATAGTGATGAGTGGATGAAATTAGGGAGTTTTCTGTGTGGTTATCCTGAAGTAAAAAAAAAAAAGACGGCACAAGATACAATGCTAATCCATAGAAAGAAATACTGACAGAGAAAAGAATAGGGAAAGGCTGGCACCTAACAACATAGTCTTCAGTGGGGAAAGGCAGTTTCCTGTCTTCCTCCCACTTTCCTGGATGAGGGCAAAAGGGGAAAAATAGAGAACTAGCAGCAAATAAGACCACTCCTGTCATAACACCTACTGTCACTCTCAGGATACCACCACAAATTCTTTAAAATACCTCAGCAAATGGATGATTGTAGGTCTGGGGCAGGGAAAGCACAAATGCGCCTGGGGCATCTTTTGTGCCAGAAAGCAATGTGGTGCGCAAATACTAATGGGCTTGGGTCAAAAGAACAGTGAAGCCAATTGAATAGATTCCCAGTGACCAAGATTGGCAGTTTAAGCTTCAAAAAGAAACTATTTTAAAAAGGAAATCTTGATATGTGACTATAAAACACTGAATAAATAAAAATCAAAGAGTAGTATTTTTTTCTTTTTTTAGAGAGAGAAAATGAGCATGTGAGCAGGGGAGAGGGGCAAAGGGAGAGAGGGAAAGAGACTCTTAAGCAGACTCCACGCTCAGTGCGGAGCCCGACACGGGGCTCAATCCCAAAGCCCTGGGATCATGACCTGAGCTGAAATCAAGGTCAACAGACTGAACCACCCAGGTGCCCTCCAAGAGTAATATTAAAAACCAAAAACACAACCATCCTAAGCAAACAAAAAAGATTTACAGTTGTCACCACTGAAGGCAACTTTAGACGAACTGCTTATTTTGAAAATCAGTAAAGGAAAACCTTTTCCTTAGAGAAGAAACACGATGGCTAAAACAAATGGTTTTAAAAAGTGTGCAAATATTAAAGTAAATATAGCAAAGTACTAATTACTGAATCTAAGTGGTAGGTACATGGATGTTTACTGTACCAACTCTTGCCTGTATGTTTAAAATTTTTAATAATAAAAAGCTAGTAAAGAGGTGCCTGGGTGGCTCAGTCAGTTAAGTGTCTCTTGATTTTGGCACAGGTCATGATCTCAAGTTGGGGAGACTGAGCCCTGCGTTAGGCTCTATGCTGACAGTGTGGGGCCTGATTGGGATTCTCTCTCTCTCACTCCCTGCCCCTTCCCTCATGCACACGCTCTCTCAAAATAAATAAACATCTAAAAAAAAAAAAAAAAAGCTAGAAAAAAAGTCTCCTGGCCTTTGAGAAAAAAATCACATTACTTTATATAAAATGATACACTAATTCCCTATAGCACATTTTCTTCTTTTCAGTGTCTTTATAAGGTAATAGCAATAATGTAGAAGTGAAATCCTGATAGCATACTTTGTGTTTTCAAAAGCATATGTGAGAATTTAAATGTATGCACTATATTGATTTCAAACTAAGGACTCCTCATTAAGGTTTTCAGTTTATAAATTAAAATTTATGTATTTTAAGTATGCACAGTCCCTAAGTATTTTTATGAATATATATCAGGATCTGATATAGTACCTTTAACACACAGATGAATACATACAGCCTCAGAAATTTGGATCCATTATAACCTGTTTAGAATTTACATGAGCAAATAAGAGGTTATATTCCATATTTAAAATCACTGGTATCTTGAATTAGTTTAGTAAAAAGTGTATATACATACTTGATATCTTCTGAGTGAAGGTAAATGTTACTACATGCTCTTCTGTGACACTGTCCAAATGCTGTTTTTCTTCCTGAAGTGCCATTCCAATTAAATGTAACACCTCAAATAAAATATTTTGTAACTTTTAGTAAATCAGAAACCAAGTACATATTTTTGTAAGAAATAACAAAAATGTTCATTATTGAGAAAAGATAAAGCAAACCACTGAAGACCAAGTGCCGTAAAAAAACAGGCTGAAGTACTAATTTTTATTAAATTCAAACTCTGACCAACCATTCATATAATATGTACTTTTCAGTTTTATGCTATCCCTATACTATGGTCTTAAAAAAATCTTCAAAGAATCTCAGTGGCCAAATAATTAGAGCTGAAAGCATCTATCATGTAATGAGCTAGTCTACAATACTCTCTAGTTAAATTTCTCTAAGGACTAAAAATCTTAATCATCTCAGAAAGACCGATACTTTTATTTCTAATGCCACGTAACTTATAATGATGTTAACAGTTCTTCTTTATATCTCGCAAAAAATTCCTTACCAGGCTTCTAAGAAAATATAAAATTACACCGAGTCTATTTGCATTTTTACTGCTCTTATCCTGCTCCTCAATTTTTGAAGGAGATGTATGTAGGGCGTCTGTTCGTTTCCCCACACAAAGAGCTACTGTGGCTGTTGGAGACTTGGATGAATTAGGTTAGCTTGAATGACACAAAGCAAATGTACACAAAAGGTAAATAGCCTTCACTCTTTTTTTTTCTCCATCATTTCCGACAAATCTTTTGCTCAGATAATACTGATGGTCTCTAGTAGACCATAGCTTTGTGCTTTTACGTTTTAAGCATATTTATAAATGGGAGGGGGGTATAAGTATACACACATCTTAGCCAATGAGATACTTGAGGCTGCTGAGACAATGGAAAGAAAAGTAGCTTTGGAAGAAGGCTCTGGAAGAATGCTCACTTTCATTTGTATCCTGGCTTCACTGCTTTCAAGCTACATGGCTTCAGGGAATCCCTCTGAGCCTAATTTCATCATCTTTAAAATGGAAAAAACCAGTTTCCCTTTAGAGTTCTGAAGATTGCAAATATTGTACGTAAAAGTACTTAGCACAGAATAAGGTACAGAGTAGGCTAAGTCTATTAACTGAATAATTACTATTATGTTATTTACTAATTGAGTGACACGCACAAGCTGACTGAATCTCACTGAAAACTGACTTGCTCATCTACATAATGGAAAAAGTTGTATCTACCCAAAAGGGATGTTGTGTGAATTCAATAAATAAATAATTCAAGAATGACTTACATCAAAGCTATAAAGTAAAATACCAACAAGGTTCTAGACATGTCACTTACTAGCTATAAGACCATTAGTCTGTGAGTTTCAATTTCTTCAACTGCAAAATACAGATACTGATGAACCCACGGGGGTTTTGAGGGAATTAAATAAAAAACACAGGTCAAAGATAACACATTATACAAACGTCAGAGTACTGCATAAACAAAGACATATCACCAACAATCAATGAGAAGCAGATAGGCCAACAAGAAAAGGGAACCACACCATGTGGTACAAAAACATATCTGTCTGGCTATCATTTTCACTGTCAGACACAAAAAACAGTAATAATATTACTATATTTCAAATTAAGGTAACATGGCATTTTGTGCTAAGTTGTCTGTACATAGATATGGACAAGAATATTCTGGCTTTTACCAAAAACACACAGAAATATAAGTAATAAATGTCTTCAAACCTACCCTTTGCAGCATGGACTCAGACCAGGCATATCCATTATGTTCTACAGCCCACTGCAGTATTGTCCTCATGATGCACAACATCACGTCTGACTGCAAAATGTTTACCAGACTTGCAAACAGAGGGCAAAATGGAGGCAGAACTGGAGGTGGAAGTGCTGCACAAATAAAGTTATTATTGGTTTCTTTGTAGAACATGTTTAAAAAAAAAAAACAAAACCAAACAAACCTATCCCTGTATTAGATACTTTTGATAGGTCTTCATTCAAAGAATATCCACTAATACACGTTAAAACTATATTTTACCTTCTCAAGGTCAAATGCATAAAAACAGCTACAAAAATAGAAGCAGTACAGAGGAAAGCTTTGTTTTCCCTAGAAATGTCTTAGGATCTGAGACAAAATCAGTAACCCAAAGGTGACTCAGTACTAATTATTCCTATATTTGCATATTTATTAGCCTTGAATGTTCCCTCGGAAAGCATATATTTAAATCTTTCACTTCATCAAGGATAATCATTATAGTCGATAGAAAACGTTTAACAAGGAGAAGAGACTGACAAGAGAGTTTTAGAAAGATTAAAAGTACCTGTATCTTCCCTATTTTGTCTTTTCAATTTCCGTTGAGCTTCCTCTGCCTAATAAGAAAGGAAGACATTTGGACAGGGAATTAGCAATGCACAACCACCTAATACCCAAAACTACTAAGTTAGTCTTTGTCATATCATCTTCTGATTTCATTTTACTTATTTATTTACTTTATTATTTTTTTTTGTTGGCGGGGGTGGGGGGAGAGGTGGAGGCGGAAAACTGAGGATCTGAAGCAGGCTCCATGCTAACAGCAGAGAGCCCAATGATGGGCTCGAACTCATGAACCATGAGATCATGATCTGAGCCGAAGTCAGATGCTTAACTGACTAAGCCATCCAGGTGCCTCTCATCTTCTGATTTTAGAAGAGATTTACCCTTAGTTTTATATATAGTCCCCCCCTCCCCACACCGACACATCAAGGTTATTTTTTTCCCCACTAACCATCCCCCCCACCCCCCAAACCCCAAGGAGTTCTTTCTTATTTTAAAAAGCAGGGGAAACATATACAAACCAAAACCAAAAAAGTTATTTGGGTCTGAGCTCTGCAACACGCATCTAAAAGTAAACAAAAGCTTCATGTTCAAGTTTAATTAACGGCATCTACTGAAAAAGTATTTTAAGAGTAGACTGCTAAAAGACAAAATTTGACTAAGACTCATGAGGAAAATTCCATAAATTTCTATGGGAAAACATGTTAAGTAGTAGCAATTCTGAAATGAACATAAAATGGCTTAACTGACTATTACATAGGTTGACAATCTGTCTTCAAAAGCCAGTAAAATACAATTACATATGTGTGGTTATGTATATAATTATATAGATCTTATGTATGTAGCAAACATGGGGAGGGGGAACCCAAAATGTTAGGAAGTGATATTTTAGGTAATCTATACTTTCCTTCATTATACTTTGTATATTTTTCAAATTTCCTATAATAAAAATGTATCCTTTTTCAATCTCTGAAAAGCAGTAAAAGTTGTTTAGGAAAAACAAAGAAACACAGCTCTTCCTCAGTACACTTTTAATTTTCCCAATTACCTTGGACTGCTCTGCCCTTGAAAAGTGATAGAAATACAAATTGAACTCTTTGGCGCACTCTGGTTTCAGTTCGTACATGCCTCGTCCTGTTAATCCAGGTTTTCTACGGAAAAAAAGTCCTTAAAATATTATTACTAAAGTCATACACTAATTTATGACACAAGCTTAGGTAACAGAATAAAAAATCAAAGCTCTCATTTACTTCTGGTGGATGTAAGCTGTTACTATTTTCTATGGGTTACTTTGGCAATCTACAGCAAAGCTCTATGTACATCATTTTGCCCGACACATCCACTTTGAATTAATCCTAACTGGACAGGTGAATGTGATGGTCATTGTAGTGACAATTCAAAGTCTAACTATAGGGAATAGGTTATGCACATTACGACACCTCTAAACAGTTGAACATCACTAAAAGTAATAATAATTTTTAAATTTTGACATATATAAGATATCTCTGATAAGTTCTACTTATCAGAGTAGAAGTGGAAAAAAGTAGGTACAATTTTAAGGTTTAGAGAATCTTTTATATATATATATGTGTATATATATATATATATATATATACACCTTTTATATATATTATATATATATTTCTGTATTTTCTATAAAAGCAAGTGTTGTATCTTTTAATTTAATTTAATTTAATTTGATTTAATTTAATTTAATTTAATTTTAGTCTTCACACCCAGTGCAGAGCCCAATGCAGGGCTTGAACTCATGACCCCAAGATCAAGACCTGAGCTGAGATCAAGAGTCAATGTTTAACTGGCTGAGCCACCCAGATGTCCCCATATATTGTATCTTTATAATCAACAAAAATAAAGACATTACTGTTGGGGTGGGAGCAAGGAAAAAGCAGCATTGAGAAGCTGCCTCAACAACCTTAGTGGGGATAAACTGGTTTACTGACTGGGCAATGCACTGGAAGAGTGAAGGCAGTATTCAAAGGCCATCCCATAACTTAGGAGGCACATTCAAATGAAAACGAAGAAAGCAGTTTTAAGAAAGCTCAATGCACTGCCTTAGGTCATCTGTTCAGTTTAATGTCAATTATTCTGAAACTATCAGCTATGAACACTGGTTCTGAGCACAGCGAACATTCTCATAAATCAATTTTAGTTACTGAGTGAAGAGCTAGATCAGAAGAGTGAAAGGACAGTGAGAAATCTAGTTCAGAATTATGTATCTGAAAAGGCTGTCACTCTCTGAAGGCAACAATTTCATTCTCAGTTCCATCAAAGGAAACGCCAAGAAAAATTAATATATTAAAAACAACTGAACTGGAAACAACAGGAAGTAAACTCACTTGAAATGCGCAACTGCTTCAATTACGCTCTCCATGCCAGTCTCCTTGTTCTCCTAACAGTATGAGAAACAAGTGTGTTTCATGTTAATTGTGTATCTGCTAGCACTTTAAACATTGTGCTTTTCTCTCTCTCTTTTTTAACTTTTATTTTTGAGAGAGTGAGACAGAACGTGAGCAACGAGGGGCAGAGAGAGAGAGGGAGACACAGAAGCAGGGTCCAGGCTCTGAGCTGTCAGCACAGAGTCCAATGCAGGGCTCAAACCCACAAACCATGAGATCGTGACCTGAGCTGAAGCTGGATGCTTAACCCACTGAGCCACCCAGGTGCCCCTGTGCTGTTCTCTTCTTAAGCCTTACACAGCAACTCTATGAAGCGGCTATACTATTATCCCAGTTTTTATAGCCGAGGATTCCATAGTAAACATAATTATTAATACATAACAAGGGAAATTTAGTTGATAAGCTAACATTCATTCAAACTCATACAGTTAAAAATAAGTCACTATCCTACGGTTTCAAGGTGACAGCTTTCAAAAGGAATTAACTTAAAAGCACAAAGTACACATAACATTTAAAATTTACGTAAGATATTTAGCATTTCGTGAAGGTTACACTAATTTCTTATCTATTTTTGGTAAAACAGCATTTCCGAAATCATATCCTATTCATAACAAGATGTAAATAGGAATTCTAATTAAAGAATTCTCTGGTCAAAAATGTTTGGCAAATATAGTTGCCATTACTTTGTACAAGATGTATTTTAAAATGCTGTTTTAAATTGTATTCTTCTTTATTCTAAAGTCGAAGTGAAACTGTAATCGCTTTCTCATCTAGCAACTCAGGATTCGTTTCCTGTATTAAAAAAGCACAAGTAATTTTTATCCTGACTAGATATCTAGTGGTATTAAGAAATTATTAATTATTGTTCTTTTAGGTGTGATCGTGGCATACGGATAGACAAGTTTTCCTAAAAGTCCTTTTGGACCAGTTTCTCCATGTTGGCCCTGACATCTAGAGCAGACAATTCTTTGCTATGGGGGTTCTGTCCTGTGCATTGCAGGATATTCAGCTGCACCTCTGGCTTCTGCTCACTGGATGCCAGGAGCACCATACGACCCTGCCCTGAGTGGTGATCTGGCCAAATGTCTCGTGGGGGCAAAGTTGTCCCTGGCCGAGAACCATTGTTTTACACACATACAATTCTATTTATAGATGAAATGGTAAATCTGGTATTCTGGGCTTTTTGTTCGTTTGTTTTGTTTTGTTTTGTTTTGGTTAG
This sequence comes from Panthera pardus, assembly GCF_024362965.1. Classification (NCBI taxonomy): domain Eukaryota; kingdom Metazoa; phylum Chordata; class Mammalia; order Carnivora; family Felidae; genus Panthera; species Panthera pardus. Next base: position 139,331,151 of record NW_026526732.1, read on the forward strand.
AACAGCTCAGCAAAATAAAATTCTGGATTACTGTTGTACAACAGTACACCTACATCAAACAGGCCAAAAAAATAAATAAAACAGCACAGACAAAAAAGGAAAAAAATAAAATCTTTTACCTTTGGCCCTTTTAACCATCTCATACAAACCAACTACTTATAGTACAGCTAAGTACATACATAAAAAAAGTTACTGGAATGCTCGGAATTAAGACTGTTTGTTGTTGTTGTTGTTTCTGTTTGTTTTTTTTTTTCAAAGTTTTTTTTTTTCTCCTTTGGAATTATAACGAACATGGTCCACCACAAGTAAAGTCAGAAGTAGAACAGAGAACACTCCAAAGGCTGGTTTGGTCATCTGAGATCATTAAAAATGGTTGACCCCTAACAATACATACAAAAAATATTAAATGTAAATAAAAAACACAAATGAATTTTCCTTTTTCAAGTACTTTTAAGAAAAAAACCAGGGCCTTGGAAGTTTTGACTCTTTTTTTTCCCTCCCCTGTTGCAAACTCATGCTGTGGTTTTGGTTGGATGGTGGAGAGCGTGTATGGTCATCTGTGGCTTAACTTGACATTCTTAACAAAATAATCCGGGGGTGGGAGGGGCAGGGATTCATGGTTGGGGTAAACATAAAACAAGACTAGTTGAAACTGGAGATGGGTTCTGTTATGTTTTCTATTTCTATAGATATCTGAAATTTTTCATAATGCAAGGTTTAAAGGAAGTATTACTATGAAACAAATAGGGGTTTAAATCCCAGAAGAATGACCATTAAGGTTGAAAGTTTTGATCTATGTTTCAAATTTGGGGAAACATTTTGAAAAGCCTCAAGGAAATAAGGACCACTCCTAACCATAAGTGTTGGTTATCTATCTGAAAAACCCTGTGGCTGAAAAATAGGTGGCCAAAGACCTTGAGATCCTAGAGGAGAAACAGTTATAATTAGCCTCTGAATGCCCATGAACATTATTTTACATTCACTAGAAGGAAAAGAGATGGCTCCCTAAGAAGAGTTTTTGAATGCTTCAGAAGGAAAAAGCTCTGGAAAATTTCAGTTTGCTCAACACAGCCGGGCAGGTATTTTCTCACTTCCTTCTCCAATACACTAGGTTAAACATTACACCACCCATGGCAACTTTGTAGTAAAGACTCTATAACAAGCCCTTATCTACTGGATACATAAATTCAGTTCTCAAGACCAGGTTTACTTTTTTTTTTTTAATGTTTATTTATTTTGAGAGAGAGAGAGACAGACACAGAGTGTGAGCGGGGGAGGGGCAGAGAGAGAAGGAGACAGAACCCGAAGCAGGGCCTAGGCTCTGAGCTGTCAGCACAGAGCCTAACGCGGGGCTCGAACTCACGAACCACGAGATCATGACCTGAACTGAAGTTGGACGTTCAACTGACTGAGCCACCAGGCGCCCCAAGACCAGGTTTACTTTTATTTAGCATCCTTATCTCTTCTAAGAATTCCCTGTAAGAGATTCTACTTCTATGCTCTTTTCTATCCCCCATCCCTAGTATTCTCTTTTTTTTTTCAGCATTAAAACATTTTTTTTTAAAGTAATCTCTATGCCCAACATGGGGATCAAACCCATGACCCCAAGTTCAAGAGTCACATGCTCTGCAACTGAGCCAGCCAAGCACCCTTCTAATAATTTCTAGTAAGAGCGACTAGTAGGAGTTATACATGTCCTAGAACTGTAGTCTTTATCACTGGAAAAGGTATACAGAAGTAATCTCTACACACTAGCCCGACAGGGAGGGAAGAATTTCTAAATTTCTTTTTTAAGGTATAGGTACTTACATCTTCAGGTAAAGACTTCACCAGTTCACTATGAGCCATAGGTTTGATGCTTAATTGATGGATAATCTCTCGCTTAATTTCATCTGTAGCATTTACCTGTCCAACTCCAGGACTAAATCTCTCTCCTGTCAATGCAAAAGTACATATCCACACATTTAACATAACCAGCATACTTAAGCAGTATATACTTATAATTCATGCAACACAATATATTTTTCTTTCTATGCAATGGGAAGGTAGCAACTGGCTTGGCAACAAGCTAGGGTGAGAGCAGCTCTTAACCTCTGAGGCTCAGACACAACAAGTGAGTGCAGGGTTTGGGCAAAGGAGAGAAAACTCTGGTTGCTGTTTTGAAAGAATGGGATCAGAAGGCAGGAAGGAACTGGATGTAGTAGAAAAGTGGTACAGCAGTAGTTGAACCAGTAGCCTCGGAAACTGCTTTCCCGCCATGTGGCACATGGTAGCAGGGAGGGGAGCCTTCCTTTGTCCTTCTATCTAGTGGCAAATAAGATATCACCTCCTGACAGTAGCCAGGATTCTCTGTTCTATGAACTAACAGAGTCTAAAATAGCAGAGGAGGTGGGGAAGGTATAGGATAAAAGAATAGGAAAGATGGAGGTGACAAGACTGAAAATACAGGCAGTAAGAAAAGAAACCTGCATCTATTAGCCACATGTCTCTATTAATTTATTATTATTATTATTGTATCTAAAGCCAAGATAATAGTTTTGTGACACAAAACCATGGCAGGAAACATCCCTAAGATATAAAGTAACAGTAAATAGATCCTAAATATCCTATTCTTGCTTGCTCTTCTGTTCCCCTTCTTTCTCCTCAGACAAGGAGCCTTTCAGATAATTCTACTTCAGTGGGTCTACTCTCTTGTTCCAAATTGCCACAGGACCATCACTCTTGGTGCTACGGTAACCAGAGGGGAGAAAGACGTGAATGCTCTAACCTTCCCCCCAAACTGAAGAACCGCTCAACTAAAAGAAACATAGCTCAGAAATTCTGAACTATTTGCCACCACAAAAGCCAATGTAATTTATAAAGGTCGCAAACAATCTAAACTTACCAACAAGCATTATGATGAGGTATAGCATTTCTTCTATTAGAGTATTATTTTGCTGAACTACATCCTGTAGCAAGTGGGGGGAGAGAAAGTTCAGAGATAAGAATACCAGTAGTGTATTATCTCAGGTGATGAATGTACCCCAAAAGAATGGAAGATACTTCTTTAAATGAGGCTTATAAACGGGCTTATAAAACATGCTCTTACCTTATGGGTAATCTCTGAGCTAAATCTCTTCCCATAGTCTGGAGTACTGAAAATCTGATAAAGTTCAAAGCGGCTGAGCATTATCATCAGGAAATGATTCGGATCCATCATAGAGACACCTGTCTTTTTTTTTTTTTTTTAATGTTTGAGATAAAGGAAAAGAGGGAGGTCAAAAGGGTTACTAAATAATTAGTGAAAGATATTTTGGGTTGCATAGGTGAAAACAGCTTAGTCACCAATCCCAATACAAGATGAAAACCCATTTAGCCCAATTCCCTACTTGTGGAAGCTACAAGTGTGGACAAGAATCTAAGTTGGTAAAACAAAATGAAATAGAAACAAAACAACCCTCCCCTAAACCAACACATCCGAGTAACATGGACTATAGGTTCTCTTTCCTTTTAATGCTTTGAATTACTTGCAACCCCATGAATTCAGTTCTTAAGTTTTATTTCAGCATTCTCCTGTCACCATCTAGTATGTGGACTCAGAGAGAAATGTGATATGGCAATTAAGCTTCTAGTACTTTTTATATACATGATATTAGACTGTTACCAAGAACTCTCAAACTAATTTTTGCTGATAAAAACTATACTAACTGAAGTAACAGCTTTTAAGTATTAGTTTAATTCTCCTTTAATTTCATCTGTATAAATTCTAAATCAACTTGGATTTTAATTTATTTTGAACCAATCATATTTGGAATTTATATTCCATAACTTTTCTATAATTTTTCAATCCACAGCAATAATATGGAAAAACTACTATGTGATAAGTATTGTGCTATGCACAACAGACAAACAGGGACTAAGATATAGTTGCCATGATTTAGTGGAGGGGACAAAAAGTAAATAGGCAACCACAATCCAGAGCTATGAAAGCTACGCTGGGGATGAGCACCATGCTATGGGCCTTCCCAAATGGGATACGTAGCCACATTATTGTGTGTCTGCAATGGCTTTCTGGAGAAAGTGACCCTGAACACTTACACATGCAGGAAAACAAGTTACTAGGTAAATGGAAAAGGAAGGAGGTAGGGTGGGCAAACTAGGGAGCAAAAGAAAGAAATGTGCAGAGTTTAAGACTTAAGACAGAGCGTGGCAATTTTGGAGAATTTTAAGAAAGGTCAGTTTCACAAGCCTTGGAAATCAAATCAGTTTAAGGGGGTTGGGGCTTTAAGGGGGTTGGGGACAATGAAAAAAGGACGGCTTTCAGGTTTCTGACTCTAACAACTATATACACTGTTGAACAATACATGCAAGATAGGAAACACAAGATAGGAGGAAGGTATGGAGGAAATAAGAGTAGTTTGAATATGTTAAATCTGAGATGTGTCCAGGAAATCTAGATGAAAATGTTCTACAGGCTCTTAGTCATATGAGTTTGGAGCTCAGTAGACAAGGCTAGGCTAAAGTTACAGATTTGGAAGTAATCCTAAGTGACTGGGTTCTGTAGAAATAACAAGGAAAACAATTCCTAATGAACTGTAAGTTTAATGCTTTTAATTCATTACCTGAAGCATTACTATATCCTTGTCAAACATTTCACGCCTGCATTTCACATTATGGTAGTAATAAATCTAAAAAAAAATAATAATAATTACATTGGGCAAATAGGTTTTTATTTGTGCAGGTCCCTCCTCTCCCCAATCCCCAAGAGCACATGGGTTCAATGCAAGTGTGAATGTGTGTGTGTGCACAAGCACCAACACACAATGTGGCTTCCTCAACAGTTAATGCTATCTTAGCAGAGATTAATTAATTAGAAATTTTGAGATTTCAGTGTTCACTGTATGGTTCACATTTTGCAGCTAACTTTCTGGTTCTCCCAAGAAAGTTACTTCTGTAAGGTTTATAGCTACGAAAAATGGGGGGAAAACCTTATCTATACCAAGACTTGATGAAGTCTAAAACTTAAAACCTCAATTTCAGAGCTAATTACTATAGAGCTTTTTTTGATTGAAGTAGAGTCGACACACAATGTTACATGAGTTTCAGGTGTACAAGACAGTGATCGGACAAGTCTACACGTTACGCTGTGCTCACAAGTATAGGTACCATCTGTCACCATATAACACTATTATAATACCATTGACTCTATTCCCTATGCTGTGCCTCTCATCCTGACTCCAAAATTAGAAACCTATACCTCCCACTCAGCTTCACCCATTTTACCCATCCTCCGACTCCCTCCCCTCTGACAACCATCTAACAGAACTTTTACCACAATTTAAAGGGATGAAATCTGAATTATTATATTACATTTGTTGTTCTAAAAAATGATCTCAAGTTAAATATCAAGAAAATTAAGTTCATTTGTACTTTTGATATTGTTTCTTGACAAAGTATGAATAAAAGTTCCAAGAAACATTTTGGTTTAACATTACATTTATCTTCTTGAACAATTTTAATATAGTTACTCAACTTTCAATGACTTAAGTATGTTGAAAATTACAACCTTCACAGAAGTCAAAGGAATGGATGAAAACTATTCATAAACTAAAAATACACTTACCTGGTTTACTAAAGAGAACCCATTTCTTCTCCACATTCCTGCATGTACTTGGGCACATAAAACAAGACATCTAAGAGGGTGTTCTATCAACATGGGTGGGCTAAGTTCACTCTGTAAAGACAAAAAATAAAACAAAAAAAAAATACTCAAAAATCTCAACTCTATAAAGAAGACTGGTTGATAGGGATGGAAACTTTATATAAAACAGTAGTTAAAATTACTCAAAGTATGTTCGTGTGACGGTTAATTTTATGTGTCAACTTGGATAGGCCATGGTACCGTTTTTGATTAACACCAGTTAATGTTGCTGTGACGGTATTTTGTAGACGTGATTAATTTTTAAATCAGTAGACTCTGAGTGAAGCAGATTACTCTCCATAATGTGGGTGGACCTCATCCAATTAGTTCAAGGCCTTAAGAGAAAACACAGGATGAAGAAATTCTGCTTCCAGATTGCCTTTGGTCCTCAGACTACATCAACTCTTCCTTGGGTCCTCAGCCTGCCATGCCAGACCGCCAGGCAGGCATATTTCACACTTGTCAGGCCCATAAGTGCATGAGCCAATTCCTTACAATAAATCCATTTTTTTTCTGTCCCTTTCTTTCTCCATACTTACATACCCATGTGCACATGCATGTGGATACACTCTTCCACTGGTTCTGTTTTTCTGGAGAACTCTTGTTTAATAAAGTTTGTTTCAAACTGATTTCAAATACATGGAACATAATACATAGGTATTTACTTTTAAATGTTAGTACTACTTACTAGAGGTAGTAGCTCTGGAAATTTATATGCCACTTCACTTTTGCTTAATAATACATGTAAACCTGCATGGAAGAATAAACAAAAAAGTATTTCTACAACTGCAAGTCACTTAGAAAAAAGTCCTAAATATTCACTCAACTTTGTATCTAACTTCTTTTCTCTTTTTCTTTGGGAACTTATCCCATTACAAATTAAGATAGAAAATGAATTGCATCCATAAATGAAGCTTTTTAATTGATATTCTAATGAACCTCTGGATCAAAGGCACATTTAGAACCACAGTCTTAATTACATGTACTGATATACACAGATGACATTTTATGGAGATAAATGTTAGACATACAAACACACAAATGCAGTTATAGAACTATTAAAGCAATTTATATATGTTATGCCAACTTGAAGGTCATGTTTCATTGGGCTATGGAGTCTGTTCCCATTTAAAGTATAGTAGGAGAGATCCTTCTGGCAAGTGAACAGGGAAACTGGTTCTGGGATTCATGGTCTGCGTGGATCCTGATCTCAGAATTAAGTTCCCCAGAACTTCCAGTTTAAGATCAAAGCCTCTTAAATTCCTGACTGCAAAGGGCTGTTGTATAGCTCCACCTTAGTTAATTCTGTTACTTAAGAATTAATTATCCTGTTTATGTTGTCTAAACAGGGAATGGTTTTTATAATCTTATCAGTGGATGTTGGCCATGTGGGTCAAGCCTGGCTTAAGGCTTTTGTCACCCGAGAAGACCTACATTTTGAGTCTCATTCTGACACTCTGACACTCAACCTCCATTAGTACACACTCCAAGTTGTTCTTGAACTATTTTGTATGTGTGTCCTTAGCTCTTCAATTAGATTATAAGCATTCAGGCCAAGCTTTATCAACAGTGAGTAGAATGCTCAAAAATGTTCACTGAGAAGGTCTGAGAGCGGTAGACACCTAGGCAGAAATTAGTACATCTGAAGGGTACTATTTTCCTTGTGGGTAACTATCAGCATCAGCCTCCATCATACAACCAGATTTTTAAAGGCAGCAAAGATCAGCAGCTGAGCAGTAAACAGGACCAACGTTCCTGCACTCCAGCTGAATACTCTTCCACAACACCACGCTGTTACCTGCTCATATTGACTATCAACAGGTTCAGGATGCTCAAAGCACTCACAGAAACACAACTGGGCCTGAACAAGTTACAGAAATAAGAGATTTCTTCCCACAATCATAATTTCATACTAAGTGCTTTTTTGTTGTTCCATTTGTTTTTTTGGTTGTTGTTCCATTTGTTGTACTACCGATATCCAGGTGGCTAAGTTATCTTAAATCTTCACGACTTCCAGAAGACTATTCTAATGCTAGGCTCTAGCAGGAGGAAGATGGGATAATGGTCAGAACAATGAAAAATTGCCTTCAGAAAACAGGGATTATTAGTCCTGATCCCATGGACATTAAAAGAATAAAGGAATACCAGGAATGGCCCTATGCCCACAAATTTGATAACTTAGATGAAATGTACCCGTTTCTTGAAAAACACAAACTACCAAAACTCATACAAGGAGAAACAGATAACTAGAATTAACTTACATCCATTAAAGAAATGGAATCAGTAGTTAATAACCTTCCAAAAAAGAAAGTATCAGGTTCTTATGGCTTCACTGACAAACTCTACCAAACGTTTAAGGAAGAAATGGTATCAGTTCTCTACAATTTCTTACACACATACACACACGCACCCCACTTTCACGTCATATTAGGTTACTGAGCCATACACTTAAGATGAATTACAAATGCTGCAATGAGTAAAAATAGCTACCTTTAGAACTTCTTTCTACTCTCTCAGTTAAAAATGGAACTAAAGGGAACAACAGTATGTGAGCAGGATAAGATTTCCTACAATTAAAAAAAAAGAATCCCTGCAATCAAGAAATACAGAAGGAAGCTACACTGAAATGAGTCTGCAGAGATGGACGAATGTATATTCAAAGTTTTTGGTTGCTGCAAGGTGGCAGCCTCAAATATCGTACCAAATATAAATGACTTGTAAATCAACCACTCATGATTAAAAAACTATCCCTAAAAAGGTTATCAATAAATAAGCTTGGAGGGAGAGAAAAAAATTTGGGGGTGGTTTCAGTTTACCAGCAATCACTTAAGTGATACAGCAGTCTGAATTTAACAACACAGACCTTGAATCTGGGTTGAGTTAAGCAGTAACAACAGGTGATTAAGTGCAGTGAAGAAGTCTGAAGGGGGCGCACCTGGGTGGCTCAGGTTAAGCCTCTAACTCTTGACTTCGGCTCATGGCTCAGGTTAAGCCTCTAACTCTTGACTTCGGCTCATGTCATCTCATGGTTTGTGAGTTGAAGCTTTGCATTGGGCTCCGTGCTGACAGTGCAGAGCCTGCTTGGGATTCTCTCTCCCTCTGCCTCTCTGCCCTTCCCTCATGCATGTTCTCTCTCTCTCTCTCAAAAAAAAAAAAAAGTCTGAAGAAGTGCTATGGTATGGTTGTTATAAAGATGGCTTCTGGTGCCAAACCACCTCACAATCCCCACTCTCTTTCTCGCCGCATAACATTAAGCAAGTCACCTCTGTGTCTCAGTCTTCCCATCCGTGAAGGAAATTCAATAACAATACCTACCTCACAGGCGGATGGTGATTAAGTCAATGCTTAGCAGACTCTCAGTATAATGTGTACTAAGTGCTCAATAAATATTAGTCACAAACAAGAATTTAAAAAATGATTTCAGGGTCCTTTGGGGGGGGAGGGGAGAAATGCTTTACCTGCAAGTAAGCGAGAAACTGGGAGGTGAATGCTAACTTTTTCTTGGGAAACACAGTATCTGATAGTTTCCACTGAATGTCCACAAATGCTTAACGTGATTGGCTGTTCACCATCAGTGAAACCACCATGACACTGCATCAATACAGCAAGGCATTTCTTGTAAGCTTCAATTAACACTTTTTCCTAAAAAAGAGGGTTTTCTGTAAGTTATTCAAAAGGCTGGGTTTCTACAACATTGAATAAGCACCTCAAATTCGACGAAGAGTAAGTACGTAAGTACCTCAAATATCAATATAGGCAACACCAAATTCAATCTTCCCTCCCCCAACTCTCCCTCTTCCAGTGCCCTGTCTCAGTGAATGACATCTTCATACAGCTGTGGAAATCTAGAAGTTATTCCAATACTCTCCTTTCCCTCATTTCCCACTGTCCAATCTATTCCCAAACCAGCAATTTCACCTTCTAAATTTCTCTCAAACCTGGCCACTGATCACCTCCAGTAACTCAAAGGAAAGCCAACCATCTATTAAATCTATTTTTGCCCTCCTCCATCTATTCTCCACACAGAATAACTTTAAAAAACATGTAAACTGGGTTATGTCACTTTTTCTGCTTGGTAGCCGCTAGTGGCATCTCAATTTATTAGAATAAAACCCAAATTTCTTTCCAAGGCCCTGCGAAGTCAGGCACCTGTCCACTTTTCTACCTTCAACCTCTGTGCTCCAACCTGAGCCTTCTCATAGCTTCTGGACCAACCATACTCTTTCTCATCACAGAGCATGATGCAGCTGTCTCTCAGCCAGGAATATGTTTTACTCTTTGACCAGTTAACTCTGACACATAGTTCAGATCTCACAGAAGTCTTCTCTTACCTCTCAACTTACACAGGCTCTCATCTAGACTTTATAGCCAAAGGAAAGCAAAATAATTTTAAGACAGGACAAATGTAACAATTGTAAAGCTTTACTTTTGGATAAATTTCTAAACTCTTTTTATATGCTCAAAATCTAGATGGGATTATAGAAAAAATTAAGATAGTAACATAAGAGAAGAGAGAGAGTGGATTATTTCTTCCTCTATTTTCCAATTTTTTCCTGAGGATTCAGAATTTTAACTTTTATGGAATTTATAGGTAAGAGGAAAATATGCTGTTTTATGAGTTAAGTATCACTACTACCCTCTCCAGATCTCCTCAGAATTTACTGAGGAATTTATTTCCCCCCCTCCATTTATCGCCTTACCCCCTACCCCTAGAGGAAACTCACGTCTAAAGCACACCAGTCTTGCATCATTGAAATGACATGTGTTAATTTCATTTGTAGTGTGAAGGCTGCCTCCCACTCTGGTTCCATTTCAATATGCTGTCCTACTTGACGTGTAATTGGGTCCATCCCCTTAAAGGAAGCAAAAAGATTTAAAATGGATTAAAATTATATTTGTTCTCTTACATGGGCACTTAAGAAATAATATAGAAGAAATATATATTGATTACAAAAACATACAAAATAGAAGTTTTAACAAGAATAAGTAGTGTAAGTCCAACTCTAAATTACATATTTATATAACAGTCTCTAAAATATAAATTAAAAATCCCAGTATAAAACAAATTATTTGAGGCAATTTTTTTTATGTTTTAAACAATAAAATGTATATTTCACTGCAACAATCCTTCAAATTATTTTTAACCCTATCATCTACAGACCAAACTATTAGAAGAAATTGGATAGGCTTTTAAAATGTTACTGAATTTATAAATATATTTTACAATATACTGCAACAAAATTTTTATACTTATTCTGAATCTGCAACTAAAATTTCTCAGACACTAAAAGAAAGCAAAACATGGGGTGCCTGAGTGGCTCAGTTGGTTAAGTGTCCAACTTCGGCTCAGTTTTGAGCCCTGCATCGGGCTCTGCACTGACAGCTCAGAGCCTGGAGCCTGCTTTGGATTCTGTGTCTCCCTCTCTCTCTGCCCCTCCCCTGCTTGAGCTCTGTCTCTCTCTCTCTCTCTCTCTCTCTTTCTCTCTCTCTCTCTCAAAAATAAACATTAAAAAAAAAGAAAGAAAAAAAAGCAAAACGAAAACAAAAGAAAAACAGAAAGTAAAATATTATTTCATACGAATATACATTTTTGAAAGAATCTTAATTAAGAACATAATTTTTTAGGGGCTCCTGGGGGGCTCAGCCAGTTAAGTGTCCAACTTTGGCTCAGGTCATGATCTCGCGCTTCATGAGTTGAAGCTCTGTGTTGGGCTCTGTGCTGACAGATCAAACCTGGAGCTTGCTTCAGATTCTGTGTGTCTCTCTCTCTGCCCCTCCCCAACTTGTGCTCTGTCTCTGTCTCTCAAAAATAAATAAAAACATTAAAAAATTAAAAAAAAAGAATATCATTTTTTAGAACCTAGCCTAACTACTCTTGGTGTGTCAGAACTGATTAAATAACAGAAAATAGAGGATACTAAAGTATTTAAAATGACCAAAGTGGGGGCGCCTGGGTGGCTCAAGTCGGTTGAGCGCCTGACTTCAGCTCAGGTCATGATCTCACACTCCATGAGTTCGAGCCCCACATCGGGCTCTGTGCTGACAGCTCAGAGCCTGGAGCCTGCTTTGGATTCTGTGTCTCCCTCTCTCTCTGCCCCTCCCCTGCTCATACTCTGTCTCTGTCTCAAAAATAAATAAAAACATTTAAAAAATAAATAAAATGACCAAAGTAGATATTGTTTCTACAGATATAAGAAAAAACACAGAAGTATTATAATAAACTAAACATCATGAACCACCACCCAACACAGAAACTAGAATGTCTTCCAAAAATGATCAGTCAATTTTGCTATTTCTTGCTTACGAAAGCTGGATAGCTATTAAAAGAATCATAACGGTGCAGCTCAGATATTGTGGGATATCATCTACCTTCTTACAGTTAAAACTGGTTAAATACACCAGTTGGCTTCTGTTTCTAGATTCTGTTCTGTATATGGGGGTGTTTCCAAAGAAGAGAATTAAACATAGGGGAATAAGATCTATACTGTATTATACAAATATCACATCAAGGAGAGAAAAAGAAATATGGAAACATTAAAACTAAAAAATCAAACATTATAGTTTCTTAAATAATTAACTTGACAATGCTTCCACATAAGCCTAATATTAAAAAGATTGTAATTGTAAAATTGTAGAATATTGTAATTGTAAAATTACAATCCCCAAAGAGAATGTTAATGGTAACCAAAAAAAAAAAAAAAAAAAAAAAAAAAAAAAAAAAAAAAAAAACCAACACAGCAGATGCCAGAACTTCTGCTGGGATCTCATTCATTCTACACCTTGCTAAGAGTTTCTAATTAAAGAGGAGCTTCTTGGTCCAAATTGTAGTCACCCAAATTATTCTTTTAGAAATGTGTCCCAAATGAAAAGAATATAAAAAGATGTTCAGGTCAATGAACCAAAAAAAAAAAAAAAAGAAAGAAAGAAAAGTGTTTCCTTTTATTTTTGAAAAATTTTTTTAGAGATTATTTATTTTGAGAGAGAGAGGCAGAGAGAGAATCCTAAGCAGGCTTCATACTATCAGTGAGGAGCCTGATGTGGGGCTTGAACTCATGAACCATGAGATCATGACCTGAGCCAAAGTCAGACGCTTGATCAGCTGAGACACCCAGGTGCCCCCAGTGTTTCCCTTTAAAATGTGTCAGTTTATACATACCTGCATACATTTGAGTAATTCCAAAAAGGCATCAAATCCTTCTAGGAACTTCTGCCTCAGGTCATCTGACCATTCAGTTGGTTTGCTAATTAACACATACCTGAACAAGATAAAAATAGCAATGAATATATGGGTAAACACTGACATTTTATAAATTGCAAGTGGTTGGATAATTCAACAAAAGCTTACTTGAGATCTAAAATAAGGCTCTGAACTCTCCTAAACTTGAAGGCTTGTAAAGCAGTATATCGTTCAAACTGAAATCTGCCCTGGGCATCTCGATGTCTCAAATGGTCCATAAAAGTCTTAATGATAATGGTCATTAGGTTTTCCTCTGTGATGAGCATCCGAGCCTAGGACGAAGTATATCAGAGTACATGGTAATCAAAACCCATTTACTAGAAATCTAAAAAAAAGTCACCAATATTGGTTAGCTCTTTGAAGTTTAAACCTTTTTCAGTGCAAACATATAATATCATAAATGCATTACTGTGTATTTCTAAATAACAATTACTTACTCCAATTGCCATGTGTATGAAGCAACAATTATATCACGGAGAAAGATGCCAGAATGTTAGGAGACATATCCATGGCTCATTATTCAAAGACAACTCGGGGTGAGGGGGTCTGAACCAGGCTGCAAATTTTCCTTAACTGAGACATTTAGATACCTATAATGGTATGGTATAATTATTCTAGGATCCAGAGGTTCATATCACAGATTCTGTAGAACTCAGTATGAAACTATATTTCTTCTTAATCTCCTTTTTAAAATTTATTTTTGTTCTTGTTTCTATGTATAGATATACATATCTATGTATTTTTGAGTAAGCAAATACATTTAAATGATACACACACACACACACACACACACACACACACACACACACACACACACAGATAAAAGTCTCCTAGCTCCCAAGGTCCCCCTTGCAAAGGCAGTCTCTGTTAGTTTTCCTGCATATTCTTCTAGAGATGGTGCATGTGTATATACTACATACATATATGCATATACACACACATATATACATTTATACTATATGGGTTAGATGTTACTAAGTAGATAGAAGTATGCACATATTTAATTACATCTATCTTTCCCCCTCAAAAGACAGCATATTATAAACACTGTTCCGCACTTGTTTTTTCACTTCATATATTTTAGAGATTGTCCCATATCAGTTCATATAAATTCCCTCATTCTTTTTTTTTTGTCTAATTTTTTAATGTTTATTTTTTAAAGAGACAGAGAGACAGCAAGCAGGGGAGGGGCATAAGGAGAGGGAGACACAGAATATGAAGCAGGCTCCAGGCTCTGAGCTGTCAGCATAGAGCCAACGTGGGGCTGAAACTCACGGACTGTGAGATCATGACCTGAGCCGAAGCTGGAGGCTTAACTGACCTGAGCCACCCAGGCGATCCCCCCTCATTCCTTATATCTATCATTAGGTATTCTTTTCTATCATACTTTATTTAACCAGGCAGGCCCTCACCAGTGAGACATGAGACATTAGGGCTTTTTCTAGTCCTATGCTATTTATTACAAAAGATGTTGCAACAAATATCAACTGTGTACCACTGGAAGGATGTATGAATAGTATAATTTCTTAGAAGTGGATTACTGGGTTAAAGTGTATGTACATTATAAATTTTGACTGATACCAACAAATTGTTTCCACAAAGAAGCTCACCAATTTATATGTCCATCTACAGTGTGTACATTTCCTCTCATGCCTTCAATAACACAACTTCAAACATTAAAAAAAATTTTTATTTTCTTAAAAAAAATATTTTTGAGAGACACAGAGTGTGAGTGGGGGAGGGGCAGAGAGAGAGGGAGACACCGATCCAAAGCAGGCTCCAGGCTCTGAGCTGTCAGCAGAGAGCCCGATGTGGGGCTCGAACTCATGGAGTGTGAGATCATGACCTGAGCTGAAGTCGGACACTTAACCGACTGAGCCACCCAGGTGCCCCAGTAAGTAGTTTTAAATAAAAATAAAGGCAGACAGAGAGAGAGAATCCCAAGCAGGCTTCGCGATGTCCATGTAGAGCTGGATGAGGGGCTCGAACTCCTGAACTGTGAGATCATGACCTAAGCTGAGATCGAGTCGGATGCTTCACCGACTGAGCCACCCAGGTGCCCCCAGAAGATCTAGTATTATTTGAATGCCTCATTATTACTCTTCCACAATGGATCATACTTTTCTAGACTAACTAGGTTCAAGTTATTATTGGTGCTGGGGGACTATATAACTAGGTCTCTCATTAAGCATTTAACAATGTAGAAAGTTGCACCAAAAAGTAGGACAAAAAAGTACAGAAGACAGAAGTCTAAGAATATAGTAAAGTTGTGTTCTCAATGTAAAGGTTAAGTTCTGAGGTCATCAGATAAAGAGAAAATCTATAAAGTTAAATATTCCTTTGAAAAACTCAAAAGTCATCATCACGTTGCCAAGAGTTAGGGTCTAAGAACCTCAAAAGTCAACAGGATTAACTTCTGTTCAGTTTCCTACACAGTAAAGACAAAAGTCCAGCTTGAAAAAGAGAAGGTACTGATAGGTTAAGATAAAAGGATATTCTTTGTTGGTTTTTTGTTTGCTCCATTAGGGGATTTGGAAACACTTAAATTTCACTGACTTACAAAAACTCTGTAGAGCTTGCTGGTAAGATTTATAACCAAAAATTGATGGAAGTTTGGTAGAGACAATTTAATATTCATGGAGTGTGTATCTCACCAACAAAGGCATTTATTTAGCATTTTCAGTTTCAGATGAATGTTAAAAAGAGTTTATCCAGCGCATAATTTTGGATTGGATTCTAACTGTCGTGTGTGCCAAATTAAAAAAAAATCAATTAAGGCAGCTAGCCCATTAGTACTGTCCCATTAAAATAGGGGAGTTATGGGGCACCTGGGTGGCTCAGTTGGTTAAGTGTCCGACTTTGGCTCAGGTCATGATCTTGTGGTTCATGAGTTTGAACCCCGTGTTGGCTCTGTGCTGACAGCTCAGAGCCTGGAGCCTGGAGCCTGGAGCCTGCTTTGGATTCTGTGTCTCCCTCTCTCTCTCTCTGTGCCTCCCCTGCTTGTGCTCTCGCTGTCTCTCAAAAATAAATAAACATTAAAAGAAAAATTTAACAGATGAAACAAAATGGGAGTTATTCAGGCATTTCTATTTCTAAAAAGAAAACTTCAGAAAGCATATTTTCCAAGGTTCCAACAGAAAAGAAGGACAAATAGTTGGTGCTTGGCTTTATCACCTCATGCCTAGATTGTTGCTAACCTTTCAAGGTAATTTTTAACATTAAATATCTAACATTATTATACAGTTCCAGTACTGCTTACCACTCACCCTAAAACACTGCTTGATTTTTATATGCCTACAATTCACTTTGCTTTAAAATATATTACTGCTACTTACCTTAACTACAGTTTTATTCATTTTATGTAGTTTATATTCAATTTTGTGTTGTAAGGCTCATTACATATCTAACAGCATATTCAAAATGGGCCAACATTCCCCCTAAGACTCTGCAAAACTTTACTGAATAATAATGGCCCGTGCACACACTTTTAATTAAACTAAATATGATAGAGCATACAGGGGTAATGCTGACTATAAATCAGGGTACATTTGATCAAAACAAGTTAGAACAAGTAAGATAGTCTTGTCACTTGAATTAGTACTGGCTCTTGAGCAAACTATTTAAAAATGAAGACTGAATTTTCAGTTAACCCAAAAGACCAATAAATGGGATTCTATCACTCATATGAAACATTTCACTAATATCTAGGGCAAGTGGTTTTTAAGCAGGGATATGCATATGAATTACTAATGGTGCTTTTTCAAGAAACTATTACATGCATTCTTCCAGTCATGATGGGATAAGCTTGAGGCGGACCAACACTTCCACCAAGAACAACCAGAAAAGATCAACTAGAATAAAAAGTCTGAAATCATTAGAGACCCCCTGAGGCCACAAGGGTTCAAGGGGATAAAGCCTTCGAGAAGGGGAGCGGCACAGGGAGGTGAGCCAACATCCTGCAGCTGCTTTTCCCTCAGCATCTCCCTCTTCTGGGAGTGTGGCAAAATGGGACTGAAGATCCCAGGAAAGAGTCTGCCAGAGCTGCTAATAATGGGGAGAAGACCCTGAGATTTTAGCTGTCCCATGGTGTGAGGAGCCCAGGATTCTAGCAAGAACACAAGGGTGGGAATGGAGTCCAACTTTCTTCCAGTTTTCCCCTTAAGACATTTGCAAAATTCTGAAGCTGTGCAGGACAGAAGTCTAAGGGCAGAAAGTCTAGAAGGGCAAAGGAGTGATGTGGCAGCCTCAGCAAGCTGAGGAAACAAAACTTGAGTTCAGGAGCCTAGAGAGGGGAGGAACTCTAGTGAGCACTCCAGGCTCTAAAGTGGGAGCCCTCCCAGGGCAACGTTGCGGGATGAGGATGGACCAGAAGACAGAGCCTTGCCAAAACAACCTGGAGTCACGGCAATCCCGCAGTGGACTGATGGGCCTCACTCTATCTGCCTCACAGTAAGGGGACTATTCTTGGGAGGAAGATATTACACAGAGTCATAAGATTTTCTAATGAAAACCATCCTGTCGGAAGGCAATGAGAAAGAGAATGGGGCAGAAACCATATGTGAATGACTACAAAATTTCCCAAACCGAGAAAGCCACCGGCCTAGAGATACAGTATCTACAAACTCCAATATCTATAAATATAAAGAAAACCAAACCTACATAAATCATAGCAAGACTGCTGAAACCTAAGACAAAATGCCAATAAAAAGTTATTAAGCATTCCAATTGACTAAAAAAACCAAAAGGGGTAAAATATTACAAAAAAATTAAATCGGAATAGAATACAAATGATCTAGATAATGACATTATAAGACCATGACACAGCTAAGATTTACATGTTCAGAAAATTGAGGAAAAAATGGAGGATTTTACCAGAAAACTGGAATCTTAAAAAAAAAAAAAAAAAGAGTGGATTTTTGCTTCAGGAATCAGGCAAGAGAGAGTAGATGTACTTTTCTCTAGTCCTCCCACTAAGTACACCATGTCCAAAATTCTGGACATCATATGCAAAAGACCACCACAAGATTCAGAATGGTGGCCAGAAGAAGGCAGACTGGCTAGGGACCTCAGAGACCTCAAGAAAAGACACAGCAGAGAGATCTAAGAAGCTGGCAACCTGAAAATGCCAATGGGCACAGGCTTTTTTTAAAAAGCCCCAATAAAAGCCTGCTCTGTCAGCCACAGGAAAAAAGTAACTCAGCAGGACAGAAAACTTTCCGACAATAACCCCTCCACTCTAGCCAACTACTACGGAAAAAACTGTAGCTCTATCCCCATCTACACCAGCAAAGGCTGAATGGTGAAGTCCAGACTTCCACTCTTCAGGGGCTGAAATACGGTACCTGCTTGCAATATCAGGGGTGCACGTCCTAACTTCAAGGGCAGTGCTACTGAAAGCTACTCCGTGGACCAGTGGCCTGCCAACTGCTTGCTGCCAGTTGTGAAAAGAAGGCAAATCAACTACTTGTAACAGTTTAATTTAGCTGACATTTGTTTCTCACAGCAGGAGTTTTGCTGAGAGCAACAGTGTGTTGGTTCACATTCTGGTCCAAACCTTTTATCCTGTCATTACTGACACTTTGAGTAAAACTGCTGTTGAGTCACCCTTAAGAGAATACTAAGTGAATGTACAACTAACAAGTTAATAGGGGGGAAAAGAAATAACAATTATTTAATCTAAAAGAAGGTAAGAGAGAAGGGGAAAACACAAAACAGGTGGGTTCAAACAGGAAAAAAAAAAACACAAGATGGCAAATACAAAGCCAAATACACCAGTAATTACATTAAATGGGCAGTAACCTGCTTACATCATTAGGAGTGATGTAATTTGTTGGATAAACAACAAATCCGAAATACATGCTTTTAAAAAATGATACAAGTTTAATTTAAGGGCACATAAAACTTAAAAATGTAACAATGGAGAAGACATACAATACAAACACTAACCAAAAAAAAAAAAAGGAGTTGTTGCTATAATATTAGATAAATTACTCCAAGGAAACAAAATTTGAAAGTATTGGAGCGCCTGGGTGGCTCAGTTGGTTAAGCGTCCGACTTCACCTCAGGTCATGATCTCATGGTTTGTGAGTTCAAGCCCCATGTCGGGCTCTGTGCTGAGAGCTCAGAGCCTGGAGCCTGCTTCAGATTCTGTGTCTCCCTCTCTCTCTCTATCTCTGCCCCTCCACTGCTCACACTCTGTCTCTCTCTCTCTCAAAAATAAATAAACATTAAAAAAAACCAAAACAAAAAACAAAAAGAGAAAGACAAATCCAACAATCACTGTGGGAGACTTATAGCCCATCTTATAGATGCTTCAATAGTTGACGGAACAAACAGACAGAAAATTAGTATGTATATAAAAGATTTACAAAAAGAAAAAAACAAAAAAAAAGATTTACACAATGAAAATGAACACACTTGACCTAAGTGACATATAGAAACACTGCACCCAATGATAAAGGAGAATATACATTATTTTCAAGTCCACATTGGACATTTACCAAAAATGAAAAAATTCTGGGCCACAAAGCTACACTCAACAGAGGACTGAAATCAGAGCATGTTCTCTGATCACAGTGAAATTAAGCTAGAATTCATAACAAAATAATTAGAAAATGCCCAAGTGTTTTAAAATTTAGCAATATATTTCTAAGACATTTAATCACGAAGAAAAAATGGGTCAAGAAAGAGATCACTAAGGAACTCAGTGAAGTTTTTGAACTGTATAATAAAAATAGGACATAACAAAACTATGAAATACAGCTTACATTGTGCTTAGATAGAAACTTAAGCCTTATATCAGCAAAGAAAGGCTGAAAGTCAATGACTTAAACATCTATCTCAAGAAATTACAGAAAGAATGGCAGTCTACCATGTGGTGAATAAAAGCAGGAATCTTTCTCATTCTTAATCTCAGGGGGAAAGCTTTAAATACCATTAAGTACAATGTTTGCTTTAGGTTTCTGTTTTTTGTTTTGTTCTTAGGTACTCTATTAAAAGTTTTCTCTCATTCCTACTTTGCTATGAGGTATTTTTGTTTTAAATTATGAATGAATGTTGAATTTTTATGAATTCCGGGAAAGCATTTGATACAATTTTTTTCTTTTCATGTTAATAATGCCAGCTGATTTCCCCTCCAAATGCTATACTGCTCTTGCATTAAGGAAAAAGACCAAATGGGGTTGTGATGTATTATCCTTTTTCTATAATGCTTGATTTGATTTATGCAACATCATATGTGAGAGAGATTAGACGGTAATTTCCTTCTTTTTTAATTTTTTTTTAATTTTTGAGAGAGAGAGAGCGAGCAGGGGAGGGGCAGAGAGAGAGGGAGACACAGAATCTGAAGCAGGCTCCAGGCTCGAGCCTAAGTGGGGCTCAAACTCATGAACCGGAACCGTGAGATCATGACCTGAGCTGAAGTCAGATGCTCAACCGACTGAGCCAGTCAGGTGCCCCAGTAATTTTCTTTTCTTGTAATGAATGCCCTGTTGAGTTTTGGTATCAAGATTACAGAAAACTCAATTAAACTGGCCAGTATATTCTCCTTCTCTGTTTTCTGGAAAAATTTATGTAAGACCAGTGTTATTTCTTTCTCAAACGTTTGGAAGAATTCTCCAGTGTAGCCATTTGGGCCCGGAGACTTCTTTGTGAGAAAATTTTTATTATAACTAAAGATTCTGTTTCTTGTTTCTCTTTTAATAACCTGTGGATTTTCTTAGGAATCTGTTCATTTCATCCAAATTTCCAAATATATTAATTTAAGTTGGTCCCAATATTGCCTTCTTTTCTCCTTAATATCTGTAAAAATCTGTTTTTTTTTTTTAATCGGTGATTTTTTTGTAGTCCTTTTTAAAATTAAATTTTTTGGGGCGCCTGGGTGGCTCAGTCGGTTAAGCGTCCGACTTCAGCTCAGGTCACGATCTCGCGGTCCGTGAGTTCAAGCCCCACGTCGGGCTCTGGGCTGATGGCTCAGAGCCTGGATCCTGCTTCCGATTCTGTGTCTCCCTCTCTCTCTGCCCCTCCCCCGTTCATGCTCTGTCTCTCTCTGTCCCAAAAATAAATAAACGTAAAAAATAAAAAAAAAAATTAAATTAAATTCTTCTACTTTTCCTATTAGACTTTCTAGAAATCTATTCCTTTTCTTTGGTCTTTTTTTTTTTTTTAACGTTTATTTTTGAGACAGAGAGAGAGCATGAACGGGGGAGGGTTAGAGAGAGGGAGACACAGAATCCGAAGCAGGCTCCAGACTCTGAGCTGTCAGCACAGAGCCCAACGTGGAGCTCGAACTCACGGACCGTGAGATCATGACCTGAGCTGAAGTCGGACGCTCAAGCAACTGAGCCACTCAGGCGCCCTTCTTTGGTCTTTTCAAAGAACCAACTTTTCTGGTTGTATTGATTTTTCTCATGTATATTTGCTTTGTTTTATTAATTTCTGCTCTTTATTATTTGCCTTCTTCTACTTTCTTCAGGCAAAAGACCTAAGCTCTTGCAATGGTCTTACCCACTGCATCTTCACCCCTATCCCTAAACTCAGTGAGGTCACTGACCATTCATTTATCTAGCAACTCTGGCCTGTTTGGGGTTCCTCCTTCCAAAATGCCAAGTGCACATTCATCTCAGATGAATTCATCTTCCACCAGTTAGCCACACGACTCATCTCCCACTTCCTTCAGTTTCCTGTTCAAAAACCACTTCTCTGAGCGGCCTTCTGATATGTATAAAATATGAGCACCCCGCCCCCGCACTGTCACTCTCGATCCCCTTAACCTGCTTTTCTACTTCATAGCACTTACCAACGCTTGATTTATAAACAGTATGCAAATGTTTGTGTATCTGTTCCTTCTCAGCCTATAAATTCCGTGGTAACAGGGACTTTTGTCTGCTTTGTTTACTGCAATGCTTACCTCCAGGGCCCAAAACAGTACCTACTCAATAAAGGTGCTAAATAAATGAGCTCTGAGTAAATGAACACATACACTATTTTTTTCTAGTGTTTCTAAGTAAAGGAATCACACAAGAAGTAAAAATTAAAAGTTGAAATATTAGAAGGAACAAAAATTACTTGTAGATTATTAGAAATCCCAAAGAATCAGCACAAAATGTTAGAAGAAATGTTAATAAGAGGGCCAGATACAAGATGAATCTACAAATATCAGTACTTTTTCTACATACAAGCCATAGCCAAATTAAAAATGTGTATGACCTAACAAGAGAACAATAAAGTTTGTACTAAGAGCATAAAATAAAACCTCACACATGAGGACAAATTATGTTCCTGGATGGAGATATTTAATATTGCAAAGATATCAGCTCTTCGCAAAGAATCTATAAATACAATACCTTTCCAATCAAAATCCTAATGTGTCTTTCTTTTTCGGGGCGGTGGGGGAAGGAAGAATTGACAAACTGATTTTAGTTCATCTTTAATACTAAAGGATTTAGCTCTAGAAGATATCAAAATAGAATATTAAGCTAAAATTATTAAAACTGGGTTCTGACATGGAAATAGACAAAAAGATCAACGGAGGAAACATCTGGATACACATGGGATTATCTCAGGGGCTTCTCAAACATCCCTGACTAAAATGAAAGCATCACTCTTTCTCTTCATAAATCCTACTCATTCTCCAACCCCCCCTGTGCAAGTGGCACAACACTTATTGGGCTGCAAGTTACAAACCTGGGAATCATCTTTACACTTTCCCTTGAATCTAACAACCAATCACCAACTGACCCCTCAAACCCAAGTCTGGCCGGTCCTATAGATTTTACTACCTAAATCTCTCTCACCACTCATATCTGCTGCCACGATCCCAGCTCAAGTTGCCACCAACTCTGGTCTGGATCATTGCATCAGGTTCTAATGAGGTTCCCCACACTCGCTTTTACCCGCCGGTCAATCTGTTCTCCAAATTACAAACAGCATGATCTTTTAAAAAATCACAAACGTGATGATGTAAATGTTACCACTTAAAACTCTTCACTGCCTTCCCATAGTCTTCAAATAAAAACCAAAATCTTTAATTTGGCCTATAATATCTCATTAGTGGATAAACAGACTTCAGATAGCTTCAACTGTACTAAATGAACATAAAGGTAATTTGGGGGGAAAAATGCTCATTAAAGACAAATAAACAAAAAAAACTGGAAAAGGTACCTGGTTAGAACCACACAGTACTCTTAATTCTATACGATCTGGCACCCACCACCTTCATTTCTGGTCACATTTTTTTCCATGTTCAAGAATCTTCAACTGTGCTGGCTTTCCTTCTGTTTCCTGTATAGGAACTTTCCTACCTCACCAGACTTTCTCAAGTGCTGGTTCCTTTAAATGAACTTTCCTTCATGACTCCACATAAAGGTGCCTTACCTATAGAATCTGTCTCTGAACTTTGGGAAAAGGTCAGATCTATTATTCTCTCTCAAAACAACCAAATTATGTTTTAAAATTTTATTTATTTTTTAATGTTTATTTTTATTTTTTGAGAGAGAGCGAGTGGGGGAGGGGTAAGGAAAGAGGGGGACAGGATCCAAAACGGGTTCTGCACTGACAGCAGTGAGCCTACACAGGGCTTGAACTCGTGAACTGTGAGCTCACGATCTGAGCCACACAGGCACCCCAAAACAACCAAATTCTTGAGTTTTCATTATAATTTTAATTAATGAATTCTGTGAGTCTTTCCCATTATTTTAAGTTCCATGAGGCCAAGGACAGCATCAGTTTTTGTTCACTATGGTGTTCCCAAAGCCTAGAACTGTGCCTGATAAATCATGGATGCTCAATACACTTTTGTTAAGTAAATGAAATATGAATTTTAATTTCTGTATAGCACTAAAACATAGTGATGCCTTCCTGAGCAACTAGTGAAACTTAGTACAAGACCACCCACAGTCATTGTAATTCAGTTGCCTTAGCTATCCTTTCCCTTACGGGGATGGGGGAGGGAGCTTCTCAAAATGTGAGTTTGTATACAATATGCTGTTTCTAATGGATGCATGTGTTAAACCACTCAGTTTAATTTTTAACTCATCCGTTCAAAACCTCAGGGAAGTAGTATGAGAAAGTAGAGAGATTAAGCTTAAATGATTTCTTCTCTTTAGATTACATACTGAAGGATATGTTCTAAAATGGGTGAAGGTGCCTAACGTCCTATCATCCACTAATAAAATATTATTCTATTCAGGAATATACAGATCTTCATTCTCTATTATTTTAAGGCTTTACTTCTGTCAATGGAAAACAAGAAAGTTCTTCTTAATCTTTTCGTACTTACAAGTGAAGGAACCGTGAATATCTGAACCGAGAGGTCTGCGATTGAAAACTCTCTGTCGTGGTCATCTGTCACATAATCACTCTGCAAACGCTCATAGTTCTATTAAGAAGGCAAAAAAAGGCAAGGAGTGCCAGCTATCAGTTACAAAGAAAAGGCAAGCACTACTCACCAGAGTAGGTGCAGTGAAGAACTGGACAGACAGAGCAGTCACGGACACTGCTCGCTCGTGATCATCCTCCATAAAATCTCTCTGCAACTGCTGGTAATTCTAAACAACAAGGGGGAGATTCACCTCTAATCCACATTGACCAAATGTTTAAGGATTATAATGAAAAGTCAGTGCTGGAGGAATCAATTAAGATAACACTGCTATGAGAATGATAACTGAAATGACTTCTACCAATTAAATTTTGTATAAATACCGGTTCACTATACAATCTTCTCACACACAATGGAAATTTATGAGCTCAAATAGGAGCAATAGCTTCTAAAATGCTGGGATGTTATTGCATACTGGCAGGGCTAAACTACAGCAGCGTTACATGAAACCAGACTTTTCTTTCTTATGGATGTATATCAGAATCACCTGATGGCTCTTTCAAAGGACACATGCTTAGACACCATTCTTGGTGAATCTGCTTTTCAGCAAGTTTAAGAATGATACACAAATATATATATATATATATATATATATATATATATATATATATATATATATTTTTTTTTTTTTTTTTTTTTTTTTTTTTTTTTTTGAAAGAGCTCCCCAAATGATCCTCATATGCTTCCTTAAGAATTCCTAATTCAGGTGAAAACAAAAAAACAAGCACATACTATGGAAAGGGAGAACATACTTCAACAATATCAACAACCAAGAGTTGACGGTTCTTCTTCTTTTTTTTTAAGTTTTATTTATTTTAAGTAATCTCCACACCCAACATAGGGCTCCAGCACATGACCCTGAGATAGTCACATGCTCTTCTGATTGAGCCAGCCAGGAACTCCAAGAATTCATGATTCTTAAAATCACATCCATATATCCATGCCATTTCAGCTAAGATGATCTTTTCCTTATACAAATCTCAATGAGAATAATACCATAATTCGCCACGGCATAAGTTTAAATTCTTCATTTATCATTTTAGATCATACACATTTCACAGTTGGATATTTGTATTATCGCGGCAGGTGATGAACAAGAAAAGTCTTACAGCTAGAATTTTACTCTATTGATAAAAGATAAAAAGATCACTTACAAAGTTTCTTAGGATTTAAAATCAACAAGCAACATATTATTATTAGTTGCTAATATTACAAAGCCTGGATATAATCACAGGTTATATTTATTCCATATATAACCTATTTTGTTAAATTTCAAAACTGAGAAACTACTTACCTTTGCAAATCGAACAGCAAACAGTTTCTTATATTTCAAATCCATAAGTAGACTGCTCATGAACAACTGATGATACACACTCCTAGCACCTTTTATGAAAAGAGCAGATGTAAAATAAGGATATATCAAACAAACCAAAAATTACATTTCCAAAGTATTTATGTGAACAATTGTTTTTTAAGTCTCAAGGGCAAAACTGTACATGTTATTCAGTATAAAATATTTGCAATCTACTTTTTTTTTTAATGTTTATTTATTAATTGGGGGGGACAGAGCAGAGAGAGACAGAGAGAGAGAGAGAATCCCAAGCAGGCTCTGTGCTATCAATACAGCGTCCGGCACAGGGCTTTATCTCATGAACCATGAGATCATGACCTGAGCTGAAATCCAGAGTTAGATGCTCAACTGACTGAGCCACCCAGGCACCCTGCAATCTGCTTCTCAAAAAATTGGTTTTTCTGAAAATGGTTTTCTTTTTTCTTTTTTTTTTTAATTTTTTTTTTTCCAACGTTTTTTATTTATTTTTTTGGGACAGAGAGAGACAGAGCATGAACGGGGGAGGGTCAGAGAGAGAGGGAGACACAGAATCGGAAACAGGCTCCAGGCTCCGAGCCATCAGCCCAGAGCCTGACGCGGGGCTCGAACTCACGGACCGTGAGATCGTGACCTGGCTGAAGTCGGACGCTTAACCGACTGCGCCACCCAGGCACCCCTAAAAATGGTTTTCTAACAAAATATAAAGGTTATTTAATTTAGGTCTTAGACTCCAAAATCTGTTTTTGTTTCTTCCAGAGAACAAGACTACATGTACTTATTCTAAAAACCGTAAGTATATTTATTAAATACCTTCCCAAATGAAAAAAAAAAGTTTCCCAATTACCTATTTAAGGTTCCCCTATACCTTGAAAGTAGTTAAAAGACTACCTTTCCACAATTTGGAATCATTAAGCATCAATCTATCCACCAGAGAAGAGTTTTCACCATCTGGCCCTTCTTGTAAACCGACTTGACATAAAATTCGGCGAAGCCCATCTAAAACAGGAAGAAAAGTAGTCATGAAATAGTAACTTTAAGTATTAAAATAAAATGACATTTTAATAGAAATGTTCTAACGAATCTATAGAATTTTACATGTTTACTAAAGGTCAAATTTATTCAGAAAATGTAAATATATTAACTATTTTATTAACATTTTCACAAAAAGGAGGAAAATTCTAAATCCTGCATTATATACCAATTCTTATTCGAGAATACCAAAATATAAGTCTATCAGAAAGTCAACGATCTCTTATGTTGTAAACAATTTAAATACTGTTCTTTAAGGACCTATGCTAATTAAACCAGATTATAGCAAAACTGTTACATCCCATGATAACTGAAGGTAGGTGTAATATAGAATTGTGCTACCATTAAAAAAAAAATGTATAGCCTCTGTACTATATCTGAGTCCATTTATTAGTGTTCTGCAAAATGCTTCCATTCATTAAACAAATGTTCCCTGTGTACCTATGTGTACCTACTATGAAGAGGTCCTGGAAGACAAATTGCTACATCTTCTAAATGCTGAACTTAAAAAAAAAAAAAAAAGTTTTTCAAATATGAACATAAGCATTAACATATAGCCAAAACTTCAATAACCTTTTTGTTTCATACTTTATAATTAAAATTACTGTTTTTAGTCTTCTAGAAGCATGCAAAATAATCAGGTAAAAATGGAGTAATTTTAAAATTTAGTTCCAAAAGTCACTGAATAGAAATTTGTTACAAGGCTAAAAAGAAACACTTACATAAATATTAAATAAAAGATAAAGTCTTTAAATTATTTCAAGTAAATATCTCAAAAAATTTCTTGGCAGAAAATTGCTTCCATGAGACTACTATTCATTACTACTGTAGCACAGAATTTGGCACACAGGTATCCAATAGGAAACACCAAAACTCAAATATACGAGGATAACAAAAATAACTGGAGAGACATTTATTTAAAAGGCAAGCAAACATGGTCTCCTAAATTTCCACACCTCAATATTTTCAACTGTCAGTTCACAATGTGGCAATGTTCTTTTAAGATAAATATTTTAGAAATTCTCTTTATAATAAACCTCAGAATGTCATTTATCCAAACCACCTCTCTTGCCTGAAAAACAGTATGACAAACAGCTTAGATGTATTCCTGTTTTTCTCTTTTGTGTTATATTTTATACGCCAAACTTGTACTTTTGGCATTAGACATGAGAGTTCTTTGTTCTGTTACCACCACGTTAGAAAGATGATTTAATTTGTGGACTGTGGAAAGACAAAGACAGTAAATACAAATCAGTAACTTCAAATTTGCAAGTGTTCAGAGCTGCAAATTATTAGTAACCAAAATCTGGAGGAGTCAAAACAAAAATTTCAACATTAGTGTTGTATCCTCTAAACTGGTAATCATTTAGGTTTTATTTACACTTGTATTCTCCAGCTTGCTCAGTGGAACAGAGTTCCACAGAATGTTGTTTAAAAAAAAAAGTTCTTGTATCAAGTCTGTGAGATTTAGATTTCATTAGCGGACTAATGTCATTTACCACTGTTTAATCCAATATTTCCTGCATTTATTTGAGGACAGAATCCTTTGTATGCATATAAAAAATCCTGTGGATCAAAATATGGGAAATGTGGGTTTTTCTGTGCATAAAGATATTCTGAGATGGTATTTTAAAATGTGAAATTAAAGCAAGAAATTATTTCACTTGATTTTTTTTTCCCAAAATAGTTTTTTTGAACCTACCTGAATATCCAATAATACTTCCCAGCCAAGACAAAAGTTTCAAACCAAAATTCTGATGTGCCACAATAGACGAATGCATAACTTGAACTTTGAGTGGCTTTGTCTGTCTACTGGTATTTCTCTTAAAAAGAAATGGTAGAATGAAAAAACAAACTTAAAAAGGCTATCTTATAGAAAAAAGCTAATATTTTTATTTAATGTAACTACACTCTCATCATTATAGGAGAATTTTTCATGTATGTGTGTAAGAAAAATACCATTTGGCTTGCCTTACTCAGATCCTAATTTTCTAGAAAGAATCTTAGGATTCTTACAACAAAGTAAGAAGTTACAGCTTATGAGTAACCTGAATCTTTGGTCCTATATTTGAAAATCTGCCCCACCATTAGAATTTATTTAAAAGCTTACATTTGTTTTAGGTCTTTAATTTCTTAAATGCAATTACACGTTTATTTAAATAATTTGCTTTACTGCACAGAAGTGATGTTATTGATACTTCAAAAAAAAAAAAACTACAATTTCCAACGTAACTGTTTCTCAGTGTACAGTTCAGAAGTGTTAAGTACATTCACACTGTAGAGTAACCAATCCCCAGAACTCTCTTCATCTTGCAAAACCCAAACTCTATACCTACCAAACTCTAGAGGTATCATATAAACAGAATCATGCAATATTTATCTTTTTGTGACTGGCTTATTTCTCTAAGCATAACGTCCTCAAGGTTCATCCAGGTTGTATGTAGCATGTGTCAGAATCTTCTTCCTTTTTAAGGCTGAATGATATTCTATTGTATGTATATAGATTTTATTTTATCCATTCACCCATCAATAGACACTTGCGTTGCTTCTATCATTTGTCTATTGTGAATGATAATGCTGTTATGAACATAGCTGTGCAAATGTCTCTGAGGCTCTGCTTTCCATTCTTTTGTGTATATATCAGAAGTAAAACTGCTGGATCATATGGTAATTCTATTTTTTTTTAAAGGAACCACCATACAGTTTTCCATAGTGGCTGTACCATTTTACATTCCCACCGGCAGCGTGCACAAGGGTTGTAATTCGTCCATATCCCTACCAACACTTGCGATGTTGTGCTATTGTTTTTGTTTATAACGGCAATCCTAACGGGTTTCAGGTGGTATCTCATCATGGTTTTTATTTGCATTTCCCTAACGATTAGTAATGTTGAGCATGTTTCCGTATGTTTATGGGTAATTTATATACTTTCTTTGAAGAAATGTCTATTTAAGTCTAAAACAATTTTTAATTTTTATTCCCCCTTCTCATTTTTTTGTTTGGAGCATCCTTCTACCCCAACTTCATTCCATCCCCATAACCCACATTAAGACAGTACATCTGGAGAAACGGGAACCCTCTTGCACTGTTGGTGGGAATGCAAACTGGTGCAGCCACTCTGGAAAACAGTGTGGAGGTTCCTTAAAAAATTAAAAATAGATCTACCCTATGACCCAACAATAGCACTGCTAGGAATTTACCCAACGGATACAGGGGTGCTGATGCATAGGGGCACTTGTACCCCAATGTTTATAGCAGCACTCTCAACAATAGCCAAATTATGGGAAGTGTCTAAATGTCCATCAACTGATGAATGGGTAAAGAAATTGTGGTTTATATACACAATGGAATACTACTTGGCAATGAGAAAGAATGAAATCTGGCCTTTTGTAGCAACGTGGATGGAACTGGAGAGTGTTATGCTAAGTGAAATAAGTCATACAGAGAAAGACAGATACCATATGTTTTCACTCTTATGTGGATCCTGAGAAACTTAACAGAAGACCATGGGGGAGGGGAAGTAAAAAAAAAAAAAAAGTTAGAGAGGGAGGGAGTCAAACCATAAGAGACTCTTAAAAACTGAGAACAATCTGAGGGTTAATGGGGGTGGGAGGGAGGCGAGGGTGGGTGATGGGTATTGAGGAGGGCACCTGTTGGGATAAGCACTGGGTATTGTATGGAAACCAATTTGACAATAAATTTCATATTAAAAAAAAAGACAGTACATCTTTGCCTATTTTCTCTATCTCTATATATTATGTATGTATACATTTATAAAGATTTTTATTTGATTTATAAAAATGGGATACTATATATACTCTTGTGCATCTTTGCATTAACTGATTTTTTTTTTTTTGTTAATGACTCATGATATTCTGTGGTGTGGATTTATTCAAACATCCTCTAGAGAAGGGCATTCATATTCCCTTTGTTTCAGTCTTCTGTTGACTCCAAAAAAAGCAGTACTGAACATCTTTGTACACACACTTCTAGTGCTTACATTTCTATGGGATAAATTCCTAGGAAAGGTAACTTTCATAGATGCTACTAGATTATTTTCTTAAAATGCTGTAGCAATTTAGTTTTACACAAGTATTCCTATTCTCTGCATCTGTCAGTAAGATATTTTATAACTCTAATTTCTCCATCCTGATGAGTATGAAATCTCCTTGTCATTTTACTGATTACTAACAAATGAGTCTCTTCATATACACTGACCGCCTAGATTTTCTCTCCTGTGACTGCCTTTTCATATCCTATGTCCAATTTTCTATTTTGTTCCTACTCGATAATCTATGAGTGCTCTGTTTATCCTAAACATTAAATGAAAAAAATTGGTAAAGGGTACGAATAGGAAATTCAAAGAAAACATAAATAAACATAAAGTAAGGTACTCAATAATTAAGGCAATGCAAACTTAATTGATGAGATGCCATTCATACACATTAAATTGGCAAAAGTTAAAAAATCTGACAACATACAGTTTTGACAAAGCTGTGGAGAAATGGGAACTCTCTATACACTGTTGGTGGGAATGTATATTAGTACCACTGTTTTGGAGACTAACTTGGCAAAATCTAATAAAGATGAAAATGCTGATATCCTAACAACTCAGAAATTCCATTTCTTGGTATATACCCTACAGAAACCTTTGCATCTATGCAAGAAGGAGACAAAACAATGTCCATAAAAGGACTGTTAATGATGGGGGCAGGGGGGAATTATCCTAACTGTCCATCAGCAGGAGAACGGAAAAAGTATGGTAAAGTTATCAATGGAACACTTCACAGGTACATGCATCAACACACATAAATGTAGAACCAACACTGAAATGAAAAGTTGCAGTATAATACATCCAGTATGAAGCTTGTTATATAATGTTTAAAGGCCTCCAAATCAATACATATAATGTTGACAGATTTAATAAATGGAAGTATAGAGGCACACACAAGAATGAACAAATGAATTAATGAAAGTACTTATCCCTAGGGTAGGAGAAAAGGGAGCAAGATTAAAGGAATAATACTGGGTACTCTGTATTATTTTATTTACATAAAGTATGAGGAAATGTTGTATAATGTGGGCATACAGGTGTTTACTGTGTCATTTCTGTTTTTATCTGTATATTTAAAATATTTCACAATACACAAAATTATTTTTTAAAAGGACATTTACATAAAATGCATTTACATGAAATAGTTTAAAATAATTCTTACTTTTTAAAAATAAATATAAACATGGGAAATAGTTTTCTTTTAGAGAAATAATACACTAAGTGCTATTATATATGCAGCATACCTTGCTATAAGTTACCAAGAAACAACTTCCCTTGAATTCTAATCTTGGTGCTAAAGGCCAGTTTAAGTCCTAAAAAGTAACGTGACACCCTATCAAAAACAAAACAACAATGAAACACTTTCTAAGATGTCTCTGATAGAGAAATAGGAAGGCAGAAAATATATCTCATGTAAACATTCATTTTCTATATTAATCTTACACAGCTTAAAAAAACTAGATAAAGCAATAATACAATGTTCGAGAAAATATTAAATATGACTTTTGGTTGATGCTGGCTTTACCTTCATGAAAGCAGAAAAATGCGTTCGTAAATGACAAAATACAGAACTAGTTTTAAATAAAAAAAATAATACTGTGGGCATGTTTCTAAATTACTTACCACAATTACTGATTTTGCTTGTTCACAATGCTGGAAATCTCCATATCGAACAGACCTACGTCCCTGGTAAATGAAAAAATTTTAAATTAACATGTAAAAATATTATATTCAGAGTAAAACTGTTCAACCAGTAAACAAATAAACATATTTATGCATATAACAGTTCTGGCCAATTTTAATATTTATAACATTCATTCTATTCAATGATGAAAAGTAAATTAAAATATTTTCCTTCAAAACCATCCTAACATTTTCAAGCCATTAATAAGTATAGTTCCTTAAACAATACGACATTTATTCTTCTAGGCTGCTATACTTTCTATTTTCATAACTGACTATTTCTAATCACTGGGTAGAATGAGGACAACTGTATCTACATTTCCTCCTAAACTTTCTATGGAATAACAGATTACAGTAATACCCAGTATGTATTTGGGCCAATATTAAAATGAAATTAAAAAAATAGACTAGACATATATACCTCTAACTCAATATTCCCAGAATAATTTATCTGTAATGAAAGTTCAATTTATTATCTGACATCAATATAATGAAATTACTTACATCTCGATCTACTGTAGTTGCAAAGCCAATGGCTTCTTTTTGTGTACAGTTAACAGCTTTCTGAAGGGTATAAATAACTTGTTCATAGGTATGCACCTCATCATTAAACAGCATGCAATAGTAGGTATCACTCTTCTCTCTGTGACATAAAACATTAATTATATATTATCTAATTGCATATTCTCTAGCTCCAGGCTGATTTAGTAAGAGCATACTTTGCTCTAGGGAATGTGCTAGGTACTGGGCACATATCTATGGCAAAGTCATCCGCGGTCCCCATGCTCTATGACATTACCATCTGATGGGGAAGATATATATTAGACATGTAATTCTAACTGAACTAGCTTTTATCAAGAAGAACAGAATGCTGCAGTTTGACAAAACAGGTCTGGGACTTCAGAGAAGAACTGCCACAGAAGTCATCTGACGCCTAAAGTCAGAATTGGCTATCAGTGGTTCTCAACTAGAGGCAATTCTCTGTCCCCCACAGAGGACTATTTGGCAATGTCTGGAGACATTTTTTGTTGTCATGACCGGGGCAGGAATGTCACTGGCATCTAGTGTATAAGGGCCAGGGATGCTGCTAAATATTCTACAATCCACTGGGCACCTGATGGGCTCAGTTAGAAGAGCATGTGACTCTTGATCTCAGGGTTGTGAGTTCGAGCCCCATGCTGGGGGTAGAGATTACTAAAAAAATAAATTAATAAAACAAAAAAATTCTACAATGCACTGGACAGCCCTTATAACAAAGAACTAATCTGGTCCTAAATGCCAACAGTTGAGAAACCTGGGCTAGAGGAGGGTGAATGCAAAGGTCCTGAGGTGGCAAAGGGAAGTATTAGGAACTGGAACACAGGGAGGGAGAAGATTAGGTTGGAGAGAGGCAGAAATCTTGAAGACCTTACAATGGAAATTGATTTTGCCATTCTAAGGGCATTGAAGGATTTAAAATAGGAGAGATAGTCAGATTTGTCTTAAAGTTCATTGTGCTACAGTGTGAATGAATCTTAAGGGACAAGAGTAGATATGGCAGTTCAGTTAGGGAGGCCATGTTGCTGAATAACTAATTAATCTGGACTAGGATAGTAGTAATAGAGAGGAACAGAAGTAGAATGTTTTTTTTTTTTTAATGTTTATTTATTTTTGAGACAGAGAGAGACAGAGCATGAACAGGGGAGGGTCAGAGAGAGAGGGAGACACAGAATCTGAAGCAGACTCCAGGCTCTGAGCTGTCAGCACAGAGGCCGACACGGGGCTCGAACTCACGGACCGTGAGATCATGACCTTAGCGGAAGTCGGACGTTTAACCGACTAAGCCACCCAGGCACGCCAGAAGTAGAATGGTTTGATGGAGGAAGAACCAGCTGGACTTGAAATCTAAATGGGTATAGGTGATTCAGGTTTCTGGGTAGTTTACTAACATGGGAAAACATTATAAAAGAAGCAAGTTAGATTCTTTTCCCTTATATATTGGTAGCCTTGAACCTACAATGGAACAAAAAGGTAAAAACAAAACTCTTCTGAGGTGCCTGGGTGGCTCAGTCGGTTAAGTGTCTGACTTCAGCTCAGGTCATGATCTCACAGGTCATTGAGTTCGAGCCTTGCATCAGGCTCTGTGCTGACAGCTCAGAGCCTGGAGCCTGCTTCAGATTTTGTGTCTCCCTCTCTTTCTGCCCCTCCTCTGCTCTCACTGTGTCTATCTTTCTCAAAAATAAATAAACATTAAAAAAAATTAAAAAACAAAACTCTTCTATGCTCTAGGGTCTAAATTTGGGCTTTCGATCAATGGCTCCCAACTTGAAGTACAGGCACATCTTGTTTTATTGTGCTTTACAAATACTGTGGGGTTTTGTTTATTTGTTTTTACAAATTGAAGGTTTGTGGCAACCCTATGTTGAGCAAGCCTATCAATGCCATCTTTCCAACAGCATTTGCTCATGTCCTGTCTCTACATCACATTTTGGTAATTCTTACAATATTTCAAACTTTTTTTTAATCATTACTGTATTTCTTATGGCGATTTGTGATCACTGATCTTTGGTGTTACTATCCTAATTGTTTTGGGGCACTCGGAATCATATTCACATAAGATTGAAAACTTAATTGATAAATGTTGTGTGTGTTCTTACTGCTCCACCCACCAGCTGTTTCCCCGTCTGTCTTCCTCTCCTGGGGCCTCCCTGTTCCCTGAGACACAATATTGAAAGTAGGCCAATTAATAACCCTATAATGGCCTCTAAGTGTTCAACTGAAAAAAGAGTCAGTTGATGTGGCGAACTTTATTGCAGTGGTCTGGACCCAACCTACAAAACCCACAAGGTACACCTGTATGTGAAGACAAGTTCCTGAGGTACCATTTTCAACATTTCCAAAAAGATACAGCTAACACCTTACTTTTTAAAAAAAAACAACCCACAACCTAATTATCTAGAATACTACTGAAAAGCAAAACAGAAACCAATGTTCATCAGACCCTCACTTCAACTTGTAATCAACCTTAAATATGAATACAATTCTAACAATCTCGGTTAGATTTAAAGAGACTGTTGCTTGAGGCAAGCACATCACATGGAAAAGGAAGCCCTTAAAACAGCTATGGCCGAATCCAGCTCTCTGGTCACATGTTCGCAACCTCCTCAATAATCTAAGTACAAATGGTAAAAATATTGGAGTTACCAGTTTTATCACACGAAGAACAGAAAACTGCCTGTGCCTGAAACCAGGGGCAGAGCCCTGACATGGCTTAACTAAACCAATCAATTAACAGGGAGAAACCTCTACCAACTAAGTGGATCACACATATTTAAAAGCTATAAAATAAAAGAGTTGTTCTGTGGGAAAGTAATTATTACAAAAGAAAAGATTATGCTCTATCCTTCTATCCTTGCTCCAACTCAATTTGAGGAATTAGAATCAAAATGGTTAAAACTGAGTTTGAGCAAATACGAATATGAAGAATAAATGTGTCACACTTACACCATCTCTAAATCTGCTGGCAGTTCACTTTCTTTTTCCCAGGTTAGTATCTCGACTGCATATCGAAACATAATAGCAAAAATGTTGTAGGTTCTTGCTATCACATCTTCTGATAAATGCACAAGAGGATCCTGAAAGAACAGAAAAAAAAAAAAAAAAAACCGCAACCATCTTAAATGCACATTAATTCTCATCTTCCCTTACCTCAAAATACTAATGTAAACAGCTGGCTGATCTTCCAGCTTCGGCTTCTCTTCGGTTTGAGCCTGTACATTACATCCTACCAAATCCAGTTTCCTAAAACACTTTGTTCATAATGATCCCAATTACTGAATCAAAAACGTTCAATGGCACCCCAATGCCTAATGCATAAATCTAAACATTTTAGAATGGCATTCCAAGATCTTTAAAACTTAACATCAAACCATCTTTATGGCTTCGTATCCTCCTAATCCCAATTTCCAGAATAAACAAAGGAATGTTATCCAAGGGCAGACCAGCAATATTTAGTTTTACAGGTATGAAGGAGAGCCTGATTTTGAGGATTCTAAAGGGAAGAAATCAACAAAGTCTGAAAACTACCCCTTGATTCCCTTGTCTACTTTATTTCATCAGGGCACGTTGAGTATGCATGGAACAGGGAACTTTGCATCTTATACTTAACTGGGAGTATGTCACAAAATTTCTAGGTTATGTGAAAAAGTATTACTATAAACATACACTGAGTTTATCATACCTTTTAGGCAAAATGTTTTACACGATTTTAATCTTTATGCTTTATCTTAAATCTAAACATGTTATTTAGCTTAATGGCTAGTTAGTGTTCTATTCATTTCTCAAATAAGAAAATCAGTATGTTCCAACATCATAGAATAGGAATCAACACATTCTTGCAAATATACATGAAGGATACAGACATTTTTGCACATCCTCACCAAAGATAAGCCTAGTAGAACTGACACAAAACAAATGGAGAGGAGGAATAAAAAGAATGGGGGAAAAACAAGACAAAGATTCCTAAAGGAGATGGGTGTAGAGCTTGAAGAACAGAAGAAAAAGTAAGAAGAGTAAGAAGACTTTTCAAAGTCTCACAGCACTTTTTTAACCTACACAACTCTTCTCAATGGATTGCTTTATATGTCCCATGTAAGAAAATTTTTTTATCCTACCAGCATAGTTTATTTGACTATTTCTTATAGAGGCTAGAAATGATTAACATAGTGAAACAATCCATACAAAGAAGGAACCAAACTGGGGATTCATAAAAGTATGGGTATTAATAACAATATGAACCTTATGCTACACCAAAATAGAAAGTAGAAAATTCAGTTTCCTTGGTGATATTATCTTACAATTATTCCATTTCTCACAATTACGTCCCACGTTACAAGACATCAGAGGATGAAACAATTACAACAAACAAGATTTATAAGCACGGAACAGATCCTGAAAGAGAAATTGCTGCCAATTCTTGAGAATCCAGGCCAGTAGTGTTCAAACTGTTGTACAAAATCCCAGGACCTGGTAGAGCTGTTTCCTGTTTGAATTGTACATCAGTTTAAAAATATATAATTATCTGTATTTTAAAATAGTAATGTAAAAATATACTCTAAAATGTGTTATATTACATATTGGGGATCACCAACTGGTAACTTTGCTATTACATTGGCCAAATTTGGGGCAGGCCTAGGAATATGCTATTACATTGGCCAAATTTGGGGCAGGCCTAGGAATACAGATTTTTCTGCTATTTTTGGATACACATGTCAACTTCTTGAAAAATGATCACTGATTAAAAAGAATTATTTCTGCAGTGAAAGGATACTAGGCTGTGCAAGTCTACTCATATGTACAATAGTAAATTAAACACTAAGAAAGACTTCTGCTCAAATTGCTCTTATGAGAGCGTAAGTCAGTTGGAATGAGTAAATAAATGACCATCTCATCCTATGTTGTATTATCAACTATGACTAATAACTAGTTCTTTGAGTATGTTTATTTTAGAAAATACACATCTTTGTCAGTGAGTCAACTTGAGTTATTCTTCTTTCAAACCAGAAGAATACAAGGCATATTGTTAAAAAGATCATCTGTGCTTATGTTAGAAGGCAGTGGGGGTTATGGAAAACTAGTCTTTTATGTGATACACTACTATAATGTTTGAATTTTAAAAAATGTTGTTAATGTTTATTTATTTTTGGGAGAGAGAGAAAGAGACAGAGCATGAGCAGGGGAGGGACAGAGAGAAAGGGAGACACAGAATCCAAAGTAGGCTCCAGGGTCTGAGCTGTCAGCACAGAGCCCGACGTGGGGCTCAAACTCACGAACCTCAAGACCATGACCTGAGTCGAAGTTGGATGCCCAGTCGACTGAGCCACCTAGGTGCCCCATTGAATTTTTTTTAATGTAAGCATATACTGTCTTATAATAATAATTTTAACTCTTATCATACGCAAATAAGCTATGGATACGGAAAAATTACATTTCTCTATACTGCCCAACTAAAACTAGTAATAAACTAGAAACCAGTCATCAAAACAACCTCGCTTATTTCACAAGTTGACTTTCTAACAAGTAACTAATACACAATTCAACTTATAAAAAATAAATTCATTAATAATACCACTTTTAGTGACCACTGATAGGATAAAGATGTGGCATATGTATACAATGGAATTATTACTCAGCCATAAAAAAGAATAAAATCTTGCCATTTGAAACAATGTGTATGAATCTATAAGTTATAATGCTAAGTGAAGTAAGTCAGGCAGAGAAAGACAAATACCATATGATTTCACTCATATGTGGAATTTTTTTTTTTTTTAAGTTTGAGGGAAAGAGAGAGAGCACAAGCAAGGGAGGGGTAGAGAGAGAGGAAGAGAGAGAGAGAATCCCAAGCAGTCTCCATGCTGTCAGCATGGAGCCAATACAGGGCTTGAACTCAGAAACCATGAGATCATGACCTGAGCTGAAACCAAGAGTCAGCCACTTAACTGACTGAGCCACCCAGGTGCCCCTCATATGTGGAATTTAAGAAACAACTGAACAAAGAAAAAAGGACAAACAAAAGACGGACTCTGAAATATAGGGAATCAAATTGTTAGTTACCAGAGGGGAAGTGGGTGGGGGGACATGTGAAAATAGGTGAAGGGGATTAAGAGTACACTTAATCATGAGGAGCACTGAGTAATGTGTAGGATTGCTGAAACACTATATGGCACACCTGAAGCTAATATAACACTGTATGCTAATTATACAGGAATAAAAAAATAATACCACTTTTATCTGTTACTATTAAGATTTTTAAATTAGACTTTTATTAAAAAAAAATTCCACTGCTAAAAATTACTTTAAAAATCAGTGCAATGTAGCATCATCAACAATAGCCAAATTATGAAAGAAGCCCAAATGTCTATCCACTGGTGAATGGAAAAAATGCGGTATATGTATATGTATGCATGTGTGCGCGCACACGTGCACACACACACACACACACAGACTGGAATATTACTCAGCCATAAAAAAGAATGAAATCTTACCATTTGTAACAATGTGGATGGAGCTAGAGAGTATTATGCTAATGGAAATAAGTTAGTCAAAGACAAATACCATACGATTTCACTAACATGTAGAATTTAAGAAACAAAACAAATGAACAGGGGGCAGGAATAAAGACAGGCAAACCAAGAAACAGACTTTAAAAAAAATTTTTTTTAAAGTTTATTTACTTATTTTGAGAGAGACAGAGACAGCACAAGTGGGGAAGGGACAGAGAGACAGGGAGAGAGAAACCCAAGCAGGCTCTGTGCTGTCAACTGAGAGCCCAATGTGGGGCTCGAACTTACAAAATGTGAGATCATGACCTGAGCTGAAACCGGAGTCAGATGCTCAACTGACTGAGCCACCCAGGTGCCCCACCAAGAAACAGACTCTTAACCATAGAGAACAAACTGATGGTTACTAGAGAAGAGGTAGGTGAGGGATGGGGTAAATAGGTAATGAGTATTAAGGAGGACACTTGCTATGATGACCACTGGGTGTTGTATGTAAGTGATGAATCACTATGAATCACTAAAATCTATACCCGAAGCTAATATTCCACTGGCTAACTAACTGGAATTTAAATAAAAATTTGGAGAAAAAAATAAAATCAGGGCAATACACTGTTAAAGAGTTCCATTACTGGAGTTTAAATTACCATTAAGACGCTCTGGGTGGCACCTGGGTGGTTCAGTTGGTTAAGTGTCTGAGTCTTGATTTCAGTGAAGGTCATGATCTCATGGTTCGTGGGTTCGAGCCCCACATCGGGCTCTGTACTGACAGAGCTGAGCCTGCTTGGGATTCTCTCTCTGCCCCTCCCCTTCTCGCATTTTTGCATGTGCTCTCTCTCTCAAAATAAACTTAAAAAAAAAAAAAAAGACTTTGGGCAAGTTTTTAAATCTAAAACCCAAGCTTCTGCGGCTATAAAATCTCTGTAACAGCAGTACTTATCTAACAGGACTGTTCTGAGAATTAAATGAGATAAACAAAGTATAGTACTTGGCATAATTTTTAGCTATTAATAATCACAAATCTGCATTCATTTGAGATGAGAGCAGTATCGATAAGGGAAAATTTCAGGTAAAAAAAAGTCTTCACTGAGGTCGTTCATTCAGTGCATTAGTTACTGAATTAAATTTCATTCCAAAAAGGTTTTACAGCAACTTAAGAATACATCAGTGTAATGAGACAGTATTAAAAAAAATAGATGTACAAAGTGGGCAAAACCAGAATAAAGGTAGGAAAATTAGGTGATAATATGTTTACTGTAAAGGCAGATCATATAAATTTCCAAATAGCTACTACACACAGGCACTGTTTCCAAACATTTGGCTCTGTTTCCCAGAAGCCTCAACAAAAGGAAACGGAATCAGTTACCAGACCCATAGCAAGAGAAACATAACACTTCCTAATGCAGAGACGGAAGAGAAACTTCTTATAGGTCCTATGAAGATGATCAAAAGAGACAGTCCAGACTCCCTACTTATCCCCATGCCCAAAGGGCCCATTGGAAACCTGGCTGGGCATTTACTGTTGCCACAGTGATGGGAGATGCTACTGCCAGTTAGTGAGTGGGAAATAAGTAAACACAATGCTTCTGACAGCATGTATCTGGGGTCAGCAAACTTTTCCTGTGAAGAGTCAGATACTAAGTCTTTTAGTTTTTGTAGTCTACAGGGTATTTGTTACAGCTGCTCAATTTTGCTGTTGCAGTGGAAAAGCAGTTATAGACAATACACAATTAAAAATACCTGTGTTGCAGTACAGTTTTGTTTATAGACACCAAAATCTGAATTTCCTACCATTTTCACATGCCACAGACACCATCCTATTGATTTTTTCCAAATATTTAAAAATATAAAAACCATTCTTAGTTTATGATGGTGCCAGTAACGGGCCTCTATGGGGCCATAGTTTGCTGATCCCTGGCCTATATAACAACAACAAAAGTCCCATCCCAAATGCCAAGAGTTGAGAAGATCCATGGAACTGCTAAACATTATCCCTAGAGAAGTGTATTATCAAGTATATACTTGATAATATACAGGTATATTTTTTCCAACTTTTTTCTTAAGATGCAGGCTAAATGTATAATAAAAAATTACATTCAATAAAAACAATTCTATGACAGACTAAAAAAGTACATTGCAAATATTTTATAGCTTTCTTCCATTTTAAGCATAAAAGATAAAAAAAACCTAGATATATGTATAAATTTACTGAGTGGGGACCAGGAATGCTAAACAAAATGCTATTTTAAAAATAGCTTCTCTTACAGTTTTATCCTTGAGGACTTCATTTCTCTTAACTGAATTCTTAAATTGGAATTAAATGGCAGAGTGTGGAGGTTTATTCTCTGTCAAGTTGCTGCAGTATAGATTCTCCAGGCAGAACCATATAACTTAAGCCAGGCAGGCAATCTTGCTAACATCTTCCTAACAGGAAATTAACTCAAGTCGTCAATATTTGATAGCTACCCAACTTATGTACGAGTATAAAGTCAACAGAGTAACTGCAAGCAAATTTTATTCAAAAATTATTTTCAGTCTATCTAAAACAAAGATTAAAAGGTAACAAAAGTCCTAAGATTTTTCTAAGTAATTTATTGAGGTGAAATTCACAGAACAGAAACCTAACCATTTTAAAGTAAACTAATTGGTGGTATTTAGTACATTCATAATATTGTACCACTACCGCCTTTCTATAGTTCCAAAACATTTCTATTACTTCAAAGTAAAACCCCCTACCCATTAAGCAGTTTTTGCCATTCTCCCCTTCCCCAGCCCTTGGCAACCACCAGTGTGTGTTTTGTCTACAAGTTTACCTATTTTGGGTATTTTATATAAATGGAATCAGACAATACGTGTTCTTTTGTGTCTGGCTTCCTTCACTTAGAATAATGTTTTGGAGGTTCATCCAAGTTGTACCAGGGATCAGTATTTCATTCCTTTCTATGTCTGAGTAATAGTACGTTATCTGTACACCACAATTTGTCTATCCATTCATCTACTGATAGACATTACAGTTGATACTCATTTGAACACCTGCTTCCAGTGCTTTTGGGTATATACCTAACAGTGAAACTACAGGCTCATATGGCAATTCTATGTTTAATCTTTGGAGGAATAGTCAAACTGTTCCACGGCTCTGAATTATTTTGCATCCCCTTTAGGCATGTACCCTGCAGGGCTCCACTTTTTCTACATCTTCACCAACACATACATTCCTTTTTTTCTGATTATAGCCATCTTAGTGGGTGTGAAGTGGTTTCAATTTGCATTTCCCTAATAACTAATGATGCTGACTATGTTTTCATATGTTTGTTGGTCATATGTATTATATCTTCTTTGGAGAAATGTCTATTCAAGTCCTTTGCCCATTTTTGTGTTGTTTGTGGTTCTGTTGTTGAGTTGTAAGATATATACCCTGAATACAAAACCTTTCTCAGATACATTAAGTCCCCC
Organism: Panthera pardus; assembly: GCF_024362965.1. Taxonomy (NCBI): domain Eukaryota; kingdom Metazoa; phylum Chordata; class Mammalia; order Carnivora; family Felidae; genus Panthera; species Panthera pardus. The sequence continues at coordinate 139,374,028 of NW_026526732.1, forward strand.
CTTAGCCATGGTTTTGGTCACCACCAGGTCAGTTGGGAGACTGGAAGCAGATACTCTTTCTTCTGAGGCATGGTCAGAAGGTCAACAGTAGCCTAACTTTATGTCACAATGCCTATGGCCTTCACCTCACTTCATCTCATCAAAGTAGGCATTTTATCATCTCACATCATCACAAGAAAGGTAGGTACAGTACAATATTATGAGAGCAAGTGAGTGAGCGCTCACTCACCTAACTTCTATTATGATATACTGTTATAATTGTCCTATTTTATTATTAGTTATTACCAGTCTCTTACTGACAAAAAATTAGACTTTATAAATTAAACCTTATCATAGGTATGTATGAATAAGAAAAAAAATAGTATCTATAGGGTTCAGTACTATCCACAACTTCAGATATCAACAGGGGGTCTTGGAACACACCCTCCATGGATAAGGTGGGACTACTGTATATGATTTGCAAATGTCTTCTCCCATAGTTTTAAACCAGTCTTCATTTTTTTAAATTAAAAGTACAGCTCTTTTTGTCAAATATTTGTCTTGTATTTTTACAAATGGAAATCCAATCCAATATATAAAAGAGATAAAAATGGAGCTCCTCCAATAGAAGTGGAGAAATCTGAAACTCTAATCACTGGGTGTCTGTTGCAAATCCTACACCACATTTGCCTTACACGAGGCAAATGAAACACAAAGTATATGTTTTTCATAGCACTCAATCATTTCACACAAATTTTAATCTGTCCTAAGCACAGTGGAACACAGTCTAAAAGACTCTGTCCTGCACCATAAAGTGCAGGTCAAATATTTGAGACTTGTAAGGTATGAGGACCAGGAAGTACTATTAATGTTCACTTGCCCCAAATCTGTAGCAGAGCTGCTAACGATGCATAAGTACTTTGAATGTATCTACTTCTCTATCATTTAAAAATAAAATCTGAAATGAGGGTGTTGAATCAAACATCAAACTGTCAGAAATAGCAGCAGAGATTTAAGTATTTATTTAGTAAGAGCCTACTATATCATTACAAATATCATTTAGAGAAAATAATGCAGAATCAAGAATTTTAAAAAGCACATATTTACAGCTGGAGTGACTGTAATTTGTACTTTGCTATTTATACTTGGTCTCATCACATATCCAATGACACTGATATGCCAGATGGTGATTAGAATTGGCTCCCACGTATAGTTACAGAAAAGAAGGGTACCTGGCCTACAAAATCTTAGTCACAACACAAATATACAAAAAACAACAAAATTAATCTATACACATAGGAAAAATAATCTTTCAGTAATAAATGAGGACTTAAAACAAAACCTCAAATAGAAGTCCAAATTAAATTAAACTTCCAGAATGACAAGTGAGTACTAATAGCAATGGTATGACATCCATAAAATGTAAAAGACCTTTCAAAGTAGGTCTAGTCACTGGTAAGAGCGACAGGACTATTTTGCTTATTCATTTCTCATAACCTAGTTCCTATGTCTGAAAATATTTCAAACTTGTGGTTAAAACAGTATTTCCTTAAAAACAACTTTGTGAAAACGTTTTTACCTCTTCTTCCTCAATTTCAGAGGTGTTAAGTTCATGTTTTTGACAGTAAGGACCCTCTTTCCAAGCTTCAGTATCACCACAGTCACAGAAACCTCCACCTCCTGACGTTGTCATCTTGAAAAAAAATTGTAAAGTATCTTGTCAATAAGTATTTACTGAGGGCTATCAGATTATAAATGAGAATAGCAAGTGCTAAGGAAATAACATCGCTAAAATGTTTCATTTCTTTTGAGGAGTAAAATGAAATAAAATGCCAAACCTCTTGATGTTTTAAAGCTTAAATAAGCCTAAATTAAGTGATTCTGAAATCACTTAATCAAACTAGCTGAAATAAGCTACTTTGTAGTGTCTAGTCTAGTTTAAAGAGGTAAAATGTGCCTACCTACATGACTTCCTTAATTAGGAAAACCAACAGGGTTTTCCTGCTGGGCTTTGGTACAATGTTGGTATTAATGTCACCTGGTTACAGTGCTCTAATGTAATATAACAGATTCAAGAGCTGTAAAGACTACTATGGTTATTTTTCCCTAGAAGATTGTTGCATCTGATAAGAGAAAGTCACCAACAAAACCTACAGAAATAGTTTGTTTTTCTTTTTCTAACACCCTCTAAATAGCATTCTTGGACAAGGAAAGCAGCTCAGGAAATGTAAAGTGGATTGTCTGGTCAGAAAAGGTTTTTACCATCTGCAGGGTTCAAGAATTATTCATACTTCCCTAAGATATGGCAATGATTCAAGGAATCTAGCAAGATACAACTCATTAATTATAGGAAATTCTACCTTAAAAAAATACTGCACGAGAGAGTTTTAGGAGTGGGTATTTGCTGCAAATTTCAGAACGAGCCCTATTACATACTGTCCAAAGAAAGTATCTGTTATATATAAAAATATAATTAATGTAAATCCACAAGTGACAATTATTCCCAGGGGCTGCAGGGATATATGCCAAAACACAAACAAACAAACAAAAAAACCCCACAAAAAACCCACAAACCATGAGGAGGCAGCCATTTGGAAAATGATAACCCTATAGTTTTTATTCTTCTTCTGGTTACCCGAGATATAGATAGAACAGCTTAAAGAAAACTGGGATTCTCTTACTGACTTCTGAAAATAAAAACATACAAAGACACAAGGGGTCTTAATTTTGTAGCTGCTTTAGTTCATTATTAGCAATACTCGGGTAGAGTGAAAAAAAACAAACAAACAGGAGGAAAAGTCCTGAGCCAACAGGGCTCCTGAATTAATAATAAGATTGCAATATTCCCTCTACTATTTCATTTGAGGGTGAAAAGTTCCAGCTACTAACACTTCCTTAACTTTTGAATGCTCACGGCTTTGCCTTCAATTTCTAGTAGAGGAACCAGGACAGGCTTAGGACAGGCTTAGCATAAACTGTCTTTGTTCATATCCTTGATTTAAAAGCAAACATACCTGACTTTTTGCAAAGTACTGACTGCATTATAGCAGTAGAAAAATAATAAAATAGGTGGGTCTTATGTTCTGGAGTTGGGCCCTCTTCCGCGATGTAGTAGATGCCTCTTTAATATTAAGAAATGACAAATCTTCTGTAGACAATGACCAACAAAGCATTTCTTAAATGTATAATCCTGACACTTCCTTACTCCTTTTCACCCATGTCCTTCCCTTTCCTTTACCTCTCATCTTTATCCTCTAATTTTTGATAACCTTCTGCATAAACCTAGAATTATGAAGATAATAAACAATAAGAAAATAGCAAAACAAACTAGCTGAAAAGCAATATGCAGGAGCTGATATCTGTGCTGTCTTTCCTAAACCATGTATTCAGGAAGCCTGGATTCATAATTCATTTCTACACTGCTATCATATGTTTAATGGTGTTAAAACAACACATTTCTTAAACCAGTCTCCCCCATTTTAGTGTTAAATCTTGGAATTTAAAAAAGACAGAAAAGGTATCTAATATAAAATTTAATAGTGGGTATGGTTATTATCTGGGCATTACTAACCCTATATCGATGGTCTCTGTGAATACTTCCCAAAAAGCACTCCATGCATAAAACACAAGTTGGATCAACTGCACAGTCTCTGTAAAGTTAAAGAAAAAAAAAATCAGAGTGTCATAAAATAACTGTATATATCACAACATAATATTTCAATTGGAATCCATCCTAGAAGAGCCAGAATAGGGAAGTGCTTTGGTGTTAGAAGGAAATATTATTCTCAAAGATCTGTGAGATCTTTGAGCAATGAAGTCAGCTTAAGAACCTGCTTCTCATTCTGGATATGTAGATGTGTAGATCTCACACTAGATTTGGGGATATCAAATTCCCATTTCATTTCAGTCGTTTCATTTCCTTTCATCATACTGCCAGCTAGACACATTTACAGATCATATCCTACACAAAAGAATCCCTACACTTCCATGAAATGAGATGGGGAGTTAGGAACATCTTTAAATTTCACCTTAGCCTAGTTCCTGTATCCTGATAGGCAACCATTCTACTGTGCTTATTGTGTGCCCTTTTAGTTGTATGTGTTTTTGCAAAATGTATTTGAGTGCATGTATTTTTTTTTTTTTTTTTTTTTTTTTTTTTTTGGTGCAAAAAGGTGATTTTATTAAAGCACAGGACAGGACCCGTGTTGGCAGGAAAAGCTGCCTGAGTGCATGTATTTTTAATGCATGTTAACTCTCATTGTGTTATATATCTCATCGTTACATTTACACGTCTGTAACATAATCCATTCATTTTGTATGTGTACATCTGATTTGCTGTTTCCAATGGCTACATAGTATGCTATGTCATGTACCCAAAATATTTTCTCTCTCTACTCTCCCTGCACTGGACACCTGGACAACCTCCAATGCCTTTCTACTATACAATGCTGTAATAAGCATCGTGTAAATGTTCTCTTAACAGATATGTCTGCGACGTTCTTTGGCATATAAACTCAAGAGCAGAATTTCTGGGTCATAATTCATGTTAAGTTCTTATTCTGAGTGCCATGCTACAGTCCAGAGTGGCTACATACCCCCATCAGTGTATGAGGGTTTTTATAGCCCTGCATCTTCATCAGCATTTGGTTTTATCTGGTTTTCTAATATGTGCAAGGCCAACATATTTGAAATAATGTCATATTGTTTTAATCTGCATGTCCCTGGTCGCTAGTATCTTTGAGCAACTCTTTATATGCTTATTACTTTTGGGGCTTCCTTTTCTATAAATTGTCTTTGCCCATTTTTCTGCTGGGATTGCTTTCTTTTATCTTATTTGCAGAATCTAATCTAAAGGATAATGGCACCTGGCAATATTAAACATTGCAAATATTGTCTCCTGTTTGTCACTTGTGTATTAATTTTGCCTATGGGGTCCTTTGTTAAATAGTACTACCTATTCTGATGCAATTAAATTCACATACACACACATGCAATTGGTTTGTACTGTGAGGTTTTAGGAAGTTCTTTCCCCAACCCCAAGTCACAAAAATATTCCTCTTTTTCTTCTATTCATCTTTTGGTTTTATCTTCCACATTTAGGTGGAATACAACTGTACCTTTGTATATCATGTAGAATAAGGTTTTATTTCTCAATATATACTGAGCTATTTTTTTCCAACACCATCTACTAAATGATTTAACTTTTATCTATTGGTTATGGGGTCATCTTTATAAAGCTCCCACATCTCCTTTGGTCTATAAGCTCTCTAATATGTGTCAGTGATTTATTTGTTCTTACACCATGCCAAACTGTATTACTATGGCTTTGTAGTAGGTCTTAATATCTGGCAGGTTAAGTTCCCTTTTATTCTCTTTCGAAAATGCTGGCTCAGCTATTCACAAACTCTTCTTTATTCTTCGACACATTACTGAGGATAAGTGTATAGAGTGCCTCAAAAATATCCAGCTAAAATTTTGACAGAGATTACTTAGAATTTATTGATAAGCTTCAAGAGTAAGAACATCATTATAAGAGTAAATTATCACATCCATGATTCTTTCTTAAGTCTTTTACTGAAGTTGTAAAGTTTTCTTTATATGAATCCTTATATTCTTGATTAGACTAATATCTAGGTACTCTCTAGGTTTTATTTTAAATAAGTATTTTTTCAAAATCTCATTTTCTAGGCAGTCTCTCCTTTGCTGTCCTGCCCACTGCTCCCTTGTGGTGTATTCAATAAACTTCCAATCTCCTTTAAAAAAAAAAAACTCATTTTCTAGTTGCTTAAGGATGATGAAAAGAAACAGTATTGATTTTTAGTATCCTTGATGAACTCAAGGCAGTTCTAATAGTTTGTTGATTCTGTTTTGTTTTCTCCCGGAGTAAGTGAGTATACAGCCTGTATGTAATGACAATTTTCTCTTTCCTTACAATCTTTACACCGTTTTGTTTTTCTTCTTTTATGCTGTTGACAAGAACCTCCAGTAATATATTAAACAGCAGTAATAGTAGGCATCTTCGCCTTACTTTAAATATTAAAGTAAAACATCTCTAAAGGGTATCCATTAGTATTATGTTCCCAGTAGGTTTACAAAGAAAGTGCTCTTCTACAAAAAAATCAGGAATATATCTTGCCTTTCCTATATAAACTTCAAGCTAATCAAAGGAATGAGGAGGGACTGTTTTTCTTCTATAGAAGACAAGCTAACAGACAAAAAACTAAGAATATTTTTCTACCCCCTCATAAAAAATAATGATCTAGACAACAAGCATCAGTGACTGCTAAAACATTAGATAAAAAGGATAACGAAGACCTTTATAATGGTTGCATCTGCAAGATACCTAAACCCACTGATCATCTTAAACAAAAAAACCAGACAAGCATAATGTGCTTCCTGACATGAAGAATTAAGAAGTTACACATCAGTATTCATGAAGTTAGTATTCATACCCCCCTCCAATACTACATAACAATTTAATTATGCCTAAATACCTGTTCAGAGGAAATACAGGGCATAAAGAAACATGTTAAGTAACACCATGGGGACACAACAAACAAATCCAGAATGTGGAAAATTCCACAGAACAAATGACCCATTTTCTTAGGGACATAACTGGAAAAGAAAAGAAAAGGAAAAAAAAAAAAAAAAGAGGGAGAGAAGCTATTATAGATTAAAAGAAAAAATGAGGAATAACAGCCAAATGCAAGTGTGAACTTTGAATCCACATTTATGAGTCAATCAGGACAATTTCCACTCAGGCTAGATATTAGACAATGTTAAGGAATTAGTGTTAATTTTTTAGGATGTTAATCGTTGTAGAGAAAAAAAGCTATATTCTGAGGACTCATAAGAAGACATGCAGTCTGGAATTTGCTTTAAAATAATCCGGCAGGGCAAGAAAAAAAAGTGTGTGTGTGTATACGTGTGTGTATAAAAAGAGTTGCCATATTACTGGTGATTGCTGAAGCTGAGCAATGAGTACATGTCAGATCTATAACATCATTCACTCTATTTTTAATATGTTTGAAAATGTCCATAATAAAGCTTCTAAAAATCTAACACCCAAATATTCAATAGTTTTATATATACTTTGCTCAGAATTTATATCATAAACAATTACTGAAGTTTATAAAATGCTTTATAGAATCAAATCAGGAAAACATTTTTTTCTTCTCTCAACTATTAAAATGGTGAATTACATTAATAATTGTTTTAAAGATGAACTGTCTGGATTCCTGAACTAAACACCATTTGATTACGATGCATCACTCTTCTAGAATATTCTTAGATGCAGACAAGCTGATATTTTATTCAGGATCCTTTCAGCTACATTAATGAAAAAAACGGTTTTATGTCTTGAATTTATCAGGGATTGAAATCAAGATTATATTAGCCTCATGAAGAGTTAAGGCAGTTTTCACTCTTTTTCCATTTTCTGTAGTAACTTGTGTAAGAGAGGAATTTTCCTTTGAAATTGTTAGAACTTACCTATAAAGTCATCTAGGTATGGGGTTTGTGGGAGGGAAGATATTTGATTACCATTCTAATGTTTCTCATACTGTATTCAAGTTGCCTATCATTTTTCTATGAATTTATCCATTTCATCTAGGTTTTTAAAATTTTTGAAGAACTTAGTTGTTCATAATTCTCATATTTCAAAGGTTAACAAACTTTCTTGGTTCATGGCACCTTCAGTGTCTCTATATTTCTTTTTTTTCAGGGTACCCTTTGACTAAAAGAAACATGTAATTGTTCTGCTCATCAAATAGACTCAAACAACTTAGTACCTATTGGGTACTAGACAATTTTTCAACTCCTAGAATCAAATTGTGGACACTGCAACCTTCATTGCCTGTTCCACGAAGTATCTGCTTCCAACCACAGCAATGTAGAGGACCTAGCTTGGCAAGATATGATATCATCAAAAGAAACGCAGTATGATTTTCAATTTTCATTTTGAATCTTATGTACTACATTCTCTTTTTCTTATTCAGTCTTGCAAGAAAAATGGCATAACAATTCCAGAGTCAGTACATCTTTTTTTAATTAAAAAAAATTTTTTTTAACGTTTATTTATTATTGAGAGACAGAGAGAGACAGAGCGTGAGCGGGGGAGGGGCAGAGAGAGAGGGAGACACAGAATCTGAAGCAGGCTCCAGGATCTGAGCTGTCGGCACAGAGCCCCGACATAGGGCTCGAACTCACAAACTGTGAGATCATGACCTGAGCCGAAGTCGGACGCCACCCAGGCGCCCCGAGAGTCAGTACATCTTTTATCTTCTGAACTTTTTCTCTTCTTCTTTTTCCTTTGAGTATACTCAATTGTTCTTCTAACTTACTGAGCTCAATGTTTACCCTGTATATTTTTATTTTTTGTCTCTGAAATAATTTTACTCATAAAGTTGCAAAAATAGTACAGAGTTCCTTTATACCCTTACCAAATTTTTCCCAAGGTTAACAATACAAAGAAATTAATATTGGCACAGTATTATGAACTACAGCCCTTATTCAAAAGTCATCAGTTTTCCCACTATGATCCTTTTTTCTCTCTCAGGATACAATACAGGATCCCACATTGCATTAGACGTCATGTTTCCTTAGTCTCCTCCAAGTTCTAACAGCTCCTCAGTCTTTTCTCCATTTTTGTGACCATAACCTTTTGAAGAGTACTTGTCACAGTTATTTTGCAGAGGTCACACAATGTGGGTTTGACGTTTTCACGATTAGATTGAGTCATGCATTTCTGGCAAGAATACCACAGAAGTGATGTCACAGAAGTGGTGCTTTGCCCTTCTCAGTACATCAAACAGGGGGCACATGATGCTGATTCGATAGGTCTTAGTACTGGTGGCGTTAACATTGCTTACTTTGTTAAGGTGGTGTCTGTCAGATTTCTTCACTACAAAGTTGCTATTGTATCTTTTGCAACTAAATCTATTTGGGGAGAGATACTTTGAGACTATGCAAATAGTCTATTTCTCAAACTTTCAGCCACTCATTTTAGCATCAACCAATGGATCTTGTCTACAATTACTGCTGTGTTATTTGCCTAATGGTGACTTTCTATTTCCCTCCTTCCTATTTTATTAATTGGAATTTTCAGTATGGAAAAACTACTGAAAACATCCCTTCTCTCCCATTTATTTATTTATTTATGCAAATACTTAGTTATATCAGTGTGCTCACTGCTTCAGGAGTTCCATTGTTTCTAGGCCCTTTCAGCAGACAGAGCCAGGAATGATAGGTGTGTACAGCCTTTTTAAAAAATCATTTTATTTTTCTTTTTTTCATCATGATAAGTGTACTCTTTAATTCCCATCACCTATTTCCCCTATCCCCCACCAACTTACCCTTTGGTAACCCATCAGTTTGTTCTCTACAGTTAAGAGTCTGTTTCTGGGGCACCTGGGTAGCTTAGTTGGTTGAGCCTTGGATTCATGGTCTCGGCTCAAGTCATGATCTCACAGTCTGTGGGATCGAGCTCTGAGCTGGGTTCCGTGCTGACAGCATGAAGCCTGCTTGGGATTCTTTCTCCCTCTCTCTCTGCCCCTCCCCTGCTATCTCTTGCTCAAAATAAATAAGCTTAAAAAAAAAAAAAAAAGTCTGTTTCTCGGTTTGTCTATTTTCTTCCTTTGCTTGTATCTTAAATTCCGTATGAGTGAGATCATATGGTATTTGTCTTTCTCTGACTGACTTATTTCACTTAGCATTATACTCTTTAGCTCTATCCATATTGTTGCAAATGGCAAGATTTCATTCCGTTTTATGGCTGAATAATATTCCATTGTGTAATATATACCACGTCTTTTTAAAAAAATTTTTTAAATGTTTATTTTTGAGGGGGGGGCAAAGTGCGAGTGGTGGAGGGGGCAGAAAGAGAGGGAGACACAGAATCCAAAGTAGGCTCCAGCCTCTGAGCTGTCAGCACAGAACCTGACGTGGGGCTCAAACTCACGAACTGCGAGACCATGACCTGAGATGAAGTTGGATGCTTAACTGACTGAGCCACTCAGGCACCCCATATACCACATCTTCTTTACCTGCTCATCTATCAATGGACACTTGGACGGCCTCCATAGTTTGGCTATTGTGAATAATGCTGCAATAAAAATACGGAGCATATATCCCTTTGAATTAGTGTTTTTGTATTTTGGGGGTAAATATCCAGTGGTGTGATTACTGGATCACAGGTTAGTTCTATTATTTTTAATTTTTTGAGGAACCTCAATACCATTTTCCATAGTGGCTGCATTCCCACCAACAGTGTATGAGGGTTCCTTTCTCTCCATGTCCTCACTAATACTTGGTTGTTTCTTGTTTTGATTTTAGCCATTCTGACAGGTTTATGGTGGTATCTCACTGCAATTTTAATTTACATTTCCCTGATGATGAGTGATGTTGAGCATCTTTTCATGTGTCTATTGGCCCCATCGGTCTATCTTCTTTGGAGAAATGTCTGTTCGTGTCTTTGCCCATTTTTTAACTGGATTATTTGTTTTTTAGGTATTCAGTATATCAGTTCTTTATATATTTTGGATACTAACCCTTTATCAGATAAGTCATTTGCAAATATTTTCTCTCATTCAGAAGACTGTCTTCTAGCTTTACTGATTGTTTCTTTCATTGCACAGAAAATTTTTACTTTGATGTAGTCCCAACAGTTTATTTTTGCTTTTATTTCCCACGCCTCAGGAGACATATCTAGAAAAATGTTGCTATGGCCAATGTCAGAGAGATTACTGCCTGTGCTTTCTTCAAGGATTTTTCTGGTTTCATATCTCACATTTAGGTCTTTAATAAATTTTGAATTTATTTCTGTGTATGATGAAAGAAAAGTGATCCTTTTTTTCCAACACCATTCATTGAAGAGACTGTCTTTTCCTATTGTATATTCATTCCTCCTTTGTTGAGGATTAACTGACCATATAGTTGTGGGTTTATTTCTGGGTTTTCTATTCTGTTCCATTGCTCTATGTGTCTATTTATGCCAGTACCATACTGTTTTAATTACTACCGCTTTGTAATACAACTTGAAATCTGGAATTGTGATGCCTCCATTTTTGTTTTTCTTAGGGCTTGAACATAGGGCTTGAACTCACAACCCTAAGATCAAGGGTCACATGCTCTTCCAATTAAGCCAGCCAGGCACCCCTCCATTTCTTCTAAGTTGTCCAATTTGTTGGCATATAGGTTTTCATAATATTCTGTAAAAACTGTTTGTATTTCTATGGTGTTGGTTGTTATTTCTTTTACTAGTGACTTTGTTATTTGGGTCTTCTCTCTTTAAATAAATCTTGCTAGAGGTTTATCAATTTTGTTGATCTTTTCAAAGAACCACATCCTGGTTTCACTGATCTGTTCTATTTGGTTATTTGCTTCTATATCATTTATTTCTGCTCTAATCTTTATTATTTCCCTCCTTTGGGTTTGAATTTTGTTTGTTTTCCAGCTCCTTTAGGTGTAAGGTTCGGTTGTGTATTTAAGATTTTTCTTGCTTCTTGAGGTAGGCCTGTGTTGGTATAAACTTCCCTCTTAGAACTACTTTTGCTGCATCCCAAAGATTTTGGATTGTTGTGTTTTCATTTTCATTTGTTTCCATTGTATTGCCTATCTTTATTTTTTCTTAGCAAATAATTTAAAGGTATATATATCCTTCTAAATACTCCTTTAGCTATGTCCCAAAAATTTCAACACACAATGTTTTTATCATTCAGTTCCGTTTCTAAATTTCCTTAGTGATTTCAGTGATATCTGTTTACTTAACATTAGCAATGTTAGTTTCTAAACATACTTAACCTACCCTTTTGCTGTTTCTAATTTTAACTATAGTGGGAGAACAATCTGTACAGCTCTGAGCTGGGAATTAACTGAAGTTTCCCTTAAGGCCAAATACACAGATTGCTTTTTAATTTTTTTTTAATGTTTTATTTATTTTTGAGAGAGAGACAGGGTGCGAGTGGGGAAGGGGCAGAGAGCGAGGGAGACAGAGAATCCGAAGCAGGCTCCAGGCTCTGAACCGTGAGCACAGAACCTGATGCGGAGCTCGAACCCATGAACCATGAGATCATGACCTGAGCCGAAGTCGGACGCTTAACCAACTGAGCCACCCAAGCACCCTTATACAGATTGCTTTTTAAAAATTGAGATGTAACTCACATACAATTCATCTTTTCAAAAGTGTCCAACTTAGGGCACCTGGTTGGCTCAGTCAGTAGAACATGTTACTCTTGATCTTGGGGTCATGAATTCAAGCCCTACGGTGACCGCAGGGCTTATGTTAAAAAACAAAACAAAACAATGCAATGGCTTGTTAAGAAAAAAAAGTGTCCAACTTAGTAGTTTGTAGTATCACAAGGTTGTACAAAAATAACCAATAAGAACATGTGGAGATATGGCTATTCAGATTCTTTGCCCATTTTTTAATTTGGTTGCCTTTTTGTGTCTTTTATGCTTTCTACCATAAATTCTATTTGTCAGATATGAAAACTGCTATTCCAGCTCTCTTTTGTATCATATGAATATGATACATAACATACATACGTTATCTTTTGGCTGGGATATTTTTCTCCAGTGCTTCTCCTATTTTTGGTGACTTCCAGTTTTACTTTGCCTGTCATAGCATTTTTGGATTCCTAAAAATCAACTAGAGAGCCAATGTCTTTATGTTTTTACATAATTATATAGAAAAGTAAAGCCAGATCCTTGTTCTCTAGGAGCCTATCTTTAACAGAAAGACAAATGTGTACAGTTAAGGATCAGTTGTTAATTGTCATATTAAAGGTATACTGGTTTGGTGGAAGTACACACAGATTCCTGAGATTTTAGGGCTTTAGTGAAAGCAGTCATCTCGAAACTCTCTTGGGTCATGCATCTCTCATTAAAATGTTTAGACTATGCACTATCTATGTAAATATATTCATAATACACACATATATTCACAGCAACTTTACATATATTTATAAGTTATATATATGCGCTACTATGTGGTTCTAATTAGTCCTTCAATTATACTACTGTGTAACTGGAGTCCCAGGAATGGAAAAAATGCAGAAAATATATTTGAAAAAGTAATAATCTAAACTTCCCAAATTTGGTTCAAGCCATCAACTTATGCTCCAAGAAACTCAAGGAACCTCATGAGGACAAAAACAAAGAATGCACAGCTAGACGTATCACAGTCACACTGCTAAAATCCAAAGACAGGAGTGCCTGGGTGGCTCAGTTGGTTAAGCATCTGACTCTTGATTTTGGCACAGGTCATGATCTCATCGTTGTGGGATCAAGCCCTGTGTTGGGTGCTCACTGTGCATGGAGCCTACTTAAGATTCTCTCTCTCCCTCTCTTTCTCTGCCTCCCTCGCTCGTGCTCTCTCCCTCTCTCAAAAGAAAAGAAAAATAAAAAGTAAAAATCTCAAAGGCAGCTAGAGGAAACCAGCACATTTCACACAAAGCACCATAGATATGCTAATAAAAAGCTGACATTATCAGAAACAACAGAGGTCAGAGGACAACGGAACATCCTTAAAATGTTGAAAAGGAAAAAAAAATTATCAACCCAGAATTCTATATGCAGGAAAATATCCTTAAAATTGAACGCAGACTTCCAGTTTCCAGTCCAGCATGTACAAAGTTTGGAGGTTACCACACTGTCCTAACAAGTAAAAAGCTAAACAAACTGAAAAATCAATAAGTATTCCTAGATTTACAAAAGAAGTGAGGTCACAGGACAAACTGCTACCCCCAAAATTGTAGAGACCAACAGATGAATACAGAGAATACTGACTTGTGAGACCAGAAACCAACAAACACAAACCTCTATAGGTACCACTGGTGAGGTAGGAAACCTGAACTGTACCTGACAAATTGCTGGAGGCTCAGTTCAGTGTGAACATCGGAGAGATTAAAAACTTCAGTCACTGGGCACTGGAGAGTGACCCAGTCATCAGGGCCTCACGTTTGGTGAGTTTTATTTCCTGGAGTTCTACTAGTTCTCACAGTGAACATCAGAGAAAAATCCTCTCCTGTTTCCAGCAGGGGTTAAAAAAAAAAAAAAAAAAAAAAAAAGGAACCATTGTGAAATATGCAAGGGCATTCTGTTCTTAAAAACTCTGCACTGGGCTCTGCGCTGAAAGTGCAATGCCTGCTTGAGATCCTCTTTCTCACTCTCTCTCATTCTCTCTCTGTGTACCCCTCCCACTCAAAAATAAATAAATAAACTTAAAAAATAATAATAGTCTGCCCTCAGAAGAAACTGTAATCACAGCCTAACCTGCTAGGGTTTTATCAGAGTCTAACGGGCCTGGGAAAGAGAAATATCCAATTCCAGCCCACTCTAGCCATCCTGCCCCACAGAAAGACAGATGAGGATGGGGGCAGTGTTGAGAAGCACATTTGAAGTTCTGAGTCCAGAGGTACAGGCTCACTAGAAGACTGAGATCTAATCATAGGACTCTATAATGTTTGCCCTTCCCCATGCCTTACTACCACATCACTAAAGGCCTATGGAGTTCCTTTTACCTAGTATATCATATGCCTGGCTATCAAAACATACTAAAAGTCAAAAAATACAATTTAAAGAGACAGAGCAAGCATCAGAATCAGAGTCAGATATGTCAGAAATGGTGGAATTATCCGACCTGAAATTTAAAACAACTGTGATTAATATGTTACGGGCTCTAATGGCTACAGCAGACAGCATACAAGAACAGATGGGCAATGTAAGCAGAGCTGGAAATTTTTTTTTTTTAACTTTTATTTATGTTTATTTATTTTTGAGAGAAAGAGAGACAGAGAGACACAGAAAGAGAAACAGAGACAGTGTGAGCAGGGGCAGGAGAAGGTCAGAGAGACAGGAAGTCACAGAACTCGAAGCAGGCTCCAGGCTCTGAGCTGTCAGCACAGAGCCCGATGCAGGGTTTGAACCCACGAACCGTGAGATTATGACCTGAGCTGAAGTCAGACACTTAACCGAATGAGCCACCCAGGCGCCCCCTGAAATCTTAAGAGAAAACCAAAAAGAAATGCTAGAGATTAAAACACTATAACAGAATGAAGTATGCCTTTAATGGGCTTATTAGTAGACTGGACGTGGCTAAGCAAAGAATCCTTGAGCTTGAGAATATCTCAACAATCTGAAAAGCAAACAGAAAAAAGACTGGAAGAAAAACAGAACAAACTATCCATGAAATGTGAGACACCTACAAAAAATATAATGTATGTGTAACAGGAATACCAGAGAAGAGAAAGAGAAGAAAGAGAAAGGAACAGAAAAAAACACCTGAAACAATAATTACTGAGAATTTCCCTAAATTAATGTCAGATACCAAGCCAAGATTCAGAGAACATCAAGTATGATAAATGCCAAAAAACCCTATTCCTAGGCATATCATTCTCAGATTACAGAAAATGACAGATAAAGAAGCCAGAGAAGAAAAACATCATATCTATAGAGGAACAAAGATAAGAATTATATCTGGACTTCTCCTCAGAAACCATGCAAGCAAGAAGAGAGTAGAGTGGAATATTTAAAATATTGAAGGAAAAACCTCATCAACCTAGAATTCTGTACCTGTAAAATTATTCTTCAAAAGTGAAGAAACAAGAAAAACTTTCTCAGACAAAGTAAACTTGGATTGATTGTAAATATATACTGCAAACTCTAGGGCAACCACAGAATAAAGTAAAAAACCCCAGAAGTATAATGGATATGCTGTGATAGGTAGGAATGGTTATATTGACATCTGATAAAATAGGCCTGGAACAAGGAATATTACCAGAATTAATAAAGGATACTGACAATTCATAATGACAAAAGGATCAATACATCAGGAAGTCACAGAAATTATAAATATCTATGTGTGGCTAATAAGAGTTGATAACTGAAACATAAACGGACAGAAGAAATAAATAAATCCACAATCACATCTGAATATTTTAATACCCCTTTCTCAGTAACTGATAAAAAAACTAGTCATAATAAAAATCAATAAATAAGCATATAGAAGACCTGAATGGCAGTACCCATCACCTTGTCCTAATTGACATTTATAGAATATTATATCCAACAACTGCAGAACACAACTTTTAAGTGCATATGGAACATTCAAGACTGAGTTATAAAACAAGTCTCAATAAATTTCGAGACCAAAACCTTATAGAACATTGTGTTAGAAATCAGTTACAATGTATCTAGAAAAGCTTCAAGTATTTGGAAATTAAGCAATACTTCTAAATAACTGACAGATTAAAGAATAAAATATAAGCATATTAAACCTAAAGTAAGCAAAAAGAAGAGTAACAGTAAGAGCAGAAATCAGTGAAACAGAACAGATAAAAGAGAATATTAACAAAGCGAAAGTCAGATTCTTTGAAAAGATTCATCAATCTGATTGAAGAGAGAAAAACACAAATTACTAACATCAGGAATGAAAAAGAGGACCTCACTATAGATACCACAGACATCAACAGCATAAGCAAATATTATGTATGACTTTAGTATCAATAAATTTAACATTATACAATGAAACACATTCCTTGATACAAAATAAAGTTCTGAATAACTGTAAAAAGTATCAAAGAAATTTGTTATCAAAAACTTCCTTCAAAGAAAATACCAGGCCTTGATAGTTTGTTTAATTGGCAAATTCTATCAAACATTTAAGCAAGAAATCATATCAATTTTACATAGATTCTTCAGAAAGTATAGAAAAAATACTTCCTAATTCATCTTATAAGGCCAGCATTAACTCTGATATCAAAACCAAAGACATTACAAGAAAATGACAGACAACACAACATTAGCAAACTGAATCCAGTAATATATGAAAGTTAATACACGATAATCAAGCTCTGCTTATCTCAGTAATGAAAAAACATTTGAAAAATCAATCAATGCAATCACTAATAAATAAAAAAGGAAAACTATAATGGGGTGCCTGGGTGGCTCAGTTGGTTAAGCACCTGACTCTTGGTTTCGGCTCAGGTCATTATCTCACTGTTCATGGGACTGAGCCCCACAGTGGGCTCTGCGCTGACAGCATGGAGCCTTGGGATTCTCCCCCTCTCTCTCTGCCCCCCTCCCCCAAAATAAAGAAATAAACCTTTAAAAAAAAAAAGGAAAACTATGACAATCCCAAAAGCTGCAACATAAAAGCAGTGAACAATATTCAATAGTGATTTGTAATATTTTTTTAAAAACTCTGCAAACTAGAAATAGAAGGGAACTTCTTCAATGAGATCAAGGGTATGTAAGAGAAAACTATATCCAACATTATACTTAATAGTGAAAGACTGAATATATCCCCTAAGACTGGGAACAAGGCAAGAATGTCCTACTTTCACCAAGGCAGTAAGGCACAAAAAAGAAATAAAAAGCTGGAAAGGAAAAAATAAAACTGTCCCCATTCAGAAATGACCTGATTATATAAAAATCCTAAGGAACAAAAAACAACAAAACCTGTAAGCCAATTGCAAGGTTACAAGACATAAGTTCAATTATCAGAAACAAACTGTATTTCTTTATACTCACAGAAAAAAAATGGGAAACTAAGAAAAAAATATACCACCATAAAATACCTAGGAATAAACATAACCAAAAGCATGCACAACTTCTACATAAATCCTGTAAGACACTGCTAAAGAGATTAAAGAAGACCTTAATAGGGGCTCCTGGGTGGCTCAGTTGGTTAAGCATCTGACTTCGGCTCAGGTCATGATCTCACAGTTCATGAGTTCAAGCCCCACATTGGGCTGTGTTGACAGCTCAGAGACTGGATGGAGTTCTGTGTCTCCCTCTCTCCCTGCCCTTCCCCCACTCATGCTGTCTCTCTTTCTCAAAAATAAATAAAAAATTTTTTAAAATATAAAGAAGACTTTAATAAGTGGAGAAATATGATGTTCAAGGACTACAAACCTCATTGTTAAAACGTCAATTCTCCCCAACTGATCCACAGATTAAACACAATCCTAATCATAACCTAGGCAGTCTTTCTTAAAAATAACAACTGACAAACTGTAATTCTAAAATTCACAAAGTGCAAATGACCTGAAATAGACAAAAGAAAATTTAAAGGCACAGAAATTTAAGATTTATAGTGACCAATTCAAGGCTAGCTACAAACCTACGGTGATCAAGAAAATGCGGTTATTGCAGTAAGAATAGCATCTCAGCGAATGGACTACAGCAGCTCCCCCTTATCTGCAGTTTCACTTTCAGCAATTAGTTACCTGTGGTCAGCTATAGTCTGGAAGCAGATGATCATCTTTCTGATGCATGGTCAGAGGGCTAAAAATAGCCTAAAGCTGGTTCATAATGTTTATGTCATTCCCCTAACTTCATCTCATCATGTAGGCATTTTATCATCTCATTATCATCACCAAAAGGGTGAATACATTGTAAGAAGATATTTTGAGAGAGACCACATTCACATAACTTTTATACAGCATACTGTTATAACCATTGCTTTGTTATTAGTTATTGCTGTTAATCTGTTACGGTCTCTAATTTATAAATTAAACTTGATCACAGGTGTGTATGTACAGCAAAAAACATAGTATATACAGGGTTTGGTACTATGCATGGTTTCAGGCATCCACTGGGGGACTTGGAATATATCCCTTGTGGATAAAAAGGGGCTACTGTAGATTAGAGTGTTCTGAAATAGACCCATACTTATATGGTCAAATGGTTTTTGTTTTTTTTTTTGTTTTTTTTAACATTTATTTATTTTTGAGACAGAGAGAGACAGAGCATGAACAGGGGAGGAGCAGAGAGGGAGGGAGACACAGAATCTGAAACAGGCTCCAGGCTCTGAGCTGTCAGCACAGAGCCCGACGCAGGGCTCAAACTCACGGACCGTGAGATCGTGACCCGAGCCAAAGTCGGACGCTTAACTGACCAAGCCACCAGGTGCCCCGGTCAAATGGATTTTGATAAGGTACGAAAGCAATTCAAAGGAGAAAATAACAAGTGGTACTGGAACAAGTGCACATCCACATATAAATAAATGCAGCTCAACCCCTACCTTAAGCCATATAAAAAATTAGTCTGAGACAGATCATAAACCCAGACATAAAATCTACAATAGAAAAGCCGATAAAAGAAAACTTAGAGAAGAACACAGACAATCTTTGCTACCTGGGGGAAGGCAGACATTTCTTAAACATAGGAAACAATCATTCAAAAAGAAAAAAACTCGTAAATTGGCATCACAATTAAAAACTTCTGTCATCAAGACACCATATAGACAAGTCACAGGCTAGGAGAAACTACTCACAAAACATGTCTGACAAAAAGGACTCGTATCCGCAGTATATAAAGAACTCCAAAACTCAATAATAAAAGGACAAACAGTTCAATAAAAAATAGACAAAAGACTGGAAGAAACACTTTAGAAGTTAGATGAATGAGCAATAAGTACGTGTAAAATTGCACCAACATCATTAGTCATTAGGGATAATTAAAAGCATAATGAGATACCACTACACAGAATAGCAAAAATTTAAAAAAATGACAACATCAAATGTTGGGGAGGATATGGAGCAAGTGGAACTTTCAGACATCACTGGTGGGAACAAAAAACCATTTCAGAGAAAAGTTTTGGAAGTTTCTTAAGTTCAACATATACTTGCCCTCTGACCCAGCAATTCTGCTCCTAAGGATTTATCCATGAAAAATTAAACATAAGTCCATAAAAATACTTGTTTGCAAATGGTAACAGCCAGCAATTAATGTATCAGCTAAGAATGTTCACTGTATTAGATTACTGTCTAGAAAGGTCTATTTTAATGGTATCTTAATATTCCTAAAATGTGTCATAAAAAGCTGAAGATTTAAAAAAAACTTTTTTTAAATGTTTATTTATTTTTAAGAGAGACAGAGCACGAGTCAGGGAGGGGCAGAGAGAGGCAGAGAGAGGCAGAGAGAGAGAGAGACAGACAGACAGACAGACAGACAGACAGACAGAATACGAAACAGGCTCCAGACTCTACACAGAGGCGGATGTGAGGCTCAAACCCACACCATGGGATCCTGACCTGAGCCGAAGTCAGACGTCCAACGGTTGACTGAGCCACCCAGACAACCCAAAAGCTGAAGATTTTTAATGGAGGAAGATTTATGTTATTTGGTATATTAAAACACACAGAAGTAGAGTTAAGTAAAGGATAATAACACCTAGTACTTTAATATGTTGTATTTAAAACAACGCTGGCATAAACTGATATGATTTATGAAATAAATTACCATTTTCTTTCCTTTAAATTAAAATTTTTTTCACTAAAAAAATAGAATTGTTCAAAAAAAAAAAAAGGTCATAGAGGCTTTCTTTATTCATGATAGCCTCAAACTGGAAACAACCTAAAATGTTTACCTATAGGACAATGGATTATGGGCAACTATAGTACATTCATACAATGGACTACTACTCAGCAATTAAAATGAAACCCAATTTCCAGTAATCATAACCACGTGGATAAATCTGATAGATATTATGTGAGTAAAACCAGGCACAAAAGAGTGATTTCATTTTTATGAAGTTCTATAACAGGTAAAACTAATCTAAGTTGAAATTATCAGAATAGTGGTCACCTAGGGGCTAGAGCTACTAAGAAGGAAATTTCTAGTCAGAAGGAAATCTATCTTGAAGGGATGTGAGTTACATGAGGTTAACTATTATCAAAAATGTACAATTAAGATTTGTGCCTTTTGAAATATACAAATTTTCCCTTTAAAAAAAAAGAACTCAATTGGGTACAAAGAGGAAAATTCTAGTAATATAAATCTGATTTTCCTTACCTAAAAGGATCAGCCCATAGTAATCCAGTCATAGTTCTACTATTTCCTAACATCTAGACAAAGGCATGCATATAAAGTTGATATTATATGCCAGGTACTCCTGTTTGATCCTGCAACAAACTGGTAACAGTAAACAAAAATGATCTCAAATCTGTAAACCAAGAATGTAAGACTCCTTTTAGACAACTACAGGAATCTCAATTACCTAGGAAATATCAACTGCCCTCTCCCTGTCATCTTCCAGGGCAGAGAGAGCAGTGCAGACAAGGGGATTTCCAACATACTGAAGCTCACAGTGACAACACACAGCATTGAAATTCTATTTCTAGGCATTTACCTTGAAAAATACTGAGACAGGAGCACCTGGGAAGCTCAGTTGGTTAAGTGTCTGACTCTTGATTTCGGCTCAGGTCACAATCTCACTGTTTGTGAGTTTGAGCCCCATGTCGGGCTCTGTGCTGACAGCACAAAGCCTGCTTGGGGTTCTGTCTCCCTCTCTCTCTTCCCCACCCCCACTTGCTATCTCTCTCTCAAAATAAATGAAAATAAACTTAAAAGAAAAATACTGAGACGTGTAAAAAGAGATGTGTACAAATATGTACAGAGTGTTTTTTGCACTCTAGTTTATTATAGGAAAAAGCCCTCGAAGTACCCATTTCTAATTTCATTAACAATCAAATAAATTATGGCCTGAACTTACTATCAAAATACAGCATTTAAAAGAATGATGATTTATATATACTGTCAGAGAACGATCTCCAAGACAAATTGTTAAATGGAAAAAAAAGCCACAACTGCAATATATACAGTATAATTTCATTCCTGTTGCATATCCATAATTAGAGATAACTAATATATATAATTTATAGAATACATTATACATATATAACATGTATTATATATAAAATATGTATTATATATAATATGTATAATATATAATACATGTTATATATAACATATATATTATGCAAATATATGTTATATATAACATATATATGTGTAAGTTATATATGTAAATCATATATATACTATAATGTTATATATATTATATATAAATACATATAACATATATTACACGTATTATGTATAATATATATGTTATATGTATATTGTATATATATTTTAATTGTTTTAAATGTTTATTTTATTTTATTTTTGGGGGAGAGAAAGAGTGAGAGCGGAGGAGGAGCAGACAGAGAGAGAGAGAGAGAGAGAGAGAGAGAGGGAGGGAGGGAGGGAGACACAGAATCTGAAGCAGGCTCCAGGCTCTGAGCTGTCAGCACAGAGCTTGATGCAAGGCTCGAACCTGCAAGATGTGAGATCATGACCTGAGCCAAAGTTGGACACTCAAACGACTGAGCCACCCAGGCACCCCTAATATATACATATTTTTTAATGTTTATTTATTTATTTTCAAGAGAGAGCACAAACGGCGGGGGGGGGGGGGGGCGGGGAGGGGGCGGGGGAGAGAGAGAGAGAGAGAGACAGAGACAGAGAGAGACAGAATCCGAAGTAGGCTTCAGGCTGAGTTGTCAGCACAGAGGCTGACATGGGGCTCGAACCCACAAACCATGAGATCATGACCTGAGCCAAAGTTGGATGCTCAACCGACTGAGAGCCACCCAGGCGCCCCAGAGGTAACTAAAAGTTTTTAAACTAACACAGCATTGATTTCAATCTCTGGAGTATTCACGTCAAAAAGAAAGTCTTAAAATAGAACTCAGCTTTTTAAAAAGAGATCAAGTTTTCAAGTTTTTTAAAAAACCAAGAAACTAAACAAACTCTTCTTACTAGAAATAAGAGGTTCATTCTTCCACATTAGAGCTTTATATTTCCACACAGAGTATGTTTACCCCTCTGCTTGATGTATTACTCATGGCTCAGTAACTCATCTGAAGACTCAGTGTTTGGTTGAAAATTTTTTTACATATATAAATATAGTTCTGCAAGTACTTTATTTATATAGATTACCTCATTTTATCATAACTACTCTGGGAGGAAGGAAAAACAACTCCATAGCCCTAAAAAATCATTGAAGAGACTTCTAATGTTCAGCCACAGAGTTTGCATCTCTTCCAGACACCCTGTTTTGCAGTTGGACAGAGAGGCCTTCTGATTAGTCCTGACTAAAGGGACATGGGCAGGGTGGCTAATCCCGAGCTGGTGCAATTTCTTTGCTGGGCAAGACCCTCTGGCTCTACTCTTCCCTTGCTGTGCTGGACCCTAAAAAGCATGATGCTAAGTTTATGGAGATGTAACATGCTATTAAGCAACTAACCAGAGCAGAACCCTCCCCTCACTGCCCTCACTGATCTAAACGGGTCACATAGTCTGAGTAATGTATTTTGGATAAAGTCTTCAAAAATGTAGGGTTTTTAGTAGTTTTAGCATAACTTCATCTGTCAAGACCAACAAAATCAGAGTTAAAAAAAAAAAAGTTAAACTTGAGCAAAACCATTTAATAGTTTACAGTAAAGCATAATAAGGTACTACCTGGAAACATGCTAAGAATATTCCTGATGGGAGCATTAACTCCCAACCATAACCTTTGGTTATCTATAACATTCACGCAGTAAGTTTTTAAATAGTTAAAAAAAATAAAGTAAAATGTTGTCAGGCCTCCTGCTGACTCACTCAGATGAACATGAAACTCTCAATCTCGGGGTCATGAGTTTGAGTCCCATGCCAGGTGTAGAGATTACTTAAATAAATAAAAATCTAATAATAATAAAAAAGTTCTCAATTTAACTATACAAAGAAAACAATGGAATGAAACCTAACTTCTTTACATCTAATAGAAGCGTTAAACTCAAAATTTATACCACACTAAGTATTTCATATTCTACTAATATTTTATTTTTCTTAATGGTTATCAAACGGCAAAACAGAGTTATGATCAAAATCAGCACTAAGATTATTGCCTCTAAGAACAACCATCTCTAGGGGCTCCTGGGTGGCTCAGTCGGTTAAGCGTCCGACTTCAGGTCAGGTCATGATCTCACGGTCTGTGAGTTCGAGCCTCGCGTCGGGCTCTGGACTGATGGCTCGGAGTCCGGAGCCTGCTTCTGATTCTGTGTCTCCCTATCTCTCTGCCCCTCCCCCGTTCATGCTCTGTCTCTCTCTGTCTCAAAAATAAATAAAACGTTAAAAAAAAAAAAAAAAAAGAACAACCATCTCTATTTAGAAAGGAATAACAAGTGTTAAAATTTTTTTCTAATGTTTATTTTTGAGAGAGAGTGCAAGTGGGAAAGGGGCAGCGAGAGGGGGGGGACTGAGGATCCGAAGCGGCTCTGTCCTGACAGTGGTGAGCCCCAATGTGGGGCTCAAATCCACGAACTGTGAGATTATGACCGGAGCCAGAGTTGGACGCTCAACTGACTGAGCCACCCAGGTGCCCCAACAAGTGTTAAATTTGACTATACTTTTCCTAATAGCTAACTAAGTACAGACAAATATCATAAATATTAGCCTACTGCCTGACAACAGATAGCTTCTTCTGACAAAAATAATTTATGACCTACACAAGTTTAGAAATTATGAACCAGTAACTGCAGAAAAACCAACCTAAAGCCCTTCACAAATCCCCTTCCTATGAACCACACATAAAAGACTCCTGAATATCATTTTTTCTAGTTTAAGAAAATCTCTATCCTATACACATAAACCACTTTTATCTCTCAAGGATCTAGTTTAGAAACTCACCTAGAATTCCAATAACTATATTTCATCTTTCCAAGTGATACGCTCCATGTCATTTTACCAGGGCACTGGGTTTTATAGGAATACATGAGACATGGGACTAACAAGGAGCCGTTCATCCGCAGGACCCCAGCATGGCCATTTACTAAGAGTTTACCTTGTGCTAAAAATATTGGAAAGCAATACACAAAGGATCTCATTTACTTTCTCAACAACTGTGGAATTAAAGAATTTGGCTGGCTTTTGTCCTAGTTCCTGGGAGGGAACTCTAAATCCTTAGAATTTCCCCGGTGATAGGAGTATCTTTGTTACTATGCTGCCCCTCCCACCTGATAGTTTATTATACTAATGAATGACACAGAGTGGGGATTGGCTATTCCAGAAAGACAAACCATATGAATGGAGGGTTGGGGCTTTCAGCCACGTAATATTAGCCCTACATCTGGGAAGGGAAGTGGAGCTGGACATTAAGTCCTGTGGGCAATGATTCGGTTAGTCATGCCTACCTGATGAAACTCCAATAAAAATTCTGGACACCAGGGCCTGGGTGAGATTCCCTGGTTGCCAATACTGTTTGTGTACTGTCATGCATTAATGTGCCAGGAAAATAATGTGCCCCTGAGGACAACAGAAGCTTTGCATTCAGAAATCTTGCCTATGTATCTCTTTGGCTGATTCTGATTTGTATCTTTTCGCTGTGATAAAACTTCAGTCTTAAGTACAGCATTTTCCTCAGTTCTAGGAGTTGTTATAGTGAATTATGCAATCTAAAGTAGTCTGTGGAGACACCCAAAATTTGCAGCCAGCTGATCAGAATTGAGGGTGTCCCTGAGAATCTCTAAACTTGCAGTTGTATCTTGGATAGTCTTGTTGTGAAGGACAGAGTGTTTAACCCGGAGTGTGGCCAACTTCAGGTAACAGCAAAGTTTAGAAAGAGCTGTTAAGAGTGTGGTCCAAATTTAGGCCCTATAGGGCCCTTTATAGATTAAATTTTTCTCTCCCACCCCAGGCTACTTATCTGTCTATATGCAGGTCACCAGACGCTGCTTTCTTTCTTCCACAGTTCAGATAACTGGCCAATCTGCCTCCTCTTTCTGGTTGCCACATTCTAGCCGGTACTTTCTGGTTTCTTCTCCCTATAAGGCTAGCTAGAAGACAGATTTTCCAAACTTTCCCAACACACACCCATTGTAGTTTCTGTTGTTTGTCCCTCATATTGATTCTCTTCCTCAAACTAGCACATCATCTCCTTTTCATTTCGTCTCCAGTTTTTACTGCTGGTCTGAAAACAGAAATAAATGTATCCATCCTTTGACCTAGAAATTTTACTTTTAGGAATGTATCCTGTGGATCTACATCTATATATGCACAAAGACATACAAAGATATTCAGTGCAGTATTATTTATAATACTAGAAACAACCGAAACGTCTACTAATAGAAGGCTAGTAAGTAAAGGATAGGATATTCATTCAATAATAATCAGCCATTAAAAACATAAGTGAGCACGTTCTCTCTCTATATAATATTATATAACAATTTTAAGGACAAATTTTAAATAAGATAAGCAAGGTGGAAACAGTTTATGTCATATTCTAGCGTTTACTGAATAATATATAAATGCTTTGCATCGGGAAGAATACACAGAAACTACTAGCAGTGATCACTTCTGGATAAGAAAACGGGGAAATTAAGGGATGGAGAAGGAAGGTTATTTTTCACGGCATACACTTTTGTACCTTTGGAAAGATACAGCCAAATGTATGTTTTGTGTCTATTATTACAAAAATTTTTTTCTAATGTTTATTTATTTATTTTGAGAGAAAAAGAGAGAGCAAGCAGGGGAGGGGCAGAGAGAGGGGGAGACACAATCCCAAGCAAGCTCTGCACCATCAGCACAGAGCCCGATGCTGGGCTAGAACTCACACACTGCAAGACCATGAACTGAGCTGAAATCAAGAGTCGGATGCTTAAATTCATTTCACTACAGTGTGACGGTTTAGGTTAATCTATTCATCCCAGTTCTGGATATTCTAACTGTATAGTTAGAGGATATATATGATCAATGAAAAGGAAGGCACCATCAGTAGGAGAACACCTCATGTTGTGAGGAGAAAATTTGTACTTTGTTGACATCTAAAGAGAGTCAAGGGTATAGTAAGGGTATATTAAGGACAGAAACACAAAGAACAGCCTCAGCTATTGCTTTTTAGAAATTGACTTCAGGGCGCCTGGGTGGCTCAGCCAATTAAGTGTCCTACTTCTTGTGGGTTTGAGACCCACGTCAGGCTCTGTGCTGACAGCTCAGAGCCTAGAGCCTGGAGCCTGCTTCGGATTCTGTGTCTCCCTTTCTCTCTACCTGTCCCCTATTCGCACTCTGTCTCTGTCTCTCTCTCTCTCTCTCTCAAAAACAAATAAACATTTAAAAAAAAAAAAAAAGACAGTAAGATACTTCTTACTTGATCTTCTGTTAATGGAAGATCCAGAACTCTTGACAATTTAAGGAAGGCCTCCATATAAAGCATTCAAACCTGTACCTAACCTCTTCTCCTCTGGATGGACCCACACAGACATATATGAAATTCCTGGGACTAACAAAATTCCTGAATACTGTGCCTATGGTTAGAAGATTAAATGAGATGGCAATAAATTCATAAGAGAGATCAATGTGTTGTGTACATGTAGCACCAGCTGCCCTATTAATTAATTGGCTGGGTGTAACTGGATATTTGAAGTTAAAAATCTCGAGTGGGAAGGATTTTTTGTACAGAATCACGAATAACATCTCCCAAAGTAGCTGGCTTACGATAAACAGGATATTGCCACTGGACAGGTATGGAAATGGGCAAAAATTAGAAGTACTCAAGCAATTTAACTCACATAGGAAAAGCAAATTAATACCTTTAAAACTGTCCTCCGTACTTTGAACAACGTAATAGACATTTCCTCAACAAGTATTTGCTGAGCATCTAATACGCATGAGACTTTTGTAAGTGCCAAACATCTCTCATCAGGAAAGAGTACCTTATAGACTAGTCTAACCAAGGATAATGAGGGAGTAAAGGATTCAGGCCAAGTTCACAATACTGTCACCAAAAGCTCTGTCTCCAGCCCAAATATTTTTATTTACTATTCTTTGCCATACTTTGTAGTACAGAAGACAGTACTGGAATGTGACTTGATTTTCTGCTTAGGAAACAAGAGCCTTACTGGGTAATTACTACTACTGCTAGTAGTAGTTCCCAGATTTCTGAGTTTCAGGGGCCAGGAGAATGACCACAAAAAGGGCTGGGTTTTTTTTTTTTTTCCTAAAAATATGAAAAAGCAAAACTACCTGGTTTATGACTGCAGGTTAAGTCACTTAACCACTCTGAGCCTCAGTTTCCTCAGGGATATTATCTCAGAAGTTTATGGAAGGATTAAACGTAACTTTACATGAAGTACTTGGCATTAAATCTGGCACCTAGAAGGTGTTCAACAAACATAAGCAACTTTCTTTGTTAAAATAAATATTGGGACTTTCACTTCCGGTTGTAACAGAACCAGACTCCTACTGTACACAAGCACAAAACCATATGAATACATGAGGATCTCCCACTCAGGGTGTGAATTCCCACCTGTGGCACAGTGAGCTAGAATCTAAGTGTTGCAGGAAGGTCCCAATGAGCTGAGACTAGACCAATGTTTGGAGCAGATAAAACAGATAGCAGCCTTGAGTCAGGGTACCAGAGAGGCAATATGTGCAGATCAAGTAACCAGGAAGGGACAGAAGTGTATGTGGGGGTCACCTGTGGATGAGTTCTTGGCTAAGGGCTGGGCTGCACATGCAGAGTTTATTTACCAGACTTGTCTCCAAGTTTACCAGAGAATGGCCACTATGGAATCAAAAGTGGCACAGAGATACTTGAGGTCCAGTAAGCAGTGCTAGAGGACTGTGGAGTTTCAGTCAAGAGAGACACCCAGCTGATTTAGCACAAGGGCCATGACCATGCATCTTTTTTTTTTTTTTAGTTTATTTATTTTGAGAGAGAGAGCATGCAAGCACGAGAGAGGGGGAAGGGCAGAGAAAGAGGGGGAGAGGTTCTGAACTGTTAGTGCAGAGCCCGATGCAGGGGCTCAAACTCACAGAACTGTGAGATCATTACCTGTGCCAAAATCAAGAGTCAGATGCTTAACCAACTGAGCCCCCATGACCATGCATCTTAAAGTAAGACTTCTTCTTTTAGATCTGCCCTAACAAGGGTGGGGGAAGGCCACCATAGCCCAGAATAGCATATGAAGCCCAAATGGGGGAAGGAGGGCGATTATGCAGAGCTGGATGGCAATGGCCACAGCAGCAAAAGAATGGTTGCACAGAAGGAAGTGATCAAATAAGTAAATATATTTAGGATAATGAGAAGCAGATTCATCAGAGAAGTTACAAATATGCAAAGGGAGAAAACGAGAGAAGCCTGTGGTATTGGATTGGAACTGGAGAGATTATTGTAAATGCCTGGTTTTCAATATTTCTTTCAGTATGTTATCTATAGACAGATATAAAATATAGATCCACTGAGAGGGCCTGGAATTAGTGACATACCAATAGCAACAAGCACACCTAGTATCTTATTTCTTACCACTAATCTCTACTAAAATGGAACCAGGCTCCTTAGAGAAATGATTAATTTCAGGTCTAGAGCAGAGGAAAGTCCAAGACGTGCCCTAAACATCTCTGATGGAACAAGGAATTGTTCAAAGAATGATGAGGACATGAAAATAACAAAGCCTGAAGGGACTCCCAAGAGTCAAAGCTAGAACTATTCGAGCACAGGAATAATGGGCCTCCATGAATACATACTGATATAAACAAATGAATAAATTGAATGTGTGATAGGGAACAGGATATTTAATAGCTTAGAGTACCTCCCCACAAAATACTTATTGATTATAAAGAGTAAAAGAGTAACTTCACAGTAGAGAAGTCTTGTAGACATCACCTTAATCAAGTGATCAAAACTAACATCACCATCTATCAAACAAATCAAAATCACATACCACTTGGTAAGGTATAATGAAAACATGTGAGTTCTATGATATTCCTGTGAAAGATGCAACCTGAGTCCAATCATAAAGTGAATCAGATAGACCAAACGGGCAGACATTTAAAAAATAACTGGCTGGTAATCTTCAAAAGTATCAAGATCATGGAAAAAAAACCCTGAGAAAACATTCCAGACTGAAAATGAAAAGATACAACATTCAAATACAAGTGTTGGAACTGGATCCCTTTGCTACAAAAGGACATTACTGGAACAAGTGTATCTCAGTTTCCTCATCTGTACATCATGAAGTAGATTTATTGTTTCCAATATCAATAGAGAACTCAAAGAAGTTTTTATAAAGACAAACAAAAAACTAGAACAGTATTTCAAAATATAAAAAGATCTCCATTGGTATTCTGACCATGCTTATAAAGACAACCATAGACAGCTACAGTCCTTAACCAAAATTGAATTCATTAGATTTTAAGGAAAAAGTGTTAAGGAAAAAAATGTTACATAATGCCTCTACAAATTGTACAATCACACAATGCAATATTTAATCTAGCAATATCAGCTGATATGGACAGAAGTCAAGATTTTGTTAAACAGAGAAAGGAAAATTTAGCCCAGTATATATAACACATATTCCCTTTTGTATGTGTGGTTGCATATATGTGTAAGATAGCCATATATATGGGCCTGCATATGCAGAGGAAATTTCTGGAAGGATACATAGGAAACTGTTGACAACGACTAGTTCTGTGAAATAGGAATAGATGGTCTTAAAGGAAATAGGACACTTTCCTCTCCATCTTCTACTTGTACACTCAGTTCTCAACAAGAAATAACAAAAAAAAAAGGTAAAGTTATCCTTGGCAAGTAAGTACATAGAGCACCCAGATAATGGTTTCTAACTACCATTCCTACCTTAAATGAAACTCCTGGTAGAAATGGCTGATTCTACATGTGGATCGGAGTTAAGTACAAAGTGAGCTGTGGACATCTTGTGCCAGAAAGCAAAGAAGCACTCAAAAACTAAGGCAGCAATGTGCAAAGGACGATGCTAGTGTGATAGGGATCCAACTGGCCAAATGTGAGATACCTTTTAGTAAGAGACACCGGAACTAAAGAAACTAACAAGAAAAGCAAAGAAGTTATTATTACAAGAGCCAGGGCAGCAGTTAATTACAGGGGAGGGAGAAAGCACACAGTGGTTTGCTGGAATGCTGATGATGTTCTATTTCTTGACCTGGAAAATAATTACATGAATATCTGTTTCATTATTAGTTAAGAGACCATACATATTTGTTGTGTCCACTTCTTAGTATGTATGTATTTCCCTAATTTAAAAACAAAAACATAAGGTTTCAGGGGAAAAAAGGTAAAAACAGGCTTTTAGAAAGAAAATTACACTATGTTACCTGCAAGAGTATGTAGGTTCTCCTACTTTAAAAACACGACCACAAAGATGAGAAGGTTTGTTTGCTTGCTCAAGTTTTGGAAATCCAAACGCAGGATCTTCACCACAAAGGTACCATTCCATTGGTCCCAACAAAAGATGCTGTGCCAGCATGTCTTCCTTCTGTGGATAAGGGTTGGGACCCCTGCAGTAGATTTTGGGTACATAGTGGGCTAAATGCTGGTACACTTCTCTAGTGAGGTCAGTTGCTTGCAGCCATTTCTTTAAAAAAGAAAAAAGAAAAAGTAGGCTTACACAATGTCAAACTGCTCATTTGAATAAACCCACTCTCTATTCTTTTAGGCACAAAAATAAGGATAAAAAGAGTCCTATAAATTATTTCGTTGGCGTCACTCATAACTGTATACTCTTTCCAAAAAGGGCAAAATTCATTAGAACTTGATAAAAATGCCAAGTATTTCAGAATTCTACTTAGAGTAAAATGATCCCCTCTCCTCAAAATGACCCTCTCCTCAAAATGACTCTTACAGCAATCTTCTGTAGGCAGTTCACATGCAAATGACCACCACAGATCATCATGACACTAGCCAATGAGCCCATCTGACTTCCTTTCTACTGTTTTGCTCAAATGATATACTGATTGTCTTCTGAATTCTCTTGTCAGTTTGCTGATAGGAAGAGTATGCAGTGAACATGAATAGCCAATATGCCACTTACACTTCTCGTTGATTAATAAACCAGTCTCATGAGTATCAGTCTACCAGAAGAGGCTTTGCTCTATCAATTATGCCTTCTTTCCCTGATCAAACTCTCTATAAGCCCTTTTCCCTTCGCTCTCCCTGATGGAAACAAACAAAAGCCACTTTTCTGTTCTAAACTTTTAGGTCCAACTACCTGGATAATTATACTTAGATATCTAACAGATACTGTGATATCATGATTTATAGTAAGAAATATATATTTGGTCTTCTTCCCATTCCTGGCACAGAGCTCCTAAAATTTCTGAAATTTCCTAAGTGGTAAGTGATATAAAGATGAAAGGAGTATCTTTTATTATTCATAACAATCTCCTTTCAACCAAGCTAGAGCTGAGGTTAATGAAGTGACTTTTGGAAAACCCCTAAAGATGGACAGCTGGTTACCAGAGGGAACGAAACATGTGATAAGGTTGGAAATGACAGCTTCCACCCCGAAACGTGGGGAGGTGAGAGGGGCTGGAAGATGCACTAATCATTAATGGCCAATGATTTAATCAATTGCACTTATGTAATGAAGCCCCCATAACAAAGTGTCTATATGTCGGGGTTCAAAGAGCTTCCGGGTTGGTGAGCACTCGTAAGTACTGGTGCATTCAGAGACAGCATGGTAGCTCCGTTCCCCTTCCCACATACCTTGCTCTGCGCATCTCCTCCATCTGCTATTCCTAAGCTACAGAATTTTACAATAAGCCAGTAATCTAGTAAATAAACCATTTCCCTGAGTTCTGTGAGCCTTCTAGCAAATTATTGAACTCGAAGGCAGGGTCACGGTAACCCTCGATTTGTAGCCAAGTCAGACAGAAGTTCTGGGCAACCTGAGGACCCACTGCTTGTGACTGGCAGCTTAAGTAGTGGGGGGCAGTGTTGTGGGACTGAGCCCTTAACCTGTGGGATCTGATGCTAACTCCAGGTGCATAGTGTCAGAAGTGAATTGAATTGTAGGACACCCACTTGGTGTCTGTAGAGAATTAGGGAATTGCTAGGTATGGGGGGAAAACTCACATTTGGTGGCCAGAAGTATTGGTAAGCGTAGAGAGAAACAGAAGAAACAGCTACTCCTGATTCAAACACCAACTCACTATGTCTAAAACTGAACTCATGATTTCCACTACCTTTCTCAAAAACCGGCATTTTCCCCACTTCCCTATTTTACATACCAGCATCTACCTAAGTATCCACACCAGGAAAACCTGAAAATCTTCCTTCTTCCTCAACCCGACATCCAATTAATCATGTCTTGTCTACTAGGCTTCCTAAATAATCTGATGAATCCATCTCATTTCTTTATCTATCCATCTCCACAGGCACTACCTCTGCTACTCTATCCCAAAACCCCCCACTCCCATCTTTCACCATTATTAATGCAAGAAGGTCCTAACTGGTCATTTCCACTAAGCTTGCCCTTGTACAGTCCATTTTCCAGCCTCCCTACCAGCATGATTCTTGCAAAATGTCAATGAGATCATGTCATTCAGCTTCCCCTTGTATTTAGCATCCAGTCAATTCCCTCAACGTGGTTTATAAGGTCCTTTGTCTTGTATCATACTTGTTTCCTCCTCCTGACTTGTACTGCTTCTCTCTCTGCTTTTCAGGCTACTTTCTACTCATTCTTCAGTTCTTAGTTTATGTTTCACTTTCTCTAAGATGCCTTTCTCAGCCCATTCCTCACTCCCTCTGCCTTTCCCACTTCCCCTGGGTCTAACACATAACCTGGCTGCAGTGGGCATTTAGTAAAATCTGTTACCTGAATGACTATAAATATGTTTATACTGCTTACTGTCCTATAACATTGACACTGCAGAAAGATGTTCTACGTAGCTTTAATGAAAGCAGAGATAAACTAGATCCAGGCCTGCAGTCTCTAAAAACCAAACCAAATAAGCCCTAGATAAGGCATCCTTCAAACTACCTCCTTTCTTTTCCCTTTGTGTTTCCTTACATCTTAAGTCTTTCCCCTATATTGTCATTTATCCCTGCCAATTCTGCAATGTTTCTTTGTCCCCCATGTTGCTTTGTGTAATTGCAACTTATTCTGGCTCTCAACCAGGTAAGCATTTAAAATCAGAATACATGAAAGCACTCACTTCTACAAAAATGCAGTTAACTGAAACTGCTAACTCATAGGTCCAATGTTTACTTATGGATTACAACTAAAGTTCATGTACATCCTTGTTAAGAGTTTACATTCTAGTAAGGTCTAACACCATAAGACAACAGTATAAGGTCTTCGTTTTAACTATTACTTGTACAATCTTTACCCACTCCCTTCCCTCTAAAAATAACTACATATAGATATTTTAAATATACATGAGGACATATATATTAACTTTCTAATCAACCTCATATTTTCACGTGTACTAAAAATGTAAAAACTTTGTTAGTTAAGGGATTAAATTGAAGCTTGTAACAGAACACAGTGGAAAAAACTTTTCACCCCTAAACTGAAACTATCTTTTCCAAATGTTACCAACTTAGTTGTGTTTGCTTTATGCAACTAAGAGACTAAATTACTCTTAAAACAACAGCGCAGGATTAAGGATTCTCTCTGTTTAGAGAAGTAACTTGAAATCAAAATTACACACACACACACACACACACACACACAGAGGTCCTTAATTATAAAAAGGGCTAGTTAAAAAAAACAGTAGTCGGGGCGCCTGGGTGGCGCAGTCGGTTAAGCGTCCGACTTCAGCCAGGTCACGATCTCACGGTCCGTGAGTTTGAGCCCCGCGTCAGGCTCTGGGCTGATAGCTCGGAGCCTGGAGCCTGTTTCCGATTCTGTGTCTCCCTCTCTCTCTGACCCTCCCCCGTTCATGCTCTGTCTCTCTCTGTCCCAAAAATTAAAAAAAAAAAAAAAAAGTGCAACTCTAAAAAAAAAAAACAAAACAGTAGTCAATAGTAAAAGGCAAAGAGGCATCAACCAACAAGCAAACTTGAATCTAATTCTTTGAGCTAAAAAAACATTTTTTTTTTGGCCATATCTAAGGGTAAATGTCTAGTTTTTCACCCATTATCAGAAACCCTATTTCAAAACATGAATGAAGATAATCCATTTGTCCTAAGAAATTTACTGTTTATGGATAAAAAATTAAGCTTTATGATTCAAAGAATTTACTCCTATGATCCTAGGAAGTTATGTTTCAGGCAATTTTAATTTACAATACATTTAAAGCTTTTATTTTAACAACAATTTTTGTTTTTCTTATGTTTTATGTTCCAATTTTTCTTTTCTTTTCTTTTTTTTTTTTTACATTTTTTTTTAACGTTTATTCATTTTTGAGAGACGGAGAGAGAGCACAAGCAGAGCAGGGGCAGAGAGAGAGGGAGACACAAAATCTGAAGCAAACTCCAAGTTCAGAGCTGTCAGCACAGAGCCCCACGCGAAGCTCAAACTCACAGACCACGAGATCATGACCTAAGCCAAAGTTGGACGCTTAACCGACTGAGCCACCCAGGAGTCCCTATGTTCCTATTTTTCTTGAAGCCACTTTTGCAGGATTTTAATCCAGGGAGAATAAAAGGTGATACTTTCTAAAAGAAATTATGTGCTCTGTGGCCCCAACAACACTGATAGGTCAAATCTGTTCATAGATTTCTTCCTCCCTCCCTTCCTTCCTTTCTTCGGCTCCATGCCCAATGTGGGGCTTGAACTCATGACCCCTCAGATTGAGAGCTGCATGCTCTATCAAATGGGCCAGCCAGGCACCCCTCTATTTATAGAGTTCTTGAACAAAAAATTCAGAAACTAATATCAGCTACTGATTAAGAAAAAAAATCAGCAAATTTTATAGACTATGCTATTTTATATATTATAATATTATGTATGCTATTACATATTTATCAATATATAATACCATAATATTTAATACAGTATATATAACATAATATACATTACTGTATATAATTTGTACTGATATTATATTACAAATTATTAGTAGAGCATTTCATCCTAAATACAGTTTATAATATATTATTATAAATTATTAAGAAGATTTGCATATCTGGCTCAAGAAAAGCAGGCATATGCTCCAAATTTAAAACCACCTAACAGATTTGGGATCTATTATAAGCATTTTTAACTTCATTAAATTTAAACACTTAATATATAAAACAAGAGAATCACATAAGAATTCTATACCAGAAATATTCAATTAGTGACTGGCAACAATATAGATTGAAAAAAAAAATTATGAAAAACTGAACAGGAGGAAAAAATTTTTTGGCTGCCTTCCACAATAATGGCTCACATGTATCTCAGAAGAATGAAATCAACAGCTTTTCTTATTAGCACTAACTAACTTAAGCTAACTGTAACTGTTTCCTCATCATGACCAACTATTGAGATTTGTAATTTGACTGCATGTTAATTTGTCCTTCAGACACTGTGGCTGTCAAACCAGTGTGCACAACAAATAAGCACCTATCTTATTAGAAGTCATCCATAAAGGAAGTGAAGAAACTGTCAACTCACTCCACTAAAGTAAACATGTTACGACAACGGACAATGACAACGTTTCCAGGAGCTTTCCTTTTTTGGAATGCTAAATTTAAGCCTTGGGATAAAGAGCAAGTGTAATAAACACAAAAATGAAAGACTCCCTAGAGGTTAGCCTTTTATTACAGCATCTGATTATTATTCTAGTCCCCAATTCAAATTGTATCCTTTATGGGTTGTAGGGGGATGGGCTAAATGGGTATGGGGCATTAAGGAATCTACTCCTGAAATCATTGTTGCACTATATGCTAACTTGGATGTAAATTAAAAAGTTAATTAATTAATTGAAAAACGTTTTTAAAATTTTTTTAAAAAACTGTATCCTTTAACCATATCTGATTTTGTTTTCAAACAAGGATGATCAACATGTAAGTTAATTATAAAACAACAGTCTCATTAGTACCAAAATGAAGTTTTCAAGACTCTGTTAAGAAAAATCTTAAACGAATCTTATAATTAGAGTTCTAGAAATGAAGTAAAAGCATTCACAAATCAAATACAGAAACTCAATAATAAAAGAGAAAAAAAATCTAATTTAAAAATAGTTAAAAGGTCTGAATTGACACTTCCAAAGATGTACAGATGGCCAATAAGCTCATGAAAAAGATATTCAGCACCTACAGTCATGAAGGAAATACAAATCAAAACTGCAATGAGATAGCACTTCACACTCAACAGATATTGGAGAAATTCACTGGAACACTCACATACTGCTGGTGAAAACATAAAATGATGCAGTCATTTTGGAAAACAGTTCCCCAAAACATTAAGCATAGAATTACCATAGACCCCAGCAATTACATGCCTGGGTATATGCTCAAAAAAAAACCAAAAACCAAAACCAAAACCAAAAAAACAAAAACAAAAAACAAAAAAAAGAAACGGATGTCCCCACAAAAATGCACACAAATGTTCACAGCAACACGATTCATAATATCCAAAAAATGGAAACAACCCAAATGTCATCAACCGATGATAAATAAAATAATGGTATATCCATACAATGGAATATCATTTGGCAATTAAAACAAAATGGTGTGTTGATACATACTACAACAAGGACACACCTTGACAACATTTGCTAAGTGAAAGAAACTAGTCAAAAAGACAACATAGTGTTATTATTCCATTCATATGAAATTTCCAGACTAGGCAAATCTATGGAGACAGAAAATAGGTAAGTAATTGTCTAGAGTTCAGGAGTTTAGGGGGAAAACGGGAAGTGACTGCTAATAGGTATAGGATTTTTTGGGGGGTGATGAGAATGTTCTAAAATTATGGTGATACTCAACCTCTATGAATATACTAAAAACCACTGAATTGAATTTACATATGTAAATTATATACAAAACTGTCAAAATTTTAAAGCAAAAAATATCCAATATAGACATAAAACTCTACATAAAACTTCTATAATGAGAAGGTCTATTCTACTTGGGGAAAAAA
This sequence comes from Panthera pardus, assembly GCF_024362965.1. Taxonomy (NCBI): domain Eukaryota; kingdom Metazoa; phylum Chordata; class Mammalia; order Carnivora; family Felidae; genus Panthera; species Panthera pardus. The sequence goes on from NW_026526732.1 coordinate 139,411,641, forward strand.
CAATATATATACTTCTTAAGTCACAATCACCCCAATGGAGCACATTATAATAATATCCATGGAGCAAAAAATGTAGATAGATTAGACATGCTAGAAAAATCAAAACTTGTGGAATCAATTCTACCAAGAAAAAGAAAACTGAGAAGAGAGGACTACTTTAATATCCTAAGCTTACAATTATCGAAAAGAGCACATAACTGCTTTTGTGAGGCAAGCTTGTTAGGATACATACCTTCCTCCTCATAATAGGAATGTAAAAAGCAGTATGTAAATAAAGTGTGGGAAAGATGACACTAAGCTTATTAAGCTATTTTAAATGGATGTGATCCCAGAAATTATCAGTAACAAAGGTCTAAAGGCTGAAATAACCGCTCTGTTTACCCTCTCTAAAATTTGCTTTTAATCTGAGAAAGCTTTTTTAATTCATTTTAATTTGTGATGAAGGGGTGTGCTATAGGACCAAGCTGAAAGAATAGTTTTAAGTGTTATGTGGTTTTAACAAATACAGACCCCTCACAAAGTAAGGCCAGATTATATAGCTGGAAGAATCTTGTATTTTAATATTAGTTTAAAAATTTTTGATTTTATAATTAAAAAAATTTTTTTGAATGTTTTTATTTATTTTTGAGACACAGAGAGACAGAGCATGAACAGGGGAGGGGAAGAGAGAGAGGAGACACAGAATCTGAAGCAGGGTCCAGGCTCTGAGCTGAGCACAGAGCCCGACGCGGGGCTCGAACTACAGACTGTGAGATCATGACCTGAGCTGAAGTCAGATGTCCAACCGACTGAGCCACCCAGGTGCCCCTTAATTTATAATTTTAATTTTAATATCCTAGTAGTCTTCTTTGGGAATTTTGTTGGCCTTTAGACCAAAAACTTTTTCATCTTATTGTTCAGAAAGCCATTTAAAAGTAAACAGAGCAAATGTAAAATGTAGCTCAGACTGGGACTGTCACAAACTCAAATTAAGTCCAAATTAATAAATTTCAATTGCTTTTCCCTTAATTTCTCCCACTATATCTGCTTGAGAATTTCACTACACAGGAATTATTACATTGGTCTCTAGTACCAGTTTTAGAACTGGTTTCCACAACAAGTTGGAGAAACTCCAATCACTTGATAGCTTTTCAGGGCTGGAGAAACGCAATCACTTGCACTTTCAGAGCTGGAAAAATCTGGCACACAGCCTGTATCTCGGAGCCAAGCCACACAAAATTCAGTGGGAATAAAACAACAAACAACAACAACAACAACAACAACAACAAAACTTTGAGGCAGACAACAAATGTAATGTCAATATGGATACTGACATAACGACATTGGGAATAGCTGTCACCTTGACTATTTTACTGCTTCCTTGTAACACTGTTCTCTTTGATAAATGAAAGGCAGATGGGGGCGGAAAATCCTTGGGTTGTTGCAATATTAAACAGAAAGTAAATGAAAACAGAGCTAAACAAGTTGACTTAAAAAAAAATTCAACAGTCATCATTCAACAATGTATCACTTTAAACTTTTCACCTCTACTCCTGTCATTGACTTCCACTCTTGACAATTCACACACAGTAACCCCTCACCACCAGCAGCTGCATGGTGCCCCACTAAAATTTTGCTCATAAAGATTATTAACATGTGTTCAAAAGGTCACCCCCTCCCTAAAATCAGAGGCCTGAGAAGTGAGGCCTAGGTTGTTTTGTCCATTCATAATCACCCTGGACAGTCTGTTCTAATGAGTGCTCCCTGTCCTTCTTGAGGAAAGATGCCATCAAGTTTTTTAAAGTAATCATTTTACAACTCTGCAACTTACACGAGCATATTCCTATGACGCTTTCATTACAGTACTGGGTTTGAACGATTTACGTTTGGGGGTTAACTGCTCCCCACTGTGCAGTGACCAAACCTCACATTATTAGTTTCTATTTGTTGAAAGTTACTCTCTCAAAGTTATATAACATTTATTTTCCATCCAACTATGCCCAACTCCTAGAAAAATTATTTTTTTAATCTCCCAGCCTCCACCACTGCTTTCTCACACTCAGTAACATGCCCAGACGCTACTTTCCGCACATTTACCAACGATGTGGACTGACCAAACCTGGGCAAAAACGCACTGACGAGGGAGGCGGGGGGGGGGGGGGGGGGGGGGGGGGGGGGGAGGGGGGGCTGATACAGGGAAAACAGTGTCGTTTGCATCCTTTGGTGCCTAAGGGTAGTCCCAGAAACAAAGTGAGGAACCGGTTAGGGGTAGCATGTTCTGGTGGAGGAGGCAACGCTCCACTAACCTGAGGAAAAGGAATTAGGCAGATAAAGCAGGGCGATTACACCCCCAAAATCAGGAAGCGTCTTCCTCTCCCCTCTGCCAAGAGCTGGCATAAAGGGCAAAGGCCCCTGTGCTGGGGACTTCTTGGGAGTGGAGGGGTAAGGAGGAATAATGGAAAGGCAGTCGGTTCTCCCAGGCAAAAAGGGAATGTAAAGGCGGCCAGCGGACAGAGCGGCTCTGCGGGCTATTTGAGGATAAAGAAGGAGGGCGAGGGGCAGGCTCGGTGGCCTCCCCGGACCATTGCCCACACGGCGAGGCTAGAGAGCCCCGCGAGGTCGTTACCCCAAGTCAGAGCTGGGCTGCTCCGAGATTTCCAGGAGTCAGTTCCTCCCCCCGGGCGCGGCCTGCGAGGGCCGGACGTCCCCGCCCGGGTCCCGGCACTCACCCCTGCGGTCTCCTCAGCCGAACATTCCAGCAAACTCCGGTCGATGGCCTGCACCTCGGGCTCCAGCTCCGACGCCATCTTCCCTCCTCTTCCTCCCAGAGCTGACGCCGCTACCGCCGCCCCGAGGGCCGCGGGCCTCGCCACAGCCCCGGCTGCAGAGACTGCCACCCGTGTCCCAGGTAGTCGGTCCGGAGTCGTCCAAGCGGCCGCGGGTGAGGAAGAAGAATAGTGGTGTGAGGTGAGCTGGACAGGAGGGAAGACGGCCTCCTGCGCTCCCTCCCGGGCTCGGCGCCCAAGAGTCAAGTCACTGCCTCGTCCCTGCCCAGGAGAAGGACACAGAAACCCAGGACCTGGCACTCTCGCTCGCTTCTACCGCGTCCGGCACGGGAAAGGAGCAATAACACCCAAGAGAGGAAGCAGCAGTCTGGGAACTGTAGTCCCTCTTGACCGGACTGGGAAGCAGGTGGAACCCTTCTAGCGTGCCCCCCGAAGGCATTGTGGGAGTTGTAGTCCATCTTCTAACGAGAGCGTGGGCAAATGGCAGATAAGCAGGTGGGGCTTTCCTGTACAACTAGAATCCTGGGAAGAGACTAGCGGAAAGAAGCTCCCACCTGGGAAGAGGCAGAAGAGCACGTCATTGTGGGAACTGTAGTTTTATTCCCCCCAACTCCGTTTGTTCATGTTTGTATCCCCAGATCCTAGAACGGTGCCTGGCACGTGGTAGATGCTCAAGTACTTTTCAAAGCCTAGCATATGGTAGGCCGACAGATGGTCGCGAAAGAACGAAAGAATTACGTTTTATTCCTATAGTTCTATGACCCTGCCATTCATCGTGCCTTCATCTTTTAGACTGTAACCGAGATGGACATTACCCAGATGTTTTGAGATTTTAAAATATATGTAAGTATTGTTAAAGAAAACGTTTACAAGTAATTTAGTGATGACCACTTATCAAAATGTATTATAAATATTGCTGCTGCAAAGGAAAAGGAGCCTACCAATTAAGTCTATCAAGATCCACTCTTGGGGTGCCTGGGTGGCTCAGTCAGTTAAGCCTCCAACTTCAGCTCAGGTCACGATCTGGCAGTTCGTGGGTTCAAGCCCCGCATCAGGCTCTGTGCTGACAGCTCAGAGTCTGGAGCCTGCTTCCAGTTCTGTGTCCTCCCATTCCCTCTGCCCCCCACCCCCACTTGCCTCTCTGTCTTTCTCTCAAAATAAATAAATATTTAAAAAATTTTAAATTTTTTAAAAGAAGATTTGCTCTTGTTATGGACATTTTATAAAAATAGATTAGGTACAAAAGAAAATTGTGTTTGATTAGAGGTAATTAGGCTCTTGACTCACAGTTGGATGAGTAGGTTCTTAGAACCAGTCTTCAGTTCCTTTAGAAGTTATCAGAAAATTTACACATTTTATCAGGCATGCTAATTTACCTCCAGAAGGAGATTGTGAATTACATTAGGAAAAAAAAAAAAAAGAAAGAAAAAAAAAGAAGAAAGAAAGAAAGAAAGAAAAAACAAAAGAAAAAAAAAGATCTGATCTAATCCAGGTCTGGACATGTTTTTGTGGTTGTTATTGTTTTTAACATAATATTAACCATGTGTTTTGTTTGTTTTGCCTCTTTTTAATCAGGAAATAAAAATTACCCATAATCTCATAGTTCAAATAAGTCTTTTATCACTTTTAGAAAGAAAAGTGATATAAGACTAGAAATCCAAACTTAATAGGATTTATTTATTTATTTATTTATTTATTTATTTATTTATTTTTGAAATAAGCTCTGTTCCCAACATGGAGCTTGAACTCACAACCCTGAGATCAAGAGTCACGTGGTCTCTGGTTGAGCCAGCCAGGCACCCTGTAGGAATATTTTAAAAGGAAAAATGACGGGGCACCCAGGTGGGTCAGTTAGTTAAGCGTCTGACTCTTGATTTTGACTCGGGTCATGATCTCACAGTTCATGAGTCTGAGCCCCATGTTGGGCCTCTGTGCTGTCAGCACAGAGCCTGCTTAGGATTCTCTCTCTGTCCCTCCCCTGCTTGTGCTCTCTCACTCTCTCTCTAAAAATAAATAAACGTTAAAAAAAAAAAGGAAAAATGAATATGACTCTACCTACCCCAAGTCCCTCCTCCCCAAAGAAACCCATTTTTAATACTTTCTTATGACTCTATAGAAAGAAAAAATGCATATATCTGCATAGATATCTAGAATGTGGTATCTTGAAATGTTGTTCTATGTGTTACTTTCTTCTTTGCCCAACTTCCTTGCACAGATACACTACCGAGTCAGAGTCAAGCTGGAGGAAAACTGGGATTGTTTCAACCTGAAAGCAAAGATAATGCTTCTTTAAGGGTCCTAATATAGAAATAAAGCTATTAAAATAGATTGTAAAGAAGATTTCTGCTGTTAACAGTATTTCCTTCCATTACTTTTAGACTGACTTTAAAACCTTTTCTAAAAGTTTTTTAATCTTTATTTATTTTTGAGAGAGAGAGACAGAGTGCAAGTGGGGAGGAACAGAGAGAGAGAGAGACAGAATCTGAAGCAGGCTCAAGTCTCCGAGCCCTACACAGGGCTCAAACTCACAAACCGCAAGACCATGACCTGAGCTGAAGTCAGACGCTTAACTGACTGAGCCATCCAGGTGCTCCTACTTTTAAATTGATTTTAATGTTCTTTTTCTAATAGTTGAGTTGGATGTTTACTATTAATATTTCTCTTTTATTCCCTCCAATATATACATTTAAGGCAGTGGTTCACAAACTTAAGCATACATCAGAATCACCTGGAGGTCTTGATAAAAATACAGATTTCTAGATTTCCACCTTCAAAATTTCTAATTCAATAGGTTTTAGGTGGAGACAGAAAATGGCATTTCTATCAGGTTCCTGGGTCATAGTGCTGGCCTGGGGACCAACTGTAGAGTCATAGATTTATTATGGCAATACATTTCCATTATATACTGCATTCCACAAATTTTGGTATATAGTAACCTCGTTATCATTCATTGCTAAATATTTTCTATTTTTATTGTGATTTCTTCTTTGACCCATGTAGTATGGTTTAAAATTTTCAAATGTGTATGGTACTGTTATCTTTTGTTACTGGTGTCACATTGTATCATACTGTGGGCAGAGGACAGGGTTTATATGATCTGCTACATTCTTTAGTATAAAAGGACATTCACTGTGGACTGAAGTGTATGAGTGAGAGACTAAGAGAAAAATTACCAGGTGTACTCACAACTGCAAAGAAAAGACCTCCCCCCCCCCCCCCCCCCCCCCCCCCCCCGCCGTTCCAGGAACCAACCAGGGTGTGCCCGGTTGTGGTCTGACCTAAAGGCGGGAACCAATCAAGTTCTGCTGAGTGGTTTGAAAAAAAGGCGGGAACCAATCAAGTTCTGGTGAGTGTTCAAATTTAAATGTCAACCAATAACAGCTCTGTAACCGCAAAAAATCCCTAACTTGTTTGTGCCTGTCTATAAAACAAGCTGTAAGATCCTCCTCAGGGCCTCTTAGCGTCACCGGCAACGAGTGCGCGGAGGACCGGGTTCGAACCTGCAATAAACGACCCTTGCCGCTTGGCTTTGACTCTGGACTCTGGTGGTTTGTTTTCGGGGGGTCTCTCGAATCGGGGCATATCATGAGCAACAAATTCTTCAAAGCCATTATTTCTTCAAATATTATCTTTCTTGCATTCTGTCTATTCTCTCCTTCTGGTACTCCTGTTTGACTTGCTTTTCTATTATCTATTAATCTTTTTCATTTTTCTACGCTTTTAACTGTCTATCCTGCATTCTGGGTATATCTTCTGTGTGCAACCTCTCCCTTCAGCTCTGTCTAATCTGATATTGAACTATCTACTGAGTGTTTATTTTCAACAATTTCATGTGTCATTCCTAAAAATTATATTTAATTCATTCCAAACATTCCTGTCATTAAAAAAAATTTTTTTTTGTTTAATGTTTATTTATTTTTGAGAGAGAGAAAGAGACAGAGCGCGAGCAGGGGAGGGGCAGAGAGAGAGGGAGACAGAATTTGAAGCAGGCTTCAGGCTCTGAGCTGTCAGTACAGAGCCCAATGTGAGGCTCAAAATCATGAACTGTGAGATCATGACCTGAGCCGAAGTCAGACACTCAACCGACTGAGCCACCCAGGCGCCCCATCAAAGATTCCTGTTCTTCTTTCATAATATCTTGTTACTTATTTATATAAGTGGTTCTAAATCTTTGCCTTATATCTTTAATACTATTTTATTTTATTTTATTTTATCTTATTTTATTTTTTATTCATTTTTTTGAGAGACAGAGAGAGAGTGAGTGGGGGATGGTCAGAGAGAGACACACACACACACAGAATCCAAACCAGGCTCCCGGTTCTCAGCTATCAGCACAGAGCCCGATGTGGGGCTCAAACTCACAAACCATGAGATCATGACATGGGCTGCTTAACCAACTGAGCCACCCAGGCACCTCTATCTTTAATACTTTTAAATATTTATATTCAGTAGTGCTTATTAGATTGTTGTACTTGTGAAGATCTTGGGAATCTAATCTTACTCTTTGTGTGTTAATCATTTAAATGATTATTTTCTTTCTGCCTTGTAATTATGAATTTTGAGATCATCTTCATTTAACATTAGCTGTAGGCAACTTGAGTGGCCTGTGTTGAGAGCATGTACCTTCAAAGTAGTTTTCCATTTGCCTCTGCAAGGCCAAGCATTTTTGAAGCATCATACACTCAGGACCAGGCACTCTGGGAGGATCATACACATAGAACCAATTTTCATGTCAGTTTCTTGGCTTCTGGTTCCCTAATAACACAAATTGAATTGTGTGGCATTGTCCCTGTTTATAAACTTTTTAAAGTTTATTTTTATTTCTTTTGAGGGGGGAGCAGCAGAGAGAGGGGAGAAAGAGAATCCCAAGCAGGCTCCGCGCTGTCAGCACAGAGCCTGATGTGGGGCTCAAATTCATGAACTGTGAGATCGTGACCTGAGCCAAAGTTAAGAGTCAGATGCTTAACCAACTGAGCCACCCAGGTGCCCTTGTTTATAAATTTTTAAGGGAGAATAATATTTTTTCCTACTCACAGTCAAGGTAAAAGTTTCCTTGTCGTTTCCTCTCAGCAAGTCAGTGAGTGTTTTTCTAGTCTATCCTTTCTAGTCTATACTTTCCTTTGAAAGCCCTGGCTTTATGTGGGGATCACAGTTTTAATTCATGTTTCTTGTATGCACGGTCTTGTCTTACATTCTTATGTGGGCATTAAAACGTCCAGTTAGGGGCATGTTTCTCTGAGAGTGGGTGAAGATGATGCTAAAAACAGGAATATCATTTGAAAGTTTGTACAGCAAGAAATTAGATCACCCCATCTTCCACCCTGGAAGAAGACTGGAGGCTTTTCCTCTAGAGAGGCTGCACCTGAGGTCTTTGGACTGCGCAACACCAGGCACAGCTAAGGACAGGGACATTGTGCTAAATACTAGGGCATTAATTCAAAGTCTATATACTGAACAGACTCATTCCAGTGCATTCCCCATCTTGGCTCTGAGAACACCAGTGGCTGGCTTATAACTCCCAGGCAGGAGTTTGAGAGCATCCAGAGGGACCGACCAGCCCAAAAGAAAGAAAGTCTATCAGAGGGGTGGGACTCTATATTAGATTGCTTGGGTGGCTTAAATACCAGAAATTAATTTTCTCATAGTTCTAGAGTCTGGAAGTCTAAGACAAAAGTGCCAGCAGGGTTGGTTTCTGGTGAAACTTCTCTTCTTGGCTTCCAGATGGCTACCTTCTCACTATGGCTTTTCTTCTTTGTATCACAAAAACAGGTCTCTGGTGTCTCTTCCTCAGTACTATTGGATTATGGTCCCATTCTTATGACCTCATTTAACCTTGATTACCTCAAGGACCCCACCCCCCAATACAGTCACTTCAACTTGGGGATTAGGGCTTCAACTCATGAATTTGGGGAGAGGGACCCAAGAGACCCCAACAAAATGATGCACTTGGGCTACCTCACCCTTGTATGAAAAGCTTCCAATCATCTTTTTAGTGACACATTCTTAAATATGAGCAGACAAGCAATTGTATAGAGATATTTGAGCAAAATCTATAAAAGAGAGACTAAAATATAAGAAAGATGAGGAAACAAGTCAGAGAGTTGGAAAAAGCCTTTTTAAATGTTATTGGGATTCTTGGGAATAAGAGAAGATTTTGCACTCATTAAAGAATAGGAGACTGGGGTGGAGAAACATTCAAGAACAAAAAAGTGCTCTTAGATACTTAAAATGTAAAATCTCTGAATAAAAAAAAACAAACCCTGAATAGTAGGAGTTCTAGAAAGAACAACAACAAAAATGGATGAGTATAAATTATCAAGGAAATTTTTCAAGAAAACTTGTAAGAATGGAAATATATGAGATTCTAGACTGAGGAAGCCCAGCCACAGAGCCGAAATTTGAACTCTCCAAGGCCAAGGCTCATGTTCTTTCCAAGCTATGTTGCTTCCTCCATGGACCCATTTCTAGGGAAATACATTTATTAGGGTTTTTTTTCTTTTTTTTTTTTTTTTTTAATTTTTTTTTTTCAACATTTTTTATTTATTTTTGGGACAGAGAGAGACAGAGCATGAATGGGGGAGGGGCAGAGAGAGAGGGAGACACAGAATCGGAAACAGGCTCCAGGCTCCGAGCCATCAGCCCAGAGCCTGACGCGGGGCTCGAACTCACGGACCGCGAGATCGTGACCTGGCTGAAGTCGGACGCTTAACCGACTGCGCCACCCAGGCGCCCCAGGGTTTTTTTTCATAATTAAAATAAACAAACTCATGCACAGTGGGTCAAAACCCAGTCTCCTTTTTCCTTGACAGACCTTAAAATAATTAATCGACCCTTCTTAAAGGCCATGAGTAAAAGATTGAGAACTTTTGTCCTTGAATTACTTCAACACATTGAACTGAGATCTTCCTCTCTTAGGAGGGTCATACCAGGATGGGTCCATCTATGATTACGAATGTGGTTATATGCTCTGCTTTTCTTGGGGACAAGGTTATCCACTTCCCTCTTTCATACTGAGATAACTGACAGTGATAACAGCCAATTGCAACTTTTTTTTTTTCTCGCTTGTGGTGTTGAGAGTGGGTTTCCTCCAGCCTCTAAAAAAATGTTATAAAGCAGCCAGTATGTAAAGAGTCCTCAGGCAATAAAAAAGTAAACATACAAGTATGTTATATAAAGAGACAAATAAATACAGATTTTGAAGAATATTTCATTTTTTCTGTATTTATTGTCACTGATGTAAATTATCTCTTGGGAATGGAACACTAGGCGTCTTGTGGTTTTCTGCTCCCTGAAGTCAGCTTATCAAGGCCATCTTTTTTTTCCAGATATGGGAAGGATGGCATACTGTGAGGCGCAATTGTCCAGCTAGCACATTCCACCCTTTCCAATTATTATTTCATTGGGTGTAGTGAGGTGTGTGACAAAGACTGTGTCCTTGACCTACCTCTAGTCAGGCTACTCTGAGTCCTCTTTTTGACCAGGCCTTGGGATCTGTTCCTGGCCTGCTTATTCTAGCTTAGAAAGAATCATGCTGAGTCCGTTTAGCAGAAAAATTTCCACCTTTGGTCTGGTCATCTTGATATTTGATCAAGATACTTGTGTACTAACCCTTTATCTGATATGTCATTTGCAAATATCTTCTCCCATTCTGTTGGTTGCCTTTTAGTTTTGCTGATTGTTTCCTTCGCTGTGCAGAAGGTTTTTATTTTGATGAGGTCCCAGTAGTTCATTTTTGCTTTTGTTTCCCTTGCCTCCGGAGACGTGTTGAGTAAGAAGTTGCTGCGGCCAAGATCAAAGAGGTTTTTGGCTGCTTTCTCCTCGAGGGTTTTGATGGCTTCCTGTCTTACATTTAGGTCTTTCATCCATTTTGAGTTTACTTTTGTGTATGCTGTAAGAAAGTGGTCCAGGTTCATTCTTCTGCATGTCGCTGTCCAGTTTTCCCAGCACCACTTGCTGAAGAGACTGTCTTTATTCCATTGGATATTCTTTCCTGCTTTGTCAAAGATTGGTTGGCCATACATTTGTGGGTCCATTTCTGGGTTCTCTATTCTGTTCCATTGATCTGAGTGTCTGTTCTTATGCCAATACCATACTGTCTTGATGATTACAGCTTTGTAGCATAACTTGAAGTCTGGGATTGTGATGCCTTCTGCTTTGGTTTTCTTTTTCAAGATTTCTTTGGCTATTTGGGGTCTTTTCTGGTTCCGTACAAATTTTAAGATTATTTGTTCTAGCTCTGTGAAGAATGCTGCTGTTACTTTGATAGGGATTGCATTGAATATGTAGATTGCTTTGAGTAGTATCAACTTTTTAACAATATTTGTTCTTCCTATCCAGGAGCATGGAATCTTTTTCCATTTTTTTTGTGTCTTCTTCAATTTCTTTCATAAGTTTTCTATAGTTTTCCAGTGTAGAGATTTTTCACCTCTTTGGTTAGATTTATTCCTAAGTATTTTATGGGTTTTTGAGCAACTGTAAATGGGATCGATTTCTTGATTTCTCCTTCTGTTACTTCATTGTTGGTGTATAGGAATGCAACCAATTTCTGTGCATTGAGTTTATCTCCTGGAACTTTGCTGAATTCATGAATCAATTCAAGCAGTTTTTTGGTGGAATCTTTTGGGTTTTCCATATAGAGTATCATGTCATCTGCAAAGAGTGAAAGTTTGACCTCCGCCTGGTCGATTTGGGTGCCTTTTATTTCTTCACGTTGTCTGATTGCAGAGGCTAAGACTTCCAATACTATGTTGAATAACAGTGGCAAGAGTGGACATCCCTGTCTTGTTCCTGACCTTAGGGGGAAAGCTCTCAGTTTTTCCCTATTGAGGATGATATTAGCGTTGGGTCGTTCATATATGGCTTTTATGATCTCGAGGTATGATCCTTCTATCCGTACTTTCTTGAGGGTTTTCATCAAGAAAGGATGCTGTATTTTGTCAAATGCTTTCTCTGCATCTATTGAAAGGATTGTACGGTTCTTGTTCTTTATTTTATTGATGTGATGAACCACATTAATTGTTTTGCAGATATTGAACCAGCCTTGCATCCCAGGTATAAATCCTGCTTGGTCGTGGTGAATAATTTTTTAATGTATTGTTGGATCCGGTTGGCTAATATCTTGTTGAGGATTTTTGCATCCATGTTCATCAGGGACATTGGTCTAAAGTTCTCCTTTTTAGTGTTGTCTCTGTCTGGTTTTGGAATCAAGGTAATGCTGGCTTCATAGAAAGAGTTTGGAAGTTTTCCTTCCATTTCTATTTTTTGGAACAGTTTCAAGAGAATAGGTGTTAACTCTTCCTTAAATGTTTGGTAGAATTCTCCTGGAAAGCCATCTGGCCCTGGACTCTTGTTTTTTTGGCAGATTTTTGATTACTAATTCGATTTCCTTACTGGTTATAGGTCTGTTAAAATTTTCTATTTCTTCCTGTTTCAGTTTTGGTAGTGCATGTTTCTAGGAATTTGTCCATTTCTTCCAGATTACCCATTTTATTAGCATATACTTGCTCATAATATTCTCTTATTATTGTTTTTATTTCTGTTGTGTTGGTTGTGATCTCTCCTCTTTCATTCTTGATTTTATTTATTTGGGTCCTTTCCTTTTTCTTTTTGATCAAACTGATCAATTTTGTTAATTCTTTCAAAGAACCAGCTTCTGGTTTCGTTGATCTGTTCTACTGTGTTTTTGCTTTCGATAGCATTAATTTCTGCTCTAATATTTATTATTTCCTGTCTTCTGCTGGTTTGGGGTTTTATTTGCTGTTCTTTTTCCAGCTCCTTAAGGCGTAAGGTTAGGTTGTGTATCTGAGATCTTTCTTCCTTCTTTAGGAAGGCCTGGATTGCTATATACTTTTTCTTATGACCATCTTTGCTGCGTCCCAGCAGTTTTGGGTTGTGGTGTTATCATTTTCATTGACTTCCATATACTTTTTAATTTCCTCTTTAACTGCTTGGTGAGCCCATTCATTCTTTAGTAGGATGTTCTTCAGTCTCCAAATATTTGTTACCTTTCCAAATTTTTTCTTGTGGTTGATTTCAAGTTTCATAGCATTGTGGTCTGAAAATATGCACGGTATGATCTCGATCTTTTTGTACTTACTTAGGGCTGATTTGTGTCCTACTATGTGGTCTATTCTGGAGAACGTTCCATGTGCACTGGAGAAGAATGTATATGCTGCTGCTTTAGGATGAAATGTTCTGAATATATCTGTTAAGTCCATCTGGTCCAGTGTGTCATTCAAAGCCATTGTTTCCTTGTTGATTTTTTGATTAGATGATCTGTCCATTGCTGTGAGTGGGGTGTTGAAGTCTCTTACTATTATGGTATTACTATCGATGAGTTTCTTTATGTTTGTAATTAATTGATTTATATATTTGGGTGCTTTCACATTTGGCACATAAATGTTTACAATTGTTAGGTCTTCTTGGTGGATAAACCCCTTGAATATGATATAATGCCCTTCTGCATCTCTTGATACAGTCTTTATTTTAAAGTCTAGATTGTCTGATATAAGTATGACTACTCTGCCTTTCTTTTGTTGACCATTAGAATGATGGATGGTTCTCCATCCCCTTACTTTCAATCTGAAGGTGTCTTTAGGTCTCTTGTAAGAAGCAGATAGATGGATCTTGTTTTCTTATCCATTCTGTTACCCTATGTCTTTTGATTGGAGCATTGAGTCCATTGACATTTAGAGTGAGTACTGAAAGACATGAATTTATTGCCATTATGATGCTTGTAGAGTTGGAGTTTCTGGTGGTGTTCTCTCGTCCTTTCTAATATATATATACATGCATATATATATATGTATATGTATATGTATATGTATATGTGTATATATATATACATATATACATACATATACATATACATATACATATATATATATGTATGTGTGTGTATATATATATATATATATATATATATATTTTTTTTTTTTTTTTCCCCATCTGTTCTCCCCTCAGAGAGTCCCTGTAAAATTTCTTGCAGGGCTGGTTTAGTGGTCACAAACTCCTTTGATTTTTGTTTGTCTGGGAAACTCTTTATCTCTCCTTCCATTTTGAATGACAGCCTTGCTGGATAAAGAATTCTTGGCTGCATATTTTTCTTTTATTTTTTAATTTTTAAAATTTTTATTTTTGAGAGAGTGAGAGAGAGTGTGAGTGGGGTAGGGGCAAAGAGAGAGGGAGACACAAAATCTGAAGCAGGCTCCAGGCTCTGAGCTTTCAGCACAGAGCCCGATGTGGGGCTTGAACTCACGAACTGCAAGATCAGGACCTGAGACGAAGTCAGATGCCCAACCGACTGAGCCACCCAAGCACCCCCCTTTTTAAAAAATTTAAAAAAAAAAATCTTTGGCTGCATATTTTTCTGATTCAGCACCCTGTATATATCCTGCCACTCCTTTCTGGCCTGCCAATTTCTGTGGCTAGGTCTGCTGCAAACCTGATCTGTCTTTCCTTGTATGTTAGGGACTTTTTTTTCCCTTGCTGCTTTCATGATTCTCTCCTTGCCTGAGTATTTTGTGAATTTGACTATGATATGCCTTGTTGATGGTCGGTTTTTGTTTAATCTAATGGGGGTCCTCTGTGCTTCCTGGATTTTGTTGTCTGTGTCTTTACCCAGGTTAGGAAAGTTTTCTGCTATGATTTGCTCACATAACACTTCTACCCCTATTTCTCTCTCTTCCTCTTCTGGGACCCCTATGATACGTTATTCCTTTTTAATGAGCCACTGATTTCCCTAATTCTTAAATCGTGCTCTTTTGCCTTAATCTCCCTCTTTTTTCTGCTTTATTATTCTCTATAAGTTTGTCCTCTATGTCGCTGATTCTCTGTTCTGCCTCATCCATCCTTGCCACCACTGTATCCATCCGTGATTGCAGCTCGGTTATAGCTTTTTTAATTTCATTCTGGCTATTTTTTACTTCTTTTATCTCTGCAGAAAAGGATTCTAATCTATTTTTGACTCCAGCTAGTATTCTTATTATCGTGATTCTAAATTCTGGTTCAGACATCTTTCTTGTATCTGTGTTGCTTAAATCCCTGGCTGTCATTTCTTCGTGCTCTTTATTTTGGGGTGAATTCCGTCGTTTTGCCATTTTGAAGGGAGAAAAAGAATTAATGAGGTAGAAAAATTGAAATTAAAAAATATTAAAATTAAAAAATATTAAAATTAAAAATTAAAAACACACCCCCGCACACAAATCAAATAGATGATGCTAGATCCTAGGTGTGTTTTGGTCTGGGTGTTGAAAATGGTTTGACAGATTAGAGAAAAAAAAGGCGGGGGAAGGAAATCATTTGAGAATTTGAAAAAATGAATACACTGAAGTAGACTAAAATGAGATGACGGGGGTAAAATAGAATTTGAAAAAACATGCACAAAAGTAAAGAATATAGTAGAAAAAAATTAAAGAAAAATATTTTTGATAAAAATAAAAAAATAAATATGAGTTTTTTCTTTTTCTGTATTTAAGAAAAAAGAAAAGACATGAAAAAAGTAAAAAGATTAAAAAAAGAAATCGTTTGAAAATTTGAAAAAGTGAATACACTGTAGTAGACTAAAATAAAATGATGGAAGGAAAATAGAATTTGAAAAAATTTACATAAAAGCAAAAAATATAGTAAAAAATTAAATACAAATATTTTTAATAGAAATTGAAAGTAAAAATGAAGTTTTTCTCTTTCTGCATTCAAGAAAAAGAAAAGAAACGAATCAAGAAAAAGAAAAGAAACAAAAAAGAAAAAAGAAAAGGAAAGAAAAAAAGAAATTGTTTGAAAATTTGAAAAGGTGAATACACTGAAGTAGACTAAAATAACACGATGGAAGTGAAATAGAATTTGAAAAAATTTACACAAAAGTAAAAAATACAGTCATAAAAATTAAAGAAAAATATTTTTAATAAAAATTGAAAATAAAAATGAATTTTTTCTCTTTCTGTATTCAAGAAAAAGAAAGAGTGTAAAAGAGAAAAAAAAGAAAGAAAGTTGAATAGATGAACCTGCTAACAGATTGAAGTAGGACTGAAATTGCTTCGTTTTCCCCTAGAAGTCGGTCTATGTAGCGCTTTATAGTCCATAAACTAAGCCGGCAGCGAGACTTCTGTTCTTGAAGAGCGAAGTTGGCCCAGTTGGGCGGGGCTCAGTGTAACAGCTCTGCTCTCCACTAGATGGTGCTGCTAGCCTACTGGGGTGGATTGTTGCGGCGCTAGTAGGTGCGTATGCGCATGTGCAGGAGGGGGAAAATGGCGACACCCAGCTACCCAGTCTGTTCTCCCAGATGAGCGATCGAGCACCTACCCTCTGTCTTCAGCTCTTGTCCACTCGCTGCTTTTTCACTCTCCATGACTAGGCCCCAGGCAGTACCTCTCCCGAATTTTGTCTCAGATGCGGCTGTTTTCCCTGGCCCCTTACTTCCGAAGGACTGTGGCTTTGACCCATTCCACCCCTCTACAGGAGGGTCTCACCGAGCAATGGCCTAATGTCGTCTGCACTGAGGAACGCTTCCTGGACCCTGCTGCCACTGGTGCCCTGAGACTGTGGCCAGGTGCCAGCCTGCCCCAGAAAAAGTTCGTGAGACAGTGTAGCAGCAGCATTTCAGGGATTATGGAAAATCACAACACACATCTGGCACCCGGCTTCACCCTTAACGACCTTGTTCCAGCACCAGCGAATGCGGCCATTCTCTGGGGTCTACTGGGCCCAGGTTGCCTCAAGCCTCTACCAAATGTCCTTGCAGCAGTGGAACCGCTTTTCCCCGTGTGGCCCAAGAACCTCCCAGACCCCACTCTGTTCCTGGGGATTCGCCCTTCCCACCAGAGCACCGCCAGGTATCGAGCTGCAGCCCTTGCGCTCCCCTTGTTTACAGTCTTAATGGAATTTAAGCCCTCTCCTTCCTCCTTTCTCCTTTGTCCCTTTTTAGTTTAGTCCCTGCGGCTGTTTCCAATTTTCCACTTTCTCTCCAGCTGCTTTTGGGGAGGGGTGCTTTTCCCGTATTCTCCCCTCCTCCCCAGTCTCCATCCTCTCTCTGCCCGCAAAAGCTGTTCCCTACCTTCCGTGGCCTCTCGCTCCCCAAATTCACCTCTCCGTGCCGTGTACCTGCTGAATTCTGTGGTTCAGGTTGTGCGGATTGTTGTGTTACTCCTCCAGTTTTCTGGGTGTGTAGGATGGTTTAGTGTTGGTCTGGCTGTATTTCATGGACGCAAGACACACAAAAAACTTCATGCTCTTATGCCATCTTGGCTCCTCCCCCTGGTCTGCAATTTTAAAAGTATGATAGGATTGGGGTACCTGGGTGGCTCAGTCAGTTAAGCATCCGACTTTTGCTCAGGTTGTAATTTCAGGGCTTGTGGGTTTGAGCCCTGCACTGTGCTCTCTGCTGTTAGTGCAGAGCCTACTTTGGATCCTCTGTCTCCCTCTCTCTCT
Source organism: Panthera pardus (assembly GCF_024362965.1). Taxonomy (NCBI): domain Eukaryota; kingdom Metazoa; phylum Chordata; class Mammalia; order Carnivora; family Felidae; genus Panthera; species Panthera pardus. Next base: position 139,428,830 of record NW_026526732.1, read on the forward strand.
GCCTGTCCCCTGCACATTCTCTCTCTCTCAAAAATAAACGTTAAAAAATAATAATAAAAATATGAAGGTGTTTAGTAATGAAAAGTAAGTCAATCTCCTACCCCTTCCATTACCCATCAAGTTCCCTCTCCTGGAGGCAATTACTGTTTCATTTTGTTGTGTGTCCTTCTAGAGTTTCTGTACAAGTATTTTTTTGTTCCTATACCAATGGTAGCATACATGCACATTTTCTGTATTTTTCTTTTTCATTTGGGAAATTCCTCCACATGTATATTGAGTTGCTTCATTTAAAATTTTTTTTAAAATGTTTATTTAATTTTGAGAGAGAGAGAGCATGAGAGAGGAAGGGGCAGAGAGAGGGAGGGGCAGAGAGAGGGGGAGACACATAATCCGAAGCAGGCTCCAGGCTCCAAGCTGTCAGCACAGAGCCCGACGGGAGGCTCGAAATCACAAACTGTGAGATCATGACCTGAGCCAAAGTTGGACGCTTAACCAACTGGGCCACCCAGGAGCCCAGGAGTTGCTTCATTTTAAAAAATAGGCTACCTAGTATTCTGGTGGCTATATGTTTTATTTATTTAACGATCCCTTACTGATGATGCTTAAATCATTTCCAATCTTTTGTACTTACAGACAATACTGCAATAGATAACTTGTAAAAATGTCCTTATGCACATGCATGAGCATATCTGTGGGATAGATAAATTCTCAGAGCTGGAATCCTTCAATTACAGGATAAGAGTTTTTTAATTTTTAATTTTTGCCAAAATTAGTCATGCGCAAATTTCAGTTAGAGACTTACAGGGTTCTACAAAGTTTGTTAAAAAACAAAAACAAAAACAAAAAACCCGGAGTGTTGATGAAGGCAGATGGGTGGGGGATGGGCTAAATGAGTGATGGGTATTAAAGAGAGCACTTGTGATGAGCACTGGGTGTCATATGTAAGCGATGAATCACTAAATTCTACCCCAGAAACTAATATTACACTATATGTTCACTAACTAGAATTTAAATAAAAATTTGAAAATAAATAAATAGATATTAAAAAAAAAAAGAAAGGAAGGAAGGAAGAAGAGAAAAACCAAAGCAGTCCCTATTCTCTTTCCTCCCATTTCTGTCCTCTCAGAGGCAATCACTTTGAATTATTTTAGCTGCTTCCATAGCTCAAAATAGCTTCCCTGTACCGCTTCTTGATTTTTTTTTTTTTCCATTTTAGGTATCATTTATGCACTTCCTGTAATGAAGGATGAGGATTTCATTCTCTTTCAGCCTCTACCCTCACTACATACACACACCCTTCTTATTCTTCCATCCTCCTAATATAGTTATATTGTAATATAGTTATATGACAATGATTTTGTGATATTTCTCTCTAGGAAGAATAGGGAGATAATTCAGTCTTTTCTCAAGCATTGTTAACCGCAATTTGTTTTTATTATTGGTAGTGGAAATATATAAAATAAGCAACTTAAAAAATTTGTTTAACATTTATCTATTTTTGAGAGACAGAGAGAGGCAGAGCATGAGCCAGGGGAGCAGGGGGAGAGAGGGATAGACACAGAATCTGAAGCAGGCTCCAGGCTCTGAGCTGTCAGCACAGAGGCCGACATGGGGCTCGAACTCACAAACTGAGAGACCATGACTTGAGCCAAAGTTGGATGTCCAACCAACTGAGCCACCCAGACACCCCTAAAATGAGCAACTTTACATATACATAGTACTGTTCTGCTACAGGTTTAAGCAGAATTCTGAAGTTTTGTGTGTTTCTCACCAAAAGAGAAAAACCGGACAGTGCACTTATAATTGTATTTGTTGTGTTATCCAGTACATTCCTGATAGGAGAAAACTGAATTGCTGGGAACTAAATCCATCACTTGCAATTTCCTATATCGATGAATGGAAGAAGGTTTCCACAGACTAGCTCTGGCTCCTTACATTCAGACTTTGTTTCTCCATGCCTGCTCACCTACTTCTGCTGCCAGACACCATAGAACATCTTGTTATAACCTCTGGCGCTTCACCTTTATGTAATGGCCCCAGGTGAGTTAGTGAAGTAGGATGTAGAAATATTCCTGAAGCAATTCCTACTTGGATGGCTGACAATAAGTTAACTTTATACAGATGTGACTGCACACTACATAAATATATCCAACTAAATCCAAACTGAATGGATCTCCAACTTACTTTCTCTTGGTTCTCCGAACTTCAGTGTGTGGAAAAAAAAATATGACAGAGGGAAAGTTGGATAGGAAAGAGAGAGAATTTAACTCATCACAGTTAAAATATCTTACTTTGCAAATTTTACAAAATTCATGATCCTGTGGAGGGTTCCTGAAGCTGAGGCTTCATTAGCTTCATGAGAAATACACTTCTGGCTCTAGGCTAACGTGTCAATTAGCCCATTTTGGAGTAGGTCAGAAAACTCCAGGAGAAATATCTGCAAGATAAAATTTATAGACAACTGGGTGTGCTCAGTATAATGAAAGATTTAACCAATTGGTGGAGACTTGGAAGTTGAATATTCTGATGTGTTCAGGGAAAACGGAAAAAAAGGCAATTATTAACTCCATGGAAAACAAAAAGCTGTTCAGGAAAGTCATCATAACTTACTGCATAGCTCTGCTATAGTTAATTTTTAGCAGCATAATAATGTAAACTCTGAGGAATTGATGGATGGACAGAATGGTGATAAAGTAAGTGTAATAAAATGTTAAGTGTAAGATTTAATGGTAGGTATCAATATAGTGTTTATCGTGAAGTTCTTGTAACTTTTCTATAGGTTTAAATTTTTTTTAATGCTTTATTTATTTTTGAGAAAGAGAGAGACAGAGGGTGAGTGGGGGAGGGGCAGAGAGAGAGGAAGACACAAAGTCTGAAGCAGGCTCCAGACTCTGAGCTGTCAGCACAGTGCTAGATGAGGGGCTTAAACTCACCAACTGCAAGATCATGACCTGAGCCAAAGTCTGACACTTAACCAACTGAGACACCCACGTGTCTTTCCATAGGTTTAAAATTTTTCACAATAAGTTTTTGGGAGGAAAATTATGCACCTGAAGAGTATAGAGAAAAAAGGTATTAAAGACATGGATCAAGCAGTTAACACAAAAATATTATATTTTTCTGGATTTTGTGATGTTTGTGGCATTTGTCAGCTTTTAAAATTTTATAATTTATTAAGATTTCTTTTTCATTCTACATAAATATTCATTTTCATGTTTAATTTTTGCATCTGTAATTTTGTATCTTATTTTCTTAAAGTGGATCCCCTAATTTGTATAAGCTTCAAGCCCCACAAAGCTTGGGCCTACTCCTGCCTAGTACACAGGCAACATTCTGAAATCTCTTTCCACATTCTCTTTGGAATTTCCAATCTCCATGATCCTTAAGATTCCCTTCATCCCTCCTGTGTTGAAGCTCCTATTTACTGGATCCTATGTCTTCTCATCTTCATTCTTGGATTCATTCTCATTTTGGTGGAATTCATATTGCAGTAACTTCCTGGGGAAGGTTGCATGGGAAACAAATTTTTGAAAACTTGCAATTATGGAATCATCTTTATTTTGCTTTCCCACTTGATTGATAGTTTGCCTGAGTATAGAATTCTAGGTTTGAAATAATTTTCCACCAGAATGTTGAAGGCAGTTCCCAATTATCTTCTGTCTTTGTCTTCCAATATTTCTATGGAGAAATCTAAAGCCATTCTGATTTCTAATTATTTATGATATTTTTTTCTATCTCTGGAAACTTAGGTGATCTTCTTCTTTTTTTTTTATGTTTTTTTTTTTTTTTAATTTGTTTTGAGAAAGAGAGAGTGCTTGAGCAGGGGAAGGGCAGAGATAAAGGGAGAGGGAGAATCCCAAGCTGACAGCACACAGCCTGACTTGGGACATGATCTCACAAATGGTGAGATCATGAACTGAGCTGAAATCAAGAGCTGGATGCTCAACCAACTGAGCCACCCAGGAGCCACATAAGTGATCTTCTCTTCATGCTTCGAGTTCTAAAATTTTGCGAAGCATGACTTGATGTGGATCAGCTTCCTTTCATTGGTGCTGAGTGCTGAGTGAATCTTTTCAATATGAAAACTCATGTCCTTAAGGTCTGGAAATTTTTAAAGAATTAGTTTTTAAAAAAATATTCTTTCTTATTTTTCTCTTTCCTTTCTTCCTAGAATTCCAGACTGGTCTATTTATCTTATTTTTTCTGTTCTATTTCCATCTTTGTTTGATTTTTTTTTCCTGGGAAATTTCCCAAACTTTATCTTAAAATTTTTAATGATTTTTTCATTCCTTGTTTCCAGTTTTGATTTCCAGGAACTCAATTTTATTCATTGACTATCCTTTTTGAAACAACATCTAGTTCTTATTTTATGGTTTCGATAGCTTGTCTCTGAGGATATCAATGGTAGGTGTGGTGTGGCATTTTATTGAAGTTTTCTTCCCTCCTCTATAGTTTGTTTTACCCAGGTTTTTTTTTTTTTCTGTTAGTTTTGTTCTCTCTTTTTCATATTAGATGCTATAATCTGTGGATGTTGGCATATTTTTAAGAGTGAGAGACTAAAAGGACACCTGAGTGGCTCAGTCATTTGAGTGTCCAACTCTTGATTTTGGCTCAGTTCGTGATCTCACAGTCATGGGATTGAGCACTGCACTGGGCTCCCCCCTTAGTGTGGAGCCTGCTTGGGATTCTCTTTCTCCCTCTCTCTCTCTCGGCCCCTCCCCAGCTTGCACGTGTCCTTGCTCCCTCTTTCTCTCTCAAAATAAATAAACATTTTTTAAAAAGGGGTGAGAGACTAGAAAACTGATGAAATGCTCTGAAACCATGAGTAGGGCATATCAGTTTTGAAGTTTGCTGTTGGGTGAGCTGCCTGGGAGGTTTCACTGGGAAACCTCTGATGTCAATATCTTTTGGTCTTTCCTCCTAGTCTAGTCAGATTTCTCATAGAAGATAATTAGTCTTCTGCCTGGTAAAATAGTCCTATCTTTTCCCACTCTCAGTGGAGTAGTCCAATATGGCACCCACCGTCAGACCTGCAGGAACAAAATTCCCAGATTCCCAAGTTAAGTCAATTAAACAAATTGATCACAGATTGGAAGGGATGGATGTGTTCATTTTTTATTGATGAAAAGGTACTAGTATACTTTTCTTTTTAAGTTTACTTATCTCGAGAGAGAGAGAGAGTGGGAGAGGAGCACAGAGAGGGGGAGAGAGAGAGAATCCCAAGCAGGCTCCTCACTGTCAGTGCAAAGCCCCATGCGGGGCTCCAACTCGTGAACCGTGAGATCATGACCTGCACCGAAGTCCAAAACTTAACCGACAGAACCACCCAAGCGTGCCTATCCTTTTTTTTTAAATCATGCCTAATGATCTTAAATCTGTACACACCCATTCATTACTATTGGCATTTGTTTCAGTCCATTCCTTATTGTTCCCAATGGCTACAATAGTTGAATGAATCCTTCCATAGTTGAGCTTACACCCATATGGTCTTCTATTTGCAATACTCATTGAATGTTATTAATCAGGATATGCGACTATTGTCTTGTAGACATCCTATCCTGGCTTGGAAGATTCTTATGTGTTCAGCCTGTCTACAACTGATGGACGAAGAGCCACCTCAGGCTGGCAGTTGTGTTGCTTCCCAGTAGAGGGAATGATCCCATATGTAGTGGGAGCTAATCTTTGACCAACAGGAGCCATAACGAAAAGAAACAGGATCAGAACAGCTATACTAGAAAAGGAAAATTCAATCAAATACCACTTCACATGATTTGGGGTAACTGAATTTGTGTTTAGGATCTTATTCAGTCTTTCCTGAGCCTCCTTCCTTCTCCCCTTCATGGTTTGAGTCCAAGAAAGTAAGATCATAATGTACCTGCCATTCGGTTAAAAGGAGTTTTCATTTTTCCTTTAATCTTTCTGGCGAACTGTGAAATTATAAGTTCCTGTCTCACTTTACCCAGTAAACTATCATCAGATTGGCCACCTACATTATGTAAAGGCCAAAAGATAGAGGGAAATTTCATTTGAGACTCATATGTTTGGTTGTTATTTTTCCCAATTCATAATTCTTTTGCCACTTTTTGCCCCAATCCGTCACTTGTGCTTTATCAAATCTAAGTTTAAAACTCCTTATTTGTATTTATCAGTTCCTTCCATAGGTGGCATCACCAGAAATATTGGGGGTTTGGCCCATTTATTAGAAGGACTCTTACATATACCCCATTATTTTTACTCATTCCTTCGTGCTGCCAACATGGCAGAATGTGATAAAGAATTAGCATGAGGGGCGCCTGGGTGGCTCAGTCGGTTAAGCGGCTGACTTCGGCTCAGGTCATGATCTCGTGTTTCGTGAGTTCGAGCCCCGCGTCGGGCTCTGTGCTGACCACCCGGAGCCTGTTTCGGATTCTGTGTCTCCCTCCTCTGACCCTCCCCCGTTCATGCTCTGTCTCTCTCTGTCTCAAAAATAAATAAATGTTAAAAAAAAAAAAAAAGAATTAGCATGAGAGTGACTGGCTTGTGATAGGACTGTAGGCCTCTCCGTACATGTTCCTAGCCTAATGGACATCCTCAGCTACAAAATGAGGGATCAATTATTTTGTTTTTCCTTACATGCTGCTTGGGAGAGATGGGTACATTGGAAGGGTTGTTTTATATTTAGGTTGTAAACCCGTTTTTGAATCACACCAGTTGTGAAATTGTGTTTCCAAATCAGATGCAAGAAATCAAGACTGTTGTAATCAAGACTGTCCTTTTCCTCCACAACTTTCTACATAAGCTCCTGAAGACTTAATTCCACAATGGCCGATTTCACTTAATTAATTAATTGTTGCAGCAACATACTTTTGGCCTTGATAGGCTAAGTAGCAGTGAAATAAAATCTACCTTTCAGCAATGGGTAGGGTGTTACTTCCAAGCACAGCAGTAGATAGGGAAGGCCAGCCGTACAGGGGTGTTGAAAGAAGCATGTTGGTTTTTAAATATGTTGGACCCTTGCCTTTGCCAGGATCCTTTCCTCTGTAATCACTCTGTGCATGGGTCCACTTGCCTGCCTCCCTTATCTTGCCAGAACAAGGATTCCTTACTAGGTATTTGGTGGCATCCACGTGAAGAATAAGGAGCTTAATTTTGTCAGAATTGCTAGTCAATTGAAGCCAGCAGAAAAGCCAATGATCAACATTTATCACAGCCCAGGACTTTGAATATATGACAGGATGTCCAGTTTATCTGCAGAGTCAAGGGTCATGCATGGATGCTGCCTTTAATCTGCTCACTGTGATGAGACCCCCTCATTCTCCTTTCAAAGCGCCCCCCACCCCCCGCGAGGCTACATGTAAGATGACTGGACTGCCACCTAAGGTGGTTTTAGAAGTGACGGTGGCAAAACCATCCTCACAGCTGGCAGCGACTCTGAATTAGACCGCGCTTCCTCGGCAATGATGCTGGGTGCATGCAGGGGGCGCTCTTGCCCAGGACTGGCTTCTGCAGCGCAGGGAAGAGGGACGAACCTCGGTGGGGCTGGGCTTTCCTATCCCTGGGGTTCCTCTTCTTTAACAATGGAGCTTGCATTTGTTTGAACTTGACCGATTCCCGTCGCACAGCTTGGGACGCAGAAGTACTTGATGTCCCTTTGTGGTTTTACTTTCAATAAGCAGCTGGTAACTGACATTCAAAGGAGCGTGGTGTCCGGCATCCTCAGGACCGGAAGCTTGAGGCCAATTCCTTCCCCTCCCTCAGGAATCCCACAGACGATCTAGTCTCCTTCGGTCCAGGAGACACACCTCCTATTCTGGTTTGTGATACGGACCTAGCGGAAGGGCGGCGGGTACAGCTGTCTGCAAGGCTTCCGAAGCTGTTCTGTGGTTCAGACTCAATGCAAATTGCGATACTGGACCCAGATGTGGAGTTGCTGTCTCTAGAGCCCCAAATTCCCATTAATATGTATGTCTGTTTTTTATTGGCAGGGTGCTTGAAGGACAAAAACCTATGCCTGGACCGGGTGAATTCCTCTAGGAGTTAGAGTCAAACTGTATCAGGGAGGGCGCCTGAGTTTTCTTGTGATTGACAACTCATCCCTTTCCAGTCAAACAAACAAACAAAACAACAAAACAAACAAACAAAAAGGGAAGATAAGAGTTGCAGGCACAGTTGTTCCTGAATCATCCTGATTAATATGTTGTAGTTGAATCGAGTAACTTCAATACCTGCATTATACCACCTGTTGAAACCCTATCTTATCGGATTACGGCATGTTGTTGGAGAATTGCTATTTCACTGTGGCAGGAACCAGGGAATTTCTGGCCTTGCCAAATGAAGGCTCACTGTGAGTAGGTTGTTAGACTTAGGAAATACAAACAGGAGACATCCACTGAAATTTGAACAACAAATGATTTTGTGTGTGTGTAAGCATGTCCCAAATGTTGGGCGGGATGTACTTATACTAAAAATCCATTTACTCTTTCTCTGAAATTAAAATATACTTTGTATATACTTTGTATATACTCCGTACTTTGTTAGGCACACTAACTATAAAAACAAAGTTCAGGGGTGCCTGGGTGGCTCAGTCAGTTGACAGTCTGACTCCTGATTTTGGCTTAGGTCATGATCCCCCGATAGAGCCTTGCATTGGATCATAGAGCCTGCTTAAGATTCTCTCCCTCTCCCTCTGTCCCTCTCCTCCTCTCATGTGTGTGCTCTCGCTCTCTCTAAAAAAAATATGTATAATAAAATAAAATAAAATAAAATAAAATAAAATAAAATAAAATTGAATTGAATTAAAGTTCAAACATTCTAAAAGACCTTAGATTCTCAATCTCATTGCATGGAGATAACCACTATGAAGGGTTTTTGGTTGTGTCTTCCATAAACTATTCATGAATATACACAAATATTTATTTCTGTGTCCAAACCCTGACTCCTCCAATTGTTACCTGGGTGACTTTAGAAGGGTTACTTAATTTCTCTGGATCTTAAGTTTCTTTATCTGTAAAACGAGGATAATAATAGTGTCTGCCTTGGGGCACCTGGGTAGCTCAGTAGGTTAAGCATCCGACTTCGGCTCAGGTTATGATCTCACGGTCTGTGAGTTTGAGCCCTGCGTGGGGCTCTGTGCTGACAGTTCAGAGCCTGGAGCCTGCTTCGGATTCTGTCTCCCTCTCTCTCTGTCCCTCTCCCACTTGCACTCTGTCTCTCTCTCTCACACACATAAATAAACTTAAATAAAAAATTAAATAATAGTGTCTGCCTCATAGAATGTTAATGGGGGTTCAGTGAGTCTGGCATATATAAGGCATTGAATGATTATCTATTATGAATAATGATAAGTATTACCATTAATATTATATATCATGTGCTACATATGCACAAGGAGACATATAGTAGTCCCCTTTTATCCATGGGGGATATGTTCCTAGACCCCCAGTGGATGCCTAAAACCATGGATAATACCAGACCCTATAATATTCTATGTTTTTTCCTGTATGTATATACCTACGATAAAGTTTAATTTATAAATTAGGCACAATAAGAGATTAATGACAATAATAAAGTGGTACAATTATAACCATATACTATAAAAAAACTTATTTGAATGTGGTCTCTCTCTCTCTCTCTCTCTCTCTCAACATATCTTATTGTACTGTACTCACCTTTTTCTTCTTGTGATGATGTGAGATGATGACCTGGCCACGTGATGAGAAAAAGTGAGAGGAATGACACAGGCAGGGGGATATAGCCGCCATGGACTCTCTGACAATATATGTCAGAAGGAAGATTATCTTCTTCCAGACCATGGTTTACCTCAGGTACCTGAGACCCTAGGAAGCAAAACCTCAGATTAAGGGGGGGGGGGGGGGGAACCACTGTACTATATAAGTTGTTCCATACCTTGCTTCCAGTCACCTTTTATATCTTGTTTATTTTTTTTTAACAGATGCAGAGAATTCCTTTTAAAAAATTAATTAGTTTCCATTGATGGCCATTTAGGTTACTTTCAACCCTTCTCTTTCATTTATTTATTTTTAGGAGATAGAGTGGGGAAGGGGACAGAGAGAGAGAGGGAGAGAGAAAATCCCAAGCAGGCTCTGCACTGTCAGCGCAGAGCCCGACCTGGGGCTCGAACTCACCAACTGTGAGTTCGTGACCTGAGCCGAAATCAAGAGTTGGATGCTTAACCAACCGACTGAGCCACCTAGATGTCCCTCAACCATTTTCTATCTGATTACCGTTTCAGTGAACATCTTTGACTGAACTGTACTGTGACTGTCCTTAAGTGCTTTTTCTAGACAGTCTAGACAATGAGCCAGTCAGAACTTGGGGCTTCCCTCCACTCGACTTCTCCCAGTGGTCTGCCTGAACTCACCAGTAGAACTGGAAGCTTCCTCATCCAGGCATGGGGGGATGGGGGGGGGTGCTGGCTTTCCCAGACAACACAGTAAAGAATGACAAAAGGGTTGAGACTATGGTGCTTGGATGCAACATTTAAGAAGGCCCTCGAATCTCAGTAATGAAGAAAAAATATTTGATGTAATATTAAAAAAACAAACAAACACCAAAGTTAATCCAAAAACCCATGATGAATGAAATATCAACACTCCAAATAAAGACGGAATCAGTAATAGTGCCATGACAGGTCATGTTGGCTTATACACTGATTTTTATTTTAAAATATTTTATTAAAATATGTTATCTTGATTATTGCATTTTTGGTGGTGGCTTGAATTTTGCACCAGAGATAGGGGTCTCATTTGCCTCACCCTATGTCTAAGCTCTGGCTGGCATCATATCTAGATGGCACAATGTCCAAACTGTGCTTGACTGATAAGATGGTTCTCAAGTTTGTCCTAAAAGAAGGGATTGTCTCAGGGAACTGGGGTCCCTCCCATGAAACACAAACCCGTACTGCATATACAGTAGACTGCCTGGTCCTAGCATATTCCTCCAGAGGCAAATAGGTTGGTGGGGATCACAGGCCTTCTCTTGTTGACCCTGACCTTTCCTCATTAAAGTCTACTCTTTAACCCACACTGTGCAACTTGCGGAATTAGTCTTGAATCCTACTGCACAATAGGAGTTGATCCTGAAGAGATCTAACAGGACAAATCTTATATATATGATTTTGTGTATACATATGAGAATGTATGTTTAGAGTAAATTTCTAGAAGTAGAATTGCTGGTCTCAATGGTATTTACACTACAAGTTTTGATAAATATAGCCAATTTCCTCATTTAAGACAATGTATTAATTTACACTCCCACTGAAAGTATGTGAGAATAAATGTTTCCCCATATTCTTGTCAACATTGAGGGTTATAGCATTTTTTAATCTTTGCCAATCTTACAGATAAAATAGCATTTTAATTTTGCTTATATTGCTTAATTATGAGCAAAATTAACCACTTTGTATCTTTTTATGTCTTTAAAAAGCACTAGTATGTTCTCTATAAGTAAATTCCCTAGTCTCATTTTTCAAGTGGATTGTTGGTCCTTTTTATTGATTTGTTAATATTCTTTATATGTTGAGGTAAATAACTCTCTGGTTGTTATATGTATTGCAACTATTATCTCTGTTTTTTTTTGGTTAGTCTTTGACTTTTTCATGATTTTCCCCCTAAAGGAATGATTTACATTTTTATGTAATCAAAGTTATTAATCTTTCCCTTTATGGCACTAGGTTTAGTATTTTATTTAAAAGTTCTTTCTGACGATAAGTTTATATACTATTACCTATGTTTTCTTCTTGTACCTTTTATGACTTTATTTCTTCTATTTAAATCCATCTAGGGGGTGCCGGGGTGACTCAGTTGGTTGAATGTCCTACTCTTGATTTCTGCTCAGGGCATGACCCCAGGGTCCTGGGATCAAATCCCCTGTGGGCTCCTCGCTGAGTGTGGAGTCTGCTTAAATTCTCCCTTTGTCTCTCTCTCTCTCTTCCTCTGCCCCTCTCCCTGCTCACACTCTCTCTCTCTCTCTAAAATAAAAACAAAAACTCCATCTAGGATTTACTTGGGAATAGAGAGTAAGAAAGACAGACATCTGCTTTTTTTTTAATAGTTTTTTTAATGTTTATTTATTTTTGAGAGAGAGAGACAGAGTGTGAGCGGGGGACAGGCAGAGAGAGAGAGGGAGACACAGAATCTCAAGCAGTCTCCAGGCTCCGAGCTGTCAGCACAGAGTCCAACAAGGGGCACAAATTCAAGAACTGCGAGATCATGACCTGAGATGAAGTTGGATGCTCAACTGACTGAGCCACCCAGGTGCCCCTACTTTTTTTTTTTTTTTAATGGCTGGCCAACATGATTTATTGAGAAACTATCTTTTCTGCCACTGATTTGGAATGCCACACAAATTATGTTAAAATTTTAAAAAAAAATTCTTATTTATGAGAGAGAGAGAGACAGAGTGCGAGCAGGGGAAGGGCAGAGAGAGAAGGAGACACAGAATCCAAAGCAGGCTGCAGGCTCTGAGCTGTCAGCCCAGAGCCCGATGTGGAGCTTGAACTCACAGACCCAGAGATCATGACCTGAGCTGAAGTCGGAGGCTTAACTGACTGAGCCACCCAGGAGCCCCCACCCAAATTACATTTTAAATTCTCATTTGTTTATGTGACTTTTCCCAAACTCTTTAATCTGTTGTCATTGTTTGTGCATTCCTGAACCAGCATCAAATTGTTTCAAATAGGTAGATGTATAATGCCCTTTAGTATTTAATATTCATTTTCCCTGGAGTTAATAATTGTTTCTTTCCCCCCATTTACTTAGTTGTTTTCTTTTTTTTTTTAAGTTTATTTATTTATTTTGAGAGAGAGAGAGAGAGCAAGAGGGCATGAGCCTGAACAGTGGAGGAATAGGGAGAGGGAGAGAGAGAAATCTCCAGCAGCACTGACAGCACGGAGCCCAACGTGGGACTTGAACTCACAAACCGTGAGATCATGACCCAAGCTGAAATCAGGAGTCAGAGGCTTGACAAACTAAGCCACCCAGGCGCCCCACTTAGTTGTTTTTCTTAATCTTGTTATGATTAATTCCACTTCAAATTCTTTGCTAGTTTATAAATCTCTCCTCAAGATTTATGACTGTATCAATTTTGTCTTTGTGAAAAACATCTGGACTGGTTGTTCTCTATGCCGGGTGTATATTTGCCGCCCTTTGTCATTTGTCCTGGGGATTCCCTCAGCTTGTCTCCTGTGACAGAGCTCCAGCTTTGAGATATCCGATGTCCCTTTTTTTGGGTTTACGATCATGTTTTGGTGAAGCATATCCTTCAACAGCCTTATAAGGATTGGTGCCTTGGAGGTACTTTTATTTACATCTAAAAATGTCTCTATTTGACTCTTATCCTTGAGTAATGGTATTATGAATATGGAACTCTAGGTTGAAAGCCACTCCAGAATTGTGAAAACATTGTTCTATTGCTTTCCAGCTTCCTGTGATAGAAGTCAGAAACCATCTTTATCCCTCATCTTTTATTTTATTTATTTTATTTTTATTTTTTTCAATATATGAAATTTATTGTCAAATTGGTTTCCATACAACACCCAGTGCAATAGCACTGCTAGGAATTTATCCCTCATCTTTTATACGGGTCTTTGGTTTTCCTCACAGATTTGGAGGATTTTTGTTTATTTGTCCTTGTTGCTCTGAAATTTTACCTTGATATACCCGAGTACAGGTCTACTTTAATTCTTCGTGTGCAACGCTTTCAGTTTGGAAACTCACGCTCTCCAGTTCTGGGAAATTTTCTCAAATTATTTCTTTAATAATTCCCTCCTTTTATGTTCACTGTTTGTGCTTTCTAGAACTCCTGTTGTTTGGGTATGGGACCTCTGGGACCAGACTTCTAACTTTCTTATATTTTGTCTCCTATTTTCCATCTCTTTTTGTCTTTGTGCTTTATACTCTGGGAGGTTTTCTCCACATCATCTTCCAAACCTTCTGTAGATTAAAAACAACTCTCTGATATCATGTCTTTAAATGCCAAAATCTCTCCTACTCTTTTTTCTCTATTTTTTTTATAGCATTCTATTCTTATTTTGTGGATGCAATGTCACAATAGCTTCTTATTTTTCTAAGAGTATTAGTAATGGTTTTTAGTGTCTTTGTTTTCATTTTCTTCTCCTTGCATAATTGCATAATCCATTTCCTCCGACTTCCTTTTTCTGTTTGCACATTTGGTTTTTATGCTTCATGTTAGAAGTTTTCCTCAGATGCCTGGTGGGTGATCTTTGGTCATTTGCTCCTAGTTAAGCTGATTGGAAGCTTCGCAGGCGTAGGAAAGGATTTGTTGCATGTTCTGGCTGAATGGTTTCACTGGGGGGGGACCCTTGTCTATAGCTTTATATCTTTTATCAGCTGGTTGGATTCCCCAGGTAAATCTTTTCTAATCTCCTTCTGGAAGAGAGAAAGCCAGTCTACTATCTTCTAGGAGCAGAGGTGGAAGAGGGCAGAAATTTCAGCAACAATACTTACACCTATCCCTGTTTTCCATCTCGTACCCCTGAACCCAAGTGTTCCTAATGTCCTTAAAACCGGAGACCTCCCCGGCTTTCCCATTCCAGAATATAAATCCCCAGTCTTCTCCTGTGGTGAGGCAGGGAGTTGAGAGGGCACTTAGGGCTCTAACTGCTTCTTAAACAGTATTTCAATCAGTTCTCTTTGCTTTAATCCTTCCTTCGCTTCCAAAGGTAATTGGTCCCACCAATTCCTGAGCCTGTGGGGAATTCTGCAGTGCAAATTGGTTTGATTCTTATCTTTCCCGATGCCAGCTTCGAATTCTATTTTCTCAGGTCTGAGTCATTTACTGATAGGACAGCTGTCCATTTTGGTGTATTTATTTTGCAGTTAGATACTGTGGTACATTCTCTTGCCCTTAAGTTTTCAAAGTATACAATCATAACATCGGCAAATAATGAAAATTTTCCTTCCCTTACTCATTTTTATACTTCCTGGTTCTTTCCCTTCTAGAATTACTTTGGCTTATACCTTCACTACAACATGAAATCGTAGTGGCAATGAGGCCATCTTTGTCTTTTTCTTAGATTTACTGGTGCCCTTTTAGTATTTCACCATGGAGCATGATGCTGGTTTCGGTTTGACTGCATACATTTCTTATGTTAAGGAGATATCCTACTTTTTTATTAAGATATTTTATCAGAAATTAATGTTGAATATTTTGGCTTTTTAAAATTAAAAAAATTTTTTTTAATGTTTATTTATTTTTGAGAGAGAGAGAGACAGAGAGAGCACGAGCAGGGGAGGGGCAGAGGGAGAGGGAGAAGCAGGCTCCAGGCTCTGAGCTGTCAGTACAGAGCCTGACGCAGGGCTCGAACCCACAAACCGCGAGATCATGACCTGAGCCGAAGTCAGACGCTTAACTGACCGAGCCACCCAGGCGCTCCAAATCTTTTAGATTTTTAAAATCTGTATTCATGAATGAAATTTGTAGTTTTCCTTTTGGGTATCGAAACCTGGTTTTGTAAAAAAGGGTCTGAAAGCTTGCTCTCTCTTTTATGCTTTTGAATCGTTTAACAGCATTGGAACCATCTGATGAGTAAATTTAAACAATAATAGTGTCCAGCACTTGGACAGACTGGCCCTTCACCATCCTTCAGATCAAACCACAGTTGGCAGGGTCAGGCCTGTCTCTAAGCGGACACACGCTGTAAACTCTAGTCTCAGCAGGCACAGAGGTAATATTGAATGAAAGATGTAAAATTTACTTTCTGGAAGCTTCAGGGAGCCGGAAAAGGAGGAGAAGGAAAAGGAAAAGGAGGAGGAGGAAGTTAATTGTATTGTTTGGATAAGAATTTAGTTCAACAGACCATGTTTCTCTTCGGCAGGCCTGATAAAATAGGACAAAGTAAAAGGAATTTCTACCACTCCTTTCTCCACAGTCCTCAGAGTTGGCCCCCACAATTCTGTGGTCTCCCCAGTCACCTTTGTAGACACTTCCCCAGAGGAAATATGTGAGGCCCTCTCTGCATCACTGGAACAAGGTCTGGAGTCGCCCCTTGCTGATAAACACTAAAGCCCTCTGTTGGTTTAGGGACTTGCTGATCCCTTTCTCTGATGAAAGATGGTGTTTAATTCACTGTACCAGCTTGATTTGCCTGTTTAATTCAAGACTTAATGACTTTTCAGGGTTTATCTACCACCAGGAGAAATGCTGAGGTGGAAGGTTCTGGAACGAGTTCAGTATGTTACAAATGAGAAACTTCTGGCTATGTTTGCAGATGAAAGCTGCTGCCTCTAGAGGCTTGACTTCACCATCAGTTACCAAATGGGGTGCCTGGGTTTTCTTTTTATAATTTTCCAAGTCTATAACTCTATGAAATGGGGAGGTATTGAACATATTTTCTTTCTTTTTTTTTTTTTTTAATGTTTACTTATTTTTGAGAGAGAGAGACAGAGTGCGAGCAGGAGAGGGACAGAGAGAGAGGGAGATATAGAATCCAAAGCAGGCTCCAGGCTCTGAGCTGTCAGCACAGAGCCTGACGTGGGGCTCGAACTCATGAACCGTGAGATCATGACCTGAGCTGAAGTTAGACGCTTAACTGACTGAGCCATCCAGGTGCCCTGAGCATGTTTTCATATTTTAAATGGAACTGTGAATTTAGATGATCTTTATATTTCCTTTTAATGTCATAATTGATTAGAGAGTCAGTATGGCTCTAGTGACCAAGAGCACAGACTCTGGATTCAGACAGATATAGTGGGAATCCCATTTCTGCTCTAATTAGCTATATGACATTGGTCAAATTAATGAGCCTCTCTGAGCACCAGCTTATCTGTAAAGTGGCGACAGTCTTAGTGCCTACTTCATAAGGCTGATGTAAAAATGAAATGAGATAATGGGCTTAAGGCTTCTGACATGGCATCTGGCCCACATTAAGGACTTATCACATATTCTCTATTGTTATTACTGTTCTTATGTCACTAGATAGGAGCTTTGGGAGAGATACGTGTAAAATCCAGGCTTATCTGGGAGTTCGATGGTAGCTGAAGACGTATCAATCAGTCAGCCCATTGCTCACAGGAAGCTACTGGCTCCTGACTCTCCAGTTCTCGCCTGTACATCTTTTGTCTTCGGGAAAATTCTGGGAACTTTTTGGATGCCTAAGTTCTGTTCTCTGAAAGTGCACTGGAATCTTTATTCTTGTTCCAGATGGAAGGACTGGACTCCAGGTGGACAATTCTGGTGGCTACTTCTGATTGGTCATCAACAGAGCAAAGGCCACCTCCGGGGAGTTAGTCATCTGCTCCCTACACCATCTGGACTGCTCTGGTCATCACAGTGCCCCCTGAGCACCTTCTGGGCAGCACTGTGCAGCTCAGTTTCCCTTCCCTCTGACGCCGGCCACTGGTTGGATCCTCTTTCTGACTGTCAAACTTCCTTGGAATAGTCTAGTCAAACTTCCTTGGAATAGTCTAGAATGGCTAGTGAGGAAGAGGTCTGTTCTTGTCTTCCCCTCCCAGGTCCTCTCTGCAATGTCTTTCCCCTCTCTTGTTTTCCCATGGATCCCCCAGTCTCTACCTCATGCAGTTACCCTGTGTTTTTATTCTTCTTCCCATTAAAATCAGATTTTAAATCTTTTATTCATAAAATTTTAAAAATGAGTAGAACTACGGGGAGTGTGTGTTGTTGGACTCTTGCTTGTAATGAAGTCTTTTTTGGCTTACCTTATTTTTTTTTTTAAGCTTATTTATTTATTTTGAGACAGAGAGTATGCAAGTGGGGGAGAGGCAGAGAGAGAGAGGGAGAGAGAGGGTCCCAAGCAGCCTCCATGCTGTCAGTGCAGAGCCCGACTTGGGACTGAACTCACAAACCGTGACATCATGACCTGAGCCAAAATCAAGAATCGGATGCTCAACCGACTGAATCACCCAGGCGCCCCATTTTCAGTTTACCTTAAATAATTCCCTTTCCTTAGTGGGCAGGAGGGTACACAATTATTGCAAAGAGCCCCCGCAGTAATTGTGTGTCTTCCCAGCTGGGCTTCATTGGAACACAGCTCAGAGACCAGGAGGGGGTCCAGGACGCAGAGCTTGAAGGACAGTGACTGGTTTCCACCCTGGCAGGAGATTGCCCACTCTTCAGCATAACACAGCCCTCTTCTGTTTTTGCTTCTCACACTTCTGTCGCTGTCAGCCCACCTCTCCTCTTTTCTCTGCCTCATGGCTTGTGCTCTCTCCAAGCATCTGCTTTTCAAGAGTTCTTGGCCTCTGGGCCTCTCCGGCTTCTCTGTCTCATGGTACTGCCTCCTGTCTGATGAGCAGGTTTTTGTTTTGTTTTGTTTTGTTTTTTAATACATTTTATTTTATTTTTATTATTTATTTTTGAGAGAGACAGAGTGTGAGCAGGGGAGGGCTAGAGAGAGAGGGAGACACAGAATCAGAAGCAGGCTCCAGGCTCCGAGCTGTCAGCACAGAGCCCGATGGGGGCTCGAACTCGCCAACCATGGGATCCTGATCTGAGCTGATTGAGCCACTCAGGAGCCCTGAGGAGGGATTTTTATAGCAGAGCTCCTCATAGGCTGCTGGCTTGGCCACTCTCAGGCTGACCTTGCATTAGTTTCCTGCTGTTGGTCCTTTTGCCTGTGGCCACGGAAGACACGTGACTTTGTCTGGGGCCTTGTTCCTCAGTGCAGGGATGTGGCAGGGCAGGGGGCGGGTGGTGCCCAACACTCTGAGCTTGGCTTTATCTAGGAAATACTGCTGTCCTTCCCACAAGCACCAAAGGATTAAATCAGAATTTTGATGATTCTCAAACCAAGTGAATAGCAGAATCTCATGGACAAATTTTTACACATGAAAATGTTACTTATCTGTAAGATAGAGATGATAATAAAGCTTACTTCATGAGATTGATGTGATCTGTCTTTTTTTTTTTTTTTTCCAGAAAATGTTTTGCTATGTTTGCCTGAAAAACAGCTGGAAGTTTAGTGCCCCTAAAATAGGAAATTGTTAAATCAGTGGTTTTTAAAGTCTGGGAAGAGGAGAGAGGGACAGTATAGAAGAATTGTTTGTGGAGCTCTATCTCTGGTCTACCTCATCAGAATAGAGTCAAGGGTTGAACTTCCCAGACTATATGATACACCAGCTGCAACCCCCCACTCCCAAAGCACTGCACTAAGAGATCTACAATAGTAAAATGAAATTTCATGATGCCAATTAAAATGATCTTGCAGAATATATATATATATATACATATATATATATATATTGATATATATATATATAATGATATATATATAATAATGCAGAATATATATATATATATATATATATATATAATGATCTTGCAGAATATATATATATATATAGTTTTTAGAAAGAGAGAGCATGAGCAGAGGAGAGGCAGAGGGAGAGAGAGAGAATCCCAAGCAGGCTCCGTGCCCAGCACAGAGCCCGATGCAGGGCTTAATCCCACGACCCTGGGATCATGACCTGAGCTGAAATCAAGAGTCGGATGCTTAACTGACTGAACCACCCAGGCACCCCTTGCACAAGTGTACTATTTTAAAATGCAAAGGAGGTCGTAATGAACTGTTGAATTAAAAAAGCAGGTTAAGAGACAGGATTATGGTAAGAATTTTTAGGGGAAAAAAAGCACATATAGATATCTATGCATGGCTAAGGATCTGGAATATTAAAAATCTGGTTGATAGACCCGCTGCTACAGCATCATCCTTAATAGAAATTCATACCCGGAGGCCCCACTCCAGACCTACTCAATCAGAATCTGCATTTTGTCGAGATCACCACAATTGGTGTGCACATTAAAGTCTGAGACTCACTGCTCTAGAGCTCTGGTTCTTATCTTGGGTGCTCATTAGAATTTACCTGGGGAGCATTTATTTATTTATTTAAGATTTTATTTTTAAGTAATCTCTACACCTAATGTGGGACTCGACCTTATAGCTCTGAGATCAAGAGTTGCATGTTCCACTGACTGAGCCAGCCAGGCGTCCCACCTGGGGAACACTTAAAAAAAGAATCCTGATGCCCTAGTGGCATCCAGTCCAATTAAATCACAGTCTCTGGGGGTGGGGCCAGGCATCATATAACTTAGAGTGCCCAGGTGATCCTTGATGAACAGCGCGGGGAGGGGGGGGGGGGGTGGTGGGCGGGGCGGGGCGGGGAGGGGGGTGGCGGGCGGGGCGGGGAGGGGGGAGACCGGAATCACTGCTTCAAGGATCTACCCCAGGTATTATTGTGCTTATTCCGTGGATGGTGTGAATCTGGTGGTTCCAGTTTTGTCTTTTCTGCTTTTCTGTATTTTCCGATATTTGTTTTCGGAGCATATTATTTTTGTAATGATAAAGAAGCTATTTTAAATTTAAAAACCTTACACGAATGCAAGGCTGGTCTGAGGTTGAGACAGCAGCCTTGAAATGAGAACGATGTTTTAGAGCAGAATTTACAATAGGCAGAGAAGAGAGGGCGCATGCTTCTAGGCTGGAGGAGGGAGAGTGACAACAAAGCAATCTTTGTCCTATTGCTTTTATTTTTAGTCACGAAATTGAGTTTTTTAATTGTATTTTGAAATAAAAAAATATCACAAAAGGAAAGCATGAACTTTTTATGGTTAGCAAAAGGGAACATGGGTTAAGCATATTAAAAAAAAAAATCAAAAAACCTCTTTTGGAGAGGAGTCATTCTATCTACCACCTAACCCAGTGCACCTCTTCCCCTTAGCACAAGAGAAACTAAACATTGTCAAGAGCTCACTAACCACCCAGTGCCTTAACAGGTATTTCATTGATCCTTGTAACAATGCCAAGGAACGGCACTACCGTATCCTCATTATAGGGGATGCTGAGCCCCAGTGAGGATACTTCCTTTGCATTTAACCCCTAGCCCTGGAATATCCAAAATGGCAGCCACTAGCCACATATGGCTCTTGAGTACTTCAAATGGCCGGTCTGAATTGATATGTGCTTGGAGTGTAAAAATGCAAAGACTTGATATGGAAAAAAAAATGCTAATTTTTTCAAGACTTAGTATGAAAAAAATGTAAAAAAGATCATTAATAATGTTGCATATTAATTACACTTTGAAGTGATGTTGGTTTGGATATGTTTGGGTTACATAAACTATTACTAAAATTATTTCACCTGTTTCTTTTTCCTTTGTTAAATGTGGCTAACTAGAAAATTTTAAGTTACTTATGTGGCTCATGTTTGTGGCTCACACTTTATTTCTAGCCAGGTTGAGGCAACCAGAAGTTAGACCCTAGGGGGATTATTGACGCTTGTTGCTTATTCTTTTTGGAACTCTCCTAAGAGCAGAGGAATTGGTGAGAGAGGAAGCAATTTCTCTGTAGCCCCTCTGTTTGAGGAATGGATGGAAAAGAGGTTAAGATGGGGTACCTGGGTGGCTCAGTCGGTTGAGCGTCCAACTTGATTTCTGCTCAGGTCATGATCTCATGGTTCATGTTCTCATGGTTCATGAGATAGAGCCCCATGTAGGACTCTGCGCTGACAGTGAAGAGCCTGATTGGGATTCTCTCGCTCCCCCCCCCCCCATCTCTGCCCATCCCCTGATCGCACTCTCTCTCTCAAAATAAATAAACACACTTAAAAAAAAAAGAGGTTAAGATGAATTTGAGGGCATCCTTGCCAACTGTCTCTAGCCTCAGCTGACTATTAGAGTTTCCTGGAGAGCCTTTTAAAATTCTGATACTCAGTCACACTGCTGTCTGAGTAAATCAGAATCTCTGGAGAATCTCTACTTTTCAGGATACTGAGGTTCAGCCAAGATTGAGAACCATTGCTTCAGCCAGATTTATTCTTCTTCACCAGGGACAAACCACAGCTATTTGGGAAAGTAGGCTAGTAACTTTCAGATCACACATCACGTGATCTTGAGGAGTGTTACTTGGGCCATTACAAATTTTCTATTTAAAAAAAAATTGAGGTTGTTGTATTTCCCTTTTGTGAATCAACCTTGAAAAGACAATGTTAGTTTAGTTATCTTGACAATTCAGTCTCTTGGCCACTAGGGGGACTGGATTAAAACAGGATAGGCTGATGTTCTTGGGGACATTGCTCAGTGTCATGCTGGTGGGCAAAGGACCAGCATGTATTGCTACTTTGTAACGTTTATTGGAGTTAAATCCTATCAGCTCCTTCAAAGGCCATGGCCTTTGTATCAGGGAAAATTGACAATATCTTTCTAGAGATCACTTTAGCAAAAGAACTATAGATCATATTCAGTGCTCACTCTATGTCAGATACTGTGCTAAGCACTTCATATACATTATCCCACTTAAATTCTCACAACAGCCCTGTGAAGTGGGTACAATTATTATCTTTTTAAAAAATTTTTATTTATTTTTGGGAGAGAGAGAGACCACGAGGTGAAAAACAGGATTGGAAAGATTAAAGAAGGGACTCACGGCCACAGAGCTGGAAAATAGAGGATTTGAACCCACGCCTCTGTCCCAAGGACTGACCTTTTAACCTGTAAATGATATTATATAAAATACACCTAGATTTTGTCCAGTGATTTTTAGTTCTAGGACTTTATTCTAGGAAATGAACAAAAGTAGGCCTAGAAAAATCTCAATGGTTCTATTGTTATAGGACACTAGTTAAATACATTAGTATATCACCATTAAGTGAAATACGTGACAGCTAAGAGTGCTGATATACAAGCAATTTATTGAAGTGGAAAAATCTTCATGAAGTATTATTAAGTTAGAGGGGCACCTGTGTGGCTCAGTCAGTTAAGCGTCAGACTTTGGCTCAGGTCACAACCTCACAGTTCATGAGTTCAAGCCTCGTGTTGGGCTCTGTGCTGACAGCTCGAAGCCTAGGGCCTGCTTTGGATTCTGTCTCCCTCTCTCTCTCTGCTCCTCCCCCACTTGTGCTCAGTCTCTCTCTCAAAGAAATAAATAAACATTAAAAAAAATTTAAAAAGCAAGTTAGAAAACATATTCAGTTCAATATCCAGAAAGAAAAGGGTGGTGAAGGGGCGTGGGGGAAGGGGAGGGAACACAAAAACATTAATGGTGGCTATATTTAGAGGAAATACTGAAATTTTAACTTTCATCTTTACCTTTTTCTTTACATTCTAATTTTTCCATAGCGTGTTTTTCAGGTAGTAATTTTTAAAAAGGTAATCTCTAAACCCAACATGGGGCTGGAACCTGGAACCCCAAGATCAAGAGTCACATGCTCCACTGGCTGAGCCAGCCAGGTGCCCCTAAGGTAGTAATTTTTTTTTTTTTTAAAGCAAAGCAAACTACAATATTTCAGGATGTGAAAGAACAATGCCTGACTAAAGGAAGTGGAGGGAGTAACTGAGAACTAGTTCTTACATTGTTCTGGGTACTAGATTTAACATTAAAACACGGAGTGCCAAAGGCAAAAGAGAAACAAATTGGTTGTATACATTTCATGTTATTTCACTTAGCATTTTACAAGAGAGCCTCTTAGGTGGTGTTCTGCATTTCCAGTTGTTCACTCTTGTGAGCTTTTTACGGTCTGCAACCGTAAACAGGTGCTCTGTGCATATCCCAGTTCTGTGTCACCAGGTCCATTGAACTCGGTTGAACTTGTGTTCATTGAGTACCTCCCTTGCGTCAGGCTAGGCACCGAGTGCTCAGTTATCTCTTCCATGCAGAAGCACTCTGATTCTTGCATTCTGCTCACTCCCCAGCTGGAATCCCATCTAACACAACTGCTCTGGTTCTCAGATCTAGTTCAAGCACCTCC
Source organism: Panthera pardus (assembly GCF_024362965.1). Classification (NCBI taxonomy): domain Eukaryota; kingdom Metazoa; phylum Chordata; class Mammalia; order Carnivora; family Felidae; genus Panthera; species Panthera pardus. The sequence goes on from NW_026526732.1 coordinate 139,452,546, forward strand.
AGCAGAGTCTCCAGTCCAAACTAGTCTTCCCCCTTTGAGAGCCCTATTGCATCACCAGTTCTCACGAAATACCCTAGTATATGCACACATTCCCTCATCATGTCATAGGCAAACACTATGTCTCTTCTGTTAGACTGAAAACACCTTGTGAACGTGGGTCTGTTCTGTCTCTAGCATTATAGCATTTTAGAGTTGGAAGGGGATGCCTGACAGCCGGGATGACCAATGCATCCTGGTTTGCTGGGACTTTTCAGGTGTTAGCACAGAAAGTAACACGTCCAGGAAAAAACCACTTAGTTTTGGCAAAATAGTTGGACACTTTGTTGGGTAATTATTTCTTGATTGGTTGGATTGTTCCATGTGGTAAAATCCTTCCTGGGGACATTCCCATTGTTAGTTATATATTGACAAAACGATAACCCTTGTATTAATATGGGTCTCTCTACTGCAGTGTTGGTATGATCCTGAGATCAATTCTGAAAGTAGGAAAAAATAATGGTTACTACTTCAGTTGAGGAAACTGATGGTGAGGAAAGCTTTGTGAATTTTTCCAAGTATTAAGTGACTAGCTAAAACTTATCTTTTAGGTCTTTTTTTTCCCTTAAGATTTAATTAATTAATTAATTGATTGATTAAGTAGGCTCCACACCCAACATGGGACTTGAACTCACAACTCTGAGGTCAAGAGTTGCATGTTCTAACGGATTGGGCCAGCCAGGTACCCCAAGATTTTGTTAAAGTAATGTCTATCTACACTCAATGTGGGTCCCAACTTAAAAACCTCCAGATCAAGAATTGCATGCTCTACTGACTGACCCAGTATCTTTTAGGTCTTTTGATTCCTAACCATGGCTCCCTGGAATTTGAAAATATCCACCATGGAGCTTTGACTTCCCGTGTTTTCCAGCAGTTAAAATAATTGTACAACAAGACTTCTGTGAAGAAAATACAAATTGTACTTTGCTATCCAAAGGGCCTGCATAAGTGGAACGTGTGAAGATAGGTTCTTCAAAATTACTTAATAAATTGAATGGAGTTTTAACTTAAAATTTCCATAAGATTTTTTTTGGAGGGGGGCGGAGAACAAGGCAAAAGTGATTCTAAAGTTCATCTGCTAGCATGCTCCTGGAATAAAAGTGTGAGAAATTTTTGAAAAAGAACAAGTATGAATGAAAGGGAGGGGCTTATACTACTAGCAACTAGGTATTAAAAGTTATTAAACCTCAGTACTTTAAGCAGTGAGGTGTTGGCACAGAATCAATCAATCAATGGACCAAAACAAAATCCGGAAAGAGAATCTAAAGTATACAAAAATTTGGCGTATGATAAAGGTGGTTCAGGTCAATTGGGGAATGGATGGTTTACTTAGAAAATGATGCTAGGAGAATAGGCTGATCATTTGAACACAACTAAAACTAGGTCTCTATCTTTCCCAAAATAGTAAAATAAATTTCAGATGGCTCACAACCTTTAACATAAAAAAAAAAAATAAAGCTGCAAAAGAATTGGAAGAAGAACTAGTGATTATGTGATTTTTTTTGGGTGAAGAAAACCTTTCTAAATATAACACAAAAGGCAGACACCATAAAAGTAAAAACAGACTAAATTTGACTGCATGAAAAATCCATTTTAAAAAAGTACGAAGAAATGGCAACGTGGAAAAAACCTTCGCTGCATATATAACAAGTTAAGAGAATTCTTACAAATCGTTAAGAAAAAGTAAGCATGCTAACAGAAAAATGGGGAAGTCCATAATTTGCCACAGAAGTGCAAATGACAACAAAATTAGGAAAAGTTCTATCTTTTCAGTTAGCAAACAAAAATAAAGACCAAAAAGATCTCCTCCTCCATTTTTTTAACTTAATCATATTGGCAAAAAACTGTTAAACAATAATATCCTTTGTTGGTGGGAGACTAATTGGGAGCCTTTCTGGAGGGCCGGTTGTATTATAAATCAAAAGCCTTATCAACATGCATTCATTTTGATCCAGCAATTCCTTATCTAGAAATATATTTGAAAGAAATAATCAGAAGTATGTGCAGATATCTCTTTATAACTGTGTCCAGGCAATTTTCTTTTTTGTAGTTAAAAGGAAGAAACAACTTAAAATGTTTACTTCTAGGGAAACAGTTGCACAAATGACAGTATATTGTTCAGTAGAATGCGAGGCAGTTATAAAAAAGGTGCTATACAGGGGCGCCTGGGTGGCTCAGTTGGTTGAGCATCTGACTTTGGCTCAGGTCATGATCTCACGGTTCGTGGGTTCGAGCCCCGCATTGGGCTCTGTGCTGACAGCTCAGAACCTGGAGCCTGCTTTGGATTCTGTGTCTCCCTCTGTCTCTTCTCTCCCCTGCTTATGATCTGCCTCTCTCTGTCTCTCAAAAATGAATAAATGTTAAAAAAAATTTTTTTTAAAAGACAGGTACTACACAGCTGATACTGTAGAAGAGTATTCAATGACATGAGAAACATTCGTGACAATGTATACTGCAAAGTGAAAAATGTATGTTACTAGGTTATATTCACAATATGGTCCTGTGTTTGTTTATGCACACACACACACACACACACATACACACACACAGCATGAATCATGCATTACAAATGATTCTTTTCCTTTTCCTTTTCTGTATTTCCACAGAACATATTTATTGGTTTTCCAATAAGAAAAATGAATAGTTACTATTGTTATTAAATGAAACCTAACAAATCCTGGATCACTTGTTTTCTGAGGGCACAAAGTTACAGGGTTGTTCATGTCCTACAATATATACTTCTGTAATGCTTGAATTTTGTTAATCGAATCTGGTCATTAAAAAAAATTTTTTTTATGTTTATTTATTTTTGAGACAGAGACAGAGTGTGCACAGGGGAGGAGCAGAGAGAAGGGAGACACAGAATCCAAAGCAGGCTCCAGGCTCTGAGCTGTCAGCACAGAGCCTGATGTGGAGCTCAAACTCATTTACCTCAAGATCGTGACCTGAGCTGAAGTCGGAAGCCCAACCAACTGAGCCATCCAGGTGCCCTGAATCTGGTCATTTGTATAGTCAAAAAGAAATAATTAAAAAAAACCCAAAGGGTTGGGGAACAGAGAAGTTCGTGTTCTTCCATACAATAATTTCACTTTTAGAAATGCTCTTGACCCTGAAAATGAGCAAATATTTATGCAGAGACTGCTCACAATGGCAGTATTTATAACAGAAAAAGCAAAAAACAAGCAAACAAAAAAACCTGATGGCAAACATACAAACACCATTTAAATGTCTAATAATAGGGAGCTAGATAAATAAACTACGCTAGGCCCATTAGATGGTCCTCTAGCTGCAGATGAAGTCAGCATGAATCCAGCCTGCCTGGATTCAACTCTAATCTGTCACTCACTCGCTACCTGACCAGGTTCAAGGTATGAGTTTCAGTGTCATCAGTAAAATGGGGATAGCAATAGTACCTACTTCATAGGAGAATTATGTGGATATTTATCAGTTAGAGTCCACACAGGAAACTGATGACACACTGAGATTGGGTAATTTGAGGAGAATTTAACAACGGGACTTTTTACAGATGTGGGGGCAGCTTGTAGGGAAATCACCAAGGATAGCGCGGTACCCTGGTCTAGTAAAGTAGGGAGTCATTGGGCAGTTATGGGAACCTGGAGAGAGAAAGAAGAGAGAGAAGGAGAGGGAGAAAGAGATCGATTCTAGGAGGGGCAGTGCCTTTTAATGAAAGCCCACTGAGCCTTCATAAATACCTTGACCTCACTCTCCAGGGTCCTTCTGACACACCTGGGATTAGTCTCCCATTGCTGCAATAGTGCTGCGTAAAAACAACTTGTAATCTCAGTGGCTACCAACTGTAAACATTTGTTTTTCTCACTCCCAGGTTGACTGGGTGGCTCTGCTTCAGGCTTTGGATTGGTTGGATTCTGGTTAGCTTTAAGGGCCTTTTATTCTGGGACCAGCAGTCAAGAGGCCAAACCAGACAGGCAAGTCCGTTTCAGGCCTCTGTTCACCCCACGTCTACAACCATTCCATTGGCTAAAGCATGTCACATGACCGAGCCTAAAATAAATGGAGTAGAAATATTTCTATTCCATATACTCTACTAGAAGGCACACTCACATGGCAAATGCTAACACAGGAAGAGAGAGAGAGAGAGGAGTTGGGAATGGCAATCCAATCTACCACAACGTGTCACTGGCCAAACCCAAGAGAAGTAAGAGGGTACCGAAGCTCATTGACATAGTCTCAGCAGATTGGCCTTCTGGGACACAGAGCAGATAGAAGAGGGTAGAGGTGTCTGGAGAGGCAAAGAAAGATATCTGTGCAGGATTACATGAGTTAGTATTTTTAATGAGTTTAGGATAGTGACTGGCATGTAGAAAATACTATGCAGTTGATTCTCGAACCATATGGGTTTGAACTGCCCGTGTCCACTTACATGCGGATTTTTTGTTTTGATAAATACAGTACTGTACTGTAACTGTATTTTCTCTTCCATATGAGTTTTTTAAATAACATTTTCTTTTCTCTAGCTTACTTGATAGTAAGAATACAGAATACAATACACATACAAAACATGTGTTGTTTATGTTGTTGGTAAGGATTCTTGTCAATAGTAGGCTATTAGTAGTTTTGGGGAAGTTTTTGGAAGTCAAAAGTTATATATGGATTTTTGACTGCACAGGGGCGTTGGTGCCCCTAACCACCACGTTGTTCAAGGGTCAACTGTGTAAGCGTTGTTAAATGAAATAATAAAGTATGGTGCAATTGAGAATGATGTTTTTAGGAATATTTAAATTTAAAAGTTAATAATTAATTGTTAAGTGAAGGATGTTCATAAAGCAGGTGTACATTATAATATCACTTAAAAACACAATGTATCTAGAAGAAAGACTGGAAGGAAACTTAGAAAAATATTAATATTGTTGCTAAAAGGTAGAATCATGGGGAAGTTTTTCACTTAGGTACTATGTGTTCAGAAATAGGTTGCCATATACAGTCTCATAGGATGTACACTGTACAACTCTAGGGTGCCCCATTTGTCCCTCTTCACACCTCTGGCTTATACAACTTCCTTTATTGCCTATAGCTTCTAAAATGTACATGTGTTACTCTTGTGTAATCAAACAAATGCAGTTTTAATATATTGCAACTTTGCTTTTTCTCCCTAAAACATTTATTTTGTTTTAAGTTTATTTATTTTGACAGAGAAAGAGAGAGCAGGGGAGGTGTAGAAAGAGAGGGAGAGAGAGAATCTCAAGCAGACTCAGTGATACCAGTGTGGAGTCCTACAAGAGATTTGATCTCATAAACCATGAAATCATGACCTGAGTCGAAATCAAGAGTCAGATGCTTAACTGACTAAGCCACTGAGGTGCCCCCTCCCTAAAACATTTAAAAGGTAGCTGAAGTTGACCTAGTTTGGCATTTTTATTAGAGTGGGAAAGAAATGATCCCTATACTCAAAAATGATTGTCGTAAGGCATATTCACCAATGCTTGAGACAAACGGGGTGTTCAGTCACCACTGCAGAACCGAAAGTTTCTTCATGCACGTAGCATAAATAAAAGACACATATCTGGCCTGAGAGTGTTATTAAAATAATAAAAAATAAAAAATAAATAATAAATAATGAATAAAATAATTTTTAAAACCCGTAATATATTTTAATCACTGGAGAAATCCAGAACTGCTGGATCAGAAATGATGAATATAAGAATGGAGGCTTCATATTAAATCCACAATGGAGAAGATTTAAAGTAAGCCAATGCTTCTTTTCCCACGGCCAGGACAAAAGGAACCTGGTTCTTAATGACATCCAGGCCTACCCTGCACTTTCTGGTCTCCATAGTTCTTGTCACATGAGATGATAAACATGTTTACTTAAAGAGTAAATACCACTGTCATTGGATATTGTATTCCTTGAAGCCAGAAAATAGATATATTCTCTTAGAAGCCCTTCCTTCCCTATGTAGAGTTAAAGATCCCCTCCTCTACGTGTCCACAACCCCTTGCATGTACTTCTGTCCCAGTCTTCAATGTGACTTGTTTGTGAGATCCTCCAAAGAATTCATGGGTTTTCTTTTATTTTGTAACCTCAATATCCCTCCTGGTATCTAACATAGAAAATATTTGTTTAGTAGGTATCAGGACTCTGTATATTCACTGTTCTGGGAGGTGTGGAGGGCACTTTTTCTTGAGAGTATGGAGAAGTGGCAGACCCAGCCCATGCACACACACACACACACACACACATGAGTAATCTCATAGTCTGGGTGAGGCTGTCGGTAAAGGCTGAGTCAGAAATACCCTCGTGTGCTCCTTGAAAACTAGATGGAAGCAAAAGCCACTCTAGATGCAGGGTGATGACAGAAGAGTACGTCTCTTCTTCCCACTTGAATTCTTAGGATAGTTTTTAGATATTATTTAAATTTTATTAAAGTAATTTTTGGAGATTAAAATGTTGGCTTCATTACAAAAGTGGATTGGAGAATGTGGTCTAGTTGTGATATCAAATGGGTTTGGTAATACTCTCCTATTTTGAACTTACCCTCCAAAATGCCACCCTCCACCCCTGGTGGGACAGAGGTGGTCCTGTTTGGCTTATATGTGGCTGGGGGAACAGACCAGGACACACATCTGCACTCCACAGAGCAGGTTGCCAACCCCTGGCCCGGACAAAAGTGAATCCAGAAAGCCAGGCCTGCCTGGGAAGCGTGAACAGCAGTCTCCCTCATCGCAGTTTCCATTTCCATGGTTTCTATTACCTGATGTCAACCGTGGTCTAGAAAGAGGAGACCCTCCTCCTCACCTATGGTATCTTAAGGCTACATCACAATACCTATGTATCTATGTCACTCTCTTCATTTCTTTTCTTTTCTTTTCTTTTTAAGGTTTATTTATTTATTTAAGAAAGACAGAGACAGCACAAGTGCGGGAGGAGCAGAGAGAGAGAGGAACAGAGAGAAAAATCTGAAGCAGGCTCCACAATGCCAGCACAGAACTCAACGTGGGGCTCGAACTCACGACACCACGAGATCATGACCTGAGCTGAAACCAAGAGCCGGATGCCTAACCGACTGAGCCACCCAGGCGCCCCCTCTTCATTTCATCTCATATGTAGGCATTTTATCATCTCAAGTTATCACAAGAAGGAGAAAGGTGAGTACAATTCAATATTTAGAGAGAGAGAAAGAGTCCACATTCACATAACTTTTATTATAGTACATGGATATAATTATTCTATTTTATTATTAGTTATTGTTGTTAATCTCTTATTATGCTTAATTTAGAAACTAAACTTTACTATAGGTATGTGCATATAGAAGAAACCTCGTATGTATAGGGTTTGGAACTATCCAGTTTCAGGCATCCACTGGGGGTCTCGGAATGTTTCCCCCACAGGGAAGGGAGGGGGAGAACTACTATAGAAAGGCGTGAACTTCTTTATTGGTAATCTGCTAGTAAATCGGCTTCTTTGTAACCTCTCTCACTTTCCTTTCCTGGTTTGGATCGTTGGGAGGTCACAGGGTATGAACATTTCCCCCCAATGTTGGTTTGGCTTTTGCCTTCTTACAACATGAAGAACGCGGCCACTGAACCAGCTGAGGAATGTGGGCTGCAAACGTGGTCTATTTCATGTTTGATGTCATCATAATTCCACACTTTCTACACACAGTTTCAACGCGGTGGCTGAAATTATCATTGGCAAACATATGCAGGATTCTGAATTCGAAAATTTGGGCTCTAAGCTGCCAGTAACCAGTCCAGAGTGCTATTTTCAAGGTTCAAAGGTCCCAGTGGGTAGATCTGATTAATGAATTTGAAAGGCATTAATGGCAAAGAATAGGTTTAGTTGTGAGACCACCCAAACCCCATTTGCTTTTTAGCAGCCAAATTCAATGCCTTAACTCAAAGGAGGGTGTTCTGTGGGAATGTTAAATCATGTGGCAGTTCTCCTTAAGGATTGGGGCTTTATCTAGCACCCTTAAATCTTGGCATATAGGAAGCTCCTACTTTATTCTCCCACATATGGGGCTGATGTTTGTATGAATGTGGTGGAAAAGGAGACACTTTCCAGGTTTAATTCAGAAGGAGCAAAACACAGTGGCCCAGAGCAGGGACCCTTCGAGCCCTGCCACATCACGATACACTTCACCAGTTTGAGCAGAAACAGGAAGTAGGTAAGGGCAACACAGAGGCCCGCCAATGTGACCAGGGCACCATTTCTGGGTTCTGTAGAGTAAGTTGACCTCATCAGGTTCCATCCAACCAGTCTGAGACTCAGCCTCTCCTTCCAGCCTCCTCAGCCTACTACTGCTCTGGGCCCCAAGGTCCATAGCCTGCCCGGCCCTTGGTTCCGCCCTCACGGTCACAGCCTCTGCATTGTTAATCCTGGCCAATTGTCAAGAAAATAATCTCCTGGATTCTTAAGGGCCTGGGGGAGAGTGTGGATGACTCAGTGTGGCCCATCCCCACTGTTAGGGAAGAAACTCAAAGCAGATTGTTTGTGGCAGTGAGTTACTAATGTCAGCTTCATCAGAGGTTATTCTGTGGAAGGTGCAATGGTGAATAGCAGTTGCAAACCTTTTAAGACTAATTTTTGTGCCATGAAAGAAAGGGGAAGTTAGAATAAATAGACTGAGACTCAGATGATTTATTTTTCAGTTTAGACTTGCGTGTTTCATTCATTCCTGGGATAGTCTCATCTATCTGCCTTTGGGGATCAGCATAGAAAGAGGAGTGAGTCATCGCTTGGCTATGTCTTTTTTGTCTTTAATCCCTTAATGTAAAGGAGAATTAGGCAAGAAGTTTAAGCAAGGTTAAACAAGATTGATTAATGAATTTTTAAAAATTAAGCTCGAGCTTAAAACAACATGAGAGATGTGTACAACAAGGTAAGGGACATAAAAACTCTTTATTCAAATATAAGATATGTCATCCATTTACTTCCTGAAAAAAGTCAATCGTTAGTAATAAGAAGAAGAATATACTCAGAAGATATTATAATGTTTCTTCATCCATGCAGAGACCCTATTGACCCCCTCCTGGGAGAGTATAGACTTAGAAGAGTAGCTCTCTCTAGTCCTGAGATGGGTTATCTGGTATTTCTCCTCATCTGCCATAGGTCTGGGTCCCCTTATGCAGTGGGCACTCAGAGTTTCCAACTGCTACACCATCCAATAAATGCTTATAGGTTGGAAAGCCTCTAGATGATGCTCAGTTCAGGGCTTGAGCGAGATACCAAAAATTTGCAAAGTTCCCTTCCTCCTCTTAAATGATAGACTTGGCCTTCAAGTTCAGCTTCTCCATCTATTCCTGCCTTCTAGTCTGTATGTGGAAGAACAGAGAGTGAAGATCCAGGAAAGATTCTGGAAAAAATAAAATTGGGTTTTCCTCCAAGAACTTCTCAAAAAATTATTTAGATTGTCAAAAGATGAATACATTATTGAAGGTAACATGGTCATGTGTTGCCTATTAAATTTTATTTCTCCCAAGATGTTTCTTAAAACCACAAAAGAGAGGGAAATTTCTGTAGAGCAGCTCAGTCTCAGAAGATTACACTTGCAGACGTCAGAGCTAGAGCGAGGTTCTCAAAGGCACAGTGCGTGTTCGCCTTCAGAGTTGCTATGGTTTTCACAAGAAGGAGTCACTTCCTTTTCTTTGTGGGCTTCTTGCTGTTGGGTTTAGTCTACAGCCAGACTTGAAACTCCTTAGTAGAACCACAGATGAGCAACTTGGGAGGGGGGTGTCTGTGAATCCTGTGAACTTACAGCAATATTTTCATTATATGGACACCGTTTGGGGGAATATGGAGGATCCAAAGCTCTCATTAGATTCTCAGAAGAGTCTGTGACTTTGTAAGTGAAGGTCCTGGTCCAAGCCTGGAGCACCTGCATGCCTTCTGAATCAGCTGCAGAACCCATACCTTAAACGTAGGTAATATTATTATCCCTATTATACAGATGAGAAAACAGGCTGACAGTTTAAATAACCCACCCAATAGTCATACAGCTGGTAAATAGTGAATCCAGGTGATAAACCCAGATCTGTCTGACTTCAGAAATGGAGCATTTCATTAGTGGGCAGTGCTTTGCCTACACTTAACAGGTTTAAAATAATAAGTCCTGGAATTTGTTAGGGTTTTTCCAACTTCCCCAAATCCTTGCAACAGCCTTCCTGACAGGTGACCCAGCTCTGTATGAACGCTCCTGGGGATGAGTGCTTCCTACTTCTCCAGGAGTCAGCAGCACTGTTGAACAGCACTCAGTGTTGAATGAGTGCCTTTAAAATATTAAACTCCAACTTACCTTAGGATTGGGTGCTGGCAAGGTTCTTTCAAATGTAAAATGCGAAACATCTTCAGGTGTGTTTTCTAGGACTGGGGTCCAAACTTCTGCTGCATGGAGCCTCTACTTCTCTCTCTTCAAAGTGGGGCACATGGGAGAAGATGAACTGTGTTGGGAAATACAAACATACACATCCAGAAATAATACAACATGTGGAATAGTGGACAGACTCTTTCTATCTTTCAAAAGCATTAGAAGAAAGTGTGCTTTGAAAATGGGAATGACCCAACAATTTCCATACATGGAAAAACTTTTCTTAGCTGCCTTGGGGGTCTTTTTTTCTTTAGTTTCTTTTGCTTATTTATTTTGAGAGTGACAGAAAGAGAGAGAGAGAGTGCATGCATGTCGGGGAGGAGCAGAGAGAGAGGGAGAGAGAGAATCCTAAGTAGACTCTGCATTGTCAGTGCAGAGCCCAAGGTTGGGCTCGATCTTGCAAACTGTGAGGTCATGACCTGAGCTGAAATCAAGAGTTGGAGGTGCAACTGACTGAGCCACCCAGGTGCCCCCTAGCTTCTAAGAATGATCCTTTTTAAAAAAATGTTTATTTATTTATTTTTGAGGGGGGGGGGTGGCTCATGCATGTGCATGAGTTGGGGAGGAGAAAGAGAGAGAGAGAGAATCCCAAGCAGGCTCCCTGCTGTCAGCATGGAGCCTGACTTGGGGCTTGATCTCACAAAACGTGAGATTGTGACCTGAGCTGAAATCAAGAGTCAGATGCTTAACTGACTGAGCCACCCAGGAGCCCCAAGAATGATCCTTTTTATATCTTCTTTACACTTGAGAAAACAAGAAATCTGGAGGGTGGGGTGGGGAGGATGTTTTCTTAGAGTATTGATGATTTCTTGTGAAACCAAGTTCTTTCCTGCTTCCCAAAAGGTCCTCAATGATAGATGCCTGCAATGTCTTAAAAATTGAAAGCATTTAACAGTAATATTAGTAAATTAGAAAATTTGTTGTTGTTATTTCCTGAGGAAACAATTATTTTTGCAGTAGTTAGACTCCAGAGATGGCCCCCAAGGGTCTCTCCTCTCAGGACCCATGCCTGGGAATCTAGTCTGGCCCAGATTGCCTTCAATCAGTATAGTATGGTGGAGGTGATGCTGTGCCAATTCTAGGCCCAAACTTTAGAAAAGTCTAAAAATTTCCACTTTGGACGTTTGGGAGCTCTGTGCTAACATGTATGAAGGCCAACTATTCTGCTAGAAATGGAATGTTCAGAGAGAAAGACTATGAGACAATGTGGAGAGAGAAAGAATCCCAGCTGCCCAAGTATCCCATCTGAGTCCATTCAGCCTGCCAGCCATCTCTGAGAAGGTGCCAGACATGTAGATGAGCTTATCTTGGATGTTCCTGTGCATTGGAGCCCCCAGGTACTGTAACACCAGCCGATATCACCAAGAGCAGAAGAATCACCCACCTGAGCCTAGTCAACCTACAGAATCATTAGAGATAATAAAATAATTGTTATTTATTTTTTTTAAGAGAGAGAGAGCACGAGCAGGGGAGAGGGGCAGAGAAAGAGAGAGAGAGAGAGAGAGACAGAGAGAGAGAGAGAGAGACAGAGAGAGAGAGAATCTCAAGCAGGCTCCACGCTCAGCACGGAGCCCAATGCAGGGCTCAATCCCATGACCCCGGGATCATGACCTGGGCTGAAATCAAGAGTCAGACTCTCTACCAACTGACCCACCCAGGTGCCCCAAAATGGTTGTTATTTTAAGTCCCTAAGTTGTGGGGTGGTTTGTCACATAATAATAGATAACCAAACACTTTCCATTTTCATATGTCAAACCTGACTATTTTTTGTGGGTAAACAAGGTTACCAACAATGCATATTATAGCAAAATAATTAACAACATTTATTTATCTTGCAGAATACCCAATCATAAATAAGTCTCAGACCACAGTGAAATAGCACTTTACACCCATTATGATGGCTAGAATCACAAAGACAGATAATAGCAGGTGTTGACAGGTATGTGGAGAAATCGAAACCCTTCTGCACTCCTGGTGGAATGCAAAATGGTGCAGCTGCTTCGGAACATAGTCTGGCAGTCCCTCACAGAGTTAGCATATGATCCAGCAATTCCATTGCCATATACTCAGGAGCAGTGAAAACATATGTCCCCACAAAAACTTGTACAGGATTGTTCATAGCAACATTAATCATAATAGCTGAAAAGCAGAATCAACCCAACTGTCCATCAAGTGATGAATGGATAAATAACATGTGGTATTATCTATACAGTGGAGTGTTATTTGGCAATAAAAAGGAATGAAGTACTGATACGTGCTACAACATGAATGAACCTTGAAAATGTTATGGTAAATGAAAGAAGGCAGTCACAAAGACCACAAATTGTAGGATTCTATTTATATGAAATGTCCAGAAGAGGCAAATCTATAGAGGCAGGGAGTAGATTAGTGGTAGCTTAGGGCTGGAGAACAATGAAAAACGACGGCTAGTGGGTACAGAATTTGTTTTTGTGGTAATGAAAATATTCCAAAATCGCTTAGATGATTTCAAACTGTGAATAGACTAAAAACATTGAATTATACAGTTTAAATGGGTGAAGTGTATGGTATGAATTATATCTCAATAAAGGGGGAGTTTTAAAATTTTATTTTTTAAGATTTTATGTCTAAGTAATCTCTCTACACCCAATGTGGGGTTCGAACTCACTACACTGACATCAAGAGTCACAAACTCTACCAACTGAGCCAACCAGGCACCCCAAAGGTGCTTTTTTTAAAGACAGTATTCTATAAGACTGATGTCTATTTTGTTTTGACCACTTTGGGCACCAGACTCCTGACTATCATAAGATAAGGCTAAATCAACGCAGATAGCTAACTATGATGACACTTTAATGGGCTTCTGGTTGGGGGAGTTTATAGGACCAATGTACAAAATGCAAACGGAATGTCAGTTTATTATACAATTAATATAGACTAATATTATGGTAACTATTATTTTTAATAATATTTTATTTTATTTTATTTTATTTTATTTATTATTTATTTTTTTACTTTAAAGAGAACAAGTGGGGTAGAGGGACTGATGGGGAAAGAGAGAGAATCTTAAGCAGGCTCCACACTCAGCACAGAGCCCAATGCAAGGCTTGATCCCAAGATCCTGGGATCATCACCTGAGGTGAACTCAAGAATCAGACGCTCAACTGACTGAGCCACCCAGATGCCCCTAGAGTTAATATTCTTATATTCCTCTTATCAATAAGGTGACGATCAGCATAGACACTTGATCTGAATTCTTATTTTCTCTCATGAGGTTTAACCCACTTCTTAGGATCTGTGTTCTGATTAAAAAGTGATAGTAGCTTGTCAGCATGAAGAAAGGGGAGAGGGAAATATAGCCCCCTCCTCAACTTCCCAGAAAACAAAACAGTGTTCATAACTATATTTCCAAGAACCATCAAAAGTATCTGAATTCATTATTTACATGGCCAGAAAACAGTTTGACTCTCCTGCAATAGCATGATAGCACAGTGTTCATTGTCTAATGGTTACTCTGTGGTTGACTTTCACACAGTGAAATGCTTCATATGGTTTTGAAAAAAGCATGCATGTTCTATTTGCTGTTACGTGCAGTTTTGTATATATCCATTAATTCAAGCTAAATGTTTTAGCTACTTTATTCATTTGTTTATTTTTTAAAGTGTTGTTTATTTACTTTGAGAGAGAGAGAGAGAGGAGAGAGAGAGAAAGCATGAGCAGGAGAGGGGCAGAGAGAGGAAAAGAGAGAGAGAGAGAATCCAAGCAGGCTCTTTACTGTTAGCATAGAGTCCAGTATGGGGCTCCAACTCATGAACCATGAGATCATTGCCTGAGCCAAAACCAGGAATCAGAGGCTTAACTGACTGAGCCACCCAGGTACCCCTTAGCTACTTTATTTAGAATTAAAATAATAGAATAATAAATATTTATGTATTGATAAACTGAAATCTATCAGGCCCCATGCTAGGCCCTGAGAAGCCAATCCTGAATCCTACCCCTCAGGGAACTTACAGATGACAGGTGCCTCAATACATGAGAATATATGACCTGCAATGCCAATTTGTTTTTACTTTGAATATATATTTTTAATTTATACTTTGCTATTGTTTTAATTTAAAGCTTTGCCTATCAGGTTTTGATAAAGCAATGTTAAACTCTCTCACCATGGTCATGAAGTCATCAAATCCTCCTTTAGATCTGTCAATTTTTGTTTAATATGCTTCGAGTTTCCATTGTTAGGTGCATAGTTGTTCAGGATTTTTATAACCTCCTAATGAACTCTCCTCTATCTCCTACAGGGGCCAATCTATTTTTCACACCATGTAGTGAAATTTATCCCAGATACTGTAGATTTCATCTCTAGAGGTTCAATTTGGGTCTTTTTAATAACACTCATGTCTCTACTTAACATGCTCAATCTTTCCTCCACCTTCTGGAACTTATGGGATATAGTTACAGTAGCTTAGTGTCCTTATCTGCTAATTCTGTCATCTGTGCTGTTTCTGGATGATGTGTTTCTATTAATTGACTTTTCTCCTCATTATGGATCGTTGTTTCCTGCTTCTTTGTGAGTTGAGTAAGTTTTGATTAGTTTCCAGACATTGTGTAGTTTACTTTGTTAGATGCTGGATGTTTTGTGTTTCTGTAAGTGTTCTCAAGCTTTGTTCTGGGACACAGTTAAATTACTAGGAAACAGTTGATCCTTTTAAGTATTTTTTATTTTTAAGCTTTGTTTTGTGGGATTCCAGTAGTCTTCAGTCTAGGGCTGGTTTTTCTCCACTGAGAAAAGTGCAGTATCCTGATTACTCAATGTCCCGTGAATTACAAGGTTTTCCACTTTGTCCATGGGAACCCAACTATTCCTAGCCCTGTGTCATCTCCTTGGATTGCTCTCTCTGCTCCTTTTGGGTCATTTCTACTCTGGCTTTGGGTAGCTTCCCCATACTCCTGTGCTGATGAGCACTCAGCTGAAGACCTGAGGGGGATTCTGTGCAGATCTCTGAAACTGTCTTTCTGTGTGCAATTCTCTCCTGTCCAGTACTGTGCCTGCAAATTGCAGCAGCTTTTCCTCCCTCCTTCAGACTCCCAGACTTACCACTTCAACTCAGGGAGACCACAGGTCTTCCTGGTTTCCACCTGCCTGTGCTGTGTCCCGGGAACTCTCCAGGCTCTCGAGCGAAGCAACCGTACAGCTCACCAAATTTGTTTCCTCTTTCAGGGATCCCTATCCGTGCTGCTTGATGTCCAGAGTGTGAAAAAATCACTGTTTCAAGTAGTTTTTTGGTTGTTTCAGGTGAGAGGGTCAATCTGGGTCTTGTTACTCCATCTTTGCTGGAAGCTGACGTCTAATTAATTTCTAGTAATGTTTTTTGCCTGATATTGGTATTGCCACACCAGCCATCCTCCCTATAGTATTTGCCTCCCTTGTACACTGCCATCCATTTACTTTGAACATCTTATATCTTTATGTCTCATATTTGTCTCTTTAAAAAGAACATAGTGGTTGGATTTTATCTCCTCGTCTGAGAATGTTTGTCTTTTAACAGCTGGGTTTGTTTAAATTTATTGGGACTAGTAATCTATTTGGATTTATGTCTCTGTCCTCTTTTTGTGCTTTTCCTTTATTGAGCTTTTTCTTTCTCTACATTGTTTTTATTGTATTAATAAAGTTTTTCTTACGGTCCCCTTTTTATTTCTACGAGTTTGGAAATTATGTATTCTATTTTTTACTCTTTTAAGAGTTACACTTAGCATTTTAATATGCATTTTTGACATAATAAATTACAAAATTAATTGGTATCACTATCTTCCAAAAAAATGCAAGGTCTTATAATGATTTAATTCCTTTCTCTCCTCCCCTGCATTCCACATTACTGTTGCCTAAAATGTATTTCCATCTTGTTTCTAAACCTCCCCACACAAATTAGTAATTTTTTTTAAAAGTTTATTTATTTTGAGAGAGAGAGAGAGAGGGAGACAGAAGGGGCAGAGAGACAGGGAAGGGAGAGAATCCCAAAGAGGTTACACACTGTCAGCATAAAGCCTGACATAGGGCTTGATCATGGTTGAGCTGAAATCAAGAGGAGGACGCTTAACGGACTGAGCCACCCAGGCACCCCCTCCAAATTAGTAACTTTTAATGGTCAATGTTTGTTACAGTTTAGATTACCAGTCTACCTGTTTGTTCACCACTGCTTCTCCTCCTCCTTCTTCTTCTTTTTTTTTTTTTAAGAAAATTAATTATTTTAATGTGATGCCCTTTTTGGTTTGTTTTGTTTCAGGAGAATTTAGTGATTCGTTACTTACATATAACACCCAATGCTCATCACAACGAGTGCCCTCTTCAATACCCATCACCCATCTAACCCATCCCCCGTGCACATCCCTCCATCAATCCTCAGTTTATTCTCTACGGTTAAGAATCTCTTATTCACCACTACTTTTTGCATCCCATCCCTTCAACTACCATCTTACTGGAGAATGTTCTTTAGGAGTTCTTTCACTGAGGGGCCGTGAGACGTGAACTCTGTCAAATGAAGTCCTTTTGCCTGTCTGAAAATGTCTTTATTTTATTTTGTACTCCGTCTAGAAACATGATTTAGCTAAATATAGACTTCTGGGTTGACAATTACTTTCCTTCTCTACACTGAAGATATTGTTTCGTTTTCTTTTCGCATTTGTCATTGCTGATGAGAAGTCTGCTCTCAGTAGTTATTGTTCTTTTGTAGACAATCTGTCCTTCCAATTTGGTTGGATTTATCTCTTCTTTGTCTATATTGTTCTGCAGGTGTGATGATGTGTCTAGGTATGGATTTGTATTTATTTATTCTGTTCAAGACCCAGTGTGCTACTCAGTTAGAAAGACTTACTGTGTTTGACACTGTCCTGTATCACCTGGATCCCTCGTCAGGACTGAAGGATCTAATCCTCCGGATACTAGAAGCTGGAGGTGCTTCTAACAGACAACATTCAGTGTCAGCCTCTCTCTGGGAATTGCTCTCAGCTAAATAGTGCTGCTTCACCCACAACTTCACACCCCTTCCTGAGTACAGCATGCATCCGATGATTGGTTGATGCAGGGGTATAAAGAGGCAGCCCTCTTGTCTCAACATGGAACAATTCTAAAGGTTCATCTCAGTTTCCCTGTTCCCATGGTAGAATGATCAACTCATCCAGGTTTGCCAGGGACTCGTGTATCTGAAACCCCTCAAGTTTACATCCTGGGAAATTCCTTGATCCCGGACAAACCAGGACCGTTGGTCATCCTTCCCATGAAGCTGAGTGAAGTCTTTGTTGAGACTGCATTGCAGTTTCTCTCTCTTCCGGGTCCTGTTTTCATGCCTTCCACTGGTATTGATCCCAAAAGTAGTCCATCATAAGCCTCCTGCCTCACCAATCTCTGTCCCAATCTTCCTCCCTGGGAACATGATCTGTAACACCAATGTCTCTCTAAATTTAATTATAGAAAATTCTTAGATATTTTCTTTAAATATTGCCTTTTTGCATTCTCTATTCTTTCCTTCAGGTACATTCACTAAATACATGTTGAATGTCTTCACTCTATCCTCCATTTCTCGTAGTCACCCTTTTTAATTTTCCATCTTTCTATCTCTCTGTTACTTTCATCTTCATGTGAATCTAAACTTCTGTTTAACCCATCTATGGACTTTTCATACCTTAATAACTTCCTTCAGTTGGCTTTGAAGACACAAGCTCATCTGGTTTTCTTCCTGTATTTTGGGCTGCTCTGTTTCAGTCTTGTTTGCTGGTTCCTCTTCATCGTCCCTGCTTCTAAATGATGAAATCCCTGGGGCTCAGTTCTTAAACCTCTTCTCTTTTTTTACAATCTAAACCACTTTCCAGATGAAGTCATCAGCCTTGTGACTTTAAATACCATAGATAGGCTGATAACTTCCAAATTTATATCTCCAGCTCAGATGTCTCCCCTAAACTCCTGACCCACATATCCAGCTGCCTATGAGACATCTCCACTTGGAAGTTTGGAACTGGAGTGCCTGATCCTCATTCCCCAATCCTGCAGTTTTTTCTCAGTAATGGTAACTGTTATTATAGGTGTTCAGGCTAAAATCTTTGGATCATCTTTATCTCCTCTCTTTGTCTCACACTGTAAATACTACAAATCTTCGGGATTTTGTGTAAAAATAGATCCCGAATTTGATGACTTTTTACAATTCTCACCGTGGCCCCTGTTGGCCCCTGTTGGTCCAAGTCACTGTCATTTCTTGCCTGCATTATTACCATAGCCTCCTGATGGGTCTGCCTACACTCTCTTTTCAACATGGCAGCCTGAGTGATCCTGCCAAAATGTTAGCCCGATCCTTACCTCCCTCTGCTGACAACCCACCAATTGTCACTCAAAGTAACACCGAAGTCCTTACTGTGATCTGCAAGTCCCTGCATGATCCAACCCCTGTTACTTCCTGGGCTTACCTCCCACTGCGCTCTCTCTCTCTCTCTCTCTCTCTCTCTCTCTGTCTCTTTCTCCACTGTCACCTACACTGGGCTCCTTGCTGTTGCTTAAAAACATCGGGTATATTCCCCCTTCTTGGGCTTTTGCTCTGGCTGTTCCTTCTGTCTGGAAATTTCTTCCCTACATATCTATATGATTTGCTCTCTCACTTCTTCAGATCTTGAATAAAACTCATTTATTTGCTCAGAGAGCCTTTCCCTGATACCTTATCTAAAATGTCACCCACTCTCCTTGATGTTTTATCCCCTTCTTCCCTACTTTATTTTTTCTCCTTAGCACCTATTATCCCTACTTCATATGCTATATTTATTATCTATCTTCACAATTAAGATGTAGGCTCTGTTAGGACTAAGCTTTTTGTCGATTTTTTCACTGCAATGTTCCCAGAGCCCATGTCTGCCATATAATATGAGCTCAATAAATATCTGGTAAATGAATGAATGAGTGACTCTATTTCTCATTTCTAGAAAGTTTATTTAGTTCTTTCTTCAAATCTGCCTGTTCTTATTTAATAGTGTCCTGTTGCTTTCCATTTATAGCGACGAATAGCATGTGTTCTGGCACGAGACTGCTTGGATGCAGATCCCCACACATAGTTGTGTGAGCATTGGTAAATTCCCTAACATCTCATCTGTAAAATGGAGAAAATAATAGTATCTACTTCACAGGGATTTTGTGAAGATCGAATGAATTAACATTCTGCAAACCCTCTGAACAGTGTTATGTAAGCATCAGCTATCTTTACTTTCGTCTTCATCATTTAAAATCGACTTATAATTTATGGTACCTTTCAGATTTTCTATTACTTTGACTTTTGAGGAGGGGCCAATTTTTCTGTGTCTTGCATATGCAAACTCTCTACTGATAAAGCCTAATCAGCTACTGATCACCAGGAGCAGGTCTGTAGTCTGACCACATAAGTTACCGATTCAGGTCTGCAAGGGAGGGCACTCTGGGGAAACTGGAATGTCACTCCATAAGAAGGAGGTGGGGGACATCTTTTGTAAGGTTCAGATCCCACTAAAGGATCCTGAGGATGCTAAGGGAAGTGGGCATCATTTCTGGATTGGTTGCTGTTACTGACGGGGTATTAGGAGAAGTGCAGATTAAGGATTAGGTGCTCTCATGAGGAGGAAGTGGCTTAGCAATTGGGTGCCCCAGCAATAGAAGGGTATGGCACAGTGATCGGGGGGTTAGTAGGAAAGCAGTAGTCACTCAAAGAGTCATTATGGTATTTTATAGAAGCTGCCTGACCTTGGGAGTAACAATGTTTTCTGTTAATTGCATTTGGCTATATTAGTGCCTGTCCCCTTGCCCTTCCTTCCTAATTTGGCAGAGCTGCTGTTTTTGTTTTTTCCCCCATTCCAGCCAATTTGCACTCTTTAAATCCCAGACAAGATTTTGATCTTTCACCAAAATGGCAGGGTGTTTGCAATTTCTCGTTGTGAACTTATCTTCAGCAGGGGGTGTTTCTTCCTATGGGAATCTCTGAAGCTCTGGATAGTGGCTTATCTCCATGGAGCAGATTCAGATTTGTGTTTACAAGAATGCAAAGCATCTCAATGGCCCTAAGCCAGTTTTTATGTCAAATTTTCATGTTGGAATTTGCACCATGCAGTTAGATCAATTTAGACCTCCAGTCCTGCACATGGCCTAGGCCTAGGGTTTAGACATTTTTGCTCTGCATCTAAGAACTTTGACAAATGGTGAGCTTCTTGGCCAATTTCCAGGGACTGTGTGCAATTTTTCTATCTCCATTTCAGAGGTAAGAGTTCTTCAAGGTCTTAGATTTTATGCAGAGAGTGCAATCATGGCTTGCCACCTTCTTCTTGCCCTTTACAGGCATTAACCCCTGCCTAACTCCAGATCCAAATTCTTGTGGGCGGACTGCTGTGACATTAGTTGACCTGATGGATGCTCTACCTTTGATGGCTTGCTTTATTCCTAGCATGTGGGCATTTCCCTTTTACTTTTTTCAAGCTTTTTTACTTAAATATAAATTTCAATTGTATTTTATTCAGCATCTTTTATGTATTTGTAATAGAACTGAGCCCACCTCCATATTAGCTCAGCTCACTCTAACGATGCTAAGATGTCAGTGTTTGTCTGGAGTTACACTTGGCTCTAAATCTCAGAGTCTATGCTTATTTTTTGTATGACTGTGGTAAACTCTCTAAGCTTCCATATTTTATGTATAAAATGGGAATAATAATAAGACATGCCTATAAATGAGGTGATAGACACAAAATACATACATAAGAATTCAGATAACACGGTTAATACTATCAATATAGAAAATTTTAAAAATAGGCACTCCTGGGTGGCTCAGTTGGTTGTGTCCAACTCCTGATTTTGGCTCAGGTCATGCTCTTATGGTCATGAGATTGAGCTCCACACTGGGCATGGAACCTGCTTAAGATTCTCTCTTCTCCCTCTGCCCCTCTCCCCCTGCTCACACACAGTCTCTCTCTCTCTCAAAAAAAAAAAAAAAAAAAAAAAAAAAAAAAAGGAAAGGAAATAAAGAAAACTAAAAAAATAAAAGGACAAGAAAGAAAATGGTGTGTGCCTTTCCATGGCAAGGCCTACCTCTCATCAACTATATTTCAATAATAAAAAATTCTTTAAAAAGATCTACCTCCTAAAACCAAAAATCCTACCTCTGTCCATTTTTTGACATATTTACGTATTTTGAGCATAGAACATTTGCTTTTTTTTTCCTTTTTGACAAAAAGCTTTTGATTTCCTCGAGGGTTCTAGAAAATGCCTCCCTATAGTTATTCTGCCCAGGATATGGCTTACGTCTTTGGCTGCTGGTGGTGGTAGCAGACATCCCTTTTAATACGAGAGCTCTGTCCAACTACCTCTGTGTTTTGTGTTTTATGACTTGTGCCCATGGGTTAGTGGTTTTCTGCTTCTTCAGTGGAAGAAAAATGTTCTCTTTGGTGTCTTTTGAAGCAGAAACCTTTCCCCTCACCCCCCACCACATACGCCCATTCCAACCAGGCAGAAACACCAAGGCCATAACACTTCTTTTGCAACACCATTGGTTTAAAGTTAGGATTAACTTCAGCAGTCCAAGGCCATGAGAGTTAGATGTATATTTAAATTTCCTTACACATTTCTGCTTTGGGAAATCTGACATTTTTACTAAATAGTTGTACCTGGCTTTCAACTCTCATTTCTCTAGCAAAGATAAACGAGTTGTCTCTATACCTACTGTTTTTACCACCACCTTGCCCTTTCCAGGAAGTTCAATAACTGTTTGATGCATGTAATATACCCTGTACCTCAGGAATTCTGGATTCATGTATTATGATTAGATGAAAAAGCAATATGAAGGTGTTTCTTGGTATTTGGTAGGCTCGCAATGAGTAAGTGGTATGCATTGAATGCATCTCCAGCTTCTATATCCTGATGTCATCTAAGGTAGACTTTTTAAAAAGCAAATTATAATTCCCTATTATATTTGTTTTTAGAGGCTGTCATATACATAATGTATACTATATATACATATAGTACTGGCCTGCCAGTCTGAGCGTGTGTTCCTATTTTTCAGATGAGACAGTGTAAGCTCTAGGCAGCCTGGAGTGATTTATACTCTACACTCGTGGCCCTTCCCTACCAGAAGGCCGCCTGCTCTGTGTGGCTTCTTCTTATACCCATGATGATGTTCAAGACTGGCCTTGTGCATGAGAATGAAGTTCCAGGGGCCTTGGAGAAAATTGCACTGTTCCCCCTCCTCCTTTCATGTCAAATATTGCAGATAGACCCACTCAGTTCCATTTCAACTCCCTCGTAATATGCCTTGCTAAATGCTTCAGCTACAAAATGAAAGGCTCCATATTTTCCAGAGTCCTGGGCAAGCGGAGTTCCAAGCCTGTCAAGGAAACACACCGGGGTGTTTGAAAGTCAGGAACAGGTAGAGGCCATGCCTCTGCGGGTTTGGTCATTTCTGCCGGCTTGCGTGCAGTAGAGATGAGTTGGGTTCTTCCGGGAAAGTGACAGAAGTCCCAGTGTCTGGTTTTTAGCTTTGTGGGTGCCCGTATGTGGTGGTGCTGATGACACCGGCTTCATCTTTGGCCCTCCATGGTGTTCATGCCCACACAACGACCTCCCTCAGAGCTCAGCTACCAGGCCCCGTGGAGGTTAATGCGTGCCCGGCCAGAATGCGAGGGGGTTGCTCTGATCTTCCCTAACGGGGCACACACAGGCATCACTGTAGATGACCAGTGGGGAGAACTGGTTTACAGAGGGCCCACCGTAGATGACTAGTGGGGAGCCTCTGGTGCACAGATGGAACCACTTTAGATAACTACCTTTCGCCTCCCCACAGTGATCCCCTCGCCCTATAAAACCTGTGGGTTAAGGTCCAGGTGGGGGTGGAGAAATTGCTGCATGGCACCTGGATCTTCTGTCTGCCCGACCTCCACCCCGCCGCCATCAGTAAGTTACTCTGAATAAAACTGTGTAAATGGTGTGGCGTGCCTTACCTCGTTTTACTATCTGGAAGGGCCTTCTCAGTCTGGAGGGTTCTTTACTGTCCCTCTTCCACCTTCTTTCCTTCTTTCTTTCTATCTATTTACTTATTTACTTATTTATTTATTTATTTTGGAAAGAGAGAGAGAGACAGAAACAGAGTGCGAGTGGGAGAAGGGGAGAGGGAGAGGGAGACACAGAATCCAAAGCAGACTCCAGTCTCTGAGCTGTTAGCACAGAGCCCATTGCGGGGCTTGAACCCACGAACCCCGAGATCATGACCCGATCCAAAGGCAGATGCTCAACTGACTGAGCCACCCAGGCACCCCATCCCTCTTCCACCTTCTAACACAGGAGCAAAGTGGTCCTAGAGCTTCTGAATTCTCTAAATTACTAGGATTGACAGTAACAGCTCCCTTGTGGGCCACTTCTACCATCGTGTTCTTGGGAATCATTCCTGGAAGGTCTTCTGACACCCTTCAAGCAATTTTGCAAGCACCTAACTCCCTTGTTAAAGGGTTGTTTAAACTAGCCAAAGTAGTTTCTGTTATTTGCAGATGGACCCTGACTGATAGACCCTATAAATGTCTCCTCCTTTCACACCCCCACATTCCCTCAGCCAAGGCTGGTGGCTATAGTTCTTGCTGGAAAGTGTACTCCATTTGCTTGAGTCTTTGAATCTTATAAAAGCTTACCGAGCCTGGGAATATACAATCCACCGCAGGATATTCTCAACCAAATATAGCTCAGAAGAAGATATGCAGAAGATTTCTCCTGGTAGAAGATTTTGAATGAAGGAAAAGAAAGGAAAAAAAAGTAGGGAAAGAAGGGAGAAAGATAGAGAAAGAAAGTGGGAGGGGAGGGAAGGAGGGAGAGAGAGATAGAGAAAGGAAGGAAGGAAGTGAGGGCGGAAGAAAGGAAGGAAGAAAGAAAGGAAGGAAGAAAAATAAAGAAGGAAAGAAGTGGGGGGAGCAAGGAAAAAAGGAAGGAAGGAAGGACGAGACTACAGGTATGTAAGGCACCTTTGGAGAGGAGTTGCCACTGAGTGCAGAGAACCAGATGCTGAGCCAGAAGATAAATTTGCCCCCTTCACACTTTCACCCCATCCACCCCCAACCCAGCTTCTCCTGATGATGAGGGGCTTGTTTTTAGCAGTGTGACCATCAGGAAAACCAAGGAACTGAGAAAGGGCTGGAGAAATCCCCATATCCCCACATCCCCCTTGCCTGAGTCTGTATTCATGATGCAAATTTCCCAAAATGCTCTGTTTACCAAATAAAGAGTTGGTTGTGAGATCTAAAGAGAAATCCATGACATTACATTTGTACCCATCCTAAGTACTCTTTCAGGAGAAGATTTTTTTTTTTTAATTTAAAAGTAAAATGTAGTTATTTTTATTTAGGACAGTTCCCCATTTTGAACACATTTACTTTTTTTTTCTTCCCCCATTTACAGCCTATTTCCTGAAAAATGTTGAGCAGATTTAAGTGTCTAATATCTCCCAAGGCTGCCTTATGATTCATCCATTTATTGTTTGTTAAAATATCAGCCTCAAGAAACTGGTTTCGATGGGAATGTTCATCTGGATTTTCTCTCCTGATTTACTTCAAGGATGACACTAGACTGAATTAAAAGATTAAAAAGTCAACATTGTGCTGAATCCCTCGAATGACAAAGAGGCCCTGTAAGAACCACGAGACCACAGCTAGCGTCACTTGTCCTACGAAACAGGGTCATGTATTAATAGAATTTGTAACCATAAGGGGCCTTAGATCTGTCACCTCATTTCACAGAGGAAGAAACTGGGCCTCCAGAAGGGAAATGACTAACCCAAGCTCACACCTTCAGCCAGTGCCAGAGCAAGTACTAGAATTCACGTCTCCTGAGATTCACCCTTGGCTGTCCTCCCACTCCAGGCTGATTTTCAAGTGCATTCTTTTGATCTGTCTTCCCCTTCCGGCTCTCCAATGTCCTTCCCGGCACATACAGTAGGTGGCCTGGTGGCGAATGCACAGGGCTTTTGTTTTAAGAAGTATATAGGAAGAAGAATTTGATCTAATTAAAGGTCATCCCAGGGAGATTAATGAGGTACAAAAAGGGCCTCATCCAAAGGAGCTGTCCTCTAAAAGGTCAATGGCAATTACCTTTCCAAAGTGATCATCAGGAAGCAGCGCCCGTATAATTTTTCAATCATGTACCTTTAAGATTTGTACCAGGAGGGGCACCTGAGTGGCTCAGTTGGTTGAGGGGTTGAGTGTCTGACTTTGGCTCAGGTCCTGGTCTCATGGTTCATGGGTTCGAGCCCTGCCTCGAGCTCTGTGCTGATAGCTGAGAGCCTGGAGCCTGCTTCAGATTCTGTGTGTGTGTCTCTCTCTGCCCCTCCCCTGCTTGTGCTCTCTCTCTCTCTCTCTCAGAAATAATAAATGAATAAACTTTAAAAAAAAAAAGCTTTATATCTATAGAGTATGTATGGGTCTGCATGATGACCCGAATCATGGTTGACTTGAACAGCGAGTTGCTAAAGGTCCATGATCACACGCTAGTACCCTTCTTCTTGTGTAATTATTTAAATTATGAAAGTAACATAAGCACATTACAGGTCTTTGGAAAATTTAGGAAAGAAAAAAATATAATCGCAATTCCACCATCCATCACGTTATCATTATTATTTTGAATATTTCCTTTCTGTCTTTTTTATAGAAGTGTTTTTGTACAGTTTTACACTTTTCCTCGTTTCTGTAGTGTACTTACAAACTTGTACGCTGCTTTCCCCCGTGGCATTATATCCCAAATACTTTTTGTGTTAATACATCATCTTCGTGAGCATCATGTTCAATGGCTATAAAACATTCCACCTTGCGAAGGTCCCATAAAGTGTCTGTGATCTGCTGCAAGATCCACGGACATTATTCCAGGGAATCCCAGAGAATGTGGAACATTATTCCACTTTCAAAGACAGCGATGGCATTTGTTTGAATTCCAAAAGGTAGAAAGCATCTCAATTAGTTATGCAAAACATTTGTCCTTTAACACTGAGCGGTGAGAGAATGTCTGGGCGTGTGTGGGGATAGGGTGCACAGACAGGGTTAGTGGAGACCATGCAGCAGTCCCCCAGTCCTTATCCCGCTCCATACAACACCATGGTCTCCATACAACACCATCCCGCTCCATACAACACCATGGGCTCTAATACCTAAGAAACCTATTGGGCAGGCAATTATAAATTGTTTTTATTCCTATTGCATTATTCAATCTATGCTCGTAATGGATTACAGGCCAACAGAAAGAATAAAGAATACTGTTATTACAATACAATAAGTGAATGAGAACCATTAAAAATATAATTCTATCCTGGGGGCAGTTGGTTAAGTTTCCAACTTTGGCTCAGGTCATGATCTCGTGGTCCGCGAGTTCGAGCCCCGCGTGGGGCTCTGTGCTGACAGCTCAGAGCCTGGAGCCTGCTTCGGATTCTGTCTCCCTGTCTCTCTGCCCCTCCCCTGCCATGCTCTGTCTCTCTCTCGCTCTCAAAAATAAATAAATATAAAATTAAAAAAAATATATATAATTCTATACTGATACATGCTACCTTTTCAAGGTGCACCTCGAAAACATACTAACCGAAAGAGGCCACGTGCAAAAGGCCACATACCGTCTGATTCCATTTATGTGAGATATTCAGAATAAGCAAATCAGATCAGTGGCTGCAGGGGCCAGGAGGGAGGAGAATGAGGGGTGACTGCTTGATGGGGTGGGGTTTCCTTTTGGGGTGATGAAACTATTCTGAAATCAGATAGTGGTGGTTGTGGTGATGGTAGCACAACATTGTGAATGTACTAAACGTCATTAAGGGTATATTTTGTTACATGTATTTTGCTGAAATAAGAGATTATAATTCTAAAATTTTTTCCGTGAAATAGCTCTTGCCAGATATGCAAGTTGTATTTATTTCATAAGTCTAATAACATGAATTTAAACATCAAAATATACCTGAGACTTTAAAGTCTGTGTTAAAAGTGGGAAGGACGTCTGGCTGGTTCTTTCAGGGGGAGTGTGTGACTCTTGATGTCGGGGTTGTTGAGTTTGTGCCCCACTTTGGGTGTAGAGATTACTTAAAAATGAAATCTCAAATAAAATAAAAGTGAGGAGTAATTATTTACTAGCAATAATGACTATCTGCATTCAACTTCCATTTCCAAATGTGTTTGTAGACAAATACTTGCAAATGAGAGTTTAAAGTGTCCCTCACCTCTTCATGGAAACAGAATATGAAAATTATAAAAAGAAAAGAGTTTATATTTTAAGTTAAAATGCAAGAATTCTCAACACTAGGTGATGAAAACAATTTTTACCCATTTTAATGCCATGCCATGTAGATTCTTTCAAGCTATGTGAAATATAGATTTTGTCCATAAACATATTTAGCAATTCCATTTCAAAATATATAACAAAAATTATGCTTTTTAATATAATTTAAAATGTAACTATGTAATTATTTTAAAGTATGTGTCACATGTTAATAGGAAGTTACATTTTGTCTTAACATGGATATTAAAGACCCTTGTATTAAAACAATCTTTATCATCGGTTTTAATATTATTTCATTAAAAAGAAAATATTTTACAAAAAGCTTTTAAACTACATCAATGAGCTTATATTTATAAATGTAACATTTTATTTATTTTTTTATATTTTATTTTTAAGCCATCTCTACACCCAAAGTGGGGCTCAAATTCATGCCCCCAAGGTCAAGAGTCAGATGCTTCACTGACTGAGCCAGCCAGGCGCCCCTAAATGTAATATTTTAAAATACTTTTGAAGTTCTTAGAACTGGCTCATTTTAAGCACTATGTGTGCTTATTAAATAAAAATAATACAATTACAAAATGATTTTTTAAATGCTATGAATTTTATGAGATTATTGTATGAGTGGACAAAGGAGACTTACAAAGTAAAATGTATAGAAATATATATCCATATATTTAAATCTAAATATATAAATTGATATAAATATATGTATTTAAAAATTTTTAATGTTTATTTTTGAGAGAGGGAGAGCTACAGAGTGTGAGTGAGGGAGGGTCAGAGAGAGAGAGAGGGGGAGACACAGAATCCGAAGCAGGCTCAGACATCAGCATAGATCCCGACGTGGGGCTAGAACTCACAAACCGTGAGATCATGACCTGAGCTGAAGTCAGAAGCTTTAACCCACTGAGCCACCCAGGTGCCCCTAAATCTATATAAATATAGGTGTATCTACAGGAAAAGGCAGATTTATGTAATGATTTCCTCATTGTTGGCTGTTTGGGTTCCTGCCGATGTCTTGCTTTAACAAGAATTACTATGATGAACATTTTTCAAGCATAAAGTTCTATAGTTTGTTATTTTCTTGAGGTATATTGACAGAATTAGGGTTATTAGCCCACATGTCAGGATAACATGTATTACTTTTTCTTTTTTTAAACGTTTATTTTATTTTTGAGAGAGAGAGAGACAGAGCATGAAAAGGGGAGGGGCAGAGAGAGAGGGAGACACAGAATCTGAAACAGGCTCCAGGCTCTGAGCTGTCAGCACAGAGCCCGACACGGGGCTCGAACTCACGGACTGTGAGATCATGACCTGAGCCGAAGTTGGACGCTTAACCGACCAAGCCACCCAGGCACCCCTATTACTTTTGACATATGTCATCGTTGCTAACCTTCTCTGTGTGGCACTTACCATAAGGAAAAATAAAATGTCCCAACTCATTCAGTCCTTTGTACCAACCTTATTTTTTTTGGTCCTCATAATAACTCTGTAGGGTAGGAGGTATTATCATTCCCATTTTCTAGATGAGTAAACTGAGACTTGAAAAGTTAAATCATTACTATTTGATATCTAAGAGGTCATACTGAATTTCAACTGCAGGGTAAATTTCTTGTCTTGTGTGGTAAATTTCTTTCTCTTGGCTGAAGAGGGCAGGGAGGGGGTGGTGGTCAACTTATTGTCATCTACAAAGGAAATGGAAAAGGCTTCTATCATGGAACTCACCATGGAAAGATGGAAAATGGGTTGGAGAGGGGACCAAGGATGATTGGTAAGGTTACACGGTATATTCATTTCCTAGCACTGCTGGAATGAATGGCCATGAATGGGGTGCCTTAAAACAACAACAATTTTTTCTTGCAGAGTTCTGGAGGCTACAAGTCTGAAATCAAGGTCATGCTCCCTCTGAAGCCTCGGGGTGAGGAATCTTTCCTTGCCGCTTAGTTTCTGGTAATTGCTGGCAATCTTTGCTATTCCTTGGCTTATAGATATATCCCTCTAATCTTGGTGCCTGCCTTCACATGGCCTTCTCCATGGGTTTGTGTCTTTGCATCCAAATTTTCCTTTTCTTAAAGGATACCAGTCGTATTGGATTTATTTACCCTAACCAGGGATGGCCTCATTTTATCTTGACTACATCTACATTTGGGCCCTATTTCCAAACAAGGTCATATTCACAGGTTTGGGGTAAACGTGGATTTGGCGGGGGGGTGGGGGACACTACTCAATCCAGTACTCAATCCAGGTAGGAGGAGACTGATAGTTCTGTCCCTCACCGCTTCCCACTTTGTGTCACATAGCAGTTAGCAGACCTATCTGCCCCTGAATACTGGAAAGAGACCTTTGGGTATAAGGGACAAGGTAGCATCTTGGGAGGCTGCTGATACACAGAAATCGACAGCAGCTCCACACACAGAAGGTCAGACACAGGTGCATCCCCATTTTTCTCCTTAGCAGTTGCTGAAAGTGGGTTTCAGTAAACAGCTCCCATAGTCAGGATAACAGTGAATCTCAAAGGAAAAGATGTGCACAAGGCATACATTACTAACACATCATCAAAGAGAAGTACAAAACGCAACACATGACTGATACCTAGGAAACAGTTACTAGAAGTCACAGAGGCGATTTTAAGGGAAATAGAATTAAAGTCTTCACAGGGGTATGAGACGTAATTGAATCCATGAGACGTAAAAGAAGTTATGAAAAGGGACCAAGTATCAAGGACCCAAGGGCCAAGAATCAAGATCCTGGAAATGAAATGTATTCAGAAGAAGGGGAAATAGCAGAATGAATACAGACGAAGTGCTATTTAGTGAGCTAGGAATGACAGCCAACGGATTCTCCCAGAGCTCAGTAGAAGGGATGAAAAGTATGAAAGTAATGTTTAGAAACATGGAGAATAGAGCCAGAACCTCCAAAACCTGGTCATATATGTTCCAGAAGGAAAAAAAAAGAGAGAGAGAAGATGAAAAGGAAGAAAAACTCAAAATATAATAAAAGAAAATTTTCCAGAGTTGAATAAAGACACAAGTCTTCAGGTTGGGAACTGAGTAGGATGAATAAGAAATGACTACACCTTTTAAAAAAAAAAAAAGAAGGAAGAGAGGGAGGAAGGAAGGAAGGAAGAAAGAAAGAAAAAGAAAGAAAGAAGAAAGCAAGCAATGACTACATCTAGATATACAGAGTGAAATTTTAAAGCAATAAGCATAAAGAGAATCCCTAAAAACATCCAAAGATTCTTTACTTGTTTATTTAAAATTTTTTAAAGGGTTGGGGCACCAGCGTAGCTCAGTGGATTAAGCATCTGACTCTTGATATTGGCTCAGGTCATGATCTCACAGTTTGTGAGTTCCAACCCCACATTGGGCTCAGGGCTGACAGTGCAGAGCCTGCTTGGGATTCTCTCTCTCTTCCCCTCCCTGCTCGTGCTGTCTTTCTCTTTCTCTCTCTTTCTCTCAGAATAAATTAATAAACATAAAAAATTTTAAGGTTTATTTATTTTTGAGAGAGAGCAAGAGAAAGTGCATGCATATGCAAACAGGCTTGAACCTACGAACTGTGAGATCATGACCTGAGCCGAAATCAAGAGTTGGATGCTCTAGTGACTCAGCCACCCAGGCACTCTTTCTTTCTTTCTTTCTTTCTTTCTTTCTTTCTTTCTTTCTTTCTTTCTTTTTTTTCGAGAGAGAGTATGAGCGAGGAAGAAAGGTAGAGGGAGAGAGAGACAGAATCAATCTTAAGCTGAGTGTGGAGCCCAACTCAGTGCTTGATCTCACGACCCTGGGATCATGACCTGAACCAAAATCAAGAGTTGGATGCTCAACTGGCTGAGCCACCCAGGCACCCCCAAAGATTCTTAAAAAGCATTTCTACAAAGACTGATGTCAGAAATTTCAGTGGAAGCATGTTGAAAACAAGAAGACAATAGAAACACATCTTCAAATTTTTGAGAGGAAAATGATTACAAATCTAGAATCCTATACTTACCTATTATTCAGGTGTGAATGTAAAATAAATACATTTATAGATATTCAAGGACTCAGAAAAATTACCATCCACAAACAATTAATAGAGGATGTACTTACCTAGCAAAAAATTTTAATTTAAATGTAATCCCACAGAGACGCTTATTGTAAAATCCATATAACTGAGGGTAACCACTGGAAGAAATAAGCAGATACAAATTCCAAAATTTAAAGGCAAAATAGGAAAAAGAAAATTCAATAAATTTTACAAAAGACAAAAGGAAACAACAAAAACCAGAGTAAGTAGAAAAGGCAAAATGAGATGGGAGCTCAGATGTGTCACTATCACATTCAATGTGATTGGGTGAAGTTCATGGATGAAAAGAGAATCTTATATTGGATTTTTAAAAATCTAGTTATTACAAGAGATACCTGTAAAATAAAATCACCTATGCATGTTGAAAACAAAGTGATGGAAAAAAATATTCAAAGAATTGAATGGAAATAAACTCTGTGTGAGTACGTTTAAAGTAAATAAAATAGGGGTGCCTGAGTGGCTCAGTTGGTTAAAGAGTCAGACTTTGGCTCAGGTCATGGTCTCACAGCTTGTGGGTTTGAGCCCTGTGCCCAGTTCTGTGCTGACAGTTCAGAGCCTAGAGCCTGCTTCAGATTCTGTCTCCCTCTCTCTCTCTCTCTGCCCCTCCCCGACTCATGCTCTTTCTCTCCTTCAAAAATAAATGAGCATTGGGGCGCCTGGGTGGCTCAGTCGGTTAAGCGGCCGACTTCCTCTCAGGTCATGATCTCGCGGTCCGTGAGTTCGAGCCCCGCGTCGGGCTCTGTGCTGACAGCTCAGAGCCTGGAGCCTGTTTCAGATTCTGTGTCTCCCTCTCTCTCTCTGACCTTCCCCCATTCATGCTCTGTCTCTCTCTGTCTCAAAAATGAATAAACGCTAAAAAAAAAATAAAAAAAATAAATGAGCATAAAAAAAACTTTAAAGCAAATAAAATAGAATTCACAGAAAGCCTAGAAAACGGATCCACCCACTAGAAGTGAGCATCCCTGGTACCCCAATAGTGGTCTCTAAACATCATTTCCCAATAAAAGAAATCAGGGATCGCTTGAGAAAAGGCTGATTCCAGGTCAGGGGCAGGAAATGTACAAGATGAACCTGGAACAAGTTGTCCAATCAGAGGCAAGAAAGCTAAAAACTAAAGTGTCAAAACCACTTAGGTTTTGACTTAAAGGGGCTCCTACTGGCAAATCTGCATTAATAAAAATAATATGTGCACTGGATTAAAACACTTCAAATATAAGTTTATCAGTATGTGATAATTAAAGTAAACAATTCTTATTGGCTGCTTTCTACAAGAAATAGGAGACGATGAAGAAATTAAACAACACCATAGGGATAAAATGAACAAAATCCAAATGGTAGGAGCTTCTACAGAACCAATGACTCAGTTCTTTCAACAAATAAATTCTTAGGCAAAAAGAAAAGTGTGGGTGGGGTGGGGATAGGGGTATCTATAGATGAAAAGAGACCTAAGGGACAGATCGTCCAACTACATTTTTGGACTTAGATGGATCTTAATACAAACAAATATACTTTTAAAATATTTATGAGACATGCAGGGAAACTTGAGCCTTGGTTAGATATTTAATGATATTATCATGGTAATGTTTTAAAAAGTGTTCTGGGGTACCTGGGTGGCTCAGTTAAGCGTCCTACTCTTGATTTCGGCTCAGGTTATGATCTCTCAGTTGGTGGGATTGAGCCTCGCATTGGGCTCTGTGCTGACAGCATGGAGTCTACTTGAGATTCTCTCTCTCTGTCCTCTCCCCACTCATTCTTTCTCTCTCTCTCAAAAGAAATAAACTTTAAAAAAATATATAAAAAGAATTCTTATATTTTATTTTATATTACAATTTTTTTTAATGTTTATTTTTGAGAGAGAGAGAGAGACAGAGCGTGAGTGGAGGAGGGGCAGAGAGAGGGAGACACAAAATCCAAAGCAGGCTTCAGGCTCTGAGCTGTCGGCACAGAGCCTGATGCGGGGCTTCAACCCATGAACTGTGAGATCATGACCTGAACTGAAGTCGGATGCTCAACCAACTGAGCCACACAAGCGCCCTAAGAATTCTTATATTTTAGAGACACATGCTGAAATATTTACAGATGGAATGTTATATCAGGGATTTGCTTCAAAATGATTATTGCTACGAGTCATTTTTAGCTATGAGTTGGTAAGTGGGGGGTTATGTTATCTCTTGCATTTTCAAAAAACTTTTTAAAGTTAAAAAAAACAAGACAATAAGCCTGAAAGTTTTATGAGTACTATAAAACTTTCCAACAAAAAAGATAATTTCTATGTTATAGACTTTATTCTAGTGTTGGAAAGGTATCCAACTCATTCTGTAAGACCAGCAAAGCATGGATGCCAAAACTGAAAAAAATGAACTGCTCTTGGAACATAGATGCAAAAATCCTATCTAAATTTCAGCAAAACAAATACAACAGTGTATCAAGGGAATCTATCATGACAATAGGTTAATTGCAGAAGTCCACAAATCTAATTTCAACTTGGAAAGTTTATATAACTGACTACATTTACAGGTGAAAGCATCTGATTTATATCAATAAATGCAAAATAATTGATCACATTTCACATCTGTTAAGGATTGAAAAAAATCCTCTAGGCAGCTAGCACTATAGGTGGGAATTTTCTTATCTTAATAAAAGGACCTACCCAAAACCTACAGCTGTCATAATACTTAGAGGTGATGTTAGAGGTCATCCTGTTAAGTCAGGGATAGGACAGGGATGCTGGCTTTCATGCTACCATAAAATGTTACACCGGGAGAGCTAGTCAATGCAATAAAATAAGAAAAATGAATAGGAAACCTATAAATGAGGATGTTTTCATCTACAAATACTAACAGAAAACCTAATTTGAAATAACTTATAAAACAAATTTTATTATCTCACGTAATAAGAAATACTGAAGTAGGCAGTCTCCAGAGTTGGCTAATTCAGTGGCATACTGACATCATGAGGGACCCAGGCTCTTTCTATTTTTAACTCTACCATATCCAGGAGATCAGATATATAAGTCTCTCAAACCTGCCCCTCCCAACGCAACAACATGGCTCCCATACTACCAAGCCTCCTATGTAGAAGTGATGTCTTCCTGCTTGTGTCTTCTCAAGAGTGAGGAAATGTGGGCCAGAAGTGCTTCAGGATGTTTTGTCGCATCTCATTGGTGAGAACGAGCTCATCTACCCATCCCAGAACTGTGGAATAGAGCTCCCAGTCTGCCCATGATGGGCATGTAGTGGGAGAAAGAAAGAAAACCTTCAGGTGCCTGGGTGGCTCAATTGATGGAGCTTCTGACTCTTGATTGCAGCGCAGGTCATGATCCCAGAGTTGTGGGACGGAGCCCCATGTTGGGCCGTGCACTGCGTGTGGAGCCTGCTTGGGATTCTCTCTCTTTCCTTCTGCTCCTCTCTCCCACTCGCACGTGAGCTCTTTCTCTCTCAAAACAAGCAGACAGACAGACAGGCAGGCAGGCAGACAATCCGGGCAGTTAGACCACTGAGATTCTGGTGTGTTTGTTACTGCAACATAACCAAACCCATCCTGACTTGATTAATGAAATCGTGTTAATCAGCATCTCTATCCTCCTCTTTAACAGTAAGTCTAGTCACTTCCTTCCAGACTGATATGCTGACCTCCATGCCCTCCTTCTCTCTGTAGTTGAGCACTTTTACTCATTTCTTTTAAATATTTCCCATATTCTTTAAGCAGATCCAAACAAATAGGAATATATACATATTTACCCCCTTTCTTGCAAATAAAGCAGAAAATTATAAATAAAGCTCGGTACCTTCCTTTTGTGACTTAAAGTAGATCTTAAAGATCTTTCCCATCTGTACATAAAAAAATTCCTATTTTTTTTGTAGCCATATTGTGTTCCATTGTGTGAAGAGGGCATAGTTTAGTTAAGCTGTTCCTTATTGATAGGCACTTGTTTCCCTTCCTTTATCATTGCAGACAATCACGCAGCAATGAATTACCCTGTACATACATCATTTTGTCAGTGAGTAGGAGAACATATAAAATCTCCAGAAGTGAAACTGCCAGGTCAAAGGGTAAATGCATTGTAAATTTGGGAAATAGTGCCAGTTGCCTTCTATTAGGGTTGTACTGTTTTTCACAACTACTGCTAACATAGGAGATGAGCTGGTTCCCTGCAGCCTTGCTAACAGAAACTGCAGTACAATTTTGGGGTTTTTCCTAATTTAATAATTACCTCAATTTAGTTTCAATTTGCATTTTTCTTATTATGAGTTCTAAGGAAAGTTTACTTTCTTTTTATATGCGTAAGGGCCATTTGTCTACCTTGTTCTGTGAACTTTCGGTTTCCTGTACTTTGCTCATTTCTCTTTGAAAGTATCGAGCTTTATTGGTCTTTTCTGCATTGATTTACTGTTATTCCTTACATATTTGGATAATTTACTCTTTGGCTATGATGTAAATTACAAATACATTTTCCCAGTTTACCTTGGTCTTTCAATATTGCTTATGGTATATTTTCCCATGCACTTATGTAGTCAAAATTACTAGCCTTTTTGTATGTGTTTTCGGTATTTTAAGTCATGTTAGCACTTAATGAATTTCACTCATGTTTTCTTCTGATAGTTCTATGGTTTCTGTCTTTTTTTTTTTTTTTTAACGTTTAATTATTTTTGAGAAGAGAGAGACAGAGCATGAGCGGGGGAGGAGATAGAAAGAGGGAGACACAGAATCCGAAACAGGCTCCAGGCTCCGAGCTGTCAGCACAGAGCCTGATGCAGGGCTCGAACTCACGGACTGCGAGATCACAACCTAAGCCAAAGTCGGATGCTTAGCCGACTGAGCCACCCAGGTGCCCCTCGTTTTTTAACGTTAAGATTTTTTAAAGCATTTGTTTGTTTGTTTGTTTTGTTTTAGTAATCTGCACACCCAACGTGAGGCTTGAACTCCCAACCCCGAGGTCAAGAGTTGTATGCCCTTCCAACTGAGCCAGCCAGGCACCTGTTTTAATATTAACATTTTAGATATTTGCCTTTTTTCCTGGTAGGTGATGAGAGCTCTTGATTCAACATTATTTTTTCCAAGTGGCTACCCAGTTATTTATTTAAAATTCTTTCTTGTCACTCTGATTTGAGTTGCCATCTTTTTTTTTTTTAAGTTTGTTTATTTTGAAAGAGCAAGAGAGTGAGAGGGAGGGAGGGGCAGAGAGAGAGGGAGAGAGAATCCCAAATAGGCTCCATGCTGTCAGCACAGAGCCTGACTTGGGGCTCTAACTCAAGAAACCTCGAGATCATGACCTGAGCCAAAATCAAGAGTCAGATGCTTAACTGAGCCACCCAGGTGCCCCTGCCAGCTTTTCATATACTAAATTTTTGGAGATACTGTATTTGGTTCTATTTCTGCACCTTATATTTTTCTCTTTTATCCTGTCTAGTCATGCACCATTATCACACTGTTTGGGGGATCTATTAGTATGGTTTAATACCTGTTTGGGATAAATCTATCATATCTTCATTTCCAGAGTATTTCTAGTAACTTTTTTTTTTAAACTAAGTTTTTTAATTCCAATGTAGTTAACATACTCTTTTTTTGTTTTGTTTTGTTTTAAGTTTTTGATTTAGGTAAGTAATCTCTATACCCAGCATGGGGCTCAAACTCACAACCCGGAGATCAAGAGTCACCTGCTCTTCGGACTGAGCCAGCTCAGGTCCCCTGGTTACCCTTGCTTATTTATTTTTTGAATCAATTGAAAACCAACCTATCCATTTCCTGGAAATAAGGTTAAATTTATAAATTGACTCAGAGAATACACTTTTTTGCCAAGTTGGCGTTTTCTACTGAAGAACATGGTGTATATCTCTACTGTTCAGCTCTGTTTTAGTGTCCAACAGTGGGGTCTTGAAAGTTTCTTCACAAAGGTGCATATTTCTTATTAAGTTTATTATTAAGTAGTTTATCCTTTTGTCATTGTTTTTACTATTGCAGATGTGGTCTTCTTGCCACTCTAATTTTTAACTGGTATTGTTTCATATAGCTTTATATTAATTTTATATCCTGTAACTTACTGCATTCTTTTATTATTTGTAGCAATTTTTCAGTTGATCTTCTTAAATATAAAATCAAATCATTTGAGGGGCACCTGGGTGGCTCTGTCGGCTAAGTGTCCTACTTTGGCTGGGGTCATGATCTCGTGGTTCATGGATTCAAGACCTGCGTCAGGCTCTGTGCTGACAGCTCAGAGCCTGGAGCCTGTTTCAGATTCTATGTCTCCCTTTGTCTGTCCCTCCCCCCCCTCTCAAAAATAAAAATTTTAAAAATAAAATAAAATCATTTGAAAATAGTGACATTTCTACTATCTCTTTTAAAGTTCCTTACTTTCTCTCATCTAATTTTATTTGTCAATATCTTCAGGACAATAGTAAATAACAAGGGTGATAGTGGGCATTTTTGTTCTGTTTCTGACTTCAGCATGTATTCCTCCAGTGCTCTCCATTTGGA
Source organism: Panthera pardus (assembly GCF_024362965.1). NCBI lineage: Eukaryota > Metazoa > Chordata > Mammalia > Carnivora > Felidae > Panthera > Panthera pardus. The sequence goes on from NW_026526732.1 coordinate 139,490,712, forward strand.
CTGATTCTGGTTTCTGAATAAATCATGTTAATCATGTTAAATAAATCATCTACTTATATTTTGAGTAATGTTTTTAAAAACCACGAACGGGTATTTACTTTTTGTAAATCCTTATTAGTAACAGTTGAGATGATCATATAATTTTTCTCCTCATATGTACTTATACACATAGATTCCTAATATGGGAGTCTTTTCATTCATGCAATTGGCATCATTTGATTATTTAAAACAATTTTTTAATGTTTATTTATTTTTGAGAGAGAGAGAGAGAGAGCATGAGTGGAGGACGAGCAGACAAGAGGGAGACACAGAATCTGAATCTGAGCTGTCAGCACAGAGCCTGACGCGGGGCTGGAACTCAGAAACTGTGAGATCATGACCTGAGCCGAAGTTGCACGCTCAACCGACTGAGTCCCCTAGGCACCCCAATTATTATTTTTAATGTACCCTTTGCTTCTGCTTGTTAACATTTTATTCCATGTTTTTATACCGATATTTACAAGTGAGGTTGGTCTGTAGCTTTCTTCTTTGTGCAGTCTTTGTCAAGGTTTGGTATCCATGTAATATTTGCCCTCAAACTATTTAAAAATACATTATCAGATTGAGGTTTCTCAGGAAACATAGGCCATGTGAATTTGAGTCCCACACCAATGGAAAAGCTAGCTGTAGTTCTAGATTTTCAGAGGATATTTTTATTTCCCCTCCCACCTACTACTAAGATTGAAGCAGATCCGTTTTCTTACTGTACTTTTCTGTAGGCTTGATTTTTCTAACTCATCTTTTAGATTCTAGCTTTATACGTGGGTCTTCTATCCCATTTTCCTCACTTTGGAAGAATTTCAATGCTCTAGGCCTCGAGAGGATGTCAAAATGGAAGCTTGAGGTCATAAAAGAGGACAATAGTGCACTTGGTATTCCACTGGGATTTCTCCTTTCACTCATTTAGCCTGTGTAACTCTTTGTAATTTTCCTGCTAACTTATTTTTAAAATTGAAAACAAATCTAATTTGTTCAGAATTTTTACTTGTCTTGCAGCAAGAAGCTGGTCAGCGTATCTGATCTACTAAACTGCTAGAAATAGACATTAGGACTTGCCATATCAAATATGGAAATATTTTATAATACTAAAGCAATTAAAATTGTGTGGTTTTGGCATAGACATACATAAATAGATTAATGGGGCAGAATGGAGACTATAGAAATAAATTTGTCTGTATGAAGAACTTAGTAGTATATGATACGAGTGTTATTTTAGATTCAATAGTGTTGGAATAATTGGGGGGAAAGCTACATTTTTGCCATATACCATTCTCAAAATTAAATTCCAAATGGATTAAAAGGCTAAACTTAACAAAACCCATAAGCTATGAAAGTATTAGATGAAAACACAGACAAATATATACAACTACTGAGAAGGAAAGATAGTTTAAATCAAACATACACAGACACACATAATCATAGGAAGATATGGGCAAATATTTGCAACCCATGGGGTAGGGAAAATTCTCTAAAGCAAGAAAGACTCACAAACAAAAAGCTTTACAGGACAGAGTGATAAATTTGATTACTTCAAAGTAAACTCGTGTTCTTATAAAACACACCATAACCAAGTAAAATAAAAAGCAAGGCTAGAAAAAGATTTACAGCATACCTACAGTAACAAAAATTAATATCACAAATATGTTAGACAGTCAATAAGAAAGAAAAAAGAAATTTAATAAGAAAAATGATCAAAGGCTACAAAGAGGCAAAACAAAAAGCCAGTGAAGGCATTGAAAGATACCCCACTTTTACAGGCAATTGGGGATATGCAAATCTTAATAATGAGATACTATTTTATATCAAGTGCAGGCAAATATGTAGAAAACTGATATCTAATATTCAGTTGTTGGGAATTTAAAAGAATATAATCTTTTGGAAGATAATCTAGTGATATCAAAATTCTAAAAATGCATGCCCTTTTATGTAAGAATCTTACTTACACAGAATTTGCTAGAGGAATATATGCACATATGACAAAAAGATCTATAATAATAAAAATTTTAAACAAACTAAATGTCCATCAATGGTGATATGGTTAAATAATTTATGGATTGTACAGGTACACAAGGAGACATGTACAATAACATTCATTGTATCACTGTTTGTGATAGCAAATAGTTGAAAATGACCTAAATGACAGTCATGGGGGGATATGGATAGATAAAATGTGGTCTAATCATATGAGAGTTGATTGCACAGCAGTTAGAAGGAGTAAACAAGCCTATTTATCAATGTAGATGGATCTCAAACATAATTTACATGATAAAAGCAAGTTAGTTGTAGAGACATACAGTGTGATACCATTTTTATATAAAAAAAATTAAGCTTATTGGGGCTCCTGGGTATCTCAGTGGGTTAAGAGTCCCACTTTTGACTTTAGCTCTGGTCATGATCTCACGGTTCATGAACTTGAGTCTGGAGATGGGTTTTACCACTGACAGCACAGAGCCTACTTGGGATTCTCTCTCTCCCTCTCTCTCTGCTTCTCCCCTGCTTGCAAGCTCTCTCATGCTTGCTCTCTCTCTCCCTCTCTCTCTCAAAATAAACAAATACACTTAAAAAATTAAACTGATTAAATAATGCTATATATTATGTAATAAAAATATGGCAGGTGGTTTGGAAATATAGACATTGGATATCCAGGAGTAGATGTCTATGGTGATGGGAGAAGAGTGGGAGTAAAGGAGTAAAACCCCAAATTGGCTATAAATAAATAATCAGATCATGTCAATCCATTTGTACACCTGGGATCTAACACAGTTAGAAAAACAAAAACCAAACAAATGAACAGAACTGTGATACAAGCATACCAATACTTAGATGAGAATTAAAAGAAAATAATTGAGCTATATTTCTTTGACATGTAAAGATCCCCAAGCCATATTGTTAGGTGAAAAAAGTATGTCAAAAACTATATGTACAATGTTATAACACTTATGTAAAACCACACACACACACACACACACGTATACAAATGCATAGAGAAAGTTTTGGAAAAGATAACTATGGAAAAAGTATAAACAGTGATGTGGGAAAATTTCCTGCGTTAGTTATATAAATTGATAAGTAGTTTAAAAAATTTTTAAACATTTATTTATTTTTGAGAGGCAGACACAGACAGAGTGTCAATGCGGGAGGGGCAGAGAGAGAGGGAGATACAGAATCCGAAGCAGGCTCCAGGCTCTGAGCTGTCAGCACAGAGCCCAACGAAGGGATCAAACTCATGGACCGTGAGATCATGACCTGAGCTGAAATCGGACACTTAACTGACTAAGCCACCCAGGTGCCCCAGTAAGTAGTTTTAAATAAAAATAAAGGCTGACAGAAATTTTAAGAAAAACAAAAAGCAGTAAGAAAGGAAATGTAACTCTAATGATCAGTGATTCTGCAATGAACAATATTTTCACAGTCCAAATAACGTAGAGGTTTTTATTTCTGTTTTTATATGCTCTCTCATTCTAAACAGGTATGTATGAATGGTGTATATGTGTGTTTACATGTATATGGGTATGTTAACTTCCACAACTACTTCATGCTCACAAATATTAGTGCCATGATAAAATTTTGTTCATTTGTGGGATGAAATACCTCCCTGCCCCTCCCCAGCTTGCTCACTCCCTCTCTCTCTCAAAATTGAATAAATGTTAAAACGAATTTTTAAAATTGATCCAATCCAGTATCTCTAGCTTTGTTTCCCTGTACTTCTTTGGGCTCCGAACTTATTTATCGGTTGTCTTCATCCTATTGGTATCAAAATGGCTGGTATTCCAGGTCTTTCCACATTTACAAGTCCTGGGAAAACTGATCTCTAGTCCCCAAAAGGAAAATAAAATTTCCCTTTATCTCTCTCATTTAATAGTTTTCTAACTTTAAAAAAATTTTTTTTAGAGAGAGAGAAAGAGAGAGCGAGTGGGGGAGATGGGCAGAGGGAGAGAGAGAGAGAGAATCTTAAGCAGGCTCCACACTCAGCGCAGAACTGCATCCCATGGCCCTGGGATCACGTCCTGAGCCAAAATCAAGGGTTGGATGCTCAACTGACTGAGCCAACCAGGCGCCCCAAGAGTTTTCTAACATTTTTATATTCTAACTGAAAATGAACCTATTTACAACATGATTGATGGTGGGAACATCCATTCTTCATAGAAAGGAAAGACTTGAAGCACTTTTGGGGTAGAGAGTGAGCTGCCTGAAGTCAGGCCAGAAGAATGGCCTGGGAGCCACCTGGGCTTAGAAAGTAATAGGGGCACCTGGTTAGCTCAGTTGGCTAAGCACCTGACTCTTGATATTAGCTCAGGCCATTATTTCACAGTTCATGCGTTCGAACCCAGCATCAGTTTCTGCACTGACAGCACAAATCCTGCTTGGGATTCCCTCTCTCTCTCTCTGTCTCTCTCTCTCTCTGTGTCTCTCTGTCTATCCCTCCCACTCACACACTCTCTCTCCCAAAATAAATAAGTAAACTTCAAAAAAATGTGGGGGCACCTGGGTGGCTCAGTCAGTTAAGCGTATGACTTCTGCTCCGATCATAATTTCATGGTTTGTGGGTTCGAGGCCTGTGTGGGGCTCTATGCTGACAGCTCAGAGCCTGGAGCCTGCTTCGGATTCTGTGTCTCCCTCTCTCTCTGCCCCTCTCCCACTCGCACTCTGTCTCTCTCAAAAATAAATAAACATTAAAGAAAAAAAAGAAAATAAGTATAAGTTGTGTTTGAATGGAACACCCTGCCCCTACTCTCAACCTCTCTTACAACCTTCGGGAGGTGTTATTAATGTCCCATCTCAGTCTCAGTGCTGGTGGGGGAAATTAGGAAAGAGATAGTACTCAGGCTTGGCACAAAGAATTAGAAGGAAAAGTGGAAACCCTAACTTCTGGCAGAGATTGTTAGCAATATCAGTCAACAAAAGAAAGCCGTGTCCAGGAAAATGCTGAGCCTCAAGGTATGGACTGAGGAAGAGCTTCTCAAACACACTGGGGGATGTGTGTGGTGATATATAGCAAGTAGTCTGCTAAGGGTTTGGGTCATAATTATTTGGGTGTAATTGTTTGGGTATAAAGCGAATGAATGAACTAATTGTATATATGGGTTTCAAATAAATTGGATTTTAGCCTAATTTCTCATTAATCCTTTTCTCTTTTGGGGGATATTTTCCTAGGAAAAATGTTCCCTTATTTTACAGAAAAGTCACTCCCCTCTATAAATGAGTTTCCAGGGCACAATTCATGACCTGGCTAAGGAAGAGAAGGCTGCTTATGTAAGACATGGACGCTTCTTTGTCCGCTTAGCTATTGATTTGTTTTTGTTTTGTTTTGTTTGTAACTCAACTATTTGTGTGTCCTGTGTGTAGATGTGCCTGTTTACGTTCAAAGATTATAGCAAGTCAGAAACTGAGCCCATGGAATTCTCCTTCTGCAATGCCTGCCATTTCACTGTGTGTAATAGGACACACATGTGTAATAAAAGATTCCATGTATTGGTGACCTTCTTCTAGGAGAACTATTTTTCTAGGGCACTTGTGGGGCTGGAGATGTAGCTATTCTGGTCAAATATGAAAGAGAACTTGAAAATGCTAGACAAGGCTCTCTGGCAAAACAAAGGATTTCCTGATTCCTAGAGACCTTTATGAATGGAGTGGACTGAAACTTATCCTTGATAATTTCACTGTTCATCTCTCTGAAGGAAGAAGAACTATCGGATACTCTTTCAGGGTCTTTCCTTTTCCTTTTAGGTTTATTTATTTATTTTGAGAGAGAGTTCAAGTGGAGGAGGGGCAGAGAGAGAGGGAGAAAGGAATCCCAAGCAGGCTGTTAGCACAGAGCCTGACTCAGGGCTCGATCCCATGAACTGTGAGATCATGACCTGAGCCGAAATCAAGAGTGGGACGCTTAACTGGTGGAGCCACCCAGGTGTCTCTTGAGGGTCTTTTCCTAGTTTTGAATTTTTACATTTTAGAAATTTAAGAGCACAAAGTTTAAGCTTCCCATTTTGTTTTGCTCTCAAGGTACATAAATTTGATATTGACCATGGAAATAGTGAATGGAAAGAAAAAATATAAAGTTGAATTTAAACTTATTTTTCCTTCAAATAACAAAGCTTATGATCTGCCACATACGCTCTACAGCTTTGGAACACAATTCTCCCTCCATTTATTCCTAAGAATTATTACAGGCAAGAGAAAGATATAGGGAAGAGTGTTGCTTTCTAAATAAGATTTTATTCAAGGTTGGCAGCCATCAATGTTCTAGGAAATGATAATAGGGCAATAATAATTTTTTCTGCCGGCAAAATGCTTTTCCATGGAAGGACCATTAAGAGCATCTAGAAACGGTGACCTCATTAATCCTAACCACATTTGTGGGGGAGAACTGGTACACGTGTATATGACAATGTTATAGACGGCCAGGGGCTGCAAAGGAGAGCTAAATGATTTGTCAAAGGTCAACTTACAGATAGATCCCTAGGAACAGTTCAACAACCATTTTCATATATTTTACAGTTCAAAATCTTTGTGGTTCAAAATCTACAGTCGTACTTCTTATTGATTGATGACTAGGATTCATATCACAGGTCACAGATGTTGACTCAGGGAGGTCAGCATTGGAAGGTCAAGTTAATGAAAGAAGACACGGCTACAAAGAATTGTACAGGTACACAAATGCCTTGTTTCTCCTTTGCCTGAAATGGAGCAAAGTTAACCAGATGAATTTAACCTTCCCCCAGGATACCTTTCACGTGGGCCCCTCTGGATCACACGGCGGTCAACTTCTCTCAGTCCACTTGTGACCTAATGATGGCCTTCTTTCTTTTTTTCTTGCAATCTCTTCTATTTCTCAAATGAACAATGACTTCATCTGTGAGGTTAAAAATTTTATGCAGTGGGAACAATATCAACTTTTGAAATCGGAGCAGGAGATCAATAGGCGTGGTTTTAAAGAGAGCCATTCTATTATTAATGAGGATGAGAATTGTTATGGGTCAAAAGGAAAATATTTTCCAGTTTCAACAAATAGCTGTTTAGAATGTGTCACGTACTGTGTTAGGCACTGCTCACGGTACAGTGATTAAAAAGCCGATCTGCCCTTAAGAAGCTGGGCTAGAGAAGAAGTGTATTTGACTGTGTGGAACATCAACGGCTTAAACATAAAAGGTTTATTCTTTCCCAGAAAAGAAGTCTAGAGGAGATAAGCCAGGGATGGAATAGTGGCTCCACAAAGTCATTGGACATTGTCTGGTTCTATTTTTTACTCCATTATCCTTGGCCATGGCATCTATCCTGAAGGTCTCCTCATGGTCCAAGGTGACTTTCTTAGCTCTAGCCATCCCCCTCTTCATCTCAGGCAGTGAGAAGGTAGAAGGAGGAAAGGACAAAAGGTCCAGTCTTCCACCTGAATCTCTTCTCCTTTTGCGGTCTTTCTGTAAGTTCCAGAAAACATTTCTCCTTATGTCCCATTGATCAGAATTGAGTCACATGACCATGCTTGGCACAGTAGGCCAGAGAGGGTAGTTTCTGTGTGGGTTTATTGCCACCCCGAATAACTGGGGCCGTGTTACTAAAAAGTGGGGCAGAATGGATATTGGGTGGCAACTTCCTAAGGCAGTTCCTGCCTTAGGATGTTAAAATCTACCTGGAGAAATATGAACCTTAGGCTTGAAAAGACAGTCAGTAGTATACTGAGAGGGGCCAAGCAATGGGTTGCCAAAATTTGGAGGAGAGAGAGAAGATGTCAAGGTAGCCTGGGAAAGCTGCTTGGAAGAACAAGGATTTGAGCTCCTCTTTGAGGATGGGAAGGAATCAATAGACACAAAGGCTTGGCAAAGACTTCCCAGCAGTAGGCACTAACCTGAGCAGAAGCCTAGAAGCTGGACAGTGCAGATCAGCCTTGGGCAGGAGCAGTGGCAACCGCTTGTTACACTGCAATGTAACAGAGTATTTTGCTGGAAGAGAAGGAATACTGACTGATTTTAAAAATTACCCAAGGCAGGGGCACCTAGGTGACTCAGTCAGTTAAGTGTCCAACTTCGGCTCAGGTCATGATCTCGCTGTTCGTGGGTTCGAGCCTTGCATCGGGCTCTGTGTTGACAGCTCAGAGCCTGGAGCCTGCTTTGGATTCTGCGTCTCCCTCTCTCTCTGCCCCTCCCCCACCCTCTCAAAATAAACATTAAAAAATAATAATAATAAAATAAAAATTGCCCAAGGCAACAGTTCCAAAACCACTTTGCCAGGATAAAATGTAAATGCTGAATTTGCTCTCCTGTTACTGGAACGGACAGTCATATATTCTATATATGACTCACGCCAGCAGAAATCATGGTATTATTTACTCCAATGAATTCCCCTAATTTCGGATTGTCCAAAATAGCACAAAGAGTGTAACCGCTGAATATGTGACAACAGTAATCGAAATAAATGGGACGCCTAAGACCACGGCTATTATTCATTAAATGGGGAGAAGAAAAAGCCTACAAAAAGGGTTCCGGGCCCCTTTCCTAAATATTAATTGTTTATTTCATGATTCTTCTCCGCTCTAAACAGACCTTAAACTGTCCCTCCTCAATATGCTCCCGTAAAGGATTATAAACTAGAGAGGAGGTTGGTTTAAACAAAGTAATCAGAAAGTAAGCAATCTTTCTCTTTCTTTCTGGCTCAAAGCTTGTTTTGTCTGTTAGGGAACTTTTCAGCGCACAGACCTCAAGGTCAAACAGAGGTCACTCTTCTGCTTTTTGAGGGATGGGTGCTTTCACGTTATTTGCTCATTTTTATTGCTGAGAATAACCATCCATTTGCCCCCATAACTGGGGCCTCCCCAACACAAAGACTTGGGAGTGGGCACTGGCAGGGGGGTTAAGCCCATTCAACACAAAGCAAACAAGTTCAAATCTCATTAATTGTCGGACTTTGCGGCAAGAATACACGCATTTCCAATTTAGAAAAGGAAGATAGAAATGTGACAGAGAAGTATTCTAATCATTTAGCAGAATAAATTGTGCCAACACGATACTAAAGCTGTCAACTGGGTGGAAAAAAAGGATAAACTCCATTAATAATACGACAGCAGTGCTTACTTTTTCACATGAGGAAAATTCCATTACAACAAACAGCCCCGGGGCTTTTGAATTGCTTTTGTTCTAGATCAGTGGAATATTGTTATAAAGAATATATTGCTGGCAATGATAGTTTGGATCTGAGGATGAAACCTAGCTGATGTTTTAGAGTGAATCAGCAAAGACCTTGGTGGATGCACAGGGGCCGTGTGTGAATAACCCACCTTTGTGCACATTTTACAAGGTAGACCCTGGGGTGCCTGGGTGGCTCAGTCGGTTGCGCGTCCGGCTTCGGCTCAGGTCATGATCTCGAGGTCTGTGAGTTCAAGCCCCGTGTCGGGCTCTGTGCTGACGGCTCAGAGCCTGGAGCCTGCTTCCGATTCTGTGTCTCCCTCTCTCTCCGCCCCTCCCCCACTCATGCTCTATCTCTCTCTGTCTCAGAAATAAATAAGCATTAATTAAAAAAAAAAGTCTCATAAAAGGTAGACCCTTCACACGGGCGCGCGGCTTGGTGACCAGAATGCAGGCTGGAATTTGACTCCCCTCTCCCCCTCAGCCAGGACACAACCTTCTGCAGAGGGCCTGGTTGCACAAGATTGTTCTTTGAAGGCTTATTTATAAGTTGCCTCTCTGAAACTTTCTGCTTTAAATCTATCCCGGGATAGGCCCCACTACATGCAGCCGTTTTAGTTACAAGGTCCTCCGTGATAGAATTTCTCATTTAAGGATTTGAACGAATGCTTCCCACCCCCCGCCCGGTTTTGGAGCGCTTTAGATTCATCCCACAAGGGTCCTGTGAGCACCCCATCCCCAACCGGGCCATGCTCTTGGTGCATCTGGCAAGATAGGCGCCAAAGTCTGCCAGAGGCCCTGCTTGTTTAGCAACACTTCTTGGCTGACACCCGATCTCTAAGGGGACTGACTGTCTTAGCTTGGGTTCCCCTAAAAGCAGACCTTAAGACAAGGATTTGGATGGAGTTTATTTTGGAGTTGGTCCCAGGAAGCCCAGTGTGTGGTTGGGAAATTGAGACACGAGGTATGGAAAATGTCAATAAAGGATGCATCAGTGAGCAGGCGACTGCTGTGGGCAGCTGGAAGGTGGGGCGGGGGGTGGGGCGGGCATCCCACTGGGGATGCTCTGAAAGGCTGTGTAAAACACACCTCAGGATTGTCCCACTGAGGGTGGGAACGCCGAGGCACTTATTCACTAACTCCCGTCCTCAGTGAAGGTTAGCCCTGGCAGTGTGAACTGATGTGATACTGGGGCCAGAGAAAGCTCAGAGGCAGACAAGAAGCAAGTGTCTGGGATGTGAAATTGTTGGTGTGTATACAGGGACTTCTACCAAAGCTGGAGGTAGCCTCCTGGGTGGGCTCGGGTGACGGAGCATTGAGGAGCATTGACAATATCAACCTTGGAAGCTGTTACTTGCACATCAGATGGTGATATGGCCCCTGGTGGTTTGTGCCCTCTCTATGTCCTCTGATGTGTTGGGGCAGAAAAAGCTTGGGAGCCATTTGGATACTGAACGGCTCTTTCCACCTCACTTGTGCTCTTTTTTTTTTTTTTTAATGTTTATTTATTTTTGAGAGAGAGACAGAGTGCAAGCAGGGGAGGAGCACAGAGAGAGGGAGACAGGCTCCAGGCTCTGAGCTGTCAGCACAGAGCCAGACGTGGGGCTTGAACCCACGAGACATGAGATCATGATCTGAGCTAAAGTCGAATGCTTAACCAACTGAGCCACCTAGGCGCCCCTCCACCTCACTTGTGCTCTTAAAATATGGTTCTTTCTCCCCCTTTCCTCTAAATCAGTGCCTTCCGATCTTTTGTGTGTAACCGAACATACAGAAAGGATCTTATTTGTGTAGCGTGCCGACTTTCTCAGGGTTTGCTTTTGGGGTGAACAGAAATTGAGAGGTTGCTCCTAGATGGAGATGCCCAAGAATGCAGAAGTTCTAGCAAAGGGAGTTTCTGTCCCAGCACTCAACCTGTCCCTGCACACCAGTGTTGTTGGGAATGTCTGTGCCTACATCCTCCTGCTTACCAAGTCCTGCTGATACTTCTTTATCCCAGTGGTTCTAATTTTTCTGTGGCCACGAACTGCTTTGAGAATCAAATGAGAACCATGAACTTGCTCACTAAAATAATGTGCCAACACACACAGAGATACATCGTTTTCTTTTTTTAAATTTTTTTTTAATGTTTATTTATTTTTGAGACAGAGACAGAGCATGAACGGGGGAGGGGCAGAGAGAGAGGGAGACACAGAATCGGAAGCAGGCTCTAGGCCCTGAGCCATCGACCCAGAGCCCGACACGGGGCTCGAACTCACAGACTGTGAGATCGTGACCTGAGCTGAAGTCGGACACTCAACCGAGCTGAAGTCGGACGCTTAAGCGACTGAGCCACCCAGGCGCCCCGAGATACATTGTTTTCATACAGTGTCAGGGAATCCACAAAAAGTCCAAAGCTCTTCCAGAGACATTCTATGACTTGAGCCATGGCATTCCTTGCGTGTGTCCATTTCCCTCCATTTCTACAGCCCAAATGCCTCAGTTGGGTTTGCCCACCTTCCTGACCCTGTTTTTGAAACGACACGGTGAAGGGATGAGGAGCCAGGGAGCCAGGGATCATCTTAGCTGTGTTGCACATTAGCTGTGTGCCTTTGTGAAGATCTCTTAACCTCTCTGTGCACTGATTGGTTTCCTCATCTGTACAACAAAGAATGGTGCCTACCTGAGAGGGTTGTTGTGAGGGTCAGAGAGTTAGCAAAGGTAAAACCCTTAGGAACCATGTCTGGCACATACCAGGTGCCGTGAAGTGTAAGGTATTTTAATTGTTGTTACTTGCATGGAGGCCATGGCTTTGGAAGGTAGAGTGGCTTAGTGGGAAGAGTCTAGATTTGGTGTCAGTCAGCAATTGTGTATAGCTGTCCTCTCTCAATTACCCCCTGTGCCATCTTAAGCTAAGGGAAGGTTTGTGGGTTTTTTCCCTCTCTTAGCCTAAGTTTCCCTATTAAGGTGGCAATTAGTTCACCGGTTCTCCATAAACATTTTGTAATGTCCTTTTTAAAAAAGACATTTGGTATTTTTTAAATTTTTTAAAGGTTTATTTATTTTTGAGAGAGAGAGAGAGAGAGAGTGTGTGTGTGTGAGCAAGATGGGGCAGAGAGGAGACGCAGAATCCGAAGCAGGCTCCAGGCTCCGAGCTGCCAGCCCAGAGCCCGACGCGGGGCTCGAACTCACGAACCGCAATATCATGAGTCGAAGTCAGTCGCTTAACCCGCTGAGCCACCCAGGGTGCCCCTGTAATGTCCTTTTTTAATAGCAAAGTGAAATTCACAGGTAATGTGATCATTCTACACACAAAATTTTAAAATAATTATGATGCCCGACTATAAAGGAGAAATAGAAGAAGAGAAGTTTATCATAAAACTACATAAAATGTGTAGGCCTATCATAGAAAGCATAATGAAATGGTCAGACGTTTGCATCTCTATGTAGAGTCACCACGAAGGGGGTAACCTCAATCGGAGACTGATACCAGTGCGCACTGTCTTGGTGGCTTAAACACCGTGATCAGTGCTGTCAGGTGACGGACTTTTGGGGGGATTATCTTGGTAAAGCTCTGAACCAACCAAAATTAGAATCTTCTCTCGGTTTAAGTAGTGGTTTACATTCCTGGGACAGTCAGTGTAAACCCACGACAAAACACTTTGTGATGACATGGAAAACAGAGACAGGTACTAGGCTTGACCATTCTGGACAGGTCTATCATCCAGATAAATGTCCAGTAGGGCTTTTGAAAGGTGTGTGTGGGGGGTTGGTGGGGAGGCGGTCATGGGAATTCTTTGTCGGGTAGGACTGATCCATACATGGAAGGAAAATATAGCACTCTGGTTTCCATCTGCTAATGCCAATAATGCCAATCCCCTGACTATTGTGATAATCAAAAATCCCCCCAAATTTCCCAAACACACCCTAGTAGCGATGTACATCTTTCATTGAAAAAAAGTGGATTAACTAGTCCTGAATCAAAAAAGGCTACAAAGCTCAGGACCAGAAAAAGCCTTCCTCAGTGAAGATTTGACTACACCTTCCTCTCTCCCTCAGCCTCTCCCAGGCCTTAGGACTCCACTCTGGGGGACTGAAATGGAACTGAAGTGACAGTTGGCCAGGCCAGTCCCGGGAAGGACTTTGAGGAAGGTGAATGGTACCTGCCAGCTCCCCTCACCTCATCTCCTCCTATCTCTACAGGGCTTTTTCCACTCCTCAGGCTTTCTCCCTATCAAAACTCTCAGGAGTGGAGATGATGTTAAGGATTTATAATGGTGTGAATATGTGTTAGCTAATAGCTCTCAAATGCAAATGGCCTATGAGCATATAAAAAGATGCTCAACCTCACTAGAATTTAAGGTGGTCGCGATTTAAAACAACGATGAGATGCTATTTCATACTCATCACATTGGAAAAAATCCAAAAGTCCATCAATACCAAACATTGGAAGAAAGGTGGAGAAATTGGTACAACCAGTTTGAGGAGCACTGATTTTATCTATTAAGATTGGAAATGTTGCGGTGCCTGGGTGGCTCAGTCAGTTAAACGCCTGCCTCTAGATCTCGGCTCAGGTCATGATCTCACAGTTCATGGGTTCGAGCCCAGTGTCAGGCTCTGCACCGACGATGCGGAACCTGCTTGGGATTCTCTCTCCTTCCCTCGCTAGCCCTCCCCTGCATGCTCTCTCTCAAAACAGATGAATAAAGTTTTTTAAAAAAAGATTAGAAATGCTCATATTCCTATATCTCAGCAAGTCTATTCTCTGGGCTACACCTTAGGGAAACACTACTTGGTTGCACTAGAAGATGTGTATGTTTGTGGCGGCATTACTTTTAACAATGACAAACTAAATCAACTGGAGACATATAAATGTCATTAATAGAAGTTCAGATCCATCTATCATCACATGTTCATACGAGGGAATATTATACAGCAGTTGCAATGATGAATCACAGCTTTGTGTCTGCACCGTGATAAATCTTAAAAACAATACAGAAAAGCGAATTGCAGGGTATGTAGAATGTGACACCATTCAAATAGTTTAAAAACTTGCAAAACGGTACCATATATTGTTTGTAGATACATGAATATGTAGTAAAAGCATAAAATATGTACAAGAATGATTACTGCTAACTTCACGATCTTGGTTATTTCTAAAGAAGGAGAAAGAAGAATGAAGGTGGGAAAAGGATGCACAGAAAGCCTCCAGTTGCAGCTGCAATGTTTTTGTTCTAGAAAAAATACCTGAAGGAAATGTGGCAAGCTGTTAAGATTTAATTTGCTATAAATAGTGCCGGGATAGACTAGGTACTCGTTATAGCTTTTATGTATTTCTATGAGAAATATACCATAATAAAAATAATTAAAAAAATTTTTTTTAATGTTTATTTATTTTTGAGACAGAGAGAGACAGAGCATGAACGGGGGAGGGTCAGAGAGAGAGGGAGACACAGAATCTGAAACAGGCCCCAGGCTCTGAGCGGTCAGCACAGAGCCCGACGCGGGGCTCGAACTCACGGACCGTGAGATCATGACCTGAGCCGAAGTCAGACGCTCAACCGACTGAGCCACCCAGGTGCCCCTAAAAATAATTTTTTAAATTGATGCATCTCTAAGGGGTGGTTTGTATTCTTGATTTAACACATTCTTTTTGACCTTCTAGGCACCGGGAGCTGAGACAGAGAATTCAGCAATGAATAAGATTCAATCGTATTCTTTAGTTGGTGGTCTTCAATTTTGTTGTGCATCTGAATCAGCTGGAGGGCTTATTAAAACACAGACGGTGGGGGTGCTTGGGTAGCTCAGTTGGTTAAGTGTCTAACTTCAGCTCAGGTCATGATCTTACGGTTCATGGGTTCGAGCTCCACGTCGGGCTCTGTGCTGACAGCTCAGAGCCTGGAGCCTGCTTCAGATTCTGTGTCTCCCTCCCTCTCTGCCCCTACCCCACTGTCACTCTGTCTCTCAAAAATAAATAAACATTAAAACACACACTCAAAGATTGCTAGGCCCACCCCCAGAGTTTGCGATTCAGTAGATCTAGGATAGGGCTGAGAATCTGCATTTCTGATAAGTTCCCAGGTGATGCTGATGGTGCTGGTTCCAGGACTTCTCAAGTCCTGTGTCTCCCTCTCTCTCTGTCCCTCCTCTGCTCACACTCTGTCTCTCAAAAATAAATAAACACTAAAAAATAAATAAAAATAAAAGCCCACTTATGATGCCCACCCTGGGCCACAAGGAACACATCTTCATCCACTTACCCCTTCTTACTTGTGTATATTTCAATTCATTCCATTAAAATTTTAGCTCCCTCGAGACAAATATACATCCTGCTTAGGGTACACCTTATACAAAATGTTAACGGTACTTATTTGTGGATGGTAGAATTATAGGTAATTTAAAAACCTTTTTGCTTGTCTGCATTATCTCTCATTCCCCTAATGAACGTCTCCAATGTGAACAAGTGTTAATTATATGATAAGGATATAATAGGGGCACCTGGCTGGCTTAGTCGGTAAAACATGCGACTCTTGATCTCGGGGTTGTGAGTTCAAGCCCCACGTTGGAGGTAGAGTTTACTTAAAAAGAAAGAGAGAAAGGATATAATAGGAAAATAAATATATATCAACTTGCATTAGGCTCTGTGATGAGGACAGAGATACTAAGAAGTCGTATGAATATGTAATTGCCTTTAAGAGATTTATGATCTCATTCATAAGACTACATAGACTGGAATAATATTTCATAATATGACAAGATATTCAGGAAAGAGTGTTCATTAAGAACTAACTATAGTTGGCAAGCACTTTGGAAGGAAATAAGAACGGGACTGGGTGACCCTGGAAGGGGCATGTGGGCCCAGCCTTGGATGACAAAGCAGTTTGGCACCTGCCAGAGCCTCGGCAGAGGGTGAGGGAGGATACAAGCATCTTTGCAAATCCCCGCAGTGACTCTGTTCCATAGCACCGTGAGTGTTCAGTGAACACTGTTGATGAAGTGAAGAATTGAACAATTATTGAATTCATATAGAAACTTCGACGGGGCACAAGTACACACTCAGCACAAACGGAAACCAAAATCAATTTCATTATGGATTTATGCCAAGTCAAGTAGGGGAGAAAAGTCTGTCATATTCTTTGTTCACATGATTCTGTACTGATGACCACATCCCAAAGTGCATCCATGAGTTTGCCGAGAAAGACCCCTTTGGACTGGACATAATTCTTAGGCGTGTTCTTTACCTTTGCTCTTAAGATCAGAGACTTCTCTTGGATTGTCTGTCTTCTAGATTCTCTGTTCAAGGGGCACCTGGGTGGCTCAGTCGGTTAAGCGTCTGACTTGGGCTCAGGTCATGATCTCGTGGTTCTTGGGTTCGAGCCCCCTGTCAGGCTCTGTGTTGACAGCTCAGAGCCCAGAGCCTGCTTTGGATTCTGTGTCTCCCTCCCTCTCTCTCCCAAAAATAAATAAAACATTAAAAAAAAAATTACATTCTCTGTTCAAAACCATACTTACTCTGAAGAAGCATCTCCTCACCCCTTCATATTTGGATTAACATTTTTCTCTCTGTTAAAAAAAAGCCTGGAGATGTCTACTCTGAACAAGATAAAATAACAGGGACCAAATGTATCCTTCTGCCTTAAACAACTAAGAAAGTAGATTAAAATATATGAAAAAAATGAGGCAGAGGAGGGGCTGGATGGTAGAATTACAAAGGGGCACAAAGAAACTTTTGAGGGTAATGGATATATTCATTACCTTGATGCTTTCATAGGTATATGCATATTTGAAAAGTTAGATTGTATGCTTCAGGTATGAGCAGTTTATTGCATGTCAACTAGATCTCAGTAAAACTGTTTAAAAATTACTGGGGAGGGAAAAAAAAAAACAGCCTGGAAGCACAGGTACTATTTAAAAAAATAATCTATGAATTAATTGGATGTTAATGGGATAGTTTCTTTTAGCAGTTAAAAATAATTTTTTTTGACATTTATTCATTTTTGAGAGACAGAGAGAAAGAGCACGAGCAGGAGAGGGGCAGAGAGAGAGAGAGAGACACAGAATCCGAAGCAGGCTCCAGGCTCCGAGCTGTCAGCACAGAGCCCGATGTGGGGCTCCAATTCATGGACCTTGAGATCATGACCTGAGCTCAAGTTGGATGCTTAACAGACTGAGCCACTCAGGCTCCCCTCTTTTAGCTGATTTTTAAAATTACTGTCAAGCAGAGGTGAATATACAGTGAAAAATACTTCGGTGTTATTTAGTTGAATAATTTCTCCTCCTTTTATAAGATCTGTCACTACTGTTAAGCACAGGTATGTATACAGTTGACCCTTAAACAACACGGGTTTAAATCCGAGAGTCCACATAATACGTGCATGTTTTTACAGTACAGTAAGTGTATTTTCTCTTCCTTAGGATTTTCTTAACATTTTATTTTCCCTAGCTTACTTTATTACAAGGTTACAGTACACAATACATGTAACATACAAAATACGGGTTAATTGACAATTTATGTCATCAATAACACCTCTTGTCCAGAATAGGCTATTAGTAGGTACGTTTTGGGGGATTCGAAAGTTACACGTGGATTTTCAGCCAACCCCTGTATTGTTCAAGGCCAGCTGCACTGTGAAGCTGATGAAGTTAAGGCTTCTGGACTCTCACAGAGCTCTTTCCAAAGTCCTGTATCTAATTTTTTATTAGGCACCCAAAGAACTGTAGGGCTACGGTTGCCATGTTTAGATGTAGAACACCATTCCTGCCTTGGATAAGCCTTGTGGACTTGGCAAAGTAGCTGAGGAGCTGCGAATAATATTTAAGACTTCTTCACCTTCTATTCAAGGATTGAGAAAGCAATGTAATAGAGGAGAGGTCCACCCAAGAGCCCTCTGTGACCAAACCTTGGGGACGTTCAGTTCCAGTACCGCCAGAGAAGGAGTCTTGAAAGGTTAGTGCAAATGGGATATTTTACTACATTTGGGCCACGTTTCACACATGCTGAGTAAGAGAACCTTGCTGTTCTCTGCTTACCGGATGCACCGGTCCCTCAGCACGCAGCACAGTACCTCCTTCCTGCAATTGCTTTCCTAGATGTACCCAGCCCGGTGTGAAATCTTCCTCCCTCCAACCGGGCACTGAAGACATTTCTCTTTCTTGGGTCGCCTGGGTGGCTCAGTGGGTTAAGCGTCTGCTTTCGGTTCAGGTCATGATTTCATGGTTTCTGAGTTCGAGCCCCCATGTAGGTCTCTCCCCTCTCAGTGCCAAGCCCTCTTCGGATCTTCTGTCCACTTCTCTCTCTCCTCCTCTTTCTCTCCCCTTCTCCCCCCTCACTTATGGGCTCTGTCTTTCTCAAAAATAAAGAAACATTTGGAAAAAAAAAAGACATGTATCATTCTCAGAGCTGTGAGAGATTTAGACTCTAACTCCTATAACCATGTGATTTGGATAAGTGATCATCTTTCTGAGCCTACAGTTCCCCAATAGTAATCCATTTGCCACACTAATCATGTGTTAATTTTATCATTAAGATGTTTTCTGATGGTCATAGTACTTCCTTACTGATCTCTGAGTTAGCATGAAGCTTAACTCAGACAATATATGTAAACATCTTTAGTAAACTCTAAAATGCTGTACAAATATAAGGTACCAGTGGAGGTGATATTCCAAATATTTAATGACCTGTAGGCATTGCTGTTGGCTAACCAGAACACTCTTCAACCACAGCCCTGGAACAGAGGTGGGTAGGCTAGATAAAAGACAGGTTTGGGGTTTCCTGAAGGAGAAGCTGTGGTAACATGGGCCTAGTGGAAAGGGGCTCAGCTATCAAAATATATTTTAGGGGTGCCTGGATGGTTCAGTAGGTTAAGGGTGGGAATCTTGATTTCAGCTTAGGTCGTGATCACATGGTCGTGAGATGGGGCCCTCTATGGGGCTCTGTGCTAACAGCTCGGAGCCTGCTTGAGATTCTCTCTCTCTCCCTCTCTCTGCCTCTTCCTCACTCCTTCTCTCTCTCTCTCTCTCAAAATAAATAAACATTAAAAGACATCTAAATATTTTAACCAGTATTTTAACTTGCATATCAGTACAATAATTATTGCCTAAAAAAAAGCAATACTCTTACTAATTTGCTAAAAAGCAAGAGTTCAACATGAACCTTTGTGTGCATGTGTAGTGTATGTGTGGTTGTTATTCTTTTTTTAAGTATGCCCAATCCTCTCTTATATTCTACTGGTTTATAATGATATTACAGAATTCAGTTAAGCCTGAAATGCATACTAATCAATCCTAATTTTTGAGGCCTCCTGTTTTTTAGTCTTAGAAATGTCCCAGATATAATCCAACATCAATTAGCATACAAAGAACGAGGAAAATCTCAACTAATAAGGGGAAAAAACAATCAACAGACACCAACTCTAGGGAGATATAGATGTAACGATGAGACAAAGACTTTTCTTAATGTTTATTTTTGAGAGAGAGAGAGCAGGAGAGGGGCAGAGAGAGAAGGAGACAGAGAATCTCAAGCAGGCTCCGCTCTGTTAGCACAGAGTCTGATGTGGAGCTCAGACTCATGAAGCGTGAGACTATGACCTGAGCCAAGATCAAGTGTGGGACGTTTAATGAGGGGCGCCTGGGTGGCTTAGTCGGTTAAGCATCCAACTTTGGCTCAGGTCATGATCTCATGGTTCATGGGTTCGAGCCCCACATCCGGCTCTGTACTGACAGCTCAGAGCCTAGAGCCTGCTTTGGATCCTCTGTTTCCCTGTTTCCCTCTCTCTCTGCCCCTCCCCTGCTTGCATTCTGTCTCTGTCTCTAAGATTAAAAAAAAAAAAAAAAAAGTCAGATGCTTAATCTACCGATCCACCCAGGTGCTCCAAGGCTTTTAAACAGCTATTATAACAGTGCTCAAAGAAGCACAGATGAACATTCTTGAAACAAATGGTACAAAGAACATCTCAGCAAAGATATAAAGAAGAAATGAATGGAAAGATTTTTAATGAAAAATATAATAACTAAAATAAAAATTTATCAGATGACCTCAATAGAAGAATAGAGATGACAGAGGAAAGAGTCTACAAACTTAAAGATAAATCAATAAAATGATTCAATCTTAACAACAGAGAGAAAAAAAGAAAAAAATGAACAGAACCTCAGGGATTCATGAAGGCATATCTAAAGTTCTAATATATATTTCATCAGATGATTCACATAATCAAAAAGAAATAAGGAAGGGGAAACAGAAGAACAAAAATCAGAAAACAAACAGTAAAATGGTAAATATACATTCAAATATACAAAAAGTTAGAAAAAGTAGGCTTTAAAGCAAGAAAAATTAACAAGTATAAAGAGGGACATTATGTAATAATAAATGGGTCAAATTGTCAAGAAGACATAATAATCCTAAGTATATATGCATCAAACCACTGAGCTTCAAGACACATGAAGCAAAAATACAAACAAATGTACAATTGTAACTGGAGATTTCACTACTCCTCTCTCATGTATTTATTTATTTATTTATTTATGTATGTATTTAAAAAATTTTTTTTAAACATTTATTCATTTTTGAGAGAGAGAGACAGAGCATGAGCAGGGGAGGAACAGAGAGAGAGGGAGACACAGAATCCACAGCAGGCTCCAGGCTCCGAGCCGTCAGCACAGGGCCGGATGCGGGGTTCGAACTCATGGACCGCGAGATCATGACCTGAGCCGAAGCTGGACGCTCAACCGACTGAGCCACCCTACTAGGGGCGACAGGCGCCCCTACTCCTCTCTCATTAATAAATGATACAGCTAGACAGAAAATCAGCAGGGATATAGAGGAGTTGAGTTACACTATCAAACAACTGGATCTAATAGACATTTATAAAGTATTCCACCTGATAACAGCAGAATACACGTTCTTTGTAAGTACTTCATCAAGACAGACCGCATCCTGGGTCATAAAACAAAATTCAACAAGTTTGGAAGAATTTAAATCATATAAAGTATGTTCTCTTTATAGAACCATAATGAAATTGAACTAGAAATCAACAACAGAAAGATAACCAGTAAATCTCTACACTCTTGGAAATTAACATACACCTAAGTATACCTACGGATTGAAGAGAAAGTCCCAAAAGATATTTTAAAGTATCTTTGACTGAACAAAAAGGAAAACACAGCACATAAAAATTTGTGGGATGAGGTTAAAGCAGTGCCTAAAGGGGAATGTATAATGTTTATAAATGCTTATAATGTTTATAAATTTAAAAAGCTTGTATTAGAAAAGAAAAAAGGTCTCAAATCAACAGAATGAACTTCCATCTTAAGAAAGTAAGAAGAGTGCAATAAACACAATGTAAGCAGAAGGAAGGAAATCATAAAGATGAGAAATCAATGACATTGAAAACAGAAAACAACAGAAAAATCAATGAAATCAAAGCCTGGGTCTATGAAGAGATGAATTCAATTAATAAGCTCTAGCCGTACTGACAATTTAAAAAAAAGACACAAATTGATAATATCAGTAATGGAAGAGGGAATATTACTATAGCCCCACAGATAGTAAAAAGAAATATCATGAACGGCTCTACCTACATAAATTCGGTAACTTAGATGAAATGGACCATTTCCTTAAAAGCCACAAACTTCTGGGGTGCCTGGCTGGCTCAGTCAGTAGAGCATGTGACTCTTGATCTTGGGGTTGTGGGTTCAAGCTTCCTGTTGTTGTTAGGGATTACTTAAAAATAAAATATTTTTTAGGGTGCCTGGGTGGCTCAGTTGGTTGAGTCATGATCTCATGATTCGTGAGACAGAGCCCCATGTTGGGCTCTGTGCTGACAGTGTAGAGCCTGCTTGGGATTCTCTCTCTCCCTCTCTCTCTCTCTCAAAATAAATAAACATTAAAAAATGAAATTTTTTCATTTCAAAAAATTTTTAACATTAGGTTTTAATTTTTTTTTTATTTTTGAGAGACAGAGAGAGACAGAGTGTGAGCAAGTGAGGGGCAGAGAGAGAGGGAGACACAAGATCCAAAGCAGGCTCCAGGCTCTGAGTCTGACGCGGGGCTCAAACCCACAAACTGTGAGCTCATGACCTGAGCCGAAGTCAGATGCTTAACCGACTGAGCCACCCAGGCACCCCTAAAATCTTTTTTAAAAGAAAGGGTTGTGGGTCAAAGCTCCATGTTAGGTGTAGAGATTACTTAAAAATAAAATCTACTTTGGGGTGCCTGGGTGGCTCAGTCGGTTAAGCGTCCGACTTCAGCTCAGGTCACGATCTCACGTTCCGTGAGTTCGAGCCCCGCGTTGGGCTCTGGGCTGATGGCTCAGAGCCTGGAGCCTGCTTCCGGTTCTGTGTCTCCCTCTCTCTCTGCCCCTCCCCCATTCATGCTCTGTCTCTCTCTGTCTCAAAATAAATAAACATTAAAAAAAAAAATTAAAAAAAAAATAAATAAAATCTGTTTTGTTTTTTTTTATAAAGCCACAGACTTCCAAAACTCACCTAAGAAGAAATGGGTAACATATATATTAAAGAAATTGAATCCATAAGTTAAAATCTTAAAACAAACAAATGGGGCACTTGGGTGGGTCAGTCAGTTAAGTGACCAACTCTATTTCGGCTCAGGTCATGATCTCAGGGTTTGTGGTATCTCAGGGTTTGTGGGATCAAGCCCCATGTTGGGCTCTGGGCTGAGAGTATGGAGTCTGCTTGGGATTCTCTCTCTTCCTCTCTCTCTGCCCCTCCCCTGCTCATACTCTGTCACTCTCTCTCTCAAAATAAATAAACTTTAAACAGACAAACAAAAAACCCCTTCAGGCCCAGATGTTTTCACTGGTGAATTCTATCCAACTTTGAAAGTACAAATAACACCAATTTTATGCAATCTTTTCCAGAAAATGGGAGAGTAGGGAACACTTCCTAACTTATTTTATGATGCTAGAATTGCCTTGATACCAAAACTAGACCAAGACAGTGCAAGAAAACTATAGACCAATATCCCTCATGAAAAGTACACAAAAATCCTCATGAAAATAGTAGATAATCAAATCCAGTAATATATACAAACAGTAATACTGCATGACCAGGTAAGGTTTATCCTGGGAATGCAAGGCTGGTTCCAAATTTAAAAATCAATCAATGTAATTCACTATATTAAAAAGAGAAAAATTGACAAAAGCATATCAAATAATGCAGAAAAAGTATTTGAAAACATCCAGCATCTATTCATGATAAAAACTCTCAGCAATCTAGAAATAAAAGGGAATTTTAACTTGATAAAGGAAATCTACAGAATATCTATAGCTAACATCGTGCCTAATGGTGAAAGACTAAATGCTTTCCTTTAAGATCTGGAACAAAGCAAGGACGTCCTCTCTCATTATTCCTATTTGATATAGTACTGAAAGTCCTAGTCAGTAAAATAAGACAGAGGAAGAAAATAAAATGAATGTTAATTAGAAAGAAAGGATATGTGCCTATATGCAAGTGACATGATGTCCTGTAGAGAATCCCAAGGAATCTACAAAAATATGTCCTGATAAACAAATTAAGCACAACCACAGGATATGAAGTCAACTCACACACACACAAAAGGATATTTCTATGTATTACAATGAATAATCTGGAAACCAAAATTTTAAAAATATATATCATTTAAAAAATTAAAAAAAAATTTTAATGTTTATTTTTGTGTGTGTGAGAGAGAGAGACAGAGCACGAGCAGGGGAGGGACAGAGAAAGAGGGAGACACAGAATCCCAAGCAGGCTCCAGGCTCTGAGCTGCCAGCACAGAGCCTCATGTGGGGCTTGAACTCATGAACCATGAGATTATGACCTGAGCTGAAGTCGGACACTTAACCAATTGAGCCACCCAGGCACTCCTCATTTAAAATTTTTAAAAAAATATTTAGGTATAAATCTAACAAAACTTATACAGGATCTGTATGCTGACAATTATAAACACTGAGGAAAGAAACGAAAGGACATAATAAATGGAGACATACTGTGTTCATGGGTTAGAATACTTGATTTAGTTAAACATCATTTTCTCCAGGTAAACCTATAGATGTAATGTAATTCCAATAAATATTCCAATAGGATTTCTGCAGATACAGACAAGCTGATTCTAAAATTTGTTTGGAAAGGCAAAGGGGCCGGAATAGCCAAAACAAATTTTTTTATTGAAGTATAATTGACATGTAATATCATATTATTTTCAGGTGCACGTCATGGTGATTCGATATTTTTATACGTTATGAAATGATCCCCATGATAAATCTAGTGACCAACTGTCAAAAAGTTATTACAATATATTTTTTAAATTTTTTAAATGTTTTATTTATTTTTGAGAGAGAGAGAGAGAGACAGCATGAGTGGGAGAGGGACAGGGAGAGAG
This sequence comes from Panthera pardus, assembly GCF_024362965.1. Classification (NCBI taxonomy): domain Eukaryota; kingdom Metazoa; phylum Chordata; class Mammalia; order Carnivora; family Felidae; genus Panthera; species Panthera pardus. The sequence continues at coordinate 139,515,219 of NW_026526732.1, forward strand.
GGAGACATAGAATCCGAAGCAGGCTCCAGGCTCTGAGCTGTCAGCACAGAGCCTGACGCGGGGCTCGAACTCATGAATTGTCATATCATGACCTGAGCTGAGGTCGAACACCCAACCAAGCTGAAGTCGAACCCCCAACCGAGCCATCCAGTTGCCCCAGTTATCACAATATTATTGACTATATTTCCTATGCTGTACACTAGCCAAAACAATTTTGAAAAAAATGATAAAGTGGGAAGAATCAGTGTACCTGATTTTAGGACTTACTGTAAAGCAACAGTAATTAAGACAATGTGGTGTCAGTGGAGGGATGAAGGCCTAGATCAATGGAACAGAATAGGATGTCCAGCAATTGACAAAATGTGGATTGTTGACAAAGGTACAAAAGCAATTCAATGGACAAGGGAGAGTCTTCAATATATGGTATTGGGACAACTGAACACCCATATGCAAAAGTATCCCACAAAAAAGCCCTAAGAAATCTTGACCTCAAGAGCTTGTCTGGCTCAGTTGGTAGAACATACGACTCTTGATCTCGGGGTTGCAAGTTTGAGCCACGTGTTGGGCATGGAGCCTACTTAAAATTTAAAAAAATCGACTTCAATCTCATACTTGATATAGACATTAACTAAAAAATGGGGCACCTGAATGACTCAGTCAGTTAAGTGTCCGACTTCAGCTCAGGTCATGATCTTATGGTTTGTGGGTTCAAGCCCCGCCTTGGGCTCTGTGCTGACAGCTTGGAGCCTAGACCCTGTTTGGGATTGTGTGTCTCCTTCTCTCTCTCTGCCCCTCTCCACTTGTGCGTTCTCTCTCTCTCTCTCTCTCTCAAAAATAAATAAACATTAAAAATAAAAGAAATTAACTCAAAAATGGATCATAGATGTAAAAGTGAAAACTATAAAACTTTTAGAAGAAAATATAGTGGAAATGTTCTTGACTTGAAATTAGGGGCAGCTTTCTTAGATGTGACACCAAAACCCTAAAAGAAAAATTGTTAAATTGGACTTTATTAAAATGAAAAGCTTTTGCTTTGCTAAAGAAACTAGAAGAATGAAAAGGTATAGACAGGGGGAAAATATTTTCAAATCACATATCCAACAAAACTCTCAAAATTCAATGGTAGGAAAACAAAAAACCCAACTAAAAAAAAAAAAAAAGCTCGAGGAAACCATCTTGTTAGAGTTGAGATCTTATGATCCTTAAAGTAAGGTACCTACTGTGATAGGAAACAATGACAATGCCTTTTGTTTGATTTTTTCCAATGTCTTAAAATATGGTCCTTCCAGGGGGCGCCTGGGTGGCTCAGTCGTTAAGGGTCTGACTTCTGCCCAGATCATGATTCACGGTTAGTGGGGTTCGAGGCCTGCGTGGGGCTCTGTGCTGACAGCTCAGAGCCTGGAGCCTGCTTCAGGTTCTGTGTCTCCCATTCTCTCTGCCCCTCCCCTGTTTGTGCTTTGTCTGCCCCTCTCTCAAAAATAAATAAACATTAAATCAAAAAAAAAAAAAAGTGCTTCCATTCCAGGGCACCTGGGTGGCTCAGTCAGTTGAGCCACCGAGTTCTGCGCAAGTAATGATCTCACACAGCTCGTGAGTTTGAGCCCCGTGGCTGTCAGCGCAGAACCTGCTTTGGATCTTCTGTTCCCCTCTCTCTTTACCCCTTCCCAGCTTGCGCTCTCTCTCTCTCAGAAATAAATATAACTGAAAAAAAAAGTATAGAGCTTCCTGGATAATTTATATCACTATAAGTGGGAGCAAAACTAATTTTACAATTTAAGTCTGCTTAATAGTATGGGATAAGTATAAGCCAAGCATTTTATTTGCTTAAGATTATTCAAGTGATCAGCTCTTCCAGAAAGCTCTCCTTGAGCCTTACATCTGATTTTGGTTTTCCTCCCCGGTGCTTTGACAGGTTCCTGTGCATATATATCTTTATCACAGTGCCTTCCTTACCTTACAGTATCAACCTGTCTCTTAATGGTAGCTTTCACTTTAACCCTAAATCCTAGCACAGTAACTGACACAACATATAGTAACCACTTGGTGTGTTTGTTGAACAAGACTTGCAAAGAAGAAATAAAAATTATTAATAAAGTAATTAAATGACAACAAAAACAACAGATCTGATAGCATTATGATGTTTCTGGAATGCCACTTGACACTCAGTAAATACTCAACAAGTGTTAGTTCGTTCATTCAATAGATATTCGTTAGATATCTACTATGTGTGAAGCACTGTTACAGGGGATAAGATACTGCAAGTTACAAGCACCTTAAGTTATAGCTGTTAGAGCGATGAACAGCACAGACCACAATGCCTGCTCTCATGGAACTTACATATTTTTGAGGGTTTTTTGTTTGTTTGTTTTAGAGAGAGAGAGAGCGCATGAGTCAGGGAGAGGCAGAGAGAGAGAGACAGAGAGAGGGAGAATTTCAAGCAGGCTCTGTGTTGATCTAGCACAGAGCCCAACGCAGGGTTTGAACTCAGGAACTGTGTAATCATGACCTGAGCAAAAATCAAGAGTTGGACGCTTAACCAACTGAGCCACCCAGGCACCCCTGGAATTTACATTTTAATAGAGGAGACAGACAGTAAGTAAAATAAATAGGTAAAATATGTAGTTTGTTAGATGTTTAAAAAGGCAGGAGGCAAAAGCCTTAAACATGTAGCCACTTTACCAAAGTGAATTTGTATGAGGAAAATAAACACATGAAAACATGGTCAACATCATTAGCCATTAAGAAAAAGCTAATTAAAACATGATGAGATACTATTTAAAACTTTTTTTTTTTTATTTTAGAGAGGGAATACGTGGTGAGTAGGGGAGAAGGACAGAGGGAGAGAGAGGGAGAGAGAGAGAAAGAGAGAGAGGGAGGGTCTCAAGCAGGCTCCATGCTCAGTGCAGAATCGAACATGGGGCTCGTGACCTGAGATCAACCCTGGGATCATGACCTGAGCCAAAATCAAGAGTGAGACACTCAACGAAACTGAGCCACCCAGGTGCCCCTAAACCATGATGAGATACTATCATATACCTATTAAGAATGGGAAAAAACAGTAACTACAGCTAAAACTCTCATTCATTGCTGGCGGGAATATATTTGGTACTTAGGAAAACAATTTACCTGTTTCTTATAAAGTTAAACACATAGTTACCATATGGTCCAATGATCCCTCTCCTAAATATTTACCTTAGACAAATGAATCTTATGTTTACCCAAAAACCTGCACAGCAATGTTTATATCAGCTTTATTCCAAACCATTGCCAAACACAGGAGACAACCCAAAGGTCCTTCAATGGGTGTATTAACTGTGTACATTCATACTCCTTAGCATTAAAATACTATATAGTGATATTTACTTTTGCTAGTATAATATGAATACTATTTAGCAATAAAAAGGAGCTATTATATGCAGCAGCATGAATGAGTCTCAAAGACATTATGTGGCATGAAAGAAGTCAGCCTCAAAAGATTATGTACTATGTGATTCCATTTATATGACATTTGGGAAAAAGGCAAAGTAAAGGAGTGATAGAGAACAGATCAGTGATTGCCAGGGGTTAGGGATTGGGGGGGGAGAATGTGACTCACGGAATAGCACGGGGCGGGGGGATTTTGGCGTGGATAACGGAACTGTCTGTACCCTGATCTCTCTCTTTCTCTCTGTCTGTCTGTCTGTCTGTCTCTCTCTCTCACACACACACATGTCAATTTTGCTATCTGTTTTTTTTTTTAATGTTTTATTTTATTATTTTTGAGAGAGACAGAGACAGAATGCGAGTGGGTTAGGGGCAGAGAGAGAGGGAGACACAGAATCGGAAGCAGGCTGCAGGCTCTGAGCTGTCAGCACAGAACCCGATGCAGGGCTCGAACTCACAGAGCTGTGAGATCACGACCTGAGCCAAAGTCGGATGCTCAACCGACTGAGACACCCAGGCGCCCCAAGCTATCTGTTAATTTAAAAAAGAAAAGAAAGCCTACACCTAGGGGCCTCTTGGTGTTTTTTTAAAAATGTCTCACAAGCACGTATTATTACTTTTTTAAACTAATAACTTAAATACATTATAAGAACTCAAGTCAATTTCTTTTTTTTTTTTTTTTCAACGTTTTTTATTTATTTTTGGGACAGAGAGAGACAGAGCATGAACGGGGGAGGGGCAGAGAGAGAGGGAGACACAGAATCGGAAACAGGCTCCAGGCTCCCAGCCATCAGCCCAGAGCCTGACGCGGGGCTCGAACTCACAGACCGCGAGATCGTGACCTGGCTGAAGTCGGACGCTCAACCGACTGCGCCACCCAGGCGCCCCTCAAGTCAATTTCTAACTACAGGATCTCCCAAATAGAGATTTTGTTTGGACCGTATTTTATTTTGTAGACAAGAATGGACTTCGCTGCTCTAAGTATGATTTCAAGCGATTGTAAATGAGTGCTTCTAAAGGGATTTCCAGCAGTGAGTTCCCTTAAAAAGATTTAGTGTAAACAGTTTGGCAACTCCTCAAAGAGTTAAACATAGAATTCCCATACGACCCACCGATCCCACTTTAACGTGTGTACCCTAAAGAATTGAAAACAGGTATTCAAAGAAGTACACGCACCCTCATGTTCATAGCAGCACTATTCACAATTGCCAAAAGGTGGAAACAACCTAAATGTCCACCAACTGATGAATGCATAAACAAAATGTTGTATATCCATGCAATGGGATTGTATCCAGCTATAAAAAAGGAATAGAGGACTGACATATACTACCATACGGATGAGGCTCAAAAACATTATGCTAAGTGAAAGAACCAGACAGATAAAGGTCACATAGTGTATGATTCCATTTACGTGAAAAATGCACAGTAGATAAATCTAGAGACAGAAGGCAGATTAGTGGTTGCCAGGGGCTGGGGGAGGGGAGACTAGGGACTGACTACTTACTGGTTACTGTGGGTCTCCTTGGGGTGATAAAAATGTTTTGGAACTAGACAGAGGTGATGATGATCCAATATAGTGAATGTATTAAATGCCATTGAATCGTACACTTCAAGATGATTGATTTTATATTCTGTGACTTTTGCCTCAAATTTGGAAAAAGATGAAGCGTGTCCCTGTAATCTTGCTCGCATTTGTAGCAGAATCTTGGTTTTTCATGGAAATTATAATGGAGGAATTAAGTTTAGTCCATTTCTGAATAGTTAGGAACTCTGAATGGGATTCAAATTAATCTGTGATATGTACTTTTTTTGAAAGTGACCCAGATACTCTAAAATGTTCAGAGGAATTAAGTATTTGCAAGAGATACGAATCAACATAATGCACTCCCTTTGCCCTTTGTAGGAGTTTTTCGATGTTCCTCATATGTAAAAGGTATCTACGAATACTTAATTATACCAAAATCCTTTTTTGGATTATATTCTCTTCGGTTGCCCTAGTGGCTCTAGCAACTTGCGAGATGCTTTGCCTGTCAAAGGACCTTTTTGTTGTGATGACCTAAGGGCGGAGGAAAAAAAGAGTAAAGGGAGTGAGGCTTCAGCTGCAAAATTTGAATTTTGGCCCCCAGTTCTTCTTAAAAATTTTGAAATCTCAGGTTTGATGATGGTTAATGATGCTTCCTTTAACCACCCAAGCCTCTTTTCTCGAAAATTCTTAAATATCTTGTTTTTCTTTTGAGAGCTTGTAAAAACCTGTGCATAATGCATACCAAATGACCATCCTTTAAAAATTTAAATTCCTTCACTGAAGTTCATTGTTTGTGATATTTCCCTTTTGTTGACTCTTAACCCTGATCTTGTAGATTTCAGGTAAAAGTCCTGAGCTGGATATTCTTGGCCCTTTCCAGACTAGCTCTTATTTTTTCCCCAGTGTTCCTCGTGCCCTGGCAGGCCAACATTCACTGATTTTGTCAATGGGCTCCCAGAACCTCTGGTTTCCCGTAGGGTTCAACCAAAGGGAGGCACACGCAAGAGATCAGAGGGGAGGAGCAGAGGGAAGTCGGGGTGTCTATTCACCTGCCTCCTTCTCTGCAGGTTATGGGTTGACTATGGCTGTTCTTCTACCAAAGGTCTTCGCTTCTATTGTGTGATCTTCTCCTACAGCTACAGCCACAGCCACAACTTCACTAACAGCTCTTTCTCTATGCCAGATAGTTCTCTTTTTTGCCCTTTCTGTCTTAAGGATGGTTAAAGGCTCCACACGCTTTTAGTCCTCTGGTACAATACCTTCCCTTGCTGGTTTCCCTTAACCCTGCACACAGGACTGGCTACATAATTTGTGAGGCCCAGCGCAAAAATGAAAATGTAGGACCCTTTGTTTAAAAATTACTAAGAATTTCAGGGGCTCCTGGATGGCTCAGTCAGTTGAGAGTCCGACTTCTGCTCAGGTCACGATCTTGCAGTTTGTTGAGTTCGAGCCCCTGTGTTTCCTGCCAGGACTCATGGGTTCTTGCTCTCCCTCTTAAAATTGTGGTTCCTATAGGGGTTCTGGAAAAGTAGCTGTTATCTATACTTACATTTAAATTGCCCCGTGGTGCAATGTAAAACTTTTTAATAGATTTGCATCCCCCTAGGAAATTCAGTTAATCTCTCTCTCCCTTCCTTGCCCTCAACAGCTAACAAAGCCACCCATTTGGGAAGCATCCTGGGCCGCCACAGCCCTTGAGCACCACCCATGTACTAACACCAGAGCTGAAATGTGTGACTCCTCAGCATGACTTCTGGGCAGGGGCGGGGATTTTTAGCAGTGGTTTCCAGAGTTAGTCCCTCTTTGTTTTTTGTATTGTATTCAGAATCTACTAAATATACTAGCTTTTTTTTTTTTTTTTTCCTTCTCTTGGAACTAGGACTTAAACTGAGGACCTTCTCATAGCCTGGAACGTATTTTCTCTCTCTGGCCAGAAAGTTGCCTGAGATAGCAATCTCTTAGCATTACTACACAAACACCAGTTAGCCTCCTGTCTTGAGTAAGGTCTGCTCTGTCAACACCATCCTTAACAGACTTGGGGGTTGAAGTGACTTATGCTATCTTATTGGTTTTCAAATGGGAGCCCCATAAGCCCTTCTGTGCCATGATTTTTTGCTTTCACTGCATGGGTTGTTACAGATTTAAGGAGGATAAAGAAATGAGCCTGAGTAACAGCCTACAACCGTATTGTTTCATTGCTTTAACTTGTCTTCACCACTGAGCCTCCGTCAACAACTGCATTAGTTACAACCTTACATCCTTCACTCATCCCTAGAGCACACATGGTCCCTTGACTTGGTCATGTTGCCTCCAGAGACTTCACCCTGCAGCCTTGGATAGAGCAGGAAGCATAGTGGTATATGCTTCTCCCCTATTTATCCATACCTCCAGTTTTTCCAGCTTTTAAGAAGTTTTCCTCACCAGCTACCTTTAATATAAAGGAACATATTATCCAGAAGGGTTCCCTTCTTCAAAGAGTTACCACATATATTGTCTCATCTTTTCTCTGAAATGCAAATTTTCTCTCAAAGAAGACAAACTTTTATTTCAAAACGGGGTCGCATGTAAACATAATTCCAGCTGTTTGAAATCCGGAGCACGCAGACATCCACACACACACACACACAAAAGACTCCTAGAACAATAAACAAATGTTCGCTGGGCCTAAAACATTTTATTTGGTTATGAGTTGGATACATTTCCATTTCTATTGAGCTCTGATCTGTTCTTGAGATAGGCAACTAAGCAGGGTGGCCTCAGATATGATCCTTTTCCTGTTGAAGCCAATAGCATTCCCTAGACTTTCAGTCTGGACAGTGGAAGGGGCAGGAGAGGTCTTGCACCCAAACTGCAAAGGAGAGAACTTAGATCCACAGTTCCGCGCGGGGTAACAGAACTGGTAAGTAGGGAGTTGAGGATTTTGCCTAGTGCATCTGATTCCTAATCCATTCAATTTTGAAGTGGCTCTGTGCAGATGTATATTTTAGGGGAAAATCTACCCCCAATTTAAATTTGCCTGTTCCTCTGTTACCCATTCCTCTGCCCATTTACCTTCCCGTACATTGTCTTCTGTATGGTTGAATGGGTCCTGAACAATTACTTGTTCACCTCGCCCTCTGCAATGTTCATTCCATTCCCATCATCCTACCCCCCCTGCCAGCTTACCTCCCAAAGGCAGGTAAGACCGGTCCCGAATGTCTCACAGTACTAAAATTGCCATTTTGCATGTACTATACTCCAAGCCGGTACTGTATTTCCATAGCTTAGAACATTTTATAATTATTAACAATTCATAGTAATTGACTATGTCTGATAATCTTAAATCTTTAATGTTTTAGAAGACAATGATTTCACTTTTAAATTTATTTCAAATCGATTTGAAGTATTTCAAGCATTCAACAGAAATAGGGGAAACAGTATAATAAAGAGCTTCAACAATTATCCATATTTCACTAATTTTGTTTTATTTATCCCCTCTTTTTGGGGTGAGGGGGCTGGAGTATTTGAAAATAAGTCCTCAACTTACACTCACCCCAAATCCTTCATTATGCATCTCTAATAGATAAGAACTAAAGGAGAAACATAACCACATTGCCATTATCACATCTATAGTATCTATTTCACATATGTATGATACCTACATATATCATATCACCTTGATAATCTCTTAACATTTATATCAAGTCCACATTTTAATTCCCCATCTCAACAATGTCTTTTTAACTACTGGTTTATTCACATCAGAGCCACACAAGATCTAAACACTGCATTTGGTTTACTAGGCATTTTAAAAGCCATTATCTACATGCATTTGATCTTCACATTAAACCGATGAAACACGTTTGTTTCTGGTTCACAGATGGGTGAACTGGGGCTCAGAGACGTTAAGAAACCTCCTCGAGGTCTCACTGCTGATAGAGCCAGACCCAAAATTTGAATTAAGGGCTGACAAAGTCCAAAAAAGAGTCCATTCCACTCCTTCCCTTTCAGGCTACCAGAACTTTCCCTGTGCTGCAGAGAGGCAAGAGGCCTAGTGGTTAGGAGAGAGGGTTTGGGCTAGGCTGGCCTGGCTGTGAATTGGAGCAGGTTATGTAACCTGAACCTCCATTTCTGTCTGCATTTGTAAAGTAAGGATAATGACGGTTTGGGGCTGATTAAATAGGCTTGTACATGTCTAGTACTTAGCACAGCACTTGGCACATAGAAAGCCCTCAGTAAACCTCGGTGATTATTATTAGTGTACAGGAGGAGAAAGAACCAGAGTGTTTGTTTTTTTGTTGGTAGCTCAGGAAACGTAGTTCATCACTATTAACACAAATTGTTTAGGATTGAAGTTGAAGTGGGGGGTTGGCGTAGGATGGGAGTTGGGTAGCCATTCTGCCTGGATTGGAGAAGGGAGCCCTGGACAGAAAGACTTCAATAGGCATCCAAAGGGTTCTCTGAAGGCCTCAGCTGGAAAACAGTTAAACATGTCTTCTGAAGGCTAACCCTGGCTACCTCCACAGAGGGAAAAACAGTGGGTGTCAGACAGGGTGGGAGGGAGACTTCTCAATGTTTATTTGAATTTGGAACCATGTGAATGCATTAAAAAACAATCTCTTATTATAGGGGTAAACACGGAGAATGGTAAGACTAGGATCTGATGAGAATAAGAATGCGCTCACATTTTTTTTGCAGCCCTAGGAGGCCTTAGGTCATACAAGGTGGGCTTTGCACCAGGATTAGGACTATTTCAGCCTGACTCTGATTTCAAAGATCCAAGGTGACATTTTGATTTTAGTTATCCTCCCTCAGATACTCACTCTAAGAGTCCAGGACCACAGTTTACAGATTTGGGGTTATCCACCCCATGGATTGTCTTCAAGCATATGCATTGTTGTGGGTTGAGCCTATTGGCTAAATAACGTCTTTGCATGTGTCATCCGTGCATCTAGCAGTGTTTTCGAGTTCCTTGAGCCATAGATTATTTTTGATGGTTAAATAAGTGAAGATTCTGGGAACATGATTTTCTAGACTCCTTGGGAAGGGAAGAGGCACATAATCCCACCCATAATCAAGAACTTGTCTAGCCATTGTTCTAAGGCCTTTACATATATTAACTCATTTAAAACTCACAGCACTACACCGTAGACACCATTATCCCAATGCTATAGGCAAAGAAACGGAATCAAGTGAAGTTAAGTAACTTGTTCAAGGTCAGAGCCTGCTGGACTAACCATGAGGCAATACTACCTCTCTGTTGGTAGTGGCCAAAGCATGCAGGGGTCTTTGAAGGTGACTCAAGCATGGCTGGTTGTGTAGCAGCAATTCCTTGGGTCCCAAATTCCAAACCCTTCCTTTTCTGCATCTTCCGGTTTAGGAGCAGGAAAGGCCAGAGTGTGAATTTCTGACCCTGGGCAATTAATTTACTTACTCTCTCTTAGCTTCAGGTTTGTCTGTGGGGGCGGGGGCGGAGGTGGGAGGGACAGGGGAGTTTTAGATGGAAAGACCTCTCCTTGCATTACATGTACGGGTGTGTGCTGGGGTTGGGGTGTCGAGGTGCGCTGCTTTTTCCAGGTCTCTTAAGGTTAACAGGTAATGTTTGGAGGTTCTGTCCCAGCTAACTCCGTCCAAGATGTCAGGCCCCCAGGCAGTGATGGCGCTCAAGCTTAGCTATTCTTCCTCCACTAGGAAAAGGGCTGTCACTGGGGCCAGCTCCGGCTGCAGCTGGGCTGGAGGGAGAGGGAGGGGTGTCCTAGGGAGCGTCTTTCTCCCTTGAGGGTGTTAGAGATGAGACTGTGTGCTCAACAAGGCTTCTTGGAGGTAGTGACAGTGCAGTGGAGTCCTAAAGGTCTAGCAGGAGTTAGTAATAAGCGATGGAGGGGTAAGGGTTAGAAATCGCCCCCCCTCCCCCGCCCCAGGCAGAACAAAGAAGCACCACCCGGCTTACAGTACAGAGGAGGGGCTGGGAGAGTGGAGAGGTCCGTAGAGGCGAAATCACGCAGGGGCTTCAGAGCTTGCCTTTATTCTAAGAGCAATTGGGAAGGTTTTGAAGGAGTGTAGATAGGAGTTTTAGAGACTCCTCTGGCCGCTAGAGAATGGGTGGGAGGGGAGAAGCAGGCTATCACAGAAAGCAGTCGGGTTGGTTGTAAGAGACCGAGGACCGAAGTAAGGGCGGAGGGTGGGGGGCGGGGGGGGTGGGTGGGTGGGGAGCAGCGACCGAGCATCTGAAGCCTTTCTCCGTCCCCGCGACACTGCGCTGTCCGTCAGCTTTCTTTGCTTCTATGGCAGGACCCCATAAAGGAGGGCTGGGCACCGGCCCAAAGCTTATCGAGTGAAATAGCCCAGAGCCCCCTCTTCTTGCGCGGGTTCTCTGGTCCAGGAGCCTCAGAACTGGTAGGGTTAGGCGGGAGAGCTTACCATTGCTGAAGAACCGTTACCCCTGAAAATACACACAAACCTCGGCCGCTTTTGGCAGCAGCCTCCTCCGCCCATGACCTCATGCTTTAAGCTCCCATATAGCCTTCCCCCGCCCTGTCCCCACCCAGCGCCCGAGTGGGGGTGGGGGGGTGGGGGACAGTGGTGAAGGTCCGGGTAGCGGGAGCACCTTACTTATGCTGCGCGAGATTTTAAGGGGAAGGGACGCAACAATTTCCCCACACTGAAAAAAAGCATGGTTTAACTTTCCCTTGAGCAAAAACTACTCTCTTGTGTTGTGGGCCCTTCAAGAGACAGATGTCTCAGACCCGACTCGAGGTGGTCTGTTTAGCCGGCCACCTTTGGTTCACGTTCCCTCGGACCGGGAGAGAAGCCTGGAAACGCTGGGGTCCCGCGCCGGACCGACGGGCGGCCGCGCCTTTGCGGGACCCGGGGGCCGTCCCGCTCTCGCCCCCCCCTGGCGCCGCCGAGGTTTGAACCCTAGGCTCGCCTTTCAGCCCGCGCCCTGCCCCCTGCTCGCAGCTGCTCTCGGTTTGGGTGCAGCGGTTTCCCCCGCAGAGGAGGAGGAGGAGACAGCGCGAGGAGCGACTCCCGGCTCGGGTTTCCGCACCAATGCCGAGCAGCCCCGGGCGGCCCCCGGCGACCGTCCCTCCTCCCCGGCACCACGTTCCACAGTCATGGCGCGCGAGGAGGGGCGAGCGCGCGCAGCCGAGGCACCCGCGCCCCCTCCCCTCCCCTCTCGGCCCCGGCTCCTCTCCTAGGCAACCTCCCTCCCCGGCCTGCAGCGCCGCGGAGATGGAGACCCCTCCCCAGAGAGCTGCGTTTCCAGCGCCGTCTGCAGCACCCCCTCCCCGCCCCCATCGGGGCGGAGGGATGGAGCCGCGCGCTTCGCGAACCTCCAGCCCCTTCCCGGGAGCCCCAGCCCCTCTCCCAGCCCCGCCGAGCCTGGGTGTAGTGGGGGTCGGCACGGGCCCTCTCCCCGCACTCCACCTAAACCTTAGTATCTTTGCAACCCCTTAAAAAATTAAGTGAACCCTCCCCCCCCCGCCAACCCCCGTCGTTAAATTGCAAAGCGCGTTACAATAACCGGGACGGCTACGCAGGAAGCAATCCTGCACTGGTCCGGGTCTAAGGCGGCAGCTTCCCGGCCACGCCGCCTTCTCCCGGGCCTCGATTTTCCGGTCACGCCGGAGAGTCCGCCACACCCCGGGGCTGACAGGTCCCGCGCGGGGCCGCAACTCGGTCCGCGTCCCCCGCCCCATCCTCGCCCAGAGTCTCGCCAGCCTACAAAAGGTGCAACCTCACGCAAATGCAGAGCACACAAATAAGGTCGGCTGCGCATCGCCGGGGAGGTTGCGAACAATGCGCCAGGCTGCCCGCGCCCGCCGAAGCGCGGCGCCCGGAGGGACAGGGGGCGCGGGTGGGGGCCGCGGCGGAGGACCCGCCGGCCGCGGCGCTGGACACCTTACTTCCTGCTTCCCCGCCCGCGGCCAGACCCAGCTCTGCGGAGGGATATCTCTCCCCTCCTCTGTCCCTCGCTCCCTTCCCCCGCCCTCCCCCTTTTTGCTTCTGCTCCCCCCCCCCCCCCCCCCCCCCCCCGCCTTTCTCCTTTTGCAAGAAAATAATTTGACAGTCGATTTGCTGACAGGGGAGGAATTTGCATCCTGGATTAAAAAAAAAAAAAAAGGCCGAGAGGAGCTTGGGAACGGTTGCTAGGGGTGGGTAATGGGTGAAAAAAGGGGGGCGCCGGGGAGCGGATAAGGAAGGTTAAGGGAGGGGGCGAGGGTGGGGAGCAATGCAAAAGGTAAGGCCAGGTTACCGCGGCTCGGCCCCGAGTGGGCTGCGGCCGGGGGAGGGGCGAGAGATACATATGTATTTCTGTCTCCCTAGCACACCCCCTTCCCTCTAAGCGATGGCTGAGAGGCGGTGCATGCAGATGGGGAGTAAGTTTCCTGAAGGGGAGGGTGGATGCACGCGCGCGGCCCCGCGCTGCAAATTTCCACCGGGGAGGGAGAGTGGCTGGATGCGGAGAGTTTGGAGTTGCTTGCCGCGGAGGGCTGGAAGGGGAGCAGGGCCGGGAAAGGGGGCTGGCGGGCGCTATATCTGGGAGTAAGTTTCCAGGATCAGGAGAGCCTGCACGCTTGCACGCTAGTAAGTTTCTGGTTGGGGAGGGCGCGTGGGGAGGAGGAGAGGGAGGGGTGCATGTATATAGAAGGGGGGAGGGGGGAGCAGATTTCCTGCGGGGAGGCTGAATGCATATGGAGAGTAGATTTCCTGAAGGGAGGGTGGAGGCGTAGACGGACCGAGTAAGTTTCTTGCTGGGGTGGTGGCGGAGGTGGTGGGTTGGTGCTTTGGGAACCCGGAGCTTCCTCCCCGGGGTGAGGGAGCATGCTGTTGGGGGTGGGGTGGGGGCGGCGCAGGGCCCTGTTCCCTGCTGGGGAAGGGGCTTGCATCTGGGGAGTATGTTTCCTGGCGGAGCGATATTTGTTTACAGGCTGAGGGCAGTACTGTAAGTGAGTAGCGCTTCGAGAAGGCGGCTCTGACATAAATTAATATTGAAATTACTCCATCAGCTCTGCTCGCCCCCCATCTCATCCCCCAAGCGGAGTCTGGTCTTGTCGGATTGCCCATGCACTTGTTGCAGAAACAGCCAAGGTAGGCAAGAAGCTTATTAAGTTTCATTTAAAAAAATTAGTTGGGGGATGCTCCGTGAGAAGACGGGGGAGGGGAGGGAAAAGTCTCCCCCCCCCCCCCCCGCCCCACTTCTTTACTTTCAGTATGTTAGCAGGGCCTTCTTTCTGCTTTCCTTCTTCGCTCTTCCCTCTGCGGGCTGTCCAGCATCCCAGCCAAGGGGGAGGGCTGAGGTGGGCGTTATAATTGGCAGCCCCCGCTTAAAGGGTGGTGGTGGTGGGGCTCGCAGTTGGAGGTTGTGATGTTATAAAGCCTTCATTCTTCCAGCCAAGAAACCGCAGGACCCTAGGGATGTGCCTTTGGGGGTTTTTGACATGATGCATATATGTATGTATATGCGCTTGTAGGCTCTTTGGGGGCTGGGTACTCCCCCAAGTTACAGTGGCCACCAGGACGAAAGAAATGTGTAAAGGGGTAGACTTGCCCCTTCACTCCCTAACTTCAGTTTGGGAGACTGGGAAGTTACTCCTGGTGGGCTGAAGAAATAGATATTGAAGAACAACACAAAACCACGTATTCACTGGCGGAGGCCAAGAGCACCTGGCGGGCAGCGTCCAGCATTGGGCTGGATGGAGCATGTGCGCCTGCCATCCTTAGGTTAAAGAAAATGACTTCTGGTTCCTCCGTGTGCCTTGAACTCGTCCGTTAGAGCCAGCTTGTGGAAACTCTTCCCCAGACTAGACACGGCTTTGGCAAGTGAAGTGTTGAAGCGGGTTTGCTAACAGCCTGGCCTGGGCTGTCTTGTGAAGTACATGGATGGAGGTGATGCTTAGGAATGATGGATCCAGGGATGGCCGAAGAGTTTTTTCAAAAATGCCTCCCAAAAGCTGGCTGGGTTCACTTTTTAGCAGGCCATGGAGGAGAGCTTTGAGAAAGGAGTTTTAAGTTGTCTCAGTTGGTACCGACCTTCTGCATCATTTACCATTTCAAGAAAGCAATCTGGTGATGGAAAATGTGGTTTTTTGATGCCCACTGTAAGACTAACAGGCACTACTCTGCGCTTAACCAGTTAACCATCAGTCTTGGCTTCTCCTTGCTTCTCTTTTCCTGATTTTCAGCCTGCTGGTTTCTGCAGAGAAGTTGTAGGTTTTGGCTGTCAGGTACCTTGATTATGCTGGGAATTTTCACTTCGCCAGGGTAATTTTAGCACCAGGGATTCAAACCCAGGCATGTTTAGTAGGGTCAGGGAGTAAATGCTAGGTGTGTGGTTGACTAAAGTTGGTTAAGCTTTGTGCAGTTCTGTAGACAGGCTCAATTGTAGCAGGGGAAAAAGTGAGTTTAAAAAAAAAAAAAATTCCTCTCCGTGTTACTGATGTCCTGGACAGTGCTTTTCTTCTTTCCTTCTCGTCATCCGATTTCCAGATTGAGAATTTGATTTTTGGCAGCTTGAGAGCTGAGTTCGTTGGGAATTAGGTATTATTGCCACTTACCAAATATTCCTAACTGGGCATTAGTTGAACAAATTTGCTGTTAGTTTTCTCTGCTGAAAATCTTAGCCGGAATGGTGTATATGCTGGAAGGGTAAACAAAATCTTTATGTGTATTTATCCCAGGGTAGTAGAATTATTTACATGCCTACCCTTGAAGCCTAGAGCACTCATTCAGGTTTTTTTTTTCCCCCTACGTTTATGAGATTTATTTTATTGTCTTGCTTTGGCCATTAATCAAGTCTCAGTAGCTTTTTTTCCCCTCTTTTGCTGAGAATGTTCTCCTGGTAATAAAGGTTTGAAGGCCCATGAATCATAATTCATTCTTTTTAAAATATTGTGGTGATTGTCACGATTTGATTTATAGGAATTGATACTGAGAGTGACACGCCTCTTTGGGCCCCGCCCTTTTAGGCATGTCCATTTTCGCCAAAGGATTGTTTAGAAGCCAGCTTGACATCTCAAAAAAAAAAAAAAAAAAAAAAAACACCCAACATTTCCCTTCTGCTTTATGGGCATTGAGAATATTAATTTTGCAGGTTCCATAGTGAACATGGGTCTTTTCACAGCTTGGTAAGCAGGCTTCCACATAGCAGGCATGTGTTAATATCACATAGCATTTATGTGAGCTTGCTGTGAAAACAGTTGTTCTATGAACTGTGTGGAAAGTACTCAGTTTTGCCTCCTTTAACTCGCTTGGGCCTGCGGTTTTTATTGAGGTAAGAGCTTTCATTGTAAAAGAGGGGGCTGCTGCTTATATAATAAAATGTGTGGCCACAGAAACAAAGCTTATTTAGAAGATTCTTTTTCTCCTCCTTTGATAGTTGGTCAGAATGACCAAAAGCATTGATTTTTTTTGGAAAGTATAAGGTTCTCCTTCAAGTTGATTGATCAGAAAGTGTTAAAATTGTCTTGCATTCGGTAGTTGGCCCAGTTTACAATATTTGTAAAGTGACGAAGAACTTTTCAGGTGGGGGGGGGGGGGATGTCACTATAAAGAAAAGTGGGGAGGGTATCAGTTTCTAGCCATTTCTGGGTTTCGGACTTTTTGTCTTAAAAATGCAGATTCTGTCCATGAGTTTCTTCCATCTCTGAAATTTCTGTGACTTGGATCTTGTGGAGAGAGGTCTCAAGAGGTCTCGACAGGCTCTTCCTGGGCCAACGGCCAAATTGCTTCACGGACTAGGACGAGTTGATTAACTTCTGTTTTTGTCTTCTCATGGAGAGAGTGGATTTGTACCTTGGCATTCCAAAAAGGACTCTTGAGTAGCCTGGTAATTTTGACCACCAAACACAAGGAAATACTTTCACGAAAAAGTCTGCCACTGTCTTCAGAAAAAAAAAAAAAAAAGTGCACGGTTGTTTCCCAATTATATGTGCTAATAGAGCGTGGGGCACATAATCCCAGGCACCCAAAATAATTTCAGTTAATCTTGGAAGTTTCCCCTCCAGCCAGCTGGTTTACCTGTCTAATTATGCTTGGTCAAGTCCAAGGTTAATTGAACTGTTATTCCCAGGCCACAGGAGGAGGTAGGCTTGGGGAAGAGTGGGACACCAGGAAGCTGAGTGTGGCTTTATCCACTTTCTGTGGAGAATTCACATGTGGGTAATTGGGATTTGGTCATATGTTTGTGATAGAGTTCATGATGATGATATTGTAATAGTGTCATTTCTAGGATATTCTGTATTTCACCATGGGCATTTTTTTGGGGGGGGGGGAAGCTCTTGATGTTTTTTATTGACTTTGAACATTGACATGAAAAGTGAGGATCCAGACACGTGGCTCAGACCCCAGGCAGTACAAATGGATGCTGGTTGTTCTCTAAAAGCCGTTGAATTCAGCTCATTTTATTTATGACCTCATAAAACTGTGTGATTTAGGGAGAAGGGAGGATTAGAATCAGCTGGGATCTTGTGGATTAATAATATTTCTGAATTTGCATGTTGGAGGGGAACCAGAGAAATAAAGGGGAAAGTAAAACATAGTTGATTTTTTTTGTGGGGAGAGGGCGACAAGAGTAGCTGACAAGAGTGGTTATTGGCATAAGCTTGTCAATGAAGATGCTGTGGCATTTTAAGGAATAGTACGGTCCTGGTAACAGAAGTGTGATCCCCGTGGTTCTCTTAATAAATCTTTTCATCTGGGTTAAAGAAAATGCATAACAAAAAGACCTTGTGATTTTTTTTTTTTAAAGAATTTCTAAGTACTTATGGTATCTGCTTGTAAGGTCGTCTGGTTAATCTGGGTTTGCTGAGGAAAAGGATGCTTTTTGTTTTTTCCTCCTCGAAGACAACAAGCTGGGGATGGGTGGGTATGGCCAGCTATTGGGCTCTTGGTGCAGCGACACTAAAAAAAATTTTTTTTTGATGGAGAGGAAGGGGAAAAAGAACCTGTGGGCCTAAATGGCAGTGATAACTCTGGGCTTCTAGAAGATAACAATTACGTATTTTCATGCCGTAACCGGATCTAGTTTAGTACATTCAGCAGCTACTTACTGAGCACGTCCTATGTGCTAGGCACTGGCTTAAGGTTCTGAGAATAGGTTGATAATTAAAACAGACGTCATCAACTCCCTCTTCCCTTCCCCCACCCCACCCCTAGCTTACAGCCCAGAGGGGGTGGCAGACGTGTACAGAAATATATATTGCAAAATGTGATAAGTGCTTTGATGAAATCCCAGGGAACAGTGACCTGGACTTACTCAGCTAAAGTAGCCTAGAACAGGCACTCTTAGGTTTGTCAGAGAGCACCAGGCGGTGGGGAGCCTATGTGGAAGGATTTTGGTTTTGGAGGGGGGAGGGGAACTAAAAAGAGGCACAGGCAGACAAGGGGGATGGAGAGAAGGCAGCGTGAGGCGAATGTGCGGGACTCTGGAGGCCTTGAGAAGGTTGGGTTTCATTTGAAGTGTAGTGGGAAACCACTGAAAGTTTCCAGTGGGAAGTGACACCCTCAAGTCTTGATAAAGGGGCTTGCGGTGGTGGAGGGGGCAGGTGTGGGGTCGGAGAGCCGGCCAGGTGAGGAGGAGGAGGAGGTGACAGGGAGTGGAGGGAGCAGGTGGGTGGAGATGCACTTTGTAGGTAGAATGGGCAGGATGGGCAGGGTTGCTGGTGGGTTTGATGGTGGCTGGGGAGGAGGAATCCAGGATGGCTCTGGGGGGTTCTGGCTTGAGCATTTGGGTAGATGGGTGGTGCTGTTTGCCCAGATGGGGAAGATTGGGAGCGGGAGGGGGATGGAATCAAGCTATTTCCGTTTGGGCCCTGCTAGGTTTGAAATGCCTGTTAAACTCAAGGTGGAGATGACAGGCTGGCAGTCTGACAGTGGTGTCCAGCACCAAAGGAGTGGCCAGGCGAGAGATAAAAATGTGGAAGCCATCAGCCAGGGGGTGGTATTTAAATCCAGGGGACTGGGTGAGATGTCCTAAGAAACCTAGAGAGAGAGAAGGAAAGGCTCTGTGTGTGTGTGTGTGTGTGTGTGTGTGTGTGTGTGTGTTTGTTGGGGAAGGGGTGGTGGTTGAATGTTTCATGAGGTTAATAAGGCCAGAAAAGTCACCCCTGGATTTGGCAAAATGGAAGCCACCGGGGACTTTTCAAAGAACAGCCTCAGTGGAATGCAGGGAATGGGGGGTGGGGAGCAAGATTGGAGGGGGTGGGCAGGGCACTAGAAGGTAAGGAACTGGTCAGCATGTGTAGACAATTTTTTGGCAAAGGTTGATGGTGAAAGGGGGGCAGAGAAATGGAGTGGGGGCTGGAAGGACGTGTGCATAACGGGAAGCGGTTTTTCGGGTGCCGGTGTTACAAATTTTGAGCAAATGGGAGAGATCCTGGAGAGGGGGGTGATTGATGAGAGCAATGGGTGAGGTCAGGACAGCTGATGAGAGCCCTTGAGAAGGTTTCAGGAAGATTTGGCCTTTCCCTGGGGGGAGGAGGGTGGGGGGAGGGCCTTCCATCCTGACCAGAGGGATAAGACAGGTGTAGGTGAGCAGGAGGTGAGGGAGCTGTACTCTGTCATGGGGTGCTCTGGGCTGAGGCTGCACCCACCTTGGGAAGGGGTCTGGACTCAGGACTTGACACCAGCCAGAGACTTTCAAGGGTTAAGACTGCATCAGAAAATTGTACTGCATATTTCTCAACATTTGACTGCATTACTGAGCAGTACAGAGGCAAGCGCGGATTCTTTCGCTTGGGGAAGAGTCTTCAGTGAAAGTAATTTGGGCCTCACGTAAGATTTATTTGAAAACTATCATTGGAAAAAGACATCTGTGATTTTCAGCCCTGTTCAAAAGTTGGTGGGCACTGTGTCATATGTTTTGGGCAAGAAGCTCCAAGAAAGGAAAAAAAAAAAAAAAAAAGAGGCCTCTCCTTCAGGCTGCCTTTCACAAAAATATGCCACAGACTGCCAGCCCGGGTGGTCCCCAACCGTGGTGCCTGCATGGGAGGTGGGTGGGCAAGGAGGGACTCAGAAGACCTGGGTTGGGGTCTTCTGGTTCAGCACCGTCCTATGGCTCTGGACAAGGCGGCCTCTGGGGCTGTCTCAGCATCTGTAAAAAGAGGGTGACCCCAAGTGCCACCTCTCCTCTCAGGAGTTGCAAGGAAGCAGCCAGATAATGTATGGAAAGTGCTAAGTAAACTGTAAGAGGCCTCCTCCGTAGGAAGACAGCAGCGAGGTGAATTGATCTTCGGTCAGATCTCCTTTTCAGATAAAAAAAACTGACGACTGGGAGGGGCAGAGACAGAGGGAGAGAGAAGATCCCAAGCAGGCTCTGCACTGACAGCCGAGAGCCCGACGTGGGGCTCGAACTCACAGAACCGTGAGATCATGACCTGAGCCGAAACCAAGAATCTGTCGCTTAACTGACTGAGCCACCCAGGTTGCCCCAGTCATTTCCAGTTTTTAAAAAATATTTCATGCTTTTCACGTAATCAGACCTCTGGCCTCTGAGCCCCGGAGGGTGATGCTTTATTTATTTATTTATTTATTTATTTATTTATTTATTTATTTTTGAATTGCTTCGTATTATGGAAAAACGTGAAACGTAACAAAAGCAGACAGACTAGGGTAATGGAGCAGTTACTGAGGGGTTTGCTCACCTGTGGATAATGGGACTTCTTGTATTTGTATAGCAAATACAACTTGTCAGTTTTGAGAGATCAGTGGAACTGATATCAATTTGGTTTCATAGAGAGGGGGAAATAATCAACGAAAAATCAGAGAGAGAGGAAATGGATGCCATCGTTGAAATGACTAGTGTTTACCCAGCTTTTTATTGGTCCAAAGCCTCTTCGGCGTGTCTTAGTTTATCT
Source organism: Panthera pardus (assembly GCF_024362965.1). Classification (NCBI taxonomy): domain Eukaryota; kingdom Metazoa; phylum Chordata; class Mammalia; order Carnivora; family Felidae; genus Panthera; species Panthera pardus. Next base: position 139,536,003 of record NW_026526732.1, read on the forward strand.
GACAACAGAAACATCAGCCATCGGAGGTGGATACTCTCATTTTACAGCCGAAGAAAGTGAGGCTGAAGAAGCAGGATTGAAAAAATACAAATAAGTGATTAACCCAGAATCACATGTCCAGCTAGCATCCAAAGCCCTGTTTTAATGCCAGAATTTGAATGGTCTCCAAATATTGTGCACCTTCAAATAGATATTGCTATGAAGTATTAAATAAGAGTATCGTACAGAATATATGCAGAGGACTGTGGACACCAAGATCACCTGGGAATTTCGGGCTTATAAGTCCCAGTGACCTTAGTTGGAAACACTCAGATGATTTAAGCATGTTTTGGGCATTACATTTTTTAGAGCTCGAATCGTCTGGCTCATTCTGGAGCACACAGCTTTAAGGCTGCCTCATAATTAAAGCCAAAACTTGACTTTAACAAATTGCATGGCTGTTCTCCATCAGCCTCCTACCCTTAGCCCCGTCCTTTCTGCAGGGCCCCTCAGTGGAGGAACCCGGACAATCGGTATTCGTTTCTAGATAGCCTGGCCTCCAGTTTCCAGGCTCCAGCTTTGGACACACTGGGCTCTGAGCAGGTTGCGATCTCAGCTTCCTGAGGGCCCCTGGTCATCACAGAAGCTACGCTGAGGGCCTCTCCTTGTCTTGGGAAACCACCTTCAATCTAACTTATTTGAAAGATGTTTTAAAAAAGACAAGAAAAAAAGTTGGGAGTTGATGCCCAAAGAGTTTTAATAGGGGTGTCTTTTGAGCTCCCTCTGATGTTCTCACAATGGGAGACATCAAACTCCCTTAAAATTCAACTCAAGGATACCCGTAATGAGGCTGATTATCAAGTACTGGGGCTTGTTCACTTTTCTTTTTTAATTGGGTGAGCACAAGTGAGCCGAGGGGGTTTTCTGGGGAGCCACAGTAGGTAAGGATGTTTAGAGGCCTCTCTCCTTTGGGAGTCTCAGCTTCTTTAGAAACCAGTATGGAATTCAAACAATTTCACTGTGCGTATGCTCATTCCTTAACTCTTCCTTGAGGGCCCTGTGTGCCTGGTCCCGGGCCAGGGCTGTGGGCTGGGCTAGAGAGGGGACTCACTTGGGCTGCCTCAGCCCTTGCTATTGTCATACTTACCACCAGGTGTCTTTCACCCCTTCTAGGCTGCCTTGGGGAGGGCCGAACTGGGTCATCACTCATTTTTTGTACCCCCAGCACCTGGCACAGAGGCTGGCACTAGTTAATGCAGTATAGATGCTTATGTATTTAAGAATCAACCGGGTTTTTTTTTGTTTTTCTTTTACTTCTGGTTCCCCCCTCCCCAGGTCCCCCATTGGTTCTTATTGGAGGGAGAAATCCAGGCCTCTCTGCCCGCCAGGGTCAACCCTTGCAGCCACTGAAGGAGACCGGGCTAGAGAATGTTTCCTCCCCCCGCCCCTTGCCTCTCGTGGCCTGGCAGCCTTTGGCTGGGGTGGTTTAACTGAGCTCTCAAATTCAAGTGCAGCCCCATCCCCCATCCTTTTTAATAAGTGACATTTTGTTAAATCAGTTATTCGAGGCCTTATCTATATTTCTGTCTGTGCTGCCTTAGTCAAAATAGGAAAGAGAGCGAATATTAGATTTCTTTACCCGTCCCCCCCCCCCCCCCCAGTTGGAGCAACTCTACGTAAGATTTCTGATGGGGCGGGGGTGATGTGTCCTTGAAGAAGTAAATGCTGCGTGCAGAAAAAATGTGGAGGGCTTTGACTTGTAGCGAATGCTGTTTTTCAGCAGCTGTGATTTTTCCATTTTTCTTTTTCTTTCTGTTTTGATTAGCGGAACTCATTGTGCTCCAGGGTTGGGATTGCGTTGGGGGAGGGCGCGGAGGGAACAACATTTACTGGGAGAGCCGGAGTTGGGGAGGAGGAAGGAGAGAAGGGATTTATTGAAAATATATGTCTACTTCTGCTATGATAAAGCGGCAGGCATGTAAAAATGCAACGGGGAAATCATTATTGTGGTAATGTAGGCAGAGCTCCGCTTTCTCATTAACAGAGCTTAGCTCATGTGGAGGAGGGGGCGGCCAGGCTGCTTTGAGAGTTGGGGTATTCAATAATAGCAGAAACTCAGGGGATTGTCTCCACCCCCCCCCCTTGCCCACCCCCTTTGGCTGCCTTCTCCTTTCTTTCTCCCAACAGTTTGTAACCTTTTTAAAGCTGCTTGTCGGATTGCATGGTCTCCATTGTCACCCGCCACCCCAAAACGCTGTAAGGACTGTTTAATTTTTAAAGTTGGAGGGAATGAAAATAAATTTTCTCTTGGGAACCCAAGGAGAATTTTGGCAACACACTGTGAGTCAGAGATTGGATTATATCCCTTGCATCCTGGAGAGCACCAAGAAGAGCCTATTTAGGGGCTCAGGAATTTGCATATGCTGTGGGGTATCCAAATGAGGGTTTCAAATTGCTTCAGGAGTAGTTGCTGCTGTTTATATAGAGACCTTACTGTGTGCCTGGCCCTGTGCAGATGTGTTAGTCACTTCAGCCTTATAGCAGCTGTAAGAGGCAGATGTGGTGCCCACTTTATACTTGAGGAACCTGAGTCTCGGGCGGGGGTGGGGGGGGGGTGCGGTGTCAGCACCTTGCTTAAGGACACACAGGTGCCGAGTTGCCAAGCTGGTCTCCAGACCCGCCATTGACAGCTAAGGGGTAGAATGTTCAGATGTTCGTGAGAACCTTTCCCAAGCCCCTGGACAGAGCTGAGGAAAAGATCAAGGTTAGTGGCTCACATCTTTGATAGAAGAAGTGAGAGAGTGCCCTCTTCCCCATTCCTGCCAGGCTACAGTGACTGTGTCGGTGCTGACAACTTGGTCATCAAGCATTATCGAGTGCCTCCCATGTGCCAGTGGCTGGAAATAACCAGGGCAAGTAAGAGAAGGAGTTCAGAATCTGGTAGGGACAGCTATGAGAACATATAAATCTGATACACAGGGCTGCCTGCCTAGAAAAAGACCACATTTCAGAAGTAGTAAGTGGGAGAGACTGTGTAGAGCAGCCAGGGAAGTCTTCAGAGAGAGGTGGTACAGGGTGGGGTTGTGTGGGTTCTCCGGGGGATTGCCAGGTAGGTAGGGGGAGGGGGAGCGACTAGCAGATAGTATGGTGAGTATAGGAAGCTACATGTAATCTGGCCTTACCCATCTCCCCTTATTTTCCATTACCTTCAGTTTAATGCTCTAGAACTGTGCTATCTAATATGGTAGCCACTAGCCATGCATGGCCATTTAAGTGTAAGTTAATGAAAAATCAAATCAAATAAAAATTCAGTTCCGCAGTTGCACTAGCCACATGTCAAGTGCTCAATGGCTACATGTGGCTGGTGGCTACCATATTGGAAAATGTACGTGTAGAACGTTTCCGTTAGTGTAGAAAGTTCTTTTAGGTAGTGCTGCTCATGAACTTTGCTCTGAGGCTTCTTCTTCATGGAAGGGTTCCTCCTTTGACCCTTAGCTGGCTCACTCCTACTTCTCCAGAGGCCTTCCCCAAGCACTCCAGGCTGGAGTGCCATCCCACTGTCTATCTGGATTGCAGTGATCCCTTTCTCTGGCTGTCTGCCCAAGGGGACTTTCAGCTTCTTAAGGGCATGAGCTAGGTCGTGTTCATCTTTGTGCCACGTGGTGTTTATCATTGTGTCCCCAGCACCCAGCCAGGGTCTGGCACCTATGAAGTTGTCAGTGACAGTTGCAGGGGATGAGGCTGGAGAGGTAAGAAGGGATTGGGCTGAAATGGGATCTGATACCATGATATGAAGCTTAGCCTTGACCTGGTAGGCAGTAGGGGAGTCACAGAGGGTTTGGAGTGAGGAGAGGTGTGTGGGGAATAGGGACAAGTCAGATTTATGTATTAGGTCACTCAGAGAGGTATGGAGGACAAGCTGAACCCGTAGGCCAAGAGATCAGTTAGGAAAGTATTGGAAGTACAGGAGCAGGAAGGTAAGGATATGCACTCTTAAGCTGTACCCGTGAGTTGGAAAGAGTAGCATCGCTGTCTTGCCAAGTCAGGGTTTCCTACCATTTCTGTTTCCATTTTGGATGCTCTCATCGGTTTCTAAGGCAAATTGCAGAAAGCCTTCCCTTTCACTTGTTAGCAGGTGTTAGCAGCTTGTTAGAAAATATTAGCAGGTATGAGGAAGAAAATCACAATTGTCTTTAATTCCTCCCTGTTAACATTTTAATAATTTCCTTCCAGTACTTTTTCTAGGCAGCATAGTCTGCTGATTAGTAGTTTTAAGTTCTGGAGTTAGTCTGCCTGGGTTTGGATCCAGGACCCTTCACTCCATGGAAATAATGGATCTGGGTGAGATGAAATGAGGTGATACATGTAAACATTTGGGGTGGTGCCTGGCAGTTAGTAAGTTCTCAAAAGGGTCCCTCCGTCCCTTTCTACTTGGAGGCCCCCAGCCTTGTTCACTTTTGTAGATGGGTTGCCACCCCCCCCCCCCCCCATTCGTGCCCTGTGCTCACCTGTTCATTTCTTTTCAGGGTACATTTTACTCTATGTGGTCCCATGTCTGAACCCTTGTAGCAAATCAGAAGCTCAGAGCACAGAGGCTGGGGTTTCAGCTTTCTGTCGTCTTTGCTCCATGACTGATTCTCCTCTGAGGACACTTTTGGGGGCTTAAATTTAAGAAGCTTGTAGAGAGTTTTGCAAAGGAGTCTGGGAAGTAACTGCGATCCATGTAGGCTCTTTTGAGATGGTTAAAAGGAACCAGAATGGCAGGGTTAGAGAGGCCTAAGAGGATTATTTTCTTTAGGAAGGTGACGCATCGTGCTCTGGCCATGGTGACCTCACATGGTGCACGTTCGGGGATGGGATACATTTAAAAATATGACAGCTACCTACTAAGCGCAGATGCATGTCGTCATTTTACATCTATGACCTCACAGCAACTCCCTGAGGAAGGCGTTATTATACTCATTACACAGGAGAGGAAATGGGGGCACAAAGGGATGGAACCGGCTTGTTCAAGGTCTCGTGGCTAGTAAATTGCAGAGCAGGGATTCAAACCCAAGAATCCCAGATCTGTGTGACTGTAAAAGTGAGTGCCTCCCATTTAGCTTTACCAGTCAGTGTGGACCGAGTTTTATTCAGAAATGTGTCTGGTGTGATACAGAGGAAGGGGCACCACACCGACCCTGGGAGGGTATTCCCAGATAGCGGCGTGACGCTCAGAGCCTCATTTCCTTTATTCTCAGTACCTTCGCTTTACTGGTTGACAAGGTTTATTGTAAGAATCAAAGGAGATAAAGGATGCAAAAGTGCTATGGCAGATAATAAAGCCATATACTTCACTCTTCTGCATAATTGTTTTCTGGAAGAACGAAGCCCTGTGGTGGCTGGGTCCCAGTGCGATATCGGGGTTTTGGGCACCAAGTATGTGTGTGTCTCGCAAATCCCCCATTATTAGCTTCCAGGCACGCTTGAACCTGAACATGCTCTTGATTTGGGCGAATGGTTGGTGGCTGGGCACATGGTGGATGGATCTTTGACCAGAGCTGGAGTGCTCTACATAATCTTGGGAAAGTCACTTCACCTTCCTAAACCTCCCTCTTCTGAGATGGTCACATCTACTCAGATGGGTCGTTGGGAAGATTAATGGCAGAATGTGTGTATAAATCAGTGCCTTGTCAACCAGATGGCGACATGTATTTGTGCAGTGGAAGTTATGGACTCATGGTCTGTTGAGTAGACTCTTGGCCCATCCCCTTTCACGGTCAGAATGTCATGGCTCACATTTACACAGTGTTCTCCTGCCGTTAAGACCTGGAGAAGACACGATTCAAAATTCCTCTGGAGCTAAGACTTTTCCACTGAGATTGTGTAAATGACAAGTGAAAGTTCATAAAACTTTTTAGTTTGGATGGGAAGGCTACAAATAGTGCGCGGTGATTATAGAGAATTTGGAAAATATTAGCAGGTGTAAGGAAGAAAATCACAATTGTCTTTAATTCCTTCCTGTTAACATTTTAATAATTTCCTTCCAGTATTTTTTCCAGGCAGCATAGTCTGGTGATTAATAGTTTAAGTTCTGGAGTCAGACTGCCTGGGTTTGGATCCAGGACCCTTCACTCCATGGAAATAATGGGGCTGGGTAGGAGAATTGAAACAATACATGTAAAACATTTGGGGCTGTGCCTGGCAGTTAGTAAGTTCTTTTTCTTTTTTTTTAATTTTTTTAAATGTTTATTTATTTTTGAGAGAGAGAGAGAGAGACAGAGCATGAGCAGGGAAGGGGCAGGGAGAGAGGGAGACACACAATCCAAAGCAGGCTCCAGGCTCTGAGCTGTCAGCACAGAACCTGATGCGGGGCTTGAACTCACAAACCGTGAGATCATGACCTGAGTCGAAGTCGGACCCTCAACCAACTGAGCCACCCAGGTGCCCCGAGTAAGTTCTCAAAAGGCATAAGCTATGCTTTAAAAAAAAGCACTGAGCTGGGGCACCTGGGTGGCTCAGTCGGTTAAGCGTCCACCTTCAGCTCAGGTCGTGATCTCACAGCTTGTGAGTTCGAGCTCCACATCACGCTCTGTGCTGACAGCTTAGAGCCTGGAGCCTGCTTCGGACTGACTCCCTCTCTTTCTACCCCTCCCCCACTCATGCTCTGTCTCCCAGAAATAAATTTAAAAAAAATGGTATTGAGCTAACTTTGAATGAGACTTTTTCTTACAGTTTATTTTGAGAGAGAGAGTGAGAGAGACAGCATGAGTGGGGGAGGGGCAGAGAGAGAAGGAGAAAGAGAATCCCAAGCAGAGTCTGTGCCCCTTGAGTGAGATTTAATATTAATATCTTGCTCATTAAATATTGTTTGAATTTTTTCACAGTTTTTTTAGTATATTCTCATATGGATTCTATGTTAAACAAATATTTATGGAGTACCTACTGTGTACCAGGCACTGGGTCCCATAATTTATTTAACTAATTCCTATTATTAGAAATTCAGCTTGAGTAACCTGGGTGGCTCAGTCATTTAAGAGTCTGACTGTTGGTTTTGGCTCAGGTCATGATCTCACAGTCCGTGAGTTTGAGCCCCTTGTCGGGCTTTGCACTGACAGTGCAGAGCCTCCTTGGGATCCTCTCTGTCTCTGTCTCTGTCTCTCTCAAATAAATAAATAAACTAAAAAAAAAAATTGGGGGCGCCTGGGTGACTCAGTCATTTAAGCATCTGACTTCAGCTCAGGTCATGGTCTCATGGGTTTGTGAGTTCAAGCCCCGCCTCGGGCTCTGTGCTGACAGCTCAGAACCTGGAGCCTGCTTCAGATTCTGTCTCCCCCTCTTTTTGCCCCTCCCCTGCTCACACTCTGTCTCTCTCAAAAATAAATAAACATTAAAAAAAATTAAAAAAAATTTTAACTTGTTTATCATTTTGACTATTGTAAATAATGCTTCCGTGAACATCCTTGTTTATAAATCTTTGATCACATCTCAGATAATTTTCTTAGGATAAATTCCTGGAAAGAAGAATTACTATGTTAAAGATAGTGGGTGTTTTCAGGTTCTCAGTAATGTTTCCTAATTGTTTTTCAAAACACTTTTCATTTTTTAAAATATTTTACTGTTTCAAGAAGATTTTAAAAATTTATTTTAGAGAGAGAGAGCGAGCGAGCAGGGAAGGGGCAGAAAGAAAGGGAGGGAGGGAATCCCAAGCAGGCTCTGTGCTCGGTGCAGACCCCCACAAGGGGCTCGATCTCATCACCCTGAGATCCTGACCTGAGCTGAAATCAAGAGTTAGCAGCTCAACCAACTGAGCCACCCAGGTGCCCCAGGGGAATCTGAATTCGAACTCACAACCCTGAGAGCAAGAATTATATACTCTACCAACAGAGCCAGCCAGGTGATCTCAAGTTTATTTTGAGAGAGAGAGAGAGAGGGAGAGAGAGAGAGAGAGAACGCTCACCTCCGTGCATGAGTCAGGGAGGGGCAGAGAGAGGGGGAGAGAATCCCAAGCAGACTCTGTGCTGACACACAGAGCATAGAGCCAACTCGGGACTCAAACCCACAAACCTCGAGATATGACCTGAACTGAAATCAAGAGTCAGATGCTTAGCTGACTGAGCCACCCAGTTCCCCCTCTTGAAAACATTTTTAAAGATTAATTTTCATTCATACTGCTAGTGTGTGGGAGTACCGGCCTCACTTCATCCGGTCTAATAGTATTGTTTTTCAAAAAAGGGTAATTCTTGTGTAGCACGTATTACCCTTTAAACCATACGCCACATTACTTCTCTGGGGCTCAGTTTTTTTCTTGCTGTAAGGTGGAGTACAAATGTCTCTTGCATGATAACCACTATTAATTAATTTAGCAAAATCTTTGGATTTTTGTTGTGGAAAGACTGGGCAAATGACCTGAATTATTATCAAAAGTACTTCTTTCCATCGAGTTAGAATTTCTTCATGCTTATCAAAAGACTTTAGGAGTGCTTTTGTCTCAGTACGCATAGAGTGTGCGAACAGTCATTCCCTGCCCAGGGCACAGATTCTGGTTTGTACTGGCAGGTGAACAGCGTTCTCCGTATGAGTAATTGTTGCTAATAATTGACTGTGGAATTATGGGGTCTCTGTTCCAGTGTTTCAGGAATTTTTCTTTTTGAAACTTTATAAGTTTCATAAGTTTTATAAGAAGCTACTTTCACCTGCCACAAGGGTAAGAAAATAGTGTACTAGTTTTGTGTGAAATCAAACATCGAGAAAAGAGTTGTTCTACTGAAAACACTGAAAAGCATGAAGACAGTCAAAACCAGTCAGCATTCCCTCATCTAGATTGAACTTCCATTTAAAAAAAATAGTGTGTTTCTTTCTTCTTTCTGGTATTTTTTCAACATACATATCTTTGCATAGTTGGACCCATTCTGTGTGTGGGTTTGTTTTTTTTTTTTTTTTTTTTTTTTTTTTTTTTTTTAAGAGCTGACCCTAGATTAATCCTTTAACCATTTCCTGGACAGTTCAAGCTCCTTACAACCCTTAGACTCCCTTTACCTCCTTTATGCCTTTGGAAGTCTTGTGATTTTATTATTTATCTATTTATTATTTAGAGTCAAGTTAGTTAACATATAGCATAGTATTGGTTTCAGGAATAGAATTTAGTGATTCATTACTTATGTGTGACACCCAGTGCTCATCCCAGCAAGTGCCCTCGTTAATGCCCATCACCCATTTAGCCCATCCCCCCACCCATCTGCCCTCCATCAACCCTGAGGTCTTGTGATTTTAATTCTCTCTGTATATTAAACCCCACAAGACATGGACTTCAAAAGTCAATAATAATTTAGATTAATCCACTTGTTTACTCTTTTTGCTATTCTTCATTTCTTCCTGTATGACTATGCTCATGCTCCCCTCTCAGATTAATTTCCTACTTTCTGAAGAAACACGCCCTTAGTTGTGTGTGTGTGTGTGTGTGTGTGTGTGTGTGGTGAAGGATGCCTGCTGGTGTCACATTCTTTCAATTTTTGTCTGAAAATGTCTTTTTCACCTTCATATTTGGAGGATATTTTCACTGGGTATAGAATTGTAGCTTGCCTTTTTTTTAATCCTTTAAGGATAGCATGCCATTGTCTTCTAGCTTCCTTTATTTATGTTAAAAAGTTATCTGTCAGTTTTATTGTGTTTCTTTTGAAAGTAGTATTTTTTTCTCTTTAGATTTTTTTCCTAAAGATTTTATTTTTTTAAAGTAATCTCTATGCCCAATGTGGGACTTGAACTTACAACCCGAAAATCAAGAGTCACATTCTCCACCAATTTAGCCAGCCAGGTGCCCCTTTAGCTTTTTTTTTTTTTTTTTTTTTTTTTAGCAACTTTATTATGATGTGCTTAAGTGTGGTTCTCTTTGTATGTATCCCCCGTGGAGTTTGGAGTTCTAGAATTCATGGCTTGATTTTTTTTTGTCCGTTTTAGAATATCTGGGGGGAGTTACCTTCAAATATTGTTTAAAAAAAATTTTTTTTAATGTTTATTTATTTTTGAGAGAGACAGAGACAGAATGTGAGTGGGTTAGGGGCAGAGAGAGAGGGAGATACAGAATCGGAAGCCAGCTCCAGGCTCTGAGCTGTTAGCACAGAGCCCGACACAGAGCTCGAACTCATGAGCGGTGAGGTGAGATCATGACTTGAGCCGAAGTCGGATGCTCAACCGACTGAGCCACCCAGGTGTCCCTTTGAATATTGCTTTTGCCCCATTATTTTCTCCTCTTCTTAGACTCTGCATAATGTTAGACTCTTTTGTGGTATCCTACGTGTCCCTGAAGCTTGTTTTTGTATTTTCTGTGCTTTAATATGAGTATTTTTTTCTACTGACCTATCTTCCAGTTCACTAGTCATCTCTTTACTGTTTATTTGTCGTCAAACCCATCCAGTCAGTTCTTAATTTATTTGGTTTTATTGTTCATAAATATCTTATTTATAAAATGATATTTTTAAATTGTTGTTAATGATTGTATTTTTCTCTTGGTTTGGTCGTATTTCTTGATGTTCTTGGTAATTTTTGTTCAAATACTGGGCATTTTAATTTTTAATGTTTTATTTATCTTTGAGAGAGAGCGAGTGTGTGAGTGGGGGAAGGGCAGAGAGAGAGAGGGAGACACAGAATCCGAAGCACGCTCCAGGCTCTGAGTTGTCAGCACAGAGTCCAATGTGGGGCTCGAGCTTGTTTACTGCAAGATCATGACCTGAGCCGAAGTTGGAAGCCCAACTGACTGAGCCACCCAGGCGCCCCAAATACAGGGCATTTTAAATGGAAAATGGAGTGGATCAGGATGTTGTATCAGCTTAGTTCTTTTAAGGCTGGTCTGTTTGTGGTCTGCCCTTGCTTTTAGAGCAGGTGTTTTTTAAGGTCCCTCTTCCTTGGTAGGCCCTGAAAGTCATGATTTGTTTCTCTACCACTGTGAAACTAACAAAATCTCTGTTTAGCTTTTCCAGTCTTTTAACAGCTTTTTTATAATTTTTTTTAACGTTTATTTATTTTTTGAGAGACAGAGACAGAGCATGAGCTGGGGAGGGGACAGAGAGAGAGGGGGAGTCACAGATTCTGAAGCAGGCTCCAGGCTCCGAGCTGTCAGCACAGAGCCCGATGTGGGGCTCTAACTCATGAACCATGAGATCATGACCTGAGCCGAAGTCGGCCGCCTAACCGACTGAGCCACCCAGGCGCTCCTTAATAGCTTTTTTTCTGCCTGGATTTCTAGGGTGTAGCCCTGAACACACATGGCTTAGGTGTCAACAAATGCTTTGAGGGGAAATTGCTGCAGAGTATTGGGCTCACTTAAGAGCGCGTCACTTTTCCCCAGGATCTTGGCTCTCAAAGCCTGGATGTCTTTATAGTCTTGAACTCCAGCTTTTGACTACTTGGTACAGAGGGAAAGCTACTGCAAACTTTAACTTGCTGCTTTTTACCTCACTGTTGGTTATAGCAGATCAGCAAATGTTCTGGGTAGAAATACCAGCTGCTGATAGACACCTCACTGAGCTTCCCTTTCTTCTAGGGACATGGTTCTTCTGTCCTAGCCGCCTTGTAGTCCCACATCTTCGAACAGTTATTATTGTTATTATTCTTATTTTGTATTTTACTTACCTTTTACAATTGTTCTTTCTATACAGGAGGGTTGACTTAATAGCAGTTATATCATGATAGTTGAAAGTGAAGTCTAGTTTTTTAATCCTTTATCATTTGACATTTTAGGTACTTTGTATGTCCTTAAAAATTCTTCATTAGGTGATTTTTAATATCTGCACATAACTGTTTCTTATGGCTCCTAGGATCTGCTCAACTGTATTTCTGTTGTTGGATAGTTAGGTCATTTACCATCATTTGCTTTTTATTTTTTATTTTATTTTATTTTATTAAAAAAAATTTTTTTTTAACATTTATTTATTTTTGAGACAGAGAGAGACAGAGCATGAACGGGGGAGGGTCAGAGAGAGGGAGACACAGAATCTGAAACAGGCTCCAGGCTCTGAGCTGTCAGCACAGAGCCCGACGCGGGGCTCAAACTCACGGACCGCGAGATCATGACCTGAGCCGAAGTCGGACACTTAACCGACTGAGCCACCCAGGCGCCCCCATCATTTGCTTTTTAAAATAATGCTGCAATAGAGGCATGTGGGTGGCTCAGTCGGTTAAGCGTCCAACTTCAGCTCAGGCCACGATCTCGTGGTCCATGAGTTTGAGCCCTGCATGGGACTCTTTGCTGACAGCTCAGTGCCTGGAGCCTGCTTCGGATTCTGTGTCTCCCTTTCTCTCTGCCCCTCCCCACTCATGTTCTGTCTTTCTCTGTCTCTCAAAAATGAATAAATGTTAAAAATTTTTTAAAATAGTGCTGCAATAAATGTCTTTGTGCCAAAGCATTTTATCATATTTTATTTTATTTTTTGTTTATTAAAAAAATTTTTTTAATGTTTATTTATTTTTGAGAGACAGTGAGCAGAAGCCAGGAAGCCACCCAGGCACCCCAGCATTTTATTATATTTTAAAAGTATGGAATTGGAATTATCAAGAGTTGAAAATATTAATTAGTAGTGATTGTTTTCATGGATAGGTCGTGTACAAAAATAAACATAGACCTGTTCTCTCTGATTTTTTTTTTTTTTTTTTTTAGTTTATTTGTTTCTGAGAGAGAGAGAGAAAATGCAAGCAGGGGAGGGGCAGAGAGGGAGAGAGGGAGAGAGAATCCCAAGCAGGCCTCAAACTCACAAACCATATCATGACCTGAGCTGAAATCAAGAGTCGAACACTTAACTGAGCCACCCAGGTGCCCCCCTCTCAGAAGGTTCTGAGAGAAGCTTTCCTTTATCAAAAGTGTTTTTATTTCTTTTTTTATTAAAAAAAATTTTTTTTGGTAATGTTTATTTTTGAGAGAGAGAGGCAGAGCACAAGCGGGGGAGAGGCAGAGAGAGAGGAAGACAGAATCTGAAGCGAGCTCCAGGCTCTGAGCTGTCAGCACAGAGCCCAACGCGGGGCTCAAGCCCACAAACCGTGAGATCATGACCTGAGCCGAAAGTGTTTTTATTACTTTAATGGGGCGCCTGGGTGGCTCAGTCGGTTAAGCATCCGACTTTGGCTCAGGTCATGATCTCGCGGTTTGTGGGTTTGAGCCCCGCGTCGGGCTCTGTGCTGACCGCTCAGAGACTGGGGCCCCTTCAGATTCTGTCTCCCTCTCTCTCTGCCCCTCCCCCACTCGCATTTGCGTGTGTGTGTGTGTGTGTGTGTGTGTGTCTCTCTCTTAAAAATACTCATATAGGGATGGGGAGCCTGCTTGGGATTCTCTCTCTCCCTGTCTCTCTGCCCCACCCCCCACCCACCCTCCCCACATACATGTTGGCTCTCTCTCAAAAGAAAGAAATAAACTTAAAAAATTTTATCTCTATCTGCCTTATTAAAAGACAAGTAAAAGTATTCATATAGTGCTTACCATGCCGCAGACATTTTTTTACATGCTTTATAATACTAATTTTCATTCTCCTGAGAGCCTTAGGACACAGGTACTAATAAAGATAGTGGTTTTAAAGATGAAGAATCTGAGGCCTGAAAGGGTAGATAACTTGCCCAGGGTCACACAGATAACTTGTCCAAGGTCACACAGCCTGTCAGTGGCAGAGCTGAACCACGAGTTCCTGCTCTAGAGCCCATGCTGTTAGCTTCTAGAACCCTCTACTACCTGGAGCTGATTGTTCTAACTTATTCCTTCCTTCCTTTCTACCCATTTTAGCTTATTCCAGAGCTTCCCTGAGCCTTTTCTTAATTGGCCAGTTTTTTTTTCCCCCCTCTGCAGTGTGGTTGCTGGGGGATGAGTGTGAACATGGGGGCATTGTGGGAGGAGAGGTGCCGTGGACAGAAGGTGCTGTGGGGACCGGGTCTGTGCCGTGGCAGCTCACTTTATAGGTTTTGACCAGGTAGAATCGCCTGGTGGCTCACCGCGAGTCTGCTGGGGATCCTGGTGTGGAGGTAATGACGGGGAATTCAGCTTCTGCCTCTGGTTTCTCTGGCTCGTGTTAGCTGGGCCACTGCTTTCGCAGTTTACAGAGGAAGAGTAAGGTAATCCTTTTCTTCTCTCCCTTCTTCCAGTGCCACTTAACATCGGGGTAAGGAGTAAAGAGGTGCAGGGAGGGCTCCCTGCTGATGAGAGTATCAGGGCAGCTCCAGGGCTGCGGGATTGGAAAGATAAAGTGCTGATGCTTTGGACCTTAGGAACTGCAGGGTGTGGATGCTGCCTCTCTCTGGAGCTTTCTCCCTTTTCCCCCTATGGCTCCTTGCCCCTCTCTGCTTGTCCTTGTGTTTTCCTGGTACCCATTCCCCTCTTTGGTCTTTCTACTCATTATCTCCTCTTTTGGGTCTCTTATGGATTTGGGAGAGAGGTGGGTGTGGGGCTGGGCTGGTTTCCTTAAGGTTGTTGGCTTTGTAAGTTGCAGTGGTTGGTTAGTCAGAGAAAGCTTTGCAGGAGAGGTGGCTTTGAGCATATTTATTAAGTGGTATCAAAGGACATCTCTAGGAAGAATGACCAAGTGGCAGGGAATTGAAGGGGAACTTGCCCCTTCCCTGCTCACAGCCCTTCAGTGGCCACTTCCTTTGTCAGGGAAAAGCAATGTCCTTGAGGTGGTCTGGTGACACTCTGCTCCCTCCCCCACCTTGCTTATGTGACACTATCTTCTGTTCTCTTTTTCTCTCACTGTGCTCCAGCCACTCCTGGTTTCTTAGCTATTCCCTGGACATACCTGGCATGTTCTTGCCTCGGGGCCTTTGCATAAGCTGTCCTCTATGCTTGGAATCCTCTTCCAGAACGTAGATACCACCTGCATTGTGTACTGTCTCCCCTGTCAAGTCTTTCCTCAGATTTGTCTCATGGAGGCTTTCCTCACCACTGTATTCAACATCACACCCCAAATTTCCCATCCCCTTTAACATATTTTGCCTGAATTCTCCATCCCTTTTACCTGCTCTTTTTTTTTTCTTAAAAAAATTTTTTTTCACGTTTATTCATTTTTTTGAGACAGAACATGAGCAGGGGAGGGTCAGAGAGAGAGAGGGAGAAACACAATTGAAAGCAGGCTCCAGGCTCTGAGCTGTCAGCACAGAGCCTGACGTGGGGGCTCGAACCCATGAACCGTGAGATCATGACCTGAGTTGAAGTCAGACACTTAACCGACTGAGCCACCCAGGCAGAGGGAGAGGGAAAGAGAATCTCCAGCAGGCCCCACACTCAGCACAGAGCCTGACACAGGGCTCAGTCCCACGACTGTGAGATCACGACCTGAGCCAAAATCAAGAGTCAGATGCCGAAATCAAGAGTCAGACACTTAACCCTCTGAGCCCCTCAGGCGCCCTGAGTTTACTTGTTCTTTATTTTTACCTCCTCCCTCCTAGAATATGAGCCCCTAGAATATGTGTGTGTGTTCAGTGCAGCCCCTTAGCACCCAGCATAGCACCAGGCACATAGTAGGCACCCAGGAAATGTATATTGAATGCTGGGTCCTTCAGGGCTCTGTAGGGCCCCCAGCTCAGGAGACTTTTTATCACATCTTAGGATCTGGAAAGTCTTTGCCTGTAGGAATTTTTTTAATTAAGATTTTTATCATTGTCATCCCCTTCCCCCTTCTAGTTCATTTAAGACTGTTATGAAACAGAACTCATTATGCTTCAAAATCTGACAGAGCGAAGGCCCCAGGGAAAGCGAGAGGAGGCGGCAGTGGCGGGCATTTCCTTCCATTTTCCCCCTCCTTGGTTGTCATGTGTGGTTGGTTCACTTCGGACGGCCTAAAGCCCACCGGGTCGAGGTGAGCAGGGGTTCCCACACCTCCCAGGGTCCAACCAACGGACGGTGTCTTGTCAGCCAGAGAAGAGAACGCTGCCTTCCTGCACTGAAGGGTTTCTCCAGTCTCCAGTCCTCAGGATGGAAGGGGAAAAGGTGGCAGGCTGGAGAGGAGGAGGGAGAGGAAGAAGTGAGGTGTATTTTGTATGGTTCCGTTGGAGAAAAAATGTCACAAGGAGAAAGTCGGAGTGTGGTCCTCCGTGGGTGTGACTTTTAGTTTTTACTTAAAATAATGAGGAGATCCCGTTCATTTGTTCAGCGGAGGTTATGACAGGCTTTGAAGGGTCCATGGGCCTGGGCTCTCGGTCACTCACTACTCATTCGGCTGCAGGAGGGACCCTACCAGGAGGCCTTGTGTGTAACCCTATGGCTCAGAGCCAGCGTGTTGAACTTCTCCTGGATCTGTGGGTTCCTGGGAAGTGGGAACACCTGCTGGGAATAATTAATGTGTGTGGGGGATGGGGAAGGGGCTTAGACTCCTCCCAGCATTCTTTTGGAGACATTTCCCTAAATGAATCCACACTCCAACTTTTCAGTTGGGGAGGCCATGTCCTCCCGACTTCAGCAGGCCAAGGCTTTGTTTGAGAGCCTCAACCCTGAATCCCCTTTTGACTTTTGTTTTTTCTCCTATGAACAAAGGAAGGGAGCTCAGAGAATATGGTTAGTTGACCCTTGAACAGTGGGGGGCGGGGGGGGGGTGTTTAGGGGCAGTCGAAAATCTGTGTGTAACTTTTGGCTCCCCCAAAACTTAACTCTTATAGCCTGCTGTTGTCAGGAAGCTTTACCAATAACGTAAACAGTTAACACATATTTTGAATGTTCTATGTATTGTATACTGTATTCTTAGAATAAAGTAAGCTAGAGAAAAGAAAATGTTGTGAAGAAAATCATAAAGAGAACATACATTTATAGGCCTGTACCGTATTTATCAGAAAACATCTGTGCGTAAGCAGACCTGCACAGTTCAAACCTGTGTTGCTCAAGGGTTAACTGTAATGTTCTTGGATCATCATAGGGATGGGCCCGTATAACAATTATTAATAGGTTGTCAGCATGCAGTGATGGAAGTTAAGATGTGGGGATCTGATAAAGGAGGCCCGGGGAGAGCTTCGGCTCTGGAGACCTGGGGTTTCACCCTCTACTACCCCCTCCACCCCAATCTTGGCATTTCATCTGCTAATAAAATACTAACACCCACTGATGTGAGTTTCACCTCCTTTCATTTCCTTTCTCCTGTCTTCTGCACTGGGGCCATAACAAGCTTCAAAAAGCCACCAGCCGAAGTATCAGCCTCTGAATAATCAAGTCTGCAGACCTAAAAATACGCGGTTGCATTATAATGCAGATGTACTGATAAATTAAGGGGAAAATAATTGTGCCTACAGTTGTTTACTGATGCATTGTCCCGACCAGAAGTTACATAGGAAGTAAATGAGATGATTTCACCCTCGTTGGTTCTGTAGCTTAGCTGTTTCAAATATAAGATTAAGGAGGTCAAAATCCTTCTTTGAGCCCCGCACGGGGATTATTACAGCATCTTGACTAGTTACCCAGACTTGACTCCTACTTCTGGCCTCAGATGGCCTGCCAAGCCCTTAGCGGCTGTCCTTCGCTGTAGCTCTGCTGTGTACATGGTTTGGTGTAATCCGTCTCCGCTGTGGAAGAAACTGCTCAAGGCATATACCACCTACTGAGGGTGTCAGCAGCCCCGTTTTGATTTAAGTATTGAAGAGTACATTTTCTGGGTACCTGGGTGGTTCAGTTGGTTAAGCATGCAGCTTCAGCTCAGGTCACGATCTCATGGTTTGTGGGTTCAAGCCCCACATCGGCTCTGTGCTGACAGCTCAGAGCCTGGAGCCTGCTTCAGGTTCTGTGTCTCCCTCTCTCTCTGCCCCTCCCCCCGCTCATGCGCGCGCGAGCGCACACACACACGCTCTGTCTCTGTCTCTCAAAAATAAATGTTAAGAAACAAAAGTATGTTTTCCATTTGTTGGCATCTGATATTATGTGCCCTGGGTAAATAAGGTCTTTGTTCTCATCTATGAGCTTGATTTGGACTTATTTGAAATCATTAATTCAACAAATATTGAATCTTCACTATATGTAGACACCAGGGTAGGCATTAAATCAAGGACTGGCAAGCTTTCTATAGAAGGTCAAGGAGTAAATATTTTCAGCTCTGTGGACCATGTCTCTGTCCCCTGTACTAAGTACACAGCCTTGCCATTGTAGCATAAAAGCAACCATAGACCACATGTAAATGGATGGGTGACTGTGTTCCTATCAGACTTAATTTACAAAACCAGGTGGTGGGATTTAGCAGCAGGCCATTTACTGACCCCTCATCTGACCCCTTCACTAAAGATGCAGCCATGAACAAAACAGGCATGATCATGACCCTCAGGGAACTTTCATTTTTGCTGGGGATAATTCTTTGCTACTGTTAGTAGCTTGCTTTGAAACCACACCTGTTATAAAGAGTTGGCAAGTAGCTTTCAGGGGGCAATGGAAACCTAAGTAACTTTACTGAAAAACGGTTCTAGTGAACACTCAGTTCTATTTATATTGCCCTCCTGTGTCTGAGGGTACTGCGTGTACTTAATTTGGCATGTAGATACTATTTTTGAGTTGCCTTTTTTTCACTTAACATAATTTCACATGCATATTTCCATGGATCGGGCTGGGATTGTATAATTGTAGTGGCTACATAGTATTTCTTGCTGAGTTAAGGCATGCCATGTGCCTGGGTATAGTAGGTATTTGTGAGGTGTTTGTTTCCAGTTGCAGTAAAAACCCTTTCCAAGTTGAGAAGGAGCTAGTTTCTGCAGAGCCCCGGCTGGTGGGAAGTGTTGACTTGGGAGAACTCTGGGAGACTTGGCTATGGATGATGTCCTCATGCCAGCCTGCTGGGTGACGCTAAGCATCTTGTAGCCAGGGACCTGCCAGGTAAGTGTGCTGTCAGGGAAATGATGGATATAGCAGGGTGATCTTTTACTCAAGCACTGCACCCCCACTGCAGGGAAAGCATTTGTGTGCGGGGGGAACAGAACTTGGAATCGGTATAGCTTTGTGGGGGCAGTTGTGGAGGCAGAGGAGCTCTGTGCAGAGAAGACAAAAAGCCCAGGGGGCAAGGGTGGCAACAGGTGTCTGGAAAGGGCATGGGTTCTGGGGCCAGACCGTCCTTGATTTGCCTCTGACTCTTCATTTGCCCCTGTTTACGTCCTGTGGCTGGGCACTTCTTAGCCTTTCTGAGCCTCAGTTTTCTTTGCTATAAAATGGGGCTATAATATCCATTCCATAGAGATGTGAGGATCAGAGGAATACTCCAGTAAGCACGTAACCATGGTGCTTGGCGTGTGAGCGTGCTATGTAAAGAAAGAAAGGATGGCTGGTGTTGTTTGGCGTGAAGCGAGTGGCTCACGTTAGGGTTGCAATTCACAGCAGTAGTCGTAGTTTTATTTATTATCATTATTGAGGAGGTACTGCGAATGATGCTGGACCAAGACTGGATTTCTCCTCCCTTCCCTCCCACCTCATCACTTCTACCCCCACCCCCTTGATAACTCAGCTGGGGAGGTCAGACCCCGACTCGCGAGCCCAGGCTTTTAATAAAATCAGATTGGAGCCTGACGATCAACTGGATAGTCCCAGTTACTCAGCTGTTCATGCATTCATTCATTCGGCCCATACACAGAGGCCCCACTTTGTTGTACAGTGCGCCGTGGTGAAGAAAGCGGGCATGGCGATGGGCTTTAATCAAATAATCCCACAAATGTTTAATTATAGGCTGTGATAAGAGCCGTGAAAGAAAAGCACAGGGCTTTAGGTTGGGAGAGGATCTTTCTCGCTTTTTATGAGGCACTTAATTTCATTAGTAAGCGGGGAATACAACTCACAATGAGATTCCATTTTATCCCCACTTGATGGGCAAACGCTAAGGAGCGGTGCAGTGGCAAGCCCTGGAGAGAACATAGAGCTCTGGGGCCTCCTGTGCACTGGTGGTCGGAGCGTGAGCCGATGCAGCCACTTTGGAAAATAGTTTGGGACTGTCCTGTGAAGTTGTATGTGTACAGACCGTGTGGCCTGACGTGTCTCCCCTAGGTGTGTAATAATCATGCGAGCACCAGGAGACGTGGACTAAGAATGTTCCTGGTAGCGCTGTTGATACTAGCCAAAAAAAGACCCTCGAAATTCAAATGCTCGTCAGCTGGAAAAGGAGTTTGTGGTCCTATGATGGGTTGTCATGCAGTGGCGACATAAACGAACAGCATCTTTGTACGACACGAGTGAATCTTAGTCATCTGAGGTTGAAGTTTGAAAAAAAAAAAAAAAGACTCTGGGGGCGCCTGGGTGGCTCAGTCGGTTAAGCGTCCGACTTTGGCTTAGGTCATGATCTCATTCATGGTCCGTGGGTTCAAGCCCCGCGTCGAGCTCTGTGCTGACAGCTCAGAGCCTGGAGCCTGGATCCAGTGTCTCCCTTTCTCTCTGCACCTTCCCAACTCGCACTCTGTCTCTCTCTCTCTGAAAAATAAACATTAAAAAAGAAAAAGACTCTAGGAGCACCTGGGTGGGTTAGTTGGTTAAGTGTCCAACTCTTACGCTCAGGCCATGATCTCCCGATTTGTGAGTTTGAGCCCCATGTCGGGCTCTGTGCCAACAGCACAGAACCTGCTTGAGATTCTCGCTCTCTCCCTCTCTCTCTGCCCCTCCCCAGCTCGTGCTCGTGTGCTCTCTCAAAATGAATAAATAAACTTAAAAAAAAAATTAAAAAAAGACACCAAACATCCCATACAGCACGATACCTTTTGAATAAATTTTATTTTATTCTATTTAAAACAATTTTTTAATGTTGATTTATTTTTGATAGAACACAAGGGAGAGAGGAGAAGAGAGAGAGGGAGACAGAATCTGAAGCAGGCTCCAGGCTCTGAGCTGTCGGCACAGAGCCCGATGCGGGTCTCAAACCCACGGACCATGAGATCATGACCGAGCTGAAGTTGGTCGCCCAACCGGCTGAGCCACCCAGGTGCCCCTCTTTTGAATAAATTTTAAAGTCAACAAAATTTGAAAATACATTGTTTCGGGATGCAGATATATCTAACGAAATAATAAATGTAGGGTGGTGGGTTCGTGAAGGTTCCTAGGGTGGGGGAGACTCTCTTGAATGTGTTTGCCACAAGATCTGAGATCTACCTGAAGTGCAGTGAGGAGAGAGGAGTGAGGGGCAGCCAGTGTGTGTTTTGAAGGCATAGTAGACTAAAATTTGTTACTGTTTTGGAAACCTTTTTTTTTTAAACCCAAATTATAAAATGTTGCCCGTCAGAGTAGTGACATTAGGTGCATGTGTGTGCATTTTATTTATTTATTTTTTATTACCACAAACGCCTTTTTTTGATGACCATAAAGGCAGATAGGATATGGGAAACTGTGGCTGTGATATCTGCCGTTTCCTGCCTGTGCAAGTGGTGCCCGTGGATCTCAGCTCTGAAGGGGGCTGTGTTTGCAGCCAGCTGTGAGATTCCTTGTCACAGGGCCCCCCTTCACCAGGAAGGGACAGATGTGGCTGGGTGATGAGGCCTCAGTTGGGTTCCAGGTCTAACAGGCAGAACTAATTCAGAGATGAGTAAGAAGGGAACACTTTCTGGTTGTAGATTCAGACTCCGGTATGCATATTGAAACTCTTCCTCGCTTTCGCTTTTCTCAGTGATGGGCCCTGAGGCACCCTAATCTCATTGTGGAAGGACAGAGGAGTGGGTAGAGAGGACACCTTTTTGTATGAAAGTACCGGAGTTGGGGATGGGCTGGAAGAAGCCAAGATGTGTTCCTCCGGGGATGAATAGCTCATCTGGTGGGAAGGTTGGAAAAGATGCTCATGTCAGGCTGCCTGACCCGAGGTGACAGTGGCGTAAGCACCTGCTAAATGAGCATGGCCCTCCCGGGCAGCAGGGATTAAAGGGGAAAGCTTGCAGAGGGAAGAGGAGTCCAGAGGATGGGACGTGGACGAAGGGGGATCGGGAAGCCAGATGGCATACAGTGACTGCTTGAGAGAACAGGGAGTGTCAAGTGCCTGAAAGGTTAACAGGCAGGGTTGTTCTGTGTGCTTCCAGAAAGTAAAGCTAGAGGTAGACGCTCCAGGAGGAGATACTTGGTCTTAGTGTAAGTCAGTGTTTTTCAAACTGCAATTTGCAACCCATGAGTGGGTTGGGCACTCAATTAAATGATTAAGACCAACAATTTAAAAAGATGAAGTAGGGGGCACCTGGGTGGCTCAGTTGGTTGAGTCTGACTGTGGCTCAGGTCATGATCTCACCGTTTGTGAGTTCGAGACCCACCTCGGGATCGCTGCTGTCGGTGCAGATCCTGCTTCAGATCCTCTGTCCACTGTGCCCCCCCCATCCCCTCCCTCAAAAATAAATAAACATTTTTTACAAAAGTATAATTTCTTTTTAGGGGTAAGGTGGAAAAGTGTGAAAGCCTTTGTCATGAGCTACAAGTTATTAATAGTCCTTACTATTTATGGAGCACTTACACTGTGCTAGGCACTTTGCTAAGTGCTTTACATACGTTTTCCCACTTAAATCTCAGGACAACTCTTTCAAGCAGATATTATTATTTACATCTTAGAGATGAGGCAGTCAAGTTCAGAGAAAGGAAGTGACTTTCCCAGGGTCATGAAGCATGTAAGAGGCTGAGTCTGGAATTGAACCCAGGTACAGGTCTTTCTCTGCATATAATGACTGCCATCTACTGTAGGAAGAAGCATTTTTGGAGCTTCCCCAAAGCTTGGAAAAGGACTGGAATGTGGGAAGTATTCGAGCAGAGGCTGGGAGGCCGCCTGTCAGGATCAGTGGAGATAGGGGGATTGGATTGGATCATTACCATGGATCCCTGACTGTTTCCTCAGACCTTAAGTGGCGTAGCCCCCAGAATGCAACCTGTATCTAAGACCAGTTCCAACTCTTAGGTTTCTTTGATTCTTGATTGGAATGTGATTTAATTAATTTAGGTATAGACTTGTTTACAGGTGGGATTTTCTTTTAACAAGCTTTCTGATTTTTCTGTAATGAATGTACATTTATTTTATGATGTTAAAAGCTATTAAAAATAAAATGTTTTCTGGTTTTCTGTAATAAGCACAAATTGGTTTTATAAATTTAAAAAGTCATTAAAAAGAAAATACTGCAATGCAACACAAACTTTAATTAAGAATTCTTCCTGGCAGGGTGCCTGGGTGGCTCAGCCGGTTAAGCGTCCGACTTTGGCTCAGGTCATGATCTCACGGTTTGTGGGTTCGGGCCCCGCGTTGGGCTCTGTGCTGACAGCTCAGAGCCTGGAGCCTGCTTCGGATTCCGTGTCTCCCCCTCTCTCTCTGCCCCTCCCCCACTTTCACTTTGTCTCACTCTGTCTCTCAAAACTAAATAAATGTAAAAAAAAATATTTCAAAGAAGAATTCTTCCTGGCAAGTTTGTGAAGATATCTGGCAGCTGGCCGTTCATCTTCTAATGTGGGCTGGAGAAGCTGTGTGTGGACCATGGGAGGAGATTGGTGGACAGGTTCTTTGCAAACTGTAGCTTCTTGTCAGTTGCCTGGACCAGCCCATGCTCCCCACACAAAACAGAATGACACAGGGACCATGGCTTGGGTCCCCTGTTTTCTCCTGATTGCACAGTGAAGCTTCCACTGATTTTACTTAAAGCTGGAAAGGATCTTAGAAGTCATTTCTGCTAACCTCCTCATTTTACAGAAAAGGAAACTAATGAGGGGATGTGAATTTGCTTTGCTCTTGACCCATCCCATGGAGAGCAGAATGGGACCAGCTTTCAGATGGGTTAAAGTATGTTGCTTCTTCAGGAAAGGGTGTCTTAGAGACTGGGTGAGGTTGGAGGGAGTAAAAAGCAAAGAAGTGGCTAACTTCAAACTCTGATTTCATAGGGGAGTTCCAAAGCAGAGGTGAAAGGAGTGGGATTTAGTTGAAAGAGCCTTGGTCTGGAAATTCAGGGACCTGAATTCTACTCCTAGCTTTAAAACTCTCAGTGTAATCTTGGGTGAGTCACTTGCCCATGGCCATTGGAGGACATTAATTCTTGTTCTTCATGTATTGCTTAGTCAACTCATGGTGGAAGTACTACCCCCAAGCAGAGCCAAGTCCTCAGGCTTATTTCCTTCCAGAGTCAATGGCCTAGTCTTCATGGAGTTGTCATTAGACATGGTCTGTAGACTTTAGGCCACAAGTATAGGAAACTCTTCAGCTTGGTGGGTGCCAGCCATTGGTGAACTTACAGTACAGTTGCTGCATGAGCATGGAGAACTATATCTCCTCTTTGAACAACTCCTCAAGTTCAGGGATTCTCGTTTTCTGAATCCCCATAGTACTAAGTAGGATGCTGAGGTTCTGTATATGTGTGTGTATATCTTGTGGGTAACATGGAGGTGGCGGCCAGGTCTCCCTTAAACAGTTTCTGTTACTCTTGCTCTGTTCATCGACCAGTCCCCTCATCTCCAAGTGGCACAGGCATGCAGGTTGAAACACGGCCATCTGATTGAAGAATTGATCTGTGTCGAGGAGCTCTGCGTTGGTGATGGGGTTGATTTGAAGTGGGTCACTGTGTGCCTAAGTAGGTGACCCGAGGGGAGGGGATGCCACCAGAGGGATGGGGAGTAGCAGAAGCTTCTTCCAGGCTTCCAGATTACCGAAGGAGATGGGGACAGTAAAGAAATCGCTCGGATCGTGGTGGATCGTGATCAGTTTCCAGAAACTTCTCAGAGGATCAGAAAGGAGCTGATAAATTTCTCTTGCGTGGTCCATCCAGGATAGGAGAGTCTCACTGGTTAGATGCGTTTTTTCCTTGACCTGGGATGTAATGCCGATGCAGTCAGGTAGCCTGACTGATGGCCTCAGCTGGGAGGAAAGGCAATTGTTGTGTTTGTTTTACTCTGTGTTATCAAGGCTAATAATATGAGCTTTAAGGCTTTATGACTTGATTAGCGGCATCAGCACTTGAAAGAGCTGGCTTAGGGCTGCTGTGGAAGGTTACAGGGAGAGTAATTAGATGGTAGTTGTGAAATGCACGGTGGTTTCCACTTACTAATGGCTTTGAGGAGGCCCTGTTGGCACTGAACCCCCATGGTGAATTTTTCAAAAAGAAAATGAGTTGGTTAGTTTGGGTGCTCTGCCGTAGACCCCAGGCAGCTCTCAGCTTTCCCTCTGCCTGTGGTTAATGCCCATAATCTGCAGCCTGGGAGCCCCCTAGAGCCTCACTCTCATCTAGCCCTTTGCTACTCAAAGCACGGTCCCTGGATCAGGGTCATCTTGCATCACCCGGGAGCTTCTTAGATGTACATGCAGAACCCACCATTGCAGAATCGGGATCTGTATTTTTAACAAGATTCTCAGGTGATCTGGATGTCTTATAACGTTTGAGAAGCACTGGGCTAGCACAGATGCCCCCTGAGGCTAGAGATTTGTGGCAATGTGGTTTTTATTGTGTAGTGCAGTAAACTGTTTAAACCCTAGTGCCACAGAATGATTCCAGCCTGGTGTCTTTAATTAGAACCTGGACTTGTGTGTGTGTGTGTGTGTGTGTGTGTGTGTGTGTGTGTCCCCGTCTGTGTATGTCCATTGTCACTTGTGGCATCAGCATAGGGTTGTGGTTTACGCCTCCCCGTGCTCCCACCCCCCTCAGCTCACCAAGTTCTTGGCACAGCTAGTCATTTCTTTGAATGTAAGTCTGGCATCATAGAATGTGGGGGGGGGTGGGGATGACCCAAACACCACTTTCTTCCTGTTACTCCCCTGCACAGGAGCCTGTGGTACCTCCTGTTACCTGCTGTGTCATATCTAAACCTCTCTCTGGGGTTCCTGCACCCCGGGGCCCAGGTTTATCTGTCCTCTTCCCTGGTCAGGCAGCATCCCACCCAATCCCATCAGTGCCCTGTGCTGATCCTCCTTGAGCCTGGCTTTGGGCCCCTTGTTTGAAGGGTCTTCCCAATCTTCTCCTGGTGGCCCAGTTATTTCTCTGTTCTCTGCACTCTTGGTTTGCTCTGCTGCAGTTTTGTGCTTGGTTATTCTGGGCTGCTTATTCTGGCCTTATTACTTGTGGGCTTGTCTGAACCCCTCACTCAGAAAACATACTTTTAGAGTGCAGGATCCTTGTATGCCAGGTGCCCCAGGCATCCAGCAGGTGCCTGATGAATGGACGCCTGTGGATTCCCTAATGCTATCTGCCAGGATTTGGTGGATGGGTGGGGGGGGGGGGGGGGTGGGAGTGGTTAGCTGGGCTGCTGGCTTCACGGATGGGGTAGGGATGGGTGCCGGCTCTGAAAAGAAGCCTAGAAGGGATTGGAAGGGACTCCACTGAGGGGAGGTGGGGATTGGGCCCTTTGTCTACAGCCTTTCCCTGATGGTACTGGAGGTAGGCCGTGAGTACCTTGTGCTTCTGGATGGTTTATTGCAAACCTGTCCATTCTCTTTTTGCATGAATCTAGTGGTGAAGAAGATGATATGTTGAGGAGGGGTGAGGAGGACAGGTGCAGAAATTAGGAACCAGGCCACTTGGGTGTTGTTGTGCTAAGGTTTGGGGTGGAGGCTATATTTACTTCTTACAGTGATGGCGGTAGGATTTTTTCTATGTTTAGAAGCAGTTTATGGAATATGAGAGTATATATCCTTAAAAAACACACACACAACAAACTGACACGAGAACAGAATAAAATTTCAACAGATCAATTACCATAGAAGAAATAGAGAAAGTTATCAAAGAGCTGTGCCTTAAAATAGTCATAGGACCAGATGGGTTTCACAGGTGACATTTTTCAAATATTGAACGTGCAGGTGATTCCAATGCTGTTTAAATGGTTCTAGAGCAAAGAAATAAGGAAGGCTGAAATTCCTTTTGTGAACCCACTGTAGTAAAAGGTGGCAAAAGAACAGTATGTGCACACGCAAGTACCAGGTGGTCTCAGTTTTGAATATCAATGCAAAATTCTCATATCAATTAGCAAATAGAATCTAGCAGCCCCCTGAAAGAGGTCCATAGGCATGTGGGTTTCAGACCAGGAATGCAAGGATAGGTTAATTTTAGGATTTCTGTGAATAAAATTCGCCACATTCAAGGGTCTAAGATGCCACGAAGGTTTATGAAAAATTAAGCACCTATTTCCAATAAAAACTTATAATGTAGGAGTAATTAAGTATCTATCTCCTCATTGTAAGAAAATACATCTTTTTCGAACTGGTAGCCACATTTTGTTTAGCATTGAAATGGTGGGTAATAGATGCACAGCACCATAATTATATAACCTTGTTTTGGGAGGATAAGCTGGTAAAATCAGATAAGAGAAGGAAATAAGAGGTATAAAAACAAGGAGGAGGAAGCAAGACTACAGACAATTAGAGAATTTGTTAAGGTTGAGTGCATAATTAATGCACAAAAATCAGTAGCTCTCCCTTAAAAACAATATCCTACAACAAAACGTGACGGAAGAAAATCTCCATTTATGTAAGCAACCAAAGAGATGAAATGTCTAGTTATAAGGTTAAAAAATTATATTTATATGTAACTTCAGTTATACATAGGGACATAAAATACTTAAACAGAAAGTTTTTATAGTCCTGGATAGAAAGAGTCAGGGTTATAATAAAAATATCATTCCTCCTATATATTTAAAATGGGATCACAATAGGGGTACCTGGGTGGCTCAGTCGGTTAAGCATCTGACTTCGGCTCAGGTCATGATCTGACGGTTTGTGAGTTCGAGACCTGCGTTGGGCTCTGTGCTGACAGCCCAGAGCCTGGAGCCTGCTTCAGATTCTGTGTCTCCCTCTCTCTCTGCCCCTCCCCCGCTTTCTCTCTCTCTCTCTCTCAAAAATAAATAAATGTTAAAAATTTTTTTAAAAATGTGATCATAATAAAAATTACCAATAGGATTATTTTGGTAGTAGAAAATGTTATCCTAAATTTGCATGGAAAAATTAACATGCATGAAAATATGACAGTGAAAAAGAGAAGGATCTAGCTGCAGTGGGTATTAAACATTTTAAAAGCTTCAGTAATTAAGATAACTTGGCACTCAATAGACTGAACAAGCGATGGAACAGAATAGAGAGCCCCTAAATAAATAGGGGTGTGTGTGTGTGTGTGCGCGTGTGTGTGTGTGTGTGTGTGTGTGTGTGATTTGTTATAAAGGGAGCATTTCAGGTGTATGGGGAAAGGTAGTATCTAGATAGCTGTCTGTGGCAGGGGGAAGTGCGGAAAGTAGAATCCCTACTTTGTGCCTTAGATCAAAGTAAGTCTATCAAAAATAGGTCAGAGATTTTAATAATCAAAGTGTAAAAGCACTAGAAGAATCTTTCTATAGTCTTGAAGTAGAGACCTTCCCAAGTTTGACACCCATCCCAGACGACATAAAAGATTGCTAAAGTTGACAAAATAAAAACGAGAATTTTTGCATGAGGAAAACCTCATAAACAAAGTCAAAAGATAGCTGATAGTCTGAGGGAAAAAATGTTTGCAACATATATGATAAAAAGAGCTAGTTTTCTTAATATGTAAAGAGCTCTTAGAAATAAAGAAGAGCCGCTGACTTAATTGAATGGGCAAAGGACAGGAGCAGAAATTCACAGAAAGAGAAGGGTAGGTGACGCTTTTTAAAAATTATTTATTTATTTTGAGAGAGAGAGAGAGAGAGAGAGGAGGGACAGAGAGAGAAGGAGGGAGAGAATCCCGAGCAGGCTCTTGTCATTGCAGAGCCCAACACGGGGCTCCATCTACAAACTTCGGTCCAAAACCAAGAGTCGGACCCTTAACTGACTGAGCCACCCAGGTGCCCCGAAGGGTAGATGACTCTTAAAAAAGAAAAGGTGCAGAAACTCTTGTAATTAAACCTGTAAATCAGAACGACAGTAAAATGACATTTTTCATCTATCAGATTGGAAAAGATGAAAGTGTTTGATAATGTACTGAGTTGGCCAGGGTGTGGGTACAACTGCTTTGGAACGCAGTTGGTGATGTTTATCTAAATTATCAATGCCCATATCTCAGGGCCCTGCGGTTCCACTCCTAGGTATCTGCCCTAGAGAAACATTCACATACATGCACAGTGTTTATTGAACATTGTTGTCATTGTGGGAAAGTGGAGACAACAAGGTGAACATCCATCAGTAAGATGGATAAATAAATATTTATTTATTTAGTGAGGGCTAAATAGAACTTGGGCTGTTCAGACCCTTAGAGGGCCAGTAAACGAACTTAGCAGTTGTGAGACCATGTGAAACAGTAGAAAATAGAGCATTGTACACAGTGTGGGCCAATATTTGGTGAGGCTTTTGTTTCAGTTTTACCTATTCACCAAGGGTGAACTGAGTCACAATATAATAATTTCATTTTGTGGGACTCAGTCCAGAAAGTTGGAAAAACACTGCAGGAGTGGTTAAAATCCCATATGATGAGAATAGTCCTTGGAAATGTAATGTGGAGTAAAAAAAGAGAGTTGCAGGGTGATATGTGCAAGGTGATGCCATTTTTGAAAAAGAGAACGGTATCATCTTTTTGACATTATCATGTTTTTGGTGGAATCGTATATATATATAAAATGGGCCTGAAAGATACGCAATGGGCTCCTGTCAGAGGTACCCTCTGGGGACTGGAGTCCAATTTGAAAGGCCTCAGCTTTAAGTTGCATGCTTGAATTTGTCCAAAGGAAAGTATGAATGCTTTAGCTGTTTACTTGAGTGATCAAAAATGTTTACATAGCAGAAGGATTTTCCAACTGAGCCATTAAATGCACAGGCACTTTTTCCCTTGGTTGTTTCTGCCTTTCTGTGACCCAACTTTGGTTTCTGATCAGTTTGCTTATCTTTCCTTTTGCTTTAATTTGGGTATCTTATACATTTGTCAGCATGATCTTAATCTTTTCAGTTATTAGCTTAAGATTGCCTAAAATCCTTTAAAGAGTGTATCAGTGGCTCATATATCGGGTTGGGTTTCTTTTCTAACCTTTCCAATTTATTCTTTTTGAAATTAATTGTGCCCATGTTTTGGAACTTCCTTTTTTTTTTTTTTTTGGAAGATTTTATTTTTAAGTAATCGCTACACCCAACCTGGGGCTTGAACTCACAACCCTGAGGTTAAGAGTCGCATATGCTTTTCCGACTGAGCCAGCCAGGCGCCTGGCATTATTTTTTTTCTAAGAGCCAACTTTTGGCTTTTTGTTCTCTTCCCAGATGTTTGCTCACACTCTTATTTGTTAATTCTGTTTTCACTTTTGTGTTTTTATCCTTCATTTCTTTTTTCCTCCCATGAATTTCTGTTAACACAAGGGCAGCAGTTCCTCTTAAGCTTTAAGGTGCACACGAATCACCTGGGGTCTGGAACCTTCATTAAATGTAGATTCTGATCCAGCAGGCCTGGCCCCAGGTTCTGCTTTGCTTTTCTTTTCTTTTCTTTTCTTTTCTTTTCTTTTCTTTTCTTTTCTTTTAAAATTATTTTTCTAATGTTTATTTATTTTTGAGAGACAAAGAGACAGAGCACAAGCAGGGGAGGGGCAGAGAGAGAGGGAGACACAGAATCCGAAGCAGGCTCCAGGCTCCGAGCTATCGCACAGAGCCGGACACAAGGCTCGAACTCACTAACTGTGAGATCGTGACCTGAGCTGACTGAAGTTGGATGCTTAACCAACTGAGCCCTCCAGGTGCCCCCCAGATTCTGCATTTCTAACCAGTTCTAGGTGGGGCGGACCAAGAAAGAAGAAATGGCACCTGTTCCTTCTCTGACCTTTGGGCACTAAATCTCCCAAGTGTATCCAGGGAAGCCATCAACTGTATAAAGACGATACTTCTATTGTGATAAAATCCGTACTGCTCTCCTTAAAAGTAGTGAAGGTGGGATGCCCTGACCGGTCACTTTCCCTGGCTTCCTTAGTGACCACACCTTTTCTAGATGGTCTGAGATGGTAGAAGAGAGCTTATGTAGCTACAGGACTTCTTCAGCTGTCCTTGGTTGGTGAGCTGATCGCCTTAGCTCAACACTACTGTTTAGCCTCTACTGGTGTAGCTGACCTTTTAGGTACATTTGGATCCGTTGTTCCGTACCTTTTTGGTGGTCCGTGGACCCCTTTGGGAATGTGTTGGAAGCTATAGACTTCTCCAGAAATACGCTGTCCCCTACTCACGCACATTGAAACCCTTCATTCTTCTTTTGCACGAATGGGCTTCAAGCGTTCTGAAGTTTGGGTGTAGATCCTAAGACCCTTGATTTAAATGATCCTGCTAAGGTGAGGAATCCCAAAACGAGGGACAGAACCCGCAGTGCAGAACGTACCTGGTCCAGCCCTGTTCACTTCGCAAATAAGGAAACCAAAGGCCAGGATTTTTCAGGCATTTATTCAGTCAGATTCTCTGTGTTCCATGAGCTCCCATTGCACACACAGGTGGTGTGGCCCGTGCTAGTGGAGGCCTGCTTGGCCGGACACCGGTTCGTAGCCCTTGCAGTCTGTGGAGCTGAGAGGGGCATGCCCACCCAGACCCAGTCTGCATCATCTCAGGAGAAGGCAGCCCCATGGGTTATTTCCTGAAGCTCAGGCCTACCCTCGGCTCTCAGAGTCACGTCTGGTCTGAGGAAGTGGAGACTCAAATCCCTTCCGGCCGGGATTCTGGACTCAGACACTGTTCTGGCTCTGACATGGCAGGGCCTCCCGTCTTGTTCCTGTGTCCCGTTTCCTTCTCTGAGTCTCAGTTCTTCTAAGAGGCTTCTGGGTTGGTTCCTGTTCTGCTAATGTACCCCATATCTGGGTCCTAGGCTGGGACCAAGACCCTGACCTGGCCCTTTGCTGGAGATAGCAAGGTGTGGTGGGAATCCCAGTCTGAATGGCAGCTCATCGATTTACTGGCCCTGTGACTCTGGGTAAATTACATAACCTGCCTGGCCTCAGTTTCTGTCTGTGTGATGGGAACTATTGAGTATACCTCAGAGGGTGGTTGGAGAGATAATTGTGTAAGATGTCTGGTGCGTGATAAGTGTTGATAACAATAACAAACATGACTTGTCCTCCCCGCTGGGGGTTGGAATCTTGCCTTATCCAGCCAGCTGGGGCCTTGGTAACCTTTCCATAGATGTCCTGATGCCTGTGTTATGGAGGGTCATTGTCGGGGCTCCCTCATCACAGGGCTTTGCCCTTTTTCCTTTTCTTTTTTTTTAATGTTTATTTATTTTTGAGAAAGAGCACAAGCAGGGGAGGGGCGGGAGAGAGGGGGACAGAGGATCCAAAGCGGGCTCCGCACTGACAGCAGTAAGCCTGATGCGGGGTTTGAACTCACGAACCTATGAGGTCGTGACCTGAACCAAAGTGAGACGCTCAACCGACTGAGCCACCCAGTTGCCCCAGGCTTTGCCCTCTTGTAGAGACTGTTCACAACCTCATCTTATGCTGTTCCCCATCCCCGAAGCCACTGTGAGCCCAACGTCTAGCTGGAGATCCCCAGTATCTCCTTGGACAGGAGGGCTGCCCAGTAGACCACAGCTTTTCTGTGGAATTCGGCTGGCTTGTCAATGTCCTGCTGATCCCAAGAAGGAATTTATGTATCAGTTTCACTTAAAAATACAGCTGCAAAAAATCATCAGGGAAAATAAACAAATAGATGAATGACCTAACTACTCCGGGAAATACTTACTGAGTAGCATTCATCCACCAGTCATGGTGCTTAGCACCAATGATATACCCCTGCTTCTGTCCTCAGGGCAGTGATGGAGCCCTGAGGTGGGGTAGACAGGTGGACATTTGATTGTATGACAGTCCCTACAATAAATGAAGTAATGGAGGGAGGGAGGGCTGTAGTGCCTGGAGGAAGGAGCTGGGAACTTTACTCCAAAAAGGTGAGGGTTGGGAAGGCTTCTTGGAATGGGTGATATTGGAACTGCTTCTTGGAGTTTGATCTCTCAAAATTCTCATCTGTTAATTTTTCGGGATGAATTTTACAGGCACTTAGGTTCTTGGAAAATGAGTCTTGAAAAATTACCAAGTAGGGCTCATCCCAGGAATATACGCATGGTTTAGTACAAAAAGACTACTGTTAATAGAAATAAGCCATAAAAATCAGAACACCCAATATTTACCACAATGCCTGGAATATAGTCAGCGTTCAACAAATATTCAATGAATGAATGAATTAGCGCTCAGTAGATGCAGCAAAATACATAACTATACGTGCATTATAAAGCATCATAAACCTAAAGGCAGGATCGTTGGGGGATTTACTCCTAAACATGATAAAGAGCCTGCTTGTATATAATCGTGTACCAGGTCTTCTACCGAGACTGCCGATACCAAGTGGAGAAATACTAGAAGTGTGCCCTGAAAAACAGGAACTAAGCCAGAATGTCCCTTATCGTTACTTTTATTTAACCTAGTTTAACAGATGCTTGTCATAACAATATAGGA
Organism: Panthera pardus; assembly: GCF_024362965.1. NCBI lineage: Eukaryota > Metazoa > Chordata > Mammalia > Carnivora > Felidae > Panthera > Panthera pardus. Next base: position 139,569,253 of record NW_026526732.1, read on the forward strand.
ACAAAAAGAAACTAGAGGGATTGGTATAGGGAAGGAAGAGATAAAAATATCACTGTTTGCAAATGACACAATTTCTATTCAAAGAAAATTACAAAATCCGACATGGCTGTTTTCTGATCAGAAGTTAAAAGTACTGAGAAGTCAGTATCCCAAGGTTTTTGCCTCGATGTCATGCCCTGGCAGTTAAAATCCCAATGAAATACTTTCTAAAGCATGCAAAGCGATAATAACAGCAATAATCAGGAAAAATTGGTGGGTGAGCGTACCGAAATATCTTTTGAAAATCTTTTAGCAGCAGGTTCCTCTTGGCAAACAGGGCAGGCGAGCAGTGTTTACTAAAACTGTACGGTATTACAGAAAAATGGGAGATTGGCGCAAGAAAATAGATCTAAATAAACGGAAGACATACATATATGGCAAATTTGGAAAGGTGAACGATCGTGAAGGAAATTATTTTAAAAATGTTAGTGGCTTTTGGGAACAACTACGTAACAAAACGGAGAAAATGAACTCAGAGGTCCGTCCCATCATAGGTTATGAAATCTCGATAAATGAAAAATGTAGTTTTAAAAACTCTTTTTAAAACTCAGAGGAAGCAGATGGAATATTTAGCCTCGCTGTGGAGAGCAGATGTGTTTGTGGAAATTCCATACAGATGATCATTGACGAAACGGGATGCTGTCAACTTGTCAAGGAACGAAATCTGTGAAATAAAATAGTCACGTACTCCGTCATTTCGTGGTGGACTGTGTGGCCTGGGGGGTTGGGGCGGAGCTCTCACAGTGACATGTTTACACTAGGTGTGACTCAGTAAAGTGTTTTGTTTTTTTAAATAAAAAATAATAGGGGCGCTTGGGTGGCTCCGACGGTTAAGCGGCCGACTTCGGCTCAGGTCATGATCTCACAGTCCGTGAGTTCGAGCCCCGCGTCGGGCTCTGTGCTGACAGCTCAGAGCCTGGAGCCTGCTTCAGATTCTGTGTCTCCCTCTCTCTCTGACCCTCCCTCGTTCATGCTCTGTCTCTCTCTGTCTCAAAAATAAATAAACATTAAAAAAATAAATAAATAAAAAATAATAAAATTGTGCTAAGAGAGAAAGGGAAGAGGGCAACAGGTGCCATGAACTGATGGAGACAAACTTGTTGTCAAAGGTATACACAGAACTGGCAAAGATTTTTAAGGCAGCTATTGAGACTGTTGGTAATATTATAACCGGGTCATTTCGTAGTATGAAGCCCAGCTACTACGCGGAGGTGTGGAAGAGCGTTCAGTTTCCTCAACGCAAAAGATCAGTGCATTGAAACAGCTCAGTTGGTCTCTAAAATCAGGAGCAAATAGACGAGCTTTATAAAACCCGCTGCTGAGGCCCGTGGGAAGGAAAACGGCCTGCCGCTAGTGTTACTGAAAGGTGGAGCTGTTTTTCTGGACATCACGAGGACTTTGGGCTCCAGCAGCACTGGCACGCTTCATTCCTTGGGACCAGTATTTTTTACTTCTGGGAATAAGTCGCACAGAAATGGTCCCAAGGGGGCAGAAAACCAACTTGGCCACAGATGGGAAAAACATTGGAAAGAATCCAAATGCAGGTAATTAGGGGCTGGTTAAGTAAACTCTGTGACAGCAGTACTGTGGCATTACCCACGTGTAGATCCATGGCATGGTTACGTGGAACAAAGATAACGTGGGGCAGCTTACCTGTGCTGGGGACAAAGCAGGGAAAGATCAATGTCCAGGTATCGATAAGAATCCGGAAAAGTGCAGACCATAGTTGATGTGCTTTTTGATCAGCTTCCCCCTCCACCCCCCGTAAGATTGTTGATATGTAATGCAGGTTTTTAAAAGAAGAAAGGAGGGGGAAAATTCTGGTAGTAAAAAGAGGAAACGTGGGCACCGTGTTGTGGTGGAGAGACAGCAGTGGGCAAAGGCGTCCGCATGGGCTGGGTTTGAGTCACTACAATGCCATGTGGTTTTGGGCAAGTCACATATCTTCTCCAGCCCCCTTGTCTCCACCCAGAAGGAGGTAATGGTGACACCCACAAATGAGATCCCAGGAACTCTTGGCGCTTGTGAGCACTCTTTTCATTAACAGCTTTGCAGGGTGCTGGGAGCCCTTGCCTACTCTCCCTCATTTTGTCCCCGTGTCTGCAGAAATGGCACTTCTAGCGTGGCAGCAGAGAGGGGGAGGCAGACAAATACACCCCCAAACAAGGCAGCCAACAGAGCCATTGAAGTACTCCTGGGAAGGCACTGCCGTCCCGGGAAACGTTACACAGAGATACGTGCCCCTTCCATTTTGGAATGGGAGATGTACCCCAAGAGGAAAGGACAGGGACTTACAGAGAATATTCTGGTGAGCAGATTCAGATTTACCATGCAGTTGAATCTTTTGAGAAGGCTGGCCTGTGGACAAAGCAGGAAGGGAAGGAGGTCAGCCCCTTTTTTGGCCTGTCTGGGACACTTTGGGACCTTACTAATACACTCTAGTGTCAGACTCCTCCACTTGGGAGCCGGATGACCTTGAATTTCTTAACCTGAGCTCCCAGTTTCCTTACTGTGAAGTCAGGGTAACCTCTCTGTCTCCCTAGCTGGTTGTGAGAATGACTTAGGATTTCTTTGTGCTTTCAGTTACTGTTGGTCAACGTGTTCCCTGAATGCATGCCAAAAAACGCACGATGCTACATCCCATAGGGATACAGAGCCGTCTGATTTATTGTTTCTGCCTTTGGGGAGCTTGTATAGCTCAGAGGGGCTGATTACACAGATTTCTAAAAAGGGGCAAGTTCGTGAAAAGGCAGCAAGGGCAGGGATGGTGTTTTAGGATGAGGGAAACTGGGACTATTCAGGGCAAGGGGCTAGTGACAAGTCAAGAGGCAGAGTGTGGGGATGCTCGAGAGAGGGGTGGGTATTTTCTAGAGAAGGTTCCAGAAAGCCTGAGATGGATTTGTGCAGCCCTGTAGGATGTACTGAACACATCCGTGTCACATGGAGGTAGTCTTAGAGCAACTTGTGAGGTGAGAGGAGTGAAGCTCCTTCGTCTGTGCCACACGTCCTCCGAAGATGAGTCGTGGGCACCCACCGACGAGAGTTGAGCTTCTTCCTCTGAGTGAGGAGAGGAGTAGAGGAGAAGAGGACGAAGGGCAGGGAATTTCTGAGGTGGAGAAAATGGAAGGTAAGGGTCATGATGGCGGCCGGGGGGTGGGGGGGAGTGGCGGGCCTGACTGATTTTAGCGAGGCGGTGATAAGGATATGGGACCTGGACTCAGTCACCTGGGGGTCAGCCCCAGCTTTACAACTGCCAGCCTGCGTGACTGTAACCAAGTTGATCGACATCACTGAGCCTCTGTCCCTCCCTCTGTAGAGTGGGAAAACCAATTTCCCGCCGAGAGGTGTGAGAGGACGAACGCATTCTAGAGTTATCTGTGGAAAGCGTTTGCACAAAATGCAAGTCTTCCATGCACGGTAGCTACCGATATTATTTTGTGATCACGAAGGATTGGAACCTCCAGGAAATGATGGTGTTTCTGTGTCATTGGCTTTGCTGCCTAGGGGGTCAGTAACACAATGCGTCTCTCTTTCTGCCTGCCTCTCTCCCTCTTTTTTTCCTTTCTCTCCGATTTAAAGCAACTAAGCTTTTTTTTTTTTTTTTAAGTTTATTTATTTATTTTGAAAGAGAGAATGAGCCGGGGAGGGGCAGAGAGAGACAGAGACAGAGACAGAGAGAGAGAGAGAATCCAAGCAGGCTGACAGTGCTCTGGAGCCCAGCTCAGGGCTCAGTCCCACAAGCCGTGAGATCATGACCTGAGCTGAAATCAAGAGTCTGATGTTTAACCGACTGAGCCACCCGGGCGCCCTTAAAGCAGCTAAGCTTAATGAAGCACCTTTTATGTGTTAGGCATTTTGTTCTGTAATTTTACATACATCACCTCATTTAAATACTCTCAATAACTGTTGGAGGCGGGGTTAATCATTCTGGTTTCTCAGGTATGGAAGTTGAGGCTCCAAGAGTCCCACAGGCCCAGGAGGGGATCCAACCTGTGTCAGTCCCTGGGGACATACAGTGGGCACTGTGTGCTGGGCCCCTGCCTAGCCTGTGAGCTGGGACAGAACTGGGCTGTCCAGGATTGCTGGAAGATTTAGAGTCAAGGTGCTTAACGCCTCAGTGCCTCATTCTGGTGTCTGTATGGCGGCGTTATTAGGAAGATTCAATAAGATAATACCCAAAGCTTTGGAGCACAGCTGTAAGGGGTGGTGGCTGTTACCCCTGTCTGCAGCCTCAGGCACTGTCCAGCTCAGCGAGAAAGGGACCTATCTGCTGGCCTTAGCTGGGGAATGGGTACATTAGCCTTGACTGAACGGGTGAACACTTCAGCAGCTCTCCAGCCCTCCCTGTTTGTGCCCTCAGGCAAGAGGAGTTCTCAGAGCACGGCAAGTGTGAATTTAGCTCCACTCTGGAGAATACAAAGACAACTCAGTGCGAGAGTTTCCTAGCAGGCAGTCCCAAGGTGTGGACTTCTTGGGGCCTTTGACTCTTCAGTTGCTTAGCTAGGACAGGAAGGAGGAATTAGCAGAGAGAACAGTTGGAGGGTAGGATCAAGAGGTGGGAGGAGAGTATCTTGGCAGCTTGGAGGACAGGAAAATGAGTTTGGGTGGGGCTCCTGCCTGGGCAAAGGCCCTTGAATCAGCCAGAGGCCTTCAGGCTGGGTGCAGTAGGGCCAGAGGTTAGGTGTTGTGGGAGCTGTGCCTCTCTGAGTTAGCCTTGGCTATGGTATTCAGGACAGCTGGGTTGGGGTGGGGGCTGGTCAGGAAAGGGGGAGTCCTCCCAGAGGAATGAAAACCCATGATGTGGCCACAGAGCAATCCAGGAGGCAACAAGTGTGCTCCAGCGAGAGGGGTAAAAAAGTGGGAGTGGAGTGGACACTTGGTGGCTCCCTGGATGTGGAGGCTCCCTGGATGTGACAGGGCCAGGAAAGTCTAGGGTGAGTCGCCAACTTGAGGTAGGTAGTACCACCAACAAAGGTAGGAAAGAACCCAACTAAAACATGGCGGACCCAACACCTTGGGTGTGTTGAGTTTGAGAAATCTGTGAGGACAACAGGTGGAGGCCTCTGTTCAGAAGAATGTTCTGGCCGAAGTCAGGTGCCATCTGCAAGTACATTCTGGCACTTGAAGCCACACGTGTGGCCGGGACCAGCGAGCAGCATGTGGGCGGGAAAAGCAGATGGCCTGTGGGAATCCTGGCTGTCACTAACAGGTACAGGACTGGAGTCCACAGCTTTGAAGGGCGTAAGCCCCAGGCTGGTTAAACACGCCCCCGAATGTACCCCTAACTCCAAACTCCTTATTCCAATGTGTAAGGCCTGTCCAGAGCAGGCCTTATGTTAGCCGGGTGACCTAAGGCAACAGAAACGTGTTCTCCCCCAGTCCTGGAGGCTGGAAGTTGGAAAACAAGGTGCTGGCTGGGTTAGCTCCCTCCAGAGGCTCAGAGGCAGAATGCGTTCCCTGCCATTCTCTTGGCCAGCAATGCTCCGTACTCCTTGGCTTGTAGACACATCCCTCCAGTCTCTGCCTTCATTGTCATATGACCTTCTCCCTGTGTGTGTTTCTGTGTCTCTGTTTTCTCTCCTTCTGAGGGCCTCGGTGGGCTGAAGATGTGTATGACCTCATTTTAACGAACTACACCTGCAAAGACCTATTCCCTCGTAAGGCCGTATTCCGAGGTTGCCAGTGGTCATCAATTTGGGGGAGGGGGCGGTATTATTCAATCCAGTATAGGCCTTGCCTCTCATTGCTTTTTTCCTTGATTTATTTATTTAAATTCAAGTTAGTTAACACACAGGGTAGTCTTGGTTTCAGGAGTAGAACCCAGTGATTCATCACTTAGGTAAGACACCCAGTGCTCCTCCCAACAAGTGCCCTCCTCAATGCCCATCACCCATTTGGCCCATCCGCCCCCCCATCGCCTCTGCTTGCTTTTTTGGCCTTATTCTCACCTCTCCCGACTAGGGCTTCCTTTGGGGAAGATGTCCAGAATCCACCCCAGCTGAGGCTTATTGTCTCTGTCTTGTGAGCCTCTCTCTCTGCGAGCACCCCGGTGCCCCGTTTATTGTGCACCTCCTCCACCAGGCTTGAGTTCCTTGAGACAGGAGCCAGACCTTGGTCCTCTCTCTTCATAGCACGGTAACGTGGTGGTTGAGAGCCCAGCCCCAGGGCGCCAAGAATTTAATAAATTCAGTGCACAAACGTATGTAAAGAAGCTAGTGCAGGACTCGGGATCTTCGTGAGGGTAGTTCCGACGTATTTTTATTTGCTCCCGTGTCTCTGGCCCTCGGCCCAGTGTCTGACATAGTAGATGCTCCACAAATATTTGTTGACTAAGTGATTGCATGAGGAGACTTAGTCTGATGAGAAGTGACATCTCCGTGTTTATGGATGTGACCCTTCTTCCTTAGAAAAACCCCCTTCCTCCGGCCCTTGGTCCCCAAGAGCCGGGTAATTACAGTTTTGAGTTTCAGCTAAATGCTGACGAGTGGCGGTGACTAGGGGTCACAGATTGAGTCAGGCTCACAGCCCTGCACCCAGTGTTTCTCTTTCATGTGGATGGAACAAACTTTGGCTTATTACATTAGCAGTACCTATGGTGGCTGCAATAGATGAGTCACCATTTACTGTAAAGCTTTCAGATGCCCGGCAGGCACATGCCAGTTGGGAGTGACAGGGCCTTCTGCGATCAGGCAACCCAGCCATCGGTATCTAAAAAGAGAACATACTTTTTGTGGTCCCAGGTAGTAGGAAGGTCTTGGGCGCCAGGGTCCATAGCCTTCTTAGCTTCCTCCTTCCCAAACCCAAATTTCCTACTGGAGTTTTATTTTGATCCATAAAACGGTGGTAGGCGTATTTCGAAGTCAAATAAGTCTGCGCACATTTGTGTTGGCCTGCTTCTGAACTGGAGGTTTGTGCTTGTGTCTGGTTTTGGTTTCGTGTGGAATATTAATTTTTTTTTAAGGGATCCACTCCTGCTTCTTGATTATCGGCCCCTGAGCGCAATACGTCAGAGCCCAAGACCTTTTTTCCTTGCAAGTAGAAATGTCTTTGGTTCCTCTCTGCCTGCAGGTGATGGGTTCCTTTTCCTTTCAAGAGGTGAACCTGTGATACTCCATTTGGTCTCCAACGGTAGGCAGGGCTTGGGGCATTTTTCGTCTTTGAGGATGAACTTGGTTGTGAAGAACCGAAGAGATTCACAGGGCAGAGTGTTCCCTCTTGCAGGTGGGGCTGAGTGGGCCAGGGCGTGGGGAGTCGTGAGTGGCTGGAGAGGCACCCACAGAGTGCCCTATGCGTGCCTGGCGCCATTCTGGGAACCAGGTTCCCCGCAGGCAGGCTCTGCGGCAGGGCCTGGGGCTCTGATGGAATTTGAAATCTGATTGAACAGATAAAATGTTTCTGTGCATGTCTGTGTGCATATCTGTGCCACGGGGCCTTGGGTAAGTTATATAACCTCTCAGCCATAGTTTACTCATCTGTAAAATGGGAATACTGCCACTTTCCTCCATTGAGTGGTTTCAAGGATGTGATGGGGTAATTAAGGCACTTACCACAGGCCTAGTACAGAAAAAGTGGTAGTTATAATTACCAGAAGTGCTGTGAAGTTTCCATTTGGAAAGCATGGATGATGGAGGGAGCCCTGTGGTGAGAAGAGAGGAGGTAACATGGTCCTTCCAGGTAATTACTGGTCAGCTCCCTGGTTTTTGGTGGTAACTGAATCAATATCTTAAATTGGCCTCTGTGTTCACTTGACTAGTTTCTGCCTCTCCACTTTGGATTTGCTGGGGGCCCATGTAGAACACCCCGTTTCCCTTCCTCCTGGGCCCGTCCTCTTCTCCTGGGCTTCTGGGATTGGCTGGACTGTGCTTTTCTGGTGCATTCAGAGGATGGCCATGAGCCCCTGCAGTTTAATTCACATCCTCCCTCCTTGCTCTGGCCACTCAGGCCCCAGATCTCCCAGAGATCTTTGCAGCTTCCCCGGGAACAGGAGGCGGTGAAGGACATCTTTTTGGACCTCTCTGGGAGATAACCAGAGTTTATGGGGGCAGTCGTGACAGACCGTTTGAAATCGGAACTTCAGGACATTCAGGGTAACCGTTGCCCTGGCTGACGTTACCCTCAGTGGAGGGCTGTGGGAGGAAGGGGCCATTCCTTGCCTCTGCCTCCTCCTGCATTGGTTCCTCCTTGAGTCCCTCTCTTCTGTCATCCTCAGCTTTCAGAGAGGGAGGTTGTTTTCCTAGAGCAGAATGCCCTTGCTTCCTAAATTTGTCAGTCGTCCGGTGATATTGCTGCCTCTTCCAACCCTCTGTTTGCTGCCCTCCAGAGGACATGGCCCTGGGTCGGGGGGCTGTGCGTCTTACTTGGGGCATGTACCCTGGACATTCCCTCAGTAAGCCAGTGTTGAGAGAGGGGGTGAATAAACGAAGGGCCAAATGAAAGCCCCTCACAATGAGAAAAATCCCAGACAGGGTGAAATTACCACCCCACAGGCCCATGGGAAGGACAGTCTGTTATTTTTTCTTCTTTCTATGTGTTCATGTGCTGGGTCATATAGATGTCATTTGGATTGTACCACACTGAGCCATACAGATGCCTTTGCTTGGTTCTCCCTGGTGTGGTCATGGTGCGGCACTTAGGCTATGGCTGGCTGGGGTTGGAGTACCGTCCGTAACTGGGACCAGGAATATTTTTCTCCACACAGCAGATGTGGGTCCTGTGACCTCGGTTTCCTGACGGCCGGATCCAGCGGAGGAAGAAAACCTACTCACATCAAGTTGGTTAGGGGAGGTCGAGTGACCTCCTGTATGTAACAATCAGGAGACTAGCACAGTTCAGACTCCAAAGGCAGGTGTTCCTTCTGCAGCATCACATTGACTCCTGGAATACTAGAATGCTCTAATACTGGAATCCAGTGCACCTGTTTCCCCCCAGGTCCAGTGGGCCCTGCTTGGAGAACAGAAAAAGAATGCGAATCAGTGGTGGTCGCCCAAAGTGGCTTTCTCCATTTCCTGCCGCACTATAGAGGGATAGGAAACATGTCCCTGTCTGACATGAGGGATAGGAAATCAGAAATTAGGGCAGAGATCCTGGCTTCTGTTCCCGGAGCCCTCAGTTACCACCCAACGTGTTTGGCACTCCATACTTGCGGTGTCAGTGACCTGCTGGAGCTCTCCTCCCCGTGTCCCTTCTGTCCCTAGCGTCGGTCTCTGGTTCCTTCATAGCAACATCAGGCCTGGTGCTGTATACAGCAATGCATATTCCTTTCCTAAGCCTTCCATTTGGAAGAACTCTGTTGTCCAGGATCCCCAGCATTGGAACCACTCAGAGGGTGTAGTTTCTTTTCTGGTACGCGTTGGCATTTGGGTGCCCGCTTCTGCCCAGCCAGTATTTCTTCCCTGCCTTCTCTGCAGGCAGGTGCACGAGGAAACCCAAGGTCCCCAGCTGGTGGTAGAAAAAAAAAAAAAAAAAAGACCTCGCTGTCAGGGCAGCTCTGGGGGTGGAATCTGGTTGCCGTGGGGCCTGTACTTTCTCTGATCATTTTAGGTTTTAATATGCTCTGATCTGTAATGGAAATCATAACACAAGCTGATTACTAAAATTTGACTATTGGTGTAATGAGAAACCTGTGAGAGGGACCCACTTCCTCTTGATTTTTTGTTTTATTTTTAAAAATTCTGTACATTCTGTTTCATTTCTCTTCCTCTGGACTTTTCTTGCAGAAAAGTCACAAACAGCGTACCATAAAAACCCAAACCATTTAGAAAACACAACTGCACCCTGGGGAATGCACAACACTTTCCCTCCATGGTGCCGTCCTTTCCACCATCTGGTTGAGTTTATTTGTCTAACGGTAGAGCAGGTGGGAGTTGACATGGAGAAACTGAGCCCCCATGGAAGCAATGGTAATCGGTTGAAGTCCACACTGGAGAAAGACTAGATTCAGGTCTACACTGCTGAAGTTCCAGTGTTGGTGTTATTTGTGAAATGTTCTCCCTGTCTCTGTATGTCCTTAGCCCTTCTTCCTTATAGTTTCCTGGTTTATGTAACATGGGCTCTTCCTAAATGCATAATAATACCTTTTTATGTGGTGTCAGGACCCTTTCAAATGGATTCCTTCCCCATCCATCCATCTGAAATATTTCTTTGTGTTTTTTTAATGCTTATTTATTTTTGAGAGAGAGACTGCAAGCAGGGGAGGGGCAGAGAGAGAGGGAGACACAGAATCCGAAGCGGACTCCAGGCTCCAAGCTGTCAGTACAGAGCCTGATGTGGGGCTCGAACTCATGAACCGTGAGATCATGAACTGAGCCGAAGTTGGACGCCTAACCGACTGAGCCACCCAGGTGCTCCAGTCTGAAATATTTCTTGACTTGCTCTGCACAAGGCAATGTACCAGGCCCAGAAGATGTGAGGGATGAGGGAACCAAAACCACACTTCTGAGTAATCTTTTCTTTGGCGTTGGGGCACAGAACCCTCACACAACTGTAATACCAAGCAGAACAATTAAGGCTGTCAGAAATATATAAGCAAGATGGAGTGGTGGAAGGAAGAGGGGTTAATTTTTGTTGGAAGACAGTAAAGACAGCATCGGAGTGGGATTTTGAAGGATGAATAGAATTTTGGTGCTGGGTGGACTATGAAAAGGCACTTGCAGAAATAGGAAATAAGGACTAAGGGCATGCCATGGTCGTGATTCCTTAATGCGCGCGCGCATACACACACACACACACACACACACACACACACACACACACACACACACACATACACACACACACACACAGGTGATCCTGTCCTGGGTTTAAGGGCATTTGCCCAGTAATGGTTTTTGCAAAATGCTTGGACCTACTTCACTTTGGATTAGGGTTGGAGGTGGCAGGTTGGCATTAGGAGAGAGCTAGTGTTTATTGAGTATTTTATTTAGCTTTATTGTGTCTGCATTCATCAGCGAATCAAAGGCACACAGCTAGCAAGTGGCGGAGCTGGGATTCGAACACAGAATTCTGTGACTCCTGGTCCCCTGATCTTCCCCTTGTACTGCCTTCTCACCTTCTCCCGGGAAGTTGCTGACTCCAAGCAGTCATTCCCCAGCAGTAGGGGTTCAGGTTGCAAAGCAGAGTTGGCAGGGATGCTGTGAAAATATTCTGCCGTCTCAACTCACGTCATTCAGACTTTCTGTGATTGGTGGAAGGACTAGTCTCATTGCAGCCCAGCTTTCTGGAAGCCCCTCCATGGTGCCGCTCTTTTGTAATGCTGTTTGGTTGCTTTCTCGGACAATTTGCTGTATATACTATTTTCTGATAAGCAGGTGTCTTCTGACCTTGCGACCTGCCCAAACTGGCAAGTCTCATTCAGTGCTTGAATGGCTTGTTTATGCATTTCTAATGGAGACAAGCTTTTGAGCTGGCAGAATTGGCCCGATAATCTTTGTGTTTGCTGGGGCAAGGTTTTTATCGGACAAACGAATGCCATGTCATGAAATCTGAAAGGGCTGCCAGTGAGAGTGAGTGGGCCAAGGAGCAGCGGCTGAGTGGGAGGTGGTACTTCCTGGGGCAAAGGCTGAGGTTGGCATTGGGAATTCTGGACCCCTTTTTCCCAAGAGCTGCCTTGAGGCATGAGGAGTGTCAGGAAGGTGAATGTCGTACAGGGGTTAGGGTGGGTGTTTTGAGTCTTAATAAACATTTGGCAATAATGAAACAATATTGTGATTTTAGAGCACAGCTCAGGGGTGCTTCTGTCTTGCCATTTTGACCCTCTTGAGAAGGAGTTTGTGGAGCAAATTACTGGCTGCGGAAGGTGCCCGAGGCTGTCGGTTTTGTCAGGCAGATGGGTACAGTCTGCCTGTGGCACAGCTGACACCCTCCTCTGATGACCCGTTCTCCTTCCCCTCATCACTTTCCCCTCTTGGTTACAGTGCAGTTTTAGTTTGCAGGATTCTTTCAGGGCTGCAGATCAGTTAATCTTAGAATCTGCTTCTCCGAGAGCATCTTGCCTTTTATCTCTGTTCTCTATATTAGGGTCTGGGATTCTGCTGCTAAAAAAAAAGTTAGAAAACCAGATGCCTAGGGCGTATCTGCAGTGCTCGTTGTCTGCAAGGGCGAGGGGGTTTGTGAGTGAGGGCCACACCTCCTGCTGCACAGTGTGTGTTGGGGGGAGGGGACCCGTGTGCCTGTCCTGCTGCTCTTACTCCACTTCTTGATTCTGGGTCCTTCTAGTTCGTGGGGGACTCGTTATCTCCTCCTTTCACCCCAGGCCGCTGAGGAGAACAACTTGTGAGTTTCACAGTGGAAACTAATGAATAAATCCCAAGTTATATAATATATTCTCTGTACTATATACTGTCTCCAAGTTGTATTTACTCTCTCCTCCGTATACTCTCTCCAGGATGTATATACTCCCATTTCATAGATGAGGAAGCTCAGAGAGGTCGAGTAACTTGCTTGAGGTCACACAGCTTTTAAATGAAAAGGCCTAGATTTGAAACCAGATCTGATTCTAGAGTTCATGGTTTTCACTACTGTATGCGTCACCCGTGCTTTTACTTACAATCAAAAATATTTATTATTCTCTGTCATTTCTCCCTCTTGGGGATGTGGGCTGGGTAAATTTAGCACCATGTAAAATAGCATAGCATGTATATTTCACTTTTACTCACCTTGAAAGTACTGTCTTTGAGGGTGGGGCATTCTGGGCTGTGAGGATGGCTATGGTGGGAGTGTAAGGGGAGGGGGCTCAGGTTCAGAGTCCCCGGTTCAGCAGATGCAGGGTGAGGGGAGAGGTCTTAAGAGGCCTGCCTCCCAGATCCTGAAGCTGAATAGTTAAGTCATTTGTCTGAGAGCTTCAGAGCCTTGAGGCCACTGGTTGCCCCTCTGTGTCCTCTAAATCTCTTGCCTCTGACTCTTTCTGGTCACCTACTGGATTTCTGTAGAGCATGACTCAGCAGGTGAGGAGTCAGTGACAACCTGCTTGGAAGTGTCCAGCTGCGAAGGGGGCAGGGTCTGAGGAGGACTGGAATTGCTTGTATGTGTGTGTGTGTGTGTGTGTGTGTGTGTGTGTGTGTGTGTGTATGAGAGAGAGAGAACCCATTGATCAGATTTGACTGCCCATCCACTGATTGCAGAGGTTGGAGTCCTTGATTGGCCGGACAGTGCTGTCAATCCATGGGGCTCAGTGCGCACATAGTAGTTCAATGTCGTCTCCAATATGGAGCTTGACTTACACTTTACGAAGATTATGCCTTGAGTTAGGAATATTTTTATCCCCCTTTCCCATGTGCCTCATACCTCTGCTTGAGGGAGTGGGTATAGACCCACAGATGAGGGCTTAGACACACTCATGAAACACTAAGGGGAAACTTTGAAAACGTATTTATGGACTGGGTTGCTAGAAGAGAGCTCCAGCTAGCCTGTGGGCCCCCAGAGCGTCCCAGATGCATCCAGAAAACCAGAGAGAGTTTTTCATTTGCTAGTAATAGAAAGTCCCCTTTTCTGGCCAGATCCCATTTAGAAAGTCAGGTGTGGGGAGAGGGATCAGAGGCTAGGAGCTTGTTGAGTCCCAGTGGGCAAAATCCCTTCCAGTGTTGCCTGGACAGGACCAGAGGGCCTCAAAGAGCCTGCCTTGCTGAAGCCTTCCTGGCAATTCAGTCCTGCCTCTCCTTCCTGTTACCAAACATTTAGTGAGAAAATGAATACTCTCCAAAGCCGGAGCTTAAGAACTATGGCAGCTCCAGGTCTGGCCAACTCATTTAGCTCCCATCACCCACATCTTGGGTTGCTGTTCATTCATTCTGGGTGTTGGGAGATGGAGTGGGGCCTGCAGGCCTTGCCCAGAATGGCTGCTCTCTGCACACCAGGGTTTAGGAACCCTAGAGCTGTACATCGAGGTGGGCCTTCAAGATCCCTTCTGTCCAGCCACCCAAGACTGTAGACGGGTGACTGAGACCCAGAGAGGGGAAGTTGGCTGCCACAAGGTCACACAGCACCATTCCCACAGAGCTGGTCATGGAACTCGCTCTTTTCAAAGGGTCATCCGAGGCACAGCCCCAGATGCTCCCCAGAATGCCGGCCCTGCGTGCCCTGCCCCGTTTTTCTTGGAACGAGTGCTGGTGTTCCAGATGAGGGCTTTATGACTTCATTTCAGATAATGCAGTTGGGTACAGTTTGCCTGGTGGTTGCCTAAATTTAAACGAAGTGGGCTGGGGTGGGTGGTAGTGAAGAAGATTGGCTTGGTGCTTTCATTAAAGCACAATGTGTTGGGGGAAGGTTCAATTTTTATTTTTACTTCACTGAATGAGGGATGAGCACAGAGCTGAGGGTTTTTTTCCCTTTCGTTTTCTTTCTTCCTTTTTTAAAATTATTAAATATCTGTATATTCTCAATTCAGGACTGGTGTTGCATTTCACTTCCAGCCTGGATATACGCCAAAGTAGGTTGAATTGGAGTATTACTATTTTGGATTTCATGATGGTCAAGTACAGTTCTCAGGCAAGCCTCTTAAGCACCTAGAGACCAGTTTTGGTTAGATGTGGGTTTCATTCCCCATTCTGGGCACTTGCTGGCTGTGTGACCCTGGATACAATTCCTGAACTTCCCTTTCCTCGTTTCATTTATTTATTTTTTAAAGATAATTGTTTTTATTATTGTTTATTTTTGAGAGAGAGAACGTGAGCGGGAGAGGGCAGAGAGAGAGAGAGAGAGAGAGAGAGAGAGACTGACTCTGAGGTAGGCTCCAGACTCTGAACTGTCAGCACAGAGCCTGATGCGGGGCTCGAACTCATGAACCATGAGATCATGACCTGAGCTGAAGTCAGATGCTTAACCGACTGAGCCTCCCAGGCGCCCCCCCCCCCTTCCTTGTTTTAAAAGGTTGGTATCAGTACCTACATTTTAGAATTGCCATAATCTGAATTCACACATGTGACTTCACACGTGTGACTTCAGCAGCACGTGGGGAGTACTCATGAATTGTTAGTGGCTGTCTATCCTCCTCTGTGCCTTCCAGGTTGGGAGTAGATCAGAGAATGAGATTGAGAGGATGGTCTCTTGAAGGTGAAGGTGAGGGGATGGGATGGAGGTGAAGCATGTGTTGGTGAGTGTGTGTGTATGTGTGTGTGTAGGGGATTCAGAGCTCGGGGAGGGGGCTTTTCTCCTTGGGGGCTATGAGGAAAGTATTAGAGGCCTGAACACCTGGACCTTTGCTCCAGAGGAATGCCTTCCTGGGGTTTGTTTCACTGATTCTTGGAAGTTCTTTTTCTCAGCCTTCTAAAATCCACATTGAAATTCGTGGTCCACTTATTATTTCTCCGGTTATAAAAACGACGTGTTTTGGAAAAGTTGGAACACACAGAAGATCACACAGAAGAAAGTAAAAATCATCCATAATCTCCCCTTGCTTAGAAGAACCCAGTGTGGGGATTTGAAATCTGCGTCCCCAGTCTTTTTTTTCCTGCGTCTATACATAGGGTGCGTTTGCCTGTTTGTTCATTTGTATAAAACTGGAATCACATTGCACATATTGTTATGTAACACGCTCTTCGAACAATATTCTGTGAGCATTTCCTCGTTGTAGACTGTTCTTCTAAAACGTGACTTTGGCATTCTGTGATGCGGACGCTCCATAACTTTTTAACCAGCCCCGCGTCGTTTGGCATGTAAATTGCTTTCCGTTTTCTTGTGTTCCTTCACCTTAGGCTGCGGTGAATTTGGGAATGCGGATTTTAATAACTGGATCGCTGTTTTGGGAAAGCAGTGCTCTGGTGAAGCATGCTGAACACATGGTTTCATTAGTTTCAAGGTTTTTTTCGTACCTTCCGTGCTCCCTAGACCTTTTGGGCTCCGCTAGTGAAGTCACCATCTAGGTTAAGCACTGGCCCTCTCCTGCATTTCTGCCCTGTTCTCCACATACTGCTCACCCTTCAACGACTTCTCCTCCGGGAAGCCCTAGTTATCCGGGGCAGTGGGTGCCAGGAGAGGTCACAGCTACCCCAGAAGATCTTGGTTCAAGCCCTGACAATGTCATTCACCTGGCAGAATGACCCTGAAAGTTTTTGGTGCTGTTTTGACACTTTGTTTCCCGATCTGCAAGATGAGGGCAATATACCCCGCTGACCAAATGGTGACGGTGAGGTGCCGGCCATGGCTGTACTCGATGTGTTTTTATAACTTGAAGGACATGAAGATGTTAGTTGTTAGCATTGACCTCGAGGAATAATTCTAGGGCCTAGTCCGGTGGTATCGTGTAGCTGGCTCACACCAGCTCTTGAGAGTCGATTGTGGACGCCTCTTCCCAAATGCGTGTCCTCTGGCCCTCACTCTGGTCGCTTGAGGTTGGCCATAGTGAGAGCATTTACATCACGGAAGTAGACAAATGCTACAGTCAAGGCCTTCTTTTTCCTTTTTCAGAGGTGATTAGTAAACGTTCCCCAGCACTTTATAGTCCTACTGTCCAGAGCTCTTCTTTGACATTGACGTACATTGTTTAGGTTTGAGTTTATAGTTTTTTCATATGTTAATGTCCCATTTTCGCCAGCTGGACTATTAGCTCTTAAGAGCAGGCATTAGATACTTTAAGATGTTTAACAATAGGGCCCTGTAAGGCAGCATTTACACAAATGAGCTCATGATTTTAAACTCCATGAAAAAAAATTTATGCTAAGATTTAGCTCTGAGGGGTTCCTCATAGCTATGCAGGCCCATGGCTCAGTCTTCTCTTAATGATCCTTTATGACGGGTCTTAGATACACAGAATTTTAGTTATTTAGCCTTAAAACTTCCCAGGGTATAATTAAGAGGCTTTATTTCCCTGTGTTTCCATCAGTGACTGTAATAATAATGGCTAAGAAGTAATAGCTAGCATTTATTGATTGCTTGCCCTGTGCTAGGTACATCCTCAGTGCTTTTACAATCATTTTCTTGTTTAATCCTCACTCCAGTTATCTAAAGAATACATTAATATTATCCTTGTTTCAGAAATGAGGAAAAATTTGAAATGTAGAGATGTCCATTACCTTGGTCATGATTGAGGAAGACCTCCAGGTCTGACCTCTCATTCATTCAGCGGACTCTGACCCCTGCCGTGTGCTGAGTGAGGCACTGGCTGCCTGGATGAACAAAACCAGACTTACCCTCATGGAACATTCCTTCTAGTGAGCAAGACAGGTAAAGAATAAACGTATGCTACAAAATCAGGTGTTGCAGACGGCTGCAAGATAATCAGGGGAGGGAGATAGAGGCTGATGGGGCAGGGCTGAGGTTTGGCCATTTAGATCACAATCCCGGATGTCTGTCTCACTGCCTTGAAACACAGTCCTCCACCCTGTAGGTAGCCAGGCACCTCGAGCACAGTAGCCCCTTGTCACAAATTTATTGGTCGGGTGATTGGAGCCTTACTGCATACAGGAAGACATACTGAGAGCTTACGGTAAGCTCACATCAGGTGCAAATGCACACGGAACCCTCTGGTGTACTGATCTCTGTTCTGAGGGGTCCCGGGGGTTCGGGGCAGGTAGAAGGAGCAGGAAGGCTGAGCAGTGAAGGTAGGAGGAGGAGATTGGGCTCGGTGGTAGTCCGGGGCGGTCGGGAGAGAGAATATGCAGGTTTAGGACCCACAGGGGTAGCAGCTTTTTGGAGGTCAACGTTCTCATGGGACACAGGAACACAGAAGGTGAGGAGGACCAGATGACTCCCCTGAGGCCACCCAGTGAGACCAAGTTTCACCAAAGGGTGGAGCCCAGTTTTCCATTCCCAGTCTCGTGCCTCATGCAACACCATCCTTCTCCCAGGTTTTGTTTTATTTTATTTTATTTTATTTTATTTTATTTTATTTTATTTTATTTTATTTTATTTTATTTTATTTTATTTTATTTCGTATCGTATCGTATCGTATCGTATCGTAGTATCGTATCGTATTGTATCGTATCTTATCTTATCTTTCCTGGCTGGGGAATAATGGAAGATGGATGCAGTAAGCTAGTTTAGGGACCCACTAAAGGACAGCCCCTAACTCCAAGGCATTCGGGAGTCCGAGTGGATTCTGAAGACCCCGCAAAACTTACTTCTAGAAGATGACACCTTCTGGTGTGTAACAGACAGTGTTTCAGAGTCACCCTCCCTGCCCCTCATGTGTTGTGGACCGGCCAGTGTCCACGGTGGCTGAGCCAACATCAACTGAGCACCTCTTCCATGTCCAGTTGACAGGGTATTGAAAAACCCTGCCCCGCGAGACCGACAACTGGGATCCAGTACCTGCTGTGGTATTAATAAATGAGCCGTGTGATACAGGTCTCGTTGTTGGTTTCTTCCTCCGTACTGGGAGGGGCTGGTCAAATGGTCTCGACGTCTCTTTTTGCTCTGATCTCTCCTCTCAGGCGGAGGGTTAGACAGGGTCCCACTCACAAAGCATCTCAGTCTTTCCGTTCCTCTCGCAAGTGCCATGTGCCGCGTGCTGCCCGGAGTGCCGGGTTTGGGAAAGGATTTAAGGGCTGGAATGTATCTCCTCCAGGGTATTTCTTGGTCTGAGGGTACCGAGTATTTTCCGCCTTGGTTCCCAGTTCTAAGCCACCTGGGCCTCGCTGGTGGTTAGGTGGCCGTTGCCCACACAGGACCTTCCCCACAAAGTAAAGCTCGCCCACAAGAGTTTTCCTAGCACGCCCACTGTTGACGGGAGGGGGGTGAAATTCGGGGTGTACTTTCCTAATGGTCAGGCGGTGGTGATTTCACGGGCTCAGAACGTCACAGTCCTCATCCCGGTGGCTCCGATGGCCTCCCACTGAAACCGTGCAGTGACACCAGAGCGAACACACACGCTTCAGAGCTAAAAAGTGATGAGGTGAGGAGGCAACAGGAAGTGGGGAAGTGAGCAGAACAAAGCCTGCGATGTGTATGTGTACTCAGTTCTGTTGACCTTTTTGTTCGCTCTCTCTCTCTCTCTCTCTCTCTCTCTCTCAAATCCTATAGTTCTGCTAGATGGTGGAGGTAGAGGTTCTTGTTTGTTTAAAAGGTTCAGCCTCTGCAGAGACCTATGGAGAGAGAGCGTGTGGTGGGTGTAAAACAAGTTGAGGGAAGAAGCAAAGCGCCCTCCTCCCTGGCTTGGCAAAAGTTATGCAAATTCATGTCAGTCGGTGTTGTGGAGGCTGTTTGATCCTCTCCCTCCACTTCTTTACTCAGGGCTGGGGAAAGTTATTTAAATTGTTCCTCTTTTAGACCTTCCTTTGGCGGACTCAATTTAACTCTTCTTGTATTTGATTAAAGACGGCGGGGAAAGTGGAATTCTGCCCCCACAGGGTTTCTTTCTCGGCTTCTACCTCAGTTTCTCATTTCCTACTCATGACTTCAAAAGGGGGAGAGCGCAAATTTAACCATGGGTTTCCGGTATGGTGAGGGCCCCCGGGGGTTGACTCTAACAGGACCCCCTGGCAAAGCCTGTCACTCCCTACAGCGCCTCCCGCTGGGGAGGGCACACTTCACACCTATGGGGACAATTCACAGGCTGGCCAGATGGAGAGAGGGATGGTCAGTTTCGACAAACAGCTTTTCATTTGAGGAGCGGATATGGTCCGAGGACTGAAGCTGCTGATAGGTGTCCCACTCTGTGGATGTTGGAGCTCAGTTAGCTCAGGTTGGATTAGCTGCGTTGGGGCTTGAGGTTGGGGGATTTGAACCGGCAGGTGAGCGATGAGAATCGTGTGTTTGCCCCTCGACCAAACTTATCAAGTCGGGGGGGAAGATACAGGGCGCTCAGTTGTTGGTGGCTGGATAATATTAATAATGTCATAACAGACACAGGAATGGTAAGCCAGTGCTTGCCGGGCACCTTCTTTGGGTCCAAAAGCCTGGCGCCGGGTCATAGGTATGATCTTATTTGATGCGGAGGGAATTCTCTGGACCATCCACGCAATGGGCCATGGAAGCCTGGAACGATAAACTCAGTGACCCGAAATAATGGAGCAGGCGTCCGGTCCCCTAGTTCACTTGCGTCACAGCTCGTGTCTCCTGTGCTGCCTTCTGCGTTCATTGGCATCGGTTTCTGAGACGGCTGGGTTGGGGGTGTGGTCGGTGGCCTGGCAATAGAATGGGCACGTCCCGACCCTGACTCCGTCGGCTTTGCTGGTGGATGGGCATCCTTGCCGTTGCTACACAGCTGGTATGCTTCGCCACCCACCGTGGCCTTGCAGACTTATGTCCGCTGACTTCCCCTGGAAACACACCGGGGCACAGGCCAATTCAAACAAAAATTAAGGCATTCTTTTTCTTCTTCTCATTTTTGTTCTATTTTATGTCTGTGGCATTTTGGCTTTGCCGTAATCAGAGTGTATATAAGGCCTCCTCTGAGGGTGTGAGTCCAAGTCCTGATGGAGAGGTTATACTCAGAGGCCCTTTTCACCGGTGAGATTTGGACGTGTGACTTGGGCACCTTCCTACCTTCTTACAGCTTCGTTTCTGTTTTGTTTGTTTTAAATCTTGTTGGAGTAGAGGCCTGGGGAGCAGAAGCAAACTGGACGGTGCCCTAATTTAGCAAACCTGTAGTCAGCAGATGGAATGAATAGGGCATAGGATGGAAACAGTTTTTAGAAACCCCGAACAAGTTCACCTCCAGTGGAAATTTGGCATTCATGGGCTAATTTGGGGGAGTTCTAAGCAACTTGCAGGGGTGCCTGGGTGGCTCAGTTGGTTGAGCATCCAACTTCAGCTCAGGTCATGATCTCACAGTCCGTGAGTTCGAGCCCTGCGTCAGGCTCTGTGCTGACTGCTCAGAGCCTGGAGACTGCTTCAGATTCTGTGTCTCCGTCTCTCTCTGCCCCTCCCCTACTTATGCCTCTCTCTCTGTCTCTCTCTCTCTCTCAAAAATGAGTAAACATTAAAAAGAAATTTTTAATTTCCCTTCCTGTTCCAGTACTACCTTAATAGAGTCAACTTTTTTTTTTTTAACTCCACAGTGAAATCAAAGCTGAATCTTTTAACATTTATCTGAGTTCAGCCCAGGTTCTGTTGACTCCCAGTAGGGTTTTAATGCCTGAGAAGATAGACCAGCTCCCTGGGTGGAATCTCACAGGTTAAATGTTGTCCCCTGCTCTGTTGACTGTAAAATTCTTGTGGGAAATGTGTCCTGGAATATGAACATATATGGACTTGCCCACCCCCCCTTTTTTTTTAATTTGAAAGTGGTTCTCTCTATCTTTGTTTGGTTATTTGTGTAAGATCTATTAGGAGTTCAGTGTTCAGCACTGGGGAGGGATGACCTCCCCAGTTTTGCCCATGAACAGGGAGAGTAAATTCAGTTTAAAATTAATAGTGTTTGTGGCTTAGAAACCCACCTTGTCATTAACCACCAGTGAATGCCAACCTGAAACGTGTACTCGTGCCAGAGTAAACCGCAAGGTTGTGGAAAAACATAAAGGAAATGGGGGGGGGGGGTAAGTTGGTAGTAAAAGGTGAAGGCTGGTGGGTGGGGGATATGTGTGCGTGTGTGGCAGGGTGGGGGGAGGTTGGCAGGATAGATGAAAGAAAAAGGAAAGCACGGTCTGGCTAGGTACTCCAGGCCCTTAGCCAGGCTTAGACGTCCCTGGTGAGAGGAGGTTAGTATGTGCACACCCAGTGATGATGTTCTGATCTCTCCGTTTGTCTAGATTTGTATTTTGAAACTTCAGAGAAAAGGCAGGGTAAGGGAAACATTACATTTAGTGGAATGGAGTGGATTCATCTCCCATCAGCCCCGCGTGGTCAAGTTAAGACTTAATTCCTCTAGGACAGTTTGCTCTGGTGGGACTGTTGACAATGTCTGGAGACATTTTTGGTTGTCAGGGCTGTTGCAGGGCAGGACGGGGAGGGCTGTTCCTGGCAACTAATGGTAGAAGCCTGGGATGCTGCGAAACAGCGTGCAGTGCACAAGACAACCCCACGAGAGATGAATTATCCGTCCAGGGTGTCAGTAGTGCCAAGGTCGAGAACCCTCGATCTCAAGGCTTGGTTGCTGTGCATTCATCCTGAGACCACAGCGTCTCGGCAACGGGCCATGGGAAGTACGTATTCCTACTGAAGAGGAACCGCCAGGTCCAGAAAGCTGATTACTGCTCCAAAGATCCGAAAGGGTCCCAGGAGTTGGCACCGTGGCCCAGCTGTACTACTTTTGCAGCTTCGGCATCCTTTTTTCACTCTTCTGACAGTTTCCCATCTTGTTGCTCTGCGGCCCTGGCCCCCCACATTAATTCTCTAACCTAGCACGTGTTACCCCCCACCCCTTACAAAATGCCATGATTTGAGTTGTTTTGCTTTTCTGTCTGTACCACCTGCCTTAAGGCTGTGTGGGACAAGTCCTTGGTCCTCTTTGGGGAATCTGCTTTTCTCTAGCCCCAAATAAGTTAATGAATCTTCAAATGGCTGTTTTGCATAGGATGCGTCCTGTGTGCCATCCTCCCCCCGCCCCCCGCCATATAGAGAATTAAAAATATGAACTATTCAATAAACTATAGGCCTGCTGCCAGTCAACTGTAAAGCACATGCCTCTTTCAGGCCACTTTTTGACAAGTTTCAGGTAAGAATGATAGCATATTAAATTATTAGGCAGTTTTATGGCTGTGCAGGGCAGATTTATCCTTTGATGAATAAATATTGCTGTAGCCCAATTTAGAACTTGACAAATGCTGATTTACAGCTTAAAATATATATAAGGGTTTTTTTATGATGAAGTGGCAGTGGTAGTAGGGTAGGTTTAAAAGTGACGGCTCTGGCACTTTTGAGTAATGTGCCATTAAAACAGTGCCGCAGGGAGAGCTGCAGGGAGGATTTGGGGTGGCTGTTGGGGGTTCCTTCCGCTCCCAATGGGTATTGGGGTCCAGGTCACTTTGTGATGCACAATCCCAGCTGATAGTGCTTTGAGGCACTATTAAAAATGTGGGTACCCCCCCCCCCCGGTCCCTCGCAATTGGACATGGAGTGCACTTTCTAAAGGATTCCGCTTGCCTACATGTGGAACCTTCAGGGTGGTGGTGTTTCCGTGTTAAGGACTGTCCATTTTTCAGATACGGAAGGTAGTTTTTTAAAAATTTTTTAATGTTTTTATTTTTGAGAGAGCGAGCGAGTGCTAACGGGAGGGGCAGAGAGAGAGAGGGAGAGAGAGAATCCCAAGCAGGTTCCATACTGTCAGCACAGAGCCGGGTGCGGGGATTGAACCCCCGAACTGTGAGATTACGACCTGAGCCGAAATCAAGTCGGACCCTTAACCGACTGAGCCACCCGGGTGCCCCAGGAAGGTAGTTTTGAGGAGGAATGCTTTCAAAACCGAATTGAGGGGGGAAGCTGATGAGTTTCTTGTGTGTTTTCGATGTGGTGATGATCATCCCACTTTTGGATCGAAGACACCTGGGACATTTGAACTGACAAATATGGATACATATAGGAGGAGAGCATTCATAATTGAAGTGGGCCTTTTATATCTGTTGCTTGTGTACATGCATACAGATAGTAGAGCTAGACCAGTGACTTGAAGCCTTTTTCTATTTATTTGTTTATTTATTTATTAATATGTGCACATGGCATACAAGTTCAAAATTGCAAGGAGTCTAAGGTCGTGTATGGTAATTTTTCCTTCTCTTCGGCCTCCAGCCTCCCAGTTTCCTTCTCTGGGGATAGCCTCTACACTAGCTTTTTGGTTATCTTTCCCAAAGCTTATCTTTTTCATAAACGTGTGTGCGAACACATAGTATTTTTCAGCAACTGCTGGCACACTATTCATGTCGTTCTGTGCCTTAACGCTTTTCCTGATTGCATACGTGGCAAATTATTCCATCTCATGACATAGGGAATGCCTTTATTTATTTATTTTTTTACAACTGCGTAGCATTCCATGTTGTGGAATAATTTATTAGACCCAATTCCCCGACAGTGGATATGGAGGCTGTTTCTAGTTTTTGTCACTTCACATCATACTGCTGTAGTATCCTGGTATACACATCATTTTGCATATGTAGGAGTATGTCTGCAGAATACATTCTTAGAAGCGGAATTGCTGGTAAAAGCATGTATACATCTGTGATATTGGTAGACATTGCAAGTATCCTTTCAAGGAGTTGGTGGCAATTTATACCAACACCCTCAATGAATGAGACGTCCTCGCCAACACAGTGAGTTATCAAAGTTCTTGATCTTTGCCAATCTGATAGATGAAAATTGGTATCTCGGTGTTAATTTGCATTTCTTTCATGAGTGCGGTTGAACATTTTCCACAAGTTTAAGATCCATTTGTATTTCCTTTTCTTTCAGTTCATATTCGTTGCCCATTTTTCTATCAGGTGGTTGATCTCTCATAGTCTTTTAGATTCAGTGTCTGTTTGACCCCTTTCTGTACTTGACGGAGCTCACTTCGCGGGGTGGTGGGGGGGGGGCCGGGGCAGACTATGCATGCATTCAAATGAGGCTTTGGGGAGTGGGATGGATCAACCACGCCAGTGATGAAATTAAGTCCATTGTCTTGGGTGTGGCCATTGCTGCGTCTGAGGCTGCTGGAGTCCCTGAGCCTAGCGGTTTCTGGTGTGGTCCCCGCAGCGTGCCTTCAGAGCTGGTAGCAGTGTGACTCAGGCAGACAGCAAGGGCCTCCTGCCGTGTTGAACATGTGAGATGGATTGGTTTGGGGGATGGACACGAATGAGGCACGGGAAGCCGGGGCTGGGAGGAGGAGGAGCCGAGCAGACTGGGGGGCGCTGAGTATTTGCATTGAGGGCCGATTCAGAGGTCAGAGGCATGGAAACAGCACTGAAAATGTTCAAGTGTGCGGTGTCTGAGAAGTCAGGAAAAATAGGATGCGCTTAGTTTTAAGGAGTGTGTCAGTTACGTTCTCAATACTGTGCATTTATATGGTTTTATTTTTCAACCTCCAGACACCTTTTCATTTCGGTTTATCTCAACACGAAGCAGCGATTCTGAACCAAGAGCGATTTTTGCACCAACGTCCTTCCCCAGTCCCGGGGCAGCGTCTGGAGACATTTTTCGTTGTTGTAGTTGGGGGACAGGGGGAAAGGAGAATGCCACCGGCATCGAGCGGGTGGAGGCTGGACATCCTGCTGTGCACAGCACGGCCCCCGCAGCGAAGAATTTTCAGCCCCAAATGCCAATAGTGTCCACACACGAAAAGCTCTTGTAAAGCTGCGGGGTCCAGTTGTAAATCTGAAAGATAAAAATACAGCTGATCCGCTGTTTCCTCAGTTTTTGGACATTTTGGACATTCTGTAGTGTCACATTTAGACGAACTTCTCCGGAAAAGGTGTGGAGGTTGAAGAAAAACGTGGAGAGTCTTATTTGAAAATGTAACTAGCACACTGTTTAAAAATAAGCCAGTCCTATGTTTGCTGAGTTTGGGGACGCCATGTGGGATTCCGGGGGGTGCTGAGACCTGTCACTGCCATTGTCCCTCCTTAGTGCCGTCACCTTGCCGTCTGCATACCTGCACACAGATGGGGTGGGGGGTGGGGTATTTTTTAAACCCAAGACCCCTGA
The DNA here is from genome assembly GCF_024362965.1 of Panthera pardus. Taxonomy (NCBI): domain Eukaryota; kingdom Metazoa; phylum Chordata; class Mammalia; order Carnivora; family Felidae; genus Panthera; species Panthera pardus. The sequence continues at coordinate 139,594,774 of NW_026526732.1, forward strand.
AAGGAGAGGGATATTGATATCAGCATCATGGCGTTTTCAGATATCCAGGCTCTTAGCACAGTGGGAAGGTGGCACTGGGACCGTGCTGGGCTCTGTCTGAGTCCCCAGTACCCCAGTCTCCCCACCCCTCAGGACGCCTGTTGCTGGGTGGCCTTCAACCCCAGAGGTTCAGGGGATCCAGCAGTAATACCCTAGTGGTTTCCTCTTTGTTTTCAGAGAGGGAGGTGGCTGAAAGCGCATGCTGGGGAGGCCACCTGCCCAGTTGAAATCTTTATTCCTCACCTCTGCACAACTTGGGGTGGGCCTCAGTTGACTCGTCTGTAAAAAGGGAGCAGTATTAGCATTACTGTGACCGGAGTTAGTATATGGAAAGTACTTAGCACAGTTAGCGATTATTATTATTATTATTGTTATTGCTGTTATTGGAACTGCCCTTGGAAGTTCCAGCCCTCTTGCCCCTCCTCTGCAGTTCTGTGGAAACTCTTCCCTGGGATGAGCTGGTGTACTTGATTCCAGGGGAGCCTCCGGTGGCCTCCCTGAGTCCACAGGAACACGAGTGCCCTTCCCCATGTCTGGAGAGGGCTCTGCTTCTGCCATGAGGCACTAGGACTGGGCTGAGCCAGCGCTGTGCTCTTGGTCCCCATCTCTGCCCACTCACCCCTGACCTCCTCCATCGAGGACGGCTTGGGCCTGCCTCCCTGAGATGGGTCCCCTTATTTCACGGAGCCCCTGACTGCAGTTCCCATAGCCAGTTTCCTGTTTCCCAGCACATCATCTGGTGTGACTGCCTTCGAAAAGCCCAAGCTGGAAGCTGGGAGGATGGTTGTGTGTGGGCCGTGGGCTTCCTGCCCACGAAGGACTCGGCTTCCGTCAGGCCTGGGCTAGTGAGCTCCCTGCTGTCGGTCCTCAAGGCGCATTGCAGCTTGGCCTCGGCCACGGTCACCAGAAATGGGGACAGTCTTTGGCCAGAACCTATAAACAGTCTACCGAAATGTTGTTGGGGGAAGCCAAGTTCTCGTTTTGTTTGCTTTTCATTCACTTTGAAGGTTCATATCCAGATAGTTTTCACGGATCATTTAATGGCTGGAGATCACAGGGATTTGTGCCTGGGTGGGTGGTTTCAGTCTAAGTGCCTCAACCAGCACCTTCTTTCAAGAACACACAGAACATACAGAAGACTTCTGGGATGCAGTGGGGTAATAGAGGTAAAAGGGGCACATAAACCCTGTCCCCAGGGAGCTTCCAGTCCAGTGGGGGTGGCTCAGCCCCTGACATTGGGTGCTCTCAGTCTCTTGGGGGAAATACAGTGCCAACCTTCATGGAGTCCCCAGTCTAATGGAGGAGACCTAGGATGAATTCACAGTCTGATGGGTGAGATAGTTCATATTCTTGGGGAGCTCCCAGTCTGATGGAGCGGGGGAGACAAACCCTGCTTATCCAGCCTGGTGGAGGAGACCTGAGTCTTGCTTTCTGACCCAGTTTGATGATGTGTGACGCAGACAGAACCCTCAAAGACATGGAAAGGACAGAGCAGTTCTTAACTCCATAGCCTTCTTTCTCGGTCCGTGAGAGAAGTGGGGGGAGATAGGAGAGTCCGTGGTAGCCGGGGCAGAGGCAGATTCAGCAGCACCCTTTGACTGGGCTGCAGCAGCCGCTTTTACCGGCCTCTGCCCGCCCAGCCCCACCCCGAAACATGTGGAGGCTGCGCTATCTTTAGTGGTCACCCTTTGTAATCTTTAGAGGCCGTTGCTGACGTTGCTGCTTCCTGGGCTGGACCTTTCTCCCTAGAGAGCTGTGCTTTTTGTGGGGCGAGAATTCGGCTTGGGGCAGGGGAGGCAGTGTGGAATGACTGGGGGCTTCCAAAACTTGGCCACAAGTCCCTAAGTCCCTAGGCTTCTCCAGATTCACAGGGTGAGACTTTGGGACCCTGTTTTAAGATCAGAAAATAAGAATATCGTAGACAGGACACGAGGCATCATCTAGTCTTATCTTTCCATTTTCACAGAGGAGACTGTGGAGGCCCAGAGAAGGGAGAAGTGTTCTTCTCACTGTTGCTTAGAGTTTGTGCTGGGCTGATGGCCTAGCCCCTGAATTGGTCCCTAGCGAAGAATCCTGGCAATAACAACAATCAGGGAGATCCTGGTAAAGCCTGTGCCAGGTTAGTTACTCCTCCTGCTCAGAGCCTGCATATTCCCATCCCACTTGGAGTAAAACCAAAGGTATTTCTGTGGCTTCAGGACCGGCCTGATCTGGCTCCCATCCCCCCTCCCTCTCTGTCTGCCACTTTGTTTCTCATTCATGCCACACAGGACTTCTTACTGTTCTTTAAACATACCAGGACATTTCCACCTCAGGGCCTTTGCACTCGCTCGTCCTTTTACTTGGAATATTTTCCCCGGATATCTGTGTGGCTCACTCAATCACTTCCTTCAGAGAGCCCTAAACTGACCATCCTAGATAAAATGCCTTCCTTTCCTGCCATTCTCTCTCCTTTTTATCCTGCTTTACTTTGCCTCCAGAGCATTTGTCATCGTCTTAAACGGTATATATTCATTTATTTCTTTAAAAAATTTTTTTTTAAAGTTTGTTTATTTTGAGAGACAGAACAAGCAGGGGAGGGGCAGAGAGAGAAAGGGAGAGAGAGAATCCCAAGCAGTCTCCGCACTGTCAGCATGGTGCCCCATGTGGGGCTTGAACCCATGAACTGTGAGATCATGACCCAAGAGGAAACCAAGAGTCAGATGCTTAACGGACTAAGCCATCCAGGAGGCCCATATTCATTTATTTCTTAACTCTTCTTTGTTTCCTCCCTTTAGAATGTAAATAGGGGTGCCTGGGTGGCTCAGTAGGTTGAGCATCTGACTTCGTCACAGGTCAGAATCTTGCAGTTCCTGAGTTCGAGCCCTAAGTTGGGCTCTGTGCTGACAGCTCAGAGCCTGGAGCCTGTTTCAGATTCTGTGTCTCCCTCTCTCTGCCCCTTCCCCGCTCATGCTCTGTGTCTCTCTGTCTCTCAAAAATGAATGAACATTTTTAAAAAATTTTTAAAAAAAGAATGTAAATAGTGTGGGGCCTCTGGCTGGCTCACTTCGTAGAGCATGAGACTCTTGATGTCAGGGTTGACTCTTGATCCCAGGGTTGTGAGTTCGAGCCCTACATTAAGCATGGAGCCTACTTAAAGAAAAAAAAAGTGTAAACAGGGAAACATGGTCTATTTTCTTCAGCCTATGTGCCCAGAACGTGGGTGACACATAGTAAGTGCTTTGTATCTATTTGTTCAGAGAAGGAAAGGAGGAAAGGAGGGAGTATAGTACACAAATTGAAATCACTTGATGTTAAGGATGGTTTGATTTGGTTAGGTTAAAAAAAGAAAAAAAGAAAAAAAAAAGACTTGCTGGGTGGCAGAAATCCTATCACTTTCCAGTGGCCATCTGGACCTACATCTTGGGTGTGGTGGGCTGGTAGTATTTCTCTGTGTGCCCCCTCATTCCATCTGTCTTGTGTTACCCTTGTACCTGTTAACTAGGAAAAACTAGGTTAAGTTTCACCCTTCCCAGAAACAAATGGGTTTATAAATGCCTTGGACTGGAAAGACTCTGAACCCTGCACTGGAGCTCTTCCCACCTTTTGCCAAACGATGGAACAGAGATTGTATTGATGGAAGGAAGCCATCTTCTCCCTTGGGGTTTATAAGTGTTAAACCTATCTGCATGACCAGACTCCCTTACCCCAAAGGCAAAGACAAGTACCCAGAGATTTGTGTTGAGGATCTAGGGGCTGATTGGGGGGGGGGGGGGGCATACACCCAATGTATCAATTTTGGTTGAACTCATGAAGTTGGGAGGTTGGAAGGGGAGCTGAAAGCTCCCGGGGTCTGGTCCTGCCTCTTTTTGTGGGTGGCCTTGGCTGGCTACTTCCCCTCACACAGCCTAGCTTCCTCATCTATAAAATAAAAGCGATGAGTTGAACCTGCAGGTCAGGGCTCCTGGGGATTCATGTGGATGTGTTGTTCCTAAAACCCCCTCCATTCTGACATCAGCACGGTGCCGCTCTTTGGATCAAATACCAGGTTTCTGACTTCCTTGATAATGCTGGAAATAGAGGTGACAGTTAAAAAAAAAAAAAGTAAATGTTTAAAAAGTTTTCTCTGTGCCAGTTACTTTAGTAAGTGTGGGGTTTTTTTGTTTTTTGTTTTTTTTTTTCCTTTCTTCTTCTTGGTCTTAACCTGTAAGCGATTACGAGATCAAACAAGTTTCGGTTTGAGTCCCCCTGCTTTACAGTCTGAGTCTGTACCGCGTTGACTTTACCAAATTTGCTTTCAGCTAGTCCGACTGTTCCGGGGAGGCCTTATCAGCCGACTCTTCAGCCGTCGGGGTTGGAAGACTTGGTCTTGGGCAGCGTGGAGGCTGGGTTTTCAGCATCAGCAGCGTAGACCTGGCGCCTCTTCCGCGTGGTTCTGCAGTCCCCCTCCCCAGCCCCCCAGCCTGGCTCAGTGACCTTCTGTCACACAGCCGTCTCTTTGCCTTGACTGTCCGGTTTCAACCGCTTCCCAAACCCCGGCCTCTTGCCCAGGATCAGCTACAAAAATTTGCTGGGCCCAGCCCACGGTGAAAACGCGGGACCCCTTGTTTAAAAATTGAGGCTTTCAAGATGGCGACAGGGCATTAAAGCAGGGGCGGGCGCTGTAAACCTACCCAGGTCACACGCTGCCCTTGCAGCCGGCTCTGCTCTTCCATCTTCCATTACCGGAATTTATAAAACACATTGGAAGAGTCATGACAAATTTTCTCAGAAGGAATTTGAGGTGTTTCTGCCATGGCCTGTGTGAGGCAGGGCTTCTGGCCTGAGCCACTGGGGGTGGCTTCATGTCTGTGCAGGGGGTAGGGTTTGGACAGTGTCCTTGGGTGCCGGTGGGAGGCTCAGAGGAGGGTGGCTTACAAATGGTTGCTTCGCCCAAGCCAGCCCCGAGGACACTGGCATCTCCTTCCTGCGAAAGCATCATTTGCTTTGCGATTTTTAAAGACTTTTGATGGGGTATCTGGGTGGCTCAGTCAGGTAAGCGCCTGACTCTTTGATTTTGGCTCAGGTCATGATCTCTCGGTTCAGAGCCCTGTGTCGGGTCCTGTGCTGACAGCATAGAACCTGCTTGGGATTCTCTGCCCCTCCCCCACTCGCGCTGGTGTTGTCTCTCTCTCCCTCCCTCCCTCTCTCTCTCTCTCAAAATAAATAAAAAACAGTTTAAAAAATCTTTAAAAAGCCTTTTAATGGACAAAACAAAGCGTGGTATATCTCTATGGTGGAGTATTATTTAGCCACAAACAGGAATAAAGGGCTGCTGTGTGCTACAACATGGATGTAACATGATGAAAACATGATGTTAAGTCAAAGAGGCTGGACACAAAAGACCACATATTTTATGGTTCCATTTATATGAAATGTCCAGTATGGGCGAGTCCATAGAAACAGAAAGCGGTTGCCAGGGGAAGAGGGAAATGGGGAGTGACTGCTAGTGGGTATGGGGTTTTTTGGGGGGGTGATGAAAATATCCTGAAGTTAGTGGTGATGGTTGTACAACCTTGTGAATATGCTAAAAGGCCACTGAACTGTTCAGTTTAAAGAGTAAATTTTACGGTTCACCAATTTCATCTCAGTTTTTAAAAAGGTGAAAATAAAAGTCTTTGGAAGGCTTAGACTTTAACTCTCTACCCTCTGCACTTGGCGGGTGTTGTTGGTTCAGGGCAAGGTGGGCCTTCTCTCCTTCCAGGAGCCCCTCCGCCTTCTTCTTGCCTCACCTTCAGTCACAGATAATCTCTTGAGCATCCCTCATGCAAAAGCCTGTTTTCCAGGAACGATCTTCTGGAAGCTTTCATGCTAAGAGGCTACGAGGCTACTAAGACTTAGCTTCATCCAAGGCATTTGCATATTTGCTTATAAAGGGAGAAAACTTTTAGGTGAGACAAATGAACGTTCAATTTTAGAATTCCAAGTAAGAGCAAGTGAGTATGGAAGGTTGTTAGTTTACATGGGGTCCAGGGGGTGGCTAGGTGCCCTTTCTGCCCACCCAGCGGGGGGACCCCCAAAAGGCAGGGCCAGGCTGGCAGTGGGTATCAGGCTGAGAAGCATCCCTTCAGGACAAGCAGGCCTCGCCAGCTTCCTTTATTCTTTTCCCAGCTAGGGGATGGCGGGGGTGGGGGAAGGGGTGGTGGGGGCAGTTTGACTGCGGAGGACTGCTGGGGTGGGGGGCATCTTTCCAGTCAGGTCTCATTTCTGCTGTGTTAACGTGCTTCGTTCTTGAATCAGGTAGCCCCAATGTGAGACAAACCCCTAGCCTACCTCTTCTGCTCCTGTCCCCATCAATTCAGTCCTGCTCATCCTTGCTCAGGGCTGCGCCTCCTCCCCTGTCCCTCTCTCATGCCCTGCTGCCTTCCCCTCTGTCCCCACTGTCACAGCCCCATCCTTCAACACCCAGTGTAACTCAAGCTTTAGCTTTTTAAGAATCCCCTTTAGACAGCATTAAGTGCTTTTTCTTCCTATTTTTGTGGCTCTTGAATTCCGAGATCATTATTTTAATCAACTTTGGTTCTTCAATGCCTAACACAGTGTTTGGACACAGTAAGCACTTAATAAATGCTCTGAGCATGACCTGAGCTGAAATCAAGAGTTGGATGCTCCACCGACTAAGCCACTCAGGCGCCCCATGCACTGATCTAGATTCTGTCACTTTGTTGGAGCTCTATTGTGTGATGGAATTGGTGGGGCACGAGGCCTTTGAATATATCCTGCCTGGCCTGCGAGAGTTGCTTTTCCCTGAGCCTCTTGGGTTTTACCTAGATCCCTAGGGACGTTAAATTCCCATATGATTGCTCATGGGTAAAAGGCACCTGCTTACATCCTAAACACTGCCCTTACATTCTGCCTCTGTGGGGAGGAGGGGAGTGAGCATAAGACAGGGCTGTACAAAAGCCCTGTGCATCTGATGATGGACAGAGGCCCTGGCTCTGTTGGTTAGGGACCCAGCATGAGATGGCTAGCACCTGCAAAGCATTTAGTTGGAGAGACTTTAATGACGAGTATTTAGAGAAGTGTAGTCAGAGTTAGGCAAGCCAGAGTATAAGAGGCACCTGAGGGCTGGCGAGAGAGGGAAACTGTTACCTCCCTTAGGCTGGGAAGAGGGAGCTCTAGAGTTGGGGAGCAGGGGCCCCCAACAATAGCTGTGATGCCGTAGGGATACAACCACTGCCGCGCTGTGGTGCGGTGGAAGGAAGAGGGAAATGCTTTCCCTTCAGCCAAATCCATCTGGAAGCCTGGGGAGCCCAGTTGATGCAGTCGGTGGTCCAATAAGAGCAGAGAACAGTGTGTTTGTGTCAGGTTCAGAATACCCACCCCTGGCTGCCTGGGCATTCTAATGCTCAGCTGGCTCTTACATTTCTTAGGTTATTCAGCATGTGACCAGTCAGCTAGTGTCTACTTCTTCCTAGAATCATGGCTGTTCTAAAGAAGAAAGTCCCTGTCTACATCAGCAGGATGGGCATTGGGTGGTTTTGATAACAGCAAGAAAAACAGATAATATTCATTGATGGCAGGCCCTGAGCATCCTAAGCATTTATGTGCATCCTCATTAAATCTTTGCAATAACCCCAGCAGGCAGATACTGTTATTATCCTCGTCTCCACCATGCTACTCGTAAAGTACAGAGGGCTGGGAGAGCCAGTAGGTTGCCTAGTTGCGTAACTAACGAGAGGCAGAATTGGGCTCTGAGCAATTCTGTTTGACTCCCGAATGCATACTTGTGACCCCTCACTGCCTCATCGTCTCATCCCTCTGCAGTGGGGCCCTACCCACCCTGTGGTCAGTGCCACATGTGTGCTGGCCTCACTGCCTGGGATGGTCTTCCTACTTCCTCCCCACTTGACCCAGTTGAACCCATTGTCAGGACCCACTTCCAATCTCACTTCCTCCATGAGACCTTCTCCAACCGGTGCGGGCCCCCACGCCTCTCATTCGGCAGTCAGTGGCAGATAACTCTACACCATTCCTTCAAGGGATTATCTGGCTGTTTTGAGTGTGTACCTCTCCTCAATCTCTAAGAAGACTCCAATTTTCGTTGATACAGATCTTAGGTCCTGAGTCTTTTTTTGGACCCTTCACTCACTCAACAGGTTGAATTGAAGAGACTTTAATAATGTATTTATCTGAAGAGCTATAGGGTTAAAGGAAACAACAGTGATGGTCTAGTGTCCATGGACCAATTGCAGGGAATGGGGACGTGGGGAAGAAGCAAGCCATTACCACTCCAGAGCCTGAAAGGATGTCTTTAGAGGGAGCCGTCATGGAGCCCAGGGATGGCTGTGGCCCTGGGAGAGGATCCACATGGTTAGAACTGATGGATCTGAGGATTGCTTTTCTACTTAGTTGATAAATGCCCACTGGAAGCCAACAGGGAGGACTTTTTGAAAGGAAAGGAAATAAGCTAGAGCAGAGTCCAGTAGGAGCTTACAGTCTAGTTGAGTGTTTGAGGGAGAGAAGACGGGCACATACCCCTACCTAAAACAGCACAACACTTCTGCAGAGTGGTATTTCTCTCTGGACAGTTGAGTGTACCATTAGTCAAGACTCAAGCCCAGTGGAGGTGGACATTTGAGGGACCAAAATTGTTGAAGGCTTCCTTCTTACAGGATAGGAGGTGGTGCCAGTCCTGGGGCCTCCACGAGTATTTCCCAAAAGGCCTCACATAGGCCATAGAGGCTTCTGGGTGGAGCATTGGCCAGTTGGTGTTTGAGCAGTCTTGAAGTCTCAACGTTCTTAAAAAATGTCCCTTGATGAGCACTGGGTGTTGTATGGAAACGAATTTGACAAAAATTTCATATATTGAAAAAAAAAAATGTCCCTTGAGGGTCCTGGAAGTTTGAAGAGTTGGCAAACATCCTTCACCTTCAGGGCCTCAGGAGAGGCTTAAACACCAGCCATGTTCCCCACACGCCTCAGGAATTGCCCAGAACCACTTAGGAAGATTCAATGTTTCACTGGAAGGACCTCAGCCTTCCTGCCTGTGGTGTTGCTTAATCTCATTTCTTTTTTCTCTATTCCTGTTTTTTCCACCCACTCCTGTTGGCCTAGACCCAACTAAACACTGGAAGGGTAGAGTGAATTGTGGGCAAGCAGAAGGATGAAAACTCTTTGCTTGGGCCTTTCTTTGCTACATTTTGGTGTCAAGTTTCTCCAGATTTTTCTCTCTGCTGGGTCTTGGATGTGCTAGGAGATGCCCCAGACATCCCAAATGCCCCTTCTCCTCTGAGCACATCACACATCCTCCGGCCTCCAGATGTTTAAGCTCATGGTTCTTGCTGCCTGGAAGACTCTCTCACCCCTCTTCACTGCCTCGTTAGACAGTAGGGAGCAGTGGGGACTGTGTGTGGAGAATTCCGTAGAGTATACTCCATCTTAAGAGTTTCTAGACTCCCGATCTACAAGTTGTGGGTTTGATTGCTCCTTGGAGCAGGCCTGGCTGCTTGCCTTGGCAGACACTCAGGAAGAAAACAAGTAAGGATGGGTGGCACAGCCTCGATAGAAACTTAGAGACAGGGACCAGAAGAGACCCTCAGGAGAGACCGCTGATCCATGTGGCTCAAACTCAGGGAGAAGGGCGAGATGAAGCTGAGGCGGCCAGACAGGTCCCAGAAGGGGCTTGACAGCTGGGCTAAGGCACCTCTTCTGCCGCTATTCCTGGGGACTGGCGGGGCTTGGGCGTGGCTCGGGGTCAGTTGCAGTGGTAGACTCGGTCCCAGAGAGACCTCTTTCGTTTTACAAAAAGGAGATTTCTTGATACGTATCACCAGACTGGCCCTGCTCTGGCACCTTTGCTTCTCAAGGCTATGTAGGTTTCAGAGATCAGATAATGCTTTAGGTCCAGGTTTTAACCTTTCATTATTCCCTTATAATGTAAACAGAACATAATAAAGATAAGCAAAGAAGAAAGGGAAGTGAAATTAATGTCACCCATAATCCTGCCGCCTAGATATCATTTACATTTAGAACTTGGGGATGGAGACTTCCCAGGTGATTTTCTGTATTTACAGAGTGGAAGCAAACTATTTAGACGGTGTTTGTAGATATATTTTGTAACCTCTTTTGTGTGTGTGTGTGTGTGTGTGCGTGCGTGCACGTGCCTGCGCTCGTGTGAGAAAGAGAGAAAGAGAGGAGGAGAGATTTGTTTTGTCCCATTAAAAAAATGCTTGCCCCAAATTAAAACGGAAAGAGTATAAAGAGAACGCCCCCTGCCCTCCCGTTACCCCTGATCCTATTCCTCAGAGGTGGTCCTCTTTAAAAGTTTCCAGTATATCCTTGATGAGGGAAAAATGTAGAAGGGATAACGTGCATGGAACAACAACCTGGAAATACTGGTTGTTGTAAGTTGTGCAAATATCACTTGTCACTTGTCAGTCTGGAGGAAGGTGAAGGGTGGGTTTGGAGAGACTGGGAAGTAGTTTGCAGTCAGTGAAGGGGCTTTCAGAAACAGATACTGTGGAGGAGCGCCTGGGGGGCTCAGTCCATTAAGCATCCGACTCTTGATTTCGCCTCAGGTCATGATCTCACGGTTTGTGGGATTGAGCCCAGCATCGGGCTGTGCCCTGAAAGCACGGAGCCTGCTTGGGATTCTTTCTTCCCCTCTCTCTCTTGCCCCTCCCCACCTGCACACGCACGCTCTCTCTCAAAATAAATAAACTCAAAACAAAAAAAAGATATTGTGGAGTTAGGGAAAGGAGGAGATGGCGAATTTTTGAGGCCTGGCTTTTGTTTGGGTTTGTCACCTGGATGTTGTGAGGAGCCGGGTGAGTAGAGGTGTGGGAGACTGTGGGCAGGGGCCAGATACTATTAAATCTTACCTCCTGGACGAGGATTGAGGTAGGGCCAGCAGCAGGTATGCAAATGAGGAAGAGACCTGTCTGGAAGCAGTGACAGTAATTGGTAGATATTTATAAAAATACCCTTGCTTGACAAAACCAGAAGTTGGTAACTCTCTGTTAGTGCCCCAAACTAAAAGAGAGAGAGAGAGAGAGAGAGAGAGAGAGAGAGAGAGAGAGAGAGAGAGAAGTTTCAAACAAATCTCTGAATGCTAAGAATCTGAGTTGAGACTGCAGAACTGGATGGGGAGTCCCTACATGTCAGATTTGGGTTCTGGTTTTGTCTCTGGCTATGCAGTCTTGGACCGTGCCTTAATTTGCTGAGATCTCCATTTTCCTAACTACAACAGATCCACGGTTCTTAATCCTGGATGCACATTAAAATCACTAGGAAACTTAAAAAAAAATACCCAATGCCGGATCCCCACTCCAGCCCAGAGGTGTCCGACGAATCTCTGGGGATGAGGCCTGGGAATGTTTTTTAATGCAAGCCAATGTTCAGAACCCCTAGGTCAGGTTTCTCCTAATTGCTCATTTTAGCCCGAAAACATTACAGTTCTGCGTGTTGTATTACATAATTTTGTTCCTTTCAAATACGGTGCACAAAATGTTATAAACTTGTTACAGACCAAGAAGTTTTACTTTTGATGAAAAACTCCCCTTAATTCTCAGTTGGCCAATGATATAAGGCCAGCGTCCTCTGTCGTTAGTCAGAATCCTAAACAGAATGAAACATCAAATAATTAATTTTTGCTCCGGGAGTTGAGAGCCCGGACTTTAATTTCTCATTCTCTCATTTTGAAGAAGCTACTGACTGGAGGCCTGAGTCCACCTCCATTTAAAAGAAGACCCTGAAAGGTTCAGAGAGGAGACATTACCGGAAATGTCTTCTGCTAGAAGAATCATAGGTACCGTAAGTTCCAAAATAAGAGGTCCAGTTGGGGGAGTCTTTATCAGATCTAAATTCTACATGGAGTAGGGGATGTTTAAAGAGATTGGGTGCTGTTTTATCTTTACCATAGAAGTTTTTGGTTTTGTCTCTTCCTAAATGAGTCATTTTTTTTTTAAAGGAACCTAACTTGGGGAGGTGGGGAAAACACGGCTGGAGGGTGCCAAGGAGGCAGTGGGTGGGCAGTGAGGCTGACAGGGGACTGAGCTTGCACTTGGGCCTTTCACCCGGGAGGGCAGGAACCAGGGACCTGTCTGCTGAAGGTGCATCATGAAGAGCGACACCACCCAGTAGGGGATAAGGTCGTAGAAATCATATTGACGTGGTTTATTCATTCATCAAGCACGCTTAGCAACCGTATGGTCCGGTCTCAAGGCTCATTCCGCAGGTGCTGAGAGAGTGTGCACAGAGGGGAGGAGATCTCCTAGTTTTCACTCTGGGGGAGATGGGACACAGATGATGGACGTTAGGTGTGTCGCCGTTTGCCTCCACTTAACATGATCTGAAGTTACGGTGCCCATGCCAGCGTGAACAGTGCAAGTAACATGAAAATGTTAGTGCCAGGCAGCATTTCAGAGGGAGGAAAAAATGGCAGCCTGGTGACCCCATTGTGGAGCGGGGGGGGGGGGGGTTGGGGGAGGGGGCTGGTGAAACACACATTGGCCAGACATCTCCACACATCACTTCCTCTTTCTGTGCTGAGTTCTCCCAGCTGAGAAGTGATCCCACACACCTAAGTCACCCAGGCCCCTGGTTGCTGTTCGGGGAGGGGGGGGGGGGTGTTCACTGCTGTCCTTGATGCCTAAGGAGGTACAGGAAGGACAGAGGGTGGGGAGGAGTTGACAGACCCTGCCTTTGGAAAACCAGAGCAGCTCGTGTGATTTGGCCCACGTGCTTGTGGTGAGGAGGAGCACAAGGCAGGGTGCTCCCTGAGGCCCAGGAAGAGTTTTGTGCATTTGGAACGCTGGGGGCGGGCACGCTCCTTTTAATCCACCCTGACCCCCGAGAGGTGCTGGTTTTCATCTTTTCTGAGTGGTGTACAACCTCCCGCAGTTGTGCCTGCGTATTTGCTAAGTTTGTCACAAACTTCCTGTTTGGGTCCGGTGTGAGGCCCGAAGCTTTGTTGTGTTTTGAAACCCGGGTGTTCACAGAGGTCCAGCGCCTTCTCTCTTAGAGGCCATGGGGTGGCCCTTTTGTTCTCCTTCCCTTTGCTGACTTTGGCCATCTTTCTTTGCAAACCTTCTCTCTGAGAAGTGCCCTGTAGCTTCTGTACTTGTTCTCATTATACAGGTTTGAGAGTTCTGAGATTTGAAGGCTGGAAGGAGGGAGGGGGGCAGCATTTATTGGGCCCCTTATATAAAGCCAGGCACTGTGCTAGATGGTTTTATACATTTGTTTTATTTAGGCTTCACATTAGCTCCTGCAGAAACAGGCTCAGAGAGGTTGAGTGACGAGCCTAAGATTGGACAGCCACTGGGTGACAAGGTCAGGACTGGATCCCAGGGCTGACTGCAGAGCTCTTTATTTCAACTATGTCATGAGGACCATACTGTGCCTTCAGTTCCGCTGGTTTCAGGAGACTCGGATTTCTTATCGGGCCTCTTCACAGACGGCATCACCTTGACCCCTATAGTGTTCTCCCAGACCTTTTTATTCAGGTATGGGGTGTGATTTGATGGCCTTTACTGACTTTCATCTTCCCCACTCATCCTCCTCCTGTGGCCTCACGAACCCCAGAATTACTGTGTGGTCCCTGACTAATGACTGAAGTAGGTTAAGGCCAACTCCCAATTCCCCAGAAATGGAGTATCCTTTTTCCTACTTCTGGGCGTCCAGGACTGACCATTCTGCTCATCACCACGAACCCTGTTGAGCTGGATTTCTCACATCTCAAGCTCTTCGCTTTAACAAGGAAGAAGACAGGACATCTATGTCTATGAGAGCATGTGAAGGGGTAGCGAAGGAAGGATGCCAAGACCTTGAATATGTAGGAGCAGAAAGAGGACGGGGAGCTAAATCTATCTAGCACCCTCCTTCTCACTGGGATAGCTCTTATAGAATGCCAGACTCCAGGTGCTCCTGTGGAGGAACCAGAAGTATGCTTCCAAATACTTCAAGATGGCCTTGTGTCCCTTCCCTGACCCATCCCAGTTCTGTATTTTCTGAAAAACTCCTACAAGTATATCATCTGAGCTACATGAGAATTGTTCTGTAGATCAAGTCACGTTTGCCATTCAAGAGACCCTGTGTTGAGCAGTGGGGAATTCTAAGTATTTTCAACACGAATACTAGTCACCCTCACGGGGTTTGCAGTGTACATGGAAGGTAAATGCAATGTACATGGGAGGTAAATGCATGGAAGGTAAATCTCAGAGGAGCCAGAGAGCTATGAGGCTGGGGTGGTGTGGCTCAGTGGGCTGCATGAGAGGGCCAAGAGCAGGGGGTCAGAGGGGTGGAGCTGCAGGGGGAGGGGAACACCGGAGGAGGTGGAGCAGGCGGTGCATGTGGGAAACAAGATTGAAGAAGCTAATATGGGGGGCGCCTGGGTGGCCCAGTCGGTTGGGTGTCTGACTCTTGATTTCAGCTCGGGTCACGATCTCAAGGTTTGTGGAATCGAACCCCACGTCGGGCTGTGCGCTGACAGTGTGGAGCCTGCTTGGGATTCTTTCACTCTCCGCCCCTCCCCGACTCGCGCAGGTGCGCGCGCTCTCTCTTGCTCTCTCTCCTCTATTAAAAAAAAAAAAAAAAAAAAAGAAGCTGATGTGCATCCTTCATGAAGGGTCCCAAGGACTGGCTGTCGAGTTTGAAATTTTCCTGTTATCAGGAGCTGCCGAGGCCAAATGAACCGGACGGGGTTAGGTAAAAACAGTGCTGTGGGAAGACTCCTCTGGCTCGGTGCCCTGTAAATGGGGACTGCCGGGAGGTAAGAACGCATGGATCCTGTTGAATTCTAGGAGTGAAACTCTGAGGGCTGGGACGAGGGTGGTGACGTGAATACAGAAAGGAAGACGGAGACATGGAAGATTTCAAACCCCGGCTCTGCCCCTTGCTGCCCATGTGACCTCGTCGAGCAGGTTACTGAATTTCTTGAATCTCAGTTTCATCGACTATGCATGGAAGCTAAAACCACTTCACAGGACTGTCGTGTGAGGGTTTAACTTGTGTCGCACCCAGCACGCAGCTGTGGGTGCCCGGGCAGAGTAGGAATCCTCTTGTGGTGTACGAGACTCGATGTGTGACTAAGAGGGAGGAATCGGGAGTGCAGGGTGAGGGTTCGGAGGGCTCTTCAGGGGCTGACTCTGGGAGCCTGGGACAGTCACGCAGCATTGGCAGAGGTGGACGGAGCTGTTTGGGCCTCCGGATTCGGTTTGGGGAAGACTCTTAACCCAGGCTGCCGAGGGCCTCTCCAGAACCCCACAGCCCTGAGGATTGGGTCTCTGAAACCAAGGCTTCTAGTTTCCGCTGGGCCCTCTGTGTTGCTGGCCAGCAGTAGGCTCTCTCTCTCTGACCGCTGTCACCGCTGGGTGAGGCCGGTGAAGCACTGAGGGCACAAAATTTTTTTTTTTTTTAATTTTTTTTTCAACGTTTATTTATTTTTGAGACAGAGAGAGACAGAGCATGAACAGGGGAGGGTCAGAGAGAGAGGGAGACACAGAATCTGAAACAGGCTCCAGGCTCTGAGCAGTCAGCACAGAGCCCGACGCGGGGCTCGAACTCACGGGCCATGAGATCATGACCTGAGCCAAAGTCAGACGCTTAACCGACCAAGCCACCCAGGCGCCCTGAGGGCACAAAATTTAAGGAGGCTTCCGGTTTTAGGGCCACTCCTACACCTACACGACTCCTCTCTGTGAGGCGTTTCACACCGCATCCCCTATCAAGCTCCTGTCTGCCCATATTCATTCAGGAGACAGCCTGGCTTCATTTATTCATTGACAGGTTCTAGCAGCTCAGCTTTGAGCCCTCAGGTTCCTGTCTTCGCTCCCTTGTGGGTACTGACATTGGGGCTCATCCAACCTGATTTCCTTCCACTCAGAGATGGACGCATCCCCCCTCCTGGCCAGAGACAACCTTCTTCCTGTACGCGAATCCCCCGCCTCTCCTGTCACTCCTGGGACCTCACCCCCTTAAGGAACCTGGTTCAAGCTGAACCTCAAACCTTCACCGTCTCTAGTTCTCATTCCCTTTTCTCCTCCCCTCACAGACAGATGTCTGGAAAGAATCTGCCCTCAGGTTTTGCTTCTTAGTTGACACAGCCCACTCGGGCTGGTTTCTGCCTATGGGAGGTGTGCCTGGCACAAGGGAGGGACCTGATTGGATTTGCTGCAGAGGACTTCTGCCTCCCACAGGAATTGCTCTCTGTCAGCTCACCTGTGGCCTCCATATTACCACACCGAGCGGACACTCCACTCCTTATCTTTCTGGACTCTTTGCTACTTTTGACATTGGACAACTTCCCCCTTTCTGCACCTCTCTTGGCTTTTTTCATTCCATAAATAAATCTCTCAACAATTATTTCTGGAGTACCTACTAGGTACCAGTATCCGGGACAAACCATAATACCATGCCCCTGCTTTCAAGGAGTTTACAGACTGGTGTGAGGGAGGAAGGTAAAAATACAAACAAATGTCAGGTGCTGATAAATGCTACGAAGAAAAATACAACCGGGGAGGGGCATAGGATGGGTGCTGGGGTTATAGGGGAGAGTCTCCCCCTATAAAAAGAGACATTGTCACAGGAGCCTGAAGAAAGTAAAGGACGCCTGGGAGAAGAATGTTCCAGGCAGAGGGAAGAGCAAGTGTAAAGGCTTTGAGGGAGGGGCCTGCTTGGGGATGTTTGAGGAGGGCATCCTGGCTGGAGGAGATTGAAGAAAGGCAGGGTAGGAGAAGAAAACGTCAAGGAAGAGGCCAGGCCAGGTCATGTGGGCCTTAAAGGTCATTTCAAGGACTTTGCCTTCTATTTTGAGAGAAATGAAACACTATAGGAGTGTTTTGAGCAGAAGAGTGATTTGTTGTTGTTGTTGTTGATTCATTTTGAGAAAGAGCATGGGCATGAGCATGGGGGAGGGGCAGAGAGAGAGAGGGGGAGAGAATCCCAAGCAGAGGCTGCACTGTCAGCACAGAGCCCAGCGTGGGGGTCCATCTCGTGAACCGTGAGGTCATGACCTGAGCTGAAATCAAGAGTCGGCGCTTAGGTTAAGTGCCACCCAGGCGCCCCAAGAACAGTGATTTAAATGATCACTGAGGCTGCCGTGGGACCATGGTGTATTAGTTTGCTAAGGCTGCCATGACAAAGTACCACAAACTGGGTGGCTAAAGTCACAGAAGTATATTTTGTCACAGTTCTGGAGGCCAGAAGTCTGAGATCAGGGTGTTAGCAGGGCCTCGTTCCCTCTGAAGATACTAGGGAAGGATCTGTTCCAGGCCCCTTTCTCACCTTCTGGTAGTTTCTGGGCTTGTGACAGCAGAACAGCAACCCTCTCACACATCGGCGTTCTCCCTGTGTGAGGGCCTGTGTCCTAATTTCCCCTTTTTGTAAGGATACCAGTCAAGACTGGATGAGAGACCCACCCTACTCCAGGATGACCACCTCTTCACAGCTAATTACATCTGCAGTGACCCCATTTCTACAAAAAGCCCTCATCTGAGGTACTGGGGTTAGGACTTCAACCTAGGAATGTGGGGGACACGCAATCCAACCCATGGCACAATTCAACCCACAGAATAGATGGATTATGGAAAGGCAAGGGCGGAAGTAGGGAGACCAGTTAGGAAGTTATCACAATAGCCCAACAAGAGAAGCCGCTGGCTTGGACCAACGTGGTAGCCATGGAGGTGGTGAGAAAGTGGCGAGTCTGGAGATATTTTGAAGAATCACGTTGCCATCATTTGCTGGTGGATTGGATGCGGAGTGTGAAGGAAAGAGAGGAGTCGCCGTGACTCCTGGGTTGCAGGCCTCAGTAACTACAAGGGAGTTGGGGGTCTTTCTTTCCTAAATTCTCCTCTCCCTTGGGGACCCTCCTCAGCAGCTTTTGCAGGGCCCTCCTCCAGGGCAGGCCTATCAACTGTTGGATTCTTCAGGGCTCCATCCTGGACTGCCTCTCTGGTCTCTCCTGATCGATAGGATCTTTCTCATGTTGAGGGCAAATATCCTGAATGTGCTTTTTGGGTCCTTCCCACAGGCCCCGGCTCTGGAGGATGCTGAAGGAGGAAGACATGGGAGCAGGACGACCCTGAAAGATTAAGCCTCCCAATCCTGCAACAGGTATAGCTGCTCTGAAATGCTTTGTGATGAAGGAGTCCTAAAAGTGTTTCTTTGCTATCTGCGGTGTGGAAAATGCCTTGCGAAGGGGAGGGGGGCTGCTGTGGGCCTGGACAACCCTAGATTTCTGGAAAAGGTCTCTCTGGGAAATGGTTGGCGATTATGGATTCACGCGCTGGAATTCAGCATCCCTTGGAATGGGGCTGAGGGCACTGTGCCGTGTCTCTCTTGACTTTTGCAGTTGTTGTGAATAGCAGAGGAGCCAAAGGACCCTCATGGATGGTAGCTCTATCTGCGTTCAGGGGGAATTAGACATCTCTGGAGAGCTGCAGTACAGAAGGCTGCGCTGAGAACCCCCACAGGGCCTGCCAGAGGCAGATTTCTGACCCCCCGTTCTCTTCCAAGCTCAGTTTGTCCCTCTAGAAAATGGGCGCATAGCCGTGATTCTTCTGCCAGGTCCCACGCAGACGGCGTCTGAAGGGTCAATAAATTTGTGTATAAACAGATTTTTTTTCTGTATGTTTAAACCCCGGCATAGCAAGAGATGGCTATTTTCCACAAATTCTCGGTGACGGCGGGGAAGGAGGGTGGCGGGTGTCTAATGTGATATGTGCAGGTTGTTTTTCTTGGCACCCGCCACACTTTTCATCTCTCTTATGTGGGACTCAAAGCTGATTGCTTCTGTTTCTCTTTTGTTGTGCTTGATTTTGATTTAATTTTTAAGCCATTGTGTCTTGGGGTTCCAGTAAGAAACAGATGGCTCACTCAAATGGAGTAATCTAAGAGCTTTTCCTGAAGGGGCTGTTTATAGTGGCGTAGGCAGGGTTAAGAGAACCGAGCACAGGATGTGGAAGCATCCCAGGGCTAGTGACGTCAGGGAGCTGTTACCATACCTAGTCCTGAAAGAAAGAGGGAAGGACTGGTTATTAGAACTGGAAAGAGAAGCTACATGGAAAGGTTATCTCTGGTAGAAGGGTGCAGTCAACCTTCAGCAACTCTGCTGGGGAAGAGCCAGGGGAATAAATCTCCTCACTGAACTCACTTGTCAGTTCTCCCGTCTCCTGATGATGCCTCCCGTTAGGCACACTCAGCCAGAAGCTAGAAGGCGGGGAGCCATACCGATGCTGTCCAAAGAGATCAGATCCTCTGGGGAAGCAGAGCTGAGTGGAGAAGGGTGAATGTAGAGGTGCGAAAGGGAAATATCTGACCAAGCAAGAGATACAGGTTGCTTAGGTTGTATTGCAGAGGATGTCTCCATCCAAAGAGGGGTTTTGTTTGGTGGAGTGAGTGAAACGTTGCATTATTAGGTCAGCCACATAGATCTGTTGGACTGTGAGGGCTGGAAGGAGCAACAGAAATCCTCTAATCAAACTTCACCCTTTTTTAGTTGAAAAGACCCAGGAAAGTCAAGTGACTTGCCCAAGGCCACGCATGAATTCATGAAAGTGTTTCTGGGAAGCCTGTGACATTTTTAGGAGAAAACCAACACAAAACCACTTGAAACAGTTATGAAACAGTGTAAAGCAAAATCCAGGTACTTGCAGGAGAAAGGTGTGAATTAGTGTTTGTTTTTTTCTCACGTGTCAGTTGGGATTCTTTGGGGTTGTGACTGTCATAAAACCTAACTCAAAAGTGCTCCCACAGCACAGGGAATTAACTAATCAGCTCATGTACTTGCAAAGTTAGGGATGGGGTGGGCTGTATTGTGGATGTGAACTAGCAGCTCAGCATGATGTCAACCATTATTTCTTTCCATCTCTCTGTCACTCTTCCGTGATGTCAGTTCATCCTCAGGCTGGCTTTCCTCAGGGAGGCAGAATGGCTGCAGGAGTTCCTGGGCTCATAGTTGCATCCCTCTGGTCAGGAGGAAAGAAGCATTCCTTCTGGTAAAGAAAGTCCTTAGAAGATTGAGAAAGTGTCTTTTCCAGAATCCCATCCCCAGGAAACCAACCCTGGCATTTCATTGGCCCAAATTGAGCCATGTGCTTATTCCTCAGCCAATCCCAGTGCCCTCTGTTGATTGGCAGGGATGGGAAGTTTTTCTGGTTGGTCTATCCCTCTACTGGAGGAGTGTGTCAGCTTTCCCTAAAGCACCAGGACTGGCAGGAAGAGGACGAGACAAAGCCGGGGGTGAGGGTGGGGGTGGGGGTGGGGGTGGGGGTGGGGGGGGGGGGGGAGATGGGTACCAGGAAAGTGGGAGCTGACATCCACTATACTGTATCATGCATAGAAAGCTATAGAAATTCCACTGATCTAGACCCATTGTTGGAAGTAACAGTGAGACAAAACCTGTTTTTAACTAGTGAAAGTCTGCATTTTAAAATATCTTACCATAGCATAGTTTCAGACAGAATCTTCCCAAACAGTTCCCAGACAGGCTTGCAATTAGCATCTGCTTCTCACTACGTCTTAAAACATAGGACCTTCTAGTAGATTGATCGTGCCTTCTACTATTCTGTTTAATTTCTCATATGCTTATTCAACCTTTTTATAGCCAGAGTGAACGCTGAACTCAAATTCTGGGTTAGTGGAGATTAAATTACATTAATGAAGTTCCTCATTTAAACCTTATCTATAAAATGGGAGTAGAATAGCACCTACTTTATAGGTCCGTTGTAAGGATTAACTGAGATAATCCAAGTAAAATGCCCAGTGTCCCAGTGGCTGGCCCAATAAATGTTATCTTTATTTGCTTCATATATCTCCAAATATTGTCACATTTATGTGTTTATGTGTGCATTTAGTCTAGGAAATTAACTCTCTTCACTACAAATTTATTGTTTGCCACTGATTAGTTCAGTTAGAGATGAGGTAAATAAAGGTGCTAAAAAATTTAGTGTTTATGGATTTTTTTCCACTGGAATGGTTTTTATTTTAGAATTCAGTTCGGGGAAAATCTAAAAAAAAGAAAATTTTAGTAGCATACAGTTAAGTTAAATGTAGGTATAATCCCTGGAAGTGAGGGAATTTTTATTTTGCAGTAACTTATTAATATATTCTTAGTTGAAAAGTTTTATAAGTAGTTGAAGGCCTGGAGCACCTGGGTGGCTCAATTGGTCGAGTGTCTGACTCTTGATTTCGGCTCAGGTCTTGATCTCATGATTCTTGAGACTGGGCCCCATATCGGGCTCTGTGCCAACAGCAAGGAACCTGCTTGGGATTCACTCTCTCCCTCTCTCTCTGCCTCTCCCCTGCTCTCACCCTCTCTGTCTCTCAAAATAAATAAATAAACATCTAAAAAACATAGTTGAAGGCCTGTCATGATCTATCCCAACTGATTTTCTTGCCTTTGTTCTCAGTTTGGAGGCTCCAGAAGGGGCAAGTGACCCTCTTCAGCTTTGGCTTCCCAAACCAACCACACCATTTGGGGTTTTCTGAGTGGATGGATTTTAGGATCACCTGAATCAAGTGAGATGCTATAGAAGCTAGAATCTGGTCTTGGGCATTTATTTCAGTTGAAGTCTAGCTGACAAAATGCTGTGAATTGTTCTCTAAAGCTTTTAGTGTCATAAAGCTGACCTCTCAGAATCTCAGCAGAGCCACCTGTCTTGGTTCGGGGGTTCCCAGATTAGCGGTGGGAGAGCACAGGTTGATCCTGTGCTCCCTCGAGTACCCTCAAGCTTTATCACCTATGTTTCAAAACCAGGAAGAGATAACCTGATAATGCAGGGTGAATAGGGTACAGTGAGGGGTCTGCAGATAGAAGAAAAATTTCCAGAACAACCAGAAACTTATAGACCTGAGAAAAATTCATA
The DNA here is from genome assembly GCF_024362965.1 of Panthera pardus. NCBI lineage: Eukaryota > Metazoa > Chordata > Mammalia > Carnivora > Felidae > Panthera > Panthera pardus. The sequence goes on from NW_026526732.1 coordinate 139,616,637, forward strand.
CTCTCGCCCTTGCATATTGACAAAGATCAGTCTTAAATTTTCTGTAGGTCGTTTGCTGACCCTGGAGCTGGTCACCATTGTGATAACTAGATGGGAACCAGTGATAATTAGATGATTGACCCTAAATTACTTGGTCCAGACAAGTCGTTCTCATATGTAGATGACTTGGATGAAGAACTATCAAAAAAATTGGAAGGGATTAGCCTAGAGCTACCAGCTTCTTATCTTGCTTTGCCTTCCTTAGTGGAGGGATGTTTTAAAAAACCTAACATCTGTTAGCATAGAATTTCATAAAAGAGTTTCATTTAAGAAAAGGAGTATTTTTTCCTGACATTGCCTGTAAAAACTACCTCACGCAGTTGGATCCTTCATTGCGATCTGTGGGTAACAAGAATTGGGGAGATGGAGAGTTATTTACTTCATGTGCAAGTATAGGGGGGCAAATCCTACTTTTTAAAGTCTCTCTTAGAACCTAGGAATTCTCTTAAGCCATATCTTTATTTGACTTAAAGGAGCCGGAGAAATTCACTTGAACGCAAGGCTTGATGAGTCCAATTCATTTTATAAAGAAGGAACAGTTTACTCTCGTCATTAACTTAGAATTGTTAGTTTGATTTTCTGCCAGTAGAAAGAAAGTCTTGCAAGACCTACATAGTTCAGATTAAAAGGTATGTCAACAGTTTTTCTTTTTCCACAGTTTCACCCTAAAAATGATAAATCTGTTCGGTTGGACTTGACCTCCAGTTGTGTGGTATGTGCCTCTATGTGTGGGAAAGCGTACACACACACACACACACACACACACACACAGAGAGAGAGAGAGAGAGAGAGAGAGAGAGAGAGAGAGAGAGAGAGAAAGAGAGAATTTAAAGCTCCAGAAAGGAAAGGGTGGTTGTGAGAAATCAGTCACTGGTGTTAGGACTTGTAGTAACTGTTGCATCTTGTAGCTGCCAAAACAGTATGAGTTAAGATGTCTTTTGGAGTCCTTAAAAAAAAACCCAACATATACCCAGCCACCCTTGGCATCCCAAACAGTCATAAAACATTCCTCATTCTGCTTCACTTCACATGCCTGCTTGGCTTTGCCACAAGCATGTTTTGCCTTCCAGCCAGGGATTAAGCTTCTGTGTGAGGCCATGACTGGTGTGAAAGCAATTTCTCTGTCATTGTTGAGGGGGGAGAAAAAACCGCTTGCACGCTTGTGCGAAATCCTGAGTGGAATTATGGAATCCTAGCTCCGAAGAGGGTTTTGAGGTCTGTGCCTTCCTGCTGGGCTATTCTAACACTCATCACCTTGACTGACAAAAGGCGACCTAATCCCAACGCTTCGTTGACCTCTAACACTTCATGGATCCCCTGTGAACAAGGACACGAACTGAGATGTGTCTTTCTCAAGAAAAAGCAGACCATTGGCCAACATACCACATATGCAGTTACTGCCCTGTTCACATCCTTGTTCTTGGGCACGGTGTCACTGTTTGAGTCCTGGTTGTATTCTCACAGATGCTCATACAGCACAGTCCTCACCTGTTCTAGGAGACCCTCCATCTTCATTCAGACTCCTTACTACTTGTTTCTCCTCAGGTGTATCTCTCTCCACAGCACGCTATTCAGTGTGCCTAGTTATGGCTCCGTGTTCTTTCGGACAGACATTACCACAGCCCCCTTGCTTTGGTCAACTTGGGCTGCCGTAACAAAATACCACAGACTGGGTGGCTTAAAATAGAAATTTATTTCTCACAGTTCTGAAGGGGAAGTCTAAAGATCAAGGGGTTGGCAAGGCAGGTTTCATTCTGAGAGCTCTTAGGATAGTTTGTAGGCGGCCGCCATCTTGATGTGTGCTCATTTGACATCTTCTTTGTGTCCTTGCAAAAAAAGGAAGCTCTGGTGTCTCTTCTTCTTATAAGGACACTAATCCCATCATGGGGCTCCAGCCTTGTGAGTCTTCTTAATATAGTTGGTTCCCAAAGGCCCCATCTCCTAATACTATCAGATTGGGGGCTAGGGTTTCAACATATGAATTTGGGTTGGGGGATGGGGGGTGGGACACAGACTTTCAGTCCCTAACAATTCTGAATCGTTATTTGTGGTTCCCGTGAAGTGTTTGGAGGGTCGTTGATCCAGGAGCCCTGCAGTCAGTAGAGAAAGCCTTAGAATTACAAACTTTTGTTGCTCTGTAAGAAGTACAGTGTCCTACTGGTGGCTTACTGGACTACAAAATCGGAAGACCTTTACCACACACTTCAAGGTGACCTGTGGCAGACTGATGATCTCCTTTTCTTTTCAGATCTTAGGTTTCCTAGGTCCAGATGTCAGTGTTAAAAGGTGTGGATGCCAAACTTGCTCAGCCTCAATGAATTGTGGATGGTTCCGCATTCAATATTCCCTGACCACCATCTATAGCCTCCCTTATGGGCCTCTAAAAGGGAGGCTCTTAGAACAAAAACCTGGGAACATGGCTTATTTCTTAGCGCTTTATCTTCTTGGGCATTCACTCCCTTTCATGGGGGAAAGGAAGGCAGTAAATTATAATGCAACTGTTCCTTATTCCTTTAGAGATCAATATTTTACAGTGTCATTTTAAATGTATAAAAATATAAATATGGTAATGTCCACATGGGCGCGCGCATGCGCGCGCGCGCACACACACACACACACACACACACACACACACACACACACATACCTGGGCCAGGTGGAAGATTTTAAAATACAAAAAGGCCTTTGAAAATTATTTTAAACTTTCAAGGAACAGATAATTTCTGTGTTATATAAACTGTTCCAGGATTTAGAAAAAAGATGGAACACTTCCAGATTCTTTTTTCAAGCAAACATGACCCTGATAACAAATCTGGCAAGCCCCCAAAGGGAGGCTCTCTACCAGTCTCTCATAGGAATGTAAAAATTTTAGATGAAATTCTAGTGAGTAGATTTCGACAATAGATATATGAATGTTCCACTATACCCAAGAAGGTTATGGAATGCAGGAATGGCTTCATATATATATATTTTTCATTTGCTTCACATAAATTATTTAAGTAAAAATATGCAATGATCTCATTAATTCCAGAAGTACATTCAGTCAGTTCAACTTCTAATTTTTACAAACCACTTAGAAACGAGTATATAAAATGACCATTCCTTCGTATAATAAGGAAGATTGAGTTCATACAGCCTACTGTCATTATACTTATCAGGGCCACAATAAAGGCATTATTGGATATGGCTGAGATCAAAACAAAAAGCCAGTGCAGAAAGTTATGAAAGCGGTAACATTAACTTTAGAGAATAAATATTGTAAAGAAAAGGATAAAATTATCATTACAGATTGCTTAGTTGTAGATCAAGGAGGCTTAAAGAGATTAAGTTAAAACCCTACTTCTAGGTGGTGAGATTACAATTAAGGATTTAGATATTTCTGAAATTAGTTCAAGAGTCTGATGCCATTCCTGTCAAAGTCCCATCAGGACTTTTAAAATTTCACAAGATGGTTATCAGTCTATATGGAAAAATATGTAGATGAGAACCTCATGGGGAATCTTGGAAATGGCTCGAGGAGAAGGGAGTTAGATCTATTGGATATTACAATATATAGCAATACTAGATATTAAAGTGTACCTTTGTAATTAAAACACCATGGTATTGACATAAAAAGAGGAAGTAGGTGAGTGAACTAGGATAGTTCAAAAGCAGACCCTCACATAAATAATTCGATAAATCATAAAGAAGTCATCACAGATCAGGGGGGGAAGGAAGAATTATTCAATAAATAATTTTGATGCATAGTTAGCAATTTGGAAAAAATCATTCTAACTTCACCACAATGAATTACATATTGATTAAACAATTAAGTGCAAAATGTAGAGGCATAGGGAAATCTATAGAATTGAATATTGCTTTAGAAACAAAAGAAAAACACTCAAAAATGAAAAGAACAGTCCATCAAACTACAGAAAAAAATCAAAGATTTCTTCATGTAAAAAACCAGTGGGGTAACAATAGGGAAAGATTTGCATTCATATGACAGAATTTGTATCTTTATTTTGTGACGTGCTCAAACAAATAAAAAAAAACTAATAAAAAAAAAAACCCTAAAACCTTGGTTGGACACTTGAATAGATAACTACATATAGCACCATACACATATATGGAAAATGTTCAATTTTGTAATAAGAGATATGTAGATTGAAACAGCAGCAAAATACTATTTTAACATATTATTTGAAGAATACATTAAAAAATTAATGTTTATTTATTTTGAGAGAGAGAGAGAGAGAGAGACAGCGTGAGCAGGGGAGGGACAGAGAGAGAGGGAGACACGAATTCATGAACCACTCAGATCATGACCTGAGCCAAAGTCAGATGCTCCACCAACTAAGCCAGCCAGGCACCCCTCCAAAGAATGCATTTTTAATGGTAATCCCCAGTTCTGGAGGTATTGCGATATTCAGTGTATTAAAGAGCCATATTATTTATTCATACATTTTGATCCACTTCTGTAGACCATCTTCCACAGTAATACCACTTCTGTGGACCATCTTCCCACATTCCCTCCATGAGGGAAATAATACACAACATTTAATAACCTATTTAAACAAAGATGCTCCCTGAAGCATTATTTACAAAGTAGCCACATGCGCGTGCACGTGTCCGTGCGTGCGCACACACACACTCACACACACACACACACACACACACACACACACACACACACACAATGTCCAACTGTTGAATAACTGTCAAATAAGATAGTTCCTCTATCAGCGTAATACTCTAGTATAATTAACAATTATTTTGAAGATATGCAGCAATGTGACATGATATTTACAATATAATTTTATGTATAGAAATTGCCAATAAATTGTGGTGTAGTTTCACTATGGAATACAACTATATAACTATGCAATTAAATTGAATGAACCATAGCTGTGTGCGACAACAGGGAAGGATCTCAGGAACATAGCTGTTAAGTAGAAAAGCAAGTTGCAATGTGATCCCAATTACACAAAGTTCAGATACATACAGAGCTAATGATACAGTGTTTAGACATCCACATGCATGGGGTGCCTGGGTGGCTCAGTCGGTTAAGCATCCCTCTTCAGCTCGGGTCATGATCTGGTGGTTCATGAATTGGAGCCCGGTATCAGGCTCTGTGCTGACAGCTCAGACCGTGGAGCCTGCTTCAGATTCTGTGTCTCCCTGTCTCTCTTTGCCCTTCCCCAGCTTGTGCTCTCTCTCTCTCTCAGAAATAATAAATGAATAAACTTAAAAAAAAAAGTTTAGATGTCCACATGCATGTGCAAACCCTATAAGAACAAGCGATCATAGACAAAAATTCAGGCTAGTCGTGGAAGGAGAGAAGAGAATGAGGGAGGAGCCCCTGGGGGCTACCTAGGGGATGGTAAAGTCTCTTTCTCAAGCTGAACTATGGACACGTGTGTGTATATATATATATATATGTGTGTGTGTATATATATATATATATATATATATATACACACATTTGTGTGTACATACATATGTATATATGCATAAGTGTGTATATATACACACGTATATACACACATATGTATACACACACACATATATATATATATATATTATTGCTCTTTTTTATACCTTAACATAAGCAACAAATATTTTTAATGTCAAATACATTAAGTGTGTTAATTTCACAAAGGAGTATCAAAACCCATATTCACTGATTACAATTATGTTCAAAATATGTGTCCCTAAAAAAAGATGGTAAGAAAGTATATAGGTAACAGTGACTGTGTTAGTGACTGTGTTAGACTGGGTAGCTTATTCTTTCTTTTTCTCTCATTTCAAATAAAACAGGCATGCCTTGTTTTATTGTGCTTTGCAGAGTTTTGTGGCAACCCTGTGTTGAGCAAGTCTATCGGTGTCATTTTTCCAACAGCATCTGCTTAGTTTGTGTCTCTGTGTCACATTTTGGTAATTCTCACAATATTTCAGACATTTTCATGACTGTTTGCTTATATTTGTGATGGCGACCTGTGATCGGTGTTCTTTGATGTTACTATTGGAGCCTGAAGATGGGACTGAATTGCTGCAATCTCATGATCAAGCTTTAATAGATGAGGAGTTGCTTCCTGTGGATGAGCAAAGAAAGTGGTTTCTTGAGATGGAATCTACACCTGGTGAAGATGCTATGAAGATTGTTGAAATGACAACGAAGGATTTAGAATATTACATAAAGTTTGTCGATAAAGCAGTGGCAGGGTGTGAGAGGACTGACTCCAGTTTTGAAAGAAGTTCTGTTGTGGGTAAAATGCTATCAAACAGTATCACATGCTACAGAGAAATTATTTGTGAAAGGAAGAGTTAGATGATGTAGCAAACGTCATTGTTGTCTTATTTTGAGAAGCTGCCATAGCCACCCTGATCAGTCGGCAGCCATCAAGTGGAGTCAGGTCCCTCCACCAGCAGAAAGATTATGATTTCACTGAAAGCTCAGATGATGGTTTGCATTTTTTAGCAATCAAATATTTTAAATTAAGTTGTTTTTTTAGACATAATGCTATTGAACATTTAATGGACTATAGTACAGTATAAACATAAATTTTATATGCACTGAGAAACCAAAAATTCACTTGAAACGCTTTACTGCCATATTCACTTTATATCAGTGGTCTGGAACTGAACCCACAGTATCTCTGAGGTATGCCTGTCTGTGCATATGTTGCATTTTTTTAAACAAAGGAAAATTGAAGAATACTTCTGCAATTATAGGATGACTTAAGCTTCCAGTGGAGGGATTGCCGTTGTCCAGAGAGTAATAGACCTCACCAATGACGCAGAAGGGGAGGTGGATTTAAAATGTAAAAGAAAGATGGAAAAATATGTCCACGAATAGTCACTGAGCATCTTTCTTGTGTGAGAAAGCCTTGACCTGACCTGTGTTCTGAAAACATCTTTTGTATACTGGGTTTATTGAATTGCTGCAAGGGATGAATTTAAAAAGGCTGGCATTTCTTTGGGTTCCCTTAAAAACATTTTTTTAGCTTATTATTTTGTCTGGTTATAAAAATAATACAGTGATTTGAAATATTCTTACAAAAATGTAATGGAACTAGTAGCTGAGCGGACACTAGAACTAATTTGCAGTTGAAAGAAAATACAGGGGATAGAGGAACATGTTAGAAGACACCATGAGGATGCATTCAGGAAGTTCTTGGAACATATGACCCATACGCTGCTCATAAATAAAATGGCATGGAAAAGGAGGGGTAGCACTATGGAATAACTTTTAAAAGACTCAAGGGACATATCAGCCAAATTCCAGTGTAAATCTTGTTTGGACCCTGATTTAAACAACCCAACTGTGAAAAGGCATTTATGAGACCCATTAGGAAAATTGGGACACTAATTGGATATTTGATATTGAGAAATTATTGTTAATTTTTAGGTGTGATATTATTATTTATGGTTATATTTTAAAAATACATACTATAGTGTTTGTGAGCAAATGAAGTATCAAATACTTTAAAACAGTCCAGTGGAGAGTTTGAGTATATTAAACTCATATATAAGGTCATGAGGTCATATATAAGGTTATATATATATGACCTTATATAAACTCATATATAAGGTCATATATATATAAGGTATATATAAACTCATATAAGGTCCAGATGTTTTTGGGGTATTTATGGATCAATGATATATCCAGGGTTTATGTTAAAATAATCCAGGGACAGGAGCCCTAGTGGGATATAGATGAAACAAGGTCAGCCATGTATGATAATTGAGGCCCAGCAGTGGGTACATATATTCTTGCCACATTTGTATATATGCTTAGAATTTTTCATAATAAAACATAAATAAGGGTAATACATGCTCACAGCTGAAAATGTAAAAAATATAGAAAAATATAAAGAAGAAAATGAAAGTCACCCATAATCCCACCCCTTGGAGATAACTACTATAACATTTTTATAAGAAAGAATCCTTCTATGCTCTCCTTATGCATTTACAATATATGTTCTTATACACCCACACTTTTAAACAAGAAATTATGCTATCTATATTGTTTTGTATTCTGCTTTTTTATATTGTGGGCACTATTGTGCTTTAGTGCCTTTAGATCTTCATCATAATTTAACATTATGGCTGTGTATTATTCTAATATGTGATAGCACATACAACATGCCATAATTTATTGATCTAAGCAGTCCTTTGCAAATGGGTATCTAAATTGTTTAATTTTTCCCCCCCTATTCAATCATTTCTTCTGTTACTCCTTCTGTCAAGTATCTAGAAAGTCAGTGTTTTTAAGGCTTTTTTTCTCTCTTGTGACAAACTGCTTGTTGGAAGTGAGATACTGTTTGAACTTCCTTCTGTAACATACATGATTACCCATTTCATCATCATCTCAGCAACATTTGGTGCTATAGTGACAATATTTTAAATGTTCATCAGTCTGATAGAGGGATAATGAATATCTTATTTTAATTTGTGTTTTTAAAATTACTAGTGAGATGAAAATCTTTTTGTAAGTGTATGTCAGTATTTATTTTATGCCTATGTGTTCATATCTTTCCCCCAATTCTTGTATTTATCCCCCCACTTACTGATTCATAAAGGTTCTTTACATAGTAAAGGATACTAATATTTCATGTATAAGTTGCCATTTTTCTCCCCAGTTTGTTGTCATTTAACTTTAGGTCATTTTTTTTTTTTTAAGTAGGCTCCATGCCCCACATGGGGCTTGATCTCATGACCCTGAGACCAAGAGTTGGATGCTCTATCGACTGAACCAGCCAGGCACCCCAACCTTACATCATTTTTGAACAGTCATTTGTCTGGAATTATTTTAGTCGATTTTTTAAAGTTGTAAGTCTGTATTTTTTTTCCTTTTAGCCTTTCCAATTTTCTACATTTTTATTTTTGTAATCTTATTTAATATTTTATATTTATACTTAACATTTTACTGTAGCATTGTCCTTCAAGGTTTGCTTTTTTATTTTAATACATTTATTGGTTATTAAAGAAGATGCTTATGGTAGAAAGAATACATTTTTAAAAAATTTACCTAGAATTTGTCTGTCATACAATGCATCAGATAAAATTTGGTAATTTATCTTTCTATGTGCATATATTAGTTAAAGTAACACTTGCTGACGGACAGTTAAAACCCCAACTTGTGATTTAACACAGTAGAGGTTTATTTCTTAGTCCAACATAGGTGTTTCTGATTAGTGGTCAGCCCTCCAGTGAGTAGATTCAGTGGCCCAGGGTCCTTCATCATATTATTCTTCCATTCCCTAGGGCTTTGGGCTCCTCTGCATTTAGTTGGCAGTTGGAAGAAGAGAGCATGGAGAAAGCATGTCACTTCCCAACCACCTCAGTTTGAAAGTGCTTCATGTCATTTCTGCCTATATTCCATTCGTGGGAATAGTCACATGGATATACCTAGGTAGAAGGGATGCTGGGAAATGTAGTCCCTGGCTGGGTACCAGCTTTCCAGTGAAAACCCTACACTCTGGAAAGAGCATGAATATTTGTTGGACGTTTAGCCGAACCTGTCACCATTTGTTATATTTATAACCTATGGTGACAGGGGCGCCTGGGTGGCTCAATCAGTTGAGCGTCGGACTTCAGCTCAGGTCATGATCTCATGGTTCATGAGTTTGAGCCCCACGTCGGGCTCTGTGCTGACAGTTCAGAGCCTGGAGCCTGCTTCCGATTCTGTGCCTCCCTCTTTCTCTGCTCCTCCCCTGCTCACTCTCTGTCTGTCTGTCTCTCTCAAAGATAAATAAGCATTAAAAAAAATTATAATGTATATGATGTATATTTTCTTTACAAAATGGAATCATCCTATTAAGAGTCTTTAATTTTAGTGCCATTTTGTGAGCATTTGTGTCTTTAAATCTCTTTCAAAAATAAGAGTTTTAATGTCTACATATTATTCCCTGTTTTGATGTATCATAATTGATTTAACACTTTTCTATTATGGTACAGTTAGGCTTTCCTAGATTTTTATTATTCTGAATAGTGCTGCTATTGTAAATGTCTTTGTGCATAAATCTTTGAGTATTCCTCTGATTATTTCCTCAGGGACAATTCTTGGGAGTGAACTTGCTCAGTGTTAAGGCTGGCGATGCATATTACCAGATGGCCCTTCAGAAATGTGGACATATTTATACTCTTATCAGTAGTGTCTGAGGATTCTTATTTCAGAGCACTCTTGACTATCCATGGGCATTATAGTTGTTTCAGTTTTTGCCAATTCGGTCGTTGAAAACCGTACTGCACTGTTTTAATTTGCAAGCTTTCCTTACAGTGGGTTTGAACATTTTTTTTCATGAGGCCGTCAGTAATCTGTGTGTGTGTGTGTGTGTGTGTGTGTGTGTGTGTGTATGTGAATTACCTCTTTGAATCCTTTTTCGTTTTTATTTTGAAGTGTTCCATCTTCTTTTCAATCATTTATAAGAGATTTGTATGCGGCATGTATTAACTTGTCATGTTATAAATATTTTTATCTGGCTTCTCCTTCCCTTGATTTTTCTTTGTGACCTAATTTTTTAAGATTAAACTCTACAGTTGGAGCCCTGATGTGTAATATCGTATGCATTGAATCTGCCCGGTTAGCGGTACTTCTGAGATTAATAACATTTTAAAAAGCAAAGCAGATTCTTTTTTCTGACCCATCATATGGTTTGAATGTTCTCAATGTGAAATTTTAGTTATCTTGAAGTGAGGGGATTTAAAGTAGTCATCAATAAAAAAATGGACTCGGGGCGCCTGGGTGGCTCAGTCGGTTGAGCGTCCGACTTCGGCTCAGGTCATGATCTCGCGGTTCGTGAGTTCAGGCCCCGCGTCGGGCTCTGTGCTGACAGCTCGAAGCCTGGAGCCTGCTTCGGATTCAGTGTCTCCCTCTCTCTCTGCCCCTTCCCTGCTCATGCTCTCTCTTTGTCTCTCAAAGATGTATAAATGTTAAAAAAATTTTTTTTTAAATAATAAATTTAAAAAATGGACTCAAGAAGAATTTGGGGCACTGGTTTCTTACCTGTGGAGATAGTGAGATCGCCTTCTTTATCTTCCTGGGATAGTTAGGAACAGCAGGGAGACAGGCTGATAGATGGTATCTGAGGACTCCATGGTTTAGCTAAGTGAGGAGTAGTGGGGTCTCAGAGGCCCTCTGGCTGTTTTTCACGTTAGATCTTATTTAAAACCCACGTGGTAGAGTGGCAGGGAGCCAAATTAGGGGTCAGGGAGCTGAGATGTCATCTCAGCTCTACCATCGACTGCGACCCTGAGCAAGTCACTTGTCCACTTGAGCCCTTAGTTTACCCATCAGCAGAACTTGAGAGGTTGTTGTAGGCGATGTTGCGGGTACGTGAACCCCTGGGTTGTGCAGTGGAGTTCTCCACGATGCCTCCTTTATGTTCGCTACCTTTTCTGACCTGTGGCAGGTGGGTCTGCGGGGAGTGGGAAGAAGGTGAGTCCCTTTGGCCTCCTGAGTGATTGATGAAAGAAATCAATCCAGTATATATCTGTTCCAGATATAATGTGATCTAAATGTGATGTTCACCTAATAAGATTAGATGAATCTAATATGGTTTTCCTCTAAAACACAAATACTGCACCACTTTTAATTGTAGTAGCCAAATTAAATTACTCGTCCCAAATTAGATTTCCAGCAAACTTAATTTGAACATGAGCTCAGGACTGCAGGCCCTGAGTAATTTTTTCAGATATAAAATAAATCAGTAGGATACTGGCGCTGTTCCTCTGGGCTCTTCAGTGGTTACCATAAAAGAGAATAGGTAAACATCTGGAGGAAGCTTGCAGAAAGAGAGCTGAGACAGAAGCTCCAACCCTTTGGCTGATCACTGAGTGATTTTCCCTTTTCATCACTTCTACCCTCACTGGTCTTGGAAGACAGGAAGCAAATAAAGACAGGTCCGGTAGTCACTTGTATCTTACTGCTTATGGTTGCCTTTCTTCTTTTTGTTCCTTGAGTGAGCCCTTTAATGTCTTGCCTGCTCAGGAGGACACTTGGTGGGAAGTGGCTCCCTGGGTGGCCTATGGAGCCACAGGGATTTGGTGAGGGACTAGAGACATTTATAACCTTGTGTTAGCTATATTTTCTCTCATTTTATCAGATGACAGATTAAATGAAAACCAACCCAGACTGTTTTCAGTCTGGGAGTAGACGCTGACAGTAGGTGAGGCTTTATCCAGGGCTCAGATGAGGTGCCCAAGATCCAGTGTTTCTCCTTCAGTGTTGGTTCCTTTCCCAGGCATGATCTCCCTTTCTGGCCCCAGAATGACAGCCCACGGCTCCTGGGTCAGCCTGTTTTCTTGTTCACTTGTTTTTCTAAGGAAAAACCCTTAGTGGATCGACCAAAGGCGTGGAATTGAGTCTGGTTGCCCTTGGTTGACTCCATTTGGATTTTATGCTTCCCTAAATCAATACCACGTGGAGGGCATGGGACAGATTGACTGCCTGGGAGATTCAGGGGACTGTTGGAAAAATAGATGGGTTAGTGAAGCAGGGGAGGTACCTCCAAACCTCCATGACGCATTAATACAGATCCTTCTTTTCCAAGCACTGCAGGCTTCCATTCTCTCCTTTGAAGTGTGGCCTACATTCTCCCCTTTGAAGTGTAAATGACCCTGAGAGGTAGATGGATATGTTCATGGATGAAGAGGTGAAGTTCACCGTGGGATCAGCTTACCCAAGGCCTTTTCAATGATACAGCAAGGACCAGACTCGGTGTCTAATGAGTCTTCCATTTTTTTTTCCCCGGCATCATGCCTTCTTTCTACGAATCCCTCTCACCAACCCCTCCTTCTCACTCTCCCAACACCAGCACAGGGTTCTTCATTAAATAGACAGTCAGTCAATAGTTGTTAACTTGTTATTGACTGACTAGTGTACCATCAGACCAAATGTGACCTTTCTGCTCATACTTTGTGAATATCATTATAGCAAAAGCCAATGTGGTCGATTCTCAGTCATTAATTTGTAGATTGTCCCTGGTAATTCAGTTTTCTTTCCCTGAATTATGGGGTTCGTTTAACAGAAGGATGGAGATTGGATGGCTTAAGGATAGACATAAGAAAGGAGTCAAGGGGTGTGTGTGTGTGTGTGTGTGTGTGTGTGTGTGTGTGTGCACGCACGTGCAGCTATGCACATGGAACTGCAATTACAAAATTAAATATGTTTCCATTCAGCTGAAATTAGATTTGATGCCTATCTTTTCATTTCAATGTAAGTTACATTTGTGAAAGTTACCATTGGCAAGATCCTTATTTGCTCAAGCCAAAGACCTGTGAATAGGTGTGCCATTTAGAAACATTTTTAGTAGGAACCATACATTTGCTTTTCACTTTTGAGAAAAAAACCACCTATTGGCTTCTCCCTACTGGAAAAATCCTCCCTCATCAATATTTTGTCTCCGGTTTTACTTCTGCTGCCTCTGGGCAGCTTTATGGACTTTCTCCCGCTGTTTCTTTGTGCTGAAGGTCTGCATTCCACAGTTAACACTTCACCGTGGGTCCTGTGATACACTAATTGTTTCATATTTATGGGTTTTATCTCCTTGATCACTTGGTTAACAGTTTGAAGTCAGTGCTTGGTCTTACCACTTTCTTTGTGTTTTTTTTTTTGTTTTTTGTTTTTGTTTTTGTTTGTTTTTTAATCCTCCACAGTACTCCCCTCCATGCTGAAGTCAAGTGGGTGATCATTTAGGGTTTGGTTCGGTGACTGGGGTAGGTGCCCCTCCTGAGCATTTCCATCTCACCCTCATTGTACTCACAGTGGCTTTGCAGTTGTCTGGTTATTATCTCTGTTCCTCCAGTACAGTTCATGGCACATATTAACGGCAAAGGAAATACATGTTCATTAATTAAGTGATTCTTGCCTTCCTATACCACCCCCGCCTTCCCACCCCACCCCCAACACTCCCCCACCCGAACCATAAGTTCTTGGAAGGCAGAGCCTACATCTTATTGTTCTTTGTGTTCTCTATAGTCCTTAAGTGTGTCTGTCCATAGTAAATGCTCAATTAATTCTTGTTGAGTGAGCAGATTCCATGGGTGGGTAGAAGCCAAGGATCGGTAGGTCCTCTCTAGGGACCTGCCTGGGGGAGAAACCAGCTCTGAGAAGGAAGGGGGTGATGGAGGCTGGATGGGGATGGTTTCCAGAGCTGGGTGTGCCAACTCCTCCTTCTTCTGATTTCCAAGTACAGATAAGGCACTTCCCTAATGGCACAGTGCTGTGTCCCCTCCTCGCCGGTGCCTGGTAAGCTCAATGCCTGAGAAGTGGTCGAGTAAAGGATGGTGGCTGTAATTCTAGCTTTTATTTCAACAATAAAGAATTCCCTGTTCTACCTGTACCTGAGCTCCTTCAGAAATCTTCATGGTTGAGATGGGAGGACACAAGCCAGGAGGGGCACATGATCACCTCCCCGTGTTGACATTTTCATTCTTCCCGTTGCCCTAGAGTCTGCTAATGAGCAATGACAGAGCCACAAAGGAGGGGGCGGTGAGCACCAACGGGTCAGCACCCCCTCAGCCTCCCTGAATGGTGTTGGTTGGACCACTGGTTGGACCGACTCATCCCGGTTTGCCTGGGGCTGTCCCAGTATTAGTACTGGAAGTCCTGAGTCCCGGGACACCCCTCGGTCCCTGGCAAACCAGGACAGTGGGTCGCTCCCTTCCTGCCCTGGCCAGCTCTTTCCCTGTTCCTTTTCCCTTTGCAAGGTCCTTAATTGGGCCCATTTCTTCTTCTTTCTGCCTTCTCCACTAACCTCTCCTAGCTCTTTTCAGCCAAGCCCTGAGCCCTGCTTGCATTTCTGCTATTAGAGGCCCTTCCAGACCAGTGTTCTGAATCGCTGTGGGTTGACCAGAATTCTTGGAGTTAGATATCCTCCCAGGGGCTGCCTTCTCATCCTCTCTGGCCCTGCTTGGCTCCAAAACTCAACGAAGATGTGAAAGCTTCTGTCACATAGAGTTGAAACTCATCTGCATTCAGGAAGAGCCTGCCCTCTCTGGGGGAGGCTTTCTGCACACATGTGGCACTCGGCGGGCACAGCACCACGCTGTGCCTGGAAGGTAGGGCAGGGGAAGTGGCAGTGCTGGGGTAGCTGTGCCCGCAGTTTCGTGTCGTTCACACCGAGGCCCGCCTCCCTCATCCCAGACCCAGCCCTCTGCACCTGTCCTCTGGGCACATTGTGGCTTATGGCTGTCAGCAAGGCCGACTGTAGCCTGCTGTCTTCTCTGAAGCTTCCTTCCCCACATTTACCTCTTTGTTCTCAGAATTCTTAATACACATAGAGTCAGTGCTACTCCATTAAGTGAGCCTAATTGTTTTCTTCCGCATTTCTCGCGTGTTAGTTCTTCCTTGAAGGCAGACGTCTTATCTTGTTTCCTTTCCTTCCGCCTCATGGCACCTGGCCTTGTGCTGGGCCCACAGCTGGCCCTCACTTGGTACATACCACTTTGATGGCACCTCGGTGATTTGTGGGTGACAGAGGGACGTGGAAGCTAGCAGGCTGGTGGTTCTCTGTGAGCTCCTGTATGCAGAGTAATGTCAGTAGCATGGAGCAGGAGGGTGGGAATACACGCTGCTCTGAGCCAGGCCCCGGGTCTTGGGTGGAATTCAGTTATCCCGACTTCCTCTTTAACACTGCCACAGGAGAATGAGGCTTCTTTAATGTGGAGTGAATTTTTAGTCACAAAACACTTCACTGTGTATTAGGTTTTGCCTCACATTTTCTGGAACATTCGACTGTAATTTAAAAATAATCACAGAGGATTAAACAATTCCGAGACTGCTTTACAGAGGCAGTCAAGTGGGTTTTGATTTTTATAGAGTTTTCCTTTTTTGAGTCATTCCCTTTTTGGAGGAGTTCAGAAGGAGGTGCTGTGCTGTCCCAGACCCTGTAGGCCTGATTCTGTTATTTGTCTCAGCATTGCTGATCCGTGAGTGAAAACGCAGCTCTGGCCCACCCCCATGAGGGTGGATATTTTGAACTTTTCACCAGTGCTGATAACCTCTTGCTTGGGTCTCCTGTAACCAACTGTGTGCTTCTGCGGTGTGTGTGTATGTGTGTGTGTATACGGTGTATTTGTTTTCAGATGTATGTAGCTTTAAAAATTTATAGGAATAATATGTGGTCTTGGTAAAACATTTAGTAGGAAGTTAAAGCTGTCTTTACTTCTCTTTTTTAATTTTTTAAAAAGTTTATTTATCTATTTAGAGAGAGAGAGACTGCACACAAGTGGGGAAGGGGGGCATAGAGAAGGAGAGACAGAATTCCAGGCAGGCTCTGTGCCATCAGCACAGAGCCCGATGCGGGGCTTGAACCCATAAACTGTGAGATCACGACCTGAACTGAGATCAAGAGTTGGACACTCAGGGCGCCTGGGTGGCTTAGTCAGTTAAGCGACTGGCTTCAGCTCAGGTCATGATCTTACAGTTCATAGGTTCAAGCCCTGCGTTGGGCTCTGTGCTGACAGCTCAGAGCCTGGAGACTGCTTCCGATTCTGTGTCTCCGTCTCTTTCTGCCCCTCCCCCATTTGTGCTCTGTCTCTCTGTCTCTCTCACTCTCTCTCAAAACCAAAAAACATTAAAAAAAAAAAAAAGAGTTGAACACTTAACTGACTGTGCCACCCAGGCACCCCTTTACTTCTTTTTTTTAAATGTTTATTTATTTTGAGAGAGAGAGAGAGAGAGAGCACACCCATATGTGCAAGCAGGGAAGAACAGAGAGACAGGGAGAGAAAGAATCCTAAGCAGGCTCTGTGCTATTAGCACAGAGCCTGATGCAGGGATCAATCCCACAAACCATGAGATCATGACCTGAGCCAAAATCAAGAGTCAGATATTTAACTGACTGAGCCACCCAGGTGCCCCAAGCTGTCTTTACTTCTTAGAAATAACCCCAGTGAACATTTTAATGTATATTTTTCCAGTTTGTTTTTTGTGCACTCACACATATGTTCAGACACACACACATACACACAGTATGTATATTTACACAGATGGGATCATTTTATGTAAAATTTAGGGGCCTGTTTTCTTTTGCTTAACAATTTCTGAAAGACATTTTCTCTGTGTCCGTGAAGACTAATTTATCACTCATTCAGCAAACACTGAACTGAACGCCTACCATGTGTCCAGCATCGTGCAGGGTACTGGGGATATAACATTGAACAAAAGGGATAAAACTCCCTGCCCTTGGGGAACCAATAGTCTAGTGGGGTGGCTGGCAATAACAAAGTAATACAATATGTGGTGGGTTAGAAGGTGATAAATGCTATGGGAAAAAATGAGATCAGGAAGGTGAGTGGGAGTGAGGGGGATAAAGTGCATTTTGCAGTTTTAAACAGGGTGGTCGAGTGATGAGGAGGCCTTTGACCAAACCCTGGGGCTATAATGTTTAACACACAGCGTGCTCTACTCAGATGACTGCTGGGTTAGGTCTGCACTTGTGGCAGAAAGAGACATGCTGTCAGAGCCTTAGGAGCTCTGGGCAGGGGTCCCTCCGATCTCTTGTGGTAGGAGATACAGACTTGAGCACCCGTGCATGGTCTTGTGTTGCTCATTACGGACAACAGTGACATGTTATTATAACATGTTCTTGTTTCCAAAGTCGCTTTTTGTCTGTTCTCCTGGCCCCGTTGCTTACTTTAGCTACACAATTTTGGGCAAATAGCCCACCTGTTCTGGGCCTCATGAAGGAAGTATGAGGATTGTTGTACAGTTTAAATGAGTTAATCCCGGTGCATAGAACAGTGCTGGAAAGAGCTCCTATGAGAAGTTCAGCTGTTGTTATTACTACCTTTCATTTATTACTTGGGACAGTCCCGTGAGGAGGATGTTAGGCTCAGTTTAGAGATGAGGAAGCTGAGGCCCGGGGAGGTCGGCGTCACTAGTGAACAAGTTCAGGGTGCTAGGAGGTTGGTGGAGGGAGGTCTCACATCTCGGGCTTCAGGCCCTAGGCCCAGCTCCTGCCTACCTACCTTACTCCAGGTGGGCACAGCTACTCCTGCTTTAGGCGGGTGCATAGAACACATGGCCGCAGATTCCATTCACTGCCTTCCTGATCGCTCTGTAGACTCCTTAGAAAAGAAGCAGCCTGGGTCCAGGGGGTGGGGGTGGAGGTCGGGTAGGGTTGGGAGAAGAGGGAGGAAGGATGGATATGGAGTTCCCACGGGGAGGAGCTTGAGGCTTGGCGGCTCTGCTCAGCATCCTCACCGTTGTCAATTTGGTGTCAACACACGTTCCCCGCCTTCTCCCCCGCCAGTCACCACACACACCAGCTTGTAAAGATCCCCCTTAAAGACTCAGGAACATGACAAATAGTGGCTTCTCTAGTTTTAATTTTCTGACTTTGAGAAACACCCCTATCCTTGTGTCTGCGGTAGTTTGTTGAAGAACGGTACCACCGCAGACACAACCCAGCTCTGTAACTGTTATCACTTGCCTCCTTCCAGAAGGTATCCTGGTGGCAACCTCCCACCTCACCTGGCCCTAACCGGCCCTCAGGTGGCCCTTAGGACAACACACTTTGAAGGACCTGTGAGTTCATAGAGTGGACTGGTGTCTAGAGTCATTTCTTCTCCGAGGTCAATACCCACCCCCCCCACCCCCCCCACCCCCCCCATGACATAGACAACCCAGAGTTATGCAGCACTGGGCATACCTCCTGTCTACTTCTCTGAAATGGAATGCAGAGCTTGCGTTACCATGGAAACCATAATATAAATGGTGGCTACGTGTAGGTAAAATAGCTCTATTGGTTTTATGCTGCAGGTACATTGTGAGTTCAGAAGGCTTTTGTGAACCTGAGAGTCTGAGAGTCCATCCATCGTTTTAAATATGGTTTCTGTGGCTACATGCTGTCAGGATTCTTAAGAAATCACTTTTAAGCAAACCTTCAGAGCAAGTTGTTTCTAACAGGGAAAGTGGCAGTTGGTCATTTATAGGTTATTTTCTTACCGTCTGGTGGGGTTTCTCATATCCCAGGACTCCAGATGGAGTGTAAGCTCCTGGGAAGTCCTGTGGCAGATGGGATGGAATTGTGGCTCAACAGTAGCACGTTCAGAAACGGCGTCAGGGAGCTGGTGGGAGTCAGTGCGTGGTGAAGCTGCCAGATGCTGTAACAGAGTGGAGAATCCAGCAGGGGTGTGGACACCGGGCATGAGGGGCATACCTGGGTACTGTACCACAGGAGGGGCTTCAACGGGGTGTTAGAGGATTGGGACAGCACTCCCAACTCGAAACCACATCATGTGGGTAACAGATGGAGAAACTGGGCCTGGAAAAGAGAAGACGAGGAAGGAATTTATAACCGTGTTTTATTATTTGAAGCACCATGATGTGGTCCCCCCCCCCCCAAAGAGAACTGATAAGAGAGACATTTCAGTAATTAAAGGAAGGAGTTTAACAGCCAAAACTTTTGAAGATAGGAAGGGTTACTTTAAAGGATAGAGAGTTCCCCGTCATTAGAGGTATGTAAGGAGAGGCTGGCTGGCTACTAGTGGAGGATACTATAGAGATTTAAGCTCTGGATGAGTGATGAGACTAGACCTTGAAGGCCTTTGCTAGCCTAGAGTTTTTATGATTGTAGGGGATAGATGGAAAATAAATTTAATTTTCTGGGCTTCTTATTCAAGACTATTAATAGTGGCTCCTGGGGGCACCTGGGTGGCTCAGTCGGTTAAGCGTCTGACTTTGGCTCAGGTCATGACCTTGCAGTCCGTGAGTTTGAGCCCAGTGTCGGGCTCTTTGCCGACAGATCAGAGCCTGGAGCCTGCTTCCGACTCTGTGACTCCCTCTCTCTCTGCTCCTCCCCTGCTCGCTCTCTCTCTCTCTCTCTCTCAAAAATAAATAAACATTAGAAAAAAAATAGTGGCTCCTGGAGCAAAGTTGAGAAGGATTTGGGCCTGGTTGAGTCTGGGCTCCTTGATTGATCAGCAGTGTCTCCCATGACAGGATCCCAGGTTGCAGGATGGCCCAGTATTAGCCATCTCCTTTCCAGTGGAGATTGTCTAGTGGTGAACTTTGACCCAGGTCAAGCCAACCACCATGATTTGCTTGGGATTGGGGGTGGGGGGATTCTCAGGACCTGGACTTTGAGCTTTCAAACCAAGATGAATTGGTCACCTGAAGCGGAAGGGATAGTCATCAGCAACCGTGTCATTTGGCTTCCGTTTCTACTTGGTGCATCTTTATCTCCTCAGAGCACGAGTGTGGGACTCTGCCCTCAGTAGGAGCCCGGTAGACACATGGAGAATAAATGAGTTGGATGCAGTTCCTAGGAAATGGTTGCAGTATCCTTGCAATTAATTAATTTGTTTAATTAATTAAAGTGACTTCACTAATTATATGTGCAGGAGATTGCACATTTCATTAGGCTGAGCAGATGGCTTCACTAATAATTACCAAAGCCTGGGGTTGCAGGAGGGGGGATGTCAGCATAGGAATTGATATTGAACATTTTAAATGCTGTCCTTCCACAAATAAAGTTGAAACTCCTATCCCCATTGCATCCAAGATGGACTGAAGAACAGATCCTTAGTTTTCTTCTGGTACTGCCAACAGGTGTTGGTAACTCACTGTTTGTGTCTGGTGATCATTTTCTAAATGAAGCAGCTGACCTTGGAAGGGGCGTGGGCTCCACGGCTCTGGAAGAGGGAGCCATGTCAGGCTTAGACTTGAGGCTTTGGTGTTGTTCAGACAGTTTAGCTAACCCACCGAATTTTGATAGGAAGCCAGATCTCCCTCAAAAACAGCAGGTGCCTCGTCTCCAAAGGGAATGTGCCTTCCTCTGTGTATTGTTTAAACCTTGCCCTGCCCTCACTCCTGCCCCTCCGTGGGGCCTTAGACTCTAAGGCAGACCCACGGACATGCCACAGAATAAAGACCCTGAGTGGATGCACGCACAGACCAAGCAGTACCAATGATTGAGGTATCACATAAGTGCATGGGTGTATTTTTGGAGTGTTCTCACTACGGTGATAAGGATGATTATTGGTAATTGACCGGACTGAGCATCTCCTCTGGGCCGGAAACTTCCTGCACTATTTGTAATCCTTGAAAGAATCCCGCAGGGCAGGTGTTAATTTACAGATGAGAAAACAGAGGCTTGTAGGTGTTAAGCGGGTATGCCTGGAATCACACCAAGCTAGGTTCAGACTCAGAACTTTCTGTCTATAAAGCCCCTTGTTCTTTCCAGCGCCTGCTCTGCTGGTAAATGATTTGGGGTCATGAAAGTCCCACACCTAAATCTGGAAGGATGTGAGGGGAAGCCACCAGGCTGAGCTTACCACTTTCACTCAGGGAGCCAGTCACCAACTGATGGGCTCTCGGCATCTTAGAACTGGCAGGGCCTTGGAGGAACGGCTTCTGAACAGTTTCCCAGCATCCATGGTCAAGTGCTTAGTGCATAAAGATGAGCTCTAAAAGACCAGGCGGCTGGGCATGTTACGGAGGAGTGAGGTACTGGTTAGAGAAAGTTCCAGAAAGAAATCGATCATTTCAGGAGAATTTTCAGAATGTTAATTTGATGTGATCTGATAAGAGAGTTTTCTTTTTTGCTCATATATATGGTTGGGGAAGGGTGACCCTCCTGAAGCTTCATGCATGGTGTGTGAAGAAGAAACAAAGCCAAGAAAGGGGGGAAGAATGCCACTTGTAGAAGAACGGATAGATCAGTCTGTGTGCTGATGAATAGATGTTGACCATGACAGCAATATTCCTGTTTGGGGAAATTGAGCATTGCAGTTAGATTGCTTGACCTTCCGTAATGGTCCTGGTGAGCTCCCGTCCCTATCAAGGTCTGCCTCTCTGCCCCCCAGGGTAATCTTGGGGGTAATTATCCATTCCTTGATGCTTTCACTCCACACTCCTTATGAGCTAGAGCAGGAATGGGGTGGTGTGTCTGACTCACAAAAAATTGTGAATCATTCTTGAAATGAGGGAGCCCTGAAAACATGACTAATTTCTGTAGCATGTACAGGTAAGAAATGGCTGTTTGGTTGTGACTGGCAACTGCCATGTTATTTCTAATTTTGACTTGGTTACTGTTGTTTTGGGGATGGGATCAGACTTGGCCCTGGGGTGGGTGCAGTGTGGAAGGACAAAGTGCCATTTGGACACAGTTCCTGCCTTTGAGCATTTCACAACCTGAAGGAGGCCAAGGCATGTCAATAGTTGCAGAAAACATGTCTGTTGAACATATATATTAAGGAGTCAGCTGAAAGAAAGAAATCTTAAACTTAATCAAGAGTAGAATATGTTTTGCCTGATCATATATCCAGTTAAGTGCTGGAGGGACACTCGGGGCCAGCCAGGTAGTGTCTGGATCATATCGGTCTAGGTTAAGAAGAGAACTAGGCTAGCTCGTAAATCGTGTTTCTGTTTACACATCTGTTCTCAGGAGTAGTTACTTATTCAAGGCCTTCTGTCTTTGTTGATCATGTCAGCCTGGATGAGTTAGCTGCGTCTTGTTACCTGCTATGAAATTCAAGATTTGTTAAAATATAAATACACCTGAGAAATACCCTTATACCCTTATTGGCTCATAATGATAACCCAAGATGTAAAGAAACATAATAATGGACTTTACTCCTTGTTCTTACAGCTTTGGGTAAAAATTTGTACCTCTGCTGAAGTTTCCAGAGAGAAGAGGCTACTGTGTGGGGATCGAGGATTGGACATTCAAGCCTGGTGTTTCAAAAGCTGGCTTGTGCATTTGAGCCTGCTGTTTTCTACAATGAGTTGGGGGAAGAGGTTGTAACTCGGAAAATAATAAGGAAAATGGAGCAGTCCGGAGTCTGGTGTGGTGCAAAAACTAGATGGAAATAGTAAATAGACAAGGAGGGGAAGCTGATGAAAGGAGAGGAGCTTAGGATAGGAAAGACCACTGGTATGCTTCTGGCCATAAATAACAGTAACACATTTTCTCATAAAACAAGAAGTGAGGATGGAAGCAGTGGTTACCTGTTGTGTATCTGGCAGTTCAGTGGTGATATCAAGGGTAGGAGATTTTTCAGTCTGTCTACTTGGCCCTCCTTGGTGTTTTGGCTTTCTGTCTCTGTGCTTCTTGTCTTGTTGGTTCCGTGAGTCCCATGCGGTCACCCCTAGCTGCAAGGGAAGCTGCCGAAGGATTGCTTAGTTCTTCCAGCCTTAGTAGTGGAGGTGGGCAAGAGGGATTAGGAATGGCTGGTGGGTTATCCAGCCAACTGTTGGGCATAGATCAGTTGAGAAAAATAAATAAAAACAGATGTGTGTTGAATCATCACCACAAAAAAACAGATGCTCCCGGGAGTTGGCTTTGTGTGGGCTGTGAATGGTATGGAAGGGTCTCTTTTAGGTCCCATTCCAGCAGTGGGGCTGATCACTTCCAAAGTCTGTGTGTGACATCGAAGACTAGATTCTGAGAAAGTCTTCTTAAACCCTGCTGGGTGGGAATGGGGCATGGGGAGGGAGGAGACAAAGGGGCGCCATTTCCTAGCCCATAATACTCAGAAGCAAGATGGCTGCTTTTCAGAAGTTAATGGTTGGGCGCTTGTTAATTTTTCATAAATTCCATTTAACGAATGATGCATTTAATTTAGGACACTTGGCTTCTGGTAATAGTTCAAAGTCTGATAACATCTTTAGCACCATTTTGAATTTCATGCCTGTGTATGCACATACATGCACACATGCACTCTGAGTTCACATTCCTATGGCCCAGATCACCTTTTCTTCTCAGTGCCTCAGAGAATCCTAGTCCTGTCAGAACCCAGGTTCCCCTGCCCCCCAACTTTTTAGTTCCCTCTTTTATATCTGTGCCATATAGTAACCTTCCTTTCCACACAGTGCTCAGCGGAGGGCAGCTCTCTGATACGTGGCTCTTGCTGCTTTGGGTCATTTGGGCATATCATTTTGGGCACAACCACTTCCCCATAGCAGTGAGCCAGATGCCTTTGAACAAAAAGATAGGAGCCTGCTGATGTAAATGCAACTCCTCACCCTTCCTCTAGTACTCTAGAGCAGGCCTTCACAGAGTTTACCGTGCACACAGATCGCCCAGGGATCTTGTGACAATGCAGATTCTGACTCGGGAGGTCTGGGATGGGCCCTGAGATTCTTCTGTATTTGTATTGGTTGTTGTTGTTGCTGCTGCTGTTTTAAGTAGGCTCCATGCCCAGCGTGGAGCCCCAGTATGGGGCTTGAACTCACGACACTGAGATCAAGACCTGAGCTTGGATCAAGAGTCAGATGCTCGACCGACTGAGCCGCCCGGGGGGCCCTGAGACTGTATTAATAAGCTCCTAAGTGATGGTGGTGCAGCTGGTCCAGGTAGCAGGGATGTCAACCACCAACCCTGGGGAGTTCTTCATAAATACCAATGCTGGGACCCCACCCCAGATCGGTTACATTAGTATCTCCGGGTGGCAGGCCTTGGACATCAGTCCCTTTTAAAAGCTCCAGGGGTGATTTTAATATGCAGCCAGGTTGAGAACCACTGATCCGGCACTTGCCCATCTCCATCCTTTGGCTTGTGCTGTCCTTCCTGCTTACGCCTTTCCCTCTTTCCACCTGTGAGGGTTCTATACATCCTTCAAGGTTCAGCTCAGAGACGTGTCTCCTTAGAGCCATTCTCCATCCCCACCAGGACACCAGTCTCCCTTTCCTCTGTGCTCTCTATCACATATACCTGACAGTATAGACAGTCTGGCCTCTCCCAGCAGACCAGGCTGGCTTTGAGGATGGGGACCACAACCATTGGTCTACAAGTGGGGACTCCGTAAGCAGGAGTGAATCAGCTTGTTCCTGGGCCCAGAGACAAACCACAGGGGCTTCCAGCCTGCTACAGTGAGTTTCTCCTGTGTCTCTGTGAGGAGCAGTAGAATTACAGGTTGAACCCAGCTTTTCCAAGAGAAGTCTAAGTGGGAAGAGGTGCTTTGAATGTTGGAGATGATCGCAGACATTGTAGTTCTTGGTCCACGGCCCTGGACTCTTGACCATCTGCCCACTGCCCTTCTCTGACCACCTCCCTCTCTGCTGGGCCTAGCACCTCTACAGAAAGAGGAGAGACCAGGGCCCTTCCCAGGCTCCTCAGTGCTCACCATCCCACTGAGCAGCTCAGGATGCCTAAAGGGCGCATCAGTAGCTAGAGTTTCTCTGTCATCCTCCTACTTCCCTTACTTCTCCGAACCCCTTACCAGATACACACTCCATTGCCCCCAAGGCCCCACTGTCCCCAGCTCACCTCCTTCAAGAAAGGAAACCATCATGTATTTTTCTTTTTTGGCATTTGCTAGGGCCTGCGCACCACTGGGAAGGAAGCATGACCATCACCATACGCCCAGCCTACGTGCAGAAAGGGTTTAATAAATACGACCTGCATGGGCATGGAATACCATCTGCTGAGACAGGCAGTGTGGCTTCACCAAGCTGTGTGATACTTCGTGGCAGACCTGGAGTTTGACCCCTGGCTGCTGACCACCCGTCTGGGGTGCTGTGAATTTGCCCTGAGCCACACAAGCCACTATTTCCTTAGGTCATGCTTCTCAGGAAGGTGTTGGGGATGAGGGTCTGATAGGAGTCATTCGCCCTACTCAGTTCTGTGCAGGTGTGAAGTGAACCCCCAAAGGCAGAGGAAACACAGAACTTAGAATGGGGAAGGAGTGAAGATTCCTCCTTTGGAATCAGCTTTCTTGCAGATGATGGCTTGTTGACCCCAGCGCATCACCAGTAGGTAGAACAAGGCAGCTTACAGAAGACGTACTTCCTGGCAAGGGTGGGGAGGGATAGAAACGGGTGTTATGGCTCCAGATTCTGCTGGACCTCAGAGGCTATGGAAGGTGAAGGGCTCTGAAGGTGAAGGTGAAGGGCTCTGAAGATCCTCTCAAGACCCAGAGACAGGGCATGATGGTCAGGTTAGCAGGGAGGCTAGAGAGAATGGGAGGCAAGAATGTGGTGCCCCTGGGATCCTGCTTCTTTCTTCCTCTCCAGCTTCCCTCTCCTGTGTTTGTGCATTCATTCATTTGTTCATTCCTCATTCATTCGTATAAACGTTACTGTTTCCTGACTCTGGGGATATTGCAATGCAAAAACAGGCCCTCGTGGGGATCAGGCCTCCACTGTTGAATATAGCAGCCACTGGTAACACATGGATATTTAGATTTCAGTTAATTAAAATTAAATGAATTCTTCAACTCAGTCCCCCAGTCACATTAGCCAGATTTTAAGAGCTCAGTAGCCACGTGTGGCCCTGGCTACCACATTGGACAGCACAAATATAGAATACTTCTGCTATTGCACCAAGTCTTATGGGATGGTGCTGGCCTAGAATCTAGCCAGGGAGAAAAGCATTTATTAAGTTAGCAGACAAGCGAATAATGTGGAGCCGTGGAAAACGATACGACTGACCAAGTAGAGGGAGCCATGTCAGCTCTCCCTAGTTGGGGAAGCCGGAGTTTCCCTGAGGAAGTGAAGGGTGTGTTGGAGTTGGAGAGGGGAAACCCAGCATTAATGCATGGGAAAGTGCCTAGACATAGCACATCACTGGCATTCAGTCAGTGACTTGCCCTGTGCTCACGCGTGGCGACTCTTCCATCCAGAACCGTGTGGAAGCACACAGGCCCTCGAGTGAGCACAGGTGAGCACAGACAGACTCTGGGTCCACATTGCCCGGGTTCAGATCTGCTTACGGGGACTCTCTAGCGCCATAGTTTCCCCATCTGTAAAATGGACAAAATAGTATGTGCATGACAGATAGAATTGTCTTGGAGATTAAATGGGTTAATACTTGTAAAGCACCTGGGGGCAGGCACACTGTAAGCGCTGTCGAGTGTTGTTGCTGTTTCCGGGACCCCTGACTTGTCAACAGAGGGATGCCCTACCTCCAGCTGCTTATGGAATCAAGGGGTATCTGGTGCTGGCCCCCCAGTACCTGGGAGCAGGGCTTCTGGGCTCTTGGCCCCCACTGCCAGGTGAACCAAGAGTTCTGGTTCCTAGTGTCCCCTCCCTGCCCTGCCCTGTTCTGTCCTCTGATGTTAACCCCCCCACAGCTGGCCCCATACAGGCTTGGTTTGCCTCTGCAGAAGTCACAGTAGTTGTACTCATTTCTGTGGCCCGTGTGCCACGTAGCCTAATAAACAATCCGGCGAGGTCAGTCCTGACACGAATGTGTCAGATTCACCTCATTATGAATGTCAGGACTCTAGAGAGGGAAGCATCTCGCCCGTGATGAAGCCGAATGAGCCAGCACCTTCCATCAGACCAGAGCCCCGGTGCCCATTCCTGTCCCCCACCGTGCATCACTCAGGGGCACGTGGGGCCGCTACCACGGCCGGACCGATTGCTCACAGCTTTGAAATATCAGAGGGAGCATTCTGCACCCCACCCCACCTCGCCACCGTTTCACCTCTTTGGTTCCAGTGCCAGCAGGCCTGTGATATGTGGTGGCCCTTACCTGAGTGGCATCTCAGAGTTCAATTCCCTTTTCCCCTCAAGGAGCTGAGACCCTAAGCAAAGCTGTGGTGTTCTCCCCCCACACACACCCCCGTCCCCTCCCTCTTCTCCGTGCTGCCGTCAGCTCAGAACCTGCTGTTTCAGCACGGAGAGTGACCACGCTAAGTGGTCGGGCCCAGAGAGAGGGCTTGCTGTATAGGATTAACTCCCAGAGAGACTCTTTTCTAACCAAATCAAAACATCACCATGACTCGGCCCATCCAAGCAATTCTTTCTTGTAATGAGATTTGTTACATGAGATTGGCCTGTATGATACCGTTAGGTAATAGAATTGTTGAGAACGTTAGAGCTGGGGCTTGAGTTGCTTTCCAATTTGAAAGAGGGTAGTGATGGTGGAATTCGCCAAGGAGGCCTAGCTGCCACTCACCCCGTGGAAAGGAGTGAGCGTGTCAGCAGCTGTTGCAGGCAGATCTGCTGGGCTTCCTGTCTTTAGCCTGCCGTAACCCCCGCGGCTCAACTACCTTCAAATCGCTGGGCTCCACTTGCCTTCCCAAAGCGTGCTTTGCTTTCTTTTTAGATTTCCACATTTATCCCTACAGGGCTTCTTGGCTTGGGACCCTTTCCAGTGCACACGCGTACACACACACACACACACACACACACACCTTTGAACTACGTGTGTCAATATAGTTGTTTTGTTTATTTTTTTACTGGCCCCAGCTGAAAACCCACCTAGGATTGCCAACCTGAAAGAAAAAATCTCTTTGCTGTATCCTTGGACTTTTCCATCTATACGGCTGAGACGTGGTTGGATGTGGCCGTTGGGATTCGTCACTGCCCTTGGCCTCAGCGCCTCTGCATCCGTTGGTGGGTGTCTGGGGCAATTTCCTCTTCACATTAAGTAAGTGCGAGAGGGGCCCATGTGGCCCTTGGAGGCTCCTATACTTTCCTCGCGTGGAGGACGAAGTCAGTAACCGGGGCCCCCCTGGGATCTTGTGGTTATTCTCTGCCCCTTGTGCCAGTTGGAATTGGGGGGTAGGTCCCTTTACTTAATGGTGGTGGGAGCTCTACATTCTCGCTCTGGGGCCCAGGTCTGTTCATCTCAAGAAGAACCCTTTTCCCAGCTGCCCAGGGTGTAGGGAAGCTGCTGGCCTTGATGTGGCTGCTGAAGATTTGTGTCAGGCAAGTGAGCATCGGTAGGGAAAGAGCTTAAGTGACCAGTGAGTCAGGTGCCTGATGGAACCATGTTGCAGGACCTTCAGAAAACATCCCCTTAGATGGGCCCGGTTCACTCCTCATGAGGAGGATGGTAACTTCCTCATGCAAGCAGGGCCTTAAGCATTGACTGCAGTCATGAGCTCTCCAAAATGTTGCCTGGACCTAGCTCCCCAGTTTATTTCGAATTCAAGAAAGATACAAGCAGGAGGGGAAATAAGCCTAATCGGGCGCCGTCTGAGTTAAAACCAGCCAACACAAGATTGGTCGTTATTAAGGAGCAAGCTGGTGACTGAGTGTAAATGAGCGTGTGGGCTATGGGAAGTCGGTTCATTCTGCTGGCTCACACATCAGACTTGTGTCTTAACTACAACCGAACCTCATCACTTCCGAAGATCTCCTTGGGAGCAAGGATTTTTTCCTTTTCTTTCCTTTCTTTTTTTTTTTTTATTTTCCATCCAACAGTCTCTGGAACATTATGGGTGTGCCCTCCCTATATATGTCTATATATTTGTTGGAAACATGATGGAAGGCCAGATCCATAAAAACAAGCCAGTTTCCTGTCCTTGGCTGTCAGCTTAGCAGAAAGGCTGGCATTACCGAACCGGATGCCCCATAGGAGACCCTCATCTTACCCAACTAGAACCTACTTCCTTCTCGACCTAGGTCTTAATGGCCAGAACACAGACTTCTGGAATTCTTAGAAAGAATAAACACTGAGACAGGAAGATATATCCTGACTGTCTTGAAGAAGCCAGTGGAAGAAGCCTTCCTCAGACAGATCCTGAATAATTGGGAGAGCCCCTGGGCACATTCCCAGAGGTCAGGTTCACGGTGGAGGGGAGGAGGCCTAGGAAAGGAACAAGAGTTGTCCCTTCGTGTTTAGATGGGACTGTCCCACCCATCGGGGAGTTGAGACTGTTGCCTGCTTAAAGGACTGGGAGAGATGCTTCTGCCCCCAACCCGCATCCATGTGAGTTCTTCCCTTTCAGCGTCGCCCACAGCCCAAGGAAGGACGGTAGCTTTGCTGTGAGCTTCACCTCTGTGAGAGCCTTGACCATCCAAAGGAATCCTGTAATGGGCGCTGTTTTCCAAGCCGTTGTTCTCTCTCTAGAGATCTGAAGAAAAATCAGGGTGGATCCAACTTCCTTGGGCTCGGCCCCATGCACGACACCTCACCCCATCCCTTTCTGGGCCTCTTCTTCACAAGGATGTCACAAGGTTTAGAACATTTCCTGACTTTTCAGGAAAAGAATGGCTCATGACACATATTTTTCAGGATCTCCTGGAAACACATTCTCCATTCCCAGCTCTTTGGCAGAGTTCAGGGGAAGAGGGGAAGCTGAGGGCAGAAGGGCCCATCCGCAGGGCCTGCGCGGGCTGGGGTGCACATGCCTCTGGTAACATCGCTAGTGTGGCTAGACCCGGGCTCGGAGTGGCCCAGAATGTCAGGGCTGGGAGGAACGGTGGCAGCCAGCACCCAGCCCAGTGCCCCCTAAGGTTGGATCCTGCTCTGGGTTCTGAATCCCTTCCTTTCTCTTGCTTGGGGATCTGCAGCACTCAGTAGTCCTTCATTCCCCTGTGCCTTTGCCCTCTCTGACTTAGTGATTCGCAGCTGGGGGAGCTTTTTGGGGTGACCCACAGGGGACCTGACCACTACTTGGGGAGACCTGCTTGTCATTTAGTTAATCTGGGGAAGGAACCTCCAGTCTCCTACCTACAGGGTACATGCAGGTGGGCAGGGGGCAGTGATGAGAGTTTGTGGATGTGTTTGTCTTCTGTTCTCTGATTTGCCCTTAGTCCCCATTTCCAGCCTTCTCTCTCTCCACCCTTCCCCGTTCCTGACATCCTTGCTTTCCTGACTCTCTGGAGTCTACAGAGCAGACCCACCCTTCTGGTCCACATCCTTCTCTGGGATGGCAGAGGCGTTGTGCCCTGCTTTTTCTTTTCTTTTCTTTTCTTTTAATTTTTTTTTATTGTTTTAATGTTTATTTGTTTTTGAGACAAAGAGAGTGAGTGGGGGAGGAGCATAGAGAGAGAGAGGGAGAGGGAGGGAGACACAGAACCTGAAGCAGGCTTCAGGCTCCAAGCTGTCAGCACAGAGCCCGACATGGGACTCGAACCCATGAACCATGAGATCATAACCCAAGCTAAAGTCGGACGCTTAACTGACTGAGCCACCCGAATGCCCCAGTCTTCCATTTTTAAACCAGAAGGCCTGTGGCATAATTTAATGGCTTCATAATATTGCATTCTCTGGCTGTACCTTCTATTTACCTGGCCTTGCATTTTGCCCATTTGTATTTTGACCCCCCTCCTGCCTCCCCATTAAAGACAGCACATGAGAATCCTTACACTAAATGTTTAGGCATATTCACGATGATTTCCTAAGGGTGAATTTCTGCAAGTAGAATCTTGAGTTCAAAAGCTACGTAAAACTTTAAGATGTTTCTGGCACCTGTTGTTATAATGTCTCTTCAGAAATAGGATACTGATTTTCATTCCCATCAGCCGTAGTGAAGGTGCCCACTTCTCCACATTCTTGTCAATACTGGAGAGCACATAATATATATTTTTGTGTATATATAATGTGAACATTCTACCAGGTAGATTCCTGGGTCAGACCACATGCACATTCAAGTTTTGATAGACATTGGTCAGTTCATCTTCATGGGTGAGCATGCTTCTTTCCTCTACTTCCTTGTCAACACTGCATTAGGATAGAAAAATATTTCCCAACTGGATAAGTTCTTTCAATCTGCATTCTATTGATTTCTCCTGAGGTTTACAATTGTTCATGTATTTGTGCCATTTGTATTTCTTCTTTCGTGGATGGCCTGTAGCCCATTTTTTTCTTTGGGTGGTTTGTCATTCTCTTGCTGATTTTTATGCTGTCTTTATATTTAAGGATATTCATTTACATGTGGAAAATTATTTTTTTATTTTGTTGGCATTTCATTTTGTTTACCCTTTTTTGTTTGCTTACATATAACAGCTGATACGTTTTGAACAGTGGAATTAATCAGTCTGTTGCCTTTTGGGTGTGCTTTCGGGATTACCTGAAATTTGAGCTTCTTGGGTTTCTTTTACTTCAATTGCTGGGGCCTGAGCAATGGGCTGGCTGCAAATGTCAATGCGGCTGAGGTGCAGGTGTGGTCCTCCGTTCCTTCAGAGGGAGGGCAAGTTCACTACTGACAGTTCTTCTGGGACTGCTTAGCCACACATAGGGGTGGGAGGTTGGTCCTGGGGAAGAGGCAGCCCTTGCCTGGGACTCAGCATTATTGCCCTGGGGAGTCCCTTTTAGCTGGAATGTTCCAGAACCCACCTCACATTGGGGTGATCCAAAGTCAGGGCGAATGTCATGAGGGGTATGGACACGATTCAGACGAGCGCGGCTCCCGATCTCTCCTGCCGCTAACAGCTGGCCTCAGGGGACAGCGTTGCGCACTAGGGCTGGTGGTTACAAGGAGGGGCTGTTCCTGTCGAAATCTGCTCTAAGCAGGATCCTGCACAAAGTCAGGATCCTGCACAAAGTCAGTCTAAGGCCAGTGGGACCATGGTTTTATTATTATTTTTTTAATGTTTATTTTTGACAGAGAGAGAGACAGAGCATGAGCAGGGGAGGGGCAGAGAGAGAGGGAGACACATGTCTGAAACAGGCTCCAGGCTCTGAGCTGCCAGCACAGAGCCCTACACGGGGCTCGAACCCACACACCGCGTGAGATCATGACCTGAGCCGACGTCGGACACTCAACCGACTGAGCCACCCAGGCGCCCCGGGACCATGGCTTTAAAGGGCTCACAGGAGTTGGTTCAGCTCAGGCTTCTTGTGATAATGGCATAGGATAGCATCAAATGACACGGAACAACGCTGTCCCAGGGTGCAGTGGCTTTACCTTGCAGTGTGTGTTTCTCCTCAGTGTTAACTGTATTGACTTGCCTCCTTCCTCCACATTTACACAGTTACTCCTGGTAAGACAGGCTCAGGGAGGAGGCCGACGGGGGTGGAGGCTGGCGAGTTGCTCTCAGCAGCTGTTGCGGAACAGAAGCCGGGGACTTCTAGGGTCCAGGTGGCTTGGAGCCTTGGTTTCCCCGGCCAGTGGTTCATGGGCTAGAATTAAGATTTGTTTTAGAAATCTGTGAACCGTGCTGAAGGGATTTTTTTTTTTTTTAAACTTTCAGCAAAGTGGGACCTTCAGACCTATTCAGGATACCTTGACCGAACCTTCAGAGTGGCCTTTATGACTTCGCCTACAATGGGGTGGCTATTCGGATAGGTGATTCCACATTTCCTCCTAAAAATTAGGGATAGGAATTGAGATGTAAAAACCATAAGAAAATGGACTGTGGCCTTTACAAAACTGGCACTTCCTTCTGCCCCTCAGGCACGCCGGGCTTACTCCCATCTTCAAGTCTTTGCCCCGCTGTACCCCCTGCCGCCTTGCCCTTCCCCTGATCTGCCTGCCCCACCCTTCCGTCCCACCCCTCCCGGCAGGGCTGACTCCTTTCCATCACTTAGGTCTTGCTCCAGTGTCCCATCCTAGAGGAGGTCCTTCCCCACAGCCCTAGCTAAGGTACCCTGTCCCCCCCACCCCCGCCGGATGTCACTCTCGCTCATGTCACCTTCCTCTCTTTTCTTCATAGAGTTACACTGTCAACAATAATAGTAGCAGCTAATATTAAGGAGTACTAACCGCGTGCCAAGCAGTGTTGTAAAAGCTGTGCCTGTATGAATGTTTCTGATCCTCACATTTAACCCTATGAGAAGAATATTGCTATTCCCATTTTACAGACAAAGAGATCAAGTCCTGAGAGAGGCTAATGTAGTAGTTTGGCACCAGGAGTCATCTATTCGGTAAATGTTTTTTTTTGAGCACTAATTAGGGACCGGGACCAGCCCTGTGCTAGGATTTGGAGATAGAAGGATCAGGAGGGCACTGTCCTTACAATGAAGTCATCAGGAGAATGGTGTTCCAGATCAGGCTGGGTCAGTGACTCCTCTCTGAGACCTTGGGGCAAGTTGCTTACACAGACATGCACTTTTTTTTTTTTTTTATATATTTTTTAATGTTTATTTATTTTGAGGGAGAGAGACACAGAGAGCAAGCAGGGGAGGGGCAGAGAGAGCCAGAGGCACAGAATCCGAAGCAGGCCCTAGGGTCCGAGCTGCCAGCACAGAGCCCGACATGGGGCTCGAACTCACAGACTGTGAGATCATGACCTGAGCTGAAGCCGGACGCTTAACCGACTGAGCCACCCAGGCGCCCCTAGATTCATGCACTTTTATTTTCCCCATCTGTAAAATGTGAATAAAGGAAGCTGCCGCAGCTACTGCTCTGGGTTCATGGGAGATTTTGTTGTTGAACTCACTTGGGGACATACATAGGGCAGGAGAGATACAGGACATCATTGGGCATCCTCACTTTGATACCTGGATATAGGAGAGGTAGAGAATTAGCCTCCACTCATCTTTGTCGTGGCAGTCCTAAGTGTTTTTAATCAGATTCCACCCCCTTCCCTTACTTGTGGGCATTTTATAGTATCTCAAGGGGTTCTTAAATGTCTCAAAGATTCTACGTAGGATCTCAAAATCATTTTTTGGTCCACTGATGTAGGAATTGCTGCGCTTCTATAACTGGTCAACAGGATTATAGTATTTAGGGCAGCAGTCCCATCTGATTGGAACTGTTGAGTTTTATTGTCCAGGGACTCAAAAGCCCCTTGCATAGTGATGGCACTTTTTGAAGGAAGTTGTTCTTATTCATCATTGGGCTACCAGTCTGGCTGTTTAATTTCAACAGCTGGTGTTATTCTGGAACCTAATGTAAGGGCACTGTTTTGCTTTCTACGTTTTTTGCCAAGACCATTCGTTAAAAACAAGACTATGGTAATAGATGAGATGTTGGTGTGTGGTAGAGAAACAGCTCTCTGAAAACTGCCTTCTTGCTCCTTGTCATCCTCTTGACACGAACTATAAAAAAGGAAACAACCAAAACTTCAAAGTAAAGTGGGCCAGCATGTCTGACCTCATCCTCCTAAATGCTATGTAAGAGGGCGCTTTGGTCTCTGGTTCTTGCCCTGGGCCCCACCCACCTTTCTGTCATTCGTGGCTTGTTTCCTGTGTCCAATTTTTGCACAATCTGTTAATAACCAAACATGCCCTCACAAGCTGGTGAATATTTGCAGAATCATAAAGCAATTAAGTTATAATCTCCCACTTTCCAGAAGAGACAGGCATCAGGCCTGCATACTCTGAGAAGATCCACGTGCTATTCATTCTCCAGTTTCATTTATCTGCATTGTTACTATCCTGATGCAGGCCTGTCACCCCATCCATCCACCATCCATCCAGCATCCATCCATCCATCCAGCATCCATTCACCATCCACCATCCATCCACATCCAGCATCCACCCACCATCCACCATCCACCCACCATCCATCCACCCATCCACCATCCATCCATCCATCCATCCACTATCCATCCATCATCTACCCATCCACCATCTATCCATCCATCCACCCATCCACCAGCCATCCATCTGTCCATTCATCCATACGTCCACCATCCATCCATCCATCCATCCACCATCCATCCACCATCCACCCACCATCCATCCATCCATCCACCATCCATCCATCCACCTATCCACCATCCATCCATCCATCTGCCATCCACCATCCATCCATCATCTACCCATCCACCATCCATCCATCTATCCACCCATCCACCATCCATCCACCAGCCATCCATCCATCCAGCCATCCATACGTCCACCATCCATCCATCCATCCACCATCCATCCATCTACCATCCATCCATCCATGTAGGGGGTGCTCATTTTTGAGCACTTGTTATGGGCTGGGACATGAGCTAATATCTGGGGACATAAAGGTGAATAGTTACCATTCTTGCCTTCAAGAGATTTCACACAACAATAGCAGGAAACATGAGTTCAGAGAAGTGTTCCAAGCTCAGATGGTTGGGGCTTAATATTCCTACTACTGAGAAAAGGCAAGGTTTGGTGACAAAAAATTTAATAGAGGTTATGACGTTATAGTTGAGTCTTAAATGACAAGCTATGTGCTTACTTATATGCATCCTCTCTTCCTTCATAGCTCCTGGCCTCTGATCTTTCCACGAGTATTGAACATCTACTAGGAGCAGGTCCTTCATGTCCCCACCTTCTCTGTCTTTGACATTGTTTCACATTCTACCCGTGTAAGTTCTCTACAGCTTCAGGCATGTCACTTGGTCTGAACACTTTGGCAATGTCATGTCCCAGATGTAGAGTTTTAGCTCTGGAGCCTGATATTTGGATCCCTCTGCTAATATTGCCCCAGCCTCATGACCAGCTTGTTTCTCATTCCTCCAGTGGCCAAGCAGACCTACTCACCCACCCCCACCCCCAAACACATCTCCAATGCTGCCTTCTCATGCTTGTCTAATTTCACTTACCCTTCAAAGGCCGATCAAGCTTCTCCTGATTAGGAAAGCCTGGGGAAGTGTGTTGCTTCCTGGTTTGGGGATTGGAGAAGTATGGTTGCACGTTTCACTGGATGTTCATCAGACCACATTATATCATTACCTTTCTCTGTAGTTCTGCCTTCTTTTTTCACGTTGATGGGATTCTTGGTTCTCCTCTTTGACTAAATGCAGGGCCTACATATGGAAGTCATCCGTCTATATTTACTAATGAAAACCGGGCGGAAAATTACACATCCTTTATCACCTCTTCCTGGCAGACCCTTAGTTCTGCTACTGAACTAGAGAAGGTCAAAGTTACCACTCTGTGCACCTAATCTGTTCTTTTACCCTCAGGTAATGGAGAGTGTGAGAATATGTGCTGGTCGTTCTCTCTTTGCCCACCACTTTCCAGATCCATTCTCTGCCCTGCTGGGGTGGCTGGGGTGGCTGGCCTCTGTGGATTACATCCACTGGGCTCCTCTACTTTACCTTCTGCGTTTAATTGGGTTTAACTAATAGGAGATGCCAGCAGGAGATTCAAGAACAGGAGGAAAGAAAGATTGGAGTATTAATCCTCTTGCTCCCTCTCTGCTTTGTCTGATTTCTGGCAATGGCTGTTTTTTATAGCTTCAGCTCCTCTCCCAGAGCTCTCGCTTCGTTGGACTCCAGGAACATGATTCCCTCCACTTGCCCTTCAAACGTAGGGGCAGTAAGGGCTTCTTGTTGGTGTTAGTCTCTGAGCACGGCACCATATCATGTTGGTTCCCATCGCCATAGCTCTGTAACTTGCCCATTTATTAAATTATTCACATTTAAACCCTTTGAGTGCCATCTACACTGTGTTACTCAGAGCATACTTGTAGGCTTACGTGATCTAACTCAGTAGTCAGCCCCATGAATCGATCTGTTTCATTTTCTTTCAAAAACTTTTTTTTTCCTGGGGTTTGGGGGGGCTCACGTTCAGAAGAATTTATAATAACAGTCTCCTGTCCCCTTCTCTCCCGAACCCAGTCCCACTTCCTTGGGGCAGTCACTTTTAACTCTTTCAGTTGCTTCTTTCTGGCGCTTACCTCCATGTTTGAAAATGAGGTGCTATTTTAGAAATTATCAGCTTACTTCCTGTTGTGATAGGTGATGATTTAGCTCACTCATACCACCCTTCTACCTCCCTCCCCACATCCTCACAACATAGTTGTATTGTTATTTATAGTTCCTCTATTTGGTTAGCTTTACAAGTGAGGTTCTTGCTGTCGTATTTCTTGTTCATTAACAGTGTTTCTGTATTCTCTGCTCAGTGAGATGAAGATGTGTGTGTTCCTACCCCAGCTACCTTCCATTTTCCACCTTCTGTCGTCTTTATTTTCACCTTTAGGGTTGATAACGTTTACATTTTTATTTTGTAATTGCCATTAAATCCTCTACGCTTTGTCTGTAGGCTGATCCTAAAGACTGAAAAATCAGCAGATAGGAGTTGTTTTTCTATGAGTACGTAAATGATAAATTGTGTATTGACAGTCTACCCTTGGACATACTTTTTTGGTTTGCCTAGTGATTTTTTTTTTTTTTTTTTTTGGTTTAAGCCAACATTTTAAAATAGAGTTTTCATAAAAGAGTTAGAGTTTGGGGTATTGTTTTAAAAGTTGGAAGCTCTGGGGCGCCTGGGTGGCTCAGTCGGTTGAGCATCTGACTTGGACTCAGGTCATGATCTCACGGTTCGTAGGTTCGAGCCCCGCGTCAGGCCCTCTGCTGTCAATGCAGAGCCTGCTTCAGATCCTCTGTCTCCCTCGCACTACTCTTCCTCCAGCCTCTGTCTCTCAAAAATAAATTAAACATTAAAAAATTAAAATAAAATAAAAGTGGGAAGCTCTGGCACTTGTGGTCTGACTTCCCAAATGGAAACCCTGCTTGAGGATGTCCCCTTTAGAATGGGCATGCCGACCCCAGTTTGCCACAGTCCCCACCACTCATTCAGTGTATGCATATGCTCAAATACCTAACCCCCTTTGATCATTAACTTACTTGCCTCACCATGAAGGCATTTAAGTGTATTAAATCCCGATCTGTTATCTTCTTTGGAGCCAAGTAATAACATATTAGGAGTTGTTGTTTTTTTGTTTTTTTTTTAACAGCTTTTTATTTTCCCAAGAGTATCTTATTGGCTTCCTTTTTTTTTTTTTTTTAAAGCATTTTTTGTTATATTGTCATTTTTTTTCTTCCCCCCAAATTCTGTAGTTGGGTATTTTATATATCCTCCCTTCCTCCTAGAGCCTCTATTCTCCTCAAGTTTGACCTGGTTGTCCTCTAGGCCTGCTACACAACTGTCATCTGAGATTTACCTATACTGTTTTACTAGGTTTAGTTCCACTGCTTTCTGGATCTCATATCTTTTCTTTGGGCCCATTCAGTTTCTTCGAAGAAGAAAATGCCATTTTTTGCTTGGGAGAGTAGATACTTGGCTGCCCATGAGCCATCCATGGAGGATTCAGCTCCTCTGACTTCAGATTTCATGTAATCCCCCCCAGTTCAGCCTTACATCTGACTCCTGCCCTCCGTTGCCCTGAGTCATCAGCCTCTTGGCCATTCTGCCAGGCTGATAGATTCCCATAACATTCACACCCACTCCGGGCTCAGGCTTCCTGTGCCTGCGTCATCAGTTTCTAATCTTCCATAGTCTGTCTATTTTCCACAGAGTTGTTACAGAATCTTCCCCAGTAACCCTTACCTGTTCCCCTTTGTTATTTGAAATGATGTCTTCTTAAAAACTTTTTCTTTCACTCTCATCTTCGCAATATCCAGATGGAAAAGCTATAAGTGAATGCAGTTAATGTGTTTGTCCTGGTTCCACCTAACAAAGATGGAATCTCAAACCTTCTTGAATCTGTTTAAAATTTTTGCCTGTATCACTTCAAAAGCTAACAGGCTAAACTTTCCCCCATCTAAGTAGGGGCTTTTAATCCTAAATTTACCTTCTTGGGGATTTAGGAGAGGTTCCCTGTTTATAATATTACATACCTATCCAATCCATCCCTTTTTAAAAAATGATCAAATGTAGATCTCGTATTAACATTGCTAAGGCTGTATTGGCTGCCATAATCATCTTGCGATTTTCAGGAGTTTAACATGATCAGGTGTTTCTTTCTTGCCCTTATAACAGTCAAATGCAAGTGTTCTGGTGTGCCTGGCATTCCTCCACAAGGTTATGGGGACCCAGGTATCTCTGTCTTGTGATTCTGCTATATTTTAGAGGATACATTCTCAGGGAGAGCAATCTCACCCTCAAAAATTAGTTCCCAGGGACAAAAGAAATCTTATATCCCCTTGCATAGATATCACAGATATATATATGTGGTACCTAAACAGATGCATGGTGTATCTGTGTTATTACAATCTCATGGAGGAAGGCCCTTAGGGAAGAAGTGTCCCAAAAGGCTCTTTTCTGGGGAATAATAATGAAGAAAGGATGGAAACGCTACCACAGGCCCAAGAGGCCCCTGGATTCAGGTGGAAGGGAGAAAAGAAGGTGGTGGAAGCTCACCCACCTGGTAACCAGCATGGCCCTGAGATGACATACATCCCTTGGCCCATGTTCCATTGATGAGAACTAGTCACAAGGTCCCATCTTGCATCAGGAGGAGCTGGCAGTTGGAGTCCCTGGCTGTGGGCAGCTGCTTCTAAGTGACAACTCTCAGCTAAATAACAGGAACATGGGTTTTGGAGGATGTTCGGCCTCTAAACACAGAGGTCAGCAAGCTTGGTCTTAAAGAGCCGAGTCCTGAATATTTTAGGCTTGTGGGCCATATGGTCTCTGACACAACCACTCTGCTTATTGTGGCCAAAGGCAGCCATAGACAAAATGTAAATGACGAGTGTGGCTGTGTTCCATTAAAGCTATTTTATAAATAGGTGGCTGGCCAGCCTACAGGCTGTGGTTGGCCGACTCTGATGCATGATGACCAGTCGGAGCTTTTCATTTGTCCCCATTGCCTCTACTTCTCAGACCTGGAGCTTCCCCTCCACTGAGGGAGGGTGAGGCCCTGGTTTTCCTGGGAGAAGAATGGAATGGGATGTGACCCTTAACCAAGTGAGGTGTGGAAGAAAGGGAATCAAGTTTGCGTGTGACGGTATGATATTACGCCGTCTCCGCATCTAACCTTCCCAGCCACCTGACGTGGCAGGAGGCAGTCCCTGACACAGGATAGTAAGTGCTCAAAGACTGGTGACTGTTGCTATATTCTGTGCTCGGGGGTCACTTACAAGTACCGGCTTTAGGTGAAGTAAGTCTGTGGAGGATATGGGCTCCTGCTTCTCATAACATTAAGGAATACACCGTAATGTTCAATGAATTATTACCCAACAGTTAAAGCTAATATTTACAAAGAGCTTTTAATAACATGACAAAAGGCTTATGTTAGAAACGGGATACAAAATTATACATACAATATGATCTCAACCATAGTTTCTTAAAAGTTTAGAAAAAAAGGAAGGAAGGAAGGAAGGAGGGAAGGAAAGAAGGAAGGAAGGAAGGAAGGAAGAAAAAGAAAGAAAGAAAGAAAAGGAGGAAGGAAGAAAGAGAAAGAAAGATAGGAAGGAAGGAAGGAAGAAGAAAAAGAAAGAAAGAAAGAAAGAAAGAAAGAAAGAAAGAAAGAAAGAAAGAAAGAAAGAAAAAGATTCCCACAAAGTGATGAGAGTATGAGGAGTTTTCCTTTTTATTTTGTATATATTAAAATATTTACACTCACGGTACCAGATATCCCACCCCTGGCACTTGACAGAGGCTTTGGGGCTTCAAGGGAACCCCTGTGTCAGAGGAGACAACCAGCTCCTCTGGATCCTGTCAGAGGTTACGAGGAAGGCTTAGATTTGGGGGTTAACAGTTGAAGGGGGAGGGATGGGAGAGTCAAAAGGTTGCAAGGAGACCCTCTCTCCTGCTTATGTAATTGCTCTAAGGAGAGAGGAGGGGAGAGAGAGAGAGAGAGAGGGATCGGGGCTCAGCAAGTGAGCTCCTGGCTGCTTGTCATGTGAAGAAAACTGATGTGAGCGACACTTTCCTCCTCTGCTTCCTGCCCTGCTTTTTTGTTCTTTGTGTCGTGAATAATGTGAATACAGGTTCCTCATACTTGGAGTTATTTTTACAAGGTCTCCTCTCTGCTTCAGATGACTCAGAGCTGGGGCCTTCTCTTGAAGATGTTCCTTGGGAAGCACTCGAGGAGATGCTGAACCTGGGCAATCTGGGGGTCAGGAGTGTGTGCCCTGCCCCAGACCTATCCTGGTCTTTTTTTTTTTTTTCTTGGAGCCATGTCCACTGGAGGGAGGAAGTAGTGGCTGGAGGGAAAGGCCTTGCTGGAGGCAAGATGGCTGGGGTTTGCAGGTCCCAGAGGCCAGTGGCTCTAGTCTAAAGGCATGAAAGCTCTCTGAGCAGTGGTCCCCACGCACCCAGGGAAAAGGATTAGAGAGACCTGTTTTCCTGTCTCCTGCTGCCCCTGCTGGTCCTGTGTTCCTAGAGAGTAGAGGCTGCGTCTTACTCTCCGTTTCTTCCGGTTACTACGTCCAGCACTGTGACCCAGTGAACGGGTGTTGGGTACATAAATTCATGCAAGAGAAGCCCCTTTGCATGGGTAAAGCTGAATTGCCTGGACATGCCCGTGGACGATGCTGGCTTCTCGATCCACTCCAGAAGACACGCGTGCCCAGACTCTGGCATGTGGACTGGAAGTTGTTACTCTCAGAACCAGCATCGTCTGACCTGACCCCTCGTAACTGCTCTGAGAGGCAGGGTCTTCTTTTCAGTTTTCCAGGGGGTCAGGGAGATCGCCCCGGTGTTGTGCAGTTAGTAAGAGGCCCGGCTGGATTCTTCTGCCCTAAATCTGCTGACTCCCTGGCTGTTTCCCTGACCCTGTGTTGCCCTGGGAAACCCCAGAAGTAGAGGCTTTGCTGCTTTTGGAACAGATTCCATGCCTTCCTTCGTTCACAGCTGTGGTGCCATCCTTCCAAAAGAACCGACCTTTTCCCTCTTGCCCTGACAAATACAGACATCTGTTTGCTTAGACAGTTGTTCTCAGGGTTCTGAATTTGACAAAGGACGGGCTTAGGGGCACTTTGGTCTTGTCAGTCTCTCAGTTTTACTCAGAATGGCTGTGTTTTCTTGAGTACTCTAGAGCAGAGTTTCTTACCTCAGCACTACTGACCTTTGGGACCAGGTCATTCTTGTTGTGGGGACTGCCTTGTGTGCTTTAGGATATTTAGCAGCACCTCTGGCCTCTGCCCATTAGATGCTAAGTAGAACCACCCCCCGCCAAAGCTCTGACAACCAAAAGCTGTCTCTGGACATTGCCAGGTGTTCCTTGCAGGGCAAAATCACCCAAGGTTGAGAACCACTGCTCTACCATATGCCGGAAGCCTCCTCCTCGCCCACAACAAAGAATTATCCCACCCCAAATGTCACTGGTGCCAAGGTAGAGATACTGCGCTCTAGAAGAATTCTGTCACACAAAACTCTTGGTTAGCAGCGATGGAAACTCTGTGTTCTGTGCCATCCAATATGGTAGCCACTAGCTCCATGAGGCTACCGAGTACTTAAAATGTGACTAGTAAGACTGAAGAACTGAGTTTTTGCATTCATTTCATTTTAATTAATGTAGATGGAGATAGCCACTTGTGGCCAGCGGCTACCATGTTGGACAGAGCAGCTGGAGAGACCAGGGCTGATCACACTTTAGTGTGCCCACCGATCACCGGGGGCAGTGAGGCTAATTCAGCAAGCCTGTCCT
Organism: Panthera pardus; assembly: GCF_024362965.1. Lineage (NCBI taxonomy): Eukaryota > Metazoa > Chordata > Mammalia > Carnivora > Felidae > Panthera > Panthera pardus. The sequence continues at coordinate 139,659,537 of NW_026526732.1, forward strand.
ACTACGAAGTGGCTTTGAACTCTCTTGTTTTCGTGTAATTTAGTGTGAAATTTTGCATCCTGTTGCATTGTAGAGCTAGGGAATTTCATTCCCAATATTTAAGTGTATTTCAGGAACACATCAGGTTAATCCTGTGGCTCCGAGGGTAAAGGTGGTAAAAGCAGGGTGAGAGGACAGAGGTGTGTTGGTGAGGGAACACTACGGAGAGAACTTCATGAAAGAAATAGTATTCGTCTCTAACAATGAGGATTTTGTTTCCCTCTTTCGGAATTTCCTCAGATTTAATCTCTGGAATGGAAAACAACGTTTTAGATGCTACACTGTATACACAAGCAAAGGGAGCAGGGTCAGGGTCCTACTGTAACTCTCTGGGCCACTGCGAGGCTGCTCTGGGAAGTAAGCCCAGCACCCACGACCTCCTTAAGTAGCGGTTCTCAGCCTTGGCCACATATTACAACCACTTGGCAAGCTTTAAACACTATTGTTTAATAGGTTTGTGGTAGAACCCAGGCATCCGTGGTTTCTAAAGCTCCCCAGATAATTTTGATGTGCGATCAGGATTGAGAACTGCTGTGTGCTAGCCCACGGGACGCAATGGTGAAAAAAAAAAAAAAACAAGACATTGCCCATGCCATAGTAGGGCTTACAGTCTGACTGGGGACATCCAATTGTGAATCACATAATTAACTAATTGCAACTCTCTTAAGTGTGGCTGCACACCTTATATTTCGGGAGAGTCAAAGAAGTCTCACTGAAGCTGTAACCTGAAAGCTTGACTAGATGTTAATGAATGGGGAGCTAGGAAACAAGCATCTTAGCGGGATCGGTATGTGCAAAGGCCCTGGGGTAGGAAAGAGCTTGGGGTGTGTGAAACCCTAAAGACAAGCTGGCTGGAGCTGTGAGCAAGGAGATTGGAGAGTGGATAGTGGCCTGCTGTTCACTGTCAGTCTACAGTGAGTCCGTCTGATACATTCTCAGTGTTCGAGGTATCCTGATTTTGATGTGAATGGCCCAGCTTCTGTGTTCTGGAATAACCAGGTGCATGAAGGCTGGATTACATGAGCTACCCCGTCTCACAATGGTCTGGGCAGGATCCCCTCTTGCCAGACAGCTCTTTTCTCAGCCTCGGTGGGAGTGGGAGTGGGGCACCAAAAGAAGAGATGTTTGGAAAGAGAATGAGAATTCCCCCCCCCACCCCGTCTTCCAGGCCTCCCCTGGCTGTTGAGGGAATGTGTCTCACTTGAAAATCAGCCTTTCCATGCCACCACTGTCCCTGCAATGGGATTCATTTGACAGAATGGTGGGGTCTGAGAGTTCTCATTGCATCGATTACTCTTCGTACTGTTGCTTAGCTGTTCTTAAAGTTTTATTTTATTTATTTATTTTGAGAGAGACGGAGACAGAGTAAGCAGGGCAAGGGGTAGAAAGAGGGAGGGAGAGAATCTCAAGCAGGCTCTGCACTGTCTGTGCAGAGCCCAGTGCGGGGCTCGAGCCCCCAAAACCATGAGATCATGACCCGAGCCAAAACTGAGAGTCGGACACTTAACCCAGGCACCCCTCTTAGCTGTTTTTAAATTAGCCACAGATTGAATCCTCCTCCTCCTCATTTTTCTTCTCCTCCCCCTCCTCCTCTTCCTTCATTTTAAAATCTGTGCCAATTTCTAATTTATTCTGGGTGGCATGGAGGGAATTCTTTGCACTTTGTTTTGTCCTGCTTCCCATTTCAGAAGTTCCCTCTTGGATATCCTGTGTCCTCTCTGCTCCCCCAGTGAAACCTTCCCTGACCAGGTCCAAGTGGGATGTGAGCTTTTCTTTTCATTTCAACTGCTTTGTGGCTGAGGAGAGCCCTTCCTCTTTGGTTTGAGCCTCTCAGTGCCCATTTAAAGTGTTTGTTTCTGTCCGTTAATTTTTTTCCCTTCCCCCCCAGATCTTTCAGTCTTTGTCTCCCCACCCCCCTTAACTCTAACAACAGTGTATAAGGGGGCATTTATCACCATGAGTGTGCAGAAGGGAAAATGAGGCCTAGACGGCAGTGTGGGGCGGGGGAAAGACTCTGGCCTTGCCTGGTGGCTTGCTCACTGCAGATCCCTGGAAACGCACACAACCTTCCAGGGCTGCGTCCTCATTGGTCGTACAGGAAAGAGATCGTAAGATTTCTGTCCCCCCCGTAAGGTGGCGTGGCAACGGAGTAAAGAGGAAGGGCTTCCGGGCTTCGTGTTCTGGCTCTGCCACTCAAGTTTTGTGGTCTTGGGCAAGTCAGCAGACCTCAGTTTCCTACTTGTTCAATGGTCGTCCCCACAGTGACTCTGCAGGATGGTTGTAAATATCAGAGGTGATCGCTGGGAAGTCCCAGGACCATGCCTAGGCTTGTTGGGTCTTCAGGATCTGGTCGCTGTCCCATCCCCTCAGGCATCTGGGACTCAGATGTTTGTCTGAAGGAACTCTAGCTGTTAGTGGTGGGAGCCCAGAGCTCCTGGCTGGAGCTACCCATAAATCCTTGGAGGGGCATCTGGATTCCTCCGGTGCAGTTGAGCGTGGGGCAGATGAGGTGGGGCTCAGTGAGGGTTAACCCTGGTGTGGAGTGGGGACTCTCAGCAAGGTGGCCGGGGACCATCGAGGGCACACACCAAGAAACAGTGAGTCATCAGGGCAACTGGCCACTGCTGGGTGACCCCTGAGCCCTTGCAGAGCTGCCCTACAGCCCCAGTAGTGGCTGGGAGATCGTCTCGTGGACTCCTGTTCATGGTCCCATTGAGGGAGGGGCATGGCGGTCCCTGCTCCCCGCTAACTGGCGTGTAGTGATGCTATACCACCCCTTATGCAGGGCCTGTTGGGAGCCAGGCAGTGTGCTGGCTGATTTTGCCGATCTCCTTGAGACCCCTGCAAGGAGGCACTGCTAATCCCATTGTAATAGAAGAATAAGGCCAGGGGCGCCTGGGTGGCTCGCTCAGTCAGGTGTCCAACTTCAGCTCAGGTCATGATCTCACGGTTTGTGGGTTCGAGCCCCGCGTCGGGCTCTGTGCTGACAGCTCGGAGCCCGGAGCCTGCTTTGGAGTCTGTGTCTCCCTCTGCCTCTGCTCCTCCCCCACTCATGCTCTGTCTCTCTCTCTCTCTGTCTCTCAAAAATAAATAAACATTAAAAAAAATTTTTTTTTAAATAGAAGAATAAGGCCAAGTGGCCAGTGAGGGGACAGGGTCAGATTTGAACCCAACGCCCCAAAGCTCCTGTTCCATACATGAAATTGTATAAACTTCCTTAAAGTACCACCCCCCAGGATGTTTCTCTAGCAATAATCTTAATAATGGAATGCTTGTTCACATCCCAGAATGCACACACTGTCTGTCTTCTCAGCGTTCACCAACTAATTTTTACTACTGGCCAAATTGAATTTAGCCAAGTCACCCACTGCTGAAAAGAAAATAGGTAATAATGCCAACAACCTGGTCGGAAATTGGAGGTAGAGAGCAAGGTGGCCCCTATTTTGGATGCCTCATGCCGGTGTAGGAGGAGAGAGAATTGCACCTTATGTGTATCTCTGTGCACCCTTATTACACTCCTGGCTTGACATATGTAACTTCTTGGGTACTTTTTTAAAAAATATATTTATTTATTTATTTTATTAAAAAAATTTATTTAATGTTTATTTATTTTTGAGAGAGGGAGAGAGAGAGAGACAGAGTACGAGCCAGGGAGGGGCAGAGAGAGCCAGAGGCACAGAATCTGAAGCAGGCTCTAGGCTCTGAGCTGTCAGCACAGAACCCGACGCGGGGTTCGCACTCACGAACGTTGAGATCATGACCTGAGCCAAAGTCGGACGCTTAACCGACTGAGCCACCCAGGCGCCCCTTATTTTTTTTTATTTCTGAGAGAGGGAGTGCATGCAAGCAGAGGAGGGGCAGAGGGAGAGGAAGAGAGAATCCCAAGCAGGCTCCACGCTGTCAGCACAGAGCCCGACGTGGGGCTTGAACTCAACAAACCGTGAGATCATGATTTGAGCCGAAATCAGGAGTCGGACGCTTAACTAAACTGAGCTACCTAGGCTCCCCTTCTCGGGCACTTTTGAAAAACCTGCACATCTTGAATGCTTCCCTTGACTACCACAGTGATTGAAGCATGATGTGAGGCCAAGAACTGATGTGATTTACAAGCCTCCTTTCATAGCTAGAACATGCCACATGCTCCTTCCCACCATAGGACCTTTGCCCAGCCTGTTCATTGTGTCGGCAGCACCTTTTCTCTCTCTCTTTTCCCTCCTGCCCTCCCTATTTTGCTTCACTAATGTATTCTTAGGGCTCAGATTAAAGACTGATACTAGTGACCCTTTTCCATGCTAGGTCTATCCCCTGTCACATGTTCGTATAGCAGAGGCCATACTTCTTTAGAGCATATCACGATTACAGTTATTTCTAATTTGCTGATGTTTGTTTTTCCCGCTAGACTTTAAGCTCCACGAAGGCAAGGACCACGTTGGTCTCAACTGTTCTCTGCCTAGTGCCTTGCACTTGGCCTGGTACATACTAGTCATCAGTCACCATTGGATAGATGAATGAACGGTTGGAGAGATGGGTTGAGCTGGTTAACCTCACTTCCTCTCCCTTAGCTCCAGCCAATATGCTCTTCTTAACAGGGTAGGGAGGTTGTAATTACCTGCTTCTGTGTCTGTCTTGGGTCTCTCTGTAGGAGAACCCATCTTGAGACGTGGGAGGCTAGCCCAGCGCCTGACACAGAGTAGATGACCAATAACATTTGACTCTCTGGTTGTCTAAGCTTAGCTCTTGCCCATGAGACAGCCGGCTGCAGGGACTCAGGCTGCATCAGGGAAGTTAGCCATGGAAAGTCTTGGAAGTCCGTCCCTGCTTCCCACCCCACGCCGCGGGTTAGCTTCTGGCTAATGTCTACCTCTCCGGTTGCCAGCTACTATATTGACTTATTTGTGCATAAACAGTTATTCCCATAACCTTCCCAGCATACAGAGATGATGATATACAATCTTTATAACATCACAGACATCGCTTCAAAAGCATTCTGTTGCTATAGGACTGTTTATGATGTGCTTATCGCTAGAATTTCATGAGTGACAAACTCCCAAATTGCATATGATTGAGCATTTGAAGCAGGGAGTGAGGCTATATGGGTTGTTTGCATTAAAAAAAAAAAAAAGACTTTGAGAAGGGAAGTTTTTCTTCTATAGACTTATCTTCTAAAGTTTAAAATAAGAACTACTTAAAAGCTGAGAGTTTAGAAGAACGAACATTTTCTCTTAAACATTCAAATGGGTGAAAATGACTTGTAATCTCTCCCTCAAGTATTAAGGCAATAGGCATTTAAAGGCTTTTTTTGGAGCTGGCTGTCACAGACAAAGGATTTCTCAATTTAAAAAAAAATCATTTTTATGGCATTAAATAATAGGAATGAACACCAGCAGCCCTCTTGACATTTCGGAACTGATTTATTTTCCGAAATGTCCCAGTCCGTTTTAATAGATGACACTTTGTCCTTCCTATTCAGGGCCGTGGCTTCGGCTGGGGTGGCCACAGTTAGGGTTGAGAAGTTGAGGCTAGAGCCCTTGCAGGGCACACAACTTTTGACCAGGTTCCATGAGCCTCGTGCTCTGTAACCTGAGCCCAGCGAGTTCCACCGCCTCTATCTCCTACGCTTTCCCAAAGTCCCTGCTGTGGCCCTCCTTCCCGGAGAGAGGCTCTCTGATCTGATGAATTTGACATCCGCTGTACTGTGAGCCGTTCCGTCTGAACCCAGAGATCAGCCAGACGTCTTGGGAAAGCCCGACTCTGTGTTACTAACTTCTGCTGTAGCTAGCGATGCTGTTCGGCTGTGGTCTGTGGAATGATGGCTAGCTGCAAATCGCTTACCGGGCTGCAAGACAAGTACAGAAAGGGCAAGTAAGCACTTGGAAACCTCTGTACCGACTGGACGGGGTAATCGGTCGAATCGAATAGCTTGAGAGGTGGTGCTCTGGAGGGGCAGTTTTTCGTTTCATTTTTCTACCAGTTCATTTTTATTACCTTTGATAAAAGTGTTTTTTCATCGGCGGTGGGTTGGAAATTAAAACAAAAACAGGGACACCTCGCCCTTCCTGACAAGCGTTTTGGGAAGTCTCGTGCGGAGTACGCTCGAGCTGCCTCTGCTCCCCTGTGGGACAGGTAGGCTGTTGAATGAATTTGGGGAAATCACAGCACTTACCAAATTATATTGTAATGAAATGTGCACCCCCCCCCCACCTCTCTCTCTTGCTAAACCGTTTTTTGAGAACAGTGAATACATCTAATTCATCTTTGTCGCCTTGTTCCTCATACCCCCGCATGGCACATTATGGGGCACGGGAAATGTTTGTCTCATCCATGCCCGCTCCCCGAGGACATGAGAGTGAGTGAGGCCAGCTTCAGGAACTCCCTGGGCTTTTGGTTGGTATCCCCTGCAGGCTGGTGATGGAGAGCTAGGAGTGAACGATGAAGGAGTGATCTTTCCTGCTCTTTTCCCCCACAGAACCAGGCCTCCTCTTCCCACCTGCCCAGCAGCATGAGAGCAGCATGACTGGCCGGCCACAGGAGAAGCCCCCAGAGCCAAGCCCCCAACTCAACCATCTGCTGCGGAGGTCAAGGTGAGCTTGCTTCCCTTCTCCTGGAAGGTTCAGGCATTGTTATTCTAACTCATTCTCTATGCTCTTGTGATCTCGCACCTTGTGCTGGGAGAATGGGGTTTACTGGCACATGGGTAGGCTTAGAAAGTGCATGTCAGCCTGGCAGGGCAAAGCATGCCCATTGCAGGTAATAGACAGGACATTGGTGGAACAGAAACGACGCTGAATTGAGTATTTAGGGCCTTAAGCTCTCATTAGTCCTCTACGACCTCCTGACTCTGGGACCTTTGGCAGATCTCTTAGGACTTGTAGAGCCAGGGAAATTTGGGTGAAGGAATCTCTGGAAGAATGGCATTGGAAGGACCGTCACTCCATGGTCTGGGACTCCCAAGACATCCCAGACAGACTCCTGTCCCACATAGGGTCGTAAGGGGTCTTAGAAGATCACCCAGGCCAATTCCTAACCAGTGTTGAGCAGTGAATTATTGGAAAACTCTTCCTGGTTTGGGACAAATTCTTCTCTGTAATTCCTGTCTGCCCTTCTCTGCTCTGCCATTTGGAACCACAAAGACTGGACTTCCAGAAACTCTTCCATGTGACCCTCTTCACATTTGAAGATGGCTGTCATGAGTTTGCTTTCCTTGCTTGTATCCATTCCCCCTAGAGACTGGCACCACTCACCTTGTCCTCTTGTCCCTCTCCATGTTGGAAAGAGCTCCCGTGTTGGCCCTGCCACTCGCCAGCCTGTGCCGTACTCAACGGGGAAGCCTCCGTTCATCATTCTTTCTTCACTCCATTTAAAGAGCCTCCTTTGGGGGAAGGGAAGCAAAAATAATATGAAAATGGGGAGAGGGACAAAACAGAAGAGATCCTTAAATACAGAGAACAAACTGAGGGCTGCTGGAAGGGCTGTGGGTGGGGGGATGAGCTAAATTGGCAAGGGGCATTAAGGAAGACACTTGTTGGGATGATCACTGGGTGTTACACATAGGGGATGAGTCACTGGAATCTACTCCTGAAATCATTATAACACTATATGCTAACTAACTTGTATGTAAATTTTAAAAATAAATAAAATAAAAATTAAAAAAAAAAGAGCCTCCTTTGGGACAGTCACTGTGCTAGACGTGAAGTACATCAAGACAGAATAGGTTTGGATCCTTGGAGAGAGTTTGAAATAAGCATTGAGCCCCTTCTGTGTGCTCCTTTTTTATAGATTATCTCTTTTCAACTTTTTTCTCAAATGTTCCATGAGTGCTTGAAAAACCTGTGTATTCTATAATTAGTGGATATAGTTTTCTGTATATGATCATCAAAATAAATTGGTCTGTTATACTTTTCAGATCATCCATAATACGTCCTATTTTTGTCCAGTGACTCTATCGATTATCGATGTTATCTTAAAAATCTCCCATTGGATTTGTCAGTTTCTCCTTGTAGTGCTGAAATTTTTGTTTTACATGTTTTAAGGCAGTGCTGTTTAGAATCAGTGTGTGTTATTGGTGAATTCAGATACGTTTGTACCACCTTTATATACTCGCAACTTTTTCTGCTCTTCTAGATTGAGGTGTTTTTCTCCCTCATTCCATTTTCCATCGTCTTATTTGGAAGTTGTACACTCTGATCTTTCAGTATTTACTCCAGCTGTTATAACTGGCGTACTTACCGAAGGCTAAAATTAATCCGGGTCTTTATCTTCCTCCCCAACAATGCAAGAACCAGACAGTAGTTCAATTCTAGTTCAATGCCTCTCCCAATTTATATACAATTATTTTATTATTTTTTAACATTTTATATAGTTTTGAGAGACAGAGCGAGACAGAGCATGAGACAGAGCACGAGTCGGGGAGGGGCAGAGAGAGGCAGAAACACAGAATCCAAAGCAGGCCCCAGAGGCTCTGAGTTGTCAGCACAGAGCCTGACACAGGCCTCGAACTCACGGACCGTAAGATCATGACCTGAGCCGAAGTCCGACGCTTAACTGACTGAGCCACCCAGGCTCCCCTACAATTATTTAAAAAAAAAATTTTTTTTAATGGTTATTTATTTTGGGGAGAGAGAGAGAGACAGAGTGTGAGCAGGGAGGGGCAGACAGAGGGAGACACAGAATCTGAAGCAGGCTCCAGGCGCTGAGCTGTCAGTGCAGAGCCCGAAGCACGGCTCGAACCCATGAACTGAAAAATCATGATCCGAGCCGAAGTTGGGTACTCAACCAACTAAGCCACCCAGGTGCCCCTATACAATTATTATGCTGTGTTTTCATCCTGTCCTGGTTTTTTCCCCTACCAGTCAGACATCGTTGTTTTATATAGTAAGTGTTGATACGGATGTACCTACATACTTATCATTATCTTTTCTTACCCTTATTTCATGAATCTGAGGTCATTTTCCTTGTGCATGAAATAAATACTTCAGCATCAGCCTTTAGTGAGAGCCTGTTGGTTGTAAATTCTCAAAGATTTTTTCCAGTTTGCTTTGGTTTTGGGGCTTTTGTTGGCTTGAAAATAAATGTCTTTATTTTGCTCTCCATTTTGAGAGGTAGCTTTACTGAATATATTCTCTTAGGTCATTGAGGCCGTTATTTCATTGCTTCTGGCCTTGAGATTGCTGTTGAGAAAGTCGGCCTTCAGTGTAATTGCTGTTCCTTTACAAGTGACCTGGCATTTCTTTCTGGCTGGGTTAAAAACAACGGTTTTTGTCTGTCTGTTTGGTTTTGGTTTTAATAGTCCTGGAAATTTCTCACCTTTCATTTATTTGAATATTGCCTCTTTTCTGTTCCCTCTGATACCTTTTTCTGACTCCTATTAGACTTATGTTAGGCCTTCTCACTCTGTTCTCTGTATCTTTTTTTTTTTTTTTTAACATTTATTTATTTTTGAGAGAGAGAGCGTGAGTGGGGAGGGGCAGAGAGAGAGGGAGACCCGGAATCTGAAGCAGGCTCTGTGCTGACAGCTCAGAGGCAGACATCGGACTCACAAACCGTAAGATCATGACCTGAGCCAAAGTTGGATGCCCAACTGACTTGAGCCACCCAGGCGCCCCTGCTCTCTGTATCTCTTAACCTCTCTTTTTCTCTGGGCTGAACTCAATAATTACTTCAAATCTGCCTTCCATCCAACTCCTGTATTCTGTGATTCAAATGCTGTTTAATCCACCCACTGATTGCATCCAGTTTCTTTTTGATACTTTCATTTATCGTTTCTAGAAGTTCTGGCTCATTATACTTCAGATCTGCTTGGTGATTTTTTTCCTAGTCTCCTATTTCCTGCTCATGTTTGCAAACTTCTTTTTTTATTTCTTTAATATATTCAGGTAGCTATTTGGACATCGTAACATTTCGTGTCTGGTAATTCCGGACTCTGAAATGCTTGCGGATCTAGTTCTGCTGATTAGTACTCATGGTGCCTTGTTTCCTGTGCACTGCTCGTTATCCTTGCAACTTGAAGAATTACTTGAGGTATTCGTTGATGTTGACTTTTCCAGAGAGAATTTGTATTAATTTCTGCTAATTGCTTGCAGGGCACTAACATCCAGAAATCACTTTAAATTGATTTTCTGCCGAAGACTTCTCTAGCTACATAAGAAGCATCAATTCAAACTCCAAACCTGTGTGAGGTCCAGCTTGTGGTTACAGATTTCCAGGAGAGATCTGTCTCCCATTCTACCAGCCCAAGGTCAGGTTTCCTTGCAGTCCCCTTCTGTGTTGTGCATTTATTTCTTATTCTCTGAGGGTGGGGCCTTCCACCCCAACTTTATGGAGGAACTAGGTTTTTTTCTTCTGGCCCCTGAGCCCTGTGCAGCTCTCCTGGCAAGCATAGAATCTCTAGGGTTCGACAGGAACCCTCAGGGCAAAAGTCAGCTTTGCTGCTACACTTCTGAGGGTTGCTGCTTTGGGTTTGTTTTTGGTCTTTGAAGAATCCTTCCATTAGCACAGCTCGGTGATGTGTATACATTTCTTCTGTTTTACATTTTATCCAGCATGTCAGTTGTTTCGACAGGGAAAGTCAAGAGGGCATCTGGACTGCCATATTGCCAGAAAGTATATCTTCTTTCTTCTCCACCATAGCTCTGAGGGGCAGCAGCTACTAGTCCTTGTTCACAGAAGAGTGAACCAAGGCTCAGAGAGGGCACGTAACTGGCTGCAGTCACAGGGCTAACAGGTGATGCATTGTGAGGTATGTCCTCTCCTGTCCCCCTTTCCCACTTTCCCTCTCCCCAAGGTAACTGTTGACCATTTTTGGTGGATGAACTTTATGCTCACAAGGGATAAGGAGTCCCTACCAGAATGCTTTAAATAGCTGAACAGCTTTGGGAAATTTGTTTACAAATCTATTGTTTATCTTCCTTGAGAGAGGAAATGGCTTCTGCATATTTTGTGGCCTATTTCTCCAGCAGTCACCAGCAACTTTCCCGCTTCACTCCCACTCCTCAAAGGCCTCCTGGCTCCAGTGCCAGACACATGTGCATCTCCTCCAAATCTCAGCTTCCTCTCCTCTGCATGCCACTCTCTCCTTCCCAGTCTCCTCCCTCCTCTTCCCCTGCCCCCACCCTTTCTGCTGTCGGCTTTTCCGTCTCTTGGTATGTGCCGTTCGTTTGTTGGAGGAGAGGCCACAGAGCACAGTGGGTAGGCTTTTTGAGCTTTGGGGGTAGGGAGAAAGAGCTGAGTTTGAACCTCACTCTGCCACTTACTAGCTCGGGGTCTCTGAGCTTCAGTTTCTTCATCTGTAACAGGGGGACAATAGACCGACCTATTTAAGGACTAAGTAAGACTGTGCACGTTGAGCTGGTGACAGGAACTTGAAGCATCTCAGCACTGAGTCTGTGGTAGTCGATGCTATTATGACTGAGACAGACCCCTTCAAGGCCCGAGCTTTCGTTCAGTGATACTTTTAAGTTGACAAAAGCTGGTTTACGAAACATGATGAAAATGGAGGCAGAAATCTAGGGGCAGTGTGGGATTCCCAGCTTCACCATTATGTTCTTCAAACTGGGGTATTTTTTAAAGAAAGTTTGAGGGAAAACAGAGCCTACACTGGTCTGGCCAGTATTTGCAGAGGATATAAACCAAGGGTTCTGGAAGTGAGATACTCAAGAATCTCGGTCCTTCCTCCAAGATGTGCCCTCTGTCATGGAACCGTGAGGGGGCTGGGGCCTCATGACACTTTTCCCTTGTGGACTGGGGACTTTTCCTTTGTGGACCCCCCAGATCAAGGGATGGCACAACCAATCCACTGGACACATGTCCAGCGAGGGTGAGAGAGAGGTGGCCCTCACTGTCCATTTTACTTTCATCCTTATAGCCGGCGTGACACTTTATTTCACACACGCCCTTCTATTAAGTGGCTTTATATCACTCTCAGATTTATATCGCTTCCTGATTTGAGATCTGTCAGGCAATGACTTTATTCAGCGTCTGCTATTCATAGTGACCGTAGGCTTTATACAGTAGGCAAGTGGCATAAAAAAAAAATGCATAGAGTTGGTGGGACCCTAAAACTACTCTAAAAAATAGAGTGTATTAATTTGAAAAGACTTTATGACCAAAAACAGACATAACGGATAAACCATCTTCATGAGATTAAGTGTTGGGTATACAGAATGGGTTGCCGTAGGGGGACAGCACTGTATCCTGTTGAGTGGCCAAGGAAGGCTGGAGCAGGCAGACTGGAGCTGGCCCGATGGGGCAGGTAGAGTGAGGCAGCTGGGTGTAGAAAAGGTGTGAACCAACGTGAACAGAGATGGGTGTTCTCACGAGCCAGTGAGACTCAGTGCGGTGCTTCTGGCTGGCTCCTCTCGGAGAGCCATGTCCACTAGCATATCAAAAGCCCTGAGAAGTCCTGCAGTTAACGTTTGACTGTGTTTCACCAAGCTTCCCAAGTGTGTTTGACCAGTCGTGGCCAGTGAACATGGTGGTCTTGGGGTGGATTAGCATTTGGCTTCTGTCTCACTAACAAATGCTTCAGTTGACTCTAGGTCCTCAGCTCACTGTTGTAAAACAGTGATTGGCAACTTTCTTTAAAAATGCAGTCTGTAAGTATCAGTGATTTACTTGGAGTCAACTACTTGTCTTCCTTTTCCAAGTGTTGCTCAACTATCTAGAAGGATGCAGGTTCTAGGAGCCTGAGCGCTGATGTTGCTATGGTTCTAGAGAGGGGCTTCTTTGTTCTCCACAACTCCCAAGATGATGTCCTAGATACGCTCCACCCAGCTGAGGGGCCAGGCCGAACCCCACCCCTGCCTGCAAACCTCAAAGTCTATTAACAGCTCTCTCCCCATGATGACTCATGCTTCCTGTCCCTCCTCCATTCGAGTTACTCAGAGCCGTGAGCCAAGATTGATTACTTATGCCATCCAACCGTCTTTGCCCCGGGAGAGCTCAACTGGTAGATGAAATATTCTTCATTGGATGACAACCCAGCCCAAGTTCTGTTTGTCAGCCCCGCACAGGGAAACAAGGGGTTTATTCTAGGTGCAGTCGTGGAGGCCGTTTTCCAGAACCAAGAAGTTCAACACATTATGTCCAACACATTATGTCTGGGGCTGTCTAGGAGTTTGGGGGGAGTTTGGGGAGCCAGGATTATTATGGATACAGAGACCAGAGGAGCCCCAGGCAAAGGACTCCTATGCTGGCAGGGGCACTAAAAGCCAATGGATAGATGATTTTTTTTTTTTAATGTTTATTTATTTCTGAGAGAGAGAGAGAGCAGAGGAGGGACAGAGAGAGAGAGGGAGACACAGAATCCGAAGCAGGCTCCAGGCTCCGAGCTGTTAGCACAGAGCCCGATACCAGGCTCAAACTCACAGACTGCAAGATCATGACCTGAGCTGAAGTCAGATTCTTAACCACTGAGCCACCCAGGCGCCCCCAATGGATAGAGGTCTTAAACCGAGTCTTTAAGTGCTGCTCTGGAGATTGACATTAGTTCCTTCTCACTGTTGGGTGGGCTCCCCTTTAAAAATATTTTTAAAATCTTTATTATATTAGTTATATACATTCTGGAGTTTGTTTGTTTGTTTGTTGGGTTTTGTTTTTAATTAAAACCCTGAAGCTGGAGCTTAAGTCTGCTCAGGTACCCTCCCCCACTCACTCTCTTCCCTGTTCCTAAAGATGGCAGAACTGAGCCTGAAATCAGGCTCCCATCCTGGCTCCCATCGCTCTTTCCCCACCGTAGATTAGGATGCTTACGGGTAGTGTGAGGTGGTAGAAAACCCCACTGCCTCAGTATCCTGACTCAGGATTGTTGTGTGTCCCCGGACCAGGCAGGGGCTAGCGAGGCTCAGCCATCTGAGCCTTCGCAGGTCAGAGCCGGAGGGACCTCCTTGCAGCCCATCAGGCCCAACCTCCTTGTTCTGCGGAAGCTGAGTCTGAGATGCAGGGAGGGGAAGTCATTTGCCCAACAAGGTCACAGGGCCAGTCTCCTTTTCTGTTTGGTCCGGGTTATCTTTATATTGGGTTTGCATTTCCTGAATACGCAGCAACCGAGTGGGGGGTGGGGGTGGAGGGCAGGGGAAGTGGGCTTAAAAGAACCCCGTCTGAGAATGTTTAAATTTCCTGTGAGTGTCCCATGAAGAGGGAGATAATCTATGTGCACATAATCAAACGGAGAGGGGAGACTTGGGTTAGGTCCAGAAGACCAACAATGGGGGGGAGGGGGGGAGGCGGGAAAGAAGGCAGACAAAATAGGAGCTATTGAGAGAAGGCTGGGACACTTATCGATGGAATAGAAATAAATAGGAATTTGGGTTTTTTGCACTTTCATGATGCCTTCTTGTTAGTGTTTTTGGAGGACGTTCAAGTCACATGGGTGCCCTAGTCTCATTTTAGTGGCAGTGGTTTTGTGGTCTCTAGGGGGCCCTTTGGCCTGGGACCAGAGGCCTCCGCTTTCGAGTCCCTCGGGTTTTCTCATACTGGCATGGGGGATCCTTTGGAAATCTCTTCCTCCACAGCTTAGCTCAGAATGGGAATGCGGCCTCCTGCGGGGCCTGCCTCACAGAAAAATAATGGATGTGAGAGTGCCCTCCACACACTGAAGCTTAGGTTGGCCTCGTTTTTCCTTTGCGAACACCTGCCTTGGCATGAGCTCTGAGAGAGTTTGGTGCTTCCGCTGGGGAAGCTTTCATTTTCCCACCGGATCAGGTGGCAGATGTGGGCCACCGAAGCCACCCCGGGCCTGCTTCCCTGGGACAGCCCCGCCACACAGTGTGTCCCAACTTCCTTAAAGGGACCGTTGTTGAGGCTGGCCCAGAGGCTGTGACTAAAAGTAAGGAAACTGCAGCTAGGGACAGAGTTACTGACGGTTTCCAGGAATCTGAGAGCTGGGGGCCCTCTTGAAACAGGAAAGGAAGTAGACTGTCTCCTTATCTGGTATCATGGCAGGAATGAAATGACTCTTTATGGGTAACAGGTACACCCTTTCTTCTTTAATGATACCCACAGATATTGTTAAGCTTTAGATGGCCACTAAATAATTACTTCTCTTTTCTTCTTGGGGTCTTGAACTGCTTGAGGGCTAGACCCCAGAGAGCAGGGCACCTCCTTCATTACCAGTAACCACATGGGAGGACTTGGACTGAGTCAGAGTCCCTCTCAGGTACCTCCTGAGTTTCACTGACCCATGGGGGGCCGGAGGCCTGTCTTGCAGGGGCGCACCTGGCCCAGAAATCTTCCCTCAACAATGAGCAAGTCACGTGAGCAATTACATTCTTCGGTTTATTTCTCTGCCTAGTGCATGACGTGCTAAAACGCAAGGTGAGGCTTAGTTTGTGGATTCGAGCCCCGCGTCGGGCTCTGTGCTGACAGCTCAGAGCCTGGAGCCTGCTTCGGATTCTGTGTCTCCCTCTCTCTCTGCCCCTGCCCCGCTCACACTCTGTCTCTCTCTCTCTCTCTCAAAAATAAACAAACTTTAAAAAAAATTTTTTTTAAATGCAAGGTGAGGCTTTCCATGGTGTCTCCCCATCTTCATTAGGGATGAAGGTGAATGAACCCGGATGCAGTGGGTAGTGGGGTACATACGGTTGTTAGTCCCTGCACCAGAGGGCCCCAGACTGCGGAGGTTTTCCAGCGGACGGTTCATACAGTGTTTCTCTCTTCCTTATCGTGTCCACTTCTGGCAGCTTCTGCCCCTGAGCACCAATCTGCTAAGTGAAACAAAGGGAGGGCTCAGGGTTGCCCAGGAAACGAATAACCACACCAATTCAATCCTGACTGAGTCATTGGGCCCGATCTAAACTGTACCCAAGTCATAACAAAACAACAGGAACCCCACCCCAGGTGGTGAGCCTCCGTGAGTCCTCACTGGGTGCCATGCATGTCCTGTACGTTCTCTTGGTTTAATCTTCACCAAAAAACTGGAACAGTAGGTATTGTTATCCCTCTTTTACAGATGTCGAAACTGAACCTGCTCCTCACCCCCCACCCCCCGCCAAAAAAAAATAAAAAATTAAAAAAGACAAGATCAACCTGCTGGGTCTGGGTTCTTACTTTGCCAATGGGAGCTTAGGATTTGAACTCTGGTCTTCTGACTGCAGAACAGCGGTCTCGGCATTTCTGTGAGGAAACTGCCTGCCATTTGTGTCTCTCCAGGGAGAAGTTCCTGAGGAGTAAAAAAAAAAATTTCCGGATAGCTGGAGCTTATCCCTTTCGGACTCGAAATAGGTTTTTTTGTTGTAAAGTGCATCAGCTTCTTTTCCAGCGCTTCCAAGCTCATGGCTATGTGCTGGAGGGTTGAAGGTTGCTAAGTGCTGGTGGCCAGATTCCCAGGGCATGTCTGTACTGTGGTAAAACTGGCTTTGACCCTCGGGAAGTCAAAGAGAAAGCCGGACGGCTCCAACTAGGGAAGTAGCTTCATGCTAATCAGATCTGTGATGGGGAACCAGGGACACTGCAGAAGATCACAGGAAGCCTCATCCTTGGGCGTCAGAGGGCTGGAGGCCCAGACCTTTGTCACTAATTGTGTGACCTGGGGCAGATTATCCCCTCCATATTAATCCCCTCGTCTTTTAAATAGGGAAAACACTTCTAACCTCACAGGTTTGTTGTGAGGACAAAACAAAATTGTTGTGAGGACCAAACAAAATTGTGGACAAAAATACATGTCTGTGCTTTGTTCACTGCTTTCCAGAATGCACACCCTCCTGTGAACTCCTTGATGTCCCTGTCACAGACTCCACATTGGAGCCCAGATGATCTGTGGCTGTGGACCAGGGGACCTGTCTGCTCTGAGCTCTACAGATGCCTGCAAACACGCCCCATGGTCATCAGGCCAGGCCACTCTGTATCTCAGCATTGACCTCATCCCAGGGCTGTCAAAGAAATGGAACCACGAGCTTCTTATTTTATTTGGAGGGGGGGAAAAAAAAACAAGGAAAAGAGAAAAATTGATTTTCTTTAACCTGTAGCTTTTTTCCCTTTCTACCCTCCTTGCTGTGAGTGGAATTGCCACTTCATTTTTTTTTTTAATTTAAAAAAATGATGTTCTGGGTGATGGAGCATAATATTTAGACATGTTGAACTGACAGCTGATGGGTGTGTTATTAATACACTATCACCACAAATCATGTTGCAAGGGTTGGTGGGGAGGAGATTTGTGTATAAATGTGTGTGAGCTCACACGCTTGGATGATTTAACGTAACTGGGTAGGGGGGGCGGGTCCAGTGACCCTTATCAAAAGCAGCTCTTGGGAAGGTTAGCCGTGGGACATGGTCTGCTCTTCAGAGAAGGATTCCTTTGTGAATTGAGGGGGTCTTCTCCATGTTATCCTGTAGGAACAGAAGTTCTCCCCTTCTCCCCACCCTGTCTCCCTCTCTCATGTCCTTAGTGCCCATGGGTACGACATATTATGCTGGTCCCTGAAGATGGAGTTGATGAGGCACTCCTTAGGGGCACCTGGGTGACTCAGTTGGCTAAGCGTCCAACTTCCGCTCAGGCACGATTTCACGGTTTGTGAGTTCAAGCCCCGCTCTGCGCTCTCGCAGAACTCACAGACCTCCCAGCCTGGGAGCCGTCGGTCCGGCTGCCTCAGTGGCAGCTTCTGTTGTAGGTCTCAAAACAAAACTGAACTCTCACAGTACTCCCCGTCTTCACAGGTGCAAACCTGACATCTGGGCGCCATCCTGACACCTCCCCCTCTGGCCCCCCTGTACCCATCCACCACTAAGTTCTGTCACGTTCACCCCCAAATAACCCTCTGTCACTACTCACATCCGAGCTGCCTGGCCTGGACCACCATAGAACTAGGTCCCCCCTGCATCCCCACTCACCCATCTCTAGTCCACATCTGCTCCACAGATCCACAAACTGTGGTCCGTGGGCCAAATCCGCCGCTGCCTGATTTTGTATGGCCCATGAGCTCAAAATGCTTTATACACATGAACACTTGATGATACGGGAACACTGGCTTTGAACCCCAATTAAGCAAAATGTTATCCCTCCAAAAAATCTTTCTGTTCTCCCCATTAACAGATCTCTATTACAAAAAAAAAAGTACTCCATTATTCGTATGTTTTCAGCTTCCTTGAAAAATTTGTAGAAATTTATATATCCTTTATCACATAGGTGTCTACATCATAGCCTTGGTTTTGCCATCTGGCTGCAACACCAAGAATATTTTCTGTCTGGCCCTTTACTTTGAAAAACTCTGTTGACTTCTGGTCTACACTGTGTTCTTTTCAAGATGGAAATCTGGTGAGTCACACATGCTTGGACGACACACACACAAACACACACTGCTGAAACTACTTTTATGGTTCCCCATTACTTTTAGGATAAAGATAAAACTCCTTACCCTCAAGAACCTTGGGTGGTCTGGCCCTTGCCCCGCTTCCAGTTTTATCACCATGACCCTTGATCCCGCATTTCAGCCACCCTGGCCCTTTTGTTGTTGTTGTTCCTTCTGTCTACCGTGTTCCCACCTGCCACAGGACCTTTGCCCATACTGCTCTTGACTGTATGGAACGTGGCAGTTCACATCATTTCCACACCCTTCTCGTCTTTCACATTGCAGCCTCACTGTGACGTCCTCAGAGGATCCTTCCCAGACCTCTCTGCTGAGGTCACGGCCCGTTATTATAGCCATCCATCACATCCATCACAGTCACAGAGTTACATTTTTCTGTGTCTGACACTGCCTCTCCAGACTGCAGGCCCCATGAGAGCTGACACCAAGTTGTGTTAGCCACCCCCTGTTCTGTATAGTATATAGTAGGCACTCAATAAATTTTTTGTTATAATGCATGGCTGAGAGTCAGGGGAAGTTTTCATAAAAGATGTTAAGTCTGAGCAGGAACTTGTAGCCTGAGAAGGTGGAAGATGAGAGAAAGTGATTTCAGGCAGAGGGACCAGTATTCTGGAAGCTCAGAGTAGCTCCATAGGTCTGGTGCTCAGGATGTGTATGAGTGAATGGATGGGCAAATCGTTGCACAGGTAGGTGAGCCCAAATTGTGAGGGCCCCGTGTGCCAGGCTGAGCTGTTGGGAATCTTCTCCTGTTGACCAGGGGGACGCTGGACGTTTCGGGCAGAGGGGTGGCGTGGACAGGACTCCTGGGGGGTAAGTGGGCTGGAGGGAGCGAGGCCAGCCATGACTTGGCAGGGGAGTGACAGGAGAAGATGGTCAGGCAAGGCCATGGAAGAGAGGCCGACAGGAATTGATAACCTATTGGAAGTAAGGGGATACTGGGCTCTTGGGGGTCCCAGGTTTCTGATTCGGGCCCTTCTGGTACTTAAGACGAGTAAAAAGAGTTGGGGCAAGGGTAGAGGGGTGAAAGTTCATGTGGGGCCCAGGAAGCAGAGGGAGTAAATGCCTCCAATCTCCATTTTCTCTGCAAAACAGAGTCAGAGTCAACTGCTGAGACAAAGGCCTTTTGGGTTCAGGTCACGGACCTTGGCGCTTTGCCCCTGTTGCCAGCCGGGGGGTGCCACCTCTCCCCCAAAAGGGGATTCTCCTCAGCCAGGAGCAGCGGGGGGGGGGGGGGGGGGCGCTCAGACTGAGGATTTATGTCCCAAATAGCTTCTCTGCGGGTTAGTAGGGCACTCCAGGAGATTTTATAGACCTGCCTTTCCTCTACCTTCAAACGTGATGGCTACATGTCCTCTGTCAGAAATCCTACCTTGAAGGCCTTTGAAAAAGGCATCTGGCTTCCAGAAACTGTTCCCCGAGGGACTACCTCACCCCTCTGAGCACCACGAGGACCAGTCCTCTGCCCCCAGAGAGTCTGTCTGACCCGTGGACAGAGCTGACATGTAAAATGCACAAAGAATAATGCACAAAGGTGTGGTTCAGCGACATACTGCATTTTTGTGGTTCACAAGGCACATTCACACACAGGTGATGCACTCTACAACGACCTTCACCTAATGATTGGCACCTGCCCTTCTCCCCCCCCCTCCCCCGCCCCCCAGACCACCCACACGGCCCCCTCCCTCACAGGTGTGGTTGGGGCCACACGGGCACCTGCTTCCAACAGTTGTACTCAGTTCCGTAACCGTGTAGATGAAATGTGACGTGAGCTGATGACCTCTGAAAGCCGAAAAGAAATAGAAATGCGGTTTCTGTGAAAAGGCAAGTGAACGCTTTAGGAAGAATTTATAAAAGCAAGCCACCCAAAGAAAACCCCTGCCCAGGTGTGTGCACGACAACTGCTGGAGACCCGCGCTAGGTGGAGAAAGAAAACGCGTCTGTTAGAGGAGTCTGCGCCGTGGCTCCTTGACTGGCGTCCTCAGTTTTCAGCTCCTTTTTACAGACACCGGACTAGAAAGTGACAGGTTATGCACGCATCCCGGGGTGATTTATGCAGAAAAGACAAATGCAGAGCTCTCGTCCACAGATCCACACCCAAAGGCCTGGGCCCCACCTCAAAAGATTAGTAAGATATTTGCATTTGAAGTTAACATAAAATTTTAAGGGGCACCTGGGTGGTTTGGTCGGTTGAGTGTCTGACTTCAGCTCAGGTCATGATCTCACACTCCGTGAGTTCGAGCCCCACATCAGGCTCTGTGCTGACAGCTCAGAGCCTGGAGCCCGCTTCAGATTCTGTGTCTCCCCCTTTCTCTGCCCCTCCCCTGCTCTGTCTCTCTCTGTCTCAAAAATAAATAAAAACATTAAATAATTTTTTTAAAAAACCATAAAATTTTAAGGCATGAATGTAGGGCTTTGTAAGTGTCCGTGCAGGTTTTTCAGTGTTTTATTGTCTGTTTGTTTTTGAAGAGGTAATAGCTTCCCATGGTTTAGTAATTGAGAGAAATATAAAAAGTTATAAAATGAAGTCTCCTTCCCACTCTCTTCCCATTCAGCCCGGACACAGCCCCTCCCGTCCCTACCCCACCCCAAGTACAACTCTTACCGGTTTCTTGGATCCTTGCAGATTGTCTTGATGCCCAACAACCAGCCGTGAATATAAGTCGGGCCTCATGATTCACGGATTCCATGTTTGCAAAGTCTCCTACTCTCTCAAATTTATTTGCAACCCCCAAGTCCATACTCGCGGCACTTTCGAAGTCATTGGCGGACGTGCACAGAGCAGTGGAACGTTTGATTTGCCCCACACGCATCCCCGGCTGAGGTTGACCTGCGTGGTGCATTGCCTTCCTGTTTCGGCTCTTGTGCTGCAAACAGGTGTCCTTTTCCCAGTCTGTTTGGTGCCACATTTTTCACATTCTTGTGCTTCCTGTTGATTTCACTGTTTAAAATGGCCCCCAGGTGTGGTGCCGATGTGCTATCCAGTGCTCCGAAGTGCAAGGAGGTTGTGTGTGGCTTATGGGGAAAATACTTATGAGATAAGCTTTATTTAAATAAGAATGAAAGTGCTGCCGGCTGTGAGTTCATTGTTTATGAATCAGTAATATATATATTAAATAAGGTAGCTTTGAACGGAAACACACATAAAAACAAGGTTGTGATCAGAGGCTCACGGGAACCTAACCTCATATTCTGGAAGCAGTGGTACACTGTTCGTGACTTCACAGGACATATTACTGCTAATAATGAGGATCAACTATTTACATATATATATGTATATTCCTTTTTCTAAAATTTTTTTAATGTGTATTTTTGAGAGAGAGACAGAGTGTGAGCGGGGGAGGGGCAGAGAGAGAGAGACAGAGAGAGAGAGGGAGACACAGAATCTGAAGCAGGCTCCAGGCTCCGAAAGCCCGACACAGAGCTCGAACTCACGAACCGCGAGATCGTGACCTGAGCTGAAGTCAGACACTTAACCGAGTGAGCCACCCAGGCGCCCCTATATGTATATTCTATTTTAATTTTGGAAAGCTTTCCATATCAGTTCACAGAGAGTTTCTTTGCTCTTTTTAACAGCTGCATAGTATTCCATTGTGTGGTTATTCCTTAATTATCTCTAATCAGTCCCTTAGTGATTGGCATTTGAGATGATGTCGATCTTTGGCTATTCAATACAATGCCACAGTGTGTGTGCTTGTGTCTAGGTTGTTTGGATGTGTCCATCTGTTGTCTGTAACCAGCTTACTAGAAGGGGAATTCTGAACTCCTGGGTGTATATCCTGAAGAGAGTCTTAGAGAGATTCATAGGGGGCACATCAATGCTGTCACAGGGTGTCAGTGGGAGATGGGTAGGGTAGTGAAGTGTGATGGGTGCAGGTTCCCACCTGGGGGGGTTGTGTGAGGGGCGTGTAAGGGACTTGGCACTGCGTGTGGCCCGAGGTCAGCATCACATGCGTGTTAGCTGTTATCTTTCTTTACCATTCTTCTTTATCTTTATCATTCTTCCTTCCCATCTGCCCGGTAGCGTTAGTCCAGCTCACCCGCATGGCATTGGGTGTCTGTCCTGCTGCCCTCCCATCAGCACCTCCCCGCAGTCGTCCTCCACCCGGGGCTGGAGGACACCTGGGCACTGTTGGGGACAATCTTATGCTGGCATCCGAGGCTTAACCCTGGGCCTCACCAGCTTCCTGGAAAGAGGAGTGTCTCCTTCACCTCCTGGTCCTTAGCCAGGCACACAGCACTCATGTTTGACAAACTTGTTTGCCGAATTCTGTGAACACTGAGTGGATCTGCTTTGGGCCCAACACTGGTCACGGCACAGTGGAGAAGGGAGGGCGAGACATAAAAATAGAGCTATTAAGACACAATTCTGCGCCTTTAGAACTTAAATTCTGGCCTTGGTTGGAAAATAGAATATCTGAGGTGACTCCCTGATGGAGTGATATTTCCAACAAGCAGAAGGATGCATGTCTGGGCCTGTAAATCCTCCCTCTGCGGTTTGGTTCTCACTCTCCCCGAGGCCCCCAGCCTTTAGGGGCTCTATTTCCACCCTCTGATTTCAGCCACAGGGGCCCCTGGGGGATGCCTCACGGCAGCGCCCTGGTCTTAGAGCAGCAAAGGGAAGTTGTCTGGGCAAGAATTTGAGACAGAGAGATAATGGTGGCCAGTGACCAACTGGATATCGGACTTGGGCAAGTCCAGACAGGTTTGGGGGCTTCTCGGGGATATAAAGGATTACCAGAGGAGAGAGCAAATTCAGAAAAGGTAAGATACCCTCCTGATTCCCTGAGGCCTCTCAGTAGCCGTTTGGGTAGATGGAAACCAACCCTTGTGGCTTTCCACATCATCCACATTCCCACTGTTGACAGTGGGAATCTCGGGTGAGGGGGTTGTCGGGCATGTTCACTTCCAGCTTTATAATGTTTGAATCCTTAGAAGCATCTATAAATTAAAGCACACAGGTTTTCTTTTCTTTTTTTTTTTTAATTTTGTTTTGTGTATTTATTTGTTTTGAGAGAGACAGAGACAGTATGCATGGGGGAGGGGCGGAGAGAGAGAATCCCAAGCAGGCTCCGTGCTGCCATCATAGAACCAGATTCGGGGCCCGAACTCGTGAACCATGAAGATCGTGACCTGAGCCGAAACCAAGAGTCAGGCGCTTAACCGGCTGAGCCACCCAGGCGCCCCTAAATCATAGTTTTTCTTCATCGTGGCATGCTGTGATTTGGAACGAAGGCCCTCCTGACAAAACTGGTCTCCACAGCTCTATCAGCTTGTCCCTTGCAGGATGTTCACCCCCGTGGTCTGTTTACTATTTGCTTCCCTGCACTCAGCAGCTTCCTGAGGGCCCTGGGACAAGGAGCCCTGTCATCTGAGTGAGCAGGGCAACCTCCCTCAGCACAACAAAGAACAAAGGAGACATCTTGGGGCAGCAAGGCCACTGAGTCACATCTTGGTCAGGGGGCTACAGGGTGACAGGACGTTTGAGGTGGGCTCTGAGGCGCTGTGTCTGGCTTCACTGAGCAAACACCTACATGGTGCCAGGCCGTGAGGCACAGGCTGGGTCCCAGGGCTGAGCAAGATGGGATTCCAGCTGCCCTCAGATCTGGAAAGGTGGGGGCGTGCGCCATGATGATGGGCCCGAATCCAATCCACGGGGGCCTGGCGGAGGGAGCCACTCAGGAAGTGCCTCTGGGAAGGCCTCCAGCCCCTGACACAGAGGTCCCTCTAGCTTGTCCCACAATTCCCCCCAAAGTCTTAGAACTCCGAGACAGAAAGGGCCGTGCGGATGCTTGACTTAGCCCCCTTATCTTCCAAGTGAAGAGCCTAGGGGCCATGGCATTGCCCCAGGGTGGGGCTGTGTTGCTGCTGTTTACAGAATGCCCAAACGTGGCACTGACGTCATAACCCATGGAACCTCCTGGAGACCAACAGACACCCCACGCACAAAGAACACTGAGGCGCAATTATTTTACATACAAGGGAGCATCACTTACTTTGTTTCCCAGTGAGCTGTAAGCTGTGTTCCACGAAGAAGTGTGTTTTCCCCAAGACCCCGACCCCATCTTTAAGACCTTGGGTGTCCAGGGACATTTGTTTCTTATATCCTGATGTCTTTGAAGACCTCAGACCAAAGCCAAGCCAGCTGCTCCATTTGGGAGCTGAACCCCTGTCCGACTGCGGCTCAGGTCATAATCTCATGATTCATGGGATTGAGCCCTGCATCAGGCTCTGTGCTGACAGCTCAGAGCCCAGAGACTCCCTCGGATTCTGTGTCTTCCTCTCTCTCTGCTCCTCCCCCACTCGTGCTCTGTCTCTCCCTCTCTCAAAAATAAACAAACATTAAAAAATTTAAAAATGGTAATAATAATTCACCCTGAGGTCGGAGGCAAGGTAAAGGAGTCAGATCTACCCCCCAGATCTACCTACCTTCCAGCCCGTCTTCATCCCCTACACTCCCTACGGCTTCGTCAGAGCAGCTGGAGGGGAATCTTCCATTCTCCCAGCCCTGCCCTGCCCTACCCTACCCTGCCCTGCCCTGGACAGCTTCAGGGATGAGGATCCTTTCTTTGGCTGTAGTCCCAAGTGTTGATTCACAAAAGCGGTGTCCTCGGTCCTCGGGGGCAGGAGTGGTGGATCCTCCCTGTGGCCCCAGGCCCGGACCCCTCCAGATGGACACCCTACAGAGATACGCACCCCTGTCCCCAACAGCAAGGGTCTGCCCACTGTGCCTCATGGGCCCTGGTGGGAATGACCTCGCCCCTGCCCCCTTTGAGGTCCTCCTTTGCCTCCTCCTTGTGAAATTCCTTGGAGTCTTTAGGAAGCCCCGCCCCTGCCCCCTCCCCGCCCCAGACTGTGAGCTTAAAGTGCAGGTTTTCAGGTTTTGATCTCCCTTTAGCAGAGTCCTGGTGCAGGAGGTCCTTGGTGTGAGGTTGTCTGAAAGAACATAAAGGGCGGGCAGTGGCCATGAAGTCCCCAGTCCGCTCAGCTGTAGGCCTCTTGAGGCCAACGGCAATGACCTGGTCAAGTCTCCTGGCACAGGTAGGTCTTCAGTGTGGTTGCTGGTTGATTCTGAAACTCTCCTAACAACTCCTTCTTAGGAGAACCTTGTAATTATGGAGTAGCCGGTGTTTGGGTCACTCAGCGACTCATGTGGGGATTGTTCAGGTGATTCCCCTGCCCCACCCTCTCTCTGCAGACCTCTTGGCTGCGTCATCTGTCAACCTCCCCGTCACCAGGAGGGACCAGCTGTAGTTGGGAGGAGCCTTCCTGGAGGATCAGGCAACCCGTGTGGACCTCGTCCCTGGCATACCCCACCCAGAGCCTATTGTATCTCTCCCTTAAGACCTAAGGTGCCCTAAGTGTGGGGTCATTGTTTCCTACGCTGCCTCCACGTGTCAGCTTCTCCCTGGGATGTAACTGACTTTATCTGTACTCATGTGAGGAATGTGGATCTCACTGGGTGCGAATAAGCAAGCCTCACTCTGGTCTCCCAGAGCAGCTACGTCCGGCGGTGCTGGGAGTCAGGAAGGGCTGGGCCACGTCAGTTCACATCAGCTGCCTCCTCCTCTCTTCACTTCTCTGTCCCAGAGGACATAGACACCAGTGGTATCCAAGCTGGGTGCATTTGCCCCTGAACCGTTGCCAGTTTCACACCTGGAATGCTAATTAGATGCCGAACAGTTAGCAGCCTCTACAAGTTGATAAAAGGTGAGGCAGGGATTTTACGCATCTTGTTTAGGCTTCCTCTAGAAAAACTTGGCTTAGTAGTAGTTCTGGATGTATAAACACATGGCCAAGGTCCAGGAAGGGCAAATGACTTGCCCACTTTCACACAGAGAGTCAGTGGAGCCAAAGCCCAGGTCTCCTTTTGGCTCCTCCTTTGCCCCTCTATCTAACTGCACCATATCATGTGGGGCTCCTGGCTGGCTCAGGCAGTAGAGCATGCGACTCTTGATCTTGGGGTTGTGAGTTCGAGCCCCACACTGGGTGGAGAGATTACTTAAAAAAATAAAAATAAAATCTTTAACTGTACCATATCATAGAGTCAATGCCCATATCCCTAATATCTCTACCCAGGCCTAGCCATTTGTGGAGGAGGGTGGTTTGAAAAACTATATACAGGAATATATCAACAAGGCATGCTCCAACCATAGCCGCCTCCTCCAGGAAGCCATCCTAGATTCCTTTGGTCCCTTATCTCCCCACATCCTCAGCATCCACATCCTCCATGCCAGCTGGGGTTGGACAGAAGGGGCCTGTGGCAGTCGCCACCAGGGGAGGACAGTGTTAATTCCCTGGTCGAGAACTACTGCTAGCCCAGAGGAGAGAGCAGTGACAGTGAGGACCAGAAACCCGCACATCAGAAAGTGAAATATCTCCAGTCACCATTTCCTGATGGAGAGCTGTCCGCAAGAAGCAAAATCCAGACTCCATTTTGCAGGTTCCCAGGCTGTGAGTCAGGTTTCTTCCTCGTTCCTGGGCTTATTAGAGTGACAGTTGATGCCACAAGATGAGTCTGAAAGAAGGAGGAATAAGTGTCCCTTGGAGCCCAAAGGAAGTCTTGGAAGTCCTCCCACAGTGGAGGGTCAGCAGAGACCCAGGGCAAGGAGCAGCGGGCCACCAAGGAACAAGAGCAGGCCAGTCACTCTGAGAGGGGGGACGTTTCAGTGCTAATCACTGTCGTTGGCAGAACTTGTCCGTGGTAATTGGGTTATAGGATTATAAAATACCCACCGGCTTTATTCAGAAGACTAATTAGAAAGTATTTAGAACAACAACGTTGCTGTAACGGAGACCATGAACCATGGGCCCACGTCTTGGAGAGCTGCCCTTGGCCTCTGCCTCCTTGGGGAGCTGGGGAGAGAGCTGGATTGAGGAGAATCCCAGGAGAATCCAAATGGAGCTCCTTTGACAGACCTGAGGGGAAGGGCTTGCCTAAAACCCAAGCCAAGTCATTTGGGGAATTGTGTATACAGTCTCTGAATGATGACCCAGTGTCGGAAGAAGGAAAATCTTTTTGGTTTTTCTTCCTCCAGCGAGCGGTGGTGGTCTGGCGGGAGCAGGGTGTTACCCCTGCTGAATTATAAGCAAACAAGTCCCGCTGGGTCCTCGGCCAAAGTCAACTTCCTCCCTGTCTCTCTTTCTGGTTCAAAGGGTAGTCCTTTTGGACACATATCCTCCTTGAAGATTGTGTTCTGTCTCCTGGTGCCCTGGGGGTGCAGAGGGAGTGGGGTGGGTGGGGGGGGAGACTTTGATGCACCAGAACAAGGGTCGGCAAACTTTGGCTGGGGCCAAAACCAGCCTACACCTAGCCTTGTACCACCTGTGAGCTAAGGGTTTTTACATTTTTTACACGGTTGAAGAAAAATCAGAAGAAAAAACAGTAATATTTCCTGATACGTGAAAATTCTGCCCCGATTCCAATTTCCGTGTCCATAAATCAAGTTGTATTCGAATACAGCCACGCCCATTCATGGCTATATGATTTTGTGGCTGCTTTCATGCTGCAGACCTGAAAATATTTACTAGCTGGCCCTGTGCAGAAAAACTCCTGTGCTGAGAAGTCTGTGTAGAGCCTTATAATCTACCGTATTCCATGAATCGGGCGCTTTACAGAGCACTCGGCCTGAAACAGAAAACAATAGGTTCTGTCCCTGGGTCCATGTCAGGGGTGAAGTGCGCTACGTCTCATTTGTTTGGCTCAGCTTTTCAGTTCGCGGAGCGTTGATGGAGCATTTGCTGTGTCCCAGTCACTGGGACACACAAGATGGGTAGAATGCTGTCCCTACCTTGGAAATGACTGCACAGCCAGTGGGCAGATGGGCATGGATGCAGGTCGTGTGGCTGTAATGCTTCCGGGGGAACAGAGAGGGCACCTCAGGTTCCGAGTGAGCATTTTTTTGTTGATTCCACTCTGGAATCCCCGAGCCTGGCTCTAAGGAAAGAACTGATCACAGAAATGTGAAAGTAGTAAGTTCTGTTTCATTTGTTCGTGCATGAAAAAGCTCCTGGTGCCAGTTATCCAATAGGAAGTGTTTTACATACTGAGCAAGACATTATTAGAAAAATTATTAAGACTTGACTCCTGAGTTGGTATTATGACAATTCTAGGAGATTGACTAATCCACCAAGAAGAACAGTTTCTAGGTGGTAAATGGTATATTTAAAATACCCTTTGATGGGGCGCCTGGGTGGCTCGGTCGATTAAGCGGCCGACTTCGGCTCAGGTCATGATCTCACGGTCCGTGGGTTCGAGCCCCGCGTCGGGCTCTGTGCCGACAGTTCAGAGCCTGGAGCCTGCTTCGGATTCTGTGTCTCCCTCTTTCTCTGCCCCTCCCCTGTTCATGCTCTGTCTCTCTCTGTCTCAAAAATAAATAAAATAGAATAAAATAAAATAAAATAAAATACCCTTTGACAAGATGCCGAAATGTGGCATGCTACCGTCTTTGCAGAAGGCATGGAACGGAGGTGGGAGTGTGTACCAGCATTCTTGTGTGAGCATAAAATGTTTCTAGAATACACCGGAATCTGATTGTCCCAAAAGGACTGGGTTGCTCGGTTCTGGGGACAAGGATAGGAGGAGGACTTTTCATGTATACCCTTTTTAAAAATTTTGCTCTAACTTTTCACTTTATTTTCAAGCATTTATTTACTTGGGGTAGTTTTCACTCTTTTGTATACTGTTACACTTCTTGAATTTTGAACCCCTTAGATGCATTTCCTATTTAAAAATATATATATAAATTTGGGGGCCCTGGGTGACTCAGTCGGTTAAGCATCTGACTTCAACTCGGGTCATGATCTCACGGTTCATGAGTTCAAGCCCCACATCGGGCTCTCTGCTGTCAGCACGGAGCCCACTTCAGATCCTCTGTCCCTCTTTCTCTCTGCCCCTCTCCTTCTCATGTTCTCTCTCTCTCTCTCTCTCTCTCTCTCTCTCTCTCTCTCAAAAATAAACATTTAAAAAAATAAAATATATATATATTCAATGTAAAATAAATAGCACGTAGTTTTGCTATTACCTCCTTAGGTCTTCTTAGGGAAGTCATTTTCTTCTCTCTTCCATTCCATGTATGATTCTTAAATGCCTGCCGCTGTGAACCAGACACTATTCTGGGCCCGGTAGTAGTTACGTCTGTGGGCCTAAACTTCTCCATCTGTAATGTGGGCAGACTAGATGACCTTTACAGTGGTCTTCAGCTTGAGAGGGCATCAGACTCAACAGGAGGGCCCGTTGAAACACAGACTGCTCCCCCCGCCCCCCCACCAACCAAGTTTCTGATTCAGTGGTCTGGGTGGGGGCCAAGAATTAACGTTCATAACGAGTGCCCGTGTGATGCTTATACTGCTGACCCAGGAATCACAATTTGGGAGCCCACCTCTAACTTTGCAGGGTTCTATACTTGTAAATAAACTACCTTTCCAGTTTTGAAAATATGAGGGAATTAAGGAATAGAATCCTGTAGCTCAGAACACAAAGCAGACACATCAACAGAAGTAAAATTATCTAGCTTCCACCCACAGGGGCACGGTGGAGGGACATGAAATCAGGTCATGGTCAGAATCTGGTGAGTTTCGATAAGTAATTCTTCCTGTGGGAGGTAACGTGGTGCAAAGAAAGCCTTTTGAGGAGGGTTTAGTGGTGAGGTTTAAGCTAGGCAGGGCATTGTGTTATCACCAGGCCTAATGCCCACAGGATAACACTGCTGAAGGTCATTTTAAAGCCCCCACAGTTTATCCCTACCTTACAAATTCAGTCTGATCATTGGTGAGTTCCTGACATGGGCACCTGCACCTGACTTCGTGCTTTTGTGCACACCGTTCCCTTGGCTGGAGTACCTTCCTGGTCCTCTCGTCTCTGCATAAACCTTATTTGTCCATCAAGACCCAGGTGACTCTTACTGTCCTCCAGAAGAACTTAACACACACTCAGCCTACACTGAGTGTCTTTTTCTGCCAGCACCAATTCAGTGGGACACTTGATCATTGTCGGGTTTTTTTTTCTTCATTCATTCAACACATATTACCTCTCCTTCAACAAATCCTTATTGGAGAGCCTACAGTATGCTGGACATTATGGTCGGTGTGGGGAGACATGGTTCCTGCCCTTATAAAGAAAGATCCAGTAATCAAATAATGACACTGGTGGAAGTATAATTACAGGCTGAGAAGAGTGGTTTGAAAGAAAGGAATGTGGTTTTATGAAAATGTATGAGAAATGACCCTGATATTGACTTGTGGTTGGGGTCAGGGTAGACTTCCTTAGGAAATGTAGTCTAAGCTGCGATCTGAAGGATGCTCAGGACATGACTGGATGAAGAGGTTGGGGAAAAGAACAGCTCTCCAAATTAGGGGATTGGGGGGACACCAGCATATGCAAAGACCCTGTGGTGGAAGGCAGCATGGCAGCGTCAAGAAACTGAGAGAAGAGGGGTGGGGGAGAGGGGGAAATGGGTGGTGGGCATTGAGGGGGGCATTTGTTGACTGGGTGTTGTATGTAAGCGATAAACCATGGGAATCTACCCCCTGTGTAAAGAGCACACTTTACACACTGTATGTTAGCCAATTTGACAATAAATTATATTTTAAAAAATAAATAAATAATAGGAAATTTACAATTAGAAAAAAAAAAGAAAGAAACTGAGAGAAGACCAGAATGGCTTGGAGTGGTGGGATGGGAAGGGGGTAAATAACAAAGAGAAGAGAGATACACCACCAGGTTGGGAGAAACTGCAGAGCCTGATCGGCCTTGTTCATGATTTTGATTTTTAACCTACGAGCACTAGGATATGCCATCAAAGGATTTTGAACAGTGATGGGATCAGAGTTATGTTTGAAACGCTTATTCTGCTGCCGCTGTCTGGAGCATGGGCAAGACTCAAGGCAGAGAGACCAGTAGAAAGGCTGTTGGGATAGTCTGGAAGACAGATGAGGTGTCTTGGATTAATGTGGTGGTAGGGGAACCAGAGAAAAATGGATACAGTTAAGAGAATATTAGGTAAACTGATAGGTCATGATGGTGATTGGTCAAGGGAGAGGGAGGAGTCAAGGGCAAGAGTTTGGAGGAGCATCCATTTGGGGGAACATGATGTTGACTTGGCATTTGAGCATGCAAGTAGAATTTGGGGCAGGCAGTGGGGCTGGGGGTAGTGATTGGGAGTCAGCAAGATATAGTGGTGAGTGAAGATGTCAAGGGAGAGAGCTTGCTTGAGAAAAGGGGAGGGTGTCTCCTCAGACTGGGCCATAAACCCCTGAAGGAGGGTCACTTCCTATTGGCAACACAGGGGGTGTTTCTCTCATTTCTCCCTCTGTTCTTCTGCTCACCATCTTAATTATGTCTCGCCTGGATGCAGCGAGAGCCTACTAATCCATGACTTCTCAAATTTTAATGTGCACACGAATCACTCGAGGGTCTTCATAAAATGCAGATCCTGATTCAGTAGATGTAGGCTGAAGCCTGAGACTGAATGTCTCATAAGCTTCCAGGTGATACGGACCACATTTTGAATGAAGGGAGCTGGTCTCCCTGCTTTAGAAGTTCAGCACCGTCACACCCAGCATCCTTGTGCCTCTCCTTGGAAGCCTTGGGCAGCCATTCCTGGCCACATCAGGATCTACTCCAGCTGTCTTTGGCCAACCATGGTTTCCTCCCACTGCTTCCCTTCATCCACCCTTCATTCTACCAAACCAAGCCAAATCCCTCCCTCTGAATTTATCCATCTCTCATCGTTCAGAACGGGACAGAGACCAACTCAGTCTAGCACCTGGTCGGAGGGGGAAACTGACATGGTCTTCCAATTTTTCTGCTTAAAATCCTTCATAAAAGGATGTGGTAGCCAGGGCGCCTGGGTGGCTCAGTCGGTTAAGCGTCCGACTTCAGCTCAGGTCACGATCTCATGGTCCATGAGTTCGGGCCCCGCGTCAGACTCTGGGCTGATGGCTCAGAGCCTGGAGCCTGCTTCCGATTCTGTGTCTCCCTCTCTCTCTGCCCCTCCCCCGTTCATGCTCTGTCTCTCTCTGTCCCAAAAATAAATAAACGTTTAAAAAAAGTTTAAAAAAAAAAAAAAGGATGTGGTAGCCATTTGCAACAACATGGATGGAACCAGAGGGTATTATGCTAAGCGAAATTAGCCAGTCAGAGAAAGACAAATTATCATATGACTTCACTCATATGAAGAATTTAAGATACAAAACAGATGAACATAAGGGAAGGGAAGCAAAAGTAATATAAAAACAAGGAGGGGGACAAAACATAAGAGAGTCTTAAACACAGAGAACAAACAGGGTTGCCGGAGGGGTTGTGGGTAAGGGGATGGGCTAACATGGGCAATGGGTATTAAGGAGGGCACTTGTTGGGATGAGCACTGGGTATTAGACATAGGGCATGAATCACTGGAATCTACTCCTGAAATCATTATTTCACTATCTGCTAACTAACTTGGATGTAAACTAAAAAATAAATAAGTAAATTTTTAAAGAATATGGTAAATGTAAATAAACACCTCACACATTTCAGGTTTACATCTACATTTTTTCATCATACATTTGCAGAAGACGCAATTTCCACTATGTTGTACACATTGATTATTTTTAAGTAAAACTACTACGTCACTGTTTTAAATTTATCCAGTGGAATCTAAACACCATAGGAATTTGCTACCCACCATCATCCATTTTAAAAATGCATGAGCATGTTCTTCACTAACAGTCCGTGTTCCTTCTTGAAGGAAAATTTCTTCTTGAAATTTTATTTGTTTTACTTCCCCCGTGGCATTTTATCCTAATGGAATATATCTAATATATTTTTATGCTTAAAACTCTTTTGTTTGTTTCCCTATCATATTTCTCTGTGCCAATTGTATATGAAATTAAAACTTTTTTTAATTTCCTGAAATCGTCAAGCGCGACGTATTAAAGTTTTCTTCTGGTTTGAGTTATTGTTAACAGCTATTAATAGGACACAAATGATCAAAACGACATCAACGTATTGCTAACTCAGATAAATAATGAACAAACATAAGTAAAATGATACTAAGAATGGTAACACTGGATGACTTTTTAGAATACTTCTTTTTTTTTTTTTTTTTTTATTGACTTACAGCAAACACACCTGTGTGTGAGCAGATCGGAGCACACAGCTTGAGTTGTCAGTGTGTGCACGCCCATAACAGCTATCACTCGGTCCAGAAATGAAATACGGCTGGCACTGGGTTATTTCTCCGATCTGTTTCCATACCCATGGAAGAATATTATATATTGTAGGAGACAGGGGCCAGCTTGATTACATTTCCGTTTTTCATTCATATAGATGTAAGCCCTGAAAACCCTCATTCACATGAACTGACAGAAATGGAAGTTTTGTTCTAAAGCAGGATCACTCAGTTCTTGATCTGCTTCTGAATTATATGCCAGAAATCACCTAGTGATCTATCGCGAACAATTAGATTTTAATTACTTCTATTAGGCCTTCCTAACAACAACAGCAACAGAAGAATTGGAAACCGTCCAGCTTCCAATAAATGATTCACTACTCATTTTAGAGTGGTTATTTTTTCCCCCTTAGCTTTCTAGGTGTCCTTTTGCGTGGGGGGAGGGGTTACTGGGGCGATAATAAACCCAGTTAAGGTTTGGGATGAGGTAAGAAGTTTGTCTTTCTTTTGTAGAGGAAGAGGGCTGTTGTGAGAGTGCAGGTATAAAGGTCATCTCGTACCTTCGTCACCGATCAGTTCTAGAAAACAGCTTCTGTGGAAGTTCAAGGATCTAGGAATTGAGTTTCTCTTAAAACTTTGAGGGGTGCCTGGCTCAGTCCGTTGAGCGTCCTACTCTTGATTTCAGCTTAGGTCATGATCCCAGGGTCGTGGGATCAAGACCTATGCCATGGAGCCTGCTTAAGATTCTCTCTCTATCGGGGCGCCTGGGGGGCTCAGTCAGTTAAGGGTCTGACTTTGGCTCAGGTCATGATCTCACAGTTCATGAGTTCAAGCCCCTCATCAGGCTCTGTGCTGACAGCTCGGAGCCTGGAAACTGTTTCGGATTCTGTGTCTCCTTCTCTCTCTGTTCCTTCCCTGCTTGTGCTCTGTCTCTCTCTCTCTCTCTCTCTCAAAAATAAATAAAGATTAAAAAAAATTTTTTTTAAGATTTTCTCTCTCTCTCTCTCCCCCCCCCCGCCCCCTCCCCCACTTGCACACACTCTCTCTCTCAAATAAAAGTTAAAAAACAAACAAACTTTGATTTCAGTGTAGTGCTTGAAGAGTCTTCGTGTATTCCCAGGGGTTTACATATTCCAGCTAGAAGTCCCCTAAAACATTTTTTTAAAAAGGGCGGGGGGGGCACCTGAGTGGCTCAGTCAGTTAAGCATCTGATTTCAGCTCAGGTCATGACTTCACAGGTCATGAGTTCGAGCCCCACATCGAGCTCTGCTGTCAGTCTGTCAGCGTAGAGCCCACTACGGATCCTCTGCACTTCCCCCCCGTTTGTGCTCTCCCCAAAATAATTATTTTGAAAAAAAAGAAAAAGAGAAGTCCCCTATAGAACCTGTGAGACTCACACCGGACTAGCCCAGTCTCTCCAAATTCCCTAGTTCATGTTCCTAAGACTTGTCCCACCGTGGTTTTTTCGTGCCAGGTCATCACTGTGCATACATGTTTCCCTGAGCAGGAACCTCAGAAAGTGAGGAACTGTGTTGACCTAACAGGCAGACTAGCATGTGCAGTACTCCTGCTTGGAAATTTATCCAGTTCTGTTTCGTATCCAGCATAAGCTTTCTAGTCTATGTTACCATATCTGTTATTTTTTTTTTAATTTTTTTAAATGTTTATTTTTGAGAGAGAGACAGAGTGCGAGTGGGGCGCGGGGCAGAGAGAAAGGGAGACACAGAATCCGAAGCAGGCTCCAGGCTCCGAGCTGTCAGCACAGAGCCTGACGCGGGGCTCGAACTCGTGAACTGGGAGATGATGACCTGAGCTGAAGTCAGACGCTTAACCAACTGAGCCACCCAGGCGCCCCACCCCCCCATGTCTGTTATTTTTACCTTTTTATTACATGCATCTCTTTTCTCCTTGTATCATACTTATTCATGTGACCTATCATCACCTTTTCTAACTATAAGCATCTCAAGAGCTGGCCCACGTCCTAATCATTTCTTAGCATTGTGCCTTACGCTTAGTAGGTGTCCAGTAAGTGTTTGCTGGGCGGAGAAGTTGATAAATGAAATGTCCTAAACTTCTTCCTATCCCCTGCAGGTCCTAGGATAGTGCTGGGCTTTCAATAGCCGAGTCCCAGAAGAATGGATGAATTAATCAGTGAGCAAAACAATGAATTAACAGATCAATAAGCTAATGAGCCATTGAGCAATGGCTTGAAAGGAAGAGAGTTCATGTCTCACATGAGGGTCCAGATCTGCAGAATCAGTGTAAAGGGTGTGCAGTGTATGAAACAGGCTATTTCTAATCAAGTCTCCTGTTTTGTATTTAATTCTGTAACTGGTCGTGGTAGATGTAATTGCTCGTGCAGAGCATCCAAGTAAATCCTGTCCTGTGCTTTGCATCTTGTCTTGCAGGTGTGAGCGTCATCTCTTCGCCACGGTGGTGTTTGGTCCATACCTCAGCCCGGGTGAGGATGTAAAACCCCCCGCTCTGCACATGAGTGGTACAGGCCAACAGGAACATCTGGCTGCAGCCACGTCCACAGACATGTCAGCCGTGGAATAGTGTGGACGCCTCCTCTCAGCTTCTCAGGGTTTCAGTCCTTTTGGGTTTGTCTCATTGACCTTTTTTTATGGTTTTGTGGCTGGACGTTCACGACCAAGGCAGGCGCCATGGGGGATCAGCAACTATACAAGACCAATCACGTGGCCCACAGTGGTGAGAACCTTTTCTACCAACAGCCACCACTTGGCATCCACGGCGGGCTGAACCACAACTATGGGAATACAGTCGCCGGGGCTGGAATGGATGCCCCTCAGGCATCGCCCATCTCCCCCCACTTCCCTCAAGATACTCGGGATGGTCTAGGCTTGCCTGTTGGTTCCAAAAACCTTGGCCAAGTAGATACCTCGAGGCAGGGAGGGTGGGGAAGTCATACAGGACCCGGAAACCACGTCCAGCTCCGTGGCGGCCTGACCAACTCAAACATGATGTGGGGGACACCGGCCCAGGCTGAGGCCACCGATGGCTACCAATATACCTACTCCCAGGCCAGCGAGATCCGGACCCAGAAACTCACCAGCGGTGTCCTGCACAAGCTAGACTCCTTCACCCAGGTGTTTGCCAACCAGAACCTGCGAATTCAGGTCAACAATATGGCCCAGGTGCTGCACACCCAGTCGGCAGTGATGGACGGAGCCCCTGACAGTGCCCTCCGCCAGTTGCTGGCCCAGAAACCCGTGGAGCCCCCAGCGCCGGCTATTCCTTCTCGCTACCAGCAGGTGCCCCAGCAGGCTCACCCTGGTTTCGCTGGCGGGCTGTCCAAATCAACTCTCCAGGTAGGGCCGCACCCTAGCCAAGGGCATCTGTATTATGACTACCAGCAGCCACTGGCGCAGATGCCAGTGCAAGGCGGACAGCCACTGCAGGCCCCACAGATGCTGTCCCAGCACGTGCCACAGATGCAACAGCACCAGTATTACCCGCAGCCGCAACAGCAGCAAGCCGGGCAGCAGCAGATGGCCATGCAAGAAATGCAGCAGCAGCTGCAGCAGCAACAGCAGCAGCAGATTCGCCCACCACAGCCTCAGAAGCCGCAGCAGCAGCTGCAGCTACAGCAGCGGCAGGGTTCCATGCAGATACCTCAGTATTACCCATCCCAGCCCGTGATGCAGCACTTGCAAGAGCAGCAGCAGCAGCAGCAGATGCACCTACAGCCCCCTTCTTATCACAGGGACCCCCACCCGTACGCCCCGGAGCAGGCGCACACCGTCCAGCTGATTCAGCTGGGCTCCATGCCCAGTACTACTACCAGGAGCCCCAGCAGCCCTACAGCCACCCCCTCTGCCCACAGAGCCACCTGCCCCAGCACCAGCAGCGCGACGACGGTCAGCC
Organism: Panthera pardus; assembly: GCF_024362965.1. Classification (NCBI taxonomy): domain Eukaryota; kingdom Metazoa; phylum Chordata; class Mammalia; order Carnivora; family Felidae; genus Panthera; species Panthera pardus. Next base: position 139,696,909 of record NW_026526732.1, read on the forward strand.
AAGACTTACCCAAGCGACAGGCAGGCCCCGGCCATACTGAGCTCCCACGGCGACCTGGGGCCTCCTGAGGCAGGAATGGGAGACCCGGCCCAGCTCGGACCTGAACCGGCTCAGCGGTGCCCTCCCTCATCGGCCACTCCTGTCCCCCGGCGGGATCCACCCTCAACAACATGGGGCCTCAGCACCAGCAGCTGTCTCCCAGTGCCCTGTGGCCCCAGGTATTCCCATGGGGGGAGTTTCCCTTGGTATCTCGGGGTGCTGCAGGGCCAACCAGGGCTGAGTGTGTGCGGAGCCCCGTCCTCTCTGCTGCCCATCCAGTGCTTTTTGTTCTGTTTTTACCCCGACGAACGTTAACCTACGTGTGCCCAGGCGAGATCCGGGCCAGGCATGTGGAATACAAAATCAATTTCAACTCAGTCCTTGTGACAGAGGTGGCCAAAAATACCACGGGAGGTCCCGGATGATGTATGTAGCAGTCAAGGCCTGAGTCAAGGGTCCAGGGATAATCCAGCAGGAGTGTCTGGCCCCCTGCGATCTGAATCCTCAGGGAATTCCTTGTGAAATTGTTTCCCCTTTGGGAAGGAGACCACGTTATGACAGCATTGCTCAAAGTATATTGCTCTGAAGAGAACTACCATAGAACGTTTAATAGATACGGCTGGGGGATGGGTTCTCCAGATGAATAAATGTGGCGGCAGGGGGCGGGGGGGGGGGGGGGGGGGGGCGGTTTCTTAAAGGGAGTCAAGTTGCAGTGCTGAGGGGCTTCTCAGAGGCTTTAATAGGCCCATGTGCGCTGTGAATCTCCCAGAGGGGATACCTCCTGTAGCTTCAGAGATGAAAATCTTAGCCGCCCTCAGGATCCAGGCAGTTCAACTGAGTAAGCAAAATGACTTGTCCGGAGACCATCAGGGATGGCGCCAGCTGTGCTGGCCTGGAGGACAAATGCCCCATCTCTTGGCATTCTTACTCAGGACTTTTCAAATCGGTCTAGCCCAAACAAAAACTGTCTGCAGGCCTGTGGGCCACTGTCACTAACCTTTGATAGTTTCCAAATGGATTTGCCACAAAACGGCCCCCTGTGTGCTGGGCACTACTCATGCCTTGGTATGTTCCAGGTGCTACACCATGTGACAACAGGTTCACGGGAGAAGGGAGCCTTGAATGGGACCGGGATAGGTGGAGAGAGGGCTCTGATGGAGGTTGGAGGCTGGAGATGAACTTCCCTTGACCCTGTCTTGTTTGGCACTCAGGCCCAGTGGTAACTGAGAGCCTTTCTGAATATAAGAATAAGGTGACATGGCCAAAGCTGACCTGACCAGCGGGCGGCCTCCGGGCATGCTGCTGTGTCATCCAGCTCTCTGTTCCGTGTCTCTCTTGGGAATGGAGCCTGTCTGTGCGCAGAGTGGTGGACAGGGAGAACAGGAAGGAACAAGGTGGGGGACAGTCCTGGTGGGCTGGGGGCTGGTGGCGGCTCCCGGAATGGGCATGGTCCTGCGTTGGGGGGCTGGGGAAAGCAAGGGAAAGAAGTGTCCGGTGCACCCAGCATCCGGACATGAACTGCCGGCCCCAGTGAGCTCAGGAAGCATTCTAGAAGTGCAGGCCCTGGGGGTCCCTCAGCTCAAAGACTCCTTCCATCAGAAACACACTTTTTTCTCTTTTCTTTTTTCTTCCGGTGTCGTGCATGGCTCAAAATTAGATGCATCTACCTGATGGCAGAGCCCAGCCAGGGTCCCCCGAGTCAAGGTAGGATTGATGCAACGAGGCATGTGGGCATTTGGGGAGACTGGGAGGTTTTCCAGGGTTGTCTCTCAAGATTCATTTTCAAAGTCAATTACTCAAAGAGGTTTGTAGGAATAATCATAGCAACTGTTATGTTTGAGCACTTACCATGTGCTAGGCACTCTATATTTTGTGTGATAAAGCCACTCAGTGAGGGTAGGTAGGATTACCATGTGCCTAGCGCATAGTAAGCACTCCGCCATTGTTAGCTTTATTACTATGACTTTACAGAAGAGAAAACAGGCTCAGAGAGCTTAGAGTTGTACAGCAAGTAAGCGGCAATGCTGGGATGGACTCCAAAGGCCATGTTCTGTCCGCTGTTCATTCGGTCAGTATTTAGTGAGTACCTACCATGTGCTGGGCATAGAGCTAAGCTTTGAGAACGCAGCAGTGAATAGTACAGACTTGCTCCCCTCATCATGGGCATGGTAAATACTGTGCCAGAACCTGAGAAACTTGCTAAGTCTGGAGCCTGAACCAGAGGACTTAGACACGTGTCTCTAAGGGAAGGCTTCTGGAATAGGTGGCCCAAGCTGACCCTAGAAAGGTGATTGGTCAGAGGAGGAAAAAACCCAGCACTCGACGGCCTAGAACGAAGCAGGTTTTGTTCAACTCTTGCACGGTTTTGAGCAAGCCCTTTCCCACTCTTGAGCCTCAGTTTCCTTCTGTAAATTTGGCTTGGTTTGGGATAGTACACGTGGGGCCCTGGGAGCACTAGATAAATGAAATGGGTTCATTGTGGGGTGTGAGGTCTTGTGATAAGTCGTTCTTCCTCTTTCTCAACGTGTGTGTCCTCTTCGTTTGGCCCTACCCTTGAGCAGTGGCCAACCAAAAGGAGTGTTTGGGGAGCAGTTTGATGCCAAGAACAAATTGATCGTGCTCCATCTGCCTGAAGGAATTCAAGAGCCTGCCTGCCTGAATGGCCACATGCGGTCCCACGGGGGAATGAGAGCCTCCCCCAGCCTCAAACAGGGTTAGCAGGAGCCAGCCCCCCAGCCTTCCCAGGCCATGTGCTGCTTGCTTTGCTTTGCTGCTGTCAGACAGAGAGTGATGTGAACCCCAAGCGGGGTACCTGGGGAGGCACAGTCCTTCCCTGACGGGAGTGCTTAAGCTTTGATGCTAGGAGCCAGCCAGGTCAAACAGACCCCGCTTGCACCAGTTCCATGAACAAGGGTCAAAATCAGAGGGACTAGAAGTCTTTTTTAGGAGATCCCAGTCTCCCCACCTCCTAGAAAGACAGCAAAAGAAAACATGTAGATTTTTTAACTTCTGCTGCTTGAAGCACCCAAGACCAGCGTTCTCTTGGGCCTTCCAAATTAGTAGCCAATGGCCCGGGAAAGCTAACGTGACCTTCAGGCTCTCAGCCAGCATTTTCTATTCATTAGTGCACACTAGCATTAGGCTGTAGCAATGGAAGGTCTTTAAATACGCTCAGGAGTATCCAGGGAGGATATCCATGTGGTGAACTATCCATGCGGTTTTAGAGTTAGATTAAAATCCGAGGAAGAATTTCTTAAATTCTTTGGATATTGTTGATCTGAATTTAAGTCTGTGGGATTAACTCTCTGTTCTCCAAAATTTTGGCTCACCCAGGTCACTTCCATTGCCTGACTATACCAGATAAAAGAGCTTTGTCTTCCATTTGCCAGATGAGTAAACTGAGGCCCATAGAATTAAAAGGTCTTACACAAGAGCTTATGTGTTTCTGTTTTGTGCCTGATCACCAGTCCATATCCTTTTCTTTAAAAGCAGTGACAACAGATGTTTAATATCTGTTTTAATTATGCGAGTGATAACAGTCTAGATTTTTTAAATGTAGAAAATAGAATTGCATGGCCTTGTCCACTGCCAACTGGCATCACTTAAGCAAGGGACTCAGAGCCTTGCATCCTGAGTGCACCACCCTGCAGTGGTTCTCTGTCACCCACGCATGATGTACTAAAACATTTCGAAAAAAGGCAAAGTGCATCCCCCCACCCCCTTGGAAGGCTGCTCTCAGCCCAGGATCAAAGCCTTTATTGTCTGTGTAGGAGGAAGGAGAGAAGGCCCTGCCGCCTCAGCCCCAGCCGCCACTGCCTCCGCCTCCGCCGCCACCGCAGCTCCCTCCCGAGGCAGAAAGCCTCACGCCTATGGTCATGCCCGTGTCTGTCCCTGTCAAGCTTCTCCCGCCCAAGCCAGGCTCTCAGGGCTTCGCCAACAGCATCGTTGCCGCCCCCTCCACCAGAGACAAGCCAGCCAGCTCGATGTCGGACGACGAGATGCCCGTGCTCGTGAGGATGACCCTTTCTCCCCCACACTCACCCCAAGGGGCTGCCCCCCACCCGCCTGCTGTGAGTTGCTGCCCTGCCCCGCCTGCCTGGGGTGGGAACATCCCTTTGCTTTCCTGGAGATGGGGCAGCTCTTCCAGGGTCACTTGCCTGAGCTCCAATGTGGCTTGGCCTCTCGGGTTGAGCACCACCCCCCCGCAACCATGGCTGCCTTGGGAATCCCATCCTTGTCCACACTGGCTGCTACCCAGGTAAATTGTCTGTTACTCTACCAGGCGAATTGTCTGGGTTAGATTCTGAGAGACCCGAAAGGGTTCCAAGATTAAAACAAAGATGATAACTCAGCTGGTAATCACAGTTATTAAAATACAGAAATACTATCCCAAGTAATAAAAAAGCTGTTGCCCAGGGCCCTGGCTCCTCCTACGAGATCTTCGAGCCTCCTCAAATTCAGAAGTCAAAGATATAACCCCTGGCACAGCAGAACCTCCATACAGCAGCCCTGGCATCCGTTCTGATGGCCAGCCTAACCAGATGCTTGATATTTTCGGTATCACACCTGCATAAATATCCTGGGAAGATATTTACTAAGGTTCCCAAAATAATTCCACTGAAAGGCACCCACCCCCAATCCCAGGAAAGCAAAGAGATTTGTGTTTCTCGCTCACTGTTAAATTCTCCTTCTCTCTCAAATTCCAATTGCTTCACCCAAGCAGCTTAGCGTGGCTCTGGGGCAGAGATCTCTGTCTCCGTGTCTCTCTCTCTCTCTCTCTCTCTCTCTCTCTCATTCGATCTCTCCCCCCCCCCACTTCCTTCCTTCCCTCCCTCCTTCGTTCTTTCTCTCTCCCTTCCTTCTTCCCTTTTTCCCTCCCCTAGGGAATCTGTAACCCACATGGTTGACGACCTCAGACTTGTTCCCTCCCCACAAAGTGTATGCTGGGTCACATTTGTCCTCAGAGAATAGGTGGCTGCTGGGATCCCAGGTGGCATGAGGGTGGAGGTTGGGCCATAATAGGGGTAGGGAGAATAATGAAGAGAACTAGAAAGGGCCAGAAAGAATATTCTTTGTTCTCTGTGTAATACCAAGGCCTCAGAAGAGGAGAAGCTAATGGGGAGCCTCTGGGGGTGAGGGCTCTCATAAACCAGAAGGACTTGGAGGCCAGCAACAGGCAGAAAGATGAAATGACAGAGCCGGGCTCCCCCTTTGCCCAGGGAAGTTCCTGATTTGGTAGGAGGGACACGGTTGCTACCCCTAGAGAAGTGTCACCCTGAAGCTGGACACAGTAAGACGCCTAGTCACATGGGGATCAGAGCCCCACACAGCACTCCCTGCTCCAATTCAGACAGTGAGAGAAAAGCCAGGGCAGAAAAGAAACCGTGATCCCCTGCATGTGGCTGGACGGGAGCACCCCTGGGCAGCTAAAGTAACCAGGGGGCTGGGGAGGTGCGAGGGAGTTTGGTATGAGTTTGTTCAGCAGATCACCATGAGGACAGTTCTGAGCAGGGTTTTAAAGGCATTGATGGAGCTGGCTGTGTGGAAAAGGTGAGAGAGAACTCATAAGTAAGGAAATACGCTGAAGAAGAAGCATGTAGCTGGGATTGAGTGAACACAAGCAAGGTCCTGACACTTGGCTTAAAGAAATTAAAATATCTGGGGAGGACCCCTGAGTTCTAATCCCCACTCTGCTACTAGCCAGCTGGGGATGCAGGCAAGTGAAACCCTCCCCTCACGGAGCCTGGGTTTCCCCCCCGAGCTTGGGTTTGGACTCATCATCTCCCTGTTCTGGGGGAGCTTTTAAAACCTCTGTGAGTGGTCCCACCTCCAGAGTCTGAATAGATTGGTGGAAGTGGAACCCTGCAAATGCTTCCTGTCAGGTGACATCCAGGTCTGACATTCTGGGTGGCTTCTCTTGCCCAGGTTCTCAGAGCCTTGCCTGGAGTTGAGAGTTGGAGTGACAGGACCAGAGGCTCAAGTAGAGGGAGCCCAAAAGGGACCTTTGACCCTGTGATCAGAGGTCTGGATTCTGGTGCAGGGTTGAAGTCATGCAAGGTCTGCATGTGCTCAGATGGCCTCATCAGTTACCCAGGAACAGGATATATAAAGCCTTAGGATTGCTTCCCAACTTGGGGGCATAGATGTCCTCTCCCCATTCTCCTCAGACCTCTTTCTCCGCCTCAGCCTCAGATGGTGAGGAGCCCTCTGGTGGGGAGAGGAGACAGGTTGTGGCACTCTGGCCTAAGGAGAGCCCCCCCTGGGGGTGAGCTGGGAGCCTGAGCCGGAGGGGGGTGGGGCTCTGCCCCCTCTTCTTTCCTCACCTCTCAGTTTCTCTGGACTTCCTTCCCAGGGGCTGGGATAGCACTCCGAAGACAATGAAACTAAGGGACAAACAGGAGGGGTGGCAGTGGGAGCCCAGAGCTGAGGGGTGACTGGAGCATGTCAATGGCCTGGAGGCAGCTGGTCACATGACCATGGCCAGCCCTTCCCATCACCCCTTGCTGCCTCCTACTCAGATGCTACCCTGGGCACAGGAATTGCCAGGAACTACAGCTGTGACAGGCACTGGCCTGCAGGGCCTGGGAGGGTGCCACAGACTGTCCAGAACTTTTCTGCAGGTATCCCCACTGCCTCTCCCAACCCCACTGCGTGGCCTCCCCAGCCACACCCAGCTCTGGGTTCTTCTGGGCTGATGCTGGCACACAACCCACGTCTGTTTCTGTTTGGCTTTGGCATGCCCTGCTTATCTATTTGTGTGCATATGTTTACTTATTAGTATATATGTATCCACGTGGCAGATCTTCCTTCCAGACTATGCTTGGTGCCGCTGCCATAAAATAAACGAACGCTGCTGACAGGAAGCAACACAGGAGAAAGGCTTGCTGCAAATGAGCTACCAGGCCTGGGAGCGTAGTGAGGGGTGGTGAGGGGGGAGCTCGACCAAATCCATTTTTAGGAGAGCAGAGGGCCTTAAAGATCATAGATGGCTCTCCCTCAGCTCGTTACCTCGCAGGAGAGCCTGGTGTGTGGGTCACTGGCCCTGGGAGCCTTGGCTAGGCCTGTCCCCCTTGCCGCAGCCTCTGCCCAGCTTCCCTGAGTGGATTATTCTTGTCCCCTTCTCAGAACATGTGTTATCTGTCCCCGATGTCTGTCCCCTGGGAGCGGTGGGGAATTAAAGGGCCCACTCAGGCTGGACTCCGCTCACCAGATGGGAATGCAGTGATAAGCAATAAAGAATGTGAATTTATTCTTTCTTGCCCACCCACCATTCCTACCACCCCCATCTCTCCCCAGACATTAGGGATTTCCTCCCAACCCAGAGTTTTCTCCCCGGTCAAGCCACGGAACTCGCCCTGTGGGAAACGGATGGGGCTGCTTTTCAAGGGAGGGGATGCGGGGGAGGGGGGGGCGGCGGACAAGTGGACAGGCGGCCCCCCGTTACCCGCGGAGGGTCCCCTTCCCTCAGCCTGTGGAAACGGCCTGCGGGGAAGGCCTGAGTGTTCGAACGGGCCCATTCTTTCCCTTCCAGGAAATTCCCAAGAAGCATCAGCCGGCCCCGGCCAAAGCCGAGGAACCCCTCAGGACGTTGCCGGAGAAGAAGAAGTTCCGGCACCGGCCCGAGCCGCTCTTCATCCCGCCACCGCCCTCCTACCCCGCCAACCCCGCCGCCGCCTCCTACTCGGGCGCCACCCTCTACCAGAGCCAGCTGCGCTCCCCGCGCGTCCTCGGGGAGCACCTGCTCCTGGACCCCGCCCACGAGCTGCCCCCCTACACGCCCCCGCCCATGCTGAGCCCGGTGCGCCAGGGCTCGGGGCTCTTCAGCAACGTCCTCATCTCGGGCCACGGCCCCGGCGCCCACCCGCAGCTGCCCCTCACGCCCCTGACGCCCACGCCACGGGTGCTGCTGTGCCGCTCCAGTGAGTCCCCGCCGCCCCTCGGGGCCTGGCCCTGCCGGGTCCCCGCCGCTGCAGGAGGGGCTCCCTTCCTGCCGTGGGGGCGCGTTTACCCCACCAGCTTCTGCTGTGGCCCCGCTCCATGCAGCACGCCCTGGGCCGGGTGCCAGAGGCAGAATAAGTGTGCGGTGCTTACCCTCAAGGCAATCCCAGTCCAGCTGGGGAGACCCCAAAGCCGTGATTACGGTCTCTTTGGCCTAAGCGGGTGGTTCAAGTGTGCACACGCTGCCTGAGCCTGTGCCGTGGATAATCGTCTGAGGCACCCCCGCATCAGTGTACTAAGTAGATCTACGAATGGGGTTAGGTAGTATTTGCAAGGCCAGGCTTCCGCATTTTCTGAACATGCTGTGTAAAGATCAAGCACCGAGAGCCCGGTAGCCAGTATCTCTTTCTAGGGTGTGAATGGCTTCCTAGAAACAGTGAGCTTGGCAGACCAGAGTGGGGCCGCTGGCTTCCTACCCTGTGTGAGAAATGAGTAACCCTAAGCCATTTAACACCACACACCAGCCAGTTCCTTGGAAACTGCAGGGGGTAACTCTGGCATGGGTTGGGCACGAGAGGGGTCCCAGTATGACTGTTCAGGTCGCTGCTCATTTGCTTTAGCCTCTTCGGTACCATTTCTTGTTGACCGTTAACCTCTGGTTTTGTGCTTCAGACAGCATTGATGGCAGCAACGTGACAGTCACCCCAGGGCCTGGAGAGCAGACCATTGATGTTGAACCGTAAGAAAAAGCCAATTTTATTTTTAATGCTTTTTTTTTTAATTTTTTTGACGTTTATTTATTTCTGAGACAGAGAGACAGAGCATGAGCAGGGGAGGGGCAGAGAGAGAGGGAGACACAGAATCTCAAATAGGCTCCAGGCTCTGAGCTGTCTGCACAGAGCCCGATGCGGGGCTCGAACCCACGGACCGCAGGATCATGACCTGAGGTGAAGTCGGAAGCTTAACCGACTGAGCCACCCAGGTGCCCCTTAATGTTTGTTTATTTTTGAGAGAGAGAGAGAGAGAGAGAGAGAGAGAGGGAGAGAGACAGGGTCCAATGATGTTGAACCGTAAGAAAAAGCCAATTTTATTTTTAATGTTTATTTATTTTTGAGAGAGAGAGAGACAGGGTGTGAGCAGGGGAAGGGCAGAGAGAGGACGACACAGAATCTGAAGCAGTCTCCAGACTCTGAGCTGTCAGCAGAGCCCAATGTGGGGCTCAAACCCATGAACCGCGAGATTATGACCCGAGCCGAAGTTGGACCTTTAACCGACTGAGCCACCCAGGCACCCCCCAGTTTTTTTATTTTTTATTTTTTGTTTTAGAGAGAGAGTGTGTGTGCGTGTGTGCACAAGCGGGAGGAGCAGAGTGAGAGAATCTTAAGCAGGCTCCATGATCAGCGAGAAGCCAGAAACAGGACTTGATCCCGTGACCCTGGGATCATGACCTGAGCTGAAATCAAGAATCAGATGCTCAACTGACTGAGGATGAGGAACTTTTTTTTTTTAAGTTTATTTATTTATTTATTTATTTATTGAGACAGAGAGAGAGAGAGAGAGACGGGCAGAGAGAATCCCAGACAGGCTCTGCACTGTCAGCACAGAGCCCGATGCGGGCCTGGACCCACAAACCACGAGATCATGACCTGAGCTGTTTAACCAACTCAGCCACCCAGGCACCCCAAGGATAAGGAACTTTGAGAAGTACCACTTAATGAGAAGTTGTAGAAATTATAGGATCATGCTATTTCTCAAGTACTGGTGTTTCAAGGCTTTTGCCAAAGACTAGCTGCATAATAAAAGCATGAAGCCCTGTATTCACTAGCTCTGAACCTAGTGTCTCTATCTCTGGCTGTATGAGCCAGTTGGGTTGTGGCCACATGCTTGCACATCCCCAGTGACATTGAGGCAACCCTCTCAGGGTGCCCAGCTCTCTACAAGGCTCCATCCAAATGCCCTTGCTTTCCCATCCCCTCCCTAAGATTCTTGGCTGGTCGTCCAAACAGGCTTGTTGAGTACTTAAGTTGTGGGGTGGGTGGTGGGGGGTATAATGGAAGAGAAAGGTGCTGTTTTCATAGATGAGCACAGAACATACCAGGCGGTGGCATGGTGAATACACTGAGTCAGGAATCAGAAAACCGGAGTTCCAGCCCCATTTTGTTACTTGACCTTGATCAAGTTAACCTTTCCAGGCTTTAGTTAACTCACCTATTAAGTGGGAATAATTGTCCCTGCCTTGCTTACCTCACAGGTGTTTGTGAGATTCACATGGGATAATTTAGGTGAAAGTGGTGTGAAAGGGATAACAGATATCACCAGCACATTGTATTTGTTCCATTTTTCCTGGTTAAATGGTGCCATCGGCCATACTCTGGGCAGCTGTTGCCTTGCAGTTAGCACCCTCCCTGTCTCGGTTACAGCATGCTGTGACGATCCAGGCGGGCTTCTCCCCTGCTCCCTGCAGTATCTCTTCCCGATCTTAAAGCTGTTCCTCATCCCAGTGAAAAGGCCATGCCTGGAATCTTAGGAGCACACAGTGAGGAAATGCCCCTGCATTCTTCCTGCAGAAGGAATTGGTTTCCTTCTTTTTCAAGTTCCTGACAGTTGCTCTTGAGCTCAGATTGAAGACCACTCTATTGTTTTCCTTCTTGTCATTAAAGACGCATCAACATTGGCTTGAGGTTCCAAGCAGAGATCCCAGAACTTCAGGATGTCTCCTCCTTGGCCCGGGACACACACAAGGCCACACTGGTATGGAAGCCCTGGCCAGAGCTGGAAAACCATGACCTCCAGCAAAGAGGTATTGGCCCATGGGAAGAAGTGGGTGGGAAAGGCTTGATCCTCTCGCCGGGGTCTCTGACTCCAGGATCGTTCTGTTTGTCCATGAGACTGAGCTCTCTCTGATGCAGTGACTTCTCATTGTTCCCATCAGTGGAGAATCTCCTGAATTTATGCTGTTCGAGTGCGTTGCCCGGTGGAGGGACCAATTCTGAATTTGCTTTGCACTCTCTCTTCGAGGCCAAAGGTGATGTGATGGTAAGGAACCGTGGAAAGAGGGTTCACAGTTAACATTCTTCGTGTCAGAATTCTGGAAAGTATTTTTCCTGAGTTTGTGTTGTTCCACATACCATAAAACCAGTTGTTAAGATCATGACCAGTCAACATGCCACCATATTCCTTAGCTCGTTGAGTAGGTGAGGATTTAAAGCCTTCGGGGGGGACCTGCGGTTGGACTTCTGCTTAGACATCTGTTCCTAAGTAATAATTATGGTCACATCTGTCTAGAGAAATGAGAATTTCGTTTCAGCAGTCTTATAATTCCCATCAGAAAACTGGCCTCCGGTGATGGGAGGTAGAAAGCCTTACTGAAACAAGACGTGACCTATTATGCCCTGCTGATTATTCTTCCCTCCTATGGAGTCAGCCAGTTTGGTGTTCATAGAACTGTTTTCTCCCCTAACCAAAGTGAAATGTCGCCTGTGCACCAACTGGTGTCATTCTTCCCCCTTTCACACAGGTCTTTGGTGTCCCCAAACCAGCACTTTGGTGCCATTTTCCTAGGATCCAGAGCTGTTTGCCTGCTCCCCGCCCTGGATTCCTGGCAAGAACACTCCATCACTAACCTCAGTTTCCCCTTTAGTAAACACAGGGTTTTCGTACCAGATCTAGCCTCCTCCTTCTTGATTTTATGAAAGTGTGCAAGTAAACAAATGTCCCAGTACTGTCTTCTCTTGAGATTATTGGTAGCCTTCGAGGATTTTCTAGAATGTTAGAGAACTCTCCTTAATCCTTTAAGCTAAGTGTGGCAGTAAAGCTCTACTCGAACTTTCCACGTGCACACAAATGACTTGGGTCATCTTGTTAAAATGCAGACTCTTATTCAGCAATTCTCAGGGCAGGGCCCAAGGTTCTGCATTTGTGACCAGCTCCGAGGGGAGATGCCTGTGCTGCTGGTCCACGGACCACACTTAGAGAAGCAAGATTGTAGACCTTGGCTCTGCCCCTAACCCATCTACTGTCCAACTCGATGTGCGCCATTTTTTTAAAAAGTCAACAAGGCTAAAGGAGGCATATTTGAAAGGGTTATTTAGCTAGGCTTCTCTGGAAAGACAGTGTGTAGTACAGTTATTACTAATAAAACTGTTTATGTTAAGTTGTAATTGAAACATGATTTTTCTGCAAAAACAGTTCCAAACCACCCACTCATTTCTGTGGAGCCTTTCCCCCGAGATTCAGTCTCCATTCAGAGGAGGCCCCGCCACCTCTCAGAGGCCAGGGCCTTTGCCAAGGAGGGAGCGGGGTCTCGACCACCGCCTGTATTTTTTTCTGACATGACCAACTGGCTGCAGGCACGGGCTGGGGGAGATAGATGTTCGAGTGGTGAGCCCTGTGGGGCGCTGGCCTGAAAGGGAGCCTCAGTTAGGGGAGTCTCCCTCTGGGTTTCCTTCTGGCACCCCCAGCTCCTGCCTCTGCAATGCTCACTCCTTTTCCCTCTTAGGTAATGGCCTTCCTAGGACACACAGCCCTGTTACTGACTTTCGCCTTTTCTCTCCCATGGGTCTGCAGGCTGCTCTGGAAATGCTGCTGCTGCGGAAGCCAGTCAGGTTAAAATGTCATCCTTTAGCAAATTACCACTATGCCGGTAGGTCGCCAGGAGCCTTGTGCCCCATTGCTTCCTGAGAGCGGGCTCTTTGCATGTGTGGTGGTGTCGCTTTTTAATAATAAGATAGACCAGTCCTGTCCTAATCGCCACTTGTGAGCTCAAGGCCCCCTGGGACGCTGCTGGCGGGACAGCTGTGTCTGTTGGCTGTTTGTCTAGGCTTGGCCCCGCGTGGTTGTGCCAAGGGCTGGGTGATAGTGGTCAGTGCCTGCACGTGTGGCAGTACTGGGGACAGGAATCACAGAGGGGACAGCACGGAGACAACCACACTCAGCAGCCCCTCAGCTTTGGAATCTGTAGACGTGGGTTCACATCTTGCCTTCTGGAACCTTGGCTTCCTCGCCCATGAAATGGGGCTCCTACTGCATCCCTTGCAGCATTTTTTGTGACAGTTAGAGATAGTAGGTGTAGTGCAATGCATGGCACGTTCTAGTAGCTCTTGTTAGTCATCTATTAATTATTGTTTGCTGTGTACGAGAAACTGTGCTAAGTGCTAAGATGAGACAGTGACTATGACAGACATAGACAGAGTCCTGCCTCATGCAGTTTGGGGGTCTGAGGAGGAAGCAGTCGTTCAATAACAGATCACACTCGGGGCAGGAGAAAGCTACTAGAAATATGCATATACGGTACATGTGCACATACGTGCGTGCATATGCACGTGTGTACGCGGGTACAGGTAATACGCACATTACAGGCACATATACAGAGTGTGTCCTCTGAGGGTATGGGTTAATGATGGCATCGCCAATAACAGGGGAAGGAGAAAACACGTTTGAGAGTTGAGTGTAGTGAGAATCGTGAGGAGAGAAGGCAACAGATGGCTGGGGAGCCTGCGGTGACAAAATGAAGTTGAAGTCCACATCTTAATTTCCGGTACCTGGTAGACCCATGCATTCTGGGTGTCTCCACGAACCCTGCCTGGGTTCTCTATTTCAGAGGGGGCTGAATCCTCTAATACTCCCTTGATAATCATTTGAAGGTTCCTTTAGAGCTTTGGCCAGACATAGTTAGGTGCTAAGTCCTTAAGTGGGCTTGGGGACCTAGTCATACCTTTTCTAGTCCTTGGTCCCAATGGCCAGATGTGGCCTAAGGTGAGGGCTGCTTTACATACCAGCACATTCTTGATGGGCCTGCCCCTTCCCCCCCCCAGCCACCCATGCCCACCACCTTTTGCCTCACTCAATGTGCTTCTCCCGTGAGCCGGCCTTCCTGCCTGTCATCACAGCGGGGAGTGGCCTCAGAAGCCACTCACCTGAGCACAGACAGCCCTGGATGTCTGCCTGTGGATCACTGTCAGCACACAGGCCGCTACTGGAACTAGACAAGCACAAAATGGGCACACGGATAAGAAATCCATCGTTTAATTGGGGCCTAAATGAGCCAGTTTCTTAATATTGTCTCCATCATTTCCTGCTTGGTGTCTGCCCCGAGTGTGGGTAGGAAGATGTGGGAGTTGTCTCTAATCTGCCATGGAAACAATTCAATCCTCTTAATTCCCAGCGTCATCTGCTGCCCATTAAACCCTGACAGGCTGTCCAGCCTCCTGGAGCCTGTCTCAAGCTTCTTTATATAGTGGGCGAGATGGTTGATGACAGGGAGCTTCCCAACCATCTGCTGCCACTGCCCTCGGCTCTCGGGGTGACCGGGATGGCCATCGCCTCTGGGCTGGGGCAGCTCCAGCTGTGAGCAACCTCATCTGAGACCCAAATCCCCTCCAGTTCTCCCCAGCGTACCAAGCAAGCATTACATTGTTTTATGTGTGTCATGACATAATAAAATTTGGAAAGCTACAGACGAGAGGCCACCCCCACCCTTAAACAAAACAAAACAAAAACACTAAGATAATAGTAAGAATTTTGAAACTGGAAGCCCCTCAGCTCTGCTAAGATTACTGATCTTTTGGGGTCCCTAGCTAACGTGTTCCCCATCCACGGCCTTCTTCCCCCACAGGCAGACCAGGAAACCCTCTGTTGCCTCCTGGAATCTTTTGACAACTAGGGGCAAGAGAGGTGGAGCTGAGGTATGAAGGGTTGGTATTCCACTAGCTGTATGTCCTCAAGAAAAAGGAACTCACCTGTATCTGCCAGACATCTGCCTTCTCCAGGAAGTGATCACAGACTGAGCCCCAGAGAATCTTGTAGAACTTATGAGCCAAAAGGTCAGAGGTCACCGGTCTCTAAAGTCTGGCCTGACTCCATCCCTTAATAGTTTCCTTCCAGGCTACAGAGGAGGCCCCAGAGGATACCCCTAGTTACCAGCCACTACCTCCTTCCTTCGATTCGGTTCCAGGGTGTGAGTGAATCCCATCCCCATGGCCCTGTCCTGCCTTGGCCTTTGTACCAAGCCCTGTAGGGTTGCTCTCTAGTAGGACTCTGTCAGGTCAAGTCAGCATCACTCAGATACTGTCTTCTGGATCGCCTTTCACTTCAGCTCCGTAGCTATGGCCAGTGTGACCCCACCCCAACTCCCCGCCCTGGAGGCAAGGCAGAACGACTGAGCTTGGGAACAGAGGCTACAAGTTTGGGGGAGACAGAGACCCAGGCCTGTGAAAATCACTTCCCTTACTTCACTCCTGACTTCTCCCATCCCATCTCAAGCCATTCAGTAAGAAAAGGAAAAAGTGACCAGTGCTGGGGCCCAGGAGAGACACCAGTGTGGGTGGGCAGCTCACCCGAATCGGGAGATTGCTTGCCGAGGCCAGAAGAGCCCTGTACAAGGTCCGTGGAGGAAGGTGCTGTTGCGGGGGCTCCCGGCACACTAATCCACACCCGAGCACTGGGCCCAGCCCTCTCTCAGCACCCTCCACCCATGTGTGGGTAGCAGTTTGCAGAGGCTCTCCCTGTCAGCAGTTGGATTGGGTGGGGACGGCTTGAGCATCGGGGAATCAGGGTGAGGAGGACGCCTGGTTGTGATTAAGGGGCTTGCTGCATCCTTGGTTTTTCCATCGAACTGGTCATTCTTGCAGATGGGTGTGGACACTGGCCTTAGGCTTCCTGGTAAGAGTGCAACAGAGGCCACTGTCTGGCTCCCACACAGCCCAGGTGGGCCCCAAACACCGACCCAACTCCTGACTCCAGACTTGCAGGATGCCTTGAGGAAACACCCACTCGGTTGGGGAAGGCCTGTTTGCAGTCTTGGAAGATGCCCAGTTTGACGAGAAGACAGAATTACGTACTCAAGAGAACACTTTGCAAGAAACACAGCTGTAATGTCATTTTCCAGGCATTCTTAGCTCATGTCTCTGGCTGGAGAGTGGTCACCTCAAGGGCAGAACCTGATAATACTTGCCGGCTTTGCCTGATACGACTCTTACAAAGAAAGAGGCAGTGGACAAGCTTGAGGTCTGGATTCGGATGGAGGCCTCCCTTCCTTCTGCCTCCGGGGGGCTCTTTGGGGTCAGCCAACTACACCCTCCACCCCCGAAAAATCATTCATCCTTTTACCCACCGCGGAAAACCTTTCACAGAAATGAAGATCTGATTTAATTTAATTTTTCAAATTGTTTTAAGTTTATTTATTTATTTATTTTGAGGCGGGGGACAGAGAGCGAGAGAATCCCCAAGCAGGCCCCACGCTCTCAGCACAGAGCTGGACGTGGGGCTCGATCCCAGGAACCGTGAGATCATGACCTGAGCTGCAACCAAGAGTTGGACGCTCGACCGACTGAGCCACCCAAGCACCCCGAAGATCTGATTTAAAAACAATCCTTTTCCTGCAGTGAACATGTCTTCCTTGTGTATGTACAATAAGAGCACCATCACAAAAGTGTTTTAAGTCTCGGGAGGATGACAGAAGGGCCCTCTTTAGAAGATTCTGTGCCCGATGCTCTCATCCCTCCAGTTCTCCTTTTAATTGCCCGGGTTCGCTATAGATCGCCCCAAATTTAGCCACAGTCCAGAGCCTGTTTCCCAGCAACTGGAGTTCAGAATATTTTTCCTCTGGATACTGTTCAGCACCAGTTTCCTCAGTTAATTAGACCCCTTGTAATTAGCCTTAATCGGCTTGCTAGGGACCCCTGCTGATAACAGCCAGATAGCCAGGAATCCCCAGGTAGTGCAAATGTGCTGGGGGAATGTCAGCCCACTGACCCTGTGTGCATGCTGACTGGACAGCAGGGATCCTGAAGAGGAAGAAAGGGCAGAGCAAGGGGAGGCTTAGAGGCAGCTCCCTGCCTCGGTTTCACATTTTATCCTGGGCTTTGCCCAAGACGCGGTATCCAGCGAGGGCTGGCTTAGAACCTTGTCTAAAAATAAGAAAAGTGCTCCCGTCAGAGACTCCAGGAATGAGACGCCTGAG
This sequence comes from Panthera pardus, assembly GCF_024362965.1. Classification (NCBI taxonomy): domain Eukaryota; kingdom Metazoa; phylum Chordata; class Mammalia; order Carnivora; family Felidae; genus Panthera; species Panthera pardus. The sequence continues at coordinate 139,713,845 of NW_026526732.1, forward strand.
CCTTTCCTTGACAGGATTACAGAAGGAATTCAGGGACCGGGAGCGCCTGGCAGCCGAGTAAGGCTGTGGGATTACACATCCTCAGAACAAAGAATACCAGCAAGGACCCGCAGTCTTCACCAGTGCCACTAATTCATGTCAGCAGGGGACAGTGCGTGTCCCGTAGCCATGAGCTGACTTGGAATCTCCTCTCCAAGTGGCCGGTGGCATTCATTCTGCACCTACTTAGGACCGGACGCTGCAGCCCCAGTCACAGAAGAGGAAACAGACCCAGAGAAGTTGAGTACGTTTGCCCGTGGCCGCAGGAGCCGTGAGTGGCAGAACCAGATTTGCAGCCTGTGGTCTCCTGACTAAAGCCACCCCTTTTTATCACACCACAGTGACCTTATCTGAGAAGAGCATACTCCAGTGTTCCCAGGCTTTGGCAAGGGTGGATTCCCGGCCCCATGGGCAGTCTCGTGATCAGGATGTCATGAAGACGGAGCCCGCTCTCGTGTGAGTGTGAGAATGGACTTGCTTGTCTGGCCCTGCCTCTGCCTCTCACTTCACAGACGCCCTTGCTGGACAGACACCCGTACACAGCGCTATGTTGCGCACTCAAGCGCAGCCCCGAGGACTACTTAGAGGAGCCGTCTCTTTCTGCCCAGCCCCTGCGGCCCTCAGAGTGGGAAAGTGCAGCCCGCTTCCAAGCCAGGGCTGGTGGAATAGAACGAGCGCTTGGGTGGGGGAGACCGAAGAGCCCATCACAGAGTAGCAGCCCTAAAAACCACCGAGGATTCAGCAAGACTAATTCCCTTCCTCCATGAGACTTGGGGTCCCCCATAACAGATGGGCCAGGAAACAACTTCATGTTCTGTGGAGTTGCAGCTGGCGAGCCATTTGGGGGCATGCAGGGATTTGCTTCCTAAAAGTAGATCTGGGCGGGGCACCTGGGTGGCTGAGTCTGTTAAGCGTCCAACAGGTCGGCTCAGGTTATGATCTCACGGTTCATGGGTTCAAGCCCTGCATCGGGCTCTGTGCTGGCAGCTCAGGGCCTGGAGCTTGCTTCGGATTCTGTGTCCCCCTCCCTGCCCCTCTCCTTCTCTCTCTCTCTCTCTCTCTCTCTCTCTCTCTCTCTCTCTCTCAAAAATGAACAGAACATTAAAAGTAGACCTGGTCATGTAACACTGCTGCTTGGGCAGTAATCACATGATGACTCCACTTGTGGTGTGGTGTGGTGTGGTGTGGTGTGAAAGGAAGTGTGTCCACCATAGAGACTGGGTGCTGGCCTGAGAAGGCTGCGTGGCCCTGTCAGTATCCCACCAGGTCTTAGAGGCACTCTAACTCTAGGAGATGTATAGTCTGGCTGGGAGCAGAAAGGATTCTTCTTGATCTAGTTGGGTGATTCCCCATCCGAGCTGCAACTGAGAGCTGCACAGGCTCTGGACCTGCACAGGCTCTGGACCTGCAGTGGGGTAGCTTATCCAGGGACAGCTGCTGTGACATGTCCCCATCATGATCCTCTTCCACCATTATATATCTTTTAAGTTTATTGACTTTGAGAGAGAGAGAGAGAAAACCAGCAAGGGGGGGGGGGGGGGGAGGACAGAGGACCCTGTCCGTGCTGACAGCAGAGAGCCCGATATGGGGCTCAAACTCACAAACTGTGAGATCGTGACCTGAGCTGAAGTTGGACACTTAACCGACCAAGCTACTCAGGCACCCCCTCCATCATTGTGTTTCTGATTCCTATTACCTCTTGGCTATCTTGATGGATATCTAAAAAGAACCTTGACTGCTCTTTGGCCATTCAGCTAAACTGTTGGTTAATCCTTTCTGTCTCTTTCTACCTTTGCTCCTGAGCAAGGGGAGCGTATGGGAGCTGGGACCCCATGGCCTTGAATATTAGAATTTGAGGAACACTGATGGAACCATTCCAGAACCCCAAATCCCACTAACCTCCTCTGTTCATGTCCACTCCAGCAAAACTTCTCCAACACTCAAACTCTCTTCTCCTTCCTGTTGTGACGGTTGCACAACCAGAAATGTCCCAGCCTCCAGAACTTGTGGAAGATGCTTCTTTCTGCTGGGGATTAATCAAAAAGCTGCTTTCCTTCCGGAAGTAAAGATAACTTTGCAAACCAAAGAAATCAGGCAGTGGTGGCCCTGTGCTTTAGATGTCTGAGCCAGCCCAACCCTGCAGAGCATATTCTGAGTCTGGAGCCAGAGGCTCTTGGCTTGAGGACCTATCACCAAGTCACACAGGGAAGGTGTTTACTTCAGAAATCTGAGTTTCTGTCACTGACTCACACATTCTCTCCAGGAACCTGATTCACTAATTTTGGCTGAACCTTCCAAGGGAAGGAACAATTCAGATTTCCTGCAATTTCAGCTTCATCAGTCAACCATAGCAAAATGGAAATCCTGGGCTTATTCTGGTTAGGAGGGAAAGTACTGCAGTTTGGGGGATTATAGCTCTGAGAAGTGGAGGAATGTCAAAGTCAAAGGCCCAGCCATGCACCATCCAAAGAATCAGAGATGTGGCAAATTCAAAAAACCAGAAAAATGAAGCCAAGTTTTCTGCAAAGCAGCCACGGGGACGAGCCTTCCCTGGAGCCCCCAGAAATAGGACTTATCTTAGGAATAAGCCTCATTTCTTATGCAACACAAGCCAGTACCACTCGGCGTGATCATCTGCACATCCTGCTTTCTCATTTATGGAGGGAAAAAGATTGTGAAAATCAAGTTCAGCCCCCAAGGCAGATGCATCAGCTCAGCACTGCGGGGGCCTCTTCCTCATCGGTCTGCAGCTCTCTCAGGGGCTGGTCCCGCTCACCTCTCCAGCCCCATCTGCTTTCTCTTTGCCAGAAGCCTGTAGTTGAACCCTACTGGATTACTGCTCATTCTCTGAGCACCCCCGTTTCCTTATCTGTAAAATGGGTAACAGGGTTATTGATGGAGCCAAATAACTAATGTCTGTGAAGTACTTAGAACCTGGCACACAGTAAGCACTTAGAGATGCTAGGGTTTTTGTGCTTTGTTTTTTTTTTTTTTCCTAGCTCAGCGTCTTGCATGTAGTAGACACCTAAAAATACCTGTTGAAAGAATGAATGGATGCAACATCTTACTCTTGCCTCTCACTTTTGCCTCAGCCCCTTTTCCTCCCCAGAATTCCCTTCCATCTCCTCCTTGCCTGAATTGCTTCTTGGGGTCCTTTAAAACTCAGCTCAGGTGTTTTCTCTGCCTGGAAGCCTGGCCCTCACCCGAGCGTGATGCTGCTCCTTCTTTGTGCCCCGTTGGTACATGACCTCTACCTCAGCATCGCAGCCATCACTTTGAACACCGTGGCCTCCTGGTTTGTCTCCCCACTAGATGGTGAGCATCTTGAGGGTGGAGATGGCCAAAACTGCCACATTTCAAGGAGCACATGCTGCATGAATGCTTGCACCCGTGAACATCATAATTGCATAGAAACTGTAGCCACAACGTGTTGAGCACTCACTGTTTTCCAGTTACTAAGCTAAGCCTTCTTGTGGATTATCTTCTTTAACCTTCCCAAAGATCGCAAAAGCCGAGGGCAATTAGAACTGTTCCCATTCGTAGGTAACAAAACTGAGCCTTGGGTTCAGTAACTTGGCAAGGCCAAGGCCCTAGCTGGGATTTGAACCCAGGTGTCAGGGTTGCTAACCGTTACACTACGTTGATTTTCTTGTTCAAACGGGAGTTGGGAGTTGCATATGTATTAATATCACTTGCTAACCAGTTGTGTTTTGGAACTTAACGAAGTAAGCCAGCACCGACAAGTGAGGAGAACTGTGCTCTGTTCTTACATTTGTTTTGTTGTAGGCTCAGACAAGTGGACCTCCCTGGAAAGAAAACTGTTTAACAAAGCACTAGCCACTTACAGCAAAGACTTTATTTTTGTACAGAAGATGGTAAGTATGCCTTTTCCCTTCGCTCACTTGAAATTGAATCGGGGAAATTATACACCTTAAAGACACACAGAAATATTTGGCTGTTGGTTTAACTCTCAGGAAAAGAATGTCTTCCACTCATCTCTGGTGAAGGATGGTATTTGTTACAGGGGTGGCATCGCCCAGTGTCAGGGCTGTGGGGGAGAAGGAGGACCTAGATTATTTGGACATGGTGGGGAGTTATTTTTATCTTAATAAAAAATGTGTAATTTATACACCCTATCAGAATAAATAGAACTGAGGCCGTTGGTTTACAATGTACATGATTTATTTCGTGTATATATGACAGATTTATCATGTTCTTGACAATTCTTTTTCTGAGACATTAGAGAAGGGAAGATAACGTGCCTTCCCCCTAGCCAGTAGCAGAATTTCTGGAGTTGGGCCCCTATTCATAACGGCAGTCATAATAAAAATAATAATACTTTGTATATACAGCATCTCACAGCAAAATAGAACTCTTGTACACAGATGAAGTAGCACTTTTCAGCAGATAATGAACTTAACAGGCCTTAATTGGCTGAGAGGTGGTTGAGGCTAAAAGTGAAAATGATTCAGTGTTTCAGAAAATCAATGAACAATGGAGCCATATTGTGTCATTAAGGTCATTAAAATGTTCAGGTCCACTGAGAACGGAGTCTCGGGCAACACCTCCCACTGGCTCTGGGCTGGCCCGATGCTACCCACCGGGTCCATGTCTCCTGTCCTTAATCTAGGACTTTCCTTGGTGGGACAGGTAGACTTTTCTCTCCTTGCCCGCCCTCTCCAGATCTGTATTCACCCCTGCCTTTCCCTACCTTGGAGGCCACCATGCTCTTTGCTGCCCTGTAAGCTCAGTAGCCTCCGTGCTCTCGTGCTGTCCTCTTTCTTGAGTCCCCATCCCCCAGGACTGACCTGCCCTGGGCCTCACCCCTTGCAGGCCTGCACCTTGTTGATTGGTGACAGACTCCTGTGTCGTGCTTGCCAGGCAACACAGCCTTTCCAGCAAGTACTCTCTGAGACAGTGTCCTCACTCCCTGAGCGACTAGTGTAGAAACTCAAGAAATCAAGTGGTGGAAAGAGGGGCACTTTCAGAAGGAGACAGCTTCTGGCGGGACCTCTCTCATCTCACAGTTTGGGTGGCTGGTCTCCCACCTCCACAAGTATGGCCAGCCTTTTATCTGCCTCCAGAAGCCCACATTTTTGAACCCCACCTTGAGCTTGGAGATCTATGAACTACACAAAGGCATTTTTTTTTTCTCTTTAAAATACATGTACCTTTGCCCCCTTGAGGGAGGACAGGGCAAGGCTTGTTTCCTGCAGAAACTAAGCTCTTGTCATCCTAACTTTTGCCTTACATTCCTGTTCGATTACTAAGGAACATTTTTCATAAATAGATTCTGAAGGTCAACCAGTCGGAGAGCCAAATACGCTCAAGCACATTAAATGAAAAAGCATGCTGCTCTATGGGTTAAAAAAAAGGAATGAGCTCCCTGTGGGCTGACATGAAAAAAATCTCCAGGCTATATTGTGAAAAAAAAAAAAAAATCAAGTTGCAAAACAACGTATGCAGTGTGAGGAGAAATATATTATCGTGTTCTTTAGTATGTGCGTAAAGAGATTCTGGAATGACACCCAAGAAATTAAGAAGAGGGTTTAGCTGTGTGACAGGGGTGGGGAGGGTGAGACCCAGATGGAGGGAGAACAAACCGCGTGGGAAGGAGGTTTTTCACTATATACTTTTTTTTTTTTTTTAATTGAATCGCATGCACCCATTCCCTATTACAAAATTAAATTTTCACAAAAGCTTGCGGCTTGGCACACTGCCCACTGCTGAGCTGATGTGGAGCTGGCTTTCCCGGCAGGTGAAGTCTAAGACAGTGGCTCAGTGTGTGGAGTACTACTACACGTGGAAAAAGATAATGCGCTTGGGGCGGAAACACCGGACACGCCTCGCAGAAATCGATGATTCTGTGGTGAGTGAAGCCGCTTCCGTGCGCCCCGCCCCCACCCTTCACCCAGGTTAGTAAGTGGCTGGTGTTTGGCTCTGCTTTGCTGCCGAGGTGACCACGGTGAGCGGGTGACAGGCTTCAACTTCCTGGCATAGAAATGCAGAAGGAAGGTGGCTCCGGGTTGGCCCCATAGCTCAGCACTCCGTTAAGGAGGTAAGGGCTGGCCTGGGTTCCAGGGCAGGCAGGGAGGGAAGCCAGAGTGGTTCCAGCCTTGACTTGATGGCTTATAAGTGGGCGCCCTCTGCCCCCTGGGATATCCTTTCTGATCCGTCCGTGTCACAGATGCTGCTGACCAGAGACCCGGAGCCTTCGGGTGTTACCACAGCTTCCGTTAAGCGTGACCATGGAGGAGCCTTGGCCTCTAGATGGTTCCAGGAACTCTCAATTATCGAGGAACAGTTAGCAGCGTGTGTATTAGTCTAATCCTCGATCACCATTTATCCCCGAGACTGATTTCCTTCATTGGCCGATGATCCAAAGTTGTCTGCGTGTCAAGTATGCACTAAAGATGCGACACGCTAAAGCTAAAGACATCGAAATCTCCAAATCCCTAGTGTGCGGCTTCAGTAATTACTATCATTTTGTCCTTGTGGTTAACTCTTTTTTTTTTCCCTGAGTCTATAGCCAGGGAAAGTCTCCTTTCCACACATTGTGGAAAACGTTACCTGCTGTGCATGTGTATGTGAAAATGGCATGTCTTACAACAGATTGGTAAACTCTAGGCTGTCACCACTCGGGAAAATGTTTAGAATTCATGAATGTGATGAATGTCTGTAATATGCTTTCATTCCCGATTGTGCCACGGTTTTGTTAGCACCTGTGTGGGTGGTTTTCTTTAACTGACACGTACATGGCACTTTCTGTGTTCCGGGCATCGTGCTAGGCCCTTTACCGATATTGACTCATTTAATCCTCAGAGCCAATCTGTGAGGTAGAGAACTGAGGCACAGAGCCTAAGTAACTGAGCCACGGTCAAATGGTGAGTGTGTGGTCTGAGCCTGATTCCCTGTCTAGTATTTAAGAGCATTCAAATGCAAATCCTCTTAGAGAAGTATAAAAACACTTGGACTCATTAATGCCTCAGGGCCCAAGTTCCTACCTGGCCTTGGAGACCTAAGAATGATTCTAGGTGTGAAATATACGCACATATTTGAATTTACATTTAGACCCACAGGTCAGGAAAAAAATCGACATCTGTATCAGAGATGACGATGGCACTGTGTGTTTGGGGTCTCCTGTGACCCGGGCTTTCGTGTGAGTCGTTTAAGTAGCGCTGTCTCGTATCTGAATAGCATTGTTCTCACCCATGCCTGATGTTTAAAAGAAACAACGTGGCCTCTCCTGGTTTAGTCAGCTAAAAGCAGTCGAGTTGCCGTGATGTAAATATCAATATGCGTGTAGTGCTGTGGGGCGATCAGGGATGTTCACTGGCCTCTGTCCCCCCCACCAGGAGCATACACTAAAGTTGGGAAGATGTGGCACACACAAGTGGAAGCTTTAGCATGAACCCCAAGAGTGTTTACAAGCAGTGTAAGACGAGAACCAAGAAAGGCTTGGATAGGGCCTTAGGGCCTCTCCCTCATCCACCTCCATCATTTCACAGGCAGGAAGTTGAGGCCCAGAGAGGGGAAGGGCTTCCCAAGGTTACACATCTGGAAAGAGCATTGCTTTCCAGATGAGTGGATGGACAGTAAACAAGGAAGCATGAGGAATCCTGGCCTTGGAGACCTAGGACCTGTCTCCTAAAGCTTACTGACCTATAAAATGGGGCCGATGGTTTAGATGATTTGGAAAATCCCTTCCAGTTCTGAAATGTTCTGGGCTCTGTCAGAGTCATGTTTTGGAAAAGGGCAAAATCTGAGGATATGGCTTCCTGAGGCAAACTGATGCCTTTCCAGCTTGTGTGCTACCAAGTGCCTAGGACAGTGGCTGGCATAATATAGGCCTTCTAAATATTTGTTGAATTAATTGAGTGAACATCACTCCCAGATAGGAGTCACTGTGGGTCACAGCAACAATCCCTCTATGAACTCACTGCAGGGAGATGAAGTGCACAAGGGGATTCAGAGCAGGGATTGCTGCTAAGGAAGATGTTACTACGCAAGGAGGAGGTGCCATCTTGGGCCAGCAGGGCTTTGGAGATGCATAGAAAGACCTAGGCTGGGGCGCATGGCTGGCACAGTCTGTGGAGTGTACGACTCTTGGTCTTGGGGTTGTGAGTTCAAGCCCCACATTTGGTGTAGAGATTACTTAAAAAGAAAATCTTAAAAAAGGTAAGAAAGGCCCAGACCCGCATGTAGCCTCAGACTAAAGAGGAGAGGTTAAGACGATGCCCAAGGAACCACACCTTCTTGGGCTTACTCACCAGGAGCCAGTATTTAAGCTGGGTCAGGAGCATCCCCACCCTTGTTACCTTAAGGAGAACCAAAAGCAACATGCAGAGATGACTCAGGCCCACCAAAAAAAAAAAAAAAAAAAAAAGTCTTGATTTAAGGCCAGCATGTAGCTCAGTAACTCCCTTTTGGGCTCTGTGAAGGCACAGCCAGCCTCTTGAGGGAAATTTGTAGAGGAGAGATGAAAAACTGGGACCATGCAAGAAATGGGGAGGGTGCAGAAGGCACAGTCCTAGGACAGGAGTCCTGCCCTTTGTCCTCGGGCCTGCCTGGACACTTGGGACAACTCTCCCGATCATAGGTCCTCAGTGTTTTCATCCCAGATGGAACATGATGGAACACGCTCAGGTCGTTCAGGGACTTTTGTGGGGAGACGGGAAGAAGACAGTTGGTGAGGAATGGCTGTTCTTTAGGTAGCCACGAGGCCAACACAACACAATAGCCTCCTCTAATTTGGAGACTTCTGCCCTGAGGTCATCATAGGTCCTTCCACCTTGGAGGCAAAAGAAGGGGACCAAGGTGGACTCTATTAAGGATATGGGAAGAAAGTGTGCTGATCACATCTTCCTGTCCCCTGCCCGTGCTCATGCTCCCACTCAGGACAGATCTGTGGATCTGGTTTTGCCCAAAATTCAGCACAGTTCAAGAAACCAAGTGACAAAAGTGACTGACGTTGGAAGACAGCAGTCAGGACTCCGAGGGCAAAGCTCACCCACGGTCTAAGCACCTAAGTTACTCTAAACACGGTCCACCAATGGGGCGGTAGCAGGGCGGGGGGTGGTGGTGGTGGGAATAGCCTGCTGCTCCCTGACATTGACCGGCAGCTGTTTCCAATGGTTGTGAGGGGTTTAGGATCTCCTGTCTTTGGACTGAAAATCGAAACTATGTGCAGATGGGCACACATTCTCCTGTGGACATCTGCTACGGGGCCAATAGATGAAGAAGGCTGAGGTGTTGAAATCAGACGGTTTAGGTTTCAAATCTCAATTCAACTTCTTTACCAGCCGCGTGACCTTGGGGAAAGTAGCTCGCTGGCCAGTTTCGTCGTTTGCTTAAAAAAGAAAAATTTGTACAGGGCTATCGGAGCACTAGAAATTATGTGTGTGTGTGTATGTGTCCACGTGTGTGTGTGTGTGCGTGTGGTACCTGATTCATAGCAGGCATTCAACATGCTTTCATCCCCATCCTCCTCCTCCTCATCATTAGTGATGGTGACACTCAGTTTTGTGTCTCTGAGTACATTTGGGCTGTTGAGAGTTTGTATTTTAACCTAACAAGTGTCTCACAATGTAAATTCCATTTGCATGCCTGAGAAATAAGAGTATCGTCCTCCTCAAGAAACCCTTATTGCAGACACTTAAGGCTTTAAGCACCATGTTAAATATATAACCACCTCCTCATCCCGTATTTGCCCACCTTCTACCAATTTTGGAATATTACTCAATGTTTCATTTCACAATACATCATGAAATGGCCAACTTGTTGATACAAAGTTGTACATCTTAAGATTTTTGTCCTCCTATCTTTGTATCTCTTAGTCACTTTGGTAAGCCCATATGGCTTGATGATACATCATCTTGTGAACGTGTATAGATTGCCAGTTGAAATAAAACCTATCTAAATTCCGGAGACACGTGTAATCACAGTGCAGTATAATTTAATCTGTGATTTTGTGGCTCTATGGCATGTCTCTTCTATGAGTTTTTAAGCCCCCCAAAAATGGTGTTGTGAGAAAAATTGTAATTATAAATGGTACTGTAAAACAAATGCCATTGCCATTGAAAGTTATTGTATAATCTAGTTTAAGTGCCACGCTATAGGCCCTGACCTGCTTACTAAACTGATTCTTGAGTCCACAAAGTTCCATTTCTGTAAAGGAAGGGAGGGAACCATTAGAGTTCTACATACTGTGGTTTTACCTGAAACTCCTTGAGGTTGAAAGATGATGGATTCATATGGGAATGAGACCGTTTAAGGAAAATCCACCTGTGTGTTGTATGCGAATAAGAGACCTACACCTTATATATGATGAATCACTCTGTAAAATAAAGTGGGCCTACGTTTGTACTCATTGAAGTCTTTCAGCACATGTAATCATCACTACTTAATCGTAATTAACCCACTGGAAACTGAAGCCATTTCTCAGGTACACCTTGTTGCCACATCATCTCAAATATGCATGCATATGCTACCAAATGCAGACAACAATGAAACCATGATAGAGTGTTAAATGCCCCCTATTTACTGGCTTTGACTTTCTCCCCTGCCCCCAATCCAAACTGGAGAGAGACAGCTTATTGTCTCTGGATCCCAGGATCCCACTATACTCTTAGAAATCTTCACCCTTAAGGCACCTTGGTGGCTCAGTCGGTTAAGCGTCCGACCTCAATTCAGGTTATGATCTCACGGTTTGTGAGTTCGAGCCCTGCATTAGGCTGTGTGCCAACAGCTCAGAGCCCAAATCCTGCTTCGGATTCTGTCTCCCCCTGTCTCTGCCCCCTCCCCCCTCTTAAAAATAAATAAACATTATTATTTTTTTTTTTTTTTAAAGAAAGAAATCTTCATCCTTTTCAGAAATTCTCCCTTCTGGGCTCTGACAATCATAGGCTGACCCAGAGTTACATCACTGTCTGGGATCAACCAAACTGGAGCCCGTGTCGTGCTTTAAACAGAGCCTGGCAGACACAAATGACCTGCCAGGGTCAAGGGCAAGCAGGACATGCCATTTGTTTCCTCGTCTGTAAATGAGGGTGCTTCCGTGTCGTTCAGTGATCCAGCAAATACAAAAATGCTTTGTAAACTGTGAAGTGCTGTGAAATAGAAGCTGAAATGAGGTGGATGTAACCTAGAACTGGGTTCTAGCCCTTTCCCTGGTCCTCGGTCCTCTCTCAGCCTAGAGGAGCCAACATCTTTCCATGAGAACAGAAAGACCAGAGTAAGGTGGTTAAACAAGAAGTAGAATGAGGGCCTCCTCCGTCCCTGCCTTCCGTCCGTCCCAATCCACCCATAGTACGACACCAGGCTGTTCCAGTGACTTCCTGTCTTGGTAACCCTTGGGAAGGTGGGACCTTCTTTGTTCTCCACCTGCTGCTGTTCTGAAGGAGGGGGAGGGGACACAGTAGCCACAAGGATATTTAGTCACAGAAAATATTTTTCTTGGTCTTTTTCATAGAATGCCTGCGGAAGGCATTTCTCCAAGCACGTGATGACAGACCATAAATAAATAAATAAGGGAGGGGTCCAGGGGGATATCCCTTTCCCCTTTCTCTCCTCAAAGTCATTGCACTTCACTCTTCCATTCTGTTTTCTGTCAAGAGCAAACGGGGATGCATCGGAGCACTGTGGGTCACATGCTTTCCACAGGCCACGGGTCAGAGCAGACATCTGGGGCATCTCGTGTGGAAGCGTGTCATAAGGCCTGTAGACAAATCATTACGTAGGTCTTTAGTCCCTCTCCAGAGGGGTTTCCATAGTATCATTACTGCTGGAAAACCCTGCTCACTGCTCCGGGGAGACAGAGTGGCTCACAAGCAAGTTTTAATCCTTTTCAAGGTCTGCTGGTCTTGAATAAGGGGGAGAAAGTCTACACACAGAAATCTCTCCTCCCTGCTTTAGCATATTTTGTAGAAGTGGTGAGGGGATCCAAAGTGAGGCAGGGGGACTCTTTCGACCTCAGAGCCCCAAGCTCTGGTAGAGACCACCATAGCACTCCCCAGAGGACTCTGTGGGCCGTTCCTTAGACAGAACCCCCACCCCACCCCCACCCCCACCTCACGTCCAGCACCTTTCTCCTCTCCTGGCTGGTGACTCTGTTCATCACTAAAAATGCTATTTGGGGCTGTCCCCCCTTTTGCTTTTATTGCCTTAACACCAGACGAGTGAAGAAGAAGAGGAGTTAGAGGAAGAGGAGGAGGACCCAGAAGAAGATAGGAAATCCACGAGAGAAGAGGAGAGTGAAGTGCCCAAGTCTCCCGAGCCCCCCCCAGGCCCCGTGCTGGCTCCCGCGGAGGGGCCACCCCTGCAGGCCCTCGGCCAGCCCTCCGGCTCCTTCATCTGTGAGATGCCCAACTGCGGGGCCGTAAGTATCTCTGCATCCTCTGTCCTCCCCGGGGAACCTGCGACTAAGAGGGCAGTGGGCTGTGCCTGGCTTTAAGGACCACGCATTTTAGAAAGGGTGCACTTTCCGCAACGAAAGCTTCACAGAGGGGATTCCTTGTCGCCGGGATTTTCTTGCTTTGTTTTCATTTACTTACTCAGCTCGCACACACTGCTATGCTGTGTGCTCCGGGGACACAGAGAAGATCCCTGCTCTCAGGAAGCGTGTGATCCAGAGCTCTTAAATGCTGCCGCACATGGCTTCGCAGTGAGCCTTGGCCTCCAGAACTTATGCCCCATGTTTCTTGATGCCTCTCCACCCCTCCGGGCCCTGTAAGCATGCATTTTAAATGCCCCCGAGTGGGGAGCCCACTGAGAAGGCTTCGCATTTCCTATCACATAAAGTGTTACTCGTTCAAATGTCATTGATTTGAAATTTGAGAGAAGTGTTACAAAGATTTGGCTAAAGTTTACCTGGGTACTTTTTGGGGAGAACAAAAAGATCTTACTAAGCAAATTAATCATGTAAACAGGCTGAAAGGGAGTCTGTATAATTTTTTAACCTAGTGCTTTTCAAGTACATGGGAAATAACATTTAGCTAAAATAAAACAAATTCGTTTGATCATTCTTAGCCCTGTGGCAGGCCTTAGAGAGTCCGTGCTGGTCTGTTCTAAGGCTCCCAGTATATTTTAAAGGACGTATTTTTTTAAGTTGTTAGCTTTAGACTTTCAGTCCCTCGTTGATCCCCCTCGAGTCCGAATTGTTGAACTTTTCCTGAATCGGATTTCTTAAAGCCCGGCACACCTGTACAGGCAAATTCTAGAGGTGTTACAAAAGACGAGAATGTTGCTCCTTTACAAGAAGTCCTGTTTTTCCCAAGTTACTTGGGTTGATCTTTGCTTGTGCATTATATAGGACAATGGTGTCTTCCAGAGTGTATTGAATGCTGCTTAATGAGTCTGTCACGTAGGTGGAGAAGGCAATAGGCCTTATAATATTTAGATACTAACGCAGAAGTTCACTTGATTTACATTTGATGAAAAAAAATGAAAAAGTAAGAAAAAAAGGGATCTGCGTTTTGCATCAGCTTTGAAGAAAACATGAGAAATTGCTAGCTTGTTTCTGTCTTTGATGTTTAATGACCTGGAAGAGTCACTCCATTATTTCCATTTTGTATAGAGCGCTTCCATGCAGGGATGATTAAGATGTGACTTTAAATGACAGTATTTCTGGGTGAATTTGTTTAGAAATTGACTGTTGCCTCAATTCATAGTTTTGTGTACGGCAAATTCTTCACTGAGTGGGGAGTCCTCTTTCGCTTGTTTCCAATCAGAAATGCTCAGCAAGCTGGATATATTTTAATGATTTTTAAAACTCACAGAGAAAAAGCATATTGGTTTTATTCCTTGCCTAACTCTGAAGGTTTTGGTTACTAAATCAGCCATAGATTTTTTTTTTTTTTCTCCCTGTCAGACCATAAACAGAGCTCATGAACTTAACACAGAGCGAACCACCTGCAAAGCAGTGGGTACTGATGTGTTTCACAAGCTGGAAGTCGGGGCTCTTAGAACTCAAGGAGGTGGATTGCATCCCTTGTCAGCAGTGGTGCTCAGCTGGGAACGATTTTGCTCCTCAACATTTGGCAATGGTGTGGGGACAGTTAACGTCACAACTGGAGAGGTGCTGGTGGCTTCTCCTGGGTAGAGGCCAGGGATGCTGTTAAACATCCTACTCCACACAGCCCCCCTCCAACAAAAAGTATCCAGCCCCAAGTATCGGGAGTGCTGAGATGGGGAGAGCCTGCTTTATGGCAAGCTTCAGCTGTCATCCTGCAGTAAAATTTGGGAGTCTTCAACATTGCTTCAACAGTTGGCCACTGATGGAGGCTTGAACGTAATATACGGGATTTATCAGGTCAACGAATCAGTCTTTCCAACTGTGTTTCTTGGGGCTCTAGGACTTCCTGGGCGGGGAGATAGAGCTGAGCAAATGCACTCACTTCCGGGGTGCTGTCTGTATTTCAGCCAGAGCATCTCTGCTTTTAACTGAGAGCTTTTGAGCAAGACCCGATTTGTCATTTTTTTTTTTTTTTTAAGTAAGGGGAGAAAAAAAGGAGAAAAGAAAAGGGAGAGGGTAAAAACACCTGGAAGCCGGTCAACTCCCTCATCTTACAGATGGAAAAAAAGTAAGGCGTACAGAGGGGAAGTGGCCCAATGGCCCTCCCTCTCAGAGGTGCTGGGTCTGGCCCCCCAGTCCCCTGCCTCCTGGACAGTTTCTCTGTCCTTAATACTGTGCATCTCGTCCTCGGGTTGTAACAACAATGTGTGTGTGTTGGGTTTTTTTTGTTGTTGTTGTTGTTTTTTATGGGCTCAGTGTTTGTGGTTGTAGTATCTGACCTCGGCTTTTAGCACATACACCCAAAGTTTGCTTACGTAAAACCCCTGCGCCCCGTCATTAGACACTGTTTCAAATATCATGTGTTTTACCACTGAGTAACTAATAACCCTAATTTCCTTTTCAGGACTGTAGATGTCATGTCACTCCCTTTCTTCCCCAGGTGTTCAGCTCCCGACAGGCACTGAACGGCCACGCCCGTATCCACGGTGGCACCAACCAGGTGACCAAAGCTCGGGGTGCCATCCCCTCTGGAAAGCAGAAGCCTGGCAGCGCTCAGAGTGGATACTGCTCAGTGAAGAGCTCACCCTCTCACAGCACCACCAGCGGCGAGACAGACCCCACTACTATCTTCCCCTGCAAGGAGTGTGGCAAGTAGGTGAAAGGGGACCAGGGACTGAATCTAAGTCCAGGATGAACAACTGCTCCGTGGAGGCCAGGCCAAGATGGTCTGAGGTTTCTTGAGCGAGTAAAAGAACCCGGAGGTTCCAAAAACTCCCTCCTATCATCTTGGGGTCTGCATGGTGCCTCAGGGTGGGTGGACCTCGTCTCTGCTTCAGAATATGGTCATTCTGATACCCTAAAAGCCCTAATAAGGACAGACCTCTTCAGAGCAAACCTCTAGTGACAAAACTTGACTCTTTTTCGGAAATGGTGGATGGGACTCGGATTCCCACTTCATCCCTTCACACCCAAACCACATCCACTCGCGTCGCTCTCTTTGCATTCCTGCTGAGCGATTTGAGAATGGCTCCAAACACCTAACAGGAACTCTCCTATCCCTATGGTTCATGCCTGTGCCCGGGGCAGACATCACTAACCGATTGCTACACTCCTCTCTGTCATCTTAAAACCCTGACATCGGAATGCTTCAAGCAGGCACAATCAGTTGATCGGGGTGACCCAGGAGATAAAGCCTATCTGCCATCCCTACCCTTTTAAGTATAATATAAAACAACTAAGAGAAAAAAACTGACAGTAGGTAGTAATAATAGCCAACATTTACTGAGCGCAGAAACGCCACGTGATGCCGATACTGCTTTTATCCTTGTGATACAAACAAAGATTGAATGTTAGGTAAAATCACCTGCCCCCTGGGGCGCCTGGGTGACTCAGTGGGTTGAGCGTCCGACTTCAGCTCAGGTCACGATCTTGCGGTCCGTGAGTTCGAGCCCCGCGTCAGGCTCTGGGCTGATGGCCCAGAGCCTGGAGCCTGCTTCCGATTCTGTGAATCCCTCTCTCTCTGCCCCTCCCCCGTTCATGCTCTGTCTCTCTCTGTCTCAAAAATAAATAAATGTTAAAAAATTAAAAAAAAAAATAAATCACCTGCCCCAGGTCACATCCTCAATAAGAGCAGAGCTGAGATTTGAACCCATCTCAGCTCCTGACCACTGCTCCATCCTACTGGTTTGTTTATTTTAGGTCGAAAATATCACTGATGGTAAGATGTACAGGGTTCCCTCCCCCAGCCTCCTGTGTAGAATTTCACTCTGCTTCTCAGTGAGTCTGCCTGACTTTGGTTGTCAGGACTGACTTCCTTTAGCATCCCTAGTTGTGCGAATGAGGCCAAGTGGTTCCTCTGCTTATAATATGCATCCTCATTAGGATATTTTAGGCAACTTACTAGTACCTGCCATTTATCAGGGCCAATTTGCCTGGCACTGTTTTAAAGGATATTTACGTGTATTGATTAATTTAACCTTCAGTGAAATATGGTAGGCACTTTGAGTAGCTTCTTTTTTCCAAGCAGAGAAAATGAGGCACAGAAAGGGTAAAGTCTTTGTCACGGCGCCCATCCGAGTTTGGATTTGAGCCACGCAGGCTGACCTGGGCCGGCACTCTCAGCCTCTGAGCGAACCTAACTCCTTTTGGTGGCTCTCGCCGCAGGGAGCTGGAACTTAGCAGCAGTTTTCCCTCTATGAAGCACAGAGATCGGGGAGATGGCTTTTTAGGTATAGCTCCCCTCTGTGTTCCGATACCCTTCAGAGCCAGGACAAGATATCCCCTTCATCTTACCACGGAAAAATGAGCCCCCAGATTGATCATGAGGCTCAGTGACTTGAAGTAATGAACCGTCCCACCTGTCCCCAGAGAGGAGCCAACACCTCCATTCACAGGGCTACAAGCAGGCCACGACTCCTTACTCCACCAGGTGGAGACAAAGAACATTTTAACAAACAAAAATTAGCATTTCGAGCTTTCTGGCTGTCTTTCAGTGACATCCATTGTTTTTCTTGTCTTGTTTTTATGTTGCTTGTGACCTTTTAATAACATAACTCCAGTTAAAATGAAGATATTTTCTGTGGTTTTCCAGAGTAGAAGTAATAGGCAAATGTTTGCAGAATGCCTGTTTTAGCGGCTGAAATCATGTTCATCACATTAAACAGTTTCAATATGTGCAATTGTGATTCATCAACTCTGCTTGTCTTAGGAATCAGAGTTGTTTTTTGTTTTATTTTGTTTTGTTTTCCCTTTATGGGCTCAGGAATGAATGCCAGATATTTGTATCACCCCATCTCTGGAAACAGGCGGTCTCACATCTGGGCAAACTGTTTCGGAAAAAGGTTCAGATAGAAATATTTTAGGCTTTGCAGGCCATACTGTCTGTGTCCCAACTACTCAGCTCTGCCATTGTGGCCATAGACAATACATAAACAAATAGACATAGCTGTGTTCCAGGAAAACTTTATTTACAAAAATTCAGTGGGCTGAATTTTGTCCACTGGCCATAGTTCATGGGCCCCTTATCCCAGAGTTTCTCAACCTCAGCAGTGACATTTGGGTCTGATAAGTCCTTGTTTGGGGAAGATGGGCCACCCTCTGCATTATAGGGTATGTAGCCACATCCCTAGGCTCTTCCCCAGTAGGTTGGAAAAATACCATGCCCCCCTCAAGTTGTGACGGTCAAAAATATCTCGCCAGTTGTCTCTGGGGAGGCAAAATCACCTGCAGCTGAAAACCATTCTTTCATTCTAAACCTAAAAGTAGGAAATTACGGTAATACGATCGCCAATAAGAAGGGGTCTTAGGTGAAAAGAAGTGATGGGTGCAGCTCAGAAGTCAAGTATAGTAAAGACAGAACGGGGCTGGCGGCATTGGATTTGGCCACAGAGTTACTGGTGACCTTGAGAAGAGGGTTTGGGCTGCAGGGGAGGGGACAGGCGTCCAGTTGGAGAGGGTGGAAAAGAGAGGAATTTACCAAGTGTGTGATACACCAAAGTGAGAAGGGTCAGGCAGAGCCTTCAAGAATTTTGACTGCGGAAGACAGAAACCACAGGCAGGTGATGGGTTTTGTTACGGGTACCATCAGAGCTCGGCAGCATGAGTAGGGGATTCTTGGGTTGTGCTGAGAGAGAGGGGTAAGCTAAAGGATGAGAAAGGGCATGAGCTGCAAACCACAGAGGGACAGGAAGGCCTTTGAGAATCCATCCTCCATTGCCACAGAGAGGAAGCCTGACACCCTGTACGTGTGTTCCTGTCCCCATCCCCTTTCCCTTGTAATGCTAGGAGAGGAGAGGCAACAGGTCACAGGGGCAGGAGGTCCTAGGTGACCAGGGACTCTGTCAAAGCCACCCAAACCAGACGTTAGGCCACACGGCCCCTGTTCCCTGTAGGATGCCCAGATTTCCAAGAACTCAGATCTCCTGAATTTCACAGTGCTTCTTTTTTCTTCATTCTCAGAGTCTTCTTCAAGATCAAAAGCCGAAATGCGCACATGAAAACGCACAGGCAGCAGGAGGAACAGCAGAGGCAAAAGGCTCAGAAAGCAGCTTTTGCTGCTGAAATGGCGGCCACGATCGAGAGGACTACGGGGCCCGCGGGGGCCCCGGGGCTGCTGCCCCTGGACCAGCTGAGCCTGATCAAACCCATCAAGGATGTGGACATCCTCGATGGCGACGTTGTCCAGCAGTTGGGAGGCGTCATGGAAGAGGCCGAGGTCGTGGACACGGATCTCCTCTTGGACGACCAAGATTCGGTTTTGCTTCAGGGTGATGCAGAACTATAAAGCCCCGCTTGTCATGCGGAGACCGCGAACACCCACGACCTCCGTCTTCGTTAATCAGGAAACCTGGACTCCCTGCTCGTTTTGTAACCATTTTAAACTACCTGTTTAAAAAAAAAGTGGTCGTTTCATTCAGGTTTAGAAGAATTTTTTTTTTCAGTTTCTTTTCCTTTTATTTAAAAAAAAAAAAAGTTTTTGTGGGAGGTTGGAGGGAATAAATAATTGGCACAACTCTATTTAAGAGGTGTTTCTCATCTGGGCTACATTCCCACGAGCTCATTCCTGGCAGGGAATGAACCTGACCTTCATGTTCTTTGGCTTTCAGATGTCAACCATCCTTGTTGCCTTTTATCCCAAAGCTTGCCGTGAGCGTGTGTACGTGTATGTGTGGGTGAAGCAGGCTTACCTTCTTCGAGTGGGGGCCTTGGGCCATCCTTTCCCACTGAGAGTTATTTTTGTTCTGTTCTGACCTCATTGTGTAGTTTGCAGTGAACTCGGAGTCTTTGCCAGGAGATTCTGTGCTAAGGGGGTAACTTTTCCAGGGAGCGAAGCAAGCCCTCGTGTTAACACGGCTTTCCTCTAGCACACGCACCGTTTGAAAAGTTGACCGAATGTGAAAATAAGTTTTCTCCCTGCCTCGCCTGTCTCCGTTAGCCTGTTTCCAAAAGTACTGTATAATTCCAGGCTTTCATTCCCCGGCAGTGCTTTCCTGAGGACCTGGTTCAGAGAGGAGGTGCACCCTCTTCCGTGTTCCCGGGGGACCAGTGGCTCTGATTCGTGGATTGGCAGAGCCATATCTCGGCATGAGCCCACGCCGGCTGGAGGTAAATAACCCCCACTATTAAGTTGCCGGGGCTCTTTAGGGAGGGTGGTTGAGGGGCACCCATTCAGGAAAGCGCAGACGCATTCTTCGGCCCAAAAACTAGACTGGAGGAGCCCCTGCTCTTTTTGGCAACACTGTGAATGGTTTTGTGGAGTTCTGAAATTACTTTGTGCCACTTGGAAGTACCATGAAACCTCATTCACTGGGGTTTTGCTGTTAATTCACCTTTGCCAGACTGTTTCCCCACACATTGGATAGCAAATACAAGTGCAGTAGCATTCAAGGCCAACAGAAATGGTTTCAGATACCACTTTAGCTCCAATGTTTGCATTCAAACAAGGAATGTATTCATGCAAGTCATTTACCAAAGCACTTCTAGAATTCTCCAAGCTACATCACTCTGCTCTGCTTCCTCCTGTCTTTTGTAGCAGGGTTGCTGTTTGTACTTGAAGGTAATAAGCCTGTAATCCTTCAAAAATGGCATTTAGCTCAGGCTTTTGAACTGAGTCAGACTGCCCCATCCCCCTGTTAGGGCAAATGAGCACGCGTCTCCAGAGTCCGAGTCAGTCAGCCGGGGCAGAGAGGACAGCCCCTGGCAGCTCCCCCTTGAGCTTTAAAGCTGCCCGGCTGCTTCCGAAGCAAGGGCTTTGAGGACCCACCCCACCCCGGGGAGGCTGGTTCCCCAGCCTGTGTAGGTGTGGCCCATCCCCCCAGGCAACTTGGCTGGCCCACTAATTAATAGCTTGACATTAGAGAGAATATCAGCAGAAACCAGAGGACAGGTCCTGAGCGTCTTTTAAGTTTGACTCTGGCAGAAGCATTTAGCACCCACTCATGGCCCACAGCGGCCCCACCTATGGGCAATGTTCTCTGAATCTCAGGAAAGCCATGGGCAGAAGAGAAATAATAAAGGTTTCTTTCCATTTCCATCATTCTGTTTTCAGACAAAGAGGTCTTGGAGGTTTCATTTCATCTTTTCTATAGGCAAAAAGAAAGGTTTTATTTGCTGCCGTTTTAGGTTACTCTCATAGTTTTTGAGTTAGAACTGCCTAGGCAGTGTGCATCAACTTTGTGGCAGGACTGTTCCAGAACCATTCCAGCGGTCACATCAGCTGACTGCGTCTGTCCCGGTGACTGCTTCCCTCTGCGTGCTGGTGTCTGAGAGATTCTGGAATGGTTCTGCTATCGGGTCTATGAAGGCTTATCTATCAAAGGAGCAAACACCCAGAAACATGTTTATAAAGCAAATGTACTTGCTGCGTTTGGAGACTTGCCCAGCCGTTCCCGTTTTAAACATTAAAAATAAACTGAGTTGCCAAGGCAAAAATGTAATGCACAACTTAATTTTGATTTTTCATGCAGTATAACGTAAGCATTTTTGACTCGAAATAACCAAAGAACTCCTCCTTCCCGAGACAGTTCAAATTCCTGAAGTAGTATTTCTTGACAATATCAACTTAAAAGAATTGACTTCATGGTAAAATATTGCACTTACTTGTTTCTGAAATGATTCTGCCTGCATGTATGTGTTGTGTTTTTGCTTCCCTCACCCCTCCCCACCCCAAGAACTTCTCTTCCTTAAGATTGATGTCTTCAACACCATTACTGTTTACTATCAGATGGTTTTTCATTAGTGAATTTAGACCTCTTTGAGAAAGCTTGTATATAAAAAGTTAACAGATATATTTTATGGAAAAACCCATCTTATTTTCAAATATATTTAACTGCTGTTCTATTTTATTAGAGGAAGGTTGTAAATATTTTCTAGGAGTTCTATTGTAAAGAAAAGTATTTTTGAAAAAAAAAGTAATGTAATAAAAACGAAAACATTTTTAAATAGTGATTGCTTCCTGTTCTGGCTTCGTTATGTTCTATTCTCAGCAAATGATTTGCATGCCTTCCCATTTCAGGATGTAATTTATTCAGGTTTGCACTATTATAAGTTGACATCATAATATTTAGCGTACTTAACTGTATTTTCCCCGGAATGCAGGTCCCTTGGTCCATATCAGAAGCACTATGTATAGCATCTTCATAATTGTTCTTTTGTAATGTGTGTATTTTTAATAAGGATTTTATGTAACATTTTGGCCAAAAGAGGACAGTATTTTCTAGTGAATTTTATAATACATTTTGCTAAAAATGTTTCTTCCTAGGTCAGTTTTTGTTAAGGTGAACCAAAAGTCTTATTTTACCAGGGGTTTAAAAAAAAGTTTGAAGCTTGAAAGCAAAGTTATATTTAAACATCATATGTAACAAATAAATAAAGATGTTTTATAGACTTGTCCTAAAAAGGTGCATTCCTTCAAAACAAAACTGAGGCATTCTAGGTTGGTTTTCCCCCTGAGTGAAAAGCATTTTTTTAAGTTACCACAATCCTTTTTTTCCGAAAGAGAGCCAGAAGAATTTTACTTCAAAGGTTCCAGTCATTAGCCTTCTCAGAAATTTATTACAGTTCCTATAGATAGGCCTTCATTAAATAGAGATGTAACCAAACAGACACTGTCCTATTTATTTGTGAAAACCTGATTCGATATTGCATCAGCTGCTCTGAAAATAAAATGTTATCTTTTTGAGTTTCATTTGGCTTAAACATTCCTTCTTTCTAGCCACTGAAGTGACTTCTCAATGCTGGATAAATGCTAACTTACCTGTTCGTTGGTTTCTGAAGAGCGATTTAGAGGTCTGCTGATGAGATTTAATGCTCGTTAGAGTGTCCCCTACGCACATCCTGGAGGCCAGGACATAACATTTCTGCTACGAAGGGCAGACAGGCCCCTTGGGTTGGCGGTCTCCACACCATACTTCGAAGGCTGCAGCTTAGGGAGCTCAACATTACCCACAGGCGGCCCACGGTGAATGCACCACGAGGTCCCATCCACCCTGGCGTATATGCATCGCTCGTCTGGATTTCCAAAGTCTAGACTGTGTTTACTTTCTGATGATTAAACACAAACTTTAGGAGAAATCTGAAATTCTGGGTTTCCCACAGAATTTGCTGTAAGGGTGGGGGGGGGCATGCCTGTGCAAGGACCTTGATCTAGGTTCTTTTGGGGGCTTTTTACTCAACTATTTAGCCATCAGTTTTAGACAGTTCTGTATAAATAAAACAGCACTTCCTCTAGAAGCAGTGTGCATAAAGCCAGTCATTTAAATTCTGCTTCCAGAGGTTCACGCGTCCAACCTGAAGACTTTTTCCTATGTTTATATGTATTCATTCAGTACTCGTGAGCCCCATGTGTACGACACTGTCCCACGCATACAGGGGGCGGGGACTTGATCTAATTCCACTGTTGGGAAGAGGAAAGGTCACGTTTTACTAATATTCTGAACCCCCTTATGACAACTGCCTTTTCAGGCAGAGTATATCGGGTACTTGGCAGCTATTTGTTAAATTGGCTAATGACTACTACTACTAATTAATTAATTAATTAATTAATTTCTTCTACTCTTCCAGGTATGCTTATCCGTGTGTGTGTGTGTGTGTGAATAAATAAAGCCTCCTGAGTTTACCTAAAGTCAGTTCTGAATTTCACAGATTCCCAGTCTACCTTCCCCAGCCATAGCCAGCCAGTTGAGGTGCTCTAGGAATAAGGATGAGTTTTAATGTTGACACGAGCAAAACACAATGAGGAAGGCATGTTAAAAATTCAATAACGTCTTTCTAAGTGAACCATACCCCAAGGTAAGTGTGCAATGTTTCTGTTGGAGTTCTAAAGGCCAGAGCAGACATACGTGCTTATTTTGCATCCCAGCACACATTTTCTTAACACACCACACCAATGTTTGCTTCGGACTGTTTTAGGTCATTACTTCCTCCGCTTGTGTGGCTTTATGTTGGTCAGGAATCGGCATTTTTATTTTTTTTATTTTTTATTTATTTATTTTTTTAAATTTTTTTTTTTAACGTTTATTTATTTTTGAGACAGAGAGAGACAGAGCATGAACGGGGGAGGGTCAGAGAGAGAGGGAGACACAGAATCTGAAACAGGCTCCAGGCTCTGAGCGGTCAGCACAGAGCCTGACGCGGGGCTCGAACCCACGGACCGCGAGATCGTGACCTGAGCTGAAGCCGGCTCCTTAACCGACTGAGCCACCCAGGCGCCCCAAGAATCAGCATTTTTAAAAGCCACTTCATTGAGATATCGATTGGCATATAAAAAGCTATACGTATTTAACATCTACGACTTGATGAGTTGTATCTTTGGAGATAAGTGTATACCTGTGAAACCATCACAATCCAGGGACGGGGGATGTCTTTTAAAACCGAACTGCTGGTGCAATCAAAATATGGTAGAAGTTAGAAATATACGGCACACATGCTTTTATTTTTCCCGGACATAAAGCAAAGTGTACTTGCATCAACTATCCAGAATCATCTGGCCTCCTACTCATCTACAGTAGATCAGATGCGTGAAAGTTTAGGTAGTAGGGAAGAGACCCATAATGGATAGGTCAAGCTTAAGAACACTGTCCTCGCCTACACGCCAGGGCAAAGAACCCTGTCTACAGCCCCACTGCTGGCCAAGACCTGGTTTTGCCCCTCACAATGATCCTCCCCGTTGACCCCAGTTAACTGGGCCTGGGTTGGCACCTGACCCCATGCTATTAGGCCCATAGACTGGTGACACACAATACCCACATTTGAGAGTATGAATGGAGACAGTAAGCCAAAGGCAGCGAGCAGTGACCATGTGCAAAGCAGAGTTCTGGGGGAGCAGAAACTATTCGTAGGCAGGGAAAGCCCACCATTAGAGAGACCATATTTGGCCTCAAAAATGGAGTCGGTATCTAATCCCTAAGGTTACTTTCAACCCACTTTTTCAGTTCCAGGAGCAGTTCAGGCCACATGTCTTTAAAAATAAAAATAAGCCCTTGGGGCGCGTGGGTGGCTCAGTCGATTAAACGCCCAAATCTTGGTTTTGGCTCAGGTCACGATCTCATGGTTTTGTGAGTTCGAGACTCGCGTTGGGCTCTGGCAGCATGAAGCCTGCTTGGGATTCTCTCTCTCTCTCTCTCTCTCTCTCTCTCTCTCTCTCTCTCTCTCTCTCTGCCATACCCCCACTTGCACTGTCTCTCTCATTCTCTCTCAAAATAAATAAACTTAAAAAAATAAGCCCTTGTCTCTTGCTGAGAGGTGGGGGCAGTGGGGTTCTCTATTCCTCAAGTCCACAGAGACTTCAATAGAACTTGACCTCAGCACAGAGTCAGCAACAATCCACTGCAGGGGTAGAAAAGGGACTGAGCTGGGATTTTGAAGATTATTGGGATTATTGGGATTATTGCTTCAGCTATAACTAACTCATACAACTTTGAGTGGGTCATTTCATCTCTGAGCCTCAGTTTCATCACCTATAAAATTAGGATAAAATTCGTGTCCTCCCGTGAGGATCAAATTAAGTAACATAGGTGAAAATCATTGCCTGGCTGTAATGTCACCATCATTGTGGCTGCAGAACCCTTACCCAGCTGGGACTACTCAAAGGGGGCAGGAGGCAGACTGAAAATCCGTCACAGAAGTGCCATAAGAGAGAGTGATGCAGGGGCTCCCGGGTAGCTCAGTCAGTTGAGTGTCCAGCTTCAGCTCAGGTCATGATCTGACGGTTCATGAGTTCAAGTCCCACGTTGGGCTCTCTGCTGTCAGCGCAGAGCCTGCTTCAGATCCTCAGTCTTCCTCTCTCTCTGCCTCTTCCCTGCTCACACTCTCTGTCTCAAAAATGAATAAACATTCATTTAAAGAGAGAGACAGACTGATGCAAACTTCAGAAGCAACAATAGAGGTGGAGAGCTATTGGAGAACCCCTTCAGCTGAGAGAGACAACTTTGAATGTCATGATTCAGAAAAAGCTCTGAAAAGGGCACTGGGCAGCCTGCCAAGGTGGGGGCACAGCTGAGGACAGTGGAGGTGCACACAAGTGAAGTGTAGTGTTTGCACAGTCTGATGTAAAAACACCTGCATCTCTGCCACACCTCCACACGGACAGAGTTCTGGTGAAAAGAGACCAGTCTGAGGGGCCAGAAAACTGGTGTCGGTTCCTTCCTATCTTCATCAATTTGTGCAGTGTTGGGAAAGTCATTCTACCTCTTCCCTGGTTCTCTTGCCCGCAAAGTAGAGTAAGTAATACCTTGTGGGGGGAAATGTCTTTGCACAGTACTTTTAATTAGACGGTGCAAAATGTTCTCATAAACTTGATCTTATTATTTTTAATCTGCTCAACAATCTTAGAAGGCAGGTGAGGTAGCAGCTTTATGTTACAAATAGTGGATGACCTAAAAAGAAAAAAACAAAAAACAAAAAAACAAAAAAACAAATAGTGGATGACCTTCATCTTGCATCATTATGTGCTGGGCATTATACCAAACATTTAATCTGCCTAGCAACTCTTTGAAGTGGGAACTATTTTATCATCTCTAGTTGATATATGAGAAAATTGAGGCTCAGAGTGGGCAAGATACTTGCCTGAGTTACTGGCAAGCCCAGTCACTCAGCAAAGTGGTAAGTCTGGGTTGAGAACCGGGATCTCCCAATTAGAAGTCCAGAGTTTTCCATTATGCTGAATTGCCTATGTGAAAGCACTTGGGGAGAATAAAGCTTAGAGAACTGCACAAATGAAATAAATTTTTATTATAACAAACCCAGGTTATAAGCCTTTTTACTTGCAGCTAAATTATGGTGGACATTAATAACGACATTTTTTGGCTATAATACTTTTTGGTTTCTGGTACTGGATAACAGCAGCAATTGTAAATTCTGAAATGCTACAGTAACACAAGGAAATGAAGACAGGAAGACTGGGAGGATGGTGATGTACAGGATGGCTGGGTCACAAAAATGTCATTTGCTGTGGGGAAGGAATGTGGGCTTAAGGAACACAGCAAGGCTATTTTAAGGAGGTAAAGGGATGGGACCTAGACTCAGTGCAGTGGTACATTTCCTTTTTTCTTTTTCTTAAGATTTCATTTTTAAGTAATCTCTACACCAAAGGTGGGGCTCAAATTCATAACCCCAAGATCAAGAGTCACATGCTCCACTGAGCCAACTAGGCACCCCTGGTACTTTTCCTTTTAATGAAATGGAAATTTTGTTAAAATTTTGAAACATACAGAAATAGGAAAATAAATCAACCATTAATCCACTACCCAGAAATAACTGCTGCCAATATATTAACTATATACATTTTTCAAAGCCTGTGTTCTGTTACCTCCAACCAAACAGGAACTACATAAGCAAACACGATTTGAAGAGGAAACACTGAAGGAACTCGGTAACTATCTACACAAGGGCTGATGCAATGTGACCAAGACCCGGCGTCAGCCAAGCAGCCGACCCTAGGAAGCCAGCTGGACTCTCAGTCCCACCCTCAAAAATACGTGGAATGACGTCTCTATGGTTGTTCCTGTGCCGGAACGCAAGGCTACGCTCTCTCCTTTTGCGGAACTCTATGGTCTGAGGACGCGACTGTGCCCCGGAAGCAGTCCTAGGGGCCCGGGACGGCAAGATGGCGGCGCGAGCGGCGCTTGGGTCCATGTGCCGGCGTCTCTGGCAGGTATCTGGCGGGTGGGGGGTACTAAGCTAGCTGACAGGGCAGGAGCCGTAAAGTCTTGTTGCCGCTTGTCGTTCTGGCCATCTGGAGTTTCCCCCGGTATTTATTCCGCCCCTTGGCGCATTGTTTGCCGGAAGGTGGCGGGAAAGGGACTGGTTTTATTTCGAATCCTCTCATGAGATAAAACGTAAGAATCAGGGCAAACACGGGCAAACACGGGAACAAGAAGAATCGTAGGATGTCAGAGCTGGAAAGAATGTTGAACAGCGTATGTCCCGCACCACTCTTTTCAGGTTTGCAAAATAAACTGAAGCTCAGAGAAGGCTTGCTTTGGTAAAAATTAGGGGCTGAACTGGTACCAGATCTTAGACCCCTCCCATGGAACCAAATTGGGATAGCTTTGATTCTGACATTAGATGAGAGTCGCGGAAGTGGTAGGAATGGGCTGTTCCCTGCGCCTTTCTTGGGAGAAAAAGCAAAAACCGTAAGCAGTGATTCTCAAGTTATTTGGTCTCAGTATCCCTTTAACACTCTAAAACTGGTTGAGGACTCGAGAGAGCTTTTGCTTTTGTCGGTTTTAGCTCTGCATATATACCTTCTTAGAAAATAAAACTGGGAATCTTAAAAATGCTTATTCATTTAGAAGTAAGACCAAGAAGGGGCGCCTGGGTGGCTCAGTCCATTAAGCGCCTGACTCTTGATTTCAGTTCAGGCCGTCATTTCAGGGTTTCTGAGTTTGAGCAGTGGGTGGGGCTCTGCGCTGTGTGGAGCTTGCTTAGTATTCTCTCTCTCTCTCTCTCTCTCTCTCTCTCTCTCTCTGCGGCCCTCGCTCGCGCGCATCTTCTTTCTCAAGAATAAATAAACTTAAAAAAATTAAAAAGAAAAGAAAAAAAAATGCATTACGTATTTTTTGGAAAAATAACTAAATTTTTCAAAACAAAGTTAGTGACAAGAGTAGCAGCGTTTTATGTTTTTGTAAATCTCTTGTTAACCTTAAAAGTATATATTATTTTGCCAGCAAAAATGAGTTTATTTGGGAATAACAGAATTGCGATTCGGGACAGGCAAGGTATGGCAAGACCATAGGTAAGTCCCCAAATAAAAGAAAGGATTGTTTTAGAAAGGAGGAGGAAGTTGAGAGGGGCTGTTTTGAGTGGAAGTGCTTTGGAGAAAATCAAGAGTTCAGGGTGATGATGGTTTCTCCTTGGCTGAGTTGCAGTGTAGTCAGTTTCTTGTAGAAGATTTATCATGCATCTTTTCCTTTTGGGGGCCTGTAATTGATCATACTTCTGATTCTTCTCTTGAGGTCTGTAATTGACAGTTCTTCCAGTAATTGATGTTAAGTGATGTGGGACCCCCTTTTAGGCTCTGGACTCTAGTGAGGTTTCCTTTTATT
This sequence comes from Panthera pardus, assembly GCF_024362965.1. NCBI lineage: Eukaryota > Metazoa > Chordata > Mammalia > Carnivora > Felidae > Panthera > Panthera pardus. The sequence continues at coordinate 139,742,438 of NW_026526732.1, forward strand.
TTTACATTTCCTCCTTTTGATCAAGATCTTTCTCCAAAAGCATTACTAATTGGGAGTCAGGTTTCCATATTTAGTGGTTTTGTTCCTCCGTGCCAGGAAGGACTTTTCCTGGTTGTTATGTCTTATGTCAGAGAGAAAATACAGATTGGAAGCATATTGAGAGGTTGGGGCACCTGGGTGGTTCAGTTGGTTGAGCATCCGACTTTGCCTCAGGTCCTGATGTCACGGTTCGTGGGTTTGAGCTCTGCATCGGGCCCTGTGCTGACAGCTCAGAGCCTGGAACCTGCTTCAGATTCTGTGTCTCCCTCTCTCTCTTCCCTCCCCTGCTTGCACTCTGTCTCTCTCAAAAATAAATAAACACTAAAAAAAATTTTTTTTAATTGAAAGAAACATACTGAGGTGACTCAAGTAACAAGTAGGGGTGGCAGGGAGAACTCTTAGGCACTTCCCATTTATCAAGACATCAGGCTTGTACCAATTGGAGATCATCTCTTTATTGGGTACATCATTTTTACAAAAGCTTGACAAGCTAAGTATAAAACTTTAAATAATTATACAAAAGAAGTAATGTAACAATTCCAAATTACACGGTGGTTCTAAACTTGTCCCCTAAGTCTGAAGGTAGCAAACTAAAATATTTATTGGCACGTATTGTGACTTGGGAGAGGAAACTTCTCCCCTACAGAGGCAAACATGGAGTCATGTATGCCTCCTGGAAATCCCTGCTTAAAGTGGCCGTGAAGACAAAATAGTGAATATTGCAAGAACACACTGAAAGAATGAACTGGGTGCATTTTGGAAAATACAGTGTAGTTATAAACCTGAAGCAATAGCTAATGAACTTTTTGCAAAAGTAGCAAAACTCAAAACAGTATTGGTATCTCAAAAGAATTGTTTGGAACCAAATGTAATCCAATAACACAGCACGTAAGGTTGCAAATTCACGCCATAAATCTGGATAAGATCCCAGAGTCAGTTAATAGTCCAAATGGAAAAAAGAGACTTGTGAATGCTGAAACCTCTCACCCTTCAGAAAAAGCAGGTGAAAGGTTAATTTGTCATAGGTTCGTGATGAGGCTGTTTTCAAAAGGCCATCATCAAAAGAAGTGGTTTCCCCCCTTTCACGGGGGTTTGGGAAAGGTGGACAAGGGCATTTTCTTTCCACAAAAGAAATAGAAGTAAATAGTGAGGAAAAGATGTATAGGCTTGGTCTGGACATCTTGAGAAAGCTGCGTCTTCAGATGTCATCTGCTTCAGTTCTGGGAAGCCTTTACTTTTAGGTCATCAGACGGTGTGCAGGTCCAGTTAGGGTTTGTCGCTTTCTTTAGATGTGTCATGTGAGTCCAGGATTCTGCCCCTTGGAGTTTGGCAGCACAAGGGATGGTTAGCAGTAGCTGATGAGGGTCCTTCCCACAAGGTTAAAGAGAGTCTTTCTGGATGTATCTTTTCCAGTAGACAAAATCTCCATATTGCAAGATGTGAAGGTCTGTCTCCCAGGTGCACTGTGAAGAGATTGCTCTACCAAAGCATAGTTGTTTTTAATGGAAATAATTAGGCCTTGGGGCCTCTGGGTGGCTCAGTCAGTTAAGTGTCCCACTCTTGATTTCGACTCAGGTCATAATCTCATGGTTCTGAGTTCAGGCCCCGCGTCGGGCTCTGCACTGAAAGTGCGGAGCCTGCTTGCGATTCTCTCTCCTCCTCTCTCTCTCCCCTTCTCCCTCTTCTCTGCCAACCCCTCCCCCCCCCCCCCCCCCCCAGTAAATAAACTTTAAAAAAAGAAGTAATTGGACCTTTACAGTATGAAATAGATCTCCTTTTATCAATTGTGGATCAAGGAGGCAAGGGCCAGGTGCATTGCGCGTTCTGTGACTAGCTCAAAGGGCGAGAGGCTGAGTACCAAAGTGGGTGGATCTGAGATTGAGAAGGACCAACAGCAATGCTTTCAGCCAAGGTATTTGGAGGGTGTCTACAAAATTTGTCAGTTTACTCTTAACCTGACATTAGTGAGTTTGACTAACCCTGAGGGTTAAGGTTGATAAATACAATAGAAGTGTTGTAAAACCAGCCACACAGCACAGACTTGTCAAAGCACCTGACTGGTAACATGGGTTCCCCAGTCACTATGAAGTTCAAGAGGGGTTCCCCGGGTAGGAATAATCTTTTCTAACAGAAGTTTAGCAACAGAAGAAACAGTAACCTGTGTATAAGGGAAAGCTTTAGTTCAGTGAGAAACATACAGACCATGACTAAAATATATTTATATCCGCAAGATGGGGGAGCTATATGAAATTTGTGCAAACCGATTTCTTTGCATTATACTTTGGACAGGTGGGATGAGCGGGATAGACACTGTTTGCAGCCTTAGTAATATTTCCCCGTGAATATGGGCTCATGACACTGTCATTTTGTCAGTAGACATGTATAATGGTAAGTCATGGGAATGTTAAAATTTCTGGTAAGGCCCGATTGTTATTTGGTCCAAACCACAGTTCTCTTTATTGAGCCAACAATTACTCGATTTCCAATATTGTTTTTTCCTCTCTGGGGCCAATTGTTGGGTATCTCTGGTTAGTTTTTCCAAATTATTATTTGGAGGAACATCCCTTTGGACCATGACAGAGTCTGGCTATTGATTTCCTTGAAAGCAGCTCTTTTGGTGGAAATAATAGCAAGGCGGTTTCCTTTTGGTACCCAGGGAGTTGAGTCTGGAATGCTTGGGAACCTTAGTAACAGCCAGTGCAGTCAGCCAAAGCATAGTATCGAATAAATTTTGGATATAGATGTTTTCAATTTTATCCCCATTGGAAACTTCTTGACTATTTCCTAACATTCCAAAATCATGAGCTACCCCAAAGGCATATTGACTGTTATAAATGTTTGCAGCTTTACCCTTAGCCAGAATTAAAGGATAGTTAAAGGGGATTCCATGATTATTTCTTCAGAGGGCTTCAGTGCAGTGGCAGGAATGGTTAGGAATGCAGAGGCTAGGGGAATATCCCCGTGCCACAGGGTCTGGTTGTTGGCTACAATACACCATGGGTCCATGATGGTCCCCATGTTTTAGGGTGAGTACTCCAAGGGTGTTCCCTCCCCCCTCACATGCAACGAGGGAAGTTGGTAATTAGGACATCTGGGCTGTGGGCTTTATTAGGCTTTTCTTTAAAGTCCCCAAAGCTATGTCTTCTCGATTTTTCCAAATAATAGAATTAGGTTGGCCATTTCTTTTTATTCTTCAGTAAATCATATAGAGATTGAGCCATGAAAGAAGTTTCAAATCCAAATTCGACAGTAGCCAGCCAGTCCAAGAAAACCTCGTAATTGGCACTTCGTTTTAGGTTTGAGGAAGTTCAGGATGGCACAAAGCCTACCTGGATCCAGATCTGGTCCTCATTCTGAGGTCAGGTGCTCTAAGTATTGAACCAGAGTTTGAGCAAACTGCAGTTTTTCTCCAGAGACTTGATGTCCTTTTAATGCCAAAAGCTTTAACAGATAGGTGCTGTCTTACTGAGAAAGGATTTGAGAAGGGCAGCAGAAAAGCAAATTATCTACAGATTCTAACAAAGTAGAGCCTATAGAAAGTTTTTTATCATCCACATCTGTTTTTAAGGTTTGTAAAAAGTAAGGACTCTCTGTGCTGCTCTGGGGCATTATTGTCCAGGGGTCCTTCCATCCTTCCCAAGTGAAAGCAAAAAGATACTGGCTATTTTTACACTACATAGATCAATTACAGTGACAAATTTGCTTTCAGTGGGAATGGATGTCAGTAACATATGGGGGTTAGGAACAGGGTGCCGAGGGATAGCAACGTATTGCTCAGAGGTCCTGGATAAACCTCCATCCTTGGCCATTGAGTTTTCTCACAGGTAAAATAGGCGAATTACTAGGACTAGTACAGGGGATAATGAGGCCCTGAGCTTTGTAACCTTCTGTTACCAGCTTGATGCCTTGCAGGGCTTCTTTATTTATAGAGTATTCATTCATTCTGGGGAGAGGTTTTGAAGGAGCTGTTGAATCTAGATGGAAAGTATACCCGTGGATTCTGCCAATCAGATGAAGATTTTGCCCAGAAAGAGGATTTGACCCAGTAGGGACAGTGTCCCCAGATGCAGCTGTAGTGCTGTCAGACATGGAGCAAATAAAAGATGTCAGAAGGTCATTTAATCTCCCTGGTTGGCTATCTTGAGTCCTACTGTCAAATTCTAGAATTATTTCCCTCTTTTTGGGAGAAAGAAATTCCAGCATGATGTATTTCTGAAAAATCTCTGCAATCTGTAGGAGCAGAGGAACTAAGGAGAAAAGGGTGTGTGTCTCCCAAAGGGCCTAGACTAAAGAGAACAGGGTCAGAGACAGGAAACTGGTAAAGTTTATTAGAGACCCCAGTGTTTGAACTGTTTTAGTATTCCAAGCAGGGGCTGCTTTATAGCACTGGGGTCACGCACCAAGCGTGTAGTTCTTGTGTCAATAAGGAAAGAGAAGGATTTGTTCCTGATCTGAACAGTGGTTTCCCTTAGCCAAGTAAGAGGGAGGTTTGGGAAGAACTCCTTTGGTTTCCTGGAGCCCTGTCTTGGGAATGAGGAGGACATTGGAAAGGCTGGCTATAGAGGGCTGAAGGCAAGATGGTAACAATCTTTTTTTCCTGTGTTCTGACTCTTTGCAACAATAGCAGAAACTAGGAAGTTTTTCGTTTTGTTTAAGGGCCTTCATTTGTTAGAATGAAAAATTAAGCATTTTAGTGGTCTTTCTTTTAGGTGATTCCTCTAAGGTACTAGCAAGCTGGTTTGCCAAACCAACTAATCAGGAGCGGGCACAGTTTCCCATTCCATCATGGTCCTTTTAACTAAAAAAAGAGTTAGCCCAGTTCATCCCGTTAAGAAACATAGTTAAATGCTACCCCAATGGATTCAACATCAAAAGGAAGACCAGAATTTTCTTTGAAAGCAATCTGAAATCAATTTTAATAGTCATGAATAGGTTCATCAGGCTTTTGTGTGCAAGACTGAATTTTGTTCCAATCAGCAGGCTTAGGAAAAGTCTACTGTAATTGCTCAGTGGAGATTTCCAGGGAATGTTCTAGCATCTTGCCAAAAATCAGGGGTCTGTTTCTCTAAACTCTTTTCAAGATGTTCCCATTGGGCTACTTACAGCCAGTGTCTGGTCTGGCCTTCTCCAACATGAATGTGGACTAATTGCTAAAAAATCTGAGAAACTGGGTTGGCAAGTTTGCAAAACTATGGGAAATGCTTCAGCAAACTTATGGGGGTTCTCAGTCATTACAGGGAAACTCTTTTTAACTATGGCTCGCAATTCAGCATTACTCCAGGGAATATAAGAAATTTGGGGGTTATTTGGAACCTCAGAAGATTTAACTTTAAAGGAGCAAATTTTAGTGGGTTCAGGGAGGGAGCAGGGAGAGGTTTGGATGAAAAGGGAAGTTTGGTGAGAAAATTAAAGTGGGGAAACTGAGGGTGTAGAGGGGATGAAAGCCAACAGGAGGGAAGGAGGACGATGTCACCACAGGTGGGGCTTGAGCATAGGTGGCTGCTACAGTCCTGGGGGCCTCAGAAGCCTTTCCATCTTTGTCTCAGTCTAGAAACTATATTTTGCAGAGAACCAGTTTTAGATTAATTGGTAATGTTTGGAAGCTTTAAGACATCCATCCCAGGCATCCCATGGGAATGCAAGCTGGTGCAGCCACTCTGGAAAACAGTATGGAGGTTCCTCAAAAAACTAAAAATAGAACTACCCTACAACCCAGCAATTGCACTACTAGGCATTTACCCACGGGATACAGGTGTGCTGTTTCGAAGGGACACACGCGCCCCCATGTTTATAGCAGCACTATCGACAATAGCCAAAGTATGGAAAGAGCCCAAATGTCCACCGATGGATGAATGGATTAAGAAGATGTGGTATATATATACAATGGAGTATTACTCAACAATCAAAAAGAATGAAATCTTGCCATTTGCAACTATGTGGATGGAACTGGAGGGTATGATGCTAAGTGAAATTAGTCAGAGAAAGACAAAAATCATATGACTTCACTCATATGAGGACTTTAGGAGACAAAACAGATGAACATAAGGGAAGGGAAACAAAAAGAATATAAAAACAGGGAGGAGGACGAAACAGAAGAGACTCATAAATATGGAGAACAAACAGGGTTACGGGAGGGTTTGTGGGAGAGGGGATGGGCTAAATGGGTAAGGGGCACTAAGGAATCTACTCCTGAAATCATTGTTGCACTTTATGCTAACTAGTTTGGATGTAAATTTTTAAAAATAAAAAATTAAATTAAAAAAAAAAAAAAAGACACAGGCATCCCATTCAAGTTTGACAAGTTTAGAGACATGGCTGTCCGGTTTGGTTTTGAGAAAAGTAAGTTTGGGGAGATCAAAACTTCCCCATAATGGCCAATTGAAGTTCTAAATTACTTTCGATTAAGTCAGTCCATTTAGTTAGAAATGGGCATGAGAAGGAACCACAGTTTTTAAACATAAAACCAAGGTCCCAGAAGGAGTGCTGCCCTTAAAGCATTTTGATGACCGGGGTCCTGTTTCTTAGAGGTTTCTCTAGAGCAAAAAAAGAAAAATTCCTAAACAGCACAGTTTCAACAGGAACATCCTGGTTCCAAAGGAATCTGACCAAAGGTCAGCACAGAACCAGTGGGAACAGCCCAGTTCTGGAAAGGAGGTGGACCAAAACTAACACAGTTCCAAACAGGGCACAGTTCCAACAGGAACCGTCTGGTTCCAGAAGGGAGTCAGACCAAAGGTCAGGCAAGTACTCTGAAAGGACAAAACCTTAAAACAGATCCCAAATAAAGACTGGAGAGCTCAAAGCACAAAGAGAATAGATCTCGAAGTGCAGGAGAAACTTAGCCTCCAACACCAGGAATGGCAAGAAAGCAGTGAGCTTAATTGCCTCTGTGGGCCCTGGCACCTGTTTGCTCACCAGCCTCAAAGCTGTTGGGGTTCATTTTTGGATCCCACTTCTGATCACCAAATAATGTTAACCTTAAAAATAAAAGTTATTTTACCAGTAGAAATTGGTTTATTTGGGAATGACAAAGAAATACAGTTTGGGACATGCAAGCTATGGCAAACCGTAGGCAAGTCCCATAAACAAAGGAGAGAAACATTTTATGGAGGAAAAGGAAGAAGTTGGGAAGTGCTTTGAATGAAGGTCCAGTGGAGATAAGCAGGAGTTCAGATAGTTTTTCATAGGCTGAGTCACAGAGGTAGTCAATTTCTTATAGAAGATTCAGTGAACATCTTTTCGTGTTGGGGCCTGTAATTGACAATTCTTTCCATAATTGACATTGAGTGGTATGGCTCCCCCTTCTAACCTCCCTGCTTCATGAGGTTTCCCTTTATTCATTTTCACATTCTTTTAATGTCTGGCTTCATGGAGGGCAGCTGGATTCTCATGTTTGTTTTGCAGTCTTGCTATATCACTCAGCATGCAGCTTCTAGAAAACCTCACTGTACACGGTTGAGAGTGAGAGTGGAAAAGTTGCAAATAACGGCTATTATTAGGAAAATAGTTTTAATCTCTTGGACCCCTCAAGTCCTCAGACCACACTTGGAGAACCATTGTTCTTAAAGTCAGATGGTGGGGGTGCCTAGATGGCTCAGTCAGTTAAGCGGCCAACTCTTGGTTTCAGCTCAGGTCATGATCTCCCGGTTTTGTGAGTTCAAGCTCCACATCGGGCCCTGTGCTGACAGTGCAGAGCCTCCTTCGGATTCTCTCTCTCCCTCTCTCTCTCTGCCCCTCCCCCTCTCATGCTGTCTCTCTCAAAAATAAGAATAAACTTTTAAAAAAGGAAAAGTTAGGGGCGCCTGGGTGGCTCAGTCAGTTAAGCCTCCGACTTCAGCTCAGGTCATGATCTCGTGGTCCGTGGGTTCGAGCCCCTCATTGGGCTCTGTGCTGACAGCTCAGAGCCTGGAGCCTGTTTCAGATTCTGTGTCTCCCTCTTTCTCTTACCCTCCCCTGTTCATGCTCTCTATCTCTCTGTCTCAAAAATAAATGTTAAAAAAAAAAAAAAGAAAGAAAGAAAAGTTAGATGGTGGAAGAAGTTGAAACTTTGAACTACTAATACAATGCACACTCAGACTCGGTTCTGTCCCTTAAAAAAACAAAACAAAACAAAAATCTTAAGAACTTCTTAAGGTTGATTTGTGGATATAACAGCACTTTAGGCTCCAGCTTTTAAAAGAAGAGGTTTATACTGGGAGAATATGACTGGGAAGTGTCCTGTTCCTTAGACCTGTGGTCCTTTTGCACAACTGGATTGTGGGGTCTCTGGCGTACATGCAGGGAGGGGATTTCCTCTGTGATTGTGTGTGGGGAATGGCACTCACTTCCAGCTGCCTTGTATTGTGCCTGATTTCCTATCTTTTTGTTTTTCTCCCTTCATCCAAGGGCGAATATGAAGGTTTTGGTTTGCGCCCATCTTGGGTACAGAGGGAGGACAGGACAATAAGCTAAGAATAGGCTTTTAAAACATACTTAGGTGACCCTCAGTTGGTTTAAGTTTTACTTGTACTAAAGTGTCATTTTCATCTTCTAAGTATTTTTAGGGATCTTACTGTAATTCTCCTTTCTCAAGTTACATTTTTAAATCTCAAGATAGCTTAAGCGGAAAATAGAAGGCAAATTGCATATATAATAGTACCATAGGTCTCCTAAAACTAGAAGTTTTGTCCACTAGGGGGAGCTGACAGTAAAGGATTTGGAAATGCTGGATTGTTGGGAGTATGAAGTACAGCAGTGGTAGAAGATGGGTGTCAGTTTCACTGTGCGTTTCGATTTATTTATAAACTAAGCTAACCCAGCCAAGCCAAGAAATACATATGCTAGAAAAGATGTAGGAAAGCTTCAAAAGAAGGCTACTTTAGAATTACTGTCCAGCTCTTGATTATAAAGAGACTTATTGGGGCGCCTGGGTGGCGCAGTCGGTTAAGCGTCCGACTTCAGCCAGGTCACGATCTCGCGGTCCGTGAGTTCGAGCCCCGCGTCAGGCTCTGGGCTGATGGCTCGGAGCCTGGAGCCTGTTTCCGATTCTGTGTCTCCCTCTCTCTCTGCCCCTCCCCCGTTCATGCTCTGTCTCTCTCTGTCCCAAAAATAAATAAAAAACGTTGAAAAAAAAAAGAAAGAGACTTATTGCTCAGAAATATTCAGGCAAAATAAATATTATATTGAAGTACATTTAATCTATAAAAACCAATGGAAGAATGAAGTCACATTTTTTTTCCTTGATGTCCACATATTTTATTTTATTTTATTTATTTATTTATTTATTTATTTTTAATGTTTATTTTTGAGAGAGAGAGACAGAGCATGAGCAGGAGAGGGGCAGAGAGACAGGGAGACACAGAATCCAAAGCAGGTTCCAGGCTCTGAGCTGGCAGCACAGAGCCCAACATAGGGCTCAAACCCATGAACTGTGAGATCATGACCTGAGCCAAAGTCAGACACTCAACCGACTGAGCCAGCCAGGGGCCCCTTTTTTTTCTTTTCACATATTTAAGTCATAGGTGTTCTTTTTTTTTTTTTTTTTTTTTTTTTAATTTTTTTTTTTTTTCAACGTTTTTTATTTATTTTTGGGACAGAGAGAGACAGAGCATGAACGGGGGAGGGGCAGAGAGAGAGGGAGACACAGAATCGGAAACAGGCTCCAGGCTCCGAGCCATCAGCCCAGAGCCCGACGCGGGGCTCGAACTCACGGGCCGCGAGATCGTGACCTGGCTGAAGTCGGACGTTTAACCGACTGCGCCACCCAGGCGCCCCATGTCATAGGTGTTCTTTTTTTTTTTTTTTTTTTTTTTTTTTTTTTTTTTTAAATTTTTTTTCAACGTTTTTTATTTATTTTTGGGACAGAGAGAGACAGAGCATGAACGGGGGAGGGGCAGAGAGAGAGGGAGACACAGAATCGGAAACAGGCTCCAGGCTCCGAGCCATCAGCCCAGAGCCTGACGCCGGGCTCGAACTCACGGGCCGCGAGATCGTGACCTGGCTGAAGTCGGACGCTCAACCGACTGCGCCACCCAGGCGTCCCCATAGGTGTTCTTTTAATGTGAGAATTGCGTGTGTGTATGAGAGAGAAAGAGAATTGCTTTTTTTTTTTTTAATATTTGAGAGAGAGCGCAAACAGGAGCAGAAAGAGAGGAAGAGTGAATCCCAAGCAGACTCTGGACTGTCACCATAGAGCCCGACACAAGGCTCAAACCCACGAACCATGAGATCATTGCCTGAGCTGAAATCAAGAGTCAGACGCTTAACCAGCTGAGCCACCCAGGCACCCCAAGAATTCCTTGTTTGAAAAAGTTCTTACTCCTGAGCTTTAAAAGACACAAATTCTCTACTATTTTGAGAGTCTTTTTTGATTATGCACTCTGTCGTTGTTCTCTTGTTTTAAAATGAAATCTAATCTGGCATTTTAGTTACCTCAGTGTCTTCATTTGAAATAATGAGATAGCCCATTATTTGAAGCATTGTACACCTTTTGATTTTTTTAGTGGAAACTATGAATGATTTGAATACTGACTTTAATTCTGAAACATGCTCCTCATTTTTAGGGTTCAAGGAGTTTTTCTGTAAACGGTTCTAAGAGCAGTACAGCCAGAAATGGTGGCTTTCTCCTGTAAGTATATAATATAATTGGGTTTGCTAAATCGAATAAGGAAATGGGCTTTTGTGCTGTTTTACTTAGGTTTCTCTTTGTTTCCACACATAGCAGTACCAGTATGAAGTGGGTGCAGTTTTCAAACCTACATGTTGATATTCCCAAGGATTTGACCAAGCCCACGGTATGTACTCTCTGTTTCTTGGTAAGGAGCTATATTAGCAATAAATTTTCCTCATTATTTCCTTTGGGGCTGTTTCCCGAGCACTTTAGAGTAAAAATACTTTGTTTTCGAATACTGGCAATTGCACGGTGTGCCTGAGTAAAGTACTCTGTAATGTCCCTGGCTGCTCATATTATGTTTCAGAGAATCAGGGAATCAATTATTTACCCCAAATAACTGTGGGAATAAGCAGTCGTTTGCTTTAGCTCAGCATAATGTGAAGGGTTGTCATAATTAATGATGCAGAATACTTGTTATTACATTAGGGAAATTTTTTTCTCTTTTAGGCTTTCAGGTCTTTGTTTTCATGTTAAGACATTGAACCTGGGCCTGGACAATCCTTTATTGTTCACAGTGAGAAAGCACATTACCACAGTAAAGAAAATCTAGAAGTAGCTGTGTAACCTTTTTTCCTTTAAGTAAAAATCATGATTCTGTGAGCCCAGTTTTTGTGTAAATTTGTGGTTTAAAAAATCCTTACAAATTCTGAAACCTTTCATTTCCACCCCTCACAAATAATCCCCTTTAACGGTTTGTCATGAATCCTTCTAGACATTTGTCTGTATGTAATCATCTTGTCTGTGCACATGCACACCAAAATGAAATTGTGTTCTACATAATGTACTGCTCTTTTGATTTTTCTTTCACTGAATAAATACTGGGTATATTTCCATGGCGATACCTATAAACTCTGGGTCTCCAAGTCAGATGTTTGCCTGGGCCAGGCCTGTAAGGAAAGGTGGCAGGGTGGGCACGGTGGCAGGCTATGCCCTTTATAAGCAAGACAGCTGCTACTTACTCTAGCCACTTGTTGCCACGTGGGAAATCAGACCTAGTGATGTCACATGGTCTCAAATTTTCCAAGCTAAACTGAAATCCAAATTTTTATTCAAAATCTCTTGATTTTTTTATATCACGACAGATTCAAACTCTCTTTAAAACCCTCTGAGGACCAATCAGAAACACCTCTTAGGGCTATATTCCCTCTCCCTTGTGCCCTAGGTTATGGTGTAGAATATCCGTGTACTCTGTTCTTTCCAGCAACCCTACCTAACCTTGGGGATAATTGAGAGTAAATGTCTAGCTTGCTTCCTGGTTAGTAAGTAGATTTCCTTTGAGGAGCAAAGTAATTTAACCCTGAATCATTGGATTAGTAAGATAAATTACTGGTCTAATGGATGGATGAAGGTGAAGGTAATTCACCCCTTGGAGGAAAGTCAGAAATGTCAAACCCATTATTCCTAAAATCTTTAAGCATTAGAGTGGAAGAGGTACAAGTTAAATGTACAGTCAGTGCCATAACATTTTAATTAGAAATGAGTAATTTTTCTATTAGGGTAGGCAAAACATACATGAATAAAACTAATAAAAATATAAATAGCAATAGCTTGCCTTTGTAAAACAACGTTTTATGACTTATAAGCACTTTAATCTGTGTTTACATGTTAGCGCCCTACAGAAATGCCGTGAGTGGTGCTGTGAGCTCTAGCATGGGTATTCTTCCGTTTTATGCATAAGGAAACTGAAATATGGTGAGATGGTATGACTTGCCCGTTGTCATTCAGCTATAAGAAGCAGAGTTTAATTCTCAATCCAAGTCTTCTGCCCTTCTAACCAGGCTACTTGGTTAACAGACCCCAGAATCCTTTCCCATGGTGTATTTGGGGCCCAATAAATATTAAGTTAGAAGGTCTCATTAGTGATTTTGTAGGTTGCTTGGAAGTCCTTTTGATTTAAAGTATATTTTAACAGATTGTAAGCGTCATTGTGGAGATCTGAATGTGTTAGTATCTAGCTACTTAGGCTAACAGTATTAAGATGTTGCTCAGCATTTTTCTCCCCATTTATTAGTAAACTCTGAAAGTGTTCAATTGAGGATAATATGTTAAATTTTCCAGTTATAAATATTGGAGGAACCACAACTGAAACTTTTCTTCTTGATTTGAAAATTTTAGATAACCATTTCTGATGAACCAGATACATTATATAAGCGCCTGTCAGTTTTAGTAAAAGGCCATGATAAAGCCGTATTGGACAGTTACGAATATTTTGCCGTGCTTGCTGCTAAAGAACTTGGTATCTCTATTAAAGTGTAAGTATTTATCTTTCCTAATCTGACCTTTTAGCTGCTGTAACATGATCAACCAGGAAAATGGTGCTCATCCCAACTAGGTGTGAGCTCTTTTTTTTTTTTTTTTTTTTTTTGAGCGTGTTGGGGAGGGGCGGGGGGAGGATAGAGCATCCGAGGTGGGCTTCTTGCTGACGGCAGTGAGCCCGATGTGGGGCTCAAACTCACAAACTGTGAGATCATGACCTGAGCCAAAGTCAGACGCTCAACTGACCAAGCCACCCAGGCGCCCCAGGTCTAAGCTCTTAAAACAGCATAGAACCTCATGGTAGATAGAGCTTAGGTTTGTCATATTATCAGGATTCCTATCTACTAGAATTTTTAAGTATTAGAATGAGTGAACAAGAAAAATAGAGGAAATCCTTTCTTTAGCAATTGCATAGACATAGGAGACCCAAGAAGCCCTCATGTCTGGGCCCTCCATGGGGCAGGGAGGTGGATTAGGTAAACAAGCAATCTTTTTAGACTCTTTGGGTTTGATGGTCTTTGTCTAATATAGCCATTATTTTAAAACCAGCCTTCAGGGGCGCCTGGGTGGCGCAGTCGGTTAAGCGTCCGACTTCAGCCAGGTCACGATCTCGCGGTCCGTGAGTTTGAGCCCCGCGTCAGGCTCTGGGCTGATGGCTCAGAGCCTGGAGCCTGTTTCCGATTCTGTGTCTCCCTCTCTCTCTGCCCCTCCCCCGTTCATGCTCTGTCTCTCTCTATCCCAAAAATAAATAAAAAACGTTGAAAAAAAAAAAAAAAAATTAAAACCAGCCTTCAGAAACACTAGTCACCCAGTAATTTCATGCAGGAGTCAGGTGAGCTTCATATGGCCTTGAAATCACTGCCGGGTCAAGTGTAACTATAGTTGTCTCCCCCTTACCTGTCTAGGATACTTCCAAGACCCCCAGTGGATGCCTGAAACCACAGATAGCACTGAACCCTATATGTACTGTTTTCTCCTATACATATATACCTGTGAGGAAGTTACTTACAAATTAGGCACGGTAAGAAATTAACTAGTAATGAAACAGAACAGTTGCAACAATATGCTGTAATAAAAGTTATGTGAATGTGCTGTCTCCCTCTCTCAGAATTTCTTACTGTACTGTACTCACCCTTGTGATGAGATGAGACCATAAAATGCCCACGTGATGAAGGGCACCTGGGTGGCTCAGTCAGTTAAACGTTGACCTCTTGATATTGGCTTAGGTCGTGATCTCATGGCCCGTGACATTGAGCCCCATGTCAGGCTCTGCACTGACAGCATGGAGCCTGCTTGGGATTTTCTCCCCACTTGCGTGCATGCATTCCCTCCCTCTCTCCCTCCCCCCCCCCCCCAAAATAAATAAACATTAAAAAATAATTGCCCACAGGATGAGAGGAAGTGAGGGGAATGATGTAGGCACTGTGATATATGGTGTAATGTTAGGCTGCTACTGACCTGACTCCCTCAGAAGGAGTTCTCATCTGCTTCTGGGCCACGGTTGACCACGGGCAACTGAAACTGCTGAGAGCAAAACCGCGGATAAGGGGTGATTCCTGCAACCCTCTTCTCTCATCACCTGCTCCTGGTGCTAAACAAGGCCCATTTGGGGCTTTGCCAGCCTTGCCTTATAACAAAACAGAAGGAACCCACACGTTTCCCATAACAGACTTTAGTTTTGTGGTTATCAGTGTTTGTGCAGGTTTTTCTAAAATAATACACAAACAGTAGCACATGGCTGCTACTCCTCACAGTTCATATATTTGGTCAGAAAGGGAGTTCAGGGTTGTAAAAGCCACAGGTGCATGTGTGTGCCCTTGCATGCCAAGGCTCATTTTTGGGGCTGTGGAATAATGTTCCCATTGCTGTCTGGGGTGTTTGTTTTGGCCTGAGCTTTATGACAGCGGTTGTTACACAGGACATTCTTGACAAATGGAAGTCTGTAAATGGTAGCTAATGCCTGTAATTGAGTATGAGCCTGACCTACAAAATTGTGCAATCATGCTTTGATATCAGTGACTCAGGTTTTAACATCACTTAGCTTAAGCATGTTGTTTCGCCCATTAATTTTTCAGACATGAGCCTCCAAGAAAAATAGAACGATTTACTCTTCTCAAATCAGTGCATATTTTCAAGAAGCACAGAGTTCAGTATGAAATGAGAACACTTTACAGATGTTTAGAGGTGAGTTTATTTCAGACATTCAAGCATTTTTGAAATACCTGGAATTTCACACTAGCACATTGTAACTTTCCTTTGATGTTGACCGGGTTGACTTCTTTCAGTCTGCCCATGACTGATAGTTGTAGAGAAGGTATATGATAGGAAATCAAACTCAAATAAACCATCCTTAAGAGCAGTTCATACTTTAACTCAGCAATGGAAATTATGCTAATTTTCATACAATAATATGGCCTTGGAATAATTTTACTTACATTTCAAAAATGCTAGTTAAGTTTTTATATACTTCTAGTGATCCTTTTTACATGCTAACTGGGTTTTCCATGCCTGTGCCGGGCACCATTAAGGTTTTTCATTCATCTGTTATTCCTTTGTGCATCCAGTAGGGTCAGCATAGTCTTGTGGTTAAGAAGAGTGAGCGTTCTGGAATCAGACAGATCCAAGTACTGGCACATACCAGTTGTGTGATCTGTACCTCAGTGCTCTCATCTGTAGAATGAGAGTAATAATGGTACCCATCTCATAAGGTTAGTGAGAAGATAAAATGAGATATTTATCGAAAGCACTTAGAATACT
The DNA here is from genome assembly GCF_024362965.1 of Panthera pardus. Lineage (NCBI taxonomy): Eukaryota > Metazoa > Chordata > Mammalia > Carnivora > Felidae > Panthera > Panthera pardus. Next base: position 139,758,141 of record NW_026526732.1, read on the forward strand.
GCCATCACATAGTAAGTGATTAATACAGTAAAACCTTGGATTGCGAGTAACTTGTTGTGCGAGTGTTCTGCAAGATGAGCAAACATTTCTAATAAATTTACAATACAAGTAGTATGTGATGCCGAACATCACATGATCACAACTGAGCCAGTGGTTCTTCTCTCTCTCTCTTTCTCTCTCACTCTCACTCTCACTCTCACTCTCTCACTCTGGGATTGTGGGTGATCATCTCGCATGCTCAGATGCTTGGTCTCAGGCTGCGGTGTTTGGTAGAAATCAGTGATTTTTCAGAACGTTGGAAGGTGCCCACAACTGGCACTAGTGTATGTTTTGTCCCTTCAAAGCACCTATGGACAGTCCTTTGCTCTTCCATACAAGAGTAAGCTTAGGAATGTTTTGCTTCATTCTTTGTCAGGCTGCCTGCACATGTAGGCCCTTTCCTCTGCTGCCTGATTGCCAGTTACATAAATACAGTATGTGACAAGAGTTTATTAATACTGTTCTGTTGTCAACATCTGAACATATACAATGGCCCCCATGCAGAAGAAGATTCCACTGAGTCAATAGATAGCAGTGATTCCATTAGTGATAGTGAAAATCGTCCTACACAATAACCCTCCTCTCTCTTGTCTCCCTCACACCAGCCATGAAGGGTTTCGAAGGTAAGTGCAGGTGAATTTGTTTATTTTTCTTTGTATTTTGTATTTTCTTTATTTTGTATTCTATTACAGTATTGTAATTATTTTTATATGAGTATTTTTGAGGTAGAACGAATCATCTGAACTTCCATTATTTCTTATGGGGAAATTCACTTTGATATACAAGTGCTTTGGATTACAAGCATGTTTCCGGAACAAATCATGCTCACAAACCAAGGTTTTACTGTAACTGTTAATGAAACAAATGCAGGTATGCTGCTTTAACATCATGCTTGTCGGGTGGGTTCCATAGAGCCCTGGTTTTAAGGTGTTCTATGCCATACTCCCCCTTCCAGTCAACCAGAGGATCTATATACTCTTTTCCTTTTAAATTGGAATTCCTTGTAGGATTTCATGAAGAAAAGGCTGTACTGCTTTTACTTAAAAACAGAAACTTAACATTTCTGCTTTAACGGCATATCATGAACCAATTTCATGTTTGACATTTTAGTTAGAACATCTGACTGGAAGTACAGCGGATGTCTACTTGGAATATATTCAGCGAAACTTACCTGAAGGAGTTGCCATGGAAGTTATAAAGGTATGATTTAAATTTCTACCTCTGATGGAGGGAGGCCTGTATTGTTTTGCCACATCGCGGGCCTGTCTCGGCCCACCGAGTAAGCGGGATGGCCCGTGGCAGGTGCCAAGAAGGCAGAGCTGGGGTCCCTGCCCCTCTGCAGCAGTGGCAGCTGAGCGGAATCCCGCCACCGCAGCCTCTTCCTCCTCCCCGGGCCGCCTCTGGAGTCTTCCTCCCGCTTAGCAGTTGCCTAGATGCGGGGTCTACGTTAATTGGCGGTGTCCCTGGAGATCACCGGGGATCAGATCGACCATTTGTGAGAGTGTTTTGTATACCATCCGGTTTCCTTCTGTTTCAGAACCCTACAAAAAGGTGAGAGGGGTAAAAGGAAGAAAGAAGGCAAGAGGATTTGAGGGAACAGAGTTCATCCAATTTGTGGCTAAAGAGTTGGGTTAAGTCCACATTATGTTATAGTTTTGTATTTCTCTTTTTAGACAAAACTAGAACGGTTACCAGAACACATCAAGGAGCCAATCTGGGAAACAGTACCAGAGGAGAAAGCAGAAAGCAGGTCCTAAAGTCTCAGCCAGTCTACTTGCACCGGCGTTTGACCCAAGGGTGGCTCAAACACGTATGTTGAGATAGAGGCTTCCAGTGGGAGCGACCGTGAGTGCACTTGACCACTCTGTTGAGCCCACGTGCCCTGATCAGCTCAAAGTGGGGGTGAAACTTTAATGACACACTGGACCACAGTGAAAACCACTTCACCTTACTCTTTTGTACACATCATTGTTTCAGTTCCGATTTTAACAAATGTGAGCAAGCCACTTTGACTACTGTGCACCAAAAGAATCAGGTTTCTGTTTTGTCATTCTGTTACAGTTCAGTTATCAGTTTGCACTGATTTTAACTTGTGTCACTTCATTTGTCTGAAAGTGAATGTTTGAAATAACTCCTTACACACATTTTTTTCCTTTTCAGCTACTTAGAAGGAACCTTCAGTTAATTTGGTTAATGTAACATTGTAACGCCAAACAGTTTTTGATAATTTAGCTAGTGCAAGCTGGAAAATCCTGGTGTGGAGGTGGTGACCTCCAAATTTCACCACATTTAAGCGTGACATTCTTGAAAATGAATGTACTGTGCAGCAGATCACGTACACTTGTGGCACACACTGAACTCTTCTTGTCGCCCAAACCCTTGCCAGGCTGCCAAGAAGGAGCACTGTAGTGGAATTTGAGCTCTCGAGAAATGACTGTCTGCATCACTTTTTTCATCCCGTGATTCATTCATTCAACAGGCTTTTATTTTGGTAGCTCTGTAACCAGCACTGGAGTAAATACCAAACGTTGAATGGAAGTATGGCTTTTGAAAAACATGCAGGGCACAGATAAATATTTTTTCTTATTAAGTCCCACACTGATAAGGCCTCTTTGTTTTGGTAAATGGCATTCTTTTTGTTTGGAGATGGCTACTTTTCCATGAAATTAAATCTTAGTTAAAACCCTGAAAGAGGCAGGACTACAATGTGCTGAAACTGCTGGTGTATCATCCCCAAGGGAGTGATTCGTTTCCTTTTTTACAGCAGAAGCAGGTCCATGTCTTTTGCGGTTTCCTTCACATCTTTGGGGTAGTTAGGACTCCTCAGTTTTTCCTCCCTTAAACTTAAGCTGGAGTCCCTGTTCTCTTTTCCCTGATCTACTATCAGGTGTCAATGTTTTGAATGCATACTGCTTATGTATCAGACTTCCATTACTGTCATTAACATGAAAAGAATTACAGCCTGTGCCCTGTGACCTCACTCAGCTCACAGCTCAGTTGTTGACTGTGTCATTCACAAATGCCTAAAGCATGCTTATCCCAGGTGTAAACCTCGGGATTAAGAACTAGTCAATAAAACCAGCGATATAATAGAGGTATATCTTGCAAAGCAGCGATCTGTGACCCATTTTTACTTTAAAAGAAAAAGTTCCTTAAATACATATCCACATCTAAACTTTTTTACAGACAGTATTAATCACTGTATCATAAGATGATTTATGCAAACTTGGCTTCCATTGACTCTCCGTGTGAGTTCCTTTCAAGATGTGCAGCTGTTTTCAGACTGAATTAACCTGTAAACCAGATTACTTGGCACTTCACGTTATATATTAAAATCTTGTTTTAAGGTAAATATACAAATAAACTACACACACAACAGAAGCTGGTGATATTTCTTTGACAAAAGCATTTGGTATACTTGAAGCCTATTTCCTGATAGAAACAAGAGGATTTCTTCATCCTGATAAGCTGAGAAATTCATTTTTTTTTTTTTTAGTTGGGTCTCCTGAGCAAAATGCATAATCTGAAAATGAGAATTAATGCCCAGGTACCACTTGTCCATGTGGGGAAGGGAGGTAACGAGAAAAGCGGATCTGATGGAATGAACCGGAAGGCACGTAGGAAGTGAGGTTATTTTTTTTTTTTACTGAGGTATAACCCTGAGTTCATCATTGCTATCTCTGATCTGAGGTATATTTTCTTTTCATATGAAATAAAATAATGTTATGGTCTGTTTAAAATTATTGGTAGACCTCCACAGATGAAACCCATTCAAGGGCTTAGTCTTGATGCTTTCAAAGCAAATCACCTGTCTGTTCCTTTGGCCACTTAGACATGCCACAGTAAGTACAGACAGCAAATTGGGGCGCCTGGGTGGCTCAGTCGGTTAGGCATCCGACTTCAGCTCAGGTCATGATCTCACGGTTCGTGAGTTCGAGCCCCGCGTCGGGCTCTGTGCTGACAGCTCGGAAGCCTAGAGCCTGCTTCGGATTCTGTGTCTCCCTCGCTCTCTGCCCCTCCCCCACTCACGCTTTGTCTCCCTCCATCTCTCAAAAATGAATAAGCGTTAAAAAAAATTTTTTTTAAGTACCGACAGCAATTATTTTAAGCCAGTATAATTTCTTAACACTTCTACTTGTTAAAGCTACTCTTGCTCCTTTCTTACATTATATTATTTAGTTTTACTGCAACATTAATGAGTAGCAGAGTAGAGAAAACAGACTTTGGAGTCAGGCCTGAGTCAGATAAGAGTTCAAAGCTAACTGATTTAAACTTGGGCAGGATACTTCACCCTGGCAGAGCCTCCATTTACACATTAGTAAAATGTAGGAAACCTCCTACTTACTAAGGTTGGAGTGTTAAAATAGATAGCTTATAAAGCCCCTCACACTGACCCCAGACAGATAATAGACTGACTAAATAATAGCCGGTAGTGGAAGCAGTACAAATTGGGTGCTACTCCAGACGCTCGTGTGCTGTATGTACTGTTTAAACACCAGCTGGAAAGGACCTGAGAGTATCGCTAAGGTGTGGACAACCCTTAGAGCAGCTGCGAAGTTTCATTTACTTATTTGCTTACCGAAGTTGATGCGAAGCTTAATTGAGATGAGAAAACACATAACGTGCTTATTATAATCACCACCACACATGATGCCAAGCATTTTACATAGTCATTTACAGATGCTATCTTACTTCATCTTTATAACAACCCAATAAAGTAGTTATGATGATTATCTCCATTTTACAGAGCAGGAAACCAAGTTATGACCAGCCCACTTAGTCACCCTTCCAGTTTACAGATGAAGCTGAGACAAAAAAGGTGAAACTGATTTGTGTGTCAGTTAGAGGCAGGGACAGCCCAGAACCTAATTTCCAAAGGCTAGGAGGTACTCAGAAATCCACATATATGTTTCTTTAATTTTTTAAATATTTATTCATTTGTTTTTGAGAGAGAGAATGAGTATGAGCGAGGGAGGGACAGAGAGAGACACAGAATCCAAAACAGGCTCCAGGCTCCGAGCTGTCTGCACAGAGCCCGAGGCGGGGCTTGAACCTACAATCTGTGAGGTCGTGACCTGAGCCAAAGTCGGACGCTTAACTGACTGAGCCACCCAAGTGTCCCATTAACTTTTTTTTTTTTTTTAAGTTTATTTTGAGAGAGGGAGAGAAAAAGAATCCCAAGCAGGCTCCACACTGTCAGCACAGAGCCCACTGCAGGGCTCAAACTCATGAACTGAGCTCATGACCTGCACCAAAATCAGGGGTCAGCCACTTGAGCCTGAGCCACCTAGACATCCGTCAGATGTCCCCGTATTCAGTGCAGATATTCAGACCTAAAATCCAGATTTACCTCCCCTTGCACTTGAGCAGAATATACTCATTTCCCCTAAAGCTTAGAAGTAAAGAGATTGACTAGGGGGAAAAATATCTAAGGAATAAAAGACCTGACTGTGTATGAATAAAGACAAGAAGCATAATACACAGTGCAATCCTTAGAGCCTCAGGGCTGACACTGGGCCTGAGTGTCCGAGGGGGAACAGGAGAGTTGAGGCTTCAGAAACGCATGGAGGCCCAGTCCCACAGGGTCACAAGAACAACTGGCACAGAGGCGATTTACATTAAGGCTTTGGACCGAGGCTCAGCAGACTGGTTCCTTGCTCTCAAACATTTCTCTTCTCCTAGAGCCACGCTTATGGCTGACCACCTGTGATCCCCAGGGTTCTCTATGCAAATCCCTGCTCAATTCCTAACCCTGCCCTCCTTAAATCCCCGCTATTATTACTCACTTCCGGTTATCATTTCTCCATATGGCTCCTAATCCTCTTTAAAATGATATATTTATACCTCAATAGCTCAGCAATAATTAAGGGCAGGTCATGGGCAACTGACCCACGTGAAAAGCCAATTGATTTTTAGATTCCTTGGCCAGGGGCTACATCGAGTTCCATTTCATTCATACAGTTTCTTAACCTGAGCACGGGTGCCGTGCTTTAGTCACTCCTCGGTGTTGCTTAAGTGTCAGTAGATGTGAAGAGACAGGGATGATGACACCTCCTCCACACCAAGCCCGTTAGGGTGCCGGTGGCACAGAGCCACAGCAGCTGCTGGGCGCATGTTGTCTTCCGGTGTGAGGAGATGGAGAAAAGGTTGGAGATCGCTGGGCTGGGTGATCTTCAAGGCCCCTTCCGTTGCCATTTCACACCAACAGGGATCTGCTGGCCCAGGCACTCTCAAAGGAACCAAAGGATTGTCCTGTAAAATTAAGCTCTGATGGCTCTCATTCATTCAGCCCTGACTGTGTGCTGAGCTTTGCTCAGTTACTCAATAAGTATTTGAGTTCCTCGTATGTGCCAAGCACTGTTCTGGACCCTGGGAATTCATTGTGTATGGTGAAGTCCTCTCCTCAAGGACGTTGGACTCTGGTGAAGACACAATAAATGGGGGGTGGGGGGTGGGGGCGGGGAAGAATAAGATTTAGTTAAGTTCTGTGAATAAAATAAGATAGTGTCAGAATTACTTGAATGGCTACCTGAGGTGGGGTTGGGACATTTCTGAGGAGAGGAGAGTGGTCCAGAAGACAGCCATGTGAAGCCACGGGAGAAGAGCAGCGGGAAGGTCAATGGCACGGCCCCGTGTGTGTGTCTGGGGACCAGGACAGAGGAACATGAAGGCCAATCAGGCAAGGACTAGATCACATACTGCATCGTGGCTGCGGGAAGGAGTGCAGATTTAATTCTGAGAGTGACTGGGAAGCCACAGGAAGGTTTGGAGCAGGAGAGTGACCGATCTGGTTTAGGCTTTAGAACATACTACTGTCCAGGGGGCAGAAGCACCAGGTAGGACCTGCTGCCGGGGACCAGGTGTGAGGACATGGCCTAGACGAGAAATGCAGTAACGGAGGCGATGAGAAGTGGTGGGATTCAGAATATGGTGGAGATAGAGCTGATGGAATGGCCTACTAGTAGATTGAAATGAGATCTAAGAGAAAGAAGATTGAAGAATGGGTCTTAGTTTTGGGGCTAAGCAACTGGGTAAATGGTAATGCTATTGCTGAGGTGGAAAAGGGTTGGGGAGGAATCTAGGGAGGGAATCAGGAGTTTGATTTTGGCCTTGCCATGTTTGCGATCTGAGTAGAGATGTCTCTTCGGCAGCCAGGTTCATAAATCAGAGTTCTGGGGAGAGGTCCAGGCTGCAGGTACAAATTTGGAAGCGATCAGCCTGCAAATGGTATGTAATGTCGTGATGAGTGAACTCCCCTGGGGAGGGCATAGGTGGGGAGGTGAGAAGAGAACTTCCAGAACAAGCCTGGAAGCCCCAAGCACAAAGAGATTTGTTCAACAGGAGGAGGTGCTAGCAAAGGAGATGAGTAGTCAGTGAGATTGGAGTGAACTCAGAGGAGTGTGGTTTCTTGAAACCTAGAGTGTTTGAGGAAAGAACTCATTGATTGAACTGGGATGAATCTGTTGACAGACTGAGTAAAAAAAGCAGGTCTTTGGTGACCACTTCTCTATGGAATGACAAGGATGAGCATCCCACTGGAGTAAGTTGGAGAGAGAATAAGAAGACATGGGGCACCTGGGTGGCTCAGTTGGTTGAGCGTCCGACTTCATTCGGATCATGATCTCGCGGTTTGTGAGTTCAAGCCCCGCGTCAGGCTTGTTGCTGTCGGCCTGTCAGTGCAGAGTCTGCTTTGGATCCTCTGTCCCCCTCTCTCGGCCTCGCTCTGCATGTGCTCTCCCCCCCCCAAAAAAAAATACTTTAAAAAATGTTTAATTTATTTCAAAATAAGGAAGGAAGGGGAAAAATAAAAAGGGGAGGAGAGAGGGAGGGAGGAAGGAAGGAAGGAATGGAGGAAGAGAGGTGGGGAAGGAAGGAAGGAAGGAAGGAAGGAAGGAAGGAAGGAAGGAAGGAAGGGGGGGTAAGGAAGGAAGGAAGGAAAGGGAGGGAGGAAGGAAGGAGGGAAGGAAGGAAGGAAGAGAGTACAGTCCAGACTGGATTATATTCATCTTTATACCAATGGGTGACAAAATATTTTTAATATTTATTTACTGAATATTTATTTTATGACTCGTAAAGGCAAAAGCATATGAAAGTCCCATAACGGGACCCTGAATGTGGAGTCAAGGAAGGAGTTTTGTTTTTTGTTTTGTTTTGTTTTGTTTTGTTTAATAAAGGTGATATTAAGGCCGTCCTCAGGCAGGAATGATCCATTAGAGAAGGATAAACTGAGGATGGAGAAGAGAAAGGGAATAACTGGGAGTGAAGTGCTTGGATAGGCAGAGAGAGGAGACCTAGCTGACGAGCTTACAGGTGGAGAGGGAAAGGGCCACTGCTTCCATCAACCCAGGAAGAAGGTCAAGTGCGTGGGCACAGGTGCGGAGAAATCTCCTGGGAAGATGAAGTGGTCATCTGATGCATCTGTTTCTCTGTGAAGCAAAGCTTGTAACAAGGTCATCAGCTGAACGCGAGAGTGAGTGAGGTCTGAGGGCAGGCGGCTTGTGGAAAAGTCCTCTCAGGAGGGGGAGAGTGACATCAGCGGGGACTAACATGTACTACCGTCACCTCCTGGGTGCAGGTGAGCTGTTAGCGAACGGTTAGTGGCTTTAGCCAAGGTTGGGTTTTGCCAACCAAGTACTTAGAGGGAGAGAGGAGCACAAAGGTCAAGGTCATGGCAAGGAAATGGCAAGAGCCCTGGGCCGTGGGTGAGGATAAGGAGGAAAGCGAGGATATGAACAGGGTGACAGATGTTAAAAAACAAAGAGATCAGCAAGTTCCAAGTCTCCGGCTGGTGCGTTGTTGGGTGAAGGTGTTAGAGCTAGAGGGAGGCCACGGTGATGTTTGAATGTTTCGGAGGTGGTTCAGAAATGCGTGACTGCGAGGCCTATGGTAGCGGTGCCCAGACGTCAGCGTGCGTTGGAAGCACGTGGAGGGCTTGTCCAAACACAGATCGCTAGGCCCATGCGCAGGGTTCTTGGTTCAGTAGGGGAGAGGAGACCTGAGAATTGGCATTTCTAACAAGCTCCCAGTTGCTGCAGCTGCTGCTGGCCCAAGGGCCAAAGTGAACGGGAGGCCGAGGTGGGGTGGAAGAAAAGCTCAGGGACCTTTGAGGCCAGAGTGTGGGATGGATCCACTATCCACCTGGATGTCACGTCACCAAGCTGGTGCTCTGAGACAAAGCAGTGAAGTCACCAGTGAGGGCAAGTGGGTAGAGTCACCCGTGGCTTTAAAGAGACTGGCATTTTTGAGGGAGAAAAGAGGAAAAAGTGGAGGCAACAGTTAGGAGCAGGGAGGCGATGAGCCGTACTCTCCTGACCCCAAAGGATGTGGCAGAAAGATCCACGAGTGCTTGGAAAGATGACAGGAAGTGGGGCTCCTACTTCATGAATGGCAGTGAGGCGCTGGGCGGCTCAGTCCCTTAAGCATCCGACATCAGCTCAGGTCAAGATCTTGCGGTTTGTGGGTTCCAGCCCCACGTCGGGCTCTGGGCTGACAGCTTGGAACCTGCTTCAGATTTTGTGTCTCCCTCTCTCTCTTCCCCTCCCCTGCTTGTGCTTTCTCTCTCTCTCTCTCTCTCTCTCTCTCTCTGTCTCAAAAATAAAAACCTGAAAAAAAAATGTTTTTAAAGGAATGGCAAAAACTTAGAAGAACTTCAAGAGATTAGGGATGAATGGAGGCGGGGGGCAGGGGGGTATGTGAGCGAGGGAGTCAGGCCTGGGGGTGTACAGAACAATTCGGGAGTGACTGGTCAACGGGAGACAGGCAGTGTCACCCCTGAGATTACAAGACCCCCCCGGAACAACTCCTAAAATCTAGAAAAGTGCATTCGATTTTCTGGTTTCTGGAAGGTATCATTTTAATATTACATTAAAATAAGCACGAATATATAATTGATTCGGAAACAAATTCGCAAACATGAAAGTAAGAGCCTTCAAAGATCTTTTAAGCCGCGCTCACAGATCCTTCTCACATATTCACACTTAGGAGAGAAAGTAGGGAATGCCTTGTTTCTAGGTCTTGGGTGAAGGGTGTTGGAAGGAAGCATTTGTACTTTAAGTTGGAAAATGGAAAACTTGAAGACTCAGGGGTGTCTGGCCCTGAGCTCGGGGACAGAACTGCCCACCTGGAGGCCTTCACATCATAGAATCTGCTGCTTCTCACTGGCCCATGTGAGTGAGGCCCAGATCACCAGCAGGCTCTATCTTACGGGCTAGGAGTTGGTCTCGCTCCCTCTCTGGACTTCAGAGTCTCCTGTGTCTCCAAGATGGGCCTCTCTGGAACAGCGCGGTGCCCAACTAATGGAACAGGGAGCATGTGTGAGATGGTAGGGTGTCCGTTTCCTGCCCTTCTCCCCCCTTCAGAATCTGCCAGGGTGGCGTAGTCACAGGGTTGACAAGAATGAAGGGAGGGGTGAGGCTGGGGGAGCTTAGCTGACTGGGGGTCAGACCTTCCAGGGGAATCTTCTAATGATCTTAGGGCGCTTAGCTGGCCCGGCCCCGCCCCCTGCCGCCTGCCCCTGCGCTGCCCAGTGGCCAGGAGATGATGAAGAGGCCGGCCAGGCAGAGGAAAGGGAGGAAGAGGGCCCCGGCCTAAGGCATCAATCGGCAGAAGCCCAGGAGGAGGCACAGACCCCCGACATCCCTCCAGGCCGGGATGGGGCAGCAGTTCAGCTGGGAGGAGGCGGAGGCGGCCGGCGAGATGGACGTGGCCGAGCTCCAGGAGTGGTACAAGAAGTTCGTGGTGGAGTGCCCCAGCGGCTCTCTCTTCATGCACGAGTTTAAGCGCTTCTTCAAGGTCACAGGCAACGAGGAGGCCACCCAGTACGTAGAAGGCATGTTCCGAGCCTTCGACAAGAATGGGGTAAGGCACTGAAGGGGGTGTGGGGGCCAGCTCGTTTCCCACTGAGCTGAGGGAGCGTCACCAGTGGGAGGGAGCGGCCCGTCCCCAGTCCCCCTGCTCTGCTCTCCATTTCCTGCTCACGTTTTCTGTCTCTCTTTCCCCAAACTCTTCTCTCTTCCCATCATTTGGTCCCTTCCCATCTTTCCTTCTCTCCTTTCCATCTCATCTTCTCTCCCCTGTCTCTCTGCTCTTCCTGCCTCCCTCTGTCCACCTGCTGAGAGGAGGTGGGCTGGGCAGAAGGGCACACAGTCCAGTCCTCAATTGGTGTATTTTTGGCCAAGGCTCTACAGCCCAAGGACCTGGTCTCCCACACCCACCAGAGCCCCTGTCACTCTAAAGATAAGGAGCTAAAGAGCTGTCCCAAAAGGATGAGCTCTCTTGGTATAGACTGTGATCTCCCCTTTGTTGGGGTCCTTGGAATTGAGACTGGTCAGGTCTCCCATTCCAGCATGCTGGGAGGGCCTCCTGCACTGACCGGGCAGTTGAACGGATCATGTAAAAGTCCCTTACAACTCTCCAAGCCATGGAAGATTCCATGAGACCATTCCACCACAGGATTTCTTTAAGCCTTCCAATGGCACCTGCAGCTGAGAAGATACTGCATTTTGTCAATCCACCCCTGGAAATAGAATTCAGAAATGGAAACCCCTTCGTTATTTAAGGCTTTCAGTCCAGGGCCTCCACGACCCTTCAAATCATTCGATTTGCCTCAAGTACCTACTTCAGCCTCCCCGAGTTGAGGGGGGTGGTTGTTGGACCTAGATAATTAATCTGGAGAAAGCCTCTGTACTTTTCCATGCGTGGAGAGCTTCACTTTTTAGGCTGAATCACTGGGAAAGCCTGTTTGGGTCTGACCTTGTCCGGGTACTAGTTAGCGTGCATCTGTAGGGGGATGGAGGGTGGGGTAGCGTCAGGGCAACAGAAACCTCCTTAGAGATGAAACCTATGGACTCCCTCGTGGGGCACAGAGTACATTCAGACTTCTCCAAGCTTCTCTTCTGCCCCCTCTCCTCCGAGCCTTCTGCAGCCCATTTAATGATCCAAATGAAGAGAAAACTGGGACAAGAGGAAGTGAGCTGATTTGCCCAAGGTCGTATACTCAAGGGTCCTGACTCCCAGTCGAGTGTGCCTGCTTAGAAGGCTGTTTGTTTTGTTTTGTTTTTAAGAGAGAAAATGGTTTTAAAACAAACCAGATCACACACAACAAGATTTGCTATCATAAATGTATCAATCTTCCCCACATTCACCTTAAAATTCAGTAGGATAGCAACTCAAGATCCAAAAGGGATTGTCAAGGGACACCTGGGTGGCTCCGTCAGTGAAGCGTCCAACTCTTGGTTTCGGCTCAGGTCATGATCTCGGTTCGTGAGTTTGAGCCCCGCATGGGACACTACACTGGCAGCATGGAGCCTGCTTGGCGTTCTCCCTCTCTCACTGCCCCTCTCCTGCTTGTGTGTGTATGTGCCCTCCCTCTCTCTCTAAATAAAGAAACTTAAATGGGAAGGGGGGATTGCCAAGCCTGTGGGCCTGGTACAGCTGTACTCTTTATACCGTATCTCTTTTACAAATTAGCACATGATATTCATTGACTGTTGTTTTCCTTTCTTTAGAACTTTTGTTTTTGATGGTATTTCAAATGTATACCAAGTTGAAAGAATAGCATAAGTAACTCCTATGTACAATTTGTCCAATTGTACATTTTGCCTCATTTGCTTTATCATTCTGTGCATGTGCATGTCTGTCTTTCTTTAGAGAAAGTTGGAGACATCACATCCTTTTACCCCTAAGTATTTCAGTGTGTTCTTTCTAAGAACAAGGACGTGCTCTTAAATAACCTAATACAAAGATGAAAATCAGGAAATTCAATATTGACCCAATTCTATTAGCTAATCCATATTCAAGTTTTGTCAATTTGACATGTGATATGTTCTCTATATTACTTGCTTGTTTTTCTTATTTGGAGCGGGGTTGGGGGGGGTGGGGTGGGATCTGATCACGCATTGCATTTATTTGTCCTGTCTCTAGTCTTTAATTCAGAACCTTCAATGCTTAGCTTTTGTCTTATATGACGCTGACATTTTTGAAGATTGCAGGCCAGTTAATTTGGTAGAACATCCCACAATTTGGGTTTGTTCAGTGTGGCTTTGTGATTAGACTCAGGTTTTCCATTTCTGGCAGAAATGCCCCAGGAGTGATCTCATGTCCTTCTCAGTGCCTCCTGTCGGGGGCACATGATGTTGGTTTATCCCATTACAGGGGTTGGTTACATGGTGTCTGCCAGGTTTCTCCCCCGGAAAGTTACCATTTTTCCTTTGTAATTAACAAGCATCTTATAGGGAGCTACTTTGAGAGAAGTCAATATCCTGGCGCTCCTCTGATTTTCATCTGCTAGCTTTGGCATCCATCGATAGTTTTCGCATTCCACCATCCCTTCTCCATTTATTAATTGGAATTCTACTGTTGAGGAAGAGCTTTCCAGAGGTGTGGTAAGTTCCTCTGTCAGGGACTGAGCCTTTTTCTTTCTTTTCCCGCTTAGTTTCTGTCTCCAAACCCACACCCTTCTCCACTCCCCACATTGGCACCATCTTGATGTTAGTGAGTCCGATTTCTGGGCAACTGGTCTGAGCTTTCGGAGACAAATAAAATCAAGAGTTCATAGATACAGCTCACATGTCGAAATCTGAGGTGACAGCGCGGCGCCTGGGTGGTTCAGTGGGCGAAGCGTCCGACTTCGGCTCGGGTCATGATCTCACGGTTCGTGGGCTTGAGCCCCGCGTCGGGCTCTGTGCTGACAGCTCACAGCTTGGATCCTGCTTCCGATTCTGTGTCTCCTGCTCTGTCTCCCCCTCCTCCGCTCATGCTCCCTCTTTCAAAAATGAATAAACATTAAAAAAAATTTTAACCTAGGGTGATAGAAATGGGAGTTTGGTGGAGGCAAAGAGGCCAGAGCGCCTCATCCCTGCTACGCCTCTCCCTTGCGACACTCTTCTCTCCAGTGGTTGCCCTGCGATGCACTGGGATGGAAGCAAAGGGAAGGTGAAATCAAATGTCATTTGGGATCCTTATGTAACGTGTGCTAAGGCCGGGGCTGGTGCACAAATGCAGCCAATTCAGGGAGAAATGGGGCAGGTAATCCCACAGAGCAGATCACACGCCTGTCACTTCTGCTCCTACTCTTGAGTGGACAGAGGCATTTCCATCATCTTCCCATTGCTCTGTAGGTAATTGAAGCTGACGAGGGCCCGGCACAGAGCGTGAGATGAGTGAGTCCCAGCTGGGAGCTTCCCAGGTCTCGTCCTGGGGTCGGAGCAACTTTACAGCTGAGGTCACTCCTCGGGAAGGGCTAACTCTAGTGTGCCTCATGGGAGGCAAGGGCTCATTGTGGTAACCGTGTCATGTTGAGGGAGGATGCTGTCAGGACAGAATGTTCTAGACAAAGAATGTTGGAGAATCTATAGAGCTGGAGAGGATTTATCAGTGGTTTTGGTTTTTTGGTTTTTCTCTCTGTGGTGCTAGATACAAGGCTCATTTTTTTTAGACAGTCATATACCTTGAGAGGAGTAAGAAAGTTCTCAACTTGAACTAGAAAAGACATGTAGCTTGAAAGGCTCTGCCATTTCCAGAGTGGGCTTCCCTTGAGCAACTTATTTAACCTCTCTGAGTCTCAGTTTCCTCATCCGTAAAGTGGGTATAACAAACCTAAGAGAAATGGTGTGTGTGAAATAGACGGTTCCTACCAGCCATTTTGCTTTCTTTCTTTTTTATTTATAACCCTTTTTAAAGTTTATTTATTTATTTTGAGAGAGAGAGAGAACAAGTTGGGGAAGGGCAGAGACAGAGGGAGAGAGAGAATCCCAAGCAGGCTTCTCACTGTCAGCGCACTCGAACTCACAAACCGTGAGATCATGACCTGAGCCAAAGTTGGACACTTAACTGACTGAGCCCCCCAGACACCCCTACCAGCCATTTTGCATACATTTTCCTACTCTTATTAAAAAAAACATAAGGTTAATTTTTAGCAAACTTAATAAGTAACAATTACTGATGAAAATAATCTTTTAAAGAACAACCAATCATCACAGCGTATACCTTAAACTTACACAATGTTCTTTAAAAGGCTATTCGGCAATTATATCTCAATAAAGCTTGCGGGGGAGGGGCGGTTGTTGGAAACAAGCCGGATAACCTTCAATGAGTGAGTAGAATAAAGGAGGGGCTATTCATGCAGTGGAGGACCACTCAGCGATAGCAGGGAAGGGAGTGCTGATACACTCAACAGCTTGGATGACTCCCCAGGGCTTTGCATTGAGCACAACAAGCCCACCTTAAAGGGCTACATACTGTGTGATTTCATTTGTATACCATTCTTCAAGTGGATACGCTATAGTGATGGAGATCAGATTAATGGCTGCCGAGAGTGACAGTCTGGTCGGAGGAAGGATGTAACTCTTAAGTGGTAACAGAGAGCGTCCTCGTATTGATATTAGATACTACTCATAGCTTCATGTGTGACAAAATCTCATAGAATGATAGACTGACACAAACAGCGGATTAAACACTAGTGAAAAAAGAGAAAAGAACAGCCATTGCTAAGAACCTACCCTAAAGAAATTACCAGAGATATATGAAATATATATATATATATACACACACAATATATATATATAGTAAATATATATATACACACAATATATATATATTGTAAATATATATATACACACACAAAGATGTTCATTGTGTAACATAAAATATTTAAACCAGGTTCATAGAGCCCAAGGGACTGCTTGAGGGGAGTACCCCTCAAAAAAATAAAAGGTATGATTTCAATTAATTGTAAAGACATGGGGCATTTTAAGATAAAAATCCAGGAAATAACATAGCTACAGTCTGACCTCGATTAGGTAAATACATGGTGGGGGGTGTGGAAGACCAGAAGTAACCGCATAAAAGATGTTGAAATAGACACTTTGGGGGGCACCTGGGTGGCTCAGTCGGTTGAGCATCTGACTTCGGCTCAGGTCATGATCTCACGGTTTATGAGTTCGAGCCCCATGTCGGGCTGTGTGCTGATAGCTCAGAGCCTGGAGCCTGCTTGGGATTCAGTGTCTCCCTCTCTCTCTGCCCCTCCCCCATACTCTCTCTCTCTCTCTCTCTCTCTCAAAATAAACATTAAAAAATAACTTAAAAAATAATAATGGCCAACATGATATATATATGTGTGTGTATATATATATATATATATATATATATATATATATATATATCATGTTATATATCATGTTATATATATAGTTCTATATATATATATATGACATGACACTTTGGGTGTTGAAGTGGGCTCGTTTTGTTTTCTTCTTGGTTTTTCCTTAGGCTTTCTAATTTGCCTCATGTTCTGCTGTGTTCTGTGGTTTCCTTGTTGCTCACCCAAGCACCCCTTGATCTGGGGGTGGGGCCGCCTGAGTGGCATGACCCAGTAGGACAGAGGTCCTCTGGGCCAGCGATGTCATTTCTGATGACAAAGTCCTGTGAGTGACAGCCACTCCTGGGAGAGTGATGACTCAGCTTCTGGCTTTGGAGAGCTGAGGTCCCCACCCTCAGAAGATGGGAGGAAGGGGTGCCTGGGTGGCTCAGTCGGTTGAGCGTCCGACTTCGGCTCAGGTCATGATCTCGCGGTCCGTGGGTTCGAGCCCCGCGTCGGGCTCTGTGCTGACAGCTCAGAGCCTGGAGCCTGTTTCAGATTCTGTGTCTCCCTCTTTCTCTGACCCTCCCCTGTTCATGCTCTCTCTCTGTCTCAAAAATAAATAAATGTTAAAAAAAAATTAAAAAAAAAAAAAAAAAGACGGGAGGGAGCACCCATAAGTGGGAACACCCTTGTGAAGCTCACCCTGACCAGCCCACTGCGGACACCATCACCGCAAGCCTCTCCCCTCACACTCGACTGGCGTAGAAGGGCAAGAAGCAGGTGTGCCCCCTGCCTCTTGTTGACTGCTTTTCGAGTAATTGTTGCCACATTTGTGTTAGAAGGAGTTTCAGTGACCTGGTCAGAGTCGCCACAGAAGCAGACTGTGCCCGTCTCCTACCTCTGGGGGGTTAGCACCTGAGCTCTGTCTCCCGCCCTCCTTCCTGGGTGGGGACAGGCGGTGCCTGTCCTTCAGGGAAGGTAATGTCCACACGGGGCTGGAGCCATCGCCTGTCTGCCTCCCCTCGGGCTCGGAAGGTGTAAAAGGATAAAGGACATTTTTACCATGAGCACTGCTTTCTCATCTTCCAGAGGTGCCTTAGTCCCAGATTGAAATTAAGTCAATCACGTATTCGTTGATTCATAAATACTTTTGAGACCCTGACTCTGCACATAAGTGGCGCCATGCTAAGCACAAAGGGGAGACAAAGGCAACGTAAGCCCCTCTTTTCTCCAGGAGCATATGTAGAATACAGCTCAAGAATGAGACAGACTTACGAAACGGCCAAGTGGCGATGCCAGAATAAGGCCCAAACTGTGCGGATTAAAGTGTAAGTGTTGTGAATGTTAGAAGAGGGATCAAGAGAGACAGACCACTGTAGGTGGTCAGAGAAGGAAGACTTCCTGAAAGAGGGGACCCTTGAGCTGGGCCTTGAAGGACGGGTAGAGTTGAGTGATCACAGACTGGGAAAGGATGCCGGGGTGGCCGTAGAAGCCACGTGGATGGCCAGAGGCAAAGCCTTGGATTTGTAGGCACGGACGGCCCAGCATCGGGCCCTCGCCTGAGCTCTGGGGAAGGCGGGAGGGACCTCACAGCTCCCACTCCCGCTGCAGGACAACACCATCGACTTCTTGGAGTATGTGGCCGCCCTGAACCTCGTGCTGAGGGGCACCCTGGAACACAAGCTGAAGTGGACCTTCAAGATCTATGACAAGGACCGCAATGGCTGCATCGACCGCCTGGAGCTGCTCGACATTGTGGAGGTCAGCATCCGCCCGTGGGGCCTGGGCGCGTGAGCGCTGCTGGGCTCTGAGGCCCGGCCCCTCAAGTGGGGGCCCCCGGGGCTGGGGTGGGGGAAGGAGCACGGGGATCATTCGGAGGGTGCTTTCTGACAAAGGTCAGAATTAAGCTAGAAATCCACTACAAAAAGATACCTTAAAAAAATCCCCATCTGTTTGGAAATAAGGCGGTACATTCCTAACTCCTCCATAAATGAAAGACGTTACATCACGTGCATATACGCACCAAGTGCATGGAGCCGGATTATAATGCTCACGTAACATAATCAGCTGTGGAGTGCGGCCGACGCTGGACTTGCAGAGCATTTTAGCGCCTTAAAAGGTAGATGTCAGAAAATTAAGAGGCTGGAAATCGCTGATGTTAGAAGTCATCTCAAGAAATTAGAAAAAAGAAGAGTAAATTAATGAGAGGCAATTAAGAGGTGAGAGGCATGAGGCATGAGAGGTGCCAGTGAGAGGCACCTGGGTGGCTCGGTCGGTTAAGTGTCTCTGACTTCGACTCAGGTCATGATCTCACAGCTCGTGAGTTCGAGCCCCGGGTCGGGCTCTGTGCTGACAGCTCAGGGCCTGGAGCTGCTCCGGAGTCTGTGTCTCCCTCTCTGCCCCTCCCCGACTCATGCTCTGTCTCTCTCTCTCTCTCTCTCTCAAAGTAAATAAACATTACAAAAAGTTAAAAAAAAAAAAAAAGCAATGAGAGTAGAAGAAAGAATCTACTATGGCACAGACTGACCCCTGACCTGCGTCACCCTGTTACGGCCCTAGAACTGCACTCCCAGGGGGCGGTTGTCTGCCCATTTCACAGATAAAGAAGTCGCCTCGGGGCAGTTCTGTGGTTTGCCCAAGTTCATCCATCCCAGGAGGCACTGCAGCTGGCCCTAGCCCCGGGGCTCTCAGACCCCGGTCAGTGGGACCCACGTTGTGCCAGGCACTGCACTGGGCAGTGAGGGCCTGGGGATCGACAAGACAGGCATCTGTCCACGGAGCTCCCCATCAAGGAACTGAGGAAAACCCTCACATTTGTCTGTCTCTTCCCCACTTCACTTCACCAACGCCGCCTCGTGGGGAGAGGAAACAGGGCAAGGCAGAAACCTGTCCTTTCCCTCGTCCAAATGCCGGTATCCCCCCTCGTCCTGTTTTACACACACATCCATAAGTATCCTCTTTTCCCCTCTGGGTCTCCATCTCCTCCTGGGCAAAGTGGACTTGGGAACATCACAGTGCTGGGTCCATCCCTCATTGAGGGTCTTGGGTTTCACTTTGACAGTCACAGGACATCAGGATGAGGTGGCCTATGAGGCCTGACACTCCTCAGCTGGAACTAGGCCAGTGGGACCCTGAGAGAGTAGCCCGAGGACAGGTGGATTTTTATTTGGGTCTGGGGCCTGTGGTCCTACAGTGTACAGGCTAGGGGGCAGCGCTGGGGACACAGGGCTGAGGGCCTGGGGTCCCGGCAGAGGGAGGGAGGAAGGGAGCTATCGGTTTTCTCTCGCAGGCGATCTACAAGCTGAAGAAAGCCTGCAGGGTGGAGGAGGAGGCCGAGCAGCAAGGACAGCTGCTCACACCCGAGGAGGTGGTGGACAGGATCTTCCTTCTGGTGGATGAGAACGGAGATGGTAAGGGGGCGGGGCTGCCCACGCCACAGCACCCCCACTTTCCGGCCCTGCGACCTTGGACAAGGCCCGCCACCTCCCAGCCACTGTTATCCTCATCTGTGAACCGGGTGCAGAGAGGAGGACGCAAAATAACAGGGGCGTCACTGGCACGTGATGCGATGTTCACCAGAGTGATTTAAGCCCCGGCCAGAGTTGCTGATGCCCGCCCGGCAAGCACAGCAAGAGAATAGGAGCTTTGGACTCAGGCAGACCATTTAAACTCCTAGCATGGCCTCAGTTTTCTCATCTGGAAAATAGGGATAAAAACGCTCCAGAGGAATAAATAGGGTAAATGTATTTGAGAGATGGGCATAGGATAGCTACCCCCCACCCCGCCCCCCAAGGCTATTTAGGCCTCCTCCCTGCAGCTGGACGCACCAGCCCCAAGGCTGTGAAGGGAGGGAACTGGCTGGGGACACACCCAGAAGAGCCCTCAGGACCATTTTGAAGGCACCGTGGGCAAAAGGAAAGCTTAAATTCCTTTGCAAAGCAAGCCCCTTAAAGAGACCCTTGAAGCCTCCGGGAGACTCCTGGAGAATTGGAGAGTTGACAAGCCCCGAGCTTGGGCCCTGGGACTGCAGGCCCGTTTGTGTACGAGGCGTCGGTTTGTGCAAGAGGACGCGCCCTGGGAGGGAAGGCCTCTCCTCTCGCCCCCAACCCCATTTCTTCCACTCTCCCGCATGACCATCTCTCCTACCCCTTGCCCAGGCCAGCTGTCTCTGAATGAGTTCATTGAAGGTGCCCGTCGTGACAAGTGGGTGATGAAGATGCTCCAGATGGACATGAACCCCGGTGGCTGGATCTCTCAGCAGAGGCGGAAAAGCGCCATGTTCTGAGGGGTCTGGGGCCTTCGGGAGTCCACAGGCCCCTCCAAGACTCCGGGTTCACCAGGTTTCCAGAGTAGAGGGAGGGGCCCTGGCTCAGCCTGTGTATGCTCACTCTTATCTGCCCCCCCCCCCACCATGAAAGGGGTTGGGACCGAGCAGGGGGTAGGGGCCGTTGGGCTGAAGTGGCCAATGGGAGACGGTCCACTGGGAGGATGTACTGGGGTGGTGAAGGGAACTGGTTTCCTCTCTCTCCCTTCAACTGCTTCTGGAACAAGTATGTGTTGGCGGCGGGGGTGGGGGGGTGGGGGGGTGGTTTCCACAGTCTCCTACAGGGTTCTCAGCCGGAAGCAGGGCAATACTGGG
This sequence comes from Panthera pardus, assembly GCF_024362965.1. Lineage (NCBI taxonomy): Eukaryota > Metazoa > Chordata > Mammalia > Carnivora > Felidae > Panthera > Panthera pardus. The sequence goes on from NW_026526732.1 coordinate 139,778,897, forward strand.
AGGGTGGGGCTGGGGGGTCCCATAGACCAAATTAGCAACGAGAGTGCCCACACAGTGTGACACAGAAATAGGAGTCGGGGGGTGAGTGTGATAATAATTACACCCCCCCCCCCAGGATCCTGAGGAGTTCATGGGGAGGGCTCTTGCCTCCCCCTCCCCAACCTGTCCTCACCAGGGGTGTCAACAAGGGAAAACTGCATCCTGAAAGGCTCTGGTCTTCCCGTCCTTGGAGGGGTCGGCTGTGCTTAAAGGGGCTGTTTCAGCTCTGCCCTGGTGCTGCTCCCCCAGTCCCTGCTGTCAACCCACACCCCCACACAATCCTTCTGTCCCTGTCCCTACCCCTCATCCACACTCCGCACCCCCAACCACACCCCCACCCCCCATCCCCCTGCCTCCTGCCCCCTGCCCCCTGCCTGTGCATGGACCTGCCAGGATTCCCGGCCACAAGCCGGATGTGTCTCCTTGAAGGATGCGGAAACCTCTCTCTGTCTCTGGGAAGAACTGGTCCTAGGCCCGGCTTTGCCTCCAGCCGCTATGTGACCCAAGACGACCATTTCTCTCTCCCTAACCTCAATTATCTCATCCGTGAGCAGGTTGGACTGAACAGGCAGTGCTCAGATAATTATTTGTTATAGATGTGGAATTATTTTGTTATACAAACTCTATATGCGACCCTATTACAAACTAGATTTAAAGGGAGTCCCTCTGGTTGAAGAGGGGTGCTAAGGAACTCAGAACAGGAACTCGTTCGAATACATATGTTTTTATGTTGATGGATGAAAAATAAAACTCACCTACTGAACGGCGATTTCATAGGTATGCCATTCATATAAAGTTTGCTTTAGAAACACATTTCAGGTGAAAAAGGGTTGATTAAAAAATAATAGCAATCCAGGGCGCCTGGGTGGCTCAGTCGGTTAAGCGGCCGACTTCAGCTCAGGTCATGATCTCGCGGTCCGTGAGTTCAAGCCCCATGTCGGGCTCAGTGCTGACAGCTCAGAGCCTGGAGCCTGTTTCAGATTCTGTGTCTCCCTCTCTCTGACCCTCCCCCATTCATGCTCTGTCTCTCTCTGTCTCAAAAATAAATAAACGTTAAAAAAAAAATTAAAAAAAAAATAATAGCAATCCAAGTGGGACACAGATAAGTCCGCAAGTCATGAAGGTGGTATGTGACCGACTTGGGGAAATGTCCTAATTCTGTTCAAATACCCTCCCCCCTCCCACGTTCAGGATGTTCCAAGAGGAAGCCACCCAGAGAAGCAGAAATGTCAACTCCCTTTTCCCCCCAGGCTGCCCATGACATTGATCTCCATCTTCTGTCCCTCCACGTCTGTGCTCAGGCCCTGGCTGACTTCCCAGCCTGGGGTGGCCCAAGTGATGGGTGGGGGGTGGGACCCTCCCTTCCCCTCGTGGGGCTCTCCACAAGCTGGAGCTCATTCCTCTTGCCCCTTGTTTTCGCTCTCCTACCCTTGGATTTTTACTCACTCCTTGTACTTCCCCCACACCCAGCTGACGTGAAGACGCAAAGCCCAGAAGAAAGAGCATCTTAGAAAAGATGATCACAACTGCTGCAGCCTGTGTCTCTCCCCAAGTTCTTGGACAGGTATCCCTAAAGTTGAGGTATGCAAAGAATGGGAATGGGGCCCACCTGTCCCAGACTGCCCCACTTCCCATCTGGTGTCACAGCCCTCAAGAGGGAGTTAGGTTAGACGAGGGACGGTCAGGACGCTGGCCACAGTCAATGAGTCGCAGAGCTGTGGCACCACCCCTCACTGCGGAGCCAGCAGGGGAAGTAAGGGTGTTGGGCAGCCTCTTCTGAATAGACACCGATTTCCTCCGCATAAATGAGGACTTTCTATAGTGCCATACCTTCTCTTAGCATGTTTTATTATAATGATGCTTAGCCTGTGAGTTCCTTGGGGGTAAGGACTACCCTTTTCTTGGCATGTCTAATATCTAGCATTCATACCAAGGAGGTGTTCAATAAATGCTTGTGGAAGGGAGGAACAATCAACGCACCACACAAGTAGGCTCCGGGGTTCCGGGGTGCGGGTTCGGTGTGTGATCGCGGCACCCACGTGGAGGCTGCGGCCACCGGGTCTGTAGGATTCCATCAGAGTCCGTGAAAGCCCAGCTCTGCGTCGGAGCTCCCCGCTCTAGAAGAGTGGGACTCAGAGAGAAGCTCGGTGGGAAAAGCTGGGCCTAGGGACGGCCCAGGGCTGCCCAGCAGGGGGCAGTCACCACCAGCTGAGTCCTGCTCAGGGTTCAGGAACCATCCTTCCCGACTCCCACCCCGGCCCATCTGCCACCACCGTGTACCCCAGAGGGGCGATCTGAGCTTTGAGTTCAGGAGCCTGTATCTAGTATGACAACAATGATGACCCCAGGCACCAACACGCATCCCCTCCCCAGCAGCCGGGCGGTGGGCTCAGCCTGCCGCCTCAGTCTCCCCCCCGCCGGCCCCTTCCCCCTCCTCTTCGTGCTCGCCGTTCTGGAGCCTGCGCACGATGCGGGTGAGGTCCAGGCTCCGTGTCAGCGTGTCCAGAAGCATCTGGTCCTTCTGGACGCCCTCGATGAACTCCTCCAGGGAGAGTTCCCCTGGGGCAGAGAGAAAGGGAGTCACGGGGAGGAGGTGCTCACGTCTCCCTGGCAGCGTTGTACGGGGGCCCAGAGCTGGAGTCTTGCGAGGGGGACAGAGCCAAATGCTAGGGGAAGTGGCTGCGAGGGGAGCAGCCAGAGACCACAGTCCGGTCCAGGGGGCCCTATAATCCAACCCTTGTGGCTGGGGCAGGGGCGGCTGGAGGATGTGGCCTCCCTCTCCCCTCCCGCCCCTCTGCCCTGCCCGCCCCCTTCCGGGCCTCCTCACCATCCCCATTGACATCAATCTTGGAGAACACTGTATTGGTGAACTCTTCTGCACTCATGGTCGTGTCGCTGCAGGGGTTAATGGCTCGGATGGCCTGGGGAGAAAAAGAAGTGAGGGGGCCCGTCCCGGTTCTGTCTCCGCGGTACCCGAGCAACAGAGTGGGCACTGGAGGCAACGCGGGGATTTAGGAGTTTGCCTCTTGGTACAGATGGAGGAAACAGAGACCCAGAGAGTGGATGGCACGTGGCCCGGGTCAGGCAGCTGGTCAGGGCCACAGCTGCTCCTCACCCCCACCCCCAGACCCTCAGTCCCAAGCCTGTCCCGTTGTGAGATTGCGGTTCCGCCTGCTGAAGTCCCAACTCGCCGTCCCTCGGGCGGTCTGCTCCGGGGGCGGGCCGCCCAGGGCGCGGCCCCGCCCTCGCCCCCGCCCCCGCCCCGGGCCCGGCCCTCTGCACCTGGAGTTACCCGGATGATGGTGAGCAGCTCGTCCCTGTCGATGCATCCGTTGCCATCGACGTCGTAGAGCTTGAAGTACCAGCGCAGCTTCTGTTCCACCTTCCCCTTGAGGACCAGGCTGAGCGCCGCCACGTACTCCATGAAGTCGATGTAGCCGTCCTGGGCGAGAGAGGCGGCCGCCTTGAGCCCGCTCCCCGGAGGCCCGAGGAGAGGCCGAGCCGCCCGCGCCCCGCGCCCTTCCTGCCGGGGTCCGCCCCGTCTGTCCCCGACCCCTGCGCAGCCCACCCCGCCTGCCCCAGAGGCTGCCCCGCCAGCTCCCGTAAACCAGCCCCCAGGGGGTGTCCACGGTGCTGCCGCCTCTTCACTGGCATTTCGGTGCCGGCGGTCACTGGCTGCTCCCATGTGATTCTCAAGCCTGAGCCCCTTCCGGCAGCAGGAAGGTGTGTGTAGGCGGGGGAAGAGAAAGCGAACCCCCAGGGAAAGGGGGCGTGGTTCGGCTGAGTTTTTCAGAGCTGGGGAGAGGGCAGGAGGTAGATGCGGAGGCAAGGAGCACCTTTGTCAGTCTTCCCTTCGTTCTTTGAATTTTACTGAGCACCTACTACGCGCTGTGATAGAGGCTTCAGAACCCAGTAAGACATGAACCGGCTCCCGATGGGAGCGCAGTGTTGGGGGCTCCGGTTTGAATCCTGGCTTCACCCCTCTCAAAGCTGTGGAATCTGGGACCAAGGACCCGCTGTCTCTGTAAGTTCCTCATCTGTAATATTATAATAGTACCTGCCTCTGTGGGACCGTGGAGGGATGAAACGAGTTTATGTAACTAAAGCAGGCAACACTGCCTGGCATATAGTAAGCGCTCGGTAAACGTTTGCTAATCCCGTCACTACCCTTACTGTGGTTCTTTTTACAAAGAGGTCACGATGCCATCACGATGTAATGGCAACACATCTGGACAGGACATTATGGAACAAGAACACACAACTCTGCTTGGGCAAGGGCCAGAGGAGAGGCTTGGGAGGCTTGCCCGGGAAAGGTGATGTCCTCTTGAGTGTCAGAGGGGTTGACCGTAGGAGAGGGGGGCACAAGACATGCCTGCAGGATATTTCTCCAGGGTCCCCCCGGATTTCACAGGCCGCACCAGTGGGGTCAGGGAAGCACAGAACATAGGCCTGCCTCTGCCCATCTCACCGGCAAGCCCAGTGAGGCTGGGAGAGGGAAGCCTGTGTTTTGCAGAAAGACTGAGCATAGGACTCGGAGTGTGTGAACTGGGAATCCAGCCTCTGTTCCTCCATTTATTCACAGCCCTGACTCTGGAACCAGGAAGTTACCCAGAGGCACATTTGGGGTCAGCGGGAAGAACTCTAACAGGCAGATTTGCCCATGGTGGACAGGGCCAGCCTCGTGCAGTAATGAGCTCCCTGTCACTGAAAGTGAGCAAGTAGAGGCTGGAGCACTGTTATTAAAGATGTGGCAGAGGCTGGGCAGGATGGCCTCTGAGATCTCCTGGCCCAGTGTCAGGCCTGGGCCTCAGGTGAGGCCTTGATGAGCCGGAGCTCACTGTGGAGCCCCACGGTGGATGTCGTGATCACCGTGAACATTTGCCTGGTGCTTCTCTGGGTTGCTAGGCTTTCACATACGCCTTGGCTCATCCCATTTTTGCCCACCCCACCCCCCCCAGGGGTGTCCTCAGAACAGAGCAAGCAAACCCCCCCATGCCACAACGCTCAGAGAAGCAAGCAAACAGCCAAGGAGGTTTCCTCTGGGCAAGAGGACACGGGGTGAGGATACTTCCGCTTTTCATTTTTTATCTCTCTGGATTGTGGGAAATGCTCACAATGAGCTGTACAAAATTACTTCCACAATTTTTTTTGAGTGGCTAAAAAGAGGCAATGGAAAAGGATGGGAAAACAGTATGGAGGTTCCTCAAAAAGTTAAAAACAGAACTACCCTACAACCCAGCAATTGCACCACTCGGTATTTACCCAAGGGATATGGGGGTGCTGATTTGAAGGGGCACATGCACCCCGATGTTTATAGCAGCGCTATCAGTAATAGCCAAGGTATGGAAAGAGCCCAAGTGTCCATCGACAGATGAACAGATAAAGAAGATGTGGTATATATATACAATGGAGCATTACTCGGCAATCAAAAAGAATGAAATCTTGCCATTTGCAACTACGCGGATGGACCTGGAGGGTATGACGCTAAGCGAAATTAGAGAAAGATAAATATCATATGACTTCACTCATATGTGGAATTTAAGAGACAAAACAGATGAACATTAGGGAAGGGAAACAAAAATAATATAAAAACAGGGAGGGAGATAAAACAGAAGAGACTCTTAAATACAGAGGACAAATAGAGGGGTGCTGGAGGGGTTGTGGGTGGGGGGATGGGCTACATGGGTAAAGGGCATTAAGGAACACACTTGTGGGGTGTTATATGCAGGGGATTAATCACTGGAACCTGCTGTTGAAATCATTATTGAGCTATTTGCTAACGAACTTGGATGTAAATTAAAAAAATAAATTAATCGATTAATTAATTAAATTTAAAAAATAAAATAAACATTGGGAAAGAGAAAGAAAAGTATGGGCTCTTGTGCCAGAAAGATAATGGCCATCTTAGGAGAGGTGTGGCCTTGAACAAGCACAGGGCCTCTCTCAGTCTCCGGTCCTCCCCCTGAAGCTGAATGCCCACTTTTCAAGACTGTGTTTGGGGTGAGATTCAGTAATGATACTACAGTCATACTAACTTCTTTCTAGTGCCTCTCGTGCCGAGTATTTTCATTTGCTTTACTCATTTAATCTCACCACCATCCCGAGAGGTGGGATTTTTGTCCCCGTCTCCAGACGAAAGCTAAAGTTGAGAGGAGGGGTTAGACCAACAACCGATGAATGGCCAGACTTTGCCTAGAAACCGGGCCTCCTAAATCCTACCCGGCGCTCAGACGCAGGAGTGAAGACTTACATCGATTTGTGTGCACCTGCCTGAGTGCCAGGAGCGGCCAAGCCCAGGCAAAACTTTGAAGTAAGCCAAGTACCTGTTTATCCCCAGGATCACACTCCCCACTCACACTGCTGCACCCCCCAGCCTCCCCCCCGCCCTGGAACAGAACGCTGGGCCATAACTGCCGTCTACTCAGGGGCTGGCAAACTTTTTCTATAGAGGACCAGATAGCAAATAGTTCAGCTTGGGCAGTATGTAAACAAGTGGGTGTGGTGCGTTCTAATAAAACCTCACTTAAAAAAATAGGACCACAGGTCATCGTTTGCACACCCCTGTTTAACTTAGCGCACACCCTGGTGTCCCATCTCGGAGCCAGTCTGCTCTGTGCTCATGACAATGGGTAGGAGGCGGTATTGCCCAAAGTGTGGTTTACACCGTTGGTGTGTGCAAAGCCCTTTAGATGTTACAGAGATACTCTTCATTTTAATAATTATGTATTTAAATGAATGTGTATTGTAAAATACGTAATTAGCCCATAGAACTCATGATTGCTCATCGATCCATTCATTCGTATAACAAATATTTGTTCAGCCCCTACGATGGTCCAGGCACTGCTCTAGATGCTGGAGATACGGAAATGAGTCTGCCAGACAAAAATCCCCGCCCTCATGGAGCTCACACTCCAGGAGGGGAGACACAACAAACATAGTGGCCGCGTGTTGTTCAGTATCAGTTGTCAGAAGATGAGGTACGCTCTGGGGGGCGGGGGAGGGAAGGTGGGACAGGAAATGCAGGGGTAGGGGCTAGTCCTGGTGAAAGAGGGTTTCAATCAGGAAATCAGCGCAAGCGTCAGTGGCAAGGAGACATGTGAGCAGAGACTTGTAGCAGGGAAAGGTGTGAGCCAAGCAGAATTCTGGAGGACAAGGGTCCCGGGCATCACAAAGGCCCCGAGGCGAAGGTGTGCCCGGCGCAATCAAGGAAGTCAGGTTGGGGACAGTGGAGGTGGTGCTTGCAAAATACAAGGTTGATGGGTTGTCCCTCCCTGGTGTCATATATGTGATTTTCGGGCGTCCCTTTGGAGATGTGTCTTGACCCAAAGGGTTTCCTTACAGGTGAGAAGCTGAGATACCTCGGTGTGTTTAGGTGTCAGGTGTTGAGGCTCAACCACTGACCCTTCTCCCTCCTGTTCAGGAATTATTCCTTCTCCTGGAGCATTTGGGGTGGGGGGGGCGTCCAGCATGCTGATGCCATCCCTTCTGGTCTCCATGCCACAAGCTCCAGTGCTCCGCTCCCCCACGCCCCCTTCAGGAAAGCCAGTGGGCACCTTGAGGTTGGGACTCAAAGCCCATAATCTGCTTTGTCCCCTTAACCCTAAATATTAGTGAGTTTTAAATAGCCTCTGAGCCCCAGCTGTCCTTAGAAGCCCCGTCCGCAGTGATGTTTGGACCCTCTGGGCAGCGATGGGGGCTGGGAAAGCTCTGGGCAGCCTCCCCCGGCTTGCAGTGGGCACATGGCAGGGTGACATCACCTCCTCATGCTTCCAGGTGAGCGCCGGGGGGGTGGGGCCCAGCCAGGGTGGGGAGCCGGGTTTGTAGCCTTGGGTTCCCCTCCCGCTGCATCTTGACTCAGTTGCTCCAAATAAACGGAAGATTTGCTCTTGGCACCAACAACTACCTTAACCCATGCTCTCAATCTCCGTGGCAGATGTAGGGCAAGGAGCAGAGCGTGGGGGGTAGATCTTGGGCGCGAGGCCACCCAGCTGATGAGAGCTAAGGGCCCTAACTCACTGTACCCAGCACCCCCCCTCTAGCTGATTAGGAGTCCCAGTGATTACTCGGGGAGATGACAGTTCGACCACCGTGCAGACCTTCGGACCGACTTGAGAGAAGGTGAGCTGAGGTCATTGGGCATTTTGGAGTTGGGAGCAGTCTGGACGTCCCAGCTACCAGGCAGCCTTGTCTGTCCCCAGAGCACCGGGAGTGACCCATGTAACATGGGCCTGCCTGTGCCAGGCTAGCCAGGGCTACAGACTTATCACCCTGCTCTCCCCTCTCCCCTCCTCCTCCTCCTGCACCCCGCGAGCATCCAAGGGCCTGGGCAAAAGTGCCAGGTATAGCACCCAGCACTCAGTAAGTGCCCAACAGCTGTCTTGTAAGTGTTCCCACTCTGTTTGGAGTAAACCGAGAGGAAGCCATTAGACTGGGCCTCTGGGTACACTAACCCGTGGACCCCTCTGTCTTCCCCTGGAAAAGTGAGGGCACGGACAGGCTCTGGTTCATTTCTGAACCCCCAGTGCCTGATCACAGTAGGTGCTCAGTGAACATTAGATCCACGGACTCCCCAACACAGCCCCAGATACACAGAGAAGCGCGCCCCCTCCTCCGGGAGACGCCACTGTTCTGGCACCTGCCCCTCGCAGCCCCGCACTGGCCGGGCCTCCCGGGGCGGCCCTCCAGCGCCCACCCACCCCACCCCAGGCCTCCCTGCTCACTTTGTTGAAGTCAAAGGTCTCAAACATCTGCTCCACATACTGGCTGGTGGACGGGCTCAGGTTCTTGAGGCCGAAGAACTGGCGGAACTCGTAGAGGGTGAGCTGGCCGGAGGGGCACTCGGTCATGAACTTCTTGTACCACTGGTGGCACTCGGTGCTGCTCAGCTCCTCCACCGACTTACCGTCCATCACGTTGCCCATCTCCCAGGCCCCACCTGTGGCCGGCACCCAAGGTGGATGGATCCTGCTCCCCGCTGCCCCTGCACAAGGGAGGCTCGGCTTTCTAACAGCGGGCCCTCAACGCTCACAGCCCGGAGTGGTGCAGAGCTGAGCGAAGAAGGTCTGACGAATCAGCACAGGAGGAGGTGAGCAGAGAGACAAAGGTAATGGGGGGCTGTGCAACCCCACGGCCAAGTGCAGGAGGAGCCAGAGAAGTGGTGTTAAGTCCCCACTAAACCCTTGTGGCCAATGGGGACTGCTCCTAGGAAAGAAGAGTGAAAATAGAACAAAGCTTAGGGAAGCAGAGGCCCAGGATTACAGCCTTGAGCTGATAGGTGAGAGGATTTTCTTACCCGTTTTGTAATCTCGTTATCCCTTCTTACCAGGGCCGAATAGGTGGCTGTTCTGATCCTGTGACCTCCATTCCCTTCTTCTCCTGTTTTCAGTGGGCTCTCAATGTTTTTGGTTCCTGCCCTCCGACATGGAATTGAGGTACATCTGAGATAGAGCTGGTGCCTCTTCCAGAGCTGGACCAACTGTGGGCTTTTGACAGGACTGCTGTGTACGGTTATACATGGTGTGCACTGCACTTGACCATCACAACTGAGGGCTTCCAGTCACACCGTAGGTAGTTAATGTATAAGCACGCCTGAATCATGCAGAGTTTGTGGGCTTCCAAGATGAGTCCTGAGTAGCTAGAGGGAACCCCCTCCTCCATTAAAGTGTACAAGTTCATGTAGCCATGTAGACACACACACTCACTGGTCCTCTTCTGACCACATTCTTACATTCCCAGAGACTGTATCTCTCTCATCCCAGGAGGCTTGAATTCAACCTTCCATCTGACTCCACACCTGACACCATCCCCTCCCACAGACATGGGGATAGGGGACATTGAGCGTGTGCCTTATGGCCTGGGGTGTGTGTGTGTGTGTGTGTGTGTGTGTGTGTGTGTGTGAGGGCACCACCACACAGGTGCATGGTGAACTGCTACTGCTGATCCTGGAAAGTTCCTAGACCAAGCCTAGGGGCCCGTCTGTGACAAAGGTTGTCCCTGTCACACGACACTGCTGTGTACATGATACCTGTAACTAAAAGGAAACAACCAAAATGTGAACAGGGCTCTTTCTGGGTCATGACATCACCAGCGATAGTATAATCTTTGCTTTTTTTTTAATGTTTATTTATTTTTGAGAGAGAGGAAGACAGCATGAGCACGAGAGGAGCAGAGAGAGGAGGAGACACAGAATCGGAAGCAGGCTCTGGGCTCCGAGCTGTCAGCACAGAGCCTGACGCGGGGCTCGAACTCACGAACCGTGAGATCATGACCCGAGCCAAAGTCCGATGCTTAACCGACTGGGCCACCCAGGCACCCCTAATCTTTGCTTTTTAAAACTTACCTGTATTTTTTAAATGATTCACAGTGAACACATACTGCTCACAAAAACAGAGGTCAGCTGTTTTTGAGCAAGAAACCAAACAAGACTTTTTGCTTCTCCTTTACCTAAAGAGGTGAATGCAGGGCACACTGGGCAAGTGGCCGCTGGGGGCCGCCCGGCACATGGCTTGGATACGGGGCGGAGAAGCTCCTCCAGTGAACTTGGGGCCCAGGCTCACGTCCTTGTCTTCGGAGTCCTCTCGGCTTTGGGGTTTGGACTGAAGGAGTCGAGGGTGAGGTGGCAGCTTATCTTTCCAACGCTCCTGATTTATATCCTCCCCACTCTTCCCACGTGAGCACAGACACACCCTCCTCCGAGAACCTTTCCGAATCTCAGCAGAATTCATTTTTCTTGCCTCGGCGCACCATTGGTTTTTTTGATGTGTTATAGTAGCTTTCTAGGCAGCTTAAACACTACCACAGAGTCCGTAGCTTCAAACTCTACACGTTTAGGGGCGCCTGGGGGGCTCAGTCGTTAAGCGTCCGACTTCGGCTCGGGTCATGATCTCACAGTTCGTGGGTTCGAGCCCCGTGTCGGGCTCTGTGCTGACAGCTCGGAGCCTGGAGCCGGCTTCGGATTCTGTGTCTCCCTCTCTCTCTGCCCCTCCCCCGCTCACACTCTGCCTCTCTAGCTCAAAAATAAACATTTTTAAAAATTAAAAAAAAATCCTACATGTTTATTATCACACAGTTTCTGTGGGCCAGGAGTCTGGCTCTGTGCTTTCACTGGGTCCTCTGCCCCAGGTCCCAAAGGGCTGTGAGCATGGTGTCATCTGGGGTGCGTTCACATCTGGAGGCTTGACTGGGGAAGAATCCACTTCTGCCTCATTCAGCATGTTGGCAGAATTCATTTCCTGGGTATAGGACTGAGGGCCCTGGCTTCTTGCTAGACATTATCTGGAGCCCACTCTCAGTTACCAGAGGCTGTCTGCAGTTTCTAGGACTTTCCAAAGTTCCTTATTACACGGGCTCCTCAGTGTGGCTGCTTATTTCATCAAGCCAGCAAGGAGAATCTCTCTCCAATTTGCTAAAATGGAAGCTTATATCGTGTAACTAACCAAGGAAATGCCATCCTGTTACCTTTGCCACATTCCGTGGGTTAGTGGTGAGTCACAGATCTCAGCCACGCTCAGAGGAGGATTGTGCCAAGGCGGGTACAGCAGGAGGTGGAAGTCATAGGGGTCACCACATCTAGGACAATGTTCATCGTTCTTTATTATTATTATTATTATTAAACATTTATTTATTTTTGAGAGACGAAGAGAGACAGAGCAAGAGTAGAGGAGGGGCAGAGAGAGGGAGACAGAATCAGAAGCAGACTCCAGGCTCCGAGCTGGCACTACAGAGCCCGACGCGGGGCTCGAACTTACGGGACTCGATCTCACGAACTGCGAGATCATGATCTAAGCTGAAGTCGGACACTTAACTGACTGAGCCAGTCAGTTAAGACGCCCCAACAATGTTCACACTTCTATTATAACATACATAAGTTTCATTGATTTCTCAAATTATACGCAGCTGTTTATTGTCAGCCTGTCGTCAGGAACTCGGGGTGGAGGCCTCTGTGTTATTCGTCTCTCGCACCCTCCCAGCACCTAGTGCCAAAGATTCCACATGGTCATGCGCTGGTTATCCCGTTGGCCCCCTCCCCACCCATTCTCCACCTTCCTCTGTGTGCTCTGAGCACCAGGAGGCTGACCCCTGTGGACTGGATCACTCAGGCTCCCCGGGGCCTCTGGCTTCTGGCAGTTCATCCCCTGGGAAGCAGTGGAAGGAGACTGGCTGGTAGGAAAAGAGAAGAGTCTGGGCGTTTGCTCCCCACCCTCCCTGCTGGGTCATAGTTTGGGCCCTAATTCCTTCTACCCTCAGCCACAGCTCCCACGAAAGCCCTCTCTCAGCTGCGGTGACAAAGCCACCTCCCTGTACCTCTCAGGCTTAGAAGTAGGAAGGGCTTGCCTCTGTGGCCACTCTGGCCATGTCACCAGCCCTCAACTGTGCCCACTTCTTTGTAAACATGCTCCTCAGTACCTTTGTGAAGGTAACGCTTGACTGACAGACTTGAGCCCAATAAAACATTGAGTGAGTGCGGGGCGCCTGGGTGACCCAGTGTGTTAAGCGTCTGACTTCGGCTCAGGTCATGATCTCACGGTTCGTGGGTTCGAGCCCCGCATCGGGCTCTGTGCTGACAGCTCGGAACCCGGAGCCTGCTTCGGATTCTGTGTCTCCCTCTCTTTCTGCCACTCCCCAACTTGTGCGCTCTCTCGCTCTCTCTCAAAAATAAAAACATTTAAAAAATTAAAAAATAAATAAAACACTGAGTGAGTGAATGCGTGCATGCATGACCGAAGGAAGAATTCAGTGAGGCTAGAGTAGGGTGGAGCTGTCATCCAATGTCTACTGTGTTCAAGGCAGCACGCTAAGCTTGTGGAATCGGCTTACGATAGCCCTGTGGGGTGGTATTATTTCCATGTGACACGAGAGGAAGTGGGGACAGAAAAGTCATTGTGAGGTCCACAGAAATTCCAAGTGGTGGTACCAGAGTTATCTACCTCATCACCAGGCTTTTGGCTTAAGCCTTTAAATCTCGAGGGTCCAGCCGGAGGGTCCCTCGAGCCCCTACTCCAGCATCTTCCCTGTGGCCCTTCTGCCTGGAAAATTCCAGCGACGGTGAGCTCAATCCCTTTGGAGGTGGCCCAGACCCAGGATGGGAATGGAATCTCCCAGCCTCCCAATCCCAGAGCCCAGCTTCTCCCTCTTCCATGGCCTCTCTCAGTCCTGCTCTCCATTCTTCTCCCAGACATGGATGGCCAAGTCAGAGAGGGTTGGGATCCACACCAAGAAAGGTATGGAGGAAGCGGGTGGACAGCTCGTGTGGTGGGACACATCAGAGAGAGGCCGTGTGGCTTCCCCAGGCTGCTCTGTCTGTAGGAATCCCTCCTGGGATAGATCGCCATATACCAGCGTGAGAGGATCTACCTGGCTGAACGGTACCGAGGAGAGGGAGCGTGTGGGGCAGGTGTGCAGAGGTGGAAGCTAGGCTGGGAAGAGATGCGAGGGGCAGCAATCCCAGGCCCGACTGGTTCCCCTCCAGAGCTGCCCGACCCCCACTCTCCACCTCCGCAGAAACAGAACGGAGCTCTGAGTGCCAGGTCTTTGCCTCCTGGGACTATCCCACCCACACCGATGCGGGACTTGGGCCAGCTTCTTTAAAGGTTCCTGGAAGCTTCCATCAAGGCTGCTCTACCAAGGTGAACCTCAAGGGGGAGACCATTCTCCAAGGGAGAGGAGAAGGTGTCAGTTGGGGGAGTGAAAATACCGGGCCCCCACCCCCACCCCCATCCCTCCCCTCAAGGTTCTCAGGTCTGGGAGGGCAGAGATGGTTGCAGCCTAAGGACCCAGTCTTTGGATGTTCAGCAAGGGTCTGTTGGATGATTGGACATGGAACTTTTGGTTACACATAGACTGAAAAATTTATCTCTGCTTTTCAAAATCCAGCTAAAATGGCAATAACATTTTTTATTTTTATTTTTATTTTTTAGTGTTTATTTATTTTTGAGAGCGAAAAACAGAGTGTGAGTAGGAGAGGGGCAGAGAGAGAGGGAGACACAGAATCCGAAGCAGGCTCCGGGCTCTGAGCCATCAGCACAGAGCCTGCCGCGGGGCTCGAACTCACAAATCGTGAGATCATGACCTGAGCCGAAGTCAAGACACTTAACCAACTGAGCTACCCAGGCGCCCCACAATAACAGTTTTTAAGCCTACCAGTCCACAGAGACAAAGAGAAAGAAGGAAATAGGTGAGAGGTTCTAATAAAATTTTGGACAACAGAGGGCACATGGACGACTGTAACTGTCTCAGCGCAGGAAGTGGAAACCCAAACACTCTGAAAGAGGAGGGTGTGGAGAATGGTACAGATGTGATGCCTATGCCTGCCACAGAACTGTGGAGGCTCCGACATGGGGCAGAAGGTGCCCTACAGGGTGGGGTGCAGGACAGGGGGGCAGAAACAGGAGGACTGGTGGAAAGCCTGTGTAAGGAGCCACGCGCTCCCCAGATGCCCTACCGCACCTATCTCCTGCCCCTGGCTGGAGGTTATTCTGGACATTTGGACTGGAGGGCCTCGAGGGGAGAGAAGGGTCATTCTAGAAGCTGGGAGTGAAGGGCAAGTCTGCAAAGGAAGAGACCCCCCCCCCCCCCAGCTCTTTCCCATGCTGGCTCCTCAAACACTGACAATCAGGTACAGATGCCAAATGGCCGACCTCCAGCCCAGGATCGCCAGGCAATTGAGGAAAGCCTCTGACTTTATTTTATTTTTTAAAGTTTATTTAGGTGCACCTGGGTGACTCCGTCAGTTAAGCATCTGACTCTTCATTTCGGCTCAGGTCACGATCGCACGTGTTCATGAGTTTGAGCCCCGCGTGGGGCTCTGCGCTGACAGCATGGACCCTGATTGGAATTTTCTCTCTCTCTCTCTCTGCCCCTCCCCTGCTCTCTCTCTCAAAATAAATAAATAAAATTTTTTGTTAATAAAAAAATTAATTAAAAATATCAAAATATATTATATATTATTTATATTATATATAGTCAAATATATTATTTTTTAATTAATTTTTTTATTAATAAAAAATTTTATTTATTTATTTTGAGAGAGCAGGGGAGGGGCAGAGAGAGAGAGAGAGAGAATTCCAATCAGGGTCCATGCTGTCAGCGCAGAGCCCCACGCGGGGCTCAAACTCATGAACATGTGCGATCATGACCTGAGCCGAAGTCAAGAATCAGATGCTCAACCGACTGAGCCACCCAGGTGCCCCCAAAACCTCTGGCTTTTGTGTTTTTTTTTTAATTTTTTTTTTTTTTACATTTATTTATTTTTGAGAGACAGAGAGAAACAGTGTGAACAGGGGAAGGGCAGAGAGAGGGAGACACAGAATCCGAACCAGGCTCCAGGCTCTGAGCTGACAGCACAGAGCCCATGTGGGGCTTGAACCCATGAACCATGAGATCATGACCTGAGCTGAAGTCGGATGCTTAATCGACTGAGCCACCCAGGTGCCCCGCCTCTGGCTTTTGAAAGAGAGCCTCCAACAACAACAACAACAACAAACAGAAAAACCTAGACTCTATCTTGTGACACAACCTTTAGGAGGGCTCATGTCCCTCCTCCCTACTCACCATCTTCTTTTCAGAGGAAGCGTGGCCAGTGCACTGGCTGCTTGTCTGGGTCTCCAGACATCCTGTCCCTCCATCCCAAGCCAACCCCAGACTCTTAGGCTCCAAAAGTATGCTCCACTGAATACCCCACCCCAGCTAGAATGAGCTGTGAGTCCTAGAAGTGGAACCAGCTGGATCCACCTAGTGGTGTGATGGCAGATATTTAACAACGAGCTCTCTGGAAAGAAGAAACCCCAGATGATGGGCGTTTGCTGGTTTCAGTGGTTACCAACACGAAGTCACTGGCTGTGGCGTTGGGAGGAGATGCCCACAGTCGGATCCCTCAGGACCGTCTGAGCTGGCCCCGGCATAGCGCCGGATCTGCCCCTAGGTGGCAGCGACCGGGGACTCATTCAGGCCACTGCTTTGGGTCAAGTGCCCTCTGCCTTCATCACCCATCTTCATGAAACACGGCCCGTGAGCCTGACTAACCCGAGTCAGCTCTTCTGGACCAGAGGAGAGACGAGATGGGAAATCCGTCCCGCCACCAACAAACGACAAGTCAGAAGAGACAGGTGGATGTGAAACTAGGGCTGGAGAGGAGGCCCCCCAGAGACTGCGTTGCCCCCTGTGCCACTTCCCATTTTCCAGGGGTTGCTCCAACCCAGGCCACCGCCAGCTGACTTCTCTCTTTCCTGACTTTGGCGGGCTTGCCAAGCTTGGCCTATGGGGACGGTGTGACCAGCATGGGCTTTGCTTGGGACTGAGGCCCTAGAGGGGGCTTGAGGTCACTCCTGGAGGTGGGGGTAGGGGAGGGGGAGGGGACTGAGAATCAAGTGCTTCTAAGTCTTTGGGCATCTCTGGACGTGACCTGCCGTACAACACCCCTGTGGCCTCAGTTTACCCGCCCACAGCCACCCATTCAGATGGCAAGGAAAGGAAGGACAAACTTTAATTGCTGCCGAGAACAGAGACCTCCCTTTGCCACTGGGCGCAGCACAGCTGTCTCAGGCCGAGCATGGTCTGCTCCTCCTGGAGCAAGTGCCCCTCCCCTCCTGGACCCAGAATTGTGGCGGGGGAGGGTGCAGGTGGCGTCTCCCAACCGGGAGGGGCCTAGGAGCGCCACAAGACCAGGTTGGCAGGAGGCACATCAAAGCGTTTGCGGGTGTGGTCCATGTCCCTCTGGTACAGGTAGCCACAGGTAGGCTTCTGCCGGGTGTAGAAGGGGTTCAGGGAGTTGGAGTACTGGGAGGTGTAGAACTTGAACCTAAGCTTGTCCAGGCTCTGCCCCTTCGGGTCTACCACCACCGGCACGTAGGCCGCCACCAGGGTCTGCTCACGGTCCCGCTTCCACGACTGGGACAGGGGAGGGCGTGGAAACTTCAGCTTTTTGCCCGATGGCGTCTTCGGCTCCTGGCTGGGTGCTGAGGGTTTCTTTGAGTCCTGTGGGATGGAAAGCAGGCCAGCGCTGAGGCATCAGACACCGGGGCTTCCACGGCTAAGCCCGAGGGTGGGAGCGGGGAAGGGGCCAGCAGCCGTCAGAAGCTTCCGGAGCCACCCCCAAGACAGCTCTGCTGGCCGTGGAGCCAGACATCTCCAGGTAGGGGGCGGCCTTCAGGGCCCCTGACCTGACTTGTGCTGATGCAGACCTCAGCCTGCTTCCCAGAGGCTTCTGCCGACTCAGAGGCTAAGAGCCAGGCTCATCTTCAACCCGCCCCGCCCCCATCTCCCCCACATCCAGCTGTCTGTCTGTCCCTGTCCTTCAAGTCACTCCCATCTGGCCCTCCTCTGCTGCTGTCCTGCCAGGCCTCCCTCCTCTCTCCTGAAGGGTTACTCAGCTTTCCACCAAGCCCTCCTGTCCTCCTGCCTCCCAGCCTGTGCTCTGTTGCTCTCTACTGCCTAGACAAGACATCTCAAGGCCTCTAGCCTGGAAAACAAGAACTCTGAGGACGGGGCTCCCCTCGCCCTGTGCTCTAGCCGGACCTTCCACCCATTACCTCTGCTGGCAACGTGTCCTTCCAGGCCTCCTTGCCTTTGTTCGGGGCCGATCCCCCAGCCCGGCATGCCCTCCCTCCCTCCCTCCCTCCCATCCATCAGGGAGATTCTCTTTCCCTTTTGGCCCCGAGCACCTTCAGGGCCGTGCTCTCTCAACCTTACCCTTGACATAATGCCCTCCAAAATCCTATTCCTTGTTTTCCTCCAGACCAAGGCATTCAGTGCGCGCTCAATAAAGGCTGGTTCAATTAAACTGGGTTCTAGTAAGGGGTGTTCTCCTTCCAACCAGCCAGCCCATTCTATTTTAGAACACCTCTCATTGTTACAAAGTGACAATGCCAGCTTTTCATAATCGCCAATCTTGGCTGACTGCGCATGGAGGTCTACCCCTCGAGGAGGCCCCCAGTGCCACAAGGATCCCACCCTAGCGACATTTGTTTACCCCCTGGACTGAATTGTTTTGTTCACCTTTGACCTCCACACCGTCTCCCAGGTACCAGATGTTCATTTTACTAGGGGCCTTCACAGTCACAACAGCACAGCGCAAAGGACCGATGCCTCGGTGTCAGGCTGGCTCTGTCCGTCTCCTCCAGGCGACAGCTGGGAGGGGAACCCACTTCCGCTCGGCCCAGCCTCGCAGTCCTCCCGGCCACCCCAGGGAACCGGAACTGGGAAGGAGCCTTTGCTACAGAGCTCCTGGAAGTTGAACCCCTGCCATCTTACAGAAGAGATCCCTGGTACCCAAGAAAGAATGTACGTTCTTTCCTTCTGCATGTAATTTACAAACGCCTTGCTCAACTCAAACCTGCCCAGGGCTTTCTTCCCAAGCCGGCTTTGCTGCCATAGGTTCCTACCCAGAAATGTGTGTGCCCTCAGCTGTGCGTTTCAAAATTCTTCCTATTCTTCCAAGCCAGCAGCCCTCCTGACACCTCCTCCAGGAAGCCTCTGGTGCTGCAACCCCCACCCCTGTTTCACCCTCCTCTGGGCCTTCAGGCATTCCTCTTGGGACGTGGTCCTTTGCGAGGCTGGGACTGTGGGGAGGCAAGTGCACATTTTAAAGAGGTGCGCCGAACCCCTTTTTACATCTTGCTGCCCTGGGTGCTGTGCTCGCCTCATGCCAACCCCAAATCCTGGTCCTTCCGGGCTCCTGCTCATGGTTCAACAGCCTGTAAAACGCTCCCAGTGTTCAGGACCACATCCTAGTCCCCTTTGTGCCCCTGGGGCTTCACCCAGTGCTGGCACACAACCAAGCTGGAGAACAGTGTGGAACGGCCTTCCCAGAGCCCTTGAGGCCTGGCCGTGGGGTTAGGAGCGGGGGGACCACACAAGAAATGAGCTATGATGGCGGTAATCAGCGATCGTTCTTCACCATGGGCTCCAAGCATAGCACCAAACTCTTTACATGGGTTATCTCTTCTAATCCTCGCATTACCCTTTAAGGAAGGTATTGTCATGCGTCCTATTTATAGTTGAGAAAGCTGTAGTAAGGATGTCTGTCACAAGTTTAGGGTCAGGCGGCTGGTGAAGAGCCAGGCTGGGACTGAACTCAGGCCTGGCTGACCCCAGGGTCCACACCCTATACTCCATGACGCATCCTGTGTCCACCGCCCTGGGAGGACAGGGGCTGCCAGTCCACTTTTGCCCTCATGCGGTCAGCTTGCTGAGCTCCTGATGGGGGTTCTGGGCAGTAGGAGAGCAGCCGAAGAGAGGGGCAGCCGGATCTCCCAGTTTGTCGGGAACGCTGCGGGGCCTTGAACGCTGGAGTCTGAAGTTACCATCTCCTAGCACAGCTGAGGATATGACATTATTTGCTTCACTGGTTCACTCGTTCATTCAAAATGATTCCTCTTATACACCAGGCTCTGAGTGTGCAAATAACAGATACCACAACGTAAACTTGTACAAATCGGAGCTTCCTGCCCTCAGCGCCACGGACACTGTGGGCTGATAATTCTTTCGTTTTATTAAAAATGTTTAACATTTATTTGTGAGAGAGGGAGACACAGCACCCAAAACAGGCTGCAGGCTGCGAGCTGTCAGCACAGAGCCGGATGCGGGGCTCGAACTCACAAACCTTGAGCTCATGACCTGAGCCGAGGTCAGCCGCTTAACTGACTGAGCCACCTGGCACCCCCGATGATTCTTTGTTGTGGGGCAGTCCTGGACATTGCAGGATGTTTAGCATATTAAGTATGATTCTGAGGATGTGGGGTTCCGGTCCTCTCGACACTGCAGAAGGGCTCAGCCCGTGGCCACGGATCTGGAGATGAGGGAACCATAGCGCATCCCCCCCCCCCCAACACCCCGCCTCAGTCTTGGCCATCCGGGCCCTGCACCTCAGGCTTGCCAGGCTGGTGTCAAGAGTGACAGAGGCACGTGCTTTCAGAATGGCTGGGGGGTCTGACCAGAGACCCACAGAGGGAAGGGCGATAATGTTGCTCATGGGACCTAGAATCTCCCCAGCTCCAGGCACTAGACGCTCAGCTCTGCAAAAGCTCCTAAGAGCCATTTGAGGTGTTACTCCCATATCTCAAATGTGGAAGATGAGGCTTGGAGGCATCGAAGCACGTTTAAGTTCACATCGAAGCACGAAGACCCCCCCCCCCCCCCAGAATTCCCGCAGCTCCAGACTAGTTAGTGGGGGAACCAGGATTTGAACACTCCCCTCTCTCTCTGCCCCAGCCCAGGCCCTGACTTGGGCCCTCCTGGGTCTACCTGCCAGCTACTGCTACGGCAACATTTGGGGCCTTGGGGTGAGGAGGACTCAGGCCTTGAGCACATCTAGGGATGAGGCCCTCACAGAAACTAGGGCAGAGGGACCATCCCCGGGGAGGAGGAAGAAGGGGAAAGGGAGGAGGAAGAGAAGACTCAGAGCAAGGAGGAGGAAGAGGGGGAGGAGGAGGAAGCCCAGGCAGCACAGCTTTGCCCTGCCCCTTCCAAGGGCCCAGCCAGGCTCCAGGTGACTAACCCCAGAGGGCTGAGAACACCCCATCGCCTGCCCAGGGCCCAGCACAGCCAGCTCTGCGGGGGAGGGTGGGGCCCCGAATGCATACTTTCCAGGTTAACGTCTGGTTTCATTTAACCGGCTCCTCCTCCCAGTCCTCCTATCAAGTGCAGGGGGTTGGGGGCCCGTGAACTTTTGGCGATGCCTGAGGCATTTTTGGCTGTGACAATGGGGATGCTACTGGCCTCCAGCGGGGAGTAGCATCCCCATTGTCACAGCCAAAAGTGGGTAGAGGCCAGGGATGCTGCTGACCATCCTACAGAGCCAGGACCGCCCCACAATAGAAAATTAGCAGCACATGATGTCATCAGTGTCAAGGCGGAGACGCCTACTTTAGAGCTTCGGGGAAGACCCCTAACTCCTTTCCTGCTTCCTGCCAGCCTTCACTTAAGCCTCCGGGTCCACGGAGCAAAGAAGCCTAGAGGGCAAGTAGAGGGTCTCCCCAGCCCCTTCCCTCCCTTCCGAATCCCACTACCCTATTTCTCCTTGGGGTTCCAGCTGGAGCCAAAAGAAGGATCCCGAATAGACCTCTCCCTCTATGACCCCTCCACCCGCACCCCCCAGGCATAGTGTCTGTCCTTGCTGCCAGGGCCTGGAAAGGGGATGGGGGTGACTCGAGAGCGGGGCTTTCTGAGGAGGGCAAGAATATCTCATATGTGGTATTGCTGCGGGTCTGGGAAGACACTGTCGGCTGGAACACTTCAGGCCCAGCGCCCGCCACCCGCGCCTCACTCTCTGGGGGGAAGGCCTCTGGCCCTGTTGAAATGCAAACAGCATCGGGTGAGGCCCTTAAGCCTCCCAGGGCAGCCGGTACCAGGGAATGTGCCTGGGCTTTGGAGTGTGAAGGCCTGAGCTCAGGGCCTCACTCTGCCCTACAGGTCAGGCAACCTTGGGCAAGTCTCGGAACCTCTTTGAGCTTTGGTGGCCTCACCTGCAAAATGAAGATAATAAGGCCATCTGCTTCACCAGTGTGTCGTGGGGGTGCGATGAGTGTGGGAACTTTCAGGGCACAATACAAATAGTAATTATTATCAGCCTCATCTGGCAGTTCCCTGCAGGTTTCGAACAAGCTCATCTGAACCTTTGTGAGAGCCTGTCGGTGTGCGGTGGGGCAGAGGGGCCTGGGAAGGAGCAGATGAGGAGGCCGAGAGAGCTTGGCCTTAGCTCCCTCGTGAGGCTGTGTAGCCTGGGGGCTTGGAGTTCAAATCCCAGCTCCCCCGCTCACACCAAGTGCCTGAGCTTTCAGTATTTTATAACACTCTGTACCTCCGTTTTCCCACCTCTCAAGGGGGAACACCTAAAGAACCTATCTCGTAGGGACAGGGCGCCTGGGTGGCTCAGTTGGTTGAGCGTCTGACTCTTGGTTTGGGCTCAGGTCATGATCTCATGGTTTGTGAGTTCAAGCCCCACGTTGGGCTCTCTGCTGCACAGAGCCTGCTTGGGATTCTGACTCTCTCTCTCTCTCTCTCTGCCCCTCCCCTGCTCTCTCTTTCTCTCTCCCTCTCAAAAATCAATAAATAAACATTAAAAAACAAAAAGCTTGCCGTGTGAAACACTGTTCTAAATTCTTAAAAAAAAAAAAAATAGAATCTATCTCATAGGGTTACCACGAGGATTTAATGAGACATTCTACATAAACTGCCTACGCCTCTTGAGCACTCAGGAAGCTTCAGCTGTCACTGTTACTTGTCACAAGTTTGCCTAGGAGACTGGGAAGTGCAGGCTAGCAGCCCAGGAAATGACTCTGGGAAGTGAAGGGGCAGAGGAACAGGAGGAGAGGAATGGTGGCCTGCTTCCTGCTCCCTCCCCCCGGGCGACAGCCGGGGGCTCCACAGCGGCACTGGTCCCTCAGCCTTTTGTAAGAGGTCCCCAGCTCCCAGCCATGAAGGTGGGCCAGGCTGGGGCCTTCATACTCTCTCCTGCCAATCAGACTTCCTGTGACCTTGGGCTGCCTTGATGCAGCCCTGTAAGGTCATCCCACCTGGGACATCCTTGACCAGGGCCTTTCTTGTTGGTGAGATGGAACTTCTGGTGGTCAGGGGCTCCGGAGCTCCCGGGGACTCTTTGGGAGGTACTGGGAGTGCCCAGGTGGGGAGAATTTGCATGGGCTGGGGCATTGTGACACCCCTTTGACAGCACAGTTCCTTCTGTCTTCCTAAGGAGACACAAGGGCAGGGCTGGGGGCTGAAGTCTCAAGGCCTGGAAGGGTCTTTTAACTTTCGCACTGACCCTGTCTGCAATTCCCTCTTCCCACAATCTCCCAGGGCCTGTGAACTGTGGGTGATGCGGTGAGTAGAGAGAGGAGGAAATGATCCCAGTTATTCAGGTACCTCCAGAAGTCCTAACTTTCCCCCCAGGGGCCCAACATGTCATAAGAAATTACTGGCAGGGAGGAAACATACCCAACCAACTCTCCATTCTCTCTCTCTCTGTCTGTCTCTGCCTTCCAAATTACAGAGATGATGGATGGAGGGAGGAAGAAAGGGATAGATGGATGGATGCATGGACAGACAGAGGATGCGTGGACAGAGTCGGTGGGCAGGAGGATGAGTGTTGGTAGGTAGACAGACAGTGGATGGGCCAAACCCCCTGATTGGACCTCTGCTCACCTTTCTTGCCCCATTTCTTGCTATCTTTTCCCTCACTCTACGCAGTAGCTAATTTCTTAAGAATGCCCCGCTCTTTTCCCTCTGAGCCTTTGCATATGCTGTTCCATAGACAGGTGGCTGGGTAGGGTGGCTGTGGGTGAATGAATGGATACATAGGTGCTCAGTAAATGGCTAGATTGGGGCTCCTGGGTGGCTCAGTCGTTAAGCATCTGACTTCGGCTCAGGTCACGATCTCACGGTTCATGAGTTCAAGTCCCACATCGGGTGTGCTTGAGGCCCACTTCAGCTGAGCTCAAGCTCCACTTCAGGTGAACGTGAGCCCTGCTTCTCTCTCTCCCTCTGCCTCTCACTCACTTGCGCCCTCTCTCTCTCAAAAAAACAAAAAAGGCTAGATTGGCAGGTGGTTGTGCTATAGAGGATGGGATAGCAGGCCCATATATATATATGATATATGATATATATATATAGTATATATATATACTATATATATATATATATATAATTTTTTAAATGATTACTCATCCTTGAGGCAGAGAGAGCTGGAGAGACAGAATCCAAAGCAGGCTCCAAGCTCCAAGCCGTCAGCACAGAGCCAGACACGGGGCTCGAACTCACGAACCGTGAGATCTTGACCTGAGCTGAAGTCGGACGCTTAACTGACTGAGCCACCCAGGCGCCCCAAGAGTCAGACTCCTTGAGCTTGACTCTGGCTCTACCCTTTTACTAGTTGTGTGACCTTGGGCAAGTAATTGACTTCTCTGTAGTTCCATTTGTTCATCTGTAAAATGGGTAGACTACAGGTCTCTACCTAATAGGGATGAGCAAAGCACTCAAGACAGTGCCTGGCACAGGGTAAACACTCAATAAATATTAGCTATTATTATACATGGGCAGATAACTAGATTAGTGGGTAGGTGGCTGAATGGGCCATCCTGTCCCCATCTTCAAAAACCTGAGCCTCCCCCCTGACCCCAACACCAGAATTAGTAGCACCTTCTGGGAATGCGTCTGAAATCCCACATGCGGGAGGGATCTGAGCTTCTCTCTGGGGTCAGAGGAGGACCAGTGGAAGGGAAATAGAATGAGGCAGTGGCTTCCTGCCCTCTGCCACATTGGCTTGGGCCGGGCCCAGAACTTGTTTCCTTCCTGGCACTGTGTCAGCACTGACTGTCGGTTACGGGGTGGACTTTGGGGCCCTGTGGCAGATTGAGAGTTGGGGTGTTGATGACTTAGCACCCGGCTCAGATCTCACACCCTGATGGTAATGACCCCTAATTTCTGAGCTGGTGGGAGGGCCCAGGAGGGGAGTCTGGCAGGGAAGCGGGAGAAGGAGTGGCAATCAGGGCTGGCCCTCTCGGAGGCTCTGCTCAGCTACTGCCAAGGCTCTGGGGCGATGGTATCTTGCTTGAGGGAGGGAGAGAAGGTGGGAATGTGGCATTCTGGATGGTGTGGCCAGCTTTGCTGGCTCCGGGGAAAGTGGCTTGGCTCCCAGCCCTGGGCCTGAAGGAGCTGTCAGGAGGGAGCCCGGGAGGTGGGCTGGGACTTGGGGGGAGCGGGGGTCCCACAATTTAGCACACGCTACACCTGGTCTCAGCCAGAGGGGGAGGTGCTGGGCTGGTTGCCCCAAGACCTGAAACAAGTCGCACTGCCTCTTTGGGCCTCAGTTTCTATACGTGCACCGTGAGGATATCGGGTGTCTCCATCTTGGACATTTGAAGGAAGGGGAGTCGAATCTCATCCTGAGAACTTCAGATAGGGACCCCTCCCCTGCGACTGACCATAGGTCTGGGTCCTGCCTGGTGTGTCCCCGGCCCGGACTGTGCCACCCTCACCATGGGAACCTCAGGAGGGGTCATGGCTATGGAGACCTCCTTTAGGAAGGCCTGGCCAGTCAAACCATATCTGTCATATTTCTTTTGTAAATCACAGAACGGTTACGATCACGGCCTCTGGACCCCACTCTGCCTGGGTTCAGATCCCCCACTGCGACTTCTCAGCTCTGTGGCTTGCCTAAATCACTTAACCTGTGTGTGCCTCAGTTCCTAATCTGCAAAGTGGGGATGATAATAGAATTCACCTAGAAGGCTCGTGTGCGCCGCGTGAGCTCAGAGCAGTGCCCGCTGGGAGGTAGGTGCTAGGAGTTACCTTGGAATTGCTGTTTCTAAGTTCCAGACGACACTGATTAAGTCTTGCCTCCTGGAAGCCCCCCTTTCTCTGACTCCTCTGCCACGCTCCAAGCGTGATCTCATTTTGTAGGTCATCAAAGTTCCCGGAGGGTGAGGACTGACTTGCACCCCTCAGGGGGCATTTGGGAAGGACAGGGAGAGCTGGTGAGGGTCAGAGCTGACCTGGAGCACAGGAAACTCACCAAGCACACACCTTGCCACGCACACAGCCTCCCCCCCTGCCCCCCTGCTGCTGAAGCGTCCCGCTACCATATCACTGTAAGGAGGCCTGGTTATTTGGACATGCTTTCCAAATAACCCTCTTTACCTACTGTGTGATTTGGACAAGTTACTTAACCTCTCTGATCCTGACTTATTTTTTTCCTTTGCTGGGCTTAAAGTACAGACAACTGAGTTATTCATACACCTTGCTCATGGTGCATTATCCTCATTGGTCTATGAAGCCTCCTCTCGCATTCATTCTCCCCCTTTACCTCCAACCCCGTTCCCCACCCATCCTAGCCAGAGGCAACCATTCTAATGTACTTAAGGAGCGTCTTCTTGTGCATATGTTCTTGCCAAATAGATATATTTTTGCTTGCGTGCAGGTAGTTTTCATTTACATAAGTAGCACTGTGTGTTTTAGATCTCCCACTGTTAAGATCCATCCATATTGCTGGACCAGCATCTGGTTCCTTGCTCCCCATCACTGTGTCCATGGAGTGTGTCCACCACATTTGATGTCTCTGCTCCCCCCCAGGACCCCCAGGGACCTCCAACCCCCCCCCCCCCGCCCATCCCCACAAACAACACTGCAATGATATCACACCCATGGCCCTTTATGGACCTAGGTGGCTTCTTTGGGGAATATTCCTAGAGCAGAATGCAACGGTCATAGACCATGAGTAAATATCCCTTAAAGTCTCCTTTTCTCCATCCCTAAAATGAAGGTATTGCCCCATCCCTTCGCGGGGCTGATGATGGGAGTGGGTTAATGCATGCAATCCACTCGGCCCCATGCCTGACATAGAAGAGACGCTTGGCGGATGGGAGACGTGGCTGCTGTTCCTTCCAGACCTCAGGAAGAGCGGGAGATAAGCCAGACCCAGGAGGGCTCGCAGAGAAACGCACCCAGGGCTCAAAGTCCCAGCTCAAGGGTTGGTCTCCAGAGCCCGTGAGAAGTGTGTGGGGGCTATGCCAATACCTGCAGGGTCTGGACTGGTCTTGAATGTCGCAGGGCCTGGTGCAGGGAGACGGCTGTACCTAGGAAATGGTTCCTGCATCCCATTTCTCGCCCTTTCCTCAGAGCCAGAGTAACCTCACACAGGAGGTCCCAGACAGCTTTATTTGTTGTTCTGCCTCCACTCTGCCAGCCACCGGGCATTTCAGCCAGATGTAAAACCACACCCGAGTACTGGATCTCACCCTCCCGTTTTACAGACGGAGAGACTGAGGCTCAGGAGAGCTCCATGGTCTCACAGGAGGTTAGTGGCGGAAGGGGCTCTAGAATCCCCATCTCCGTACTCCTTAAAAGAAACGCATTCCACGTTAAATTATGTTCTTATTATCTATGGAGTTTTCAGTTAAAGCAAATGACCAGCAGAGCACATTACTAAAAAGTAAAAAAACCCACATGTAGTCCTGGCATTCCAACTGAATCATCTCCGTGTTCCCTTCCAATCCCTGGCCATTTACAAATACACTTTATATATCTATAGTCCCAATCCACATGGAATTTTTTTTTTGCTTTTTGTACTTAGCAACCTTTTTTTAAACACACAATTTCAGACAATGGGATGTTTTTTGCCTGGTCTTCAAGGTGACCTTGCAGACGCCTGCCCCACCCTGTCTCCTGGGCCCCGGTGGAATTTTCCTTCTTGAGGTTCTTTTGTTCAATTGTCACAGCCCTCTTCCAGCCTGTCAGGGCTCTTTGCTGTTCTCTGCTTAGCCTCTCTATGCCCAAAGTCAGGGTAGGGAACAGGGGCAGGAGCAGGTAGGTACTAAACACCTACCATGAGTCAGACTCTCAGATACCTTAACCCACTATCTTGTTGAATCTCATAATAACCTTACATTAATAGCCCCTGTCTCACAGATGAACAAACCGAGACTCAGAAAGGTGGTAGCTTGGCCATGGTCACACCCTTGCTAAACAGCCGAGTCAGGATTCAAACCTGTTCCCCATCAAGGACCCTTCCCACTATGTTATGGTCCTATCAGTAGAGCCCATGGTTACCAAGGGAAATGAATCTCTCCCCAGCACCCTAAAACACTCCACCCCCTAGCCAGGGCTGGACTTGGGTCTCCACACTCTCAGGCACCAGGTAATGACTTCCTCTGAGCCCCTTCTCAGGATGTGGGAGTCCACACCAGCAGGACCTCATCTTAGCCTGACCTCATCTCCTGGCACCCTCCCAGCTCAGAGGAATGTCAAAGTCAGGGGGATTGGAGCCTACCCTCCCCTGCAGGCAGAAGAAAACCATTTCAGGAGCTGGTCTGGCATAAAGTGTCTCCAGCCTGGAACCAGAGGCAGGACAAGATGCTCTGTCGCTCAGTAGCATATGGGAGTTGGGAGCACTGACCTTTGCCCCTGGAGAGCCAGCTGCAGAGACCTGGGAGGGGATGCAGGAGACCTCAGGACCTCTCAGCCTGCCCTTCCTCCATTCAGTGCATTCTCCCAGCCAGGAGCGCCTTGGCTTTGCTGGATGCAGGAAAAAGCCACAAACTTGGCAAAGTCCTAGCTGGGTCTCTGGGGAGACCACAACTTGGGGGCCCCAATCCCACCCCACGGACCAGAAGAGGCCAATAAAGTCGGCTGGTGGAAGTTACTAAGTAATTGCTCAGCCAAGATTTAATTACAGGATTGGGCTTTGACTGTTGCGAGGGGAGCCTCTTATTTGGCTGTTTTCTTTTACTGGGGGAGCAGGTTGAGATGTTGTTATGAGTGGAGTGGGGGCCCTGCATCAGGAGCACAGGGCACCCAGCCCAGCCGGGCCCTCCCCAGAGGCACTCGGCCTCCGAAGCTGCCGGGCAGACAGGGTACAACGGTAGGGGGGAGACAGCCTGCTCACCGTTGAACCCGGGCCTTCAAGAGATGCCCCCCCACCAGCCCCCGCCATCATGGGACTGAAATTGGGGTGAAATGAGTGTGGGAAAGGCAGAGAGATCCCTCCCATCCAGACTCCACAGCCTGATGTCCTCCTGGTGCTTGTGATCACACCGTTCCCTCTCTTCCTCTATTCCCAGCCCAAACTAACTCAAACCGCAAGGGGACCAGAAGAGGGAAGAAATGAACAAACACTTCTGGAGTGCTCTGTGTGCACCAGGCCCTTTGCTGGCACTCCACCTCCATTATCTTACTGAATCTTCCTGTCAACCCCAGGAA
The DNA here is from genome assembly GCF_024362965.1 of Panthera pardus. Lineage (NCBI taxonomy): Eukaryota > Metazoa > Chordata > Mammalia > Carnivora > Felidae > Panthera > Panthera pardus. Next base: position 139,807,622 of record NW_026526732.1, read on the forward strand.
GGGCACTATTCTTCCCAAGCTACAGATGAGGAAAACGGCTCCGAGTATTTTTTACTTGCCCTATATGCAAACTGTCCATCAAGACCTTCCTCTCTTCCTAAGAAATGTCCCGCAGACATTTTTCTACCTGTTTCTACCACCAGCACACTAGTCCTGCCCCTCTCCTCTCCCGCTTGTATTCATTAAGTAACCAATGAACTGATCAGCTGAGCAGCAACTCTTAGCCCCTTAGCCTACACTTTCTTCTTCCCATCATCCTTCATCCAAGCTGCCAGATGAAACCCTTAAAACACAGCTGTTGAGGCCCACCTGGCTGGCTCAGTCAGTGGAGCATGTGACTCTTGATCTCAGGGCAGTGAGTTCGAGCCCCGTGTGGGCAGAGAGATTACTTTACCAAAAATAAAAAATAAAAAAACAAAAAAACATCCACTGCTTTTACCAGGCATCAGTGCCTGCTCCTGGTGACCTTTGACTCCAGGCCAGAGCTCCTCAAACCTTAACGTGATCCTGAGTCACCTGGGGCTTTGTCAAAACGTAGATCCTCTGCTGGGTACCTTAATCCTTCAGCTCACTGAATCTCATAACAACCTGAAATTAATAACCTGTTTTATAGACAAACAAACCAAGGCCCAGAGAGGTTGCCCAATGTCTGGGATGGGGTTTCTACAGTTCTAGTAGATTCTACAGTTCTAATAAGAGTCCAGGTGATGCAGCTGCTGCTGGTTCATGGACCATACTCCTAGACTGTCCTGCCTACTTACTTTTCTTTAATTTTTTTATTATTTATTTTATTATCTCATTTTTATTTTTAATTCTTTTTAATTTTTTGTAATGTTTATTTTTGAGAGAGACAGACAGAGTGCAAGCAGGGGAGGGACAGAGAGAGAGGGAGACACCGATCCGAAGCAGGCTCCAGGCTCTGAGCTGCCAGCACAGAGCCCGACGCAGGGCTCAAACTCATGAATCGTGAGATCATGACCTGAGCCGAAGTCGGCCGCTTAACCGACTGAGCCACCCAGGCGCCCCTATTATCTTATTTTTAGGGAGAGGGAGAGAGACAATCTTAGGCAGGCTCCATGCTCAGTGCAGAGCCCCACATGGGGCTCAGTCCCACGACCCTGGGATCATGACCTGAGCTGAAATCAAGAGACACTCAACTGAGCCACCCAGGCTCCCCTCTTTATTGTTAATTGCAGTGTAGTTGACACACTTTTTCCTCTAATTTTTAAACAGCATATGCATGTACATGGTTGGAAAATAAAAAAGTATAAAAAGGCACGCAGTCAAAATTCTCCTTCCCATTTTTGTCCCCCTCCTCTTTTGTGCAATTACCCCCACCTCCATCCCAAGTAACCACTTCTGTTAAGTTTCTTACATATCTCTCCAGTTTCTCTGTGCCGATACAAACAAGATCATACTTATCTTGCCCCAAATAGTAGCAAACTACACACACCATTTTGTCAACAGTTTATCAGTTTATCTTGGAGATAACTGGACACAGTCAGCTGACTCATTCTTCTTTAGAGTTGCATTATTATTCCATCGTGTGGACGTGCCATAATTTATTTAACTAGTCATCTCCAGATGGACAACTTAGGTTGTTTCCAATCTTACCAACTGGTCTTTTTTTTAAACTGTTTATTTATTTTTTGAGAGAGAGCGCGTGCAGGGGAGGGGCAGAGAGAGGGAGACAGAGGATAGGAAGCAGGCTTCAGGCTCTGCGCTTTCAGCACAGAGTCCGAAGCGGGGCTCGAACTCACGGACTGAGAGATCATGACCTGAGCCGAAGTCGGCCGCTTAACCGACTGAGCCACCCAGGCGCCCCGAAACTGGTCTTTTTAAGCGCATGACACTCTGGCCAACTTTGCTGTGATCTCCTTCCCACCCTCCAGTTCCCAGCTCCACCATGCTGAGTTCCTGCAGAGTCCTTCATGAATCCTGAGAGTGCTCCCCAGATGCTCCGGCCCATCCTGACTGCTGCTCCTCTGAACCTTGTCCCCTTAGTCTCCTCCTCCTCATTTACTTCCCCTTTTCATCTCTCCACGTGTCTCTCTCTGTGTCCAAAAAGGCTAAAGCAACTTGAACTTTGATGCCATGTCTTTGATTTCTCTGGATCCCTCACAGCTGGTTACAAAAGTGGAAGTTGCATATGAATGAAGCCACTCCCTGGTGGGTCTGCTGGGCTGGTTGGGGGAGGGGGTGCGGCGGCGGGGGGGGGGGGGGGGGGGTGCGGGGGACAACTACCCAAGTGGGAGAGCTTCATGGCTCCAAGATCTCCAAGAAAGAAGCCTCTATTTGGTGCCTGAATGTCTAGAGCACTCGGGCAGGTTATGATGATGTCCAGGGCACGATGGGGCATCTGGAGTTCCCTTGTGCCCTCCCTGTGTAGGCAGTGGGAGGAGCCATGATAGGAGGGTGGAAGGATGGATGGTATGGGTATGTGTGCATACCCTAGAATGGCTCCTTCCCTTCTCTATTAACATCCTTGTCATCTTCCACAGACCAGCTCCAGTCTCAATTTCCTGGACTGCTCCAGCCCATGCTGACTTCCTCCCCTCTGAATTCCTGTTATGTGTATGGACACCAATCACCGTTCTGAACTTAGTCATCCGGGGCCTGCCACCTTGAATCACGTAATCTTTATCTCCCTCATGGAGGAAAAGACTTCTGTAATTCTCTTATTTTCCCATGGACCCCCCTCCGCCCACACGCAGGCAATTGGGAGAGTCTCCACAACTACTCCTTGAATGAACAGCAAGGGGTTCCAGGAGTGCCGTGGTAGTGGGTGGGGTGGGACAGGGTTGACCACAGGCGTGTCTCCAACCAAAAACATTTGGGGAACACAAGTGTTTCTAAAGATGCTCCTGCCTGCCACCCCCCCCCCATCTGTTCTTCAGTCCCTCCCCTCCTGCTGGGGAATCAGTGACCTCATATCCACAAGCCCTGACGGCCCAACTCATCCTGTCCCTTAACCTGGAACAAGTAAAAGGAACTTTTAAAAAATGTCACCCTAAGGGGTGCCTGGGTGGCTCAGTCTTTGAGGGTCCTACTTCGGCTCAGGTCATGATCTCATAGCTCGGGGGGTTCAATCCCTGCGTTGGGCTCTGTGCTGACAGTCGGAGCCTGGAGACTGCTTCAGATTCTGGGTCTCCCTCTTTCTCTGCCCCTAACCCACTCGCATTCTGTCTCTGTCTCTCTCAAAAATAAACATTAAAAAAAATTTTTTTTAATGTCACTATCATGAAAAACAAAAGCAAGGGATGGTAGTAAATCAGAGATTAAAGGCACCTGACAAGCAAATGCAATGTGTGAATCCTGATTGGACTGTGGATTGGAAAAAAAAAAAAAAAAGAAACGAAAGTGACATTTGGGGGATAACTGGGAAATTTTTAATACTCGAGTGTGATAACTGTATCATGGTCATTTAGGAGAATGTCCTTATTCTTAGGCAATGGATATTGAAGTATTGGTGTGTGTGGGGAGATGGGCCACGATCTCTATAAGTTTCCACCTTCAGCAAAGTGGAAAAAAAAGTGTGTGTGGAGAGAAAGCGCAGAGCTCATGCGCGGAAGTGTGGCAACCTGTTCACAATGGGCGAAGCCAGGAGAAAGGCGTACAGATAGTCATTTTACTAGTCTTCCAAATTTTTCAGAATGAAAAGTTGAAAAGAATCACCTTTGGTACCTAAGAGCCATGCCATTCCATCTTCTGGGGACCTCAGGGAAACCATGCCGACTGTCTGTGACTGGTCCCCTCCACCCAGCTTCCACTCCTGCTGCCAGGAAGCATGAAAATCTAACACCTTGACCTGGCTCTCCTCTCCTCTCAGCATCTCCCAGGACCCTCTGGGGGCAGTTATCACCTCCCATGCCCACCCCTCCAGGATTGTCCTCTCAGCACCTTAAAGGGCCACCACCCTCTCTCCCTGAAAAGCAAACTGAACCCTAAGCAGGACAAACCCGTCTTGAGTTTTTAAAAATTCTGTTTACTGAACTCACCTTGAGTTTATTTTTTATTTATTTAAAAAAAATTTTTTTAACATTTATTAATTTTTGAGACAGAGAGAGAGAGAGCATGAACAGGGGAGGGTCAGAGAAAGAGGGAGACACAGAATCTGAAACAGGCTCCAGGCCCTGAGCTGTCAGCACAGAGCCCGACGCGGGGCTCGAACCTACAGACCGCGAGATCATGACCCGAGCGGAAGTCAGACGCTTAACCGACTTGAGCCACCCAGGGGCCCCTCACCTTGAGTTTTTAAAAATCATATTCACTTAACTTCATAGAAAAGAAAAAGAGAATTTTCAAAAATCTATTTATTTTGAGAGAGAGAGGGTGCGCCTGAGCAAGTGAGCATTCAAAAGTTGGGGAGGGGCAGAGAGAGAGGGAAAGAGAGAATCCATGCTACATCACTGCAGAGCCCCAGCAGAGCCCCAGGCGGGATTGGAACTCAAGACCCTAGCATCATGACCTGAGCAGAGATCAAGGGTCAGACACGTTCAACCAATTGAGCCACCCAGGCATCCCCCCAAAAGAATCTGATGTAAACAAAAATGCCAAGATTTAGTCATCCCACGATTCTCTTTGGAGCTCGGTCACTGTGGATATTTTTCCACCTTTGTCATCAGATAGGAACACTCGTTCATTGCTTTCCCCCCTTTACCTTTTTTCCGATGGGCACCTCCTTACATCCATCGAGGGCTCACGGCCCACATTTTGGAGGGCCTGTAGGACCCTGCAACCTGCTGGCTTTGGCCACCCGTTTCCCCCAGGCACCCACGTTGACCTGGTCATGAATCTCTTTAGAAGCAGGAAACTTGCCCGCCTCCTCCTTTCCCCAGGAGGAAAAGGGGTGGAGGAGGAGGGCCAGGAGGGGGACCTGAGGGAGGCCGGTGGCTCGTCTTCCAGGCTGGGCGTGGGCTGGGCGAGGTCCCCAGCCCACCGGGCCGTGCCAACAATGGCCTGTTGTAGAAGGAGGCAGGCAGGAATGCGGCCTGGGGAGTTGGGCGGCGGGGCGGCCGCTGCGGCGGCAGGGCGGGGCCGGGTCTCAGCGGCAGCCTCTTACCTGTCCAGGTAGCTCGCATTTCCAGGCGAGCGGCGGCGCCCGCAGCACCTGTCGCCGGTGCGCGGGCCGGGAGCCCGGCGGGGGACATGGCCTGGTAGCGGCCCCTGGGGGAGACGGTGCGGAGTTCGGTCCGGGACAGGGCAGGCCGAGGGAGGGGAGGTCCTTCCCGGGGCCGCGGGGCCGCAGGCAGCATGAAAAAGAACCAGACGGTGCAGGGCACCTTCAGCAAACTCTTCGGCAAGAAGCACTCCAACCCCCCCAGCACCTCCCTCTACGCCACCAACCCCCCCTGGATTTTCACCCAGGAGGCCCCGGAGGAGGGGATCCGGGACTTCGGTAAGCGGGCCCGGGGTGGTGGCCCGCGGGCCGGCAGGCGGCCCGCGCGGCGGGAAGGGCGGGAGGCGCGGCTCGGCGCGGCTCGGCGCGGAGGGAAGGAACACGTTGCAACCTGTGGACGGGCCGGATAGGCGCTGCCGGGAGGGGGAGGCGGCGCGGCCCGGCTGTCCTGGGAAAGGGCCGGCGGGGCAGAGGTGCCGGGAAGGGGGAGACGCTTGCCTCTCGCAGCGGACGCTAGCCCCTCTTCCGAGGTGATCATCCCCTCTTCCCCTCCCGGTGGAAGTTAGGTCTGTGTTATTGTCAGAAAGGCTTCCTAGGGTTTGTAGTGCCTACCCTCCCCTGGCAGCGCTGTAGAGTCAGAAGCGTCCCCCCCCCCCCTCGCCCCCCAGCTGTCCCTTCAGCCTTCACCATTTCTGCTTCCTCTGTTCCTCTCCCGGCCCAGGTCTTAGGCAAAGAGAGGGGGCTGCTTGCTATCTGGGCGCTGCAACTCTGGACTCTGCACAGGGGAGGCCCAGGAAAAATCAACAGAAGCCACGGCTAGGAAGATACCGGTCTGTGCAAGACACCAGAGTCGCTTTCTGGGGTCATGGGCTCTTACCGGGTCAGCCTGGAGCCTGGGGTTGTCTACAGGCTCAGACCCAAGAGCCCACAATGGGACAGAGGAGGCCAAGGAAGTCCTTCCTGATTGCCAGCCGCCCCTGAGCCCTTGAGTCGGGGTGTTGTACCTCTGCAGGGATCTGAAAACACTATGCTGGCCCAGCACCCCCCCCTCCCCCCCCCCTCCCCCCCGCCCCGGGGCTCTGGCTGTGGGTTACCTTATCTTTGCATCTTTTTGCAATTTGCATCCCCTGTAACTGAGGGGAAACCAGTGGGATGGGGACAGGAATTGACTTCCTGTGTATGGGCTGAGGCTCTGGGCCCAAAGAAGACCCCCCATCCCTGCTTTAGCTCACCTGCCTTCATTGTCACCCCGTTACCTCCACTGACCTTTATGGCCACTATACCACGGCCCACAGAGGAAGTTATAGCCTGGGCCCCTGCTGTTGGATTCCGCTCAGCACCCAGGTTGTCATAGCTGAGACACAAAGCACCTGGACAGGAGCAGGACAAACAAAATGTCACCTCTTCCTGGCCCAACGGGGGTAAACAGAGCTAACCATATGCCATTTAGCCCTTTCTGAGTCTTTGCTATAAAAAATTAGGTGCATAAGGAGCAGAGGAGAGAGATGACCTCTGATTGGAACTAGCATTTGAGCTGAGAGGGAAGGGCATCCAGCATTTTGCAGAACAAACATCAGGAGCAGAGGCTAGAAGGGGCAGAGCGGTCTGGAGCCGCAGCTCAGGAACTTACTAACACCTCTGCGAGCCTGTGTCGCAAACACTGACCCCTTGTCAGGTGCAAGGTACCATTCTAAAGTTCTTACGTTGTTGACTTGTTGGACCCTCATCTAGGACTCCCCATCTGGTCGATGATACAGGTATTATAATTCCTGTTTGTCAGATGGGGAGACAGAGGCACGGCCAGATTAAGTAACGTGCCCAAGATCACACAGCTTCACGTGGCTGAGCCAGGATTTTGTTAAGTGTACAACTCAATGATTATTAGTAGATTTGCTGAGCTGTGCAACCATCGCAATTCGATTTGAGGACACTTCCGTTACCCCAAAACTTCCCTCAGGAGGCAGAGCCGATATTTGAACCCGGCTGTTGTGCTCCAGAGACCACACTCTTAGCCGGCTTGAAGAATTTATTTAGTGGGAGGTGAATTTGACTTGAGGGGCACCTGCTGGAGAACGTGTTTCCCACCATGCCTCCCCCACCACACTCCTTTCCTAAGGGGAGACCTCAGAAATGCCTTAGACACTTCCTCTATTTTTGCCTGCACTGCTCAGGCTGCTGGTGGGGATCGGTCGTGCTGGTGAGAGAAGTGGGGGCATCGTGCCCAGGCTTCACCAGCCTGGGCAGGGCTGGAGTGCAAGGGGGTGGGGGGGCAGCTCCTCCCATCCCCAGGGCAGGGCAGGGCCTCCATCTGACTCAGCCTGGTCACACCCTGCATGTAGAGGAGTGGAAACAAACATGCCCCCAGCAGGATGGCTCCCCAGTGTTTCCGGGGTTGTTCCCCAGGGTGCTGGTGGGTGTGGCCAAGGTCCTCTTCCCTGCTGAACAGGACAAGTGCTTGGAGTTGGGACAGGAGGGGCCAGTGTTGGGGATTCCTTGATGGGATGGAGATATCAGACCTGCCCTACAGTCGTGCCTCCACCCACTCCCTGGGCCTCAGTTTTTTCTTCTGTGAAATGGGGATGATGGCCAGTCTGTCTACAGAATGGCTGCTTGACGTTTGTACATGGCAGTGCTTTGAAGACCCTTAAAAAGAAAAGCCCTAAAGCAAAAACTGGCAAATTATAGCCCTGGCTGAAATCTGGCCCTTGGCCTGTTTTCATAAATAAAGTTTTATTAAAACAGCCAGTCATGCCCATCGTTTACATATTGTCTAAGGCTGCGTTCATGCTATGATGGTATTTTCTAGTAGCCTCAGCAGAGACTGTATGGCTCACAAAGCCAAAAATATTTACTAGCTGGGTCTTTACAGAAAAAAAAAAAAGATGACACTATTACATGCTTTATTATTATCAGTTATCAGGTCATCTGACTCCGAGCACTTCCTGCCGTTGCCTCCTTTAGCTCCTCTTCCTAACACTGCCGTAGACCAGAGGAAACTGAGGCATGAAGTGGCCACCTGAAGGTCTCAGAGGGCTTGGGATTCGTCTTCCATAGCATCCCTGAGTCTGTAACATTCTCTGCGATGCAGGTGGTATTCGGCCTTAGAGAGCCGGTGGAATGGAGGGGCAAAATCAGTGTGGAGGGATGTGAGAGGATTAAGGCGTAAGTGATTGCTCTGTGACTACAGCCATGTAAAAATCTGTTGGCAGAAGGGTAGGCACGGTGCAGTGGGTAGAATGCAAACAGTCATGTGAAGGTGGTGACCGGTGTGTTTGTCTTTAAACAGTTTCCTTAATGTATATTCTAATAACTATCAGGAGAGTTTCACTTAATGCAAATGCAGTCCTAATTAAGCCTACTGCCTCCCCACCCCCCACCCCCTCCAGGGATCCTTAAAGGACACACAATTGTTTTTTTAAGTGCCTGAGACAGCAGAGATGTGGATCTTTGCAAATTTCCTTGATTAGGGTTGGACTGCAGCAGCCAGAAAGAAGGCAGTCTTAGCTCTTGGATTAATTAGCCAAGCTTCTTTATTCCCCACCCCCACCCACCCCACGCCAGGCAGCAATGGGTCATTCCACTTGCTGGAGGACTCTATTTCTTGCTTTGTTCCTCTAAATGTAAATTGTTTTTGTGACAACCACCTAGGACACTTATTTAAAAATGCAGATTCCTCAGGGTCCTAGTCAGGCACACAAGTCAGAATTGCTGGGCTAGGGCCCTGGGTCTGGATGTTTCACCAGCGGTCCAGTGATTCTTTTGTACAGGGAGACGTGAGATTTGTGGGGTTTCCTTCCCTAGATGGGGCGCGGCTATTCTCTTTCCCCTTAGGACTTTCTGCAGGTCTAAATAAATGCGTAGGGACTGTAGCCAGCTCCTTGTCGGGAGAACCCTAATGCTCCCTACTGTGGCTGCTGGTTCCGGCATCCCTCTCCTGGGGTCCCCTGACCTTGTGTCTCAGGCCAGACTAAAAGGTAGGAAGCCATGAACCCCAGGATCTGAGTACATACTTCCTGTTGGGCCAGGCTGGCACCAGGCTCCCAAGAGCTGACCTGAGAGTTGACCTGTGCCTTGCAGGGGTGTGAAGGAGACTGTTGTTTACGCCTGTCCCCTGGAGGTGTGTGTAGTTTGCTGGCAGGTCAGTGCACACACACACACACACACACACATGCCCATTATATAAATTTCTCTTGTCCCTGTGGTTCAACTCCAGAAAGCCACAGTAGACCAGCTACGGGGTGCTCCTTCTCTCCCAGCCAGTGAATTGGTAACAATAACAATAATGTCACGATGATGATGATGATGATTATTAGTTATTTACTGAACTTACTTGAGGAAAAATGACACAAAGTCATTTCAGCTCAGGGCAGCTCAAATACTAAAGCGCATCCAGTCACTTGGGACCTTGTTAAGATCAGATTCTGATGCGGTAGGTTTGGGATGGGGGGAGACTGCATTTCCAGTGAGTCCCCAGGTTTGCAGACCTTATTCTGAGTAGCATGTCCTAGCTAGGAAGCAGAGGGCTGGCCCAGGTGCCGCCCCCTCCAGTCCCCAAGGCCCCTCCCTCTCTGTCCCCCGCTCCTCTACCTGTGGCTTCCTGCTCCAGCCCAGCCCAACCTTCAGCGTCCCCTCTGTCCTTGGACAAAGGCCTCTCTCTGGTGCCTGGGTCAGGCCTGCTGGGGCTTGCTGGGACAGACTGGCCTTTTCAGGTTCCTGTCATGTGAACCTGTTAATTAGCAAGGAAGGGGCCTCATTAACGTCATTTGTGGGTTACCTTTGTGGGGCCCACCTGCTGCTTCCCTGAAAGGCTGGGGGTCTTTAGTGGCCAAGGATTGGACGCTCCACCTCAGTGGGGCGGAGGAGGGGGGTCTGTTTTTGGGTTCTGGATTATTCTGTGTCAAGGCAACAAATGCCCTCAGCTACAGTCCCACCCTTCCTAAACCTCTGGGATCAGACCCGTGCCAGTGTTCTCAGGGCCGTTCGGGGGCTCCTGGTGATTTGGAGCCCCGCACCATCACCCCAGCCCTCCTCTCATCCCTGCCAGCTCCTTTCCCTCCTCTGATTTTGGGAGGCTTCTTGCAACATAGGAGTAATGATCCTCATTTGACACGTGGGGAAACAGCCTGAGAAAGGGCTCAGAAGTCCTCAGGCAATACATAGGGGGGCTGCCGTGTGACCCCAGACTGATACCTAGGTCCATTTGTTTCTTTTAGGCGGCACTGCATTTTGAGTCTCTGGAAAAACAGGAGACAGAGGGAAAAGATGCTGGATCCCTGCATTCTTTCCCTGCTGTGCTAGCTGTGACCAGGTTGCCTGGGCTTGACTCACCAGCCGTGGAACCTCAGGCAGGGCCTTAGCCTCTCTGAACCTCAGTTTCCTCATCTGCAAAATGGGAATAATAAGAGTGCCTCCCCCAAAGCTTGTGAATGGGAATGTAGAATCATGCTAGCTTATAGACATTTGCATTTTTATTATTAATTTTACCTGTAGTTTGGACTTGTCTGGGATTTGGGGAAAGAGAGAAATGGTGGTCCCAAACCTCGCCTCCATAGAGATCTCCAGGCAGCTTTGGGACTAAGGGAGGAAGGGCATTTTAACAGGGTTTCAACCCTGAACTCCGTGAGCAAAGAAATGCCAAAGAGCCAGTGAGAGGCTGCTCCTTTGGGCAAGAATGGGAGAAAGCGAGGGCTGGAAGGGAGGCAAGAGCTGTGCTCAGCCCGCAGCTTCCCCAAAGCTGGCCACCCCGCCTCCACGCCACTGCGCGGGCACGCGCACGCGCACACACATGCACACACACGAAGAGAACCAGTTTGGGGAGAGGCAGCAAGCCATGCGAATGTAAAGCCCTGCATCATTTGTGCCCCGAGCCCAGCGCTACAAGTCAGGCACCTTGTTTGGGTCCAGGCAACTGATGTTCTGTGACCCTGAGCCAGCCCCACCCTCTCTGGGTCTTCCATATGCAAAGAGCAGCCCCAAATGTCTGGACTCAGAATTCTCTTCAACAAGAGAGCAAAGGGCCACCCTCCCCGTGGCTGTCACCCATGGATACAGGTTATTTACCCTTAATTTGCCAGTGACACACCCCGATTCAAGCTCAGAGCCAAACCCTTGGTAGAGCCAGCTAAGGTGGGGCAGAGGGAGTGCCATGATGCTAATAGTGACGATGATGATGATGATGATGATGATGATGATGGTGATGATGATGGTGATGGTGATAGGCAGCCCTCCCAGTTACTGAGCAGAAACGATCTGCTAGGCGCTGTGCTCACCTGTTACACAGTTTATCTGTCATTCAGCCTTACCCCAGCCCACCCGGCAGGGATCATCGCTCACATTTACAGACATGAGGAAGCGGCCTCGGGAGATCTAGCGACATGCCCAGGGCCCCACAGTTAATAAGGGACGGAGCAGGGACTGAGTCACGTTCATCTGGGCACTAAACCAGCAGCCTGGACCCCACACCATCCTGCCTCCCCCTCCCGGCTGAAGAGCTGTGGCCTGCCTGGGTGTCTCCTTGCTTTGCCTTGGCCTTCTCAGAGCCCAGGCAGCCTCAGCCTCCATGTAAATACCCCTTGGCCCGATGGCAGCATCAGGTTCTTCTAGGTGGGGCCGTGGAGAAGGGGAGCTGCCGTCCCCAGGTTGATGTCTGAGGGGAAGTCTTCCTGCTGAAACAGGTGTGGCCACCCAGAGTTATTTTTGAACCAGGTTTTTGGATATTAGGTGGTATTTACATGAACTCAAATCCTTGAGGAAGTGTAAATGAAAAGCTGCCTTTGTTTCCTGTCAATCTGTGAGAGAGAAATGTAACCAAACGCAAAGGGATCCCGTGTCCAATCTTCTTAGAGGCTTTCATTTGGAGGGAAGCTGGGACTGTTTTAATGATGAAGTCTGGGTACATGGAGGCAGATCGGAATTTCCTCCTTTATCACTTGGTTCTCTTTAGAGGAGTTTGCCAAACACAGAGGCTTGTTTGTATCTTGACAGGGCTGTGGTCCACCTGGGGCTCAGGCTCTGCTCAGAGCCTGCTCCCAGGGTCTCCCAAGGCTTCCTGGCTGCTGGAATTGCTCCTGGGGTTTCCTGAAAGTGCCCCCTTTCTCTGGAAGCTTCTGGGTCTGTGGTGGTTCTCTCCACTTTCCTGCCTTCTGAGTCCCACTGGGACTCAGGTGTATCTCTGGGCTGTGACCTCCCCGATCCCCAAAGACTCTTCCAGTGGGTAAGGGATCGAGTAAAAAGACAGACAGAGGGAGTTTCCAGGTTTCAGGGTGGACAAGACCCTAGGATAGCATCTTTTCTTATTGAGCAGTCTCATTGTGTCTTCAGAGGGCACGTCGTCCACCCTCCTCTTTCTCACTCCCTTCACCTCCTCACTTTCCCTTCCTGCTTCAAGAGGTGGCCTGGCCCTCCTTTATCTCGTCAGTTGATGAGGGGGCTGCTTCTCAGGAAAGCCCATTCTAGCATCACCGATACTGTGATTAGAGCCAAGTTCATTTACTTCAGAGGAAAGTCCCCAAAGTTGGACTCAATCGTCCTTCTGTTTAGTTTGGACCTTGACCTTGAGGTTTGGAAAGGCCTAGCCCTGACTTGAACTCGTGGAGGGCCTAGCTCATGGTGGTGGCCACTCTTGCTTCACCTGCTGGTGGGCCTTTACCAGTCAGGAACAGAGCCCAGGTATGAGGGCCCCAGGGAAAGTCTGTCAGATTCTAGCCACATCTCTCTTTTTTGTCTTAAAACAACATAAACTTATTATCTTAAGTTCTGTCGTCAGAAGTCTGACAGTGGTCTCACTGGGCTAACATTAAAGTGCCCACAAGACTCTTCCTTCCTGGAGGTTGTAGAGAAAAACCTGTTTTCTCAGCTTCTCCAGCTTCTAGAGGCCGCCTGCCTTCCTTGGCTCACGGCCCCTTCCATCTTCAAAGCCAGCAATGGCCAGTGGAGTCTTTCTCACATCACACCGCGCTGACTCTGCTTCGGTCACCACATGTCCTGCCCTGACCCCAGGCACACTTCTTAGAGCTGGGGAATCCAACTGGATTTCCAAGAGGTGCCCCAGTCTGGCACTTGCCTCCAGTCCGCCTTGTGAAAACAACCACAGACCAAGACAACAGTGCCTCCCAGTCAGGGCTGAGTCATGGAATCTATGAGGTAGTTAGAGCCGTGGAATCTGCGAGGTGGTTAGGGTGTCTGCGCCAGAGTCCGCGTGGGGGTCAGATTCGGCTCGGCCCTGGCCTGCGCATGGCCGGGGGCAAACTCCTTCACCCCCAGAGCCGCTCCGGGGCTCCAGCCAAGCCTCCCTTACCCTCAGATAGCCCCGTGCCCCTCACAGCCCGTCCTCCCATCCACACCCTGTACACGCAGGATTAGGATTCCCTGCTCTGGAAGCAGTGACTGTAATGGTTCGGAGATCAGCCCTGGAACAGGAACCCCCGCTTCACCACTTACTCTGAGACTTTGGGCAAGTGATTAGACCTCTCTGTGCCCCAGTTTCCTCATCTGTAAAATGGGGATGATGATTACCAATTGCACGGAACTATTTTTAAAATTAAGTGAATTAATGGTGAGCAAGATGCTTAGAACCGTGCCTGGCCCATTAAAGTTGCTCTGTAAGGGGCTCCTGGGTGGCTCCGTTGGTGAAGCATCCGACCCTTGGTTTCAGCTCAGACCATCATCTTATGGCTTGTGGGTTTGGGCCCCGTGTTGGGCTCCTCGGAGAGCCTGCTTGGGATTCTCTGTCGCCCTGTCTCTCTGCCCTTCCCCTGGTCGTTCTCTCTCTTTCTCTCTCTCCATCTCTCTCTCTTTCAACAATAAACATTAAAAAAAAAAATGAAATTGCTCAATAAGTTTTATCTAATATTATATTATCACGACTATTACAGTGATCTTGCCAGGTTGCTCCCCTTCTAAAGCTCCCGGGCACACAATAACACTAGCCACCGATATCCTGATAATTCAGCTGTAGCGAGGAGGCTGCATAGATCCCAACACGAGTGCAGAGATGAAATGATTAGAAAAAGGTCAGCCTGTGAGATGCCTCTCTCACTATCCCTGTGTTAACCCCACCCCACCCCTAGTCCTGTTAAGGGCCCAGCAGCCATATCACACACGTGGAATTTAGAACTTTGGTGTTCACACGGCACTATCTAGGGAATGTCCCAGGAGATCCTAGTGTCAACACACAGACTCTCGGAAGCCAGAGAGAATCAGGCGGGCTTTAGTGGGAGCTATTGAGTTTTCCCATTATCTCTACTTCTCTGGTTTCTGACTGGGCCAAACCTGCACTCTTATCCCTCCTCTCTTCTTCCCCCACCTGCTCCCTGGGAGCTTCATCTCTGGTCTCAGGTGTGGAGTCTGGGAGGGAATAGACAGCCGTGTCTGCCTGGAGGGTGTGGGGCAGGGCACTGCTGGGAACTGCAGTTTCTGGGACATGCGGGGCGCACGGCACAGAGAACTCACCATTTAGGCCCCTGTTGAGAGGTGGAGAATCTTGAATGCACCAGCCACTCTCTGCCTGATAGGGTGGCACCCAAAGGGCTCTGTGTCAAGTTCCTGTGACATTCTCAGGATCCTTTATGTCACATTCAAAACCCAGATCCTCACATAGAGACAGGGCTGTGGCTGTAGGTGTTGGAATTTGGGGTGAATGTATTCTGATCTCAGGACCCCCCTGAGAAGCCCAGTCTTTCTTGAATAAATCTTTTGGCCTTCTTGCAATTTTTGCCCCTGAAGTCAAGTGCAAAGGGAAAAGTAATCACAATTTGTTCAATGTTCCAGTTCTAGGATTCTGGTTACTCAGGATTTTGACCTTTCTTCTCTTTCCCCTTTGGCTGTAAGAGGAACAGAAAGTCCCTCGTGCCCCCTTAAATGGGTGAAAGCCTTCCTTGCTCATGACCGACAGAGTCGGGCGTCCACAGGGACCCCTGCTTCTCGGAGGTGAAAGTGTGAACCTGGGGTAGGCTGTGAAATCCTTTTCTTTTTTTTTTTTTTTTAACATTTTTATTTATTTTTGAGACAGAGAGAGACAGAGCATGAATGGGGGAGGGGCAGAGAGAGAAGGAGACACAGAATCGGAAGCAGGCTCCAGGCTCTGAGCCATCAGCCCAGAGCCCGACGCGGGGCTCGAACTCACGGACCGTGAGATCGTGACCTGAGCTGAAGTCGGACGCTCAACCGACTGAGCCACCCAGGCGCCCCTGTGAAATCCTTTTCAATGAGCATTAAGGGTCATGAGGAAGGTTGGTTGAGAAAATATGAATGGCTTCTCACACCCTCCCCACTGCTACAGAAACAGCCCAGAACACAGACCCAGGAACCAGAGGAAGAGAAAGGCCTTTGCAGCGTCTTCCTACAGGGGAAGGGACCGTGTCTGTTGAGCACTTACTATGTGTTGACCACACCGACTCCTCATAACAGTCCTATAAGGTTGGCACTAACATCACTCCCATTGTACAGATAGGAAATCTAAGGCCCAGAGAGCTTAAACAACACTGCCAGAGAGTGGCTGAGCTGGGGATTTGTACTAGGTCACATGGGCCCTACTGTCTTTCTGCCCTGCCCTCGACGGTAAAACAAATGGAGCCATGTTCACACCGCTGATGGTTTGTGGGGGCGCTAAGGAAATCTTGTGTTAGAGGAGCCCAGAAGGTGGGCCCCAGCACCCCAGTCCAGAAGGTGCTGGGGCCACTGGGGACAGCAGGTGACCTCACCTGCTCTGCTGGTTCCAGATTAGAAGTTCAAACACTTGACAGGATCTTGTTATGTAAGAGGTGCTGAGCTGAGTCAGATGGGCCAAATGCAGAGCTTGGCTCTCCTCCCTTGGAACTGCGGGGCAGGCTGACTCAGTTGTCCCACATGCCTTTGATCTCCAGCTCACGGCCTCCTGCACTTGTCTCCTCCAGGTGGGATCTATTATGGAGATAATCGGTTTGACTCTGTGAGTGAGTCAGGGACAGCCACACTGAAAGCTCGGCCAAGAGTTCGGCCCCTGCTGACCTTCCTTCCACTTGTGAGTACGGTTCTGCACTGGGGTGTGGGAGTCTGCTCTAGACAGGCCACAGAGGAGGCAGCCCCACCTGCCCTAGCCCAAGGGGACATCAGCCTCACCGTCTGTCCATTTGCTTCCTTCCTGCTGCCAACCAGGGTGGCTTCTGGGAGGAGGCGTGGTTGAGACTCATAGCAGGAAGGCTGAGATTGGGGCGGTGGGTCTGCTCCTCCGTGTTGAAACCCAAGGAGAGGTTACAGGGACCTTGTGTGCAGTGGCAATGCAGAGATGGGTGCCTCTAGCCAAGCAGGATTCGTATTCATGCTCTGCATCGACCACTGCCTGCTCCGTACCAGGCCTTGCATTGGACAGAGGCACACAGAGGCGACTGAGCCAGCTCTCAGGGAAGGACAAGAATGAGTAAACATTGTTGCAACATAGGTCAGAGAACAGGCAGCCAATCCAGCCACAGGTGGTCAGGAGGACTTCCCGGAAGAGGTAACCCCTGAGCTGTCTTAAAGGACAAATAGCAGTGACCCTTGGGAGAAGGGCATCGGGGACAGATGCATATGAATAATGCAGATGAAATAATTTTTTGTGGGTCTGCAATCACAGGAAACCAAAAACTCCCTTCTGGAGCCGTGGTTGGGCTCTCTTTTTTTTTTTTTTTTTGTCCCCATTGCCCCCATAAATGCAGATGAAATAATTGTTTGTGGGTCTGCAATCACAGGAAACCAAAAACTCCCTTCTGGAGCCATGGTTGGGCTCTTTTTTTTTTTTTTTTTTTCCTTTTTTCCCAAGAGAGATAGATTCAAAATAACTGCTGACTGGTTCTATTTACTGTGATACAAGTTCCTGGGTTTTCTGGGATAGTATAGACCAGCACTGTCCAATAGAAATATAACACAAGCCCCATATGTCATTTAAAATTTTCTAGTAACTGGGGCACCTGAGTGGCTCAGTAGGTTAAACGTCCGACTTTGGCTTGGGTCATGATCTCATGGTTCATGAGTTCGAGCCCCGCATTGGGCTCTGGCCTGATAGCTCAGAGCCTGGAGCCTGCTTCGGATTCTGTGTCTCCCTCTGTCTGCCCCTCCACTGCTTGCACTCTGTCTCTCGCATGGTCTTGAAAATAAATAAATGTGAAAAAAAATTTTAATAAGGTTTAAAAAAATAAATGAATAAATAAAATAAAAAATAAAATGTTCTAGAACTGCACTGAAAGTAAAAAGAAATAGGCAAGATTAGGGGCGCCTGGGTGGCTCAGTCAGTTAAGCATCCAACCTCGGCTCAGGTCACGATAACACAGTTCGTGAGTTCAAGCCCCGTGTTGGGCTCTCTGCTGACAGCTTGGAGCCTGGAGCCTGCTTCAGATTCTGTGCCTCCCTCTCTCTCTGCTCCTCCCCCGCTCATGCTCAGTTTCTCTCTCTCTCTCAAAAATAAATAAACATTGAAAAAAACTTTTAAAAAGAAATAGGCAAGATTAATTTTAATAATATATTTAACTTAATCCGATATATTCAAAAGATTGTCATGTCAACATTTAATTAGTGTTAACTGAGATGTTTTACATTCGTTTTTTCATACTAAGTCTTTGCACTGATGTACTACACTTAGAACATGGGGAGCCTGGGTGGCTCGGTCAGTTAAGCCATCACTCTTGGTTTCAGCTCAGGGCATGATCTCACAGTTTGTGGGTTTGAACCCTGCATCAGGCTCTTCACTGTCAGTGTGGAACCTGCTTGCAATTCCTGCCCCCGTCTCTCTCTCTGCCCCTCTCTGGCTCAGGCTCACTCTCTCTCTCAAAATGAATAAACTTAAAAAAAAAAAAAAAGAATATATGCATCCCACTTCTGACTAGTGACATTTCACTGGGGCCAGTGGCTACTGTATTGGACTGTAGTATAGTGGCCCAGGTCTAGAGCCTAAACAGCCCCATGAATTCCAGGTTGGCTCCTGTCTGTCAGGACTGGTTCCTGGTTGGGGCAACATTATCACTGCCGGCCATGAGGATTCGTGCCACGGAGACTAGCAAGGCATCTGATCGCTAACACTTCCTGGCCAACTACCTCCCTCTCCATCACCTGATTTTTTTGGTTTGTCCAACCTTACCAACCCGACCCTGAGATTCTAGGTGGGAGAGACCGAGTCTTACATCCTCCTTGTGGCAACCCTAAGGCCTGTATGTGGAGGGCTGACTCACAGGCCTCTGGGAATACAACTTTGGGTAATTTATTTTCTGCAACTTATGGACGTTATAGACAAATATAGGAAGTACAACACCACCGACAAAAAGGTATAAAGCAAATGAGTCAGCCCCAATGTTTCTAGGGATGCATAAAACTGTCTACAGGGGTCATTGCCCCCATAAATGCAGATGAAATAATTTTGAGATCTTCCGTTGCTGATGGTGAATTAGATCCTCTCCCCTCACCCACCCCCAAGACACAGACCCACCCATACCCGTTCTGGTTGTTAAAATACTGAAAGAAATGACTGTTGCCCATGAGGGGCTCCAGCCACTGAAGGGTTATAGTGAATGCGGCACACTGAGTTTGTTCTGATTGGCCGAAAGCCTCTACCTGACACACCCACTTCCGGTCCTTCGGTAATAAGGGCGTGTCCCAGCAGTTCTGCCCGCCTCTCTTCTGGTTTGGGCCCTTCAAGGTGTGCTTGGGGGACTGCAGCAGACCTCCGGCTGAGCCGAAGGCTGGGGGGGCATGGGGGGAGTTGATGGAGGGCAGGGGGAGGGGGAAACACTGGAGTGGGCTTGGCTGGCTGGTCAGGCCTGGAGATCCAAGACCGTTTTCTGGGGCCCAGTCCTCCAGGCCAGGCTCTAAGCCAATCAGGAGACGGGGTGGGGGACTTCTCCCCAGCAAATCCACAGCCCCTAGCTGGTGAGGGCAAGAGAACGAAAGTCCTGATGAGTTGACGACAGAAACTCATCGGGTCCGCACCAGCCTCATTTCACAGAGGCAGGAATTCAACCCTAAAAGGGGAAGTTCACCCCTTGCCTTCAGTGCCGGCTGAACAGGCAAAGGCAGGGGAAGCAGCTTGCGAGGTCCCATCCAGGGGCATGACCATGTGATCGGGGCTAACACCCCCCGCCCCTCCCCCTCCCCAGCACTTACGGTGTCTCGGGCACCGTTTCAAGTGTCTCCAGTGTGTTAACAGAGTCGACAGAGCCACCCCGTCAGGAAGGCGCTGTTGTTAATTCCCATTTTACAGATGGGGAAATTGGAGCACAGAATGGGAAAGTAACTTGCTTAGGGTCACACAGCTCATGAGCGTCAATGCTGGGATCTGGAGTCCCACAGCCAGGCTCCAGAATCCAAGTTCTATTCAGGCCCTCCTATTCTGCCCTCCAGCCACAATCCAGAAGCTTTTTTCTTCCCTCCCAGCACCAGCCTGCAGGCCACCTGCATCTCCCCCGCCTGCCTCTCTGAACCCCTGCCCAGCATCTGGAGCCTGCTGGACACCAGGGTCTCTTGCCTCTTTGGGGTCAAAGACTCCTTTGAGACCTTGATGAGTCTGTGGACCACATAAGTGCAATTTTGCTTATAATTTCAGCAGAGGCCCCTCTGGGGCCCCCAGAAGCCCCCCAGTGATGAACCTCTAGATTAGGAACCCTTAGCCTGATGGCTCATATCCTGGGGACATCCCTGTGCTCCTGATCCAGGTCACAAGATAACAGAGCAGCCTCAACCTCGTCTTTCATCATCTGCTCCTGGATGCAGGGGCACCCAACTCCTCTCCCTTAGGTTCTGGACACGGTCGTTTGCTTTCTTCCAACTGGGACAGGAGGCTGTGAGAATGAGAACCAGGAGGACGAGGTCCTCGTGGGTGTGGGTTCACACACAGATACACACGTGTGCGCAGCCCGCCCCCACAGCCCCGCCAAGTCAAGGTGGGTGGGGAGCTGGGCCGGTGCCCAAGCCCTGCCTGACACTGTCCCTGCCAGGCGGGCCTCACCACTCCCCAGCTTCCCTTCCCATTCTCAGAGGGCACCTCCTAGGCCAGGCTACCCCGGGGCAGGGGAGGCACAAGTCAGCAGTGCCCAAGAAACCAGGTAACAGGCCCAGCAAGGCCCATGCTCTTCCTGGCGTTTCCTCACTCTGCTTGAGACGGAGGGGCAGAGAACTAAGGAATACTTTCGCAGGCAGCTGGTAGCCAAAAGCCAGTTATGAAAAGCACCTCTGGATCCCTTGGTGACTGGGATGGGACCCAACTGATCCTCGAGTAGCTGGCACTGGTCTGGCTCTGCCGCTGGGCTGCAGGAAAGGCCAAGACCTTCCTCTCCTTGGGCCTCTGGCTCCTCACCCATCAATGGGGGTTATACCACGTGGTCGTTCAGGGTCTCCCCAGCTGTGACTTTCTGTGTTAAAATAACTCCTAATGGTGATGCAGGAGGCCCCCCACAAGAAGCCAGGCCCCTCACAACACATGGACCACTGCTTGAGCTCTGTTTCCACTGCTGAAAAGTGGGTGTTCCAGCCACACTGCTTCCTGCTCTGAGGGCCCTGAGATGTGGGTCAGTATCACCAAGCTTCAGGGGCGCCTGGGTGGCTCAGTCGGTTAAGTGTCCAACTTCTGCTCAGGTCATGATCTCGTGGCTCGTTTGTTCTAGCCCCGCATTGGGCTCTGTGCTGACAGTGTGGAGCCTGCCTGGGATTCTCTCTCTCTCCCTCTCTCTCTCCCCCTCCCCCATCTGTGCTCGCTCACTCCCTCTTTCTCAAAATAAATAAACTTAAAAAAAAAAAAATCACCAAACCCCAGAAGTGGGGAGGACCCTGGCACTCATCAGAATGAGAAAACCTGGGGCGCCTGGGTGGCTCAGTCAGTTGAGTGCCCGACTTCAGCTCAGGTCACGATCTCGTGTTTGTGGGTTCGAGCCCTGCATCAGGGTCTGTGCTGAAAGCTTAGAACCTAGAGCCTGCTTTGGATTCTGTGTCTCCCTCTCTCTCTGCCCCTCCTCTGATCATGCTCTGTCTTGAAAAAAATAATAACAAATAAAATAAAATAATAACAAATAAAATAAAATAAAATAAAATAAAATAAAATAAAATAAAGAATGAGAAAACTGAGGCCTGGGATAGGGAGGGTCCTGCCCAGGTTACACAGCTCAGTAGAGGCAGAAACAAAACCTGAGCCTTGGTTTCCTCCCAATCCAGTCCTGTCCATGCCACCATGGGCCTGGGCTGAGTGGAGGAAGGATCCTTTGTCTCCACTTACTGCTACCCCTGAGGGGAGGCTGGACCTAAGACTCAAGCCAGAACTTGCCCAAGCTTTCCAGAGCTGAGCTGATCGAACAGCCAGTAGTGAGAAGCTTGTACTTCTCTCTGGGGCTCCCTCTTGCCCTCCCCTAGTCTGAATCAAACCATCTCCAGGGTGACGCATATGAGGAATTAAAAATTAAATGTCAGTGTGGCAAATATAGGGAAACTGGCTGGACAGGTCCCCAGGGGTGCCCCAGGCGGTGAGAGCTTCCTGGGTCACTCCACCCTGTGAGTCAGGCAGGCCTGGCTGTGCCTGGGGAGGTGTCAGGCTGGGCTCAGGGGAAGAAGCTCTACCCACTCTGGGTCCCTCCCCCCTCTTCCCCTGCACCTGGAAGCTCAGAGTCAGCTGGATTTCTGCTTTCCACTCTGCCCCCCTTTCAGCTCATCTCTGAACTCAAGGCCCAGGCTCCCTTTGGGGTTGGGGCTTGAGCTCCTTGGGGTGAGCCTGGCAGGGCAGTCATGATTGGTTTTTGGCTGATTCATGTGGCTGATGTTAGCTGGAAGGATTTCGAGGTGAGGGAGAACTATTTGGGTGGGGGTACAGGATGGAGTACGCATGGAGACTCCCACGCCCATGGGTGCCTCCTCTACCCACCTGGCTCCTTCCCTCACAGTGAGGGCCTCGCCCTGAACCTTTCCACCCCCCTCCTCCCCACAGACAGCAACGCCTTGGCCACTTTATGGGCTCAGGGATATGCGTAGCCCCCACTTGGGCCACACTCAGGAGGACTAACTGGGGAGGAAGCCTAGAAGTGGACTCGGGTCCATTTAAGTGGGCATGGGGGCGTGTCTAGGGGCCTTTGTGCCTGGGGCAAGGTCAAGATGGGGGTGGTATGGGCTCCAAGGGCATGTCCGCCTGATCCCATGGACTCTTCTCCCTGTAGAGAACCAAAGCAGGGCCCCCACAGCACAGAGTCTAGGGGCAGGGCCTTGCGTCCAAGAGCAGTTTGGGATAGCCGGTAGGCTCAGAGAAAGATGACCTCGTTAGTAGAGTTTCTTCTCTGACCCCCAGGAGGGAGTTTGAGCTGTGGCAGAAGGTAGAAGCCACAGTGGAGGAAGAAATCAAGCTCTTTTAGAAAATGCTCACTGGCGCCCCACTTCAGAGAAGCGTCTCTGTGGAGAACACACAGTTGACCTTCTTGACCCTCTACGTCCTGCCCCTGGCCAGCACCCCCTACCCTCACACTGCTGGTCAAAGCCAAGCAGCAACTAGCTGGGCTTCACCAGCTGGGGGCTTTGAGTACCCGGAGGGGGGTTCCCTATGGCTCTCACTCTGGGGTTCCATCCCCCTGCTCCCGCAGACAACAGTGGTTCCCTCAATCATGGCCCATTCTAAATCTGACTCAGGGTCATTTCCCTTACCCCCTGCAGATCCACACCCCCCTTGTTAGGTGCCCCAACCAAGCTCCAGGAGCACTGTGGTGAGGAGGCTTGCATTATTACCACAATGTGCAGCTAAGACTCAGAGCTGGCCCACGCCCAAGGTCAACCATGTGTTGCCCATTGGCCAAGCCCTTGGTGACCCACCCTTGGGGTTTGGCTGGATTTTGAGGAATCCCAGGCATGAGGATGTATGTGTCCCAGGCATGAGGAGGGCAAGAGGGTAGGGCTGTAGCCGTCAGTGGGGCAAGCCCTGTCCTCCTGAGCCCTTGGTGGGGCTCTGACTCCCTAAAACTTTAAAGGGAAGATAACCTACCCTCAAATAGTGAGTGTTTTTTGCCCTTCCTCCTTCTCAACTCTGAAACATTTGTAGTCAAGGGTAGTAGGGGACCCTAACCACAGGGAAGCACCTGTCTCAGGATTCAACTAGAGACACCCTGGAGGCTGTGCCTGGAGCAGTCTCCAAGTTCTTGGGCCACCGCTACCCCCTGAGCTATGTTAGGACCTGAGAGAAGAGAGGCTAGGGGAAATTACCTTTCTTGACTACTAACTCTGCAGGATCTCTTTAGGTATGTGGTGACCTCTGGTGTCCTAACAAACCCAAGGGAAGTGGGAAATCTCCATCTTACAAATAAGAAAACCGATCCTTAGAAGGCGAGAGAGGGGCACACTTACTGAGCACTGACCGTGTGTCAGATACCTCTTTGATTCCTTTGAGATGATGGAGTTAAATTAAGATTGCCAGTCTGGTCTGCCTGACTCCAAAGTTTATGTTGTGTTTTTTGTTTTGTTTTGTGTTGTGTTGTGTTAAGTAGGCTCCACTCCTAACATGGGGCTTGAACTCATGACCCTGAGATCAAGAGTTGGGGGCGCCTGGGTGGCTCAGTCGGTTGGGTGTCTGACTTTGGCTCAGGTCATGATCTCGCGGTTCATGAGTTCTAGCCTGGGTTGGGCTCTGTGCTGACAGCTCAGAGCCTGGAGCCTGCTTTGGAGACTGTGTCTCCCTCCCTCTCTCTCTGCCCCTCCCCTGCTCATGCTCATGCTCATGCTCTGTCTCTCTCAAAAATAAATAAGCATTAAAAAAAAAAAAAAAAAAAGAGTTTCATGCTCTACCGACTGAGCTAGTCAGGTGCCCCAAGTTCATATTTAAAAAAAAATAACTATTGTATTGGATTTTTTTTTTTAATTATGAAGGAAACAGAAGTTCATTGTTAAGAACTGAGAAATAGAGACACGTATAAGGAAGAAAAGAAAAAGAAATATTCTTGGAGTGGTGCCCCCGCCCCCAGCCTCCCCGGCAACTAATCATTGCTGGATAGCTTTCCAATATACTAGGCTGTGATGCTTTGGAAAGGGCTGCTTGACTGAGCCACGGAGCTGACTTGCACCCTGTGTGAACAGGGCGAGTGAGATGATCAATGATCTTAGCTTCTAGGCGTTGTCCCGGTGTTGGGACAGGGAGGGGCTGAGGCCCAGTTTCAGGTGGAATGCCCCACCTGGCAGAGCCAGGGCTGGACTCTGCCCCAGGCATTAAAGCGGGGAACACTCTCAGGCTGCAGAGCAGGGAGGGGCGTGGCCATGACCGGGGGGGGGGGGGGGGGGGGCGGTCACGCCGGGAGGGGCGTGGCCATGGCCGGCTGCCAGCGGGCAGAGGGGGTGCTCAGAGGATCTTTCGCCTGCCTCTGGTTGGTTTCTCCGCACATAAGTCGGCGTGCCCCTCTCTTGATGTGGGCTGCCATCCTCGAAGTGCCACACGCCCCTCTCCTCTGTGTATGTTTGAGACGCATGCCAGCCTCCAACGTCAACAGCACCCTGGGGCATGGGCCTGTCATTTTCTCAGGACCAGCTCGCCGAGTGGCGCGCGGCCAGCTCAACTGACTGCCGCAGTCAAAGTCCCTTGTCTGAGGTCAGCAGTGACCTCAAGCCCAGCCCTGCCCGCTTGGCCTCACCCTGTGGCTCCGGAACTCCTCCTTTATTCCAGACAGAGAACCATCTGGAGACAACGGCGCCTCCTGTCATGGAAATGCGGCCCCGAGTGCCTAGGCCACTGCCCACCAGGCGGAGGGTGAGCCGAGTCACAGGCAGGACACCTTCTGGGCCTGCATTCGGAGCACCATGGTTGAAGCGACCCTTAGCAAGCGGTTACAAACGAGGCAGGGAGGCCCAGAGACAAGTGACTTTGCTCGGAGTTGAATGGTGGTAGGGTTGGCTCCAGAACACAGGCTTTCCACCTCTCCTGCACTCTTTCGACCTTTCAGTCACGTAACGAACTTGTTGCGTTGTCCATTCTGTGCTCAGCATGAACAAAGAATTAGCTGTTACTTGACCCAACAGGAGACTGGGCTTGGACAGCAGAGACTACACTCACCTATGACAGGTTCTGTCTGTGCTGGAGAAGCGTGAGGGCAATACTATGGTGGCAAAGAGGGTAGGCCCTGATGTTCCAGTTTTGGCCCTGCCGCTGACTAGCTGTGTGCCCTTGGGCAATGCTCTTAGCCTCTCTGTGCCTCAGATTCCTCTTCTGTAAAATACAAACAACCTGCCTCGTAGGGTCACCATGGGGACTTACTGGGCTGCTACATGTGAGGTACTCATAATCATGCCTAGCACATAGTAGGCACGTAAATAATTGTCAGCTGTGATAATAGTGCACACAGGAAGAAACGGGGTAGAGAAATTAACTCCATGGAAGGCTTCATGGACAAGGGGCATTTAATCTGGGGCTTAAAGGGTAACTAGGAGTTTTCCAGGCCAAGAAGAGCATCCTAGGCAACATCAGGGCAAGAGCAAGGCTCTTGCTCTCAGGAGACCCAAGAAGACATGGGAATGAATCCCAAGCAGCTGCAGTGGTTCTCAACAGGTGGGGGAGGAAGGTGTGACCAAATCATCTAGGGGCTTTTTCAAGCTATTCACCGTCCCCCAGAACCTCCAAAGGGTGGTGTCTCTGGCTTACCCAGGATCCTTGCTGCGAGGAGCCCACTTGCTCATGAGTGAGTCGGGTCCCCACGTGCACTGGAATGGGAAAAGGATGAGAACCACTAGCTGGAGCCCAGGGATTGTGGGGTAGGGGGGGAGAAGATGGCAGGAGCTGCAAAGGGGACAGCTTACGAAAGGTCTCAAATGCCATGCGAAGGTGCTTGAATTTCATCCTCTGGACCAATGGAAGGCTTCTGAGCAGGGAAGCGGCTTGCTTTGAGATCCATTTTACAAAGAACATCCTGGCATCAGGTTTGAAGAATGGAGTGAGGCAGAGGCCAGGGAAGTATCTGGAGATGATGACAGTAGTCTGTCTATCTGTCTGGGTAAGAGACAAGACAGTGAGGACTGAAGAAGGGATGAGCTTGGGGGGTGGCAAGAGGGAGGGCCCCAGGAAGTGCCTGGCAAAGTTGGGTGACAAGCGGGGCGTGTGGGTGATGACTGGGTTGCCTGGAAAGACCGTGATATAACTGGCTGTGTGTCCTTGGGGAAGTCACTTAACCTCTCTGTGCCTCTTTCCTTTTCTGTAAAACGGAGGGAGCAATAACAGCACCTATGTCATCAGGTTGTGATGGAAAGTAAATGAGTCAAGAGACAGAAAACACAGAACGGGGGCATCTGGGTGGCTCAGTTCATTGAGCATCCAACTTCACCTGAGGTCATGATCTCACAGTTCCCGAGTTCGAACCTCACATAGCACTCGCTGCTGTCAGCGCAGAGCCCTCTTCCAGCCCTCTGTTCTCCTCCCTCTCTCTGTCTCTCCCCCATTCACAATCTCTCTCTCAAAAATAAATAAACACTTAAAAAATACTAAAAAAAGAAAACACAGAAAGAGCACCTGGTGCAGAGTAAGTACTAGGAAGTCTGCGGCTGCTGTTATTATTGCTGAGACTGGAAGGACTGGGGATGGAGGGAGAAGGTGTGAGGCGCTGATATCCGGAGGATAGAGATGCTCTGAGGCCCTCTCTGCACCTTCTCACCTTCTCTCTTTTTGATGGTCTTATCTTTGCTTGTAACTTTTTTTATTTTTTATTTTAAATTTTTTAATTTTATTTATGAGACAGAATGCAAGCATGAGCTGGGGAGGGGCAGAGAGAGATGGAGACACAGAATCCAAAGCAGGCTCCAGACTCCCAGCTGTCAGCACAGAGCCGGACGCAGGGCTCGAACTCATGAACCCTGAGATTATGACCTGAGCCGAAGTCGGACGCTTAACTGACTGAGCCACCCAGGCGCCCTTTAACTTTTTTAATTGTGAGCTACATCTAACATAAAAGTTACCATTGCATTGGCAATTGGTTACCATTGCATCACTGGCATTAAGTAACTTTTTCTTTCAACCAATCCTAGTGTGCGGAAAAGTTGCAGGAAGAGTAGGAAGAACTCTCTAGAGCCTCCGCCCAGATTCCCGCATTTTGCCAATTGCTCCCTCCATCCTTGATGTAGACACATTGTTTCTTCCTGAACCATCCAAGAGTAAGCTGAGACATTGTGTCCCTCCGCTCCTAAATACTTTAGCCTGTGTAGCCTAAGAGCAGACATTTTCTGCACAACTACCAAATTCAGGAATTTAATATGGGTATGATACTATTGTCTAATGCATGTTTATATTGTTATTGCCAATCCTCTCGTTCTTCATGGCACACACTCCCCACCCCCACCCCAAGATCCAATCAGGATCACACACTGCACAGAGGTGTCACCCGCCAGCCCTCTTCTTAAGGAGGCTTTTCCTCGGTTCTCACATCGGGGAATTCAGCGCCCACGGAGGTGGATGCTGTCTACACCTGTGCATTTATTTGCACACTGAAACAGGGCACCATCCAAGCTGGGGCACTCAATGCCAGCTGCCTGGGTCTTCCTGGGGAGAAAAGGGAGCTCACCTCCTGGGTCTGTTTTTCTAGGATGAAAGTTAACACGGGTTTGTATTTGCCTCTCCCGGACACGCACGGCTGAGTGAGCCTCTGGGGCTATGTGGGCGTGAGTGGGAAGGGGCAGGGCCAGCTGGGGCTTGGAGCTGCTGGATGGAGATGAGGTTGAACTCAGGCACGTGCCCTAGGGTGGTGAACAGTGAAGGGCCATGGCACCTGGAACGGTGTAGTGAGATGGTGGGCGTGTCCTGGGACCCCCATGCCGGTAGGGGCAGGGGGACCTGAAAAGCCAGACCTCTGCCCGCACGGCTGTTTCCAAGGCTGCTCATGAGACAGGCTTTTATCCTCTGGTCTTGGGAGTCTAATGCATTTCCAGAGTTCCTGAAGATCGAAGGGTAGGGTTGGCAGTACTATCTCTGGCCCATGAAGTCCGCCCATCCCCCTCTTCTACGCAGAATCATACTTAAGCACCTGGTGTGACCCAGGAGGCGTTTCAAGGATTCCAGAAATATTTGATTGTTCACAATTTGTTCACGTTTGTGGGAGAGGAAGATTGGAAGACATAGCCCTTCAACTAACCCCGGCTTCCTGGGTTAGGAATATTATCTCATTTGATCCTCAGAATGCCCTGCAAAGGAGGAAATATCTCCATTTTATAAGCAAAGAACATGGGTGATCTATAGAAAAGATAAGTCGGGAGGCCTAGGTTTGCACCCTGGGTCTGTTAAGGGACTGGAGATAACATAGGTAAAGCTCCTAGTGCTGGCACACCGTGGGTACAGAAATGATGCTTGGATATTGCCGTCACCACTGCTTGGCCAAGGTCACACCCCTGGCAAAATTCAGAGCACAAATGGACTCTCGGGCTTTCTATGCCGAATCCCCATGTCTTTTTACTTTTCAATTATATTCAAAAGAGTAAACAGAAGTCTCAACCATGGCTTTTGAAGGTCTGGCCCCCACCTCATCAAAATCAGAAGGTACATACTTGGTGAAGGTTAATAGACAATCGGTGGTGTGTGTGTGTGTGTGTGTGTGTGTGTGTGTGTGTGTGTTGCATCTCAGAAGGTCTTAGGAGACACTCCTCGGATGGGCTGGCCCCCGTCCCTGCCCCCGGTTTGGATCGCTGGGTTTGAGAGATGTGAAAACAGGTGTGTGGCCGTGTGAATCAAGTAGAGGCAGAAAATTACCAAGAGGCAGACAAGAGATGACGGCTCAAGGTCATTTCAGCTTCAGAATTCTTTGAGAATGAGATGAGTTGTTTGTGGCCCCCAGATGGCCAAAGGGTAATTCTGAGGTTGCCCTTTGTAACCCAGGTTCTCATGGATATTTTCAAAACATCTTTCTTGAATCTCCTGTCTTAGATCTGAAGCTATTAGGTCATTAAGCCCAGAGAGTCAGCACCATTGGCTCATCAGTGAGTAACGACTTGGCTTACTAAGTGTCCAGCTTTGGGGGATTCACATTGGTCACATAGGTCCCTGGGCTCCAAGGTCAACCTCACCTCACCTCACCTCACAAGAGAGCAAACAAAAATCTTCCTTTGAGGGGCTTGGCTGTAGGTTGCTCCAAACAGCATCAGGTCAGTGAGGGCTCCTGGTGATAACGTTTGCTGGGCTCACATTTAATGGGCTTTCGCTACACGCCAGGAGCAGAGTGCTTTTTGTGTATTGTGTCATTTATCCTCCCACCTGCCCTAGAATAGGTAAATTCTATTTTTATCACTACCTTATAGGGAAACTGAGGCACAGAGAGCTTAACCAGTTGGCACAGTCCTACAGCTAGTTGGGAATTACTAGTCCTACAGCTAGTTGGGAATTCCAGCTAGATCTGCAATTCAAATCCAGACAGTCTAGCTCCAAAGCCAGTGCCCTTAGCCCCTTTCACCTCTGCCATCCTGTCGGAGGCGCTCAGCTAATCCTTGAAGAATGAGAGATTTTAGAGAAACAAAATACCGAGGGATGGGAGCACCACAGACCTGGGGTTGGTAGTGCTAGTTGTGTGACTATAGACAACTTAGGAAATACTTCTGAGCCTCAGTGTCCTCATCTGGTAAATGGGCATAGCGTCTTCTTCATAGAGTAGTGTGGTGGAGATAACGTGTTTCGAGCATGGAGCAAAGGGGTATTATTGTTAGAAATGGAGGGCGGGAGGAGGGGCACAGCCTGACCAAGCATCCGGGATGAACATGAACTCCGTGTGCGGTTTGGAAGTACGGTGGAGAGGGAGGTGTCCAAGCTAGAATGTGAGATGGGTGTAACAGGTGAGTGGTACGTAAAAGCTGGGGCTGGGAAGTGCAAGGCCAGGTTGTTGAGGGCCTTGGAAACTACTGTAAAATGCTCCACAGCTCTCCAAGGCACAGGTGTGTGGACTTTGTCGATGTATGGAAATATGTGTTTGGGGAAAAAAAAATAGAACGTAAAATAGTATGTTCTAACCGACAGCTGTGCACACACATTGTGGTCTGTTAGGCTTAAGATCAGAAGGGCATCTGCAGCACTATAAATATTCCAGTTCACCACTTTTAATTAATTTGGTTTCCTGGAAATACCTAATGAAAACCAAGAGTGAACAGGAGGCCAGGCTGAGGAATTTGGCTTTTAGCTTGTGGATGTGCCTGGGGCGCAAGGCAGATTCGTTTGTTTTGTTTTGTTTTGTTTTGTTTTGTTTTGTTTTGTTTTAATTGAGATAGAATTCATAGACAGTCGATTCTCATTATTTGCTGATTCTGTATTTGCGAATTCGCCTACTCGCTAAAATGTATTTGTAGCCCCCAAAGCACTACTCAAGACACTTTGGACATGTGCACGGCTGTGAAAAATTGGAGTCACCTGATGCGCATGGTCCCGGCTGAGATCAAACAAGACATTTTGCCTTCTAGCTTCAGCTCTCATACTGTAAATAAGTGTCCTTTGTTCTTTAGTGCCATATTTTTCATACTTCTTTGTTTTTTGTTGGTGATTTCACTATTTAAAATGGCCCCCAAGCATAGCGCCCATGTGCTAACATTCCTAAGTGCAAGAAGGCTGTGATGTGCCTTACAGAGAAAATATGTATGTTAGATAAGCTTTGTTCAGGCTTGAGTTATACTGCTGTTGGCCCTGAGTTCAATATCAATGAGTCAACCAAAAATTAAATAAGGTGTCTTTAAACAGAAACACACATAAAATAAAGTTATGTATTGATCGGTTGATGAAAATGCTATGATGCAAGTTTGCAGGAAACTAATCTGTTTCCCTTGGGGCACTGATTCTGCATTTTCTTTCTTTTCTTTCTTTCTTTCTTTTTTAATTAATTTATTTTTGAAAGAGAGAGAACACAGGCGGGGGGAGCGAGGGCAGAGAGAGAGGGAGACCCAGAATCCGAAGCAGGATCCAGGCTCTGAGATGTCAGCACAGAGCCCGACGCGGGGCTCGAACCCACAAGCTGTGAGATCATGACCTGAGCTGAAGTCTGACGCTTAACTGACAGAGCCACCCAGGTGCCCCAGATTTGGCGTTTTCTAATTCAGTGTCTGAAGCAACTTTAGGAACCATAATTTGTGCAAATAACAAGACTCACCTGTACATAAGATTCACCCTTTTAAATGAGCCCTTTTATATTTTAGTATATTCACAAGGCTATGCAACGATCACCACCACTGCTGATTTTCGAGCAGTAAAATGACCTCCGAGAGCAGCAAGAATTATTTGTCTGTCTTTCCTCATTCCCTGATCTCTCTGCCCTCTTTCAGAATGCCCAGGAGAACCATGGACTGGCTGTGCCCACCCCCTCTGTCCCAGGAGACTTTGCAGACAAAGAAGTGACAGGTAAGGGGACTATGGGTTTGGGGCTTCTCCCATCTTTCTTTCCTCCTTCGGCCCAAGCATCTGGCCCACCCCAGCTGGTGATAAAGCCGGAGTCCCCAGGCCTCTTGGCTGCTGGCTGCAACCAGTGGGGGTTGAGCAGAGCCAAGGCTGGCTAAGGCCAATTCCAGTGGGGGGAAGATGGTGAGGGCCAACACCAGAGCAGGGTCAAGGGCAGCAGGAAGTGGCGGAAAGAACCCGGAGTCAGACCCACCTGGCTTTCAATCCCAGCCCTCCTACAGATGAGCTTTGTTCCCTTTGGGGAAGTCATTTAACCCCTCGCACGTCTGTGTCTGCAAATGAGCCATGGCAAACCTAAATCCAGTTCTGGAGGAGGCAGTGACGTACTGGATGGGACTTTGGTCACTTCTTGTCACACTGAGGCTCAGAACCCACCAATGACTTCCCATGATGCTCAAAGCAGAGGTTCTTGCCAGGACTTCCAGAATCTGGCCTCACCTGGCCTCATCGCCTGCTTTCTCTCCCGGTCTCACGCTGCTCCCGCCAACCCGGTATCCTTGTTGCCCTTCAGCACCTGCACATTTCCACCACAGGGCCTCTGCACTGCGGTTCCCTCTGCCTCGGCTGCTGTTCCCCTGTACACGTGTACAGCTCCCTCCTGCCCGAATGCCCTCTGTGCTCAGATGCCAGCTTCTCAGTGAGGTCTCCTCTGACCACACTATTCAAAGTGTCACCCCAGCACCCCTGGGCTGTTCCCACATATCACTCATCATCTGATGTGTGGCAACAATTTATGGATGTATTATGTTCATTGTTTGTCTCATTGTCCCATTAAAATGTAAGCTTCAGGGGCTCCTGGGTGGCTCAGCTGGTTAAGCGGCCGACTTCAGCTCAGATCATGATCTCACGGTTTGTGAGTTCGAGCCCCACAGCGTGGAGCCTGCTTGGTATTCTCTCTCTCCCTGTCTCTCTCTGCCCCTCCCCTGCTTGCACACTCTCTCTCAAAATAAATAAACAAACTTTATATGTTAAAAGAGAAATAGTAAGCTCCAGCAGGGCCAGTATTTTGACTACTTTTGTTTTGTTTGCACTGCTGTCTCGCAGCTCCTACCGCTTGGGTGCTTAATGAATGTCAGTTTTTCCTCCTCCCCACTCTCGTTTTGTCTTGAAGTCAGACAGCTGGGAGAAGCCCTTCAGAGCTTCACATTCCCCGGGCTTGTGCTACAAAGTGAGAGGAGGGAGGCAGAGGACAGGCCACCTAAGAGAGAAGTAAGCAGGCCTGTTGGTGGCCTGCAGACTCAGGGTGTTGGGGGTGGGGAAGGGCTGGGAACCAGGTCCAAGAAGGGAGGGGTGTGAGCTGCTGGGGCCAGAGGTTCTCAGCATCTGTCTAGCACCCGTGGCTGTCAGGCCACCTTCTTTCCACATATCCCCATCCCACCCCGCAGGCCAGACTCTGTCCCAGGAGCTCTCTGTGAGGCGGAGAGCTGGCTTCTAGGTAGACTCGGGATCTTTGGAAAGCAGGGGTTCCATGTTTTCCATGGAAAGACCATGTTCCCTCCTATGAGTCTTTCACCCAAAACTTTCTACTGAGAACGTCTCCAGGCCCCTGACCCACGACTTCCCGTCTTCCTCCCACTTGTCCTGTCTTACAACCTAAACAGTTAGGTGCAGGTGGTTAGTAATCCAAGCAGTCGCCATTCATAAGGTGCCTACTATGGGCCTAGCACCATGGTAAGCCCTTTACGTCTTTTTACACGAATCCTCTGGTTAATCCTCCCAACAGCTTTACGTGGTAAGTGTTGACATTATGCCCATTTTACAGATGATGAGACTGAGGCTCGGCAAGGTTAGCTGGCGTGTCCAAGGTCACACATCTGGTTAAGCAGTAGGGCTGGGATTTGAACCCTGGCCTTTCTGGCTGTGTATCAGCCAAGGCCCCCATGAGAAACAGATGGCATACTCAAAGGGGATAACCAAAGGGTTTCATGAAAGGATGATATGCAAGGAGGGGGGCAGCGTTCGGGGACTGGAGTGGG
Source organism: Panthera pardus (assembly GCF_024362965.1). Lineage (NCBI taxonomy): Eukaryota > Metazoa > Chordata > Mammalia > Carnivora > Felidae > Panthera > Panthera pardus. The sequence continues at coordinate 139,841,061 of NW_026526732.1, forward strand.
TGGTGACACAAGCCCCAGAGGCTGAGGGAGCAGTGGGGAGCTACTCCTGTATCTTTGAGCTGTGGGACGGGGCTAACCTGCCAGGAAGGCAGCCTTTGGCGACTGTGGCCCGTCAAGAAGGGAGGGTGGGGGGATCGATGCCCTGGCCTCTCTGCGCCCACCCTCTGATCTGCCAGCAGCAACCATTGGCTGAACCCACCTGGAGCCAGAGGATAAGGGAGCCCCCGGGCCAGAGCAGGGCAGGGGAGAGTGAAACAAACGGAGAATATTCAGTACAGGCTCCCGAGGAGGCCGAGCCCAGGATAGGCAGGGGCCCCCTCCCTGGAAAGGAGAGGCTCACTCCCAGGACAGCTCAGGACCTCATGGCCTCCCGGCCTCCCTCTTCTTTTGCTTTTCCCTTCTTTCAGGTACCAGCTCACTCGTCAATGGCAACCTGCGCCTGTACAGCTCTGTGGGTGACCTAAGGCCGGGGCACTATGGGCAGGACGCACTCATCCCTCCCCCTCCCCCAGGCCCGGCCCCAGGGCCACCCCCAGGCTTTTCACAGCTTCGGGAGGAATCCCCCCCACCTCCACCTTCCATGGCTCCCCCACCACCTCCCCTGCTGCTGGAACCCCCACCCCCACCCACCACGGCCCCACCTCCGCCCCCAGTATTGGGGGCCCAAGCCCCCCTATCCACCCTTTCCTCCCCATCCACACCCACCCCTCCTGACTTCATTCCTCCTGCCCCACCCTTGGCCTCTCTAGCCCCACCTCCACCCCTTTTGCCAGCCCCAGCACCCCCAGCATCTCTTCATACAACGGGGACTCGCTTCTTTCCCCCTGGGGGTGTCACCAAGTGGAAATCAGAGGTAGCGCTGAATGGCAGGCAGCCGGAGACCCCCAGAACCAGCCCCCCCCAGAGCCCAGCTGAGCCAAAGGGGAGTCTTCTGAGGCCTAAGCCAGAACCCCACCTCACTTTCCCCCGCTCATTCAAGGTGCCTCCCCCAACCCCAGTCAGGACTTCGTCCATCCCAACTCAGGAAGCACAGGGGACGTCTCCAGAGGAGGAAGGGGCCACCAAGAAAGCCCCCAATCGACTCCCACTGCCTCCCAGCTTCCACATCCGCCCAGCGTCCCAGGCCTATCCGGACAGGGCCCCTGAGCCTGACTGCCCAGGGGAGCTCAGACCTGCAGCACCAGCCAGCCCCAGGCTGGGCCAGTCCCAGTCCCAGTCCCAGACTAAGGAATGTACCGAGACTCCTCCGCCAGCCCCTCCCCTGCCCCCTCCTGCACCCCCACTCCCTCCCCCAGCACCGCCACTTCCCCCAGCTGCCCCTCCTTTGCCCGCTGCTGAGAAGGCAGCCCCTCCACCTTCTAGGTTTACAAAAAACTCCAAATCCAGCCCCCCAGCCCCCAACCCCAAACCTAACCCCCCCAGTCCGGAGGACACAGCGTCTTCAGCGCCTGTGGACTGGCGGGATCCCAGCCAGATGGAAAAGCTGCGGAGTGAGCTGGCAGCCTATCTCTGTGGCTCCAGGAGGGAGGATCGATTTGTCAGTCACAGGGCAGGCCCAACAGCGGCTTCGCAGGAAAAGGAGGGCAAGAAGGGCCCCAGCCTGCCAGAGAAAGAGGCTCCTCCCAGCCTGCCGGAGAAGGAGATCCTCCCAAGTGTTCCCGAGAAGAGTCCCTCCAGCCTGCAAGAGAAGGTGGCTGCCACCAGCCTGCCCCTTCCCCCTGTGGACTACATCTCCCAAGACCCCCCAGCTCCCAGTGTCCGGCAGATCCGGAGCGAGCTGGAGGCCCGGCTCTCCTCATCAGCAGAGAAGGAAGCCAAGCCCAGCATAGGGTCTCTGCCTCCCAAGCCTCGGCTAGAAGCGGGAAGAATCTTTGAACATAGGACGGATAATGGCGAATTCTCTAAGCCTGTGGCCAGGAATCTGCTGCCTCCAACCACCACCCCTCTGCCAACCACACCACTACAGTCCAAGGCCACATCTGTGCCAGCCGCACCACCTAAGCCCACACCTGGACCGGCCACACTGCCCAAGGTCACGCCTGCACCGGTCACACCACCCAAGGTCACGCCTGCACCGGCCACACCACCCAAGGTCACGCCTGCACCGGCCACACCACCCAAGGTCACGCCTGCACCGACCACACCACCCAAGGTCACGCCTGCACCGGCCACACCACCCAAGGTCACGCCTGCACCGGCCACACCACCCAAGGTCACGCCTGCACCGGCCACACCACCCAAGGTCACGCTGGGGCCAGCCACACCATCTAAGGCTGTGCCTGAGCCAGCCACACCATCTGCAGCCACAACTGTACCCACCACATCATCCGAGCTGACAGCAGAGAAGAAACTGGTCCCCGCTGGGCAGTGGGAGAAGCCAACCCCCCAGGAACTTACAGTGGCCCCCCAGACAGAGGCAGAAGGGCACCCCTCAGAGGCCAGTAAGCCTCCTGCACTGGGAGCCCTCTCATCTCCAGCCCTCCCACCAAAGAGATCCCCAGGCGGCAAAGGGGTAGCATTTCTCTACAAGCCCCATCGCAGCCAGGAAAGCCCCAGCCAAGAGGCTGCTGTGGCAGTGGGCGCGCTGGCCACAGGGTCGGTGGGAGGGTCATGGGAACCTGTGGAGGTGAAGGAGCCCCAGGGGCTGCCAGATAAACCCCCAACCTCAGCCCCGCCTGCCGATGAACTGCTCAGGCACCCGGTGACCGGAGAGGTGGTGCAGCCCGGCTCTCCCATGGCTCTGCTCCTTGCGGCCAGGCAGAGGGCACAGAAGGGAAGGCCGGGAGGGGCCGCCCTGGGCCGGTCCTCCCTGCCAGGGAGTCTCCGGGGCCACGGCAGCCAGCCCCAAGCAGGCTCTGACAGCATCTTCCACAAGGAGGGCCGGCCCAACTCCTTCACTGTGGTCCCCAAGTCACCCAAGGAGGCTGAGAAGGACCCCCAGCCGGCCTCCTCAGCACAGCCTCCGGTACCCAGTCAGTGGAAGCCCCAGCACCCCGGGGACCCAGAGGGCACTGAGCCAAACCACAGACACAACGGGACAAAGGCGGGGGCAAAGCCGGCGTTCTCCATCCTCCCCCAGGGCCGCCTGCTGCCCAAATCCTTCTCGTCCCCCCCTTCTCCTTCCTGCAAGAGGGAAGAGGAGGAGGAGGACGACGACGAGGGGGAGTTCTGCTTTGAGGTCATCCCGCCGCCGCCAGAGTTCAGCAACGACCCGGAGCCCCCCGCCCCCGCCCTCCGGTATCTGGGGCGCCGGGGATCCCCTCCTCGGAACAACTTCTTAGACTTGGGGCAGCCCTTGGCTTCTCGGGGCTTCTCGCGCTTTCCAGCCGGGGCGCACCACGCCGGGGCCGGGGGCCTGGAGCGCTTCGCCGGCGGGGGCCGGTCGCTCATCAAGAAGCGCCTGTACGTCGGGGAGCCCCAGCGCAGCCCCGGGCAGCCCCGCGGCGGCACCGCCCGCAGCCTGAGCTCCCCCAACTGCTTCGGGCCGCCGCCTGGGGGCCCGGAAATGCGGCGCGTCAACTCGGCGGGCCGCGCGCCCCCCGGCGGCCTGCACGCGCCGAGGCTGTCCATGGAGGGCGCAGCCCGCGGGGAGGCCAAGTTCAAGGCGCCCGGCGGCGACTACGGCTTCTCCCCTGCGGCCGGCAGGTGAGTTGGGAGTGGGGCGAGGAACAGACCTGGGGTGGGAAGCCAGGTGAGGGAAGGGTCCACCCGCGGGCTACAGAGAAGCCCACCAGGCCACGGCCACCCGTCCCGCGACATTGGGTTGTCTCCTCTCTGGCTCTCTGGACAGAGAAAGGAACACGAGGAGCTCTTTACCTGGAAAGGGTTTCCCTGACCTGCGTCCTCGTTTCCCACCATTTCACTTGTTCTTCCTTTCTCCATCCTCCTGCTTTCCCCACCAGCTGGCTCCCCCTCTTCTGCTGCCTCTTTCCCATCCCCCAGAGGCTCAGGGCTTCAAGCTCAGAGTGGTGTGGGTGGAGACCTGAGTGGTCCTTGGCTGTGGGGATTTCCCAGCCGCACAGAGAAGGATCCAGACTCAGGCTAGGAGTGAAGAGTTCTGAATAGAAGGGTATTAAGCAAGTACTCTGTGGCCAGCCAAGCCTAGACAGGAGGAGGAGCCCTGTGTCTGTTGAATCAATACTGCTGGACTAGGGTCCCACCCTGTCCACCGGGGCTTGTGTGGGCAGATACCATAGCGCTGAGCCATATCTTTCCCTCTTGCGCCCGGAAGGAGATGGGAGGGCTGTTGGTTAACCAGCTGCAGATATTAACCTCACCTCTCTCCTGCTCCCCCTCCCCAGGTCTCCCCACGGAACCCCCCACTATGGAAGCCCCATCAATACATTCACCGTGAGGCCTGGGACCCGCCATCCTATCTCCTATGCCTACTCGGGGAACCACCGGAAAGCCCCATCCTGAGCCCAGGGTGTTCTCAGCTCTACTCCAAGGAGTCAGACCTGGGCACTTGTTTTTTGCGGGGGTGGGAGGGACGCAGCAGGTGTTAGGCGGCCTGACTTAAACATGCAGGAGTCTTTGTTACCCGAACACAGACGGAGGACGAGTGAGAAGCCGTGGGAAGATGCACAGTGGGTTTCTGTTTCCCAAAGCACTGGCGTGGCTGTGGACTGTCTGCACATGGGGATGGGAGGGGGAAGGAGGGAGGAGAGGAGGAACCTTTAAGGGCCTGGAGCCCGAATTTCCGCTATCTGGTACTGTTTGCTTTAGCACGACTTAAAGCAGTTTTACCAGCGTGGACTCCTGAGCAGGTCCTGAAAGCAAGGGGTGGGGCACTAAGTCTGAATGGGAATCCATCCCAGTGGCTGTGATTGTCTGTCCAGTGCTCCCAGAGGGCTGAGGCCCAGCTCCATCTGGGTAAGGGTGCGGGGCACTACACGTTGAGCTCTTTAGCCTCCGCCGGCCCACCATTTGTCACCCCAAGAGGTGATTCCTAGGTTCCTAGCATAGAAGCCACATTGAGGTGGGACCAGGAATGTGCACATACAACCTGTGGAGCAGGTACTGGAACAGAGTTCTTTGCATTGGCCAAGGGTGGGGATAGCGGGGCGGATGGTTCATTTTCCCTGGCGCTGGCCCTTAGCCACAGGGAAGCCTAGAGAGAGAAGGAAGACTTGGCAAGTACAGGATGGGAGACAGAGGATTAAGTCTTGTTTTCCTACTCAGACCCAGGCAGCCATGATTTGGGGGATTGGGCCCAAGGAGCCAGAAGACCTGGGAGCTGGACACCAAGGCCTAACCTAGGCAGAACCCATTTGGGATTTGGAGGGGGCATCCTACCCAACCACCCCTCCCAATCCCAACACTACAGGTCCCCAATATTATTGGGCTTCAAAATGCATAGCAAAGATGCTGGAAGATGGGGAGTGGGAGGCGGCAGAGATGGGCAGTCCCAGACCCGAATTCTTGGGACCAGTCAAGGCAGGCTGCCTCGGTAAGGAGGAATGGGAGGGAGTGGCCAGCCTCAGAGAAGCAGGCCGGTAGGACAGCCAGGAAGCAGCACCCTGTGGGGGCACAGTGTTGGACCTTTAGGACTTGAGGTCACTAGCCAAGATACAGGTTGTGGGGACAGCAGGAGAGCCACTTCAGGGAAGGACAGCGCAGGCACCCCGATGGCACAGGATCTGGTTACCTGTGTTCAAGAAGTGAACCCCGCCCCAGACCAGCACTGGCCCTCTATGTATGTATGTATTTTCCCTGTACGATGTTTTATAAAAGAGTTCACTAATTTATCTGCTGTGTAAGGTTTGAAGGGTGAGGCATGGGCTCCCAGCTGTATGTTGCTCTGGAGTAGGAGGGGAAGGACTGGCTGTCACTTGGCTTGGGAAATAAACAGGCCAGTGTGGAATGGCCTCAGCTCTGTGGCTGTGGATTGATGACTGGGAGCTACCTCGGTGTGATGAGAGGCTGGGAGAGCTCCGCTGGGGAAGCCTGAGCACGGGGGGGTGCCTGACCGGGTGAGCCATTTTGCGGGGCCCACGCTTTCTCTTCTGAGCCTTAGGTTCTCTCTCGAAAGCCTTCAAGGGGAAGAAGCAGAGCTACAGTCTGGTGATAACAAACTGTGTCCTTGAGCAAGTCTCTTGGACTCTCTGAACCTCAGTCTCTTCTTCTGTGTAATGGGCATGATGATAACGCGGACCTAATAAGGCTGCTGAGAAGATCAGAGACAGTCGTGCGCTCATTAACGAGTATTTGAGTGACTCTTGGTGGCAGACGCTGTGCTTAGCGTGGATATACATGACTCTTGCTCACCGCAAGTCTGGTGGAGGAGGGAGGGGCTAAAAAGAACACCCAGAAGCATCACACATTGTAATAATCGGTGGGAGGAAAAGGGACAGGGTGCGTGAGAATAACCAGAGGGCAGGGAGAGAGGAGTGGATCTACTTTAACCTGGTGGTCAGGGAAGGCCTCTTGAGGTGGTGACATTTATGCCAATTTGGGCAAAACACCCAGCAAGTGTCTGGCGGTCAGTGGTTGCTCAGTAAATTGCATTTTTGGCTCGTGACTCCCTTATGTTTGTGTGGGCCCTTCCACAGTTTCCCGTAAAGCTCTGACGTGGTATCTAAAGCTTTTCCAGAAAACAGAACCAGAGTCGTCATCTCGAGACAGTGTCCGAGAGAGAGTTGTGTTTCCTCCTCTGTCTGAGTCCTCTGTGGCAGGTGGGGGGCAGGGGAGACCAGGGGGAGGCTCATTGTTCATCAACTTATGCTTCCAAGAGGGGTCTCCCAGACCTCCCCTATCCTGGGGCTTCCTCCTCCTCCTATCCTTCCGCTGTGAGGCCCTCATCCTGGTAACACAGAGGACAGGGACCCCCACTCCCAGTAGGACTTAGGGCTCTGCCTCTAGCTGCTCACCCCTCCCTGGTCTTCCTAACTTTCCTCTCCCCTCACCTGACATGGGAGGGGCAGAGGGGAGTCGTGGAGGGGCCCTGGTCTCCCACCTACGGCACTCCCTCTGACAAGCCGTGTGACCATGGGTCTCAGCTAACTCATGTGAAAAATGACAGGGACAGACTTGTGCTGCATGTGGGTCTTAGACTTTGTAGGGACCCAGACTTCTTTACTCTTTATTGTTTTTAAAGAGAGAGAGTGTGAGCAGGGGAGGGGCAGAGGGAGGGGGAAAGAGACTCTCAGGCAGGCTCCATGCTCAGCACGAGCCCAACGCAGGGCTTGATCCCACAACTGCAAGATCACTACCTGAGCCTTCCCACATGAAGAGTCGGACGCTCAACACATTGAACCACCCGGGTGCCCTGGGACCCAGACCTCTTCAAAAAGCTGCTGATGGGGGAGAGAAGAAAGTAGAAATAAAATAAAAAGCTGCTGAGAGCTATGGATCCTCACCCCAGAGAGACGCTCCCCACATGCATTTTTACACGTTATTTCAGGCAGGCCCCAGATGCCCTCCAAATAGGGCTCCGCAAACTTCACTCCTGAAAACTCCTGATGTAGCAGCGGTCACGGAAACCAGCAACACTTGACCTTGACAGTTTGAAAAGTTCTTTCATTCTCTGTTTATTCACGATCCTCTGAAACGCATTGGCCTTGTCGCGCTCCTAATTCCATTGCATCGATGAGAAAATCAAGGCTTCAAGAAGAAAAGTGAGTTGCTCAGAATAGCCCGCCGGAGTCCAAACTGCAAACTTCATTACATCCGCCTCCCTTCCGGCTGTATCCACGCACTGCTCCTCCCTCGCCCCATCATGCCACGACCCCAAACCTATGTCTTTCTAGCAGAGCAGGGGGTGGGAGGGCCTGGGGAGGGAACAGTGACTCTGGTGCCAGAAAAGGTTAATTGGCGTGGGTGGCACGGGTGTTCCTGGATCAGGTTGGCCACACCTTGGTTTCTGGAACCTCCCAGCGGCTCCTTGGGTGTGGCCTGAGCCCCAGTGGCCAGAACCCCACCTCTTCTGAGAGGCCCAGCCCGGCCCGGAGCAGCAGCAGGGAGGCTGTGCTGGGAGTCTGGGGCCTGCCGTCAGCAGAGCATGAAAGCTCTATCCTCTATGATGCAGTACAGCCCTCCCCAGGGCCCCACTTCCTTACGGGGAAAGGCTTCTCCCGCCGGGGGAAGCTGTAGGATAGAGGTGACTTGGGACCGCTGGGTACAGGAGAGAGGCCACCCCAGTGCTGGGCTGTCAGGCAGAACTGCCCCTGCCTGCTCACCCCACCTGCCTACCCACCCCCCAGCAGCCGGTGGCCACTTTCAAAGGCAATGCTGGCGTCCCATCATTAGCTGTCCAGGACGGGCGGCCGCTGATACGAGGCAGAGAACCTGGGCCTCCTCCTTCCAAAGCCCCAGGGACGGCTGGCTAGCTGCTGCAGACCTGGTGTTGGGGCCTCTGGGGATATTTTTAGCCAGGAAGGAGAGAGAAGGTGCACTTCTGGGAGAGGGGTAGAGACCAAGAGAATGCATTACGAATGCTCGCTCATTTCCGTGAAGAATCCCGTGCTCCCCTGCCAATTCCCAGAGGCCCGAGAAGCTTCCTTAACATTTGGCACAGAGGAGCCCCTCCCCCTTGCCCTCCTGGAGAACCATTCTCTCTCTGAGCTTCTTACGGGCTTCTCTGTCTTCAGGCTGGCCCCCTTCCTCCACCCAGGTGTCTCAGCACCCTGACCTTGGCCTCCAGTCTGCCTTGTCTATAGTGTTCTTCAGAAGACTGAGCCGCTCTGCACCACGTTTCCCACATGAAATTGCCCCCGCGGACATTTCCATGTGGATGCCTGGCCTGCCATTCCAATTCGGCCTTTCCAAAAGGGATTATTTTTCCCTTCCTTCCTTCTCACACAATCGTGAGACCAGAGCAGCCAGGCCCATGGCCCCGCTATCCCTAAATCCTGATTCTGGCCTTGCTGCTTCTCTTCGCTCTTTGGCTTCCTCAGGCTGACTCCAGATTCAATCAGAGCTCCCACAGGAAGCCCCTCGCAGCCCTGCGCTGCTCAGAGATGCCTCCCTCCGCTGTTCTGCACCCACTTCCCTTGGCTGGCTCTTTCTCATCCTCCAGGCTCAACTCAGACATCCCTCGCCCCCTAGGCCACATCGGCTCCTCCTAAAGGCTCCCAGGGCCCCCGTTCCCTTCCCGTTGGCATTACTCGCTCCTCATCTCCCTCCCCCTGCAGCTGGCAAGCTTTAAAATGCAAGGACTGCCGGCCTTACTCAGCACGGTATTGTTGAACGAATACATGTGAGTATTTAATCAAGTTCTGTCAAGCACTCTTTAAGTTCCTTGAGGGCAAAGGCCAGGTCTCCCATGGACTAGTGACCACATAACTGTCTTGTTTCTAGATGTGTGTAACCTGGCCTCATGCTGAGGTTCTCGGGTGGCACAAAGTTATGGTTTTAGAGATGGCTTGGGTTTCAAAGGTGTCAAGATGCCTTGGAGCAGCTCCTGCCTGATAGGCTGAGGCACGCTGCCCTCTAAGTGGAGACAGGAAGAGGGGCGTCTGGGTGGCTCAGTCGGTTGAGTGTCTGATTTCGGCTCAGGTTATGATCTCACGGTTTGTGAGTTCCCGCCCCACATCGGGCTCGCTGCTGTCAGCGCAGAGCCTGCTTCGGATCCTCTGTCCTCCCCACCCCCCTCAAAAATAAATAAACCTTTGGGGGAAAAAAAGAATTCTATAAGTGGAGACAGGAAGAGCTGGGGGTGGGGGGTGGGGGTGATGCTACCAGGTGAGGCCGTTCTGGTCCTTAAAAGGGGCCAGGATGTCCGGCAGTCCTCTTATCAGGTCAGGGCCCCTGCCCTCCCTGCAAGTGGGCCAGCCTCCCGAAGCTGCCAGCTCCAACTGTCCAAAGGACTCTCGCTCTGCGTTTACTCGTCTTTTGATTTTCTTTAGTCTCCGGTAATGTTATTTGGACCTGCAGCCTATCCCGCCCATGTATCAGGGACCAAGGGCAAAGGTTCTGCCCAACTTGTGCCAGAGAATGAGAAGGAACAGCACCTGTTGGCCGGCCCTCCCCACCTGGAGAGCCCTCCTTCAAGAGGAAAGCCTTACAGTCGCAGGTCTAGTCTTCCTTCAACAGCCAGCTGCCTGCGCAGGGTAGGAGGGTCTAGGAGCAGAGTGGGGACCCACCAGCCTCACTCTTTTCAGTTTCTTCCACTTCTGCGTTGGCATCCTTATCCCTAGTGCTACTCTGGGAGGTGAGACACAGCCAGCACTCTCTGCGGGACGCGCCCTACTCATTCTCCAAAACTAGATTCCTTGAGTCGCGTCTTCCGCACACCGAGCCTCCCCGTTCCTTTCACCTTTCCTCACGGCCCAGGTATATCTCCTGACACTTCCTGTCATTGTTACGTATTTTCTGAGCTACTCGAAGAAGATTTGGTAGGCTTCGGTGCTCGTTCTCTCTCGCTCTTTCTGTCTCTCCCCTACTCCGTCTGTGATCTTTTCATGTTTGGCCTCAAATACCTAAGGTTAACACAAAACTCAATCGAGTCCATTCAACACTGCTAGGGGGCGCTCTTCAGTACAAGCCAAAGAGCCTGGCAAAAGGCTCACAGTGGAGTTCAGGAGACACACAAACACACACGAGCGCCAGGCGCCAGCAATATAAAGCAGGAGAATACAGAGTTCTCCCAGCCAGAGAGCTGGGTGGCCAAACAGAGCAGGTGACCCCATGGGACACTGTTGGCCTAGCATTGTGGGTGGCCCCTCTTGCTGGCCTATGACCAGGTCATCAAGGCTGCTCTCAGCTCTGTGACCCCAGTGGGAGCACATGGATAAGCGGGGCAGAGGAAAAGTGGCTGCCATTTGTTTGCTTTTCCCTACAGAGTATTCCGCACCCAAACCCTCTGTGAAGAGTACTGTTCTCACCGACTCACACACGCTGCTGTTGTCTTTTGGTCACCTCTCTTGGCCATTGAAAGCTGCCCTAGACATTCACTTTAACCCGATTTCTCCAGGGAGAATGGAGGGGTGTGAGGAGAGGACGTCTGTGGAACGGGCCCTGGTGTCCCCCACGGCCTTCCCCGCTCACGCGCTTAGCTCTCAGAGCGCGAAGCTCCGTGCGGGAGAGCCTTACGCGTGCACAGCGGCCGTCTGTAACCAGCAGGTGGCGCTGTGCTCACAGGCGCCTGACCTCAAGCCTGGCAGGTGGTCCGAGCTCAGGTTCAGACTGAGCTGAGGTTGATCTGGCTCCTCCTAGGATCCAGGCTCAGAGCTAAGTGCTAGTTGGTGCACCAGTAATTCTCAAACCTGAGCGTGCAAGTCCTGGAGGCTTTGTCAGAACACAGATTCCTAGAACTTGTTCCCAGAGCTCCTGATTCAGTGGGTTTGGGATGGGGACCGAGAATTCACATTTCCAACACGTTCCCCGGTGGGGCTGCCCGTCCCGATGGCCGAGGGACCACACTTTGAGACCTGCTGCTGTGTAGTATCCCATTTAATCTTCTCTCCCCACTCTGGGTTGACAATACCACTCCCAACATACCAAGGAAGAATCTAAAGTCCCCACAGGCCAAGTGACCTAGCCTTGGTCTCACGGCTGGGGCATCGTGCCCACCCTTGTCCCAGAAGGGCAGTGAAAGATTGCAGGCTTGGGATAGTAGGGTACTGGGAGCGGGCATGGGGCACTATTAGTCTGGGACTAATTCCTCAGGTGTCCACAGTGATTTAAAAGCACTTTAGGGGCACCTGGGTGGCTCAGTCGGTTATGCCTCTGACTTCGCTCTGGTCATGATCTCTCGGTTGGTGAGTTCCAGCCCCAAGTCAGGCTCTGTGCTGACAGCTCTGAGCCTGGAGCCTGCTTCAGATTCTGTCTCCCTCTCTCTCTGCCCCTTCTCTGCTTTCTCACACACACACTTCTCTCTCTCAAAAATAAATAAACATAATTAAAAAAAAAAAAAACACTTTAGCTTGGGGGCGCCTGCGTGGCTCAGTTGGTTGAGCCTCCAACTTTGGTTCAGGTCATAATCTCCCGGTTGGTGAGTTCGAGCTCTGCTGCCTGTCAGCGCAGAGCCCGCTTGGATCCTCTGTCCCTCTCTCTCTGCCCCTCCCCCGTTTGCACTCCCTCTTCTCCCTCTCAAAAATAGATAAACATTTTTTTTAAAGCACTTTTGCTTCTATTTAAATTTAGTCTCACAATCCTGGCCAATGTGCACTCTCCTCCATGGAGGTTGTGCTGTGCCGCACCCCACCCCCTTCTGTTTTCAGGACTGAAGTTCACTCAGCTGAGTCCCTCCCTGGGGATGGTCCTTTCCACCAGAGAGCTATCTTTGCCCAAGGTCGCACCTGCTCTGTGGGGGCAGCTCACATTCACTGATGGAGGCGTCCCACCCACCAACTCAGGACAACTCAGAAGGGTCACCCTAGCTCCGGGACTTCTGATGGCCTCTGTCTCGAGCAAGCTCAGACAGCCCCACTTGTCCCCCCCTTTCCTCCACCCGTGTGCATTCTGAAGGCACGCCCCAATAAACTTCTGCACACAAAAATCTTTGTCTCCCAGGGAACCTGTCCTGCAAAGACTCGTCATGTACTGTTCCAAGCATTTACATGTATTGTTTCATGGGAACCTCGCAACAGCCCCAGGAGGTAGGTATGTTTGTTATCCTCAGTTTATGGATGAGAAACAGAGGAACAGAAAGGCTAAGTAGCTTGCCCAAGGTCACAGAGCTAGCAAGCCGGCAGGGCTGGGGTTCCTGTGCAGTGGTCAGACTCCAGAGCTCCAAAGTATTACATAACACTGTCTTCCAGAACATTCCTGTGGTCTAGCTTCAGGGAAGTTAAACAAAAGAAACAGCTGAAGATACACTCTGATTTGAACAGAGGAAAACCTCTGTTGTCCCCAATTGTTTTCCAGCAGCCTATTGCTGGTGCCTAAACATGCACTGCCTTGGTGCTTAATTTTAGTCCAGGCGTTCTCATCTGGGGGCAATTTTGCTCCCCAGAGGGCATTTGTCAATGCCTGGACACTTTTGGTTGTCAGACCTGGGGGAACTGTAAGGGCATTTAGTAGATGGAAGTCAGGGATGCTACTCACGTCCTACAACACACAATGTAGCCCGCCACCCACCCCACCCCACCCCAAATCCAGCCCAAAGTGTCAGGTTGAGAAACCCTGCAATCTACGTTAAAGCCTGGTCTCCCAGAAGTCCCAGTGAGACTAGGCCTTGGTCAAGGTGACCAGAGCTACTTGAGTTTGGGGGTTGATAGAGAGTTTGGAGGGCAAACCTCCTACCTTGCAGTCCTTGAAAAACATGTATTATCCCCAGTTAACAGGTGAGGAAACTGGAGCATCAAGAGAGTATATGTGTAGTGAGAAGAGAGGAACCTGAGGGCCCTGGAGACAGCTCTTTCCCTCCTTCATAAGTTAACCACAGGTCAGCTCAGCAAGCCCAGGTTGGTTCAAGGAAAGATCACAAGGCTACAAGACCCCACATGATCCACTCATTCTTCACCTTTGACCTTCCTCCTGCCACTCTGTCCCTTACCTCTCCCTGCTGGCCACACTGTCCTCCTTAACATGCCAATGCCACTCCTGCCTCAGGGCCTTTGCACTTGCTGTCCCTTCATCACTGAATAGTCTCTTCCAGCTATCTGGTCTCAATCCAAATGTTACCCTCTTGGAGAGGTAAGGCCTCCCCTAACTGCTCCACAAAAGGACAATAATACCCTGCCTCCTCCTCATTCTCATTACCATGTGTTATTTTTTCCTCAGCACTTATCACTATCTAATGTACAATAGATTTATTTGTTTATCCTCCTCTCCCTTACCTCCGCACTGATTTATTTTTTTATTATTTTTTTTTAAATGTTTATTTTGAGATGGAGAGAGAGACACACACACAGAGTGCAAGTAGGGGAAGGGTGGAGAGAGAGGGAGACACAGAATCCGAAGCAGGCTCCAGGCTCTGAGCCGTCAGCACAGAGCCCGATGCGGGGCTTGAACTCACAAACCGCGAGATCATGACCTGAGCCGAAGTCAGACGCTCAACCGACTGAGCCACCCAGGCGCCCCCACACTGATTTATTTAATGCCTTTTTCCCACTGGTCCTGTTTTTTTAATTAATCTTTTTATCGTTTATTGTGTCTGTCATCAACCGTCTCTAATCCATTGTGGAATAAAAAGAAATACAAAAAGGAACTAGCTCATGATCATATGAACCATTCATTAGACTAATCCTTCTAATATTTTTCTATCAAGATTTCCAAACAGCAAAGTGGAACAAACAGGATGCCATCCCACCTTCTCAAGCTTTAGGGGAGAAGCCTGAAGCTGCCACTAAATTTCCTGGGGCACCGGGGTGGCTCAGACGGTAAAGCATCTGACTTTGGCTCTGGTCATGATCTCACGGTTTGTGAGTTCGAGCCTCATGTCCAGCACATGTCTGTGCTGACAGCTCAGAGCCTGGAACCTATTTCGGATTCTGTGTCTCCCTCTCCCTGCCTCTCCCCCACTTGTGCTCTGTCTCTCTCAAAAATAAATAAACCTTAAAAACAAAAGAAGGAAGGCTTAGTTTATTTATACTGGGTATCTTCTTCCACCTTTTGAATTTTGTGCTGTGTCCACTTATCATTTTTTTTTCAAAGCCACTTTTTTGGGGGGCGGTGGGGAGAGCAAGCATGAGTGGTGGGGAGGGGCCAAAGGAGAGAGAAGAGAATCCCAAGCAGGCTCCGTGCTCAGCACAGATCCTGACGCAGGGCTTGATCCCATGACCCTGGGATCACGACCTGAGCCAAAATCTAGAGTTGTACACTCAACTTACTGAGCCACCCAGGTGCCGCATAAATATTTAAATAGTACCTGGCCCATAGTAAGTACAACAGAAGTACGAGTTATCATCACTCTTATTTAAAAATCATATAAAATTATTCTGAGGTGGGGAGAACTTGGGAGGGAAGGGAGAGCAGAGCTCAGGCTGTGGGGGTGGGGGTGGGGGTGGCCCAGTCCAGGTGGATGGGTTGCAGATGGTGCTACAAGGAGAGCTACTGGGGGCAGCGGAGCAGGGTGCTCCTGAGAGCTCAGGAAGGATGCAGGCCTCCCTCGTACAAGCTGGGGACACACTCCCTGGCAAGATCCCAGAGTTTCCAGAACATTCCGTGAAGCCAGAGGAACACTTCAGGGGAGACCATGAGACCTGGTACATTCGGGCCTCTGAGAGAAGAAACTAAGTACTTCAGAGGACACAGCAGGACTAGCCTTGGGCTCCTTGAGGACGGGGTCTACATCCTCTGGGTTGGCTGAATGACTTTCCAGAGGGCTGCTGCTGGTCTTGTCACCTGGGCGATCAAGAGAGGGCCCAGGCCCAGGAACCGCTGTCTCTCACAAGCTTGTGGTGACAGTATCCTCCACCAGCAAGGGTTGGAAGGAGTAGAAAACTCGGGCTTGCTTACATGTATGTCTTTTTTGACCTTTTTTGCTCTCCTGGAGACTGGCCAACTTGAGAGCACTTGGTAGCTTAGGACAATGTCTACTCATTCTCCAGAATGTACCTGGCCCAAGAAACATGGGGAAAGGGAGAAGAAACACTGCTTTGGTAATCCTATTTGGATTTTCAGGGGAGAATAATCAAGGAAGGGGGCAGCTTCTGGCGTTGGAGAGGGATGGATAATGTAGCTGGGGGCAGCAGCTAGGATGATTTATATGGAGTATCCCTCCCTCTGAGAATGCAGAGTTTCAGAGAGAATTCTCGCTTTACCCCGGTGCATGCACACCAGGACAATTTGTAAATCGAAAGGACTGACAGGTGTCCACAGCAGCTCAGGGACAGTGGAGAAAGCTGTGTTCCAGAGAACATCTTGGGTCCCTCCTCAGCAGGGATGTCATGCTGGGAACACTGTATGCTAAAATCCACCATGGAGGGGCTCCCGGGTGGCTCAGTTGGTTGAGTGTCCTACTTCAGATCAGGTCATGATCTTACGGTCTGTGAGTTTGAGCCCCACATCGAGCTCACTGCTGTCAGCGTAGAGCCTGCTTTGGATCCTCTGTCCCCTCTCTCTCTGCCCCTCCCCCATTCACACACACACACTCTCTCTCTCTCTCTCTCTCTCTCCCTCTGTCTCTCAAAAATAAATAAAGCATTAAAAAATAAAACAAAATCCACCATGGAAAAGTTTACCTCAGCCATAATAGAAACGGAAGCTAAAACTATTCTAAAATACCGTTTTTTCACATAGGTTGGCAAAAGATCAAAATTTGATCACACACATTGTGTTGATCAGGGTGGAAGGAAGCAGGCTCTTTTTCCCTGGAGGGAGGGTAAAATGGCACAATCCCTGTGGGAGGGCATTTGGCAATAGCTACCAAAATGCTAAATGCGTATTGTGGACTAGGAGCGCCGCTTCTGGGAAGTTCAGCGACAGCAATCCCAGCAAAATGACATCATGCCATGGCAGCATTGTTTGTTGGAGAGAGTCTCAATTTCCCTAAATAAGTGGCAATAAATTAGAAGAAGACAACACAGCGGCACGCTCTACAGCCATCAAAACCAACAAGGACGCTCTTTATGAACCCATACGGAACGAACTCCAAGAGATATTAAGTGGGGGTGGGGAACAAATGCAGAAAAGTGGATGCAGCATGCCAACATCTGTGTGAAAAAGGGAAAGACGCGTGTCTGGATTTGCTTGATGCGCACGGAGATCGCTGGAAGGCAACTTAGACGGCGGGAACCACAGGCCGCAAGTTGGGAGGGGGCCTGGTGTCCTGGAGCTGCCTCTGCTCCCTGAGAAGGCCTTCGTCCCCTTCAGGCTCCACCCTTCCAGGAAAGAGCCCAGCCTGCGGCTCCCAGAGGGGGCAGACAGAGGTCGGGAAGAAGCAGGGCTTGAAGCCCTTGTAGCCACTTGGGCGTCTGGGGACCTTACCCTCGTTCTTTAACCTCTAAGCCTCTGTTTCCTCTTCTGGTAAGCAGCGAGAATGATGGTGCCATTAATAAATGAGGCGGGACGTGTGTAAGCAGGGAGGATAATTGTACCACCTTATCAGGCTAGTGAGAGGACGCACAGACTAATCCAGGCGAAGAGCTTAGCACGGTGCCTGGCCTTGGCACTGTGCCAATGGATTGGTTCCAAAATATATCTTGGTTTCTCATTGGCATTCTGACCCTTACAGGATCAAAACAGACACTCCTCGGCAAGGCCAATGAGACCCTTAGGGTCCACCTTACCTTTAACCTTCATTTCCACACTCAGCCTCGCGTCCCCCTCATAGGAAGTGGTCTCTGTTCTCTCTGCCTGGAATGTCCTTCCTTCCTTTGCTTGACTTGGTCAACTTTAAGGGCCAGCTCACGTGTCACCCTCCCTGGAAAGTCTCAGCCCAGAAGGCGTTTGTGATGCCAGAGTGCCTGCGGTGCCCCTCGGTGGGGCACCATCACACCGCATGGTGATGAAGCCCCCGATCCTGGCTGGTACCCATGCACTTGCTTGCTACGATAAAATGGACACGAAAAGATACTGAAGTCCACTCAAACAAGCCACAGCAAGACACCATCTTCTACCGCTCGGACTGATGAACTAACCCCAACAGGTTTGGAGACACGGGAGGTGGAACTGTAAGAGGCAGGCACGGAGGCGAGAGCGTAAGTTGCCATGACTCGCGGGGCAACCGGGGACCCCTGTCCACATTTAGCAGGTGTGCACAGAGAAACGACCTATGCACAGATCTGCTCACTGCATCCGTGTGCAACAGTAGAAGGCTGGAGACTCCCTACGGGCCCATCCCCTGGGGACAGGTTGACTAAGTTACGGTAGAGCCACACTATGGAACACCACGCGACCAAGAAACAGAACAAAGAAACTTTTTATTACTGACATGGAACCATTGCCAAATGATACACTGAGAAGTGCGGGAGAAAGCATGGATAGTTTGTATAGTATCCGCCACTGGGTAAAAAGAGGAGCGAGTATATACAAGCATTTGCATTTGAAACACAGACTATTTCTGGAAGAATAGGTAAGATAATATTGATACTAACATACTGGTAGCCTCCAGGGAAGAGAACTGGGAGTCTGGGAAACGGAAAGAAGGAGATGCTTAGTCATCACTTAGATCTTTTTCCTGTCTTTTAAATTTTATACTGTGTACATATAATATCTATTCAAAATTAAATAAAATAACTTTTTTAGGAAAGAAGGAAAAGCTAGTAATAAAATGGAGTTGAGGCTAAGCCACTCGCTCCAGGAGGAGGAAAAATACCTTGAACGTGTCTCCAGAAGCGAGAATGTCCATGGGAAATCATTCCCTCCGGCCGGCTGCCCCCTCCACCCACAATGTGAGCTGATGTTCAGAGAATTAAGAACCTGTTTCAGTATGAGCCTGAGTAAAACAGAAGAACGATAAACTCACGATCAGTAGTCAAAGAAAATTCATAAATGAATGCATAATGAAAACCTAAAGAAATGAAATTAGAATTTGCCCCCCGCCAGCCCCCGCTGCCGGCTCTTTCATGATGGCAAATAACAGGCAAGGCTCAGCTCATGCTTCTTTTTTTTTTTTTTTTAATTTTTTTAAAACATTTATTCATTTTTGAGAGACAGAGCACGAGCCGGGGAGGGGCACAGAGAGAGGGAGACACAGAATCTGAAGCAGGCTCCAGGCTCTGAGCTGTCAGCACAGAGCCCAACGTGGGGCTCAAACCCAAGAACTGCAAGATCATGACCTGAGCCGAAGTTGGACGTTTAACAGACTGAGCCACGCGGGTGCCCCATCAGCTCATGCCTCTTATACCCAGGGCACAACTAGTCCTAAGAGCCTCTGAACCTCCTGATCCTTCTATTAAACCTCACAGATCATCAGGAACTCACTGGGTAAATGCGCGGGAGCAGGGCCCCCTTCCAGCCCCAGGCCCCACCAGTTCAAATGACCCCTTTTCTGGGGAAATACTGTTGTAGAGCTGGCAGACGTGTTCCCAAACCTAACCTACCGAGCTGGGGTGCCACCTGAGGACCAATGCCATGGAAGAGACCTCTGCCAGATTTACAAGGGAGAGAATTGGTTATAGCTGCCACCAAACTAGCCTCCAAAGACATTACAGGAGGGGCACAGGAGCCTGGGGTGGGGGTGCTGTGCAGGAGCAGGTGGGGCTTTGGGGATGGTGGGGACTTGAGCACCTGAGTGCTCTCAGGCAGGGTCACCTGCCCTCCCGCCTTCCCTCAGGCCATCTGGGCTCTCCCCTGTCCCTTACTCACCTCTTCCAGAAGCTTCACTTGCCAACCCACCCCACACGGGCAGTCTTCAGCCCTCAAGTCTATCCCTCTCCTGACAGTTCCCCCATCTTGAGTTAAACAGGTTCTCGTGTTTCTTTGTCTCCCTGACTACTGTGTGAGCGCCTGGGGGAAGGGAGTTTACTGTGTGTTTGTTTCCTCCCTCTCCCCTCAGTCCAGAACTGACGGCAGGGAGAGGTCACACTCAGCCTTGTTGGCTCTCTCGGGGCCTCCAGTTTTGGGGGGCACTGGCTGTCCCTCCAGTTGAATCATGTATGCTCCATGCCAAACTTTGCAAACGTAACTAAAGACAAGTAGTCTCATGCCCCTCCAGCGGCCAGAATGAGCCTGACGCTCCCTCTTTACCCGTCTCTGAATAACACCCAAAGCCCTTCCTCAGGCTTGGGAGGCTATGTGCCAGGTGACCCCTGTTCTTCCCCAGCCTCTCTTCCTTCTGCAGGCACACAGCCTCTCACTGCCCGGGGGCACGGACACTCCTGCCTCAGAGTCTGCATGCTTGCTTGCCTTTCCCTCTCCCTGGAATGCTTTTCCCTGGGTGGCTGGCCTCATGGATGCATTCAGGGCCCTGCTCAGAGACAGCTTTCCTCCCTCACCTTTTCTAAAATAGCCACCCCTGAGGCGCTTGGGCGGCTCAGTCTGTGGAGTGTTGGACTCAGGCTCGGGTCATGATCTCGCGGTCTGGTTCGTGGGTTCGAGCCCTGCATCGGGCCCACTGCTGTCGGCCTAGAGTCCGCTTCAGATCTCCACCTCTCTGTCCCTCCCACGCTCACGCGTGCACTCTCTCAAAAATAAACAAAACGTGACCCCTTCGGCACCTAGGTCCTCTCATCTGCTCCTCCAGATCCACTCACTCCCACCTTCACCCTGCGCTGTGCCCTGGGAGGCTGGCCCTCTGGCTTCCAGCTTCCATTGGGCAGAGAATGGGCAGGACACCGGAAGTTTGGAGGGAGGAGGCTGGGGTCAGGCTATTAATTTCCCAGCTGGCTCCTTCCCTGCAGGGTTGCTGTGTGTGACCTGGCACCTCAATGACCTAAGGTCTCGGCTCTTGGCAGAAGGTGCCCACACAGGCCTCTCTCCGGGTTCTGGTAGCTGCTCCCCCCACCCCCCATCCCTGTCATCCAGGAAGTACACCCAGGCTAGTGGCGCCCTACCCTCTGCCCACACTGTTGGAGGTAATCCCTTTATTAGATCTTCCTTAAATCACCCAAAGTACACTCTGGCTTTCCCTGCAGGCCCCCACTTCACCACCCGACATTACATGCCTCTTGTTTGTAGGCTGTCTGTCCCACAACTGGACCACGATGTCAGAGGAGGTAACGGCTTTACTCTGTGCTGTATCCCAACATGTGGCTCAGCCCCCGCATGCAGTAAGTAGCTCGGTTAAAGTTTGCTGAATGAATGAATGAGGAAGGGAAGGATCAATATAATCCGGAGAGAGGATATGGAGACTGGAAGGACAGGTAAGATTTTAGGAGGTGGGAGGCAGCAAGCACACAAATGAAGGCCCAGGGGGCAGCGGTGATGAGAATGGCCTTCTCCCCTCAAGGCATAAAGACCCCCATAGGTCCTTCTCCACTTTTCTCCACAATCTCTAATGCGCTGGGTTTTGTCTCACTGGAATGAATGCCCTGGGGGCAGGGGTCATGCCTGTCTTGTTTACTGTGGAATCCTTTGAGCCTGGCAGTCTCTGGCATACACCCAAGGCACTAGGTCCGCCTTTGTTGAATAAATGAAAGCGATACTCGTTATCCAAAGAAACAATGAACTGACACTGGACCTGGGAAGCCAGATCGGGCAGGCTGGACTTGGGGTAAGGAGCGGGGTAGGGAAGAACTACAAGGTGTCCTGCAGGGAGGGGAAGGGCTTGAAGGAAGACGGGCCTTCAGGGGACGCAGGCTGGGGGAGAGCAGGGATGTGCAGCATCAGACTGGCCAGGCGGGGAAGGGGTGGCAGAATTTGGTGACCGACCGGATGCAGAGGAAGAGTGAAGACTCCAGAGTGTTTAGCTGGGTGACTGGCAGGATGGGTCGATGCTGTGAAGCCTGCCATCGTGGCCCAAGGCAAACACTCAAGGACCAGGTGCTCTTGGCCTGTTTCTAACTTCCTGCGGAAGTGGGAAAACTGGGGAGCGGACGCAGTTTGAGGGGACACTGAATCAAATGCAATCTGTGTGGCATTGGGAGTATGGTCAGACAGCTCGGTGGAGAGCGAGCTACAGACAGAAGATGCTGAGGACCCCTGGGGGTATCAGCTGGAGGTGGAGGAGTAGATGAGCCACCTCCTTGTGAAAGCAGAGGACCGTTTGGGACCGTCCATAGCTGGGTGGGTCGGGAGGAAGAGCCAGCAAAGAAAAGGGAAACCCGGAGGCAGACTGACAAGGAAAGGACAGCGATGTCATGGAAGCCAAGGGAACAACTCTGAAGGAAGGGGCAGCCAACAAGGTCACACATCAAGGGCGAACGCTGGGTTAGACTTCACTGAGGGCCCCATCCTAGAAGAGGAGCTGACTGATGGCCTCTGGTCAGGCTGGGAGAGCCCAGGGTGCCAAGTCAGGTGGCCTCCGTGTTCGGGAAGCGTTTGCTGCCTGTCCCACCAAGGGATTCCCTGGCACACAGCCTCGGCCTCATCTGTGGCAGATTGCCACTTGTCCTCCAAATGCATTCCTTTGTTCTCTCCAGGGGGGCATAGCTCCCAAATTTTACCCAGCCGCTCCGCTGAAACCCACATTTCCTCACTTCCCTTGCAGTTCGGTGGGGCCATTGACTAGGATGGGGCAGCTTCTGGGTGTTGAGTTCTCCTTTACATACACCTCCCATCCGCCTCCTTCCCCCAGGCGGGAATGCACACCCAGCAGACAGGGTGGCAACCGCCTTCCATCACGTGGGTGTGAACGTCACCTGAGGTGATGGAGGAGCCAGGACAGAAGGATACGATACCATCAGGCCATCAAGCCAGCCTGCACCCACCTACTCAGGCTTTCATAGAAGGCATACTTTTCTGTCTTACACCACTATAGTTGCGGATTTTTTTTTAAGAGCAGCCCAACTCCTATTGGAACACATCATTTAATCCAGTAGAAATACCACCTTAGATCACACCAAAAGTTTGATCAGGGCCGTGAAAGGTGCCACAGGCACTTCCCCCTGCCTAAGATCCTCGTTCTCCTCGTGCCAGGGCATCCTTAAGTCTCCTTAATAATCTGTTACAGATCTATCTATTCATAAACTGCTCAAAATCCTTCATAAATGTTTTTGGCCCTTGGTCTATTCATCAAGGAATGGACAAGAGCAGTGATTAGCAGCCTCAGCCTGCCTCACTGTCACCCTCTCTGCCACTGGTTGTTTCTAGCACCCTCCTCCCCCCACCCGCAGGCTAACGACAGTGTGGGTATGCGGTGGGGGATCGCTTCGTACAAAGTAGTGCTCAATGCATTTGAGGAACAGAGGTGTGTAGGGTCAAGAAGCAAGAGCGAAAGGTAAAAAGCATGAGCTTGGGAGGAGAATGCTGGGCACAGACTGCAGCTTTATGACTCAGCAGCCATGTGGACTGCGTTGTCACCGACCTCCCTGGACCTCCATGTCCCCACCTGAAAATGTAGACGGTAAGAAAATCTGCTATTGAGGTAACGGTGAGGAGTAAATGAGTCAATACGTGTAAAACAGTGATCGGCAAGAGTTACGATCCCAGTTAGTATGTTTTTTTATTTTTTTAATGTTTATTTATTTTTGAGAGAGACACAGCATGAGCAGGGCAGGGGCAGAGAGAAAGGAACACACAGAATCCAAAGCAGGCTCCAGGCTCTGAGCTGTCAGCACAGAGCCGGACGCAGGGCTCAAACTCATGAACCGTGCGACCATGACCTGGGCTGAAGTCAGACGCTTAACCGACTGAGCCACCCAGGCACCCCAGTATCAGTTTTTATGCGTAATTTTTAAAGCAACAGAAAAAGGAAAGGTCTGGCAATGGAATAATAGTGTCATTTAGAAGCCACAGTTACAGACATTCTCATTACACCTTCCTGACAAGGTATCATAATTATCCCATTTTATAGAACCTGGTTTTGTAGTTTAGTGATTTGCCCAAGATTTCACAGCTGGCAAGTTGAGGGGGCCATAGATACAAACGTCAGCAAGGTTTGTTCTACTGAGTCACATGGCCTCTTAGAGCAACTCTAGGATTCTAGAAAAACGAAGCTTAAGTCTGTCCGTTCTTTTACGCTTGTTCCCCGAGGCCAGGCCATGTTGTTACTGGTTTCTGTTTTCACTGCTCACTATGTAACTACCCCTTAGTCAGAAACAAAGACAAGGGGTCTGCTGAGTGTCCCTGCTCCCGCCTAGACTGGGGCTGCTGATGGAGGTGGGGTCGAGGAAGGGGCATACTTCTCAGTGAACAGTCGAGGGACTGGTGTATACTTAAGAGACGAGAAAACCCGAGGTGCCTGGGTGGCTCAGTCAGTTAAGCGTCTGACTTCGGCTCAGGTCATGATCTTACAGCTTGTGAGTTTGAGCCCCACATCACGTTCATCGCTGACAGCTTGGAACCTGCTTGGAACCTGCTTGGAGCCTGCTTCGGATTCTGTGTCTCCCTCTCTCCCTCTGCCCCTCCCCCACTCACACTCTGTCTCTCAAAAAATAAATAAACATAAAAAAGAGACAGATGAGAAAACCAAGTGCAGTGTGTGGATCTTATTTTGATTTTTTTTTAATGTTATTTATTTTTGAGAGAGAGAGACAGTGCAAGCAGGGGAAGGTCAGAGAGAGAGAGGGAGACACAGAATCTGAAGCAGGCCCCAGGCTCCGAGCTGTCAGCACAGAGCCTGACGTGGGGCTCGAACGCACGAACCGTGAGATCATGACCTGAGCTGAAGTCTGATGCTTAACTGACTGAGCCACCCAGGCACCCCTTATTTTGATCTTGAGTCAAGCAAGCCAACTATTAAAAACAGAAACATTTTTTAGACAACCGGAAAAATTTGAATATGAACTCAAATGAAATAATGAAATCACTGTTCATTTGTTAAGAATGATATGGACATGGTAATTATGTTTTAAAAAAAGTTTGGGGTGCCTGGGTGGCTCAGTTGGTTAAGCATCCAACTTTGGCTTGGGTCATGATCTTGCGGTGAGTTCAAGTCCCACATCAGGCTTTATGCTGACAGTTTGAAGCCTGCTTCAGATTCTGTCTCCCTTTCTTTCTGCCCCGTCCCTGCTTGCGCTCTGTTTCTTTCTCTCTAAAATAAATAAAATACAAAAAACAAAAATAAAAACAAATAAATTTAAAAAGTCTATCAGGGCACCTGGGTGGCTCAGTTGGTTAAGCATCTGACTTCAGGTCATTATCTCATAGCTCGTGGGTTTGAGACTCCCGTCGGGCTCTGTGCTGACAGCTTGGAGCCTGGGGCCTGCTTCGGATTCTGTGTCTTCCTCTCTCTCTGCCCCTCCCCGCTCACGCTCCCTTTCTCAAAAATAAACATTAAAAAAAAATTTTTTTTAAATAAAAGTCTACCAACCCACACAAAAAAACTAATTTTTGACAAAGGTATAAATGTAATTAATTCAATGAAAGAAAGTAGCTTTTCAACAAAAGGTGCTGGGTCAATTGGACATTTATAGGCGAAATAATGAACTCAAACTTCATATCTTAAAAAAAAAATATGAAGGGTTTGAGTTCATTCTTTAAAGATGTAAAAAATATTATTTTTATCATTTAATACTTTAATATTTTAGTATTTAAATATAAATACAAGTTTATAAATATATAAATATAAATATTCATAAAATTATATTTAAATTTAAATATTTATGCATATATTTTATATTAACATTTATAATTTGTTTAAATATTAACATTTTAATATTATTTAAATATAAATTTACAAATGAATATAATATATAAAATAAATACACATATCTTTAAAAAATATAAATATTTAATATTATTTTATATTATTTAAATATTTTATTTTTTTTTATTTTATTTTTTTTTTTTAATAATCTCTGCACCCAACATGGAACTCAAACCCACAACCTCAAGATCAAGAGGTACATGGTTCACCGACTGAACCAGTCAGGTGGCCCTAAACCTCACATCTTAGATAAAAATATACTCAAAATAGATCAAGAACTAAAATGTAAAACATAAATCTATAAACACGTTACAAAAAAATAGAGAAAGATTTTTGGGAGCTAGGGCTTTGGTGAATAGATTTTAGACCTGAAAAACTCAATATGCCTAAAACCTAAAACCTTTTTATACAAAAAACTAAAAATGCCCATAAAGGAAAACACTGATAAATTGGTCTTCAAAATTAAAAACTCTGTGCTTTGCTGAAGAGCCTGTGGAGAGGACACAAAGGCAAGCTGTGGAGTGGCAAAGTGTTTGCAAACCACACATCTGACAAAGTTCTTGTATCTAGAATGAGGAAATCTCAAAACAAAGAAACAATCCAATGAGATAGTTCAAATTCAACAGGCAAAAGACTCAAATGGATTCCACCAGCTAGGAGGAGCCTGGGTGGCTCAGCCGGTTAAGCGGCCGACTTTGGCTCAGGTCATGATCTCACGGTTTGTGGGTTCAAGCCCCACATTGGGCTCTGGGCTGACAGCTCAGAGCCTGGAGCCTGTTTCAGATTCTGTGTCTCCCTCTCTCTCTGACCCTCCCCCACTTGCACTCTGTCTCTGTCTCAAAAATAAATAAACATTAAAAAAAAATTAAAAAACAAAAAACAAAAAAGATTCCACCAGCTAGGAAATAAGCACATCTAGCCATTAGAAAAATACAAATTAAGGTCACAGTGAGATATTACTACACACCTATCAGAAGGGCTAAAGTAACTAAAAAGTGTAACACCAAATATTGGTGAGGATGTGGAAATTGGATCACTCATACACTGCTAGGAGGAATGCAGAACAGCACAGCTACTCTGGGAAAGAGTTTCAGTTCTTAACGTTAAGTGTGCCGTTACCACAGGGCCCAGCAATTGCATTCTTGGATGTTTATTGCATTCTTGGATGTTTATTGCAGAGAAACAAAACTTATGTTTACCTAAAAACCTATACACAAATGTGCTTAGCTGCTTTATTCATAATAGGCCCAAACTGGACACAGGTCTCAATGTTCCTCAAAGTGTGAATGGTTAAACAGACTGTGGTATATCCACACCAGGAAGTATGACTCAGCAATAAAACCAAAGGAACTACTGAAACACACAACCTCGGATGGCTATCTTACATGCTGAGTGAAATTAAAAGGCTATTAACTTTATGATTCCATTTATATTAACAATCTTTTTTTTCCCCAGTAAACTCTATGCCGAACGTGGGGCTTGAACTCACAACCCCTGAGATCAAGAATTGCATGCTCTGACTGAGCCAGCCAGGTGCCCCCATTTATATATTAATAATCTTTATATAAAATTATAAAGATGAACAGAAGAGTAGCCACCAGGGGCTTGGGATGGGGGAGAGGTGGATGTGGTTATGGAGAAGCAGCAAAATGGGAGAGTAGTGGTATTGACAGAAATGTTCTGCATCTTTTTTTTTTTTTTTTTCTTTTTTTTTTTTAAATTTTTTTTATTTGACATTTATTTATTTTTGAGACATAGAGAGACAGAGCATGAATGGGGGCGGGTCAGAGAGAGAGGGAGACACAGAATCTGAAACAGGCTCCAGGCTCCGAGCTGTCAGCACAGAGCCCGATGCGGGGCTCGAACTCACGGACTGTGAGATCATGACCTGAGCCGAAGTCGGTCGCCCAACCGACTGAGCCACCCAGGCGCCCCAGAAATGTTCTGCATCTTGATTGTGGTGATTGTTAACGTGAATCCACACATAACCAAACTGCACAGAACGCGCGTGTGCGCGCGCAGCGCGCGCACGCACGCACACACACACACACACACACACACACACACAGGACAAGATGAAATCCGAATAAGCTCTGTGGGTTGTACCAATGCCAATCTCCTGGGTTTGATTCCGCACTTGTTATACAAGATGCTACCGCTGGGGGGAACTGGGCAAAGGGTACATGGAACCTCCCCGAACATTTTTGTTTGTTTGCTTGCTTTTGAGACAGAGACAGGGGAGGGAGGCAGAGAGAGAGGGAGACAGAGGATCTGAAGCGGGCTTTGAGCTGACAGCAGAGGCCAATGCAGGGCTTAAACTCACAAACTGGGAGATCATGACCTGAGCCCAAGTCGGATGCTTAACCAACTGAGCCATGCAGGTGCCCCTGAACATTTTTGTTTTTGCCAACACCCTGTGAATCTCTAATTTTAAAAATAGAAAGAAAAAAGGTCCATCAGAGTGAGATTCATGATGACCTAAATGACATAGGTCTTGTGTTTGCTTTAAAAAAAAAAAACCTCCAGGAAGAAAAAATAAAGGAAAAACAAGTGGGAGAGATCGATGAAACAGAACTGAAAAGATGTCAGTAAGTGTTGATGCTGGGTGAAGGATATTCAGGGAAAGCATATATACTTTCCTCATTCTGTATTTGAAAATTCCCAAAATAGAAGTTTTATATAGTTCCCAGGGGTACTTAGTTCAACAGAAGGACTAAACCTTATCTGTCTACAGTCTTACTCATTGCTGGAACTTCTGAATACAGATTAAGTTCAAAGTATATCATTCTATTTCATTTGCAAAGTTTTTATTAGGACCTTTTATTTATGACCTTTAGAGCTCATAAATCACATTCTTAATCTGGCTCTGCTTACTACTTTTTCCCTCCAAGAAGTCTCCCAAAGTTATAAAAAATAGAAATTTATAAATACACATTGAGAATTATGCACAGTTTTTACACAATAATAGTCGGGTCAATGTTTCCAGCTGTCTAATCATCTCCCAGGACCTCTCATCCGAAACAGAATGACGGACTCCGAAATCTCTACAGCAGAAATGGCAGTTCTGGCCCCAACCCACCATCCACCCTCAGCATCACGGCACTGGGCAGGCACTGGGCAGGTGTTGGTTTTGGACAGTCATGGCAAAACAGGAACTGCAGAAATGCTAGTTGGGATGGCGGCGCTGTGAGGGCAGCAAGCCGGGAAGGTTTCAGCCCTGTACCTGCCACAGCTCATACCTGGGACTGTACTTAAACTCCACAGCCCAAGAATCGCCAAGAGCCGAACCACAGACTCAGCATAGGCCCAGTCTGACTGCGGCCAACTGGAAGAGTTCCAGGCCATTACAAACCTGAAAAAACGCTTCCTTGGTCCAGAGGTGGGGAACCCAAATGTCTACTTAGTCTGTCGTCTTCAGTCACTAACAAGCAGCTCTTTCCTTCCAGGCAAAGGGATGGAGTGCCTGGGGCTACAGTGAGGCCAGAGGGACATGGTAGCTGCTGTCAAGTTCAAGTTTTCAAATTCACCAAGAGCATGGAAAACGGAGAGATTACTCTGGAAGAGGAGCATAAGGAAAGTTCAATATGGACCTTAGGTCACTAACCCAGGGAACGCCTTGGTCATCCTGTGTTAACTTCCAGGTGTCACTGGCATTTTTCTTCTTTGGACTTGATTTTTAAATCTCTTCCTTTGGAGACCAGCCAAAGGGTATCAGCTTGCCCAGCATCTTCCTTAACATTTTTTTTTTTTTTTTTTGGTTTGTAGGGTACATCAAGGATAAAGTCTTCTCTCCCCAGGAGGAAAAGAGGTTGGACAGATTCAGACCTGCTTTTGGAAGAACACCCTGGCTTGGCCTGCAGGCTCCTCTGAGCCCACCTCCACCATAAGGTGGGGCCACAGCCTTCTGAACACGCCAGCCTTCCAGCAGACCGGCCAGGCCCATCCTTCAAGATCTCACCCTCCCCCGACCCCTGCCATCAAATCCCTTTCCTATTGTTTACAATCGGTGATTCTTCTACAAGTCACAGTATAATATAGCCACTGATTTAGGCTCTTGTCAGAGAAAACTTCTTTTCCCGAGATGGGGCAGGGCTTGGTAGTTCCCAAGCATGCATCCCCCAGAGGGACAATAAGTGACAAATCTCTCAGGAGAGAGTGCTGCCCAGCTTTATGGGAGCGTTCACGTGCCGGTGAGAGTCAGTGCTGCCCTTATTCTCCTCTGCCTTTAACATGCCTGCACATGCCTCCTGACTCCTGCCAGCCCCAGATCAAGACTGTGATGAGCAGGCCTCCTGTTTCCAACAGGCTGAGGGAGGACAAAGTCACCTTCCATCAGCTCGCAGGGCACTTGGAGCCCAGGTGAGGAGAGAAGATTGAGGTTCTGGGGCAATAAATTGGTGCCACAAGTTATCTGTGAGTCAGTAAGAGGGGTCCAGGTATCCTGAACTACAAACAAGGCAAGCGGTCTTTCTGGCAGTAAGCACAGCAGGCAAAGAACCCTTTCCTGCCACCTTCCCTGGCCTTCCAGGTTTCAAAGGAATCAAGTCCTGTGATAATAACTGAAGTCACTGGCTGTTCCTGCGCCCCACAGTACGGCCAGGTTGATTAGGAGAAGCTGATCATTACCGTCCCGTCTTCCTCCACCCAAATATCCAGTGAAAGTAGGTAATCTTAATATTGAGTTTGCTATTAAAATCATGCCCAGTCACGTCCGGCTGCCTGGGCTTGACCTCGTGGAGGCCACCCTCTCTTCTTCCTTGAGTGGCTTTAACGGCCCCGAGAGAGTGGTGTCCGCGTCTCTGTACAAGGCAGGCTTCCTTCTCGGCTCACGAGAGGGACCTAGAAAGAAGAAGAATCCATGGAGCCTGCCCGGTGGGGGACCCACCTGCGTCTTCTAAGGGGGACGGCTCCAGGGCTGTGAAGGCTTGTCCCCCAGCTGCAGGATGCTCAACCTCTTTGCAATAAGAGGTACATTGGGGGAGGGGGGATGAGTGAGGTGAGGAAAAGGGAAAAGATTTCCTCTCGCCAGAGGAGCTTTCCCCACGTTTCAGACCTGCTGGGGAGCCTCTCTTTCCTGCCAAGGAGGAGAGAAGGCCACCTCGGTTGGCCAGACAAGCCTCTCTGCACCCCAGCCTCCAACTCACTTCTTCCTGCGAATCTTGGGTTTCTTCACAGGTCGCAGATAAGGGTTATCGATGATGTTCTCCTCCCCATTCCGGCTTCCCGACAAGGAGGGGTTCTGCTGCAGGACAGAGGTGTTCTCCTTCTCGGCTCCAGAATCATCCTTTGAGCAAAAGCCGAAATAAAGCAAAATACCAATGGCATAAGGAAAGAGATCATGCCCATCGTAAGAACTACTATTAGCATCCCTTTCGTCAAGCAATTAGAAGCCCAGGGACCACTTTCTTGCTAATGCACCTATCCCTGCCCCAGATGAGATGAGGCCCAGGCAGGGGCCGGCTATCAGAGGAAGACGAGACCAACCACCTGGACACAGGGGAGCACAGAACACAAAACTCTGAGCCTCTCGAGAAGACAGGGACATGAGTTAGAATAGAGTCTTGGCAGGGAGTCAGGGGCTAACAGTTAGATGTTCAAGGAGGAAACCCAGTCTGTGGGGAGATAAAGACAAAGATAAGTGACCCCTGATGCTTTGCAGGACACAGGGCCAGAACAAATCATGTGCATAGGGAATCGCCCGGACCAAACGGAATGAAAATCATGATCAATTTCCTCCATATTCTCAAATGTCTGGTACCTGCAACAGGTACCAATGATCATATTGCAGCAGAGGCCAGAAACTTCTTGAGCCCTGAGGGTTCCGGCCCAGGCAAAGCAGGGCATATGCAGGAACCAACACGGGAAGAGCAACGATAATCCCCATCAGTGACCTGTGGGTCAGGTCTTTCGCTGTTTGCTTTTTGAGGAAAGCGATCTGGGAGAAAAGTTTATAGGTTTACATGTATCCAACGTGATCCCAATTAAAACATTTTATTTGTAATGTGTGTAGACATAGAAAAAATAGGTTGAAACATTTGAAACTGGTTCTAGGAATATGGATGATTGCTTCTCTTTTTCCTTATTTATACGCTCTTCTATTTTCCAAGTTCTTTAAAATGAGCACAGGCTGTAGGGGAAGGGGGAGAAAAATCACACAACCATACCGAGGGCATGACCTAGAACTCAGGCCTGAGAGACTGTAAGTGACCAGAAGAAGTTGGTGGGGCTGCGCCCCCTGGTGACAGGCCAAGGGTTCTGCCGCTGAGGTTCCTGTCAGGTAATGGAGGCAAAAAGAGGGCCTGACCTCAACCAGGAAATTCTGTTGTCAGGAGACAGCAGGGTAGAGGACGCTGCGATTGGATAAAAGGAACAGCAGGCTTTCCCACAAGGGGCAGGAGGCCTAGGACAGGGACTCCTGTCCAGGTTTAGTGAGCCTGAAGAAAATGGCTCACTTCTAGGTTCGGCTGCTCACCCCTCACTGTCCCGCCAATTCTGTTCTCCCCGAAGACCCAGTTCCAATCAGGGTCCCTGGGCTTTCCCTCTCCAACACCTGGTCTGGTGGGACCACAAGGTGACCTAGAGCCACTGTGGACCTTCTGGAGGCTCTCTTGAAAGCGAGTGCTCCAAGGTCAACCTAGCTCATGCTGGACACAAGGTCTGACCATGACCAGACCTGCCTGGGATGTTTGGCTCCCAATCTTTCTGAAGTTCTGAACGGCTTGATTTACTTCGCTACTGTCTTCTCTTTACTGCAACTGCTCTATCCTCAAAGTTGCTGAAAGTTCACTTCAACGCTGCCTTAAAGTGTTTCCTTAGATAATATGGATGGAAGGGGAGAGTCACGGGCATGGAAAAGCCAGCCCTGGGGACCTCTGCTGGAGGCCACTAGGCCCTCTCCACGCGGCTCACTTGTCTCACAAGGCCAGGATGTGGGTCCCGAGTCATGGGACAACAGCTTCTCTTCTCCCAAGCAGAGCTGGAAATGCCACTTTCTTGCCTCCTTCAGGGACAGGCAGCCTTGAGATAGGGAGGGACAGGAGTAGATAAAAGTAAAGTACCAAACTGACTGAAATTCGCTTAAAAAAGGTAGGAGCGGAAGAGTCCCTCAGGAGCCTGCGGAGGCCAGAGCACGTGAGCTCCGGTGAGCCCCACACGTCCTGGGGGTGACCGAGGCGCCTCTCGCCTTCCAACGCCGTGTCCACGCCAGCAACTGCCACGTGGGCCTCTCTGCCCTCGCTGCTCTCCTGACCCCCAGGCTGGCGTAGCCACCTGCTCCCTCGACATCTCCACCCGGTGTCAAGGACGCACCTCAAACTTCTGTGCCAGAAACTGAACTCCGGCCCTTCCCCTATGCCCGGTCCTCCCACAGTCCTCCATGGCGACTCCATCCTTCTAGTTGTTCAAGCCAAAACTCCAGTCATCCTTGCTTTTCTCAGACCCCCCGCACATCCAATCTGTTAGGATAACTTGTTGGCCTTACCTTCAAAGTACAGGCTGACTACCACCACCCTCTCTACTGCAGCTGCCCTGCTGGACCCACACTCTTTCTCTAAGACCACTGCAGCAGCGTCCTAACTGACCTCCCCATAGTCAGCGATCCCTAGGGAAGTCAGACATGTCCCTCGCCTGTTGCACACCCTCCCACCACTCCCGTCTCACCCAATTAAAGACCAGCTCTTAAAGCTGCCTGCGGGGTCCTACCTGGTCTGACCTCTGCCTCTCTCCCTCTGCCTCCCTCAGCCGCGGCCACAGCCACACTCACCTTTGTGTTGTTCCTTAGGGCCTTTGCACTGGCTGCTCCCTTTCCAGAACACTCTTCCCCAGATATTTACAGGGCTCACTTGCTCACTTCCTTCAAGTCTCCTGTCAGATGTGTCCTCAGTGATGTCCACCCTGATCACGCTATTTAAAGCTGAAACTTCCATCTTTCACCCTGGATCTTTCCCTACTTGGTCCCCTTGCGCCAACAATAGCAGCTTCATCTTTAATATACAGTAAATAATTTATTTATATATTACGTTTATTGTTGTCGCCCCACTGCCGACCCACGGGCTTCCAAAAGGCAGATGTTTTGTTTGCTCTGTTGGCTGAGGTCCCCCAAGCACCCACAACAGTATCGGGCACACACCCGCACTAAGCAAATACTTGTTGAGTAAATGAATGGCACATTGTTCGTGAAAGAGCAAAAGTTGAGACGCTGGTATCTGGCGTCGGCAGAAGGCCGCTAGTTCAAACGTACAAGAAAAGAAAATTCTCTTATACACTAATTTAAAATGAACAGTCCCTTTATGTTCAAGCAGATGGGAAAAACCAGAACCAGGTTAAAGGAAGCAACTCCCTGGCAACAGTCTTTGAAGGAAGTGCCGCCCTTGACACGTAAAAGAATAACTTACAATACTAGCTATTTAATGCACTGTAACAATGTCTGCAAACGCTATTGACGGAAAACATAGATGTGTATAGGGAGCTGGTTAAATTCGATGGTTACATCCATTCAATGGAATATGTGAAGCCATAAAGAAACAGCCTGCTGTACACAGATGGAATGATCGCCGAGATACAGCGATAAGGGCAAACAGGAAGGGAAAACCGTTCATGGTTTGCTATTTGTGTTGATAACAATGAG
This sequence comes from Panthera pardus, assembly GCF_024362965.1. Classification (NCBI taxonomy): domain Eukaryota; kingdom Metazoa; phylum Chordata; class Mammalia; order Carnivora; family Felidae; genus Panthera; species Panthera pardus. Next base: position 139,874,702 of record NW_026526732.1, read on the forward strand.
GAGACTATGTCTCTAGAAGGATACACAAGGCTGGTGACACTGGCAGCTTTGTAGGAGAGAGGGTGGATGAACAGGGAACACGGATGGCATAAAGAAATTTTTACCAAACATTTTTTTCTACATCGTGAATTTTCAAACATAGGATTATGGGCGCCAGTTCAACAAAGTAACACTGACAAGTCCAATCGATTGTGTATAAACTGTTGCTAGAATCCTCTCCTTGGGGTCTTCTTATTCACGTATTTACTTTTAACAGAAGAGCAAGTGTTTGTACAGCCTAAAACAGTGGGGGCGGGGTAGGTGGTGAGGGAAGCAGCGAGTGCCGTGAGCTGAGCTGCTGGACACCTGACGTTCATTGCTGAGTTAGGTGTTCCTATTCCTGCTTGAACTTGTGAGGAAACAGACTCACGTTAGGTAAGGCAACCAAAGTCACAGTCTCTGGAAAGCAGTGCGGTCTGGATTTGAAGGCAGGCCAGTCTTTGCTGTCTGACTTGACCTCTCGGCCACCCTGCAGTCCACGGGCAGCTCCCAGCATTCTTTCAGCCCCGGTCCACTCACTGCCATGACCTCGTCTATGTCATGACCTGGGGGGTCAGATAACACATCTGCGGGCCCTTTTAACTGCTTTGTACTTACAAAAGGATGGTGATGTCTGCTTAGAAGATTCCTCCTTCTCCTAGGGTGAACCTCATTTGAGTCCATGACCCCATCACCATATCTCAGACCAAATTAACTGAGTCCAAGACAGAAGTGTAGAATATCAAGTTCCTCTGCTTTATGTAAAGCCATGGGCTTCCAGCCCTAATTCTGAAAGGAATAATCCAACATTAAAGAAACGTGTGTCCAAGCAAGGAGGCCCATCGGCACATCACAGAGAGAGCATAGGCACCTTTCCCCTGCATTCTGGAGCTGCTGGCTGCCACAGGCCTCACGGAATCTTAGAGAGCACGGGGAATGCCTGGTCCAACGACAACCGCCAAGGCATCCTTTGCTCCGAAGCCAGGGCCAGTCTTAAAGGATGGATGTGACTATGGTAGGCTGACCACAGGGTCCCGCAGGCCTTAAAGGCATTTGAGCTCCTAGCCCTTCTTTGGCTCTACTTGGCTCTTTCTCGCAAACATGCAGGAACACGAGTGGGGTCTCAGCCTCTTATGTGCAGAGCACAGCACACGGCTAACCAGATGAGAACACCCACAAGCTCGGAGGACCACATTTCACCTGCCTTGGTCTCTGTGCCCACGCACTCTCATCTCCTCCCCTGGAAACGAAATGCCCGTAACCAGGCCAACCCTGCCACCGCGCCTCGTCCCCTAGGTCCCTTACCCTCTCACCTACCAAAGGACATCACTCCAAAATGTTTCCTTCTTTCCTGCATCCACTTTTCCTCTCTACCAGATCATTCCCATCAGCGTACTGACATGCTGTTGTTTCTTTAATCTTAAAGAAACAAACAAAAATAAATATACCTCTCTCGACTCCTTAATGTTTCCCCTTTGGCCACCACTCCATTCTTCTCCTTCCCTTTACAGCAAAATTCCTTGAAACGCTTGTCTATATGAGTGCTGTCCAGTGGAACTTTCTGCAATGACATAAACGTTCCCATCTGCACTGCCCTGTATGCTAGCCATTAGCCACAGGAGACTATTTGAAAAGTGGCCAATGTGACTAAAAAACTGAATTTTTAGTTTTATATCACTGACATTAAGTTTCTTTGTTTACTTATTTATTTAGATTTTATTTTTAAGTAATCTCTATACCCAACATGGGGCTCGAACTCACAACTCTGAGATCAAGAGTCACACACTCCACAGACTGATCCAGCCGGGCGCCCCGAATTTCAGTGTAAATAGACGCGTGGCTACCGTAACGGACGGCACAGTCTATACTTACAGAGTCCAATTTTTCTTGTCCTTTTCCACCTCACCCACACCCAAGGCGCTCTCATGGTTTTAAACACGATCTACACGCTGATGACCCCAAATTCCCATCTCTAGCCTTAACAGCTCCCCACACGGCAATCCCTATATCCATCTTGCCACCCGACATCACCGCCTGGCTGTCTAACAAGCATCTCAAAGCTCCCCTGTTTAACCAGAACCCATGCCTTTTCCCCATCCCTGTCCCACCCAGGTCTTCCCGATCTTGGCTGAAGGCAACTCCGTCTTTCCTGTTGTTCAGGCAAAATACCTTGCATTTCTCTTTGGCTCTCTTTCTCACACATCTCACACCCAAACCATTGCTTGGCTCTGCCCTGAACATAGTCTAGAATCTGACCAAATCATCTATCTGACCACGTCTCCTTATCTTCACTTCTACTACCACCTTTCCGTTTACTGCGGAGCCTCCTCACTGGTCTCTCTGCTTCTGCCCTTACCGTCCACAGTCTATTCTCAACATAGCAACCCGACTGACCCTGTTAACAAACCTACACCAGACACCGACCCTCCTCCGCTCAGCATTCCCAATGGCTCCCACCTTGCTGAGCAAAAGCCTAGTGTTTACGACAGCCTTTAAGGCATGCCCCCCCCCCCCACCCCCCGGAGCTCCCCTTTGTTCATGCCACCCTGATGGCATTGCTATCCTTCAACACAACAGCTCCCACCTCAGGACCTCTGCATATCCTGTGCCTTCTACAAGGAGTACTCTACTCCCTGATCTGTACAAGCCTTGTTCCCTTCAGGTCTTCACTCTGATGTCACCTTCTCAGGTGACCTTCCCTCACACTGTACTACTTCCTATCTCCTAATTTATAATTTTTCCTTAGCTACATGAGGGCAGGAAATGCTGTCTATTTTGTCTCCTGCTACTTCCCCAGCACCCGGAACTGTGCCTGGCTGGCAGACACTTGTTCAATATTTGGTGAATGAATGAATGAATGAATGAATCCCCAGGACATGGACTTGTCTCTCAAGCAAGAGATCATCACGAGCCTGATCTCAGGCTTCCGGGGTGACAGGCTGAGGGCAGCACGGGAGACTTTTGGGGGTACCGTGAAGTGGGTAGAAGGCAGGACCCACCGTGCTGATGTGCAGAGGGAGGTTCTCGGTGTCTGTCTGCTCATCCTGCTCCGAGGAATCCGTCTCTTCCATCTGTTGCATCTCCAGCTCCGAAGGAAGGAGGGCTGTCAGGTAGGGGATGGTGAAAGGCCTGGCAGCGATCACTGGGAAATCGGAAGAGGGGCACAATTCCAGTCACGGCGCCCTCGCAGCGGGCCGAGAGCCTGACAATCCCACCAACAGCATCGAGTAACAGTAACGGCTAACGCGCTCCAAACACTCAGCGCGGGCCATGCCGCGTCCTACACGTTATCTTTAATCCTCGCCTCCACCCTATTGAGTACAATTGCCAGCCCCGTTTCACAGATGAGGAACCTGAGGCACGGAAAAGCGACCTCCTCGAGCACACAGAGAGGGGCAGAGCGACATCTCAACTCGGGCAATATGACCTCGGAGCCCACTTTTACCAAGTAGAACCAGACTCAGACAGAAATGGGCTGCATCTGAGCAAAGCACCAGCTTAGTGATCTTATACCCCAGGTCAGTTAGCCCCGCTAAGCCTCATATCTGGGCAGGGATATCGATCTCTTCACCGTAAAGGACTCAAGTCCAAATACTGGACTTGAGAACTCTCTGCATGTAAGTATATCCACTGAGCTAACAGTAACCGAGCATTCCAGTTCTTCCAAAAAGCATTGATGAAAAGAAATTTTTAATAAAAAAGAAAAAAAAGAAAAGAAACCACCTATGTGTACTTCTATGGCAGAATGTGATTAGCAGAAGACACTCTAAGATTATTTTGGCTACGGCTCAGACGTGAGGTCCTGTGGTCCAAAAGAGCTAGGTTGAATTCTATCTACCAGCTGTGTGACTTGGGGCAGATGACCTCATTTCTTTTCTCTATAGGCCTCGGCTTCCTACGATGGTGGGGACAACAGTTCTGAACTCATAGGTTGGCTCACGAGAGGATTTAATGAGACAATATAAGAGAGATGACTGGCGCAGCATCTGGCCCTTATGAACTGTTGGCGGCTAGTACTCGAGGGCCAGGCAGGCAGCGAGCACTCAATAGGGCTCAATAGGACTTAACCGAACCAGTCGCCCAAACCAGTCTCTCTGTTCACCTCTGAGAAAAGCGAAGCCTGTGGAGATGAAGTAACGTGGGCACACGGTGTCGTGACCGTGCGGAGATGAGAACTGCAGGGACATGAAGGGCAAAGACTGGGGGAGGTTCTGTATGCCCCGCTCCCGATGCCAATGTCCCTTCTACTACAAGGGCTGTTGCTTCTACTGTATGAGTCTCTCTGATACCTGGGGCTCAGAGTCATCCTCGAGGTAGCTTAAACTCAACCTCAAGCAGCTGATCCCAACAGAGGCTGTAACATTTTGCTTTTATCAGTTAGGGACAGGCCCTGAAGACCTGGGAGAAGGAACCAGAAGTGCAAAGAACAAGGGGCACCTAAGACAAAGCCAGAGCCTTCATTTCTTCCTACCATGCCAAGAGAAAAGGAAGATGGTGTGATTATTTCAAGTGACAAGACAGGGTCCACAGAGGGGAGAGACTCTCACATGGAAACGTGCTGACGTCGTCTTTGAAGAGACTCTGGGTCTCGCCTGTCTTTGCCATAAAACGGGTGAGTGCCCGCTCCACGTCTCGTCTCTGGGACGCAGCCTTCTCCCGTAGGACCTGGTAGTCTGACACGGGCTCGCGGTACGTCTATAAAGAGAACAGCAAAGACACTAGATTAGTATCGATGGACCATCCTTGCTGCTGCTATGTCCTTCCACCCTTACAATGACCCAATGATGTCAATGAGAGCCGAAACCCCTCACCAGGGGCAGTGGAGGGGCAGAACGAAAATGATGAAACTATCGCTAATTTATTTTGAAGTTTAAAAATTAGAAACATATGCTGACTTCGGCTCAGGTCATGATCTCGCGGTCCGTGAGTTCGAGCCCCGCGTCGGGCTCTGTGCTGACAGCTCGGAGCCTGGAGCCTGTTTCGGATTCTGTGTCTCCCTCTCTCTGACCCTCCCCTGTTCATGCTCTGTCTCTCTCTGTCTCAAAAATAAATAAAACGTTAAAAAAAAATTTTTTTTTTTTTTAAATTAGAAACATATGAACATTTACTATAGTGATTGCCCCTGGACCTTCACTTAGCTGCTGTGACATAAGGCATAGGAGACGTCATCCTGAAGGAAGGGTAATCCCCCCAGGGAAGCCCTGACAGGGAGCACCCAGCCCCACAGGTGGAAGGTGACATCCTACAGGATGTGAGTGGCTGCTTCAGTATCCCCTTGTTTTCTTAAAGCAAACCTCACACAATGGATACGCTGTCCCAAAAGAGTCCCTCCAAGAAACACTGAGAATATTAATGTAAGTGTAAATGAACAAGAAAATGGTGGGCTGACACTCCTCCCGCTCCTAATTACGAGCTCTTTGGCAATCACATTACACAGTGAAAAATGACCGAGATCCCATCAGAATAAGTTAGCCAAAACATTTTAAATTGTAACGGAAAAGCTGACATTTTAATAATGACCAAAAAAGCACCTACTTTTCGTGCTATGGAGAGAGGATTTTTAAAAGAGGCGTTGTAGGGGCGCCTGGGTGGCTCAGTCGGTTAAGCGTCCAACTTCGGCTCAGGTCATGATCTCACAGTTCGTGAGTTCGAGCCCTGCATCGGGCTCTGTGCTGACAGCTCAGAGCCTGGAGCTTGCTTCGGATTCTGTGTCCCCCTCTCTCTTTGCCCCTCCCCGACTCATGCTCTGTCTCTGTCTCTCAAAAATGAATAAACGTTAAAAAAATAAAAATAAAATAAAATAAAATAAAATAAAATAAAATAAAATAAAAGAGGTGTTGGAACCACCTGGCAGTATCTCCGAAAGCTGAACACGTGTATCCCTGATGACCCAGCCCTCCCGCTCCCTCCTGAGTATACATTCAATGGAATGCAACTATATGTGCACTAAAAGATGTGCAATAGGTTGAACCATTATGTATAAAATTGCAAGTATCTGACATTGCTGATTTACAAAAATTGCAGTTTCCCATGGTTTAACCGAATGCTAGAATGTTGACAGCAGTGCCATTTGTATAAGCTACAACCTGGATTACCTCAAGTACCGAAAGATTATGTATATGTTGAATACATTTCAACTACACTCAGCACTTGGAGGGGAAGCTCACAAACATAATGTTGAGTGAAAGAAGCCACATACATAGTTTATACAAAGCACAAAAACAGACAAAAGAATTTATGGTGGTAAAAATCAGATTACCTTTGAGGGCTAAACACTGAAGGGGAATGGAGCCTTTTGGAATGATGGTTTATGGTTTTCTTTTTTTTTTACGATTTTATTTATTTATTTATTTATTTATTTATTTATTTATTTATTTATTACGATTTTATTTTTAAGCAATCTCTGCACCTAATATGGGGCTTGAACTTATAGTGCTAAAATCCAGGGGCGCCTGGGTGGTTCAGTCAGTTAAGTGTCCGACTTCGGCTCAGGTCATGATCTCACGGTTCATTATTTCGAGCCCTGCATCAGGCTCTGTGCTGACAGCTCGGAGCCTGGAACCTGCTTCAGATTCTGTGTCTTCCTTTCCCTCTGCCCTTCCTCCCGCCCCACTTGTGTTCTGTCTCTCTGTCTCTCAAAAATGAATAAACATTTAAAAAAAAAAAAAAAAGGTCACCTGCTCCACTGACTGAGCCAGTCAGCTGGCCTCTATGGTGTTTTTGGTGGTTTTATTTATTTGTTTTTTTTTGAGCTCTGGGTACTAGTTCAACATGTGTGTGCACTTTGTAAAACTTCACCAAACTGTATATTTATTATTTGTGCTTTTCTGTATGTTTGTGATACTTCAGTAAAAGTTTACTTAAAAAAAAAAGGTATTGGAATCATTCCCACTGTTGTCAATGTTAATTCAAGTGCAATGTTAATTCAAGTTAATTCACCTATATGTGCAGTTCCCCATCCACACTTAAACACAGAAACAAGTAAAAAAAAAAATTTGAGTGGATTGTGAACATACTTGTTAAACACATTAAAATGCACGATCCCACAATTATTTAAGTGTTTATTTATTTGGAGAGAGAGAGAGAGAGAGAGAGAGAGAGAGAGAGAGAATTCCAAGCAGGCTCTGCGCTGTCAGCATAGAGCTCGATGTGGGGCTCAGACCCACAAGCTACGAGATCATGATCTGAGCCCAAATCAAGAGTCAGATGCTTAACCGACTGAGAGCCCCCCACAGGAGCCTCAAGATCTTACAATTATTTTTAAGATGACTGTTTGACATTCAAGAAGCTGGACATTTAATAGGAAGCTTTAAAAGAGATTCTTGAAATAATTTGTAGATGAGAATGAAAAAAATTAGTTTTATGATTTTTTTTTCAAATGACTTAGATTTAATCATCAGAAACAAACTAAGTGGAAAGTTTACAACAGGGAAGAATTACATGTCAGCGCCTTTTGCAAACCGAGCTGGGACAGAAAGGGGCTGGGGCTGCCTCTCAGCCTTCCAAAGGCATCCACAGTGTCCCTGGCAGTTTGGCTCAGGGAAGAGGGAGCCTCTGCTGGCTCTATGCACTGAGGAATTTTATGATTTCTTAAGGGCAGCTGACGATGCTGCATATCTTTGTAATGTGCCCTTTTCAACCATGAGAGCTATAAAAGTACCAAAACAAACTAATTTTAGAATCAGACCTCCAGGTGGGCCTGGGTGGCTCAGTTGGCTGAGTGTCTGACTTCGGCTCAGGTCATGATCTTATGGTTCATGAGCTCGAGCTGCACATCGGACTCGCTGCTGTCAGCGCAGATCCTGCTTCAGATCCTCTGTCACCCACCCCTCCCCTCAAAAATAAATAAATATTAAAAAAAAAAAAGAATCAGACTTCCAACTTCTGGTCCACCAAGTATTAAAGATTTCAAAAAATAAAAAGCAGAGGCAATCCCATGGTTGTCCTTATAAAAGAGGTAATACATTTCCTGAACCTTTAATATGGGTGAGATAATCTTTTAGTGTATATTATTTTGGTATAGTGTTACATTATAATATTTGTGTAATAAGCAAATACTGGAATATGTACTTAATATTTTTACTGACCGAGATATATTATAAAAGAGTGAGGGACTGCTGTAGGTTGAACGGTATTCTCCCCTAAAAAGAGATTTGTTGAAGTTCTAACCCCAGTACCTCAGAATATGATCTTATTTGGAAATAGGGTCATTGCAAGATGTAATCAGTTAATGTGAGGTCATACTGGAGTACAATGGTATTAATCCAAGGTGACTGGTGCCCTTATAAGAAAATGGCCATGTGAGGAGAGATCCAAAGAGAATGCCACGTGAAGACAGTTGGAATGATGTATCTCAAGTCAAGGAACGCCACAGACTGCCCACAAACCACCCAAAGGTAGGCAGAGGCAAGGAAGGATTCTCCTACAAGGCGAGCCTGCTGACACCTTGATTTTGAACTTTTAGCCTCTCGAACCATAAGACAATGTATTTCTGTTGTCCTAGGCCACCTAGTTTGTGGCACTTTGTTACAGCAGGGAGCCCTAGGACACTAATACAGAGACTTCCGGTCAAGGACAATGGCTGTGTTGCAATGGTGGGTGGCCGTCTATTCCTGAGGTGTGGAGAAATGTTCTGGAGAACTTGCCCCAACAGCCTGCACGATGGCCACATTTGCATTAGTGCATGGTGTAGAGGGGAGGACAGAAGTATGTGAAGACCCCTGAGCACACCACACCTTCCCAAGGGGAGGTGAAACTGCTAGTGTGGCAAATGAAAACCCATTCGAACGCTGGAGAACATAATTCTCCTTTGCCAAATTGTCTGTCAATGAGGAAGGACATTCTGAGCTCTGAACTACCCTTTGCCAACAAACTTTTGGACTCCAGTCTGACAGTCAGGAGGAACTGACTACTTTTGCATCCGCATTGGCCCCTGCCAATAGGGGGGCCAAATCACTCACCGGAGTTTTGATGTAGGTGTGAGGGTCAGGGAACTCGGGAAAATGGCTGGGGATGTGCGGCGGGTGGGGTCGGTTCTGCCCCGCAGTGAGGGCCTTGGGGGTCACTGGTTGATTGGTCACTGGAGCTGCAACAGAGTCACAAGCGGTTACTCCTCCGCCCCAGGCCGCGAGTCTCTACCCCGTCCCTCCTTTGCTCAAAGTAAATGCTGGACCTCGATGTTCTCCTTGTAGAGCAGGCACTTTGTATTTCTATCTATAAAAGTCCTTTCATGCCTTGAGGACCTGAGAAGGTCACCCCCACAATGCCCGGCCCTGCTGTATGATCTGCGTGGGGAGACAGTCCCACATACAGCCATCTGCCATCATGCCTCATAGGCAGGTGAGTGGGTGGCTGTGACAAGCACTATATAAGGAAGCACGCTGAGGAACTAAGGAAGTTGGGTGGGCTAGGAACAGTCTTTTCACAGAACCCAGATAACAAAGACAGACACTGGGTCAGGGTATGTCAGTGTCTGCTAATGGAAGCAAGAGGGGATTGAAAATGGCCCTTTCTAAAAGGGTGCCAGCATGAAAAGAGTGCTGAAAAAAATCTAGTATATTCTCCCTAAGGTCCTACAAGCCCAAACTAGTTACTCCCAAGTCAGTTTATGGCACTCAGTTTAGTGAAGACAGAGGTCTTCAAACTTTTTGCATGAGGAACAGAGACTAAATATTTTAGGTTTTGCAAGCCATATAGTCTGTGACGACTGCTTAACTCTGCCATGATAACATGAAAGCCACCATGGATGATACGTAAACATGGCTGTGTTCCAATAAAACTTTATTTACATAAACAGGCAGTGGCCCACATTAGGCCTACAGGCCATCGTTTTCTTGATTTAGGGAAGAATGAGAACTTTTGCATTTTTCAAACGGCCCTCTTCTGGAGCTAAAGCACAAGAACCACAGCAACACCTCCAAGATGGTTTACTTTTCTGGTGACTGAATTTTGCACCCTAATCCTGTTAATCTAAATAGAGATCATATTGCAGGCAGCCCCAGATAATGGAAGGGAGCGAGCCTGTAACAAGCAAGTAGCTACCAACCGATCCCCGTCCTATTCAATGAATTCATTCCACGACTATTAATTGAGCACTTGCTGAGTACCTCAGTTCACAGGCACTTACGGGCAGTGATGACCATCCTCTGAGACCGTTTTGCATAGGCAGGGAGAGTGTCCACGTTGAAACCTAAGACACAGGAAAGCTAAAATCACTGCCCAGACCACTGGCTATTGACCATGGAAGGGGAAGTCATACGGCAGTGGAAAAGGTTCAAGTCCCAGCTTGAGAGCTTTGCGGCCACTCGAAAGCAGCTCCAGCAGAATCCCCCAACAGGGAAGAAGGGGATCTGTGAAATGGGTTCAGAGGAACCCTCTTTTGAGGGAGCCCTCTCTCAAGCTAAGAGCAAACCAGGAGACTCACGAGGGAACTCAAGAACACTCGGCAGACGTGGCTGACTCCTGGGGGCTCTTCTTTCTCTCCTAACTCCAACTCAGTTGCACTGAAGAATTGGAAACTGGAGGTGTACTCACCCATCTCAACCAGCGTGACCACAATATCTGACAGTGTGGGCTGGGTCCGGGCTGTGTGCTCACAGTAGGACTTGGCGCTCCTCCCAATTTCTGAAATGTCTAGGAAAGGATCAAAGGCATAAAATCTTACTTTCAGTTCCCAAGAAATTAAGTACAAAATTATCATAAGAGCCAGCAGTTCCACTCCTGGGTATACACCCAAGTGAACTGAAAACAGATACTTGTGCACCAATGTTCACTGCAGTATTTGCAATGGCCAAAAGGTGGAAACAGCCCGTTACTCATCAGCTGATGAATGGTTAAGCAAAATGGGGTCCATGCATACAATGGAATATTATTCAGCCTTCAAAAGGAATGAAATTCTGATACATGCTACATGGACAAACCTTGAAATTGTTATGCGAAGTGAAATAAGTCAGACACAGAGAGTCAAAAATTTTAAGACTCTACTAATATGAGGTCCTTAGAAAAAAGAAAATCCACAGAGATGAAAAGCGGATTCGAGGTTACCAGGCGCTTAAGGGAGGGAGGAATGTGGAGTCAAAGCTATGGATACAGTGTTCTGTTTAGATGATGAAAAAGTTCTAGAAATGGATAGTACTGACAGTTGTACAGTTGTACATGTATTTACAGCTGTGAATGTATTTAATGCCACTGAATTGTTCATTTAAAAATGGTTATGGGAGTGCCTGGGTGGCTCAGTTGGTTACGCCTCTGACTTTGCCTCAGGTCACGTCTCGAGGTTCATGAGTTCAAGCCCCGTGCCCGGCTCTGCGCTGACAGCTTGGAGCCTGGAGTCAGTTTCAGATTCTGTGTCTCCCTCTCTCTCTTCCTCTCCCCCATTCATGCTCTCTCTCTCTCTCTCTCTCTCTCAAATAAATAAACTTAAAAAAAAAAAAGAGTTAGTGGAACATTTGGCTGACTTAGTTGGTAGAGTATGCGACTCTTGATCTCACGGTTAAGTTCAAGCCCCACGTTGGGATTAGAGATTATTTAAAAATAAAATCTTAACGGGCAGCTGGGTGGCTCAGTCTGTTTAGGCATCTCACTTTGGCTCAGGTCATGATCTCGTGGTTTGAGCCCCGTGTTGGGCTCTGTGCTGACAGCTTGGAGTCTGGAGTCTGGAGTCTGGAGTCTGCTTCAGATTCTGTGTCTCCCTCTCTGTCCCTCCCCTGCTTGCACTGTCTCTCTCTCCCTCTCAAAAATAAAGAAGCGCTAAAGAAAAAAAAAAAAAAAAGAACTAAAAGTTAAATAAAATCAAATCTTAAAATAAAAACAAACAAACAGAGTTACACCAAAGTCCTTCAGGGAAAAGGGGAGGTATGAAGCTGGGCTCCATAAATGGGCTCTGGAGGTGGGTGGGTAATTCCATCAAAGCTCTTGAAATTGTGCTGCACTTCACCTACAGAAAAGCCCTTTTCCAGGGATGGGTCCACAGATCTCACTCTGCCTGATGCAGATACTAACACGAATCCTAAAACTTTGTATCCAGAGCTCTTTTATCTTTATTTTTTTTAATTTAAATTCAAGTTAGTTAACATCTAGAGTAGTAGTGGTTTCAGGAGTAGAACTCAGTGATTCATCTCTTACCTATGACACCCAGTGCTCATCCCACCAAGTGTCCTCCTTAATGCCCATTCCCCATTTAGCCCATCCCCCCACTTACCTCCCCTCCAGCAACCCTCAGTTTGGAGTCTCTTAACTTATTTTTTATCTTTTATCTTATTCCTTTCCTTCCTCTATATTCATCTGTTGTGTTTCTTAAATTCCACATATGGGTGAAATCATATGATATTTATCTTTCTCTGACTGACTTACTTCACTTAGCATAATACCCTCTAGTTCCCTCCGTATCCAGAGCTCTTGACAATATGGAGGTGCCCAAGTCTCAGCAAGACCCCGGCATAAGCCATCTATCCTTGGTATTCCTTGGAATGAAGCGGCAGACTTTTATGCTCTTTTCAGACCTTTTAGTTTCAATATTCACATTTTTCCAACACAGCTACTTCAGCTTCATCCCTCTCAGTGGCAACCATTTCTTCTGAGAGGAAAAAAAGGCCTCTTGCCCAGTGGTATTAGAAAGAACGACCTCGGGGCGCCTGGGTGGCTTGGTCGGTTAAGCGTCCGACTTTGGCTCAGGTCATGATCTCACGGTCCGTGGGTTCGAGCCCCGCGTTGGGCTCTGTGCTGACAGCTCAGAGCCTGGAGCCTGTTTCAGATTCTGTGTCTCCCTCTCTCTCTGCCCCTCCCCTGTTCATGCTCTGTCTTTCTCTGTCTCAAAAATAAAACGTTAAAAAAAAATTAAAAAAAATTATAAAAAAAAAAAAAGAAAAAGAAAGAACGACCTCAACCATGATGACCTTTAAACTCTGAATTCCAAGATCTTTTCAAGAACTGAATTCTCAGGGCGCCTGGGTGGCTCAGTCAGTTGAGCGTCCGACTTTGGCTCAGGTCATGATCTCGTGGTTCGTGAGTTTGAGCCTCGTGTCAGGCTCTGTGCTGATGGCTCAGAGCCTGGAGCCTGCTTTGGATTCTGTGTCTTCCTCTCTCTGTCTTTGCCCCTCTCCCACTCACGCTCTCTCGCTCTCAAAATTAAACACACATTAAAAAAAAAAAAAAAAAAAAGAACTGAATTCTTCTCTGTTGGGAACTATTAGTCCATTCCTTTAGGACAAAAGTTCTCAACATGTGGTCTGGGAATCCCCAGGCAGCCCTAAAATCCTTTCCAAAGTCCACAGGCCAAAACTATGTTTATAATAAAGTGAAGACATTCTTTGACTTTTTTACTCTCGTTTCTCATGTAGTTTTCCAGAAGCTATATGGCCTATGATGATGATATCATGGGTCTGAGGAATAATGGAATGTGGGCCTGCATATGTATACATTCGAAATTTTCTCAATTTTACTTTCTAATGTGGCAAAAATCTGTCTACATAAAGCCCATGTAGACAAAACTCCTCAGGTCCTCGATATTTAAGAGTCTAATGAGGTCGTAAGACCAAAACATTTGGTATTTAAAAGTTCCAAACATCAGCTGCAGAGAGCCACCTCACCCCAGACCACGTCCTTCCTGGGGCAGCCCACACTGAGTGCCTGATCAAGATCTGAATACAAAAGCAGGGCCTTTTCAGCCTGATGTGGCCTACTCTGATGGGGGACAATTGCTCCAGAGCTCCCCAGTGAGGTGACCAATTCTTTATTTGGCCTGAATTGCGGTTAACTTCTCCCCCTGCCTAAACTTTTCTCTCACATTTGTAAGTGTTGATCTCCCAAAAGACACCTTAAATACCCTCATCTCTCATTCCATCCTACCTCATCCCTCCCACCCGAAATAAAACCCAAGCAGGGAAATACATGGCATAAGCAGAAAAGGCTATGTGAGACCATTCCAGGCTCCTAAACCTCAACATGTTTCCTTTATTTATTTATTTATTTTAATGTTTTTACTTATTTTTGAGAGAGAGAGAGACAGAATGTAAGCAGGGGAGGGGCAGAGTTAGAGGGAGACACAGAATCTGAAGCAGGCTCCAGGCTCCAAGTTGACAGAACAGAGCCCAACTCGAGGCTCAAACCCATGAACCGTGAGATCATGACCTCAGCCGAAGTCAGAAGCTTAACTGACTGAGCGACCCAGGTGCCCCAACATGTTTCCTTCTAAAAGCGTTTTTTTCCAGAGGTGTCTGGGTGGCTCAGTTGGTTAATCATCTGGCCCTTGATGTCAGCTCAGGTCATGGTCCTACGTGTGTGGGATTGAGCCCTGCGTCAGGCTCTCCACTGACAACATGGAGCCTGCTTGGGAGGCTGCCTCTTTCTCTCTGCCCCTACCCCCCCTCTCAAATATAAATAAAAAATAAAGGTGTTTTTCCATTCTATAAAACTTCTTTACCGTCCCTCTTTGAATCACATACTATAGCATTTGATTATGCAGTGTGTAGCATCTATTTCATGGGAATTAATCATAGCTCTGCAACAAAACAATAACTTCTTTGAGCACAGCGAACAGACAGCAGTAACAGCACCTACAAATCATCACGAGCTTACAATATTCCTAACATGTTTTACATATGCATCTCATTTATACTCACAACTCCTTGAGATACAAATTATTATCCTATTTGACAAATAAGGACATTGAAGTTTAGGAGGTTTAGCGACTTGCTCAGGCTATGAAGGGGCAGAGCAACAACTTACACCCATGTCCATCTGATTCTAAAGCCTGTAAGTCACTTTACTGTGTTCTTCTTATTCCTAAACCCTCTCTTACACCATCACATTGCAGGACACAGAACAAGATGTCTGGTTGACTTGAAGAGGGCCGATTGTTTCCTGGTACTTACAGCTCTGCAACATCTCTGTCAATGTTTCCACAGATGCTTTCTCGGCACTCTCAAACCCTGCCTCTGTCAACAAGGAGCTCACGACCACCTGAAGGGTTCGCCTCCGGGCCAGATGGTAGTTATCAGCAGGATTAGTGGACTGTTTACTTCCTGATCTCTGCAAATCAGTACCATTAAAATCAATCAATCAATAAATTTCACCTACAGGACAAGGATGCAATGAAGTAGTTCACATATCATCAATGGTAAGCAAAAGTTCTCTTGCTAAATATTTATTTATCAGTGCTTAATGAAAGGTGGTAACTTCTGGCGTTTAGACTTACAAATCTCAGCCAGCTGAGTAATCAAGTACCAAGGGGCTACCCTAAACTTAAAATTCCAATAACACAAAATATCAATTTTTACTATTTTAGCAGATTATCAGAATATATAGCTGAAAAAAAAACGCATGATGGGATTGAATTCATGTCTATCTCTTAGAAGAAAATGCTCTATTGTTCCTCCCATCACCACACCATTTCACTAACAAGAAACATTAAAACAGCACCAGACGACGCTGAGGAGTGGAAGGCAAGCGACAACAGCACAGAAAAGTAGAAAAGCTAAATATTTTGAAACGGGAATCCCTCCCAAGTTTGGCTGGCCAATAAGAAGGCGAAACTGGCGTCTTCGAGCCAATCAGGAGGTGTTCCGGGTCCCCAACCCCCAACAGGAAGGGAGCCAATCAGTACACAGGTCGGCGAACTCAGGAGGCCGCCGCCAAGTCCCAAGGAGGGGGGCATGTACGGCCTGAAAGACCCTCCTCCACTTGGAGCTCAGAGTGGGGCTGGATTTCTAGCTATGAGGTTGTTGCCCACACTAGGGGGGAATTACAGAATGCCCAGACTCTCTCGGCTTCGGCCCCGCGCCTCCCGCGCTTACCGTTCCGGAGCCACCGGCCCCGGCAGTGGCCGCCGTGTCGGCCATCTTGCTCTGGCGTAATGTGCGTGAGCGCAGGGCAGGATGGGACTTGTAGTCGCAGAGCGGGGAGGGCGTGGAGCGCGTGGAGAGCGGGGAGGGCGGGGAGAGCGGGGCGTGGCGGCGTGCACCCCTCTGGGCTTCCCTAAGCCTAGGCCCGTGGGGTGTGTGTATCTGAGGCCCCCAGCTCACGTGACCTTCTGCGAGTGGTGGGTTCTTGCCTACCCAGTGAGCCTCGGATTTGGCCAAGAAGATGCGTCCTCGGTCTCACACCTGTTTCTGGTGAAATCGTTTCTCATAAAGAGCACATTCCTGGAACGCTCCAAACTTGGCTGATTGTTAGCAACACCTAGCTGGATCCCATTCGGTCCCACTGACTCACTCCCTGGGGAAGGGGCCTGGAAATCGGCATTGTGAAGCTCTCCAGGTGATTAAATTTGGGGAAACCCTATTTTGTGCTGACGGCCCCGCAGCCCGCCAGTGGCCCACTTGGAACTAGAGCCTTCCGATCAGATAGCCCGGGTCTTCCTCTGCATCCCGCTGCCTTCTCCCCCTCAATCCGCAGGTATTTGCGGGGCAAGCCGGGAGGCGCAGGCGGCAGGCATCTGTCCGGTGCCTGCCTCTTTCCCCAGAGCGGTGCGTCCACGCGGTGCTCGTGGTTTTCTGTGTTGTACTCGCTCATCAGCCACGTCTGGGTGGGGGTTCTCCGTGTAGGGACGGGGGACCGCACCGCGCCTCATTTTGCTCCGTCAGCGAGTACCTGGGAGGGCGCAGACGCTGGGTTTGAAACCTAACACTCACCAGATGTGAGTCAGGGCACATTACCTAACCTTACTGTGCCTCAGTTCCCTCTTGTGAAACTGGGGTGGGATTGATAGAAAAGAAAATGAACTAATACACACAAAGGGTCTGGCCCGGTGCCAGACATACAGTAAGTCAAGAAACAGCACATAAAGTTGCTGTTCATTTCCTGCGCCACGCGTGAACGAAAGGCGCGCGCCTAGAAGACAGAGATCTGGGAACCTGCGCCACACTCGCCCCATCCGCTCACCTGAGCCTGGGGGCGTTCCCCGCCCCCTCACCTAGGGCACGTGGGTCGGGGTCTGCAGGGCGGGCCGCGCGCAGCGCGGGGAGGAGTCGGGGCCCAAACTTTAGCTGAACCCAGCACCCAGCTCCTTTGTCTCCCCCGCCCCCTCTTCCCCACTTCCTGCCCAGCTTTAAACTCGGGATCCGCCGCGCGGACTTTGTAAACACGCGGCGCCTGCGGGGGTGGAGACTGGTTATGTTGAGGCGCCTGGCGGAGGGGTGCACGCCCCTCGGCACAGCTGGAGGTGGCGACCCCCACCCACCCCCCCCCCCCAAAGAAGGAAGCCCGAGGCGGCGGGACAGTGAGGCCACAATCCTTGCTCCGGGGGGCTCACCTGCTATGGAGGTAGGCTTGAAGGCTGGAACAGCCTAGATAGATGGGGTGTCAGCGTCTTCACCTTTCTCTGGGGCCTCCAAACTCAGGCTGGACGCCTGGGGTAGGGGTCCGAGATGGGTGGGTTAAGGAGGTCGCCGCTCCGTCATCACCTCTCCGTTGTTGCCCTAAAGGTAGACTCACTTTCTCTCCGAGTGAGCCGTTCTGTACGTATTTGAAGGGCAGAGTAGCCCCCCAAAGCCCCAAGCTCTGTCCGTGCAGCCCCTCTCCAAGCTGATGTAGAAGCCCAGTGGCCTTCACTGAGTTGTCGTTCTTCATACTTCATACTTCAGACATAGGGGCGGGAGGCGAGTAGGAAGGCAGAACCAACGTGGGCAAGGAGCCTTCGAGTCCTCCTGCCAGGCAGAACGGAGAGGGGAGGTCAGAGGACAGGACTGGAAGGAGGGCCCCCTCAGTGTTCGTCCCTCTGGTGTGTCTGATGGGTACCGAAGCCTCTTCTGTGTCTTTTAATGTATTGCCAAGACAATTACCTGCAGAAATTGGTTGCCGTTACTAAGGAAGCATAATGGTTTCATTTGCGAACACTGAGCACCTCCTCTGTGTCTAGGGTTTATGGAATGCTGAGGGGCGCCATGATGTTATTCTTCTATAACTAGTGTGGGTCATGGAACAACCGAGACAAAGCACCAAGCTGTGCTGGCTAGCAAGATTTCAGAAAGAAGAGGACATGGAATTAGATTCTGAGTGATGGATAATCACCAGGCAGAGAAGTGGTAGGAAGTCTTTGGGGGGCACTTGTTCCTTCTGCAGAGCTGAACTGAACCCTGACCGTGGTGTTGGGCATTGGGATACAATGAGGACCCAGAAGGCATTCCTGCTGTTTTTAACCCACCATCTAGGCATGAAGAAGAGGTGGGAATGAACACGATGAATTCAGGGAAAGGCATGTGTCTGAGCTGGTCCCTAAGAATCCATCCACGCAGTGTTGGGGTACCCACTCCTTATCTTTGGACTCTAGGGCTGTTTCCATGGTTTCCTCTATGCCCCCCACCTCAGTTCTCTTAGGGACCAGACATGGGTGAAGAGAACTGGATCTCCCAATGCATTCCTGCAGAATCTTCTGTTCTTTCAGTCCCTGGGCTCCTTGGAGGGATGACTGACACAACATCTGATGAATTCATTCACCACCTGTTTGCTATGGTCATACTCTGTCTGCACAGGCTAGATGTTGGGGATAGTAGAAGCCAGAACTTCCACTTT
This sequence comes from Panthera pardus, assembly GCF_024362965.1. NCBI lineage: Eukaryota > Metazoa > Chordata > Mammalia > Carnivora > Felidae > Panthera > Panthera pardus. Next base: position 139,893,227 of record NW_026526732.1, read on the forward strand.
ACCTGGAATTTGGAATCAAAAGCATGTCTGAGAATTCCAGTAGGGTCCTAGTCCTTGAGACCATGATCTCCGTGGTCCTAAGTGCCTCCTCTTTTCTGTTTCCTTACCTGAAGGGTTCAGAATACCAGTTGACACTTCTATAGTACTGTAATAATATAGTACTAAATGTTTGGGATGTAATGTCTCATTTAATCATAAGTCCTATGAGGTAAGCAGTAGGCTTATCTCCATTGTATAGATGAGAAATCTAGGCACAGAGGAGATAAGTCATTTTTCTTTCTTTTATATTTTTAAGTTTATTTATTTACTTTGAGAGAGAGACAGCGTGAGTGGGGGAGGAGCAGAGAGAGAGGGAGAGAGAGAGACAATCCCGAGCAGGCTCTGGACTGTCAGCACAGAGCCCGATGTGGGGCTCAAACTCACGAACCATGAGATCATGACCTGAGCCAAAACCGAGAGTTGGACGCTTAACGAACTGAGCCATCCAGGTGCCCCAATAAATCATTGTTCTAAAGAGTACACCAGAGGGACACCTGTGTGGCTCAGTCAGTTGAGTGTCCAACTTTGGCTCCGGTCATGATCTCACAGTTCGTGGGTTCCAGCCCCACGGCGGGCTGTCTGTTGTCAATGCAGAGCCCACTTCTGATCACCTATCCCCCTTTCTCTCTGCACTTCCCCTGCTTGCTCTCTCTCCCCAAAATAAATAAACATTAGGAAAAAAAAGTACACGAGAAATAAATGGCAGAGCTGAGATTGAAACCTAGGGCATGTGACCTGGGAGCCCCTGTACCTAACCACCAGGCTAGCCTGCCTCCTTGATTGACCACACAGAATGTCCCCTTGATGGGTCGCCTGGGTGGCTCAGTCGGTTAAGCGTCTGACTTTGGCTCAGGTCACAATATCGCGGTTTGTGAGTTCGAGCCCCGCATCGGGCTCTGTGCTGACAGGTCAGAGCCTGGAGCCTGCTTCTGATTCTGTGTCTCCCCCTGTCTTTGCCCCTCCCCTGCTCATGCTCTGTGTCTCTCAATAAATAAATGTTAAAAAAATTTATTAAAAAAAAAAGAATGTCCACTTGAGCCAGGGACTTAGGAGTTTCCAAAAGGTCCTGTGTCTTGGGTGGTACAGAGGAGAGAAACCTTTTAGCTGAGCATTGGTGCCGGTAACGGTTTACCTGGAGCCCCTGCAGGTCTGGAGTAGGTTTGTAAGGACTACACAGAGCTGGTATGCTTCCTTATGGTCCTGTGTGTGTGTGTGTGTGTGTGTGTGTGTGTGTGTGCGCGCGCGCGCACACACACGAGTGCATGGGATTTCTTGAATAAGCCTCACTCACTAAGAGGAACAAATAGGTGTGATGCAAGGAAGAAAGCAACATGGATGTGATGTGCTAGAATCTGGGGATGTGGGAAACCAAGATACCTCTTTTGCTGGGAATCTTTGAGAATAGCAGAGACTTTTATATTTGAAGATTCCAAGAGGAACAGTCCATCTTGGTAGCTGAGTAAGGAACATGGCCAAGTAGCAGAAGCAGTCTTAAGATGTTCCCCTGTCTTCCCCACAGAGGCTGTATCCCAAAGCCACATCTGTGTTTCTGACCCCATCCCTCCAAGCAGGCTGGGACCTTGCCCATGATGGGAGCCAGGCCACAGGGCAGAGGTTCCATGGGATTCCAGCCACTTTTCCATTACCTTTCTGAAACTCTAGGTTTTTCACTAGAGCCCTCTGCACGGATCTGGGGAGGCCTGAAGCGGTCCCCCTATGCCTGCAGTCAAACCACCTTGTGCATCTGTCTTGAGGGGGATGGGTGCTGATGCTGGCAGTTAAGGGTAGTGGGTGGCCACATCAAGATAACAGGTAAGCGGGTTGTGACATTCAGAACTATATAGACCTCCAGGCGACTTTTCTGCCACACATACTTTTCTCCCTCGTCACAGGGTAGGGTGCGGTGGAACCCTTGGCATGCCCAGCCCCCTGCCCCAGGCGCTTTCTTGGCCGAGGAGAACAGGTTGTACTCTTGAGAAACCACAAGAGGAAGTTTAGGGAGGGTTGGGGGTGGGGAAAGTTCTGGGGCGCCTGCCAAGTTTCCCTTTCTCTGTTCAGAAGTAGGTATGTTTATTTTGGTGTGTTTCTCTTGCCCTCAAAGACATTTAAATTTTAAACCCTCCGAGTTTCAAAGAGTTGTCAGGACCTGCCCCTGTTACAGTGGTGGTGGCGGTAGGGAGTGAGGGAGGTTGGCCAGAAACCTCCCTGGAAATGGGACTAGAACAAGGTACCCTTTTGTTGGATTTCACCTGGGATTCTCACTGGTTGGTAAAGGCCGAGTGACTTCAGAAGGCCTTCTTTTCTCCTTTTCTCTGCCCTTTCACCTCTCTTCCCCAAAGCATTCCCTCCAGCCCTAAACTCAGAGAAATGTGCTTATCATGGCCACTTAGGAGGTGCATTATTCTACCAGGAGCGGTCCCAAGTGTTTTACTTGCCTTATCTCATTTGACATTCAGCACAACACCAGATGGTAAATACCTCTAACCCCATTTACAGACGAGGAAATCGAAACCCAGAGAGGCCTAGAAACTTCACCAAAGTCACACAGCTAGTAAGTGGCAGAGCCCGGATTTGAACACTGGCCTATTTGATTTCACAGCCTGTGCTCTTGACATTTAAATTAACCCCCAAATCAGAGCATCAGCGTATATCAGATCCTGAAGAGTAGGAGGTTGAGATCCAAAGAGGCTTTTAAAATGCTGTTGCTAGGGGAGGGGTGGCTTAGGTATAGAATTGGAAGCGATTCCTTGGAAATTAATATATTAACAAAGGATCACCATGTGAAGAAAAGATACAGTGGGTGAGAGGTTGAGGTCAAACTCTGGATGGTTGAATAAGAAGATTTAGGAGGGATATTATAGCTGTGTTCAAATATTTGAAAGGGTGCCTTTGGAAGCCCCCGGGTAGGGGGTGGGGGACTGGTGGAGGCAGATTTCCAAAATGCATAAGAACTTTCTAGCAAATAATTGCCTAATCCTCGTCTGAAGAAGTGAGCTCCTCGTCTAGGGGGGTCTAGGGCACATGTGTAGGAGGGGCTTCTGTTAAGCTAGGAGAAGACCTCAAAGCTTCTAACACCTCCAGACCTCCCATGTGATTATTCACCTGCTTCCTTCCCCCTTCCGGGTCATCCCTTGGCTGGCCATGCTCCTTGGCCCATGATGGTCCCTGTCTGTCCACCAGGTGGGGCTGTTGCCCAGAGTGTTGTCCACAGACTGCTAAAATTGGGTAAAGAGCGCCATCTGGTCCTTTAGCCGCCAGCTGGTTTCATGGGTCCTCTCCCCAGTCCCATCCCCAACCATCTACACACCAGGGAGCCACTTTTGACCCAGTGCAACCCCCATAAAATGCACTGTTAGTCTCCCACCCTGGAGCCCCTCCCTCCCACACCTTCTTTTCCCTATCCCTGACCTTCCTTTGCCCTTGAGCTAGAAGGACCCATGCCTTGAGAGCAGGGGGCCAGGCCAGCAGCCCTTGTGGGCATGGCCTTTCATACCCTTCAAAGGCATGCCATGTCGTATCCTTTAAGGGGCCTCAAAAGCTGTGGCTCTGAAACCATTTGCCCTTAGTGGCCACTTCTCCCACCCTGCTTGAAATTCCCCGGAGACAGCTATCCTAAGATGAGAGAGCAGAGGCCCAGGCTTTGTCTAGGAACAAGGGGTAGGAGAGGGGTTGCTTGGTGCCCCCTTAGGCCCTTAGAAACGCATAGAGCCAGTGGCCCAGGCACCAGCAGGCAGGGCCCAGTGTGCACAGGGACAGAGTGCAGTTACAAGCCCTGTGGCCAGAGGGCACCATGGAGGGCAGGCCCAGAGAAAGAGGCCATAACAGGTAATGTTCAAAATATTTCATAACTCCTGTGTCCCCCTCCAACAATCTTATGAGGCAGGATGCCCACTGTGTGGATGAACAAAGCAAGGCACAAGGGTTAAGCAGCTGGCTTCTATTCACACAGCTGGTCAGGGGCTGAGCTGAAAGTCTGACTTGGCCATTTGGCTGTAAGGTTTGTGCACAGAACCCCTCCTCTGTGCTTTCTCTCGTGGAGTGGTCAAGACAGCCAGCACCCATTAGAGAAACCACACCGGTTTGAGTCTGAGCCTGGTTCCTTCCTGCTTGCGTGAAACTGATTTCCTCATCTGTCAAGTGAGTATGACTCTAGTCCCTACCTCACTAGGTCATTGTGGGGATTAATAATGGCTGATACTGGGGCTCCTGGGTGGCTCAGTCGGTTGAGTGTCTGACCCTTGATTTCAGCTCAGGTCACGATCCCAGGGTCGTGGAATCGAGCCCTACGTCGGGCTCTGTGCTGAGCACGGAGCCTGCTTAAGATTCTCTCTCTGCCTTTCTCCCCAACTTGTGCACTCTCTCTCTCCCTAAAAAACAATAAAGTAAAAAATAATAATAATAATGGCTGATATTCCTTGAATGCATACTATATGACAAGTACTATCTTTTTTTGTCCTCACGGCATCTCTGCAAGGGAGGCACTATTATGTCTTTACAGACAAGGAAACTGAGGCACACAGTAGTTACACAGAGTAAGGAGCTGAGGCTTCAGAGCCCACCCTGTGCACTAGGGTGCGGGCCACATGAACACATCATGCACACAAAGCCCTGCCGAGTGCCAAACAGGTCATAAGTCCCCATAAGTGACACCTCCATTAGGATGTTGTCCTCCTTATCGTCCTCCAGCCTGAGCTGCTGGCAGTGGGCATGGGGGCTATCCCAAAACAAAGAGACAGCCCTGGTTCCTTTCCTCACTGTCCTACCTATGACTCCATTTCATCCTTTCTTCTGCAATAAATACCAGCCCACAAGTTCTGGCCTGTGGTCAGACAGTTGGACAGAATACTTGAAATTGGGACTGTCCCAGAAACTCCCAGTTCTGGCCCCAGCTTTGTCTGCTCCAACTCGCCCTCCCTCCTGTCCTCTGTTCTCTTCCCTCCAGGCTGCTCCTTCTGCCCCTCCCCTGGGGGCTCTGAGTTCTGGGAAAGGAAGCAGAGCAGGGCCTCAGATGCAGACCTTAGGCTCCAGCTGGAAGTGTTGGAGGCTATGGGAAGAGGGGCCGGCGCGGGGGAGAAAGGATGGGGGCGCAGAGGGCCCCCAGGCTGCCTGTCCCCAGGAAGGCATCTGTCTATCCTTCACAGACTCTTTCCTAAGCTCACTGCTGGGGGCCGAGGAATCTGCTCTGGATAAGACCCAGGGGAGGGTTTACGCCTCTCTGGCAAGTGGCTATCACAAGCTGTCTTTGGATTATGGAGAGGAGGGAGGCCTGCTTCCTCCCAACACCAGGCCCCCGAGAGTCAAGGCTGTGTTTCCCCTTCCTTCCAGCTCCATCCCCTTTTCTTTAAACAGTATCTATTGCAGAACCACAAACTTGGAGGCTGTTCACATGTGCAATCTATTTTCATCACAGTGAGAGAGGATCTTGGGGTTACAGACTCTCAGAAGTACCGGGTAGCTGAGCATAGGCCAGAGTGTGGAACACTCTAGTTTTTACCAGGCCCTCTCCCTTTTCCTTCTAGTCAGCTGGTACCTGCTGGTGCTAGAGGCAACCTCTATTTTTTCCTGGAATTGACTTGATTCCACCTCTAGGACCAGGCTGAGTTTTTCTCTTGGGTCTCTCTGTCTCCAAGGAGACAGTCTTTTTCTGCTTGGGCCCAGCCTCTTGAGTTCTAACTCAAAAAAACTCTTTGCAACCACTGGACATGAGCTTAGTGCCTCCTGGGTCGTCCTCAGAAAGTCCTGCTTCTTCCCTGCCTTTCCTCTGACACAGTTTCTGGGAGTCATTTTTGGCATTCCTTGCGGGAATCTGTTGTGTGGATTTTCTCTGAACCTTCATTTCTTCCCAGGCACATGGCAGCAAACATATTGCAGATAATGATATCTTTTGCACAATACTTCCATATGCCAGGGACTGTTGTGAATGCCTGTGGAGAGAATGTACCGTTAGTAGGTCAGTACGTTTATAAAAAATATGCATGTTTATTAACTCATTTCTCACTCTCCCCAAGAATCCTGTGAGGTTCCTTTATTTTACAGATGAAGAGACTGAGGCACAGAGGTTAAGTAACTTGCCTGAGGTCATACAGCTAGTCCATTCTGAGAGCCTGGTAGCTGAAAGAATTCTGACCCGAGTCAGACTTTTCCTGCACGTTGTGTGTGCTTGTGTGTGTGCACTTGAGTGTGTGCCCACCCGCCAGAGGGAGTGTGAGAAGACCCCAGGTTCCCAGGGGGAACCCCAGGTCGGGTTGAGACGCTGTCTTGGAACACAGCGTCAGGACACACAGAGCAGGCTGGTACATGCCTGGGCTGCCTCCTTGTGTGACGGTGTATTTGTGTGTTGCACCTCTGTGCGGAGCTGTGACAGTGTGGGTACACGTACCCCAGGCAATCCCAGGGCCTTCTCCATCCCTCGGTGCTCTTGGCCGGAGCTTCAAGGTTGTCTACTAAGCCAAGCGAGAAGGAAAGGAAGGAGCAAGAATGACCCAGCCCTGCCCCAGCAGGCAGGTCAGGTGTCACACAAGATCCAGGAAGCAGGAGTGGGTGGTGGCGATATGAGCTTTGCTAGGTGGGGCTGGGGCCCTGACCTATCTGGGGAGCCCTGGATGAATCAGCCCGACCACAGCCGCCCCATCTGCGGTGGTGGTGCACACCAGTTTTTCCTCCAGCTCCCCCTCCAACGCTCCTTTTCCTTTCCTTTCTCTCCCCCAGACTCAGGCTTTGATCAGGGTGTGGCTCCAGGGTAGTGGCTGAGGGCACATCTCTGGAGTCAGTGGTTAAGCTGCGTCCTCGTGCTGGCCCTGCAAACTTTACTTTCGAGATACCCCACCCAGAAATGGGCAGCCACCCTGGCCCAGGAAGGATGCCACATGCCCTGTGCAGAGGACAGGCCTGCACAGGCCTAGGATCCTGGGCTCACCCACCTGGAATGTCCCTCCAACAACATCTGTAAGGCTCAGAGGTCCTGTTCACTCCTCATTTATAGCAGAGCCACATTTTATGCAGTGCTGGGTTCAAGGTCAGTGTAAAAACAAATCCACCTCAAAATTATTATTAAAGTCTCCTTAAACTGCTCATAAAACACAGGATACATAGTTTAGGCATTCTCCCCCCCATCTCTGAGAATGTCCAGCATAGACAGTTATCGTTGGAACAGATGGCCATGTCCTTGGTAGAACATGATGTTGAGCTTGAGGTAAGGGATCGCATTGTATAAATAATACCTAAGTTTCTCTGGTTGATTAGTATCCCTTCCAGTGGATATAATTGAATTTGTGATAGTTAAATTGGCACATTAAGGGATTCGGTAGGCATTTGCTCCTGGGTTCTTATGGGCTCCCTGGGCCACAGGAAAGGTTTGAGTGGCAGTGCTGGGGGAATCTGGAGGAAGGAGCAGTTGCTTCTGGGTGGATTAACCAGAAATTTCTTCTCAGAGATACCATTTGAGAAAATAAAAGAGGACTGGACTTCAGGAGAAATGATTCAGGAGCTGTTTTCTTTTCTTTTCTTTTAAAGTTTATGTATTTATGTATTTATTTATTTATAGTAATCTCTACATCTAATGTGGGACACCAGCTCGCAATCCCAAGTTTAAGAGTCGCACACTCTCCCGACTGAGCCAGCCAGGTGCCCCAGGAGCTATTTTATTTTATTAAAATAAATTTTTTTAATGTTTACTTATTTCTGAGACAGAGAGAGAAGAGCATGAGTGGGGGAGAGGCAGAGAGAGAGGGAGACAGAATCAGAAGCAGGCTCCAGGCTGTCAGCACAGGGCCTGATGCAGGGCTCGAACTCACAAACCGTGAGATCATGACCTGAGCCGAAGTCGCTTGCTCAGTCGACTGAGCCACCCAGGCGCCCCATCCCCAGGAGCAATTTTAAATGGTGTGGTTTTTGTAATTTTTTACTTCTTTGAATATCTGAGTTTTTTTACTGAGAGCCACACTGTAGAAATAATCATTTTTCGATTCCTATTTCTATGACAATCATTAGGCTTACTTATTCTTTGTGTTGTGGTTGCTACTTTCTAAAATAGTGGCTATTTCTAGAATCACTATTATTTTTATAACAATAATTATTTTTACTATGTCACTTCTTGTTATTATTATTATTTTTTAATGGTTTAAAGATTCCAGAGAGGTTGAGACGTGAATGGCTGTAAAGAATGGAGAGGCCTGGGGCATTACACCCTTACAGATTATTGAGAATCCCAAAGAATTTTTGTTTTTGAAGGTTGTGGCTATTGACATTCTAATTTTTTTTTTTTAATTTTTTTTTAACGTTTATTTATTTTTGAGGCAGAGAGAGACAGAGCATGAACGGGGGAGTGTCAGAGAGAGGGAGACACAGAATCTGAAACAGGCTCCAGGCTCTGAGCTGTCAGCACAGAGCCCGACGCGGGGCTCGAACTCACGGACCGCGAGATCATGACCTGAGCCGAAGACGGCCGCTTAACCGACTGAGCCACCCAGGCGCCCCTGGACATTCTAATTTTAAATGAGAAATTAAAAGGATATGAATTCACTTAAAGTAACAGTAAAAAAACTCACTGCATGCGAATGTAGCATCCTATTTTTTATAAAATAATTATATTATTAAATTATTAAAAATTAGTGGAGTGGGGGCACCTGGCTGGCTCAGTCGGTGGAGCATACAACTCTTGATCTCGGGGTCATCAGGGTTCATGAGTTCAATCCCCATGTTAGGCATGGAGCCTACTTAATAAAATAAAAATTAGTGAGAAGTGTGGCTTTATTTTACATCTTTGCAAATCTCTTTAATGCCTGACTTAATAGAAGACAGCTGGATTATCATGTCTGCTTCTGTTTTAATTTGTTGCAGTGTGTTTTTTTGGTTGATATATATGAAGAAAACCTGGCCTCAGATATGTGGTTGGAAAGGGAGAATTTGTGAACTGGTTTAGATCCTGTGGCCCTAGTGGAACATAGAATGATTGGTGAAGAAGCCAAATCAACAGCGTTGGGTTGGGGACTTTGGACTTTATTTAGTAGGTAATGGGGAGCCACTAAAGGCTTTTGAACAAGGAAGTGACATGATCAGGCTTTTTTTTTTTTTAATGTTTATTTATTTTTTAGAGACAGAGAGAGCACACAAGCAGGGGAAGGACAGAGAGAGAGAGGGAGACACAGAATCTGAAGCAGGCTCCAGGCTCCAAGCTATCAGTGCAGAGCCCCATGTGGGGCTCGAGCCCATGAACCGTGAGATCGTGACCTGAGCTACAGTCAGACGCTCAACCGACTGAGCCACCCAGGTGCCCCTGGACTGTTTTTTGTTCTGTTTTTTTTTTTTTTTTAAGTTTATTTTTTTATTTTGAGAGAGAGAGACAGATACTGTGAGTGGGGAGGGGCAGAGAGAGAGAGGGAGAGAGAATCCCAAGCAGGCTCCGCCCTTTCAATGCAGAGCCTGACACAGGACTCATGAACTATGAGATCATGACCTGAGCCGAAATCAAGAGTCAGACACTTAACCCTACTGAACTACCCAGGCGCCCCGGTCAGACTGTTTTAAGATGATTTCTAGGGCAGTAATAGAATAGAGTTGGCAAGAAAGAGTCTACATGAGATGTAACAAGGATTGAAACTAGGGTGAGGCCAGTAGATATGGAAACAAGGGGGTGATTTGGCAAAATATTTTGAAGGTAAAAACAACAGAACTTAGTAATTTTTTGGTAGGAAGGTATGAATAATCATCTGCCCTGTGAAATTGCTCTGCCTTCCCCAGCTGAGCACCAGGCATCCTTCTAAGATGAAGTATGTCATAGTTTTCTGCTTGCAGGCCATCTCTCCTACTAGGCTACCATGGATGCCCGCAATAAATGAGAGTAGTCAGGACCACCCCAGAATGTTTCAGCCCCTGTGGCTGGCAGAATGTTGGTGCCATTAATAGAAATGTAAAGCTCAGGAGGAAAAGATAGCCATTATCATCAAGTATTACTAAGTAAAGAAGAAAAGGGTAAGAGAAGATGTCAAGCTGTGAATAGAGAGAAAGTAGTGGGTGGGTCTTGAAATATATCATTCTGTTGGCAAGGAAGTACATTTTCCTGGGTACTAAAGATGTAGGGAGAAATATAAAAACATCTAGGAGAGATCGCTCCACTCTTTGTTCTCAAGTAACTCAAGTTCAGTTGGGGCACTGTTTTTCAAAACTAGAAATGTTTTCATTTTAACCCATTTTATATACCCACGTACAAACACACATGTATATGTATACCAAACAAACAAGTTCCACTAAGCAATACTTACCCTTACTTCAGATAAGGTCTTGTATTTTCTTTTATTCTGTTGTTTCTTTTTTCTTTTCTTTTCTTTTCTTTTTTTTTTTTTTTTTTTAATACTGGTCATGATTAGCTTCATGACTTCATGACCTGGTAGAATGTCCTAACTTGCAATTGGAAAAACACGAAGTGGGCGAGGTTTCACTGAGTATTTTCAAAGTTCTGTTAGCAACAGAAATAGATCGTCAAATATGAGGCAAAAGGAATTTATTGGGAGAAGGTTAGGAACTCAGACACGCCAAAAAGGCTGGAAAAGCATGTTTGGAAATGGACAGAAACTGATAAAAGTGCCTGAGGGCTGGGCAGAGGCTCCTGCAGAAAAATGAGTGGTTACCTCTGCCTGGCCACACATGGTGGGAATGGACGGGCCGGCCCCTCCCGTGTCTGTGGTGCAGGGAGGCAGGCTGGCTCCTGGATTTGCATTAGGGAAGAGGAGATCCCCCAAAAGGAAGTGGCAGTGCTGTAGGAAAGAAGGCTGGATGCTTGACAACCAAAAGAGAAGAGTCTAGAAAAGGCATCATGGCTTATGCTCATAATAAGATGTCTATCAGTGAGTGAGTGAGCGAATGGTGTCCTTGCACACTAGTTGACCTACATGGTGGGCATGTTCTTGCCCAGCTGGTGGCCTTGGCATGTGGTAAACTTTCCTTTCAGAAAGCAGTTTGGCTACAGGTATCAGAACCACATGCCTCCTTCGGGGGAGAGGGCCCATGCTTCCATGATATTCTGACCCTCTGCCTTAGTAATTCTGCTTTCCAGGCTCTGTCCTAATTTTAAATAATTCCAAATGTGGAAAAAAAACCTTTGTGACAATTTTTATCAAAGTGTTATAGACAGTAACACTTAGGTACAAAGATTTGGAACAACCAACATGCTTCACGATAGAACATGATTAAGTAAAGTATGGCATATCCAATAAAGAGAATATTAGGTAGCCATTAAAATGTCAATTGCAAAAATATGTGATACCACAAAAATTACTTTTGTAGTAGTATTAAGGGAAAAATCAGGATGCAAAATTGTACAAACAATATAGTGCAACTATATATTTTACACGCATACATATACATGCACACACACACACAAGAAGAGACTAGAAGAAAATATACTGTAATGTTAGCAGTGGTTGTTGTTTTTGTTTAATTTATTTTAAGAGACAGAGAATGAGCGGGGGGGAAGGGCAGAGAGAGGGAGAGAGAGAATCCCAAGCAGGCTCCCGACTGCCAGTGCGCCCTCCATGGGGCTGGAACTCTCGAACCTCGAGATCATGACCTGAGCTGAAACCAAGAGTTGGACACTTAACCAACTGAGCCACCCAGGCACCCCAGCAGTGGTTGTTTTTTGAGGCAGTAGAACTATGCATGCTTTTTTTCCTACTTTTTACCCGTTTTTTAAATGTTCTGGTTCTGTAATAACATGAAAAATGTGATGGTCATGAGTCATGTTTCCCTAAGTATATAGAAAATCAGTCTTCTTTTTCTTTTTCTTTTTCTTTTAATTTTTAAAAAATGTTTATTTGTTTTTGAGAGAGAGATGGAGTTTGAGTGTGGGAGGGGCAGAGAGAGAGCGAGACACAGAATTCGAAGCAGGCTCCAGGCTCCGAGCTGTCAGCACAGAGCTCGACACGGGGCTTGAACTCTCGAACTGCGAGATCATGACCTGAGCCGAAGTTGGACGCTTAACCAACTGAGCCACCCAGGCACCCCCAGTCCTATTTTCTTAGTGTCTTCTCAGAGATAGTAGATGCCAAGTAAAAAGTTGCCATGAGGAACCTGGTGTGACAGCCCAGGGGAGATCCTGGTGTGGCCTGGGGAGCGACCACTGCCTCTGCCTCATGTTCCCAGCGAAGCACTGACTGCTGACCCTTCAAGTCCTGTGGCACCAATAAAACTGAAATATCCAGGCAACTCTGGGGTGGCCAACTCAGGTTGTCATGGTGATTGGGGGGGTGGGTCCTTGATGTTAGACGACTCACTTTCAAGCCTCCGTCACCCATGGATGGGCACACAGTGGCTCTGAAGTGTGGGACAGGCATTTCTTTGAGGGACCTGGTTTCTCCTTGTCTATTTGAGCAGCTTGGGGCAGGGGCAAAGTAAGGTAGTGAGCATAGGGAGTAGGGCTGTATCCCACAATATCTGCCTTCCCCAGCTCAGCAACAGGGAAGGAGGTGGAGTCTGGATTGAGCCCCAAGATAAGGAATATGCAACAGCTGACTGGGAAGATCAAAATAAACAGCTGTGCCCCCAGGAGAATGAACTCCACATTCCATTCTCTGATCCCACCCCCAATTCCCACTTCTCCCAAGCGCCTTCCCCCAGCCACCCCCATGCGTGCACACTCAGCATCCCCATCCGCTAGAAGGGCCTCCCCTCAGCCTTGGCTTAGCTCCCTTAGAACCTTCCCCCACACCCCCCCCCCCCCTTAACCAGAGACTCCGGGGCGCTCTCCAGCTGTCTGGAAGGGAGTGAGTATTCAGGACAGGTGGCCGGAGACGGATGCAGAGGGGCCTCATCCAGGGCCCAGCTCCACCTGCCAGCCTCGGCCACCCTCAGACTGACACGTGGGCCCAGGAACAGAAGAGGGCCGGGCTGTGGTGGCGAGTCTGGGGAAGCTGAGGCAGGATCTGGGATGGTGTGGGGTGGATGGGGAGGAGGATGTGCATGGGTGCTAATGGCCCGGTCTGCAAACATCTATCTGGTCAGCCCTCCCTCTGGGTGGGCCCTGCCCTCTGGGATCTCCCAGTCCAGAAGGGGAGCAGACAGCAGGTATGAGATGTGCCTCCTGAGGTGGTTTTTAGAAGCTCTGGGGGATGATCCCTCATCATAATGCTCAGGAGTACCTCCAGCTCTAAGGAACCCCTGCAAGGCCCATGTCTCTTGAGAGTTCCAGTCACAGCCTCAGACCCCCCAGGCTACTTTCCAAACACGCTGCACTGGGATTTTAAATCAAGGCAATAGAAGGAGCAGATATTTTCTATCTCAACCCAGCCCCTGGGGCCACCCAGAGCAGTAATTAACAGCTTCCTCTCTGCCACTCCCATACTAGTCCCCACCTGAACAGCAGGACTCAGCTGGACCTGGGCACTGTGGGGCTTCAGGGCAGCACTGGTTCCCATCACGTAGTACTTTAACAGCCCAAAGATGTAGAGATTCTCGACAGAACTCCCATACTCCTGAGCATGTACGTGGCCTCTGAGCTGGGCATCCAGAGTATCAAATCCAGGGGCCTGGGTTGGTGCTCAGCCTGAGGTAAGCCCTCGCCCTTGGTCAGGGGATGGTTGGAAGAGGGAGGTAATGGTGGGCACTCTGGAGGCTGCCCCATTGGCCCGGCTGTCTGAGGAGAGGGCACTCCTTCTGCTCCAGTGCCCAGTGAGGGTATATATGGGGGGGGGGGGGAGGTCTCACTACCCTAAGTCTAAGTGCTGGCAACCTGCTGGGGACCCACATCACTGTACTTAAATGTCTCCCCTGAGTCCCCGCGGACCTCCAATGCCCCCCAGCTCCAGCAGACTGCTGGGCCTCTCCTCCCTTCCGCAGCCACCCCCTCGGCCAGCAGACGCAATAAATAGATGCTGTAATAGCCAGGACCAACTACATAATTAGCAGAGCCCCTTGTTAAAAAATTATTGAGACTTTTGGGGTGCCTGAGTGGCTCCCTGTAGGTCAAGCACGTGACTTGATCCCGGGGTTGTGAGTTCGAGCCCCATGTGGGGCACAGAGCTTAAAGTATGAAGACTTTCAAGATGGCGACAGTAGAGCATTAAACCAAGCGGGAGGGCCCTTCTGAGCATGGGTCTCTGTGTGACCGCATAGGCCACATGCCCACGAAACCAGCCCTGAGGGTAGCTAACGTATATCGGCCACTTGCCGCCTGCTAGGCATCTGGCCAGGCGCTCACCATGCGTGGTCTCATGCCTTCCTCTCAGCAGCCCGACTATCCCTATTGTGCAGACAAGGAAATTGGGGGATTAGACAAGCCACATAACTTGCTGAGGTCACCAGCTCTTAAGGACCAGAGCAGGGGACAGAACCCAGCCTGACTGGCAGCAGCTCCTGGGCTCTCAACCACCACCCTGGCCACCCCAGCCTGTAGGGTAGGGAGGTTGCTGGGCAAAACAGCTGCTTCCCGTCCCCTTTTCTGCCCTATCAGGGGCAGGAAGGAAGATGAGGCAAGAAACAGCAGCTGATGGTGCGGTGACAGTGGTAGCAGTGGTGAGGGTGGCCAACCCCGGCAGAAGTGCTGGGTGGAGCTGGGGGAGATGGGGCACAGGGACCGTGTGAGCTGGCGGCAGCTGATAGACAGCACAGCTGTGCCCTCCGCCCTCTCCCTGCTCTGCCCTGCTCTGCCCTGCTCTCACCTTCCACGCTGCCTGTCTCCCCCATTGCTTTCCCGGCACCCCTCACCGGGGAGGTGGGTCAGGCCCCTGCTCCAGCTGTGCCCTCAGTATTCCCACACTTACCTCCGTAATAACAACAGCCACAGATCACCTGCTACGTGCCACGCGTGGCACCAGGGACTTCACACGCGTGTAACCTTGGATTCCCTCCACAAACCTGTGAACAAGGATTGTTATCCCACGGAGGCCCAGAGAGGCTAAGACATTGTGCAGAGCCACACAGCTGAGAAGCGGGAAAGCAGAGACTCGGGCCCCAATCTGAAGCCCAGGCACCCCCAGCGCCTCCTCACCGTCTTCCTCATAAGACAGGGTGGACCGGACAAGGTGCGGTGGTCCCCTGAGTGTGGAAGAGCCTTTTCTCTCAAAAGCAATGGATAGTTCGGGAAATGGCCAGTTTGAGGGAAGAAAACACTGTATTCTGAGGGAGGGAGACAGACGTTCACCTCCTGCCTCCATTTTGCATTAAACGGGCGGGGATCCGGGGTGCCTTATCTACCTGGAAGGCCCCCTCTGGCACTTGGGCAAGCAGACCTCATGGAGTTAGGTGATTGGAGCTGAAGGGCTGAGGACATGCACGAGAAAGAAGGCCCCTCACACACCTTGTACCCATCAGCACCCTGGCACCAAAGAATGGACTCGGACAGGTGGGGGGGGGGCGGTTAGACTGCTATAACAGAGACCCCCAAATCAGGGGTTCGAACAAAATGGAAATTTCTCACATACAAGTCTGGGCAGGTGATCTGATCTCTTGGCAGTGTTGAAGACCCAAGCTCCTCCCACGCTGTTGCTTCTCCACGCACTGGGACGTTGAAGACGGTGCACCACCCCATCTCCTGGGTCTGGGGTCCAAGACCTTGCCAGTGGGGAGGAAGGGGAAGGAGGGGCACTGCCCTTCCTTTGCAGGACATGACTGAAAAATTGACAGATCACCCACCTATCCCTGTGGCCAAAAGTCGGCCACCTGCCACGCTGAGCTGTGAGAGAGTTTGGGAATCCTACATACTGGGGCTTCTAGCACAAAAGGTGTAGGGATTGGATTTGGGGGGTTGGGCAGTTAACAACCTTTGTCAGTGGATGGAGAAGGGCCGGACGAGAAAGCTGATGTCACATGATGAGGATGGCTTTCTACGGGGAAGCTCTAAGAAACGTGTTTTCAGATGGAGTTCTCTCTGGGTGAGGAGTCAGGCAGAGAGGCTAATACGCTATCCCCTGGACTGCCTCATCTCTGGTCAAAGGTAGAGGGTCCAAGTCTCCCTTGCCCTCACCAATAGCCCTTGGAGGTTCTTAATGGAGCCCTTGTCCCACTAGCACCATTGGAGGAGGGCGAGGTTCAACAAAGAGCACCATATTCACCCCTTCGGGGGGCCCTTCTGTTCTGTTCTGGGAAGGGGTAGAGGAGGGTCATATCCTCACGCTTCAGCGAGGGAATCATTATCTCCAACATCAGGAAGTGGAGACATCAAGAGGGTGAGAGACAGAATTCCAGAGCTTTCAAGGCCAGTGTCAGTCTGAGACGGATGGAAAGTGAGCAGAGTTGTAGCAAGAGGTCGAGCTTTGTCAAAAATCATGTGACTCTCCCAGCGGCTTGATGCCAGAAGACAGTCTTCTGGATCCAGTGCTCCCTCATGCACCCACCCACCCACCCAGGTCTGTGTATTAGGTGCCTACCAGGGATGCACCCAGCATTGTGCTCCGTGTGGGCAAGAGAGAAAAGAACAAGGCAGGCACAGTTCCTTATCTCATAGAGCACATAAGCCCTCAGTTTCCCCTGGTCCCCACTGAGGACAGACTAGGTGATCATAGCTCTTAAGAGAGCCAGCTTTGTGGCTCTGAGCTGAAAAGGCCCAGTGGGAGCCCATGGAAACATGTGGCAGGCCCTCACCTTGGAGCTGGATGCCTGCCATCTTGGGGGCAGCAGGGAGCACTGTGGGCTGGGTGAAGGGCGGAGGTGCCAGTGGGGAGGGGGTGAGCAGCATTGGAGTTGGGGTTTCACTTCTCTCTCACATACCAGTGTGGAATCTGCGTTTTCTCAGTTGGTGAGGTTTGTGACTTCTCACCCAAGCTGAGGGGAGGTATCTCCTGTCGCCCCCTCCTCCAACCCTGGCTGTTCCTCCAGTGTTCCAGTTTGGGTGGAGTCCCTCCCAACTGGGGGCCTGTGACCCCAGCTCACCAAATGCATCTCTTTGCTCCAGAAAAGGGGGTAGTGTGAGAAGTGGAGATCTGTGTAGGGACACTTCCTCTCTGGGGCCTTTGGTCTCTGAGGTTCTTCTCTGGGCCCCTGTTGGCCTTGCTCTTCCCCCAACTAGTCCAGGAAGAGAGGCACCATGCCCCTGCCCCCTCACAGCACTGCCCTGGCTCCCTGGCCTAGTTCAGGCCCTGCTTGCTCTTGCCTGGCCCTCTGAGTGGCCTCCCAGTGTTCCTGGAGGAGGAGAGGAGAGGGACCCCTCTTCATCAGAGGACAGGCTGAGGTCCTCACAGGAGGCAGTCTGTCTTCTTCTTTTTCTTTGTTAATGCTCATTTGTCTTTTAGAGAGAGAGAGGGCAAGAGAACGTGAGCAGGGCAGGAGCAGAGAGAGGGAGACAGAGGATCCAAAGCAGGCTCTGCACTGACAGCAGAGAGTCTGATGCGGGGCTCGAACCCAGGAACCGTGAGATCACTCACTACCTGAGCCAAAGTCGGATGTTTAACCGACTGAGCCACCCAGGCACCCCCCCCCCCTTTTTAAGTGTATTTATTGATTTTAAGAGAGTGAAAGGGGAGGGGGCAGAGAGAGAGAGGGAGAGAGAAACCCAAGCAGGCTCCGTGCCTTCGGTGTGGAGCCTGATGCAGGGCTCCAATTCACGAACTGCAAGATCGTGACCTGAGCTGAAATCAAGAGTTGGATGCTTAGCTGACTAAGCCACCCAGACGGCCCTGCCGTCTGTCTTCTCACCTTTCTTGTCACTTGGCAGTGACATAAACCCCTCTGTCTCTACCTCCCAGTGGCTGTGTAGTCTGGGTGAGTTTTTAACTCTCTACACCCCCTGCCTCATGCTTCAGCATCCCTGTCTGTGAGATGAGGAAAATGCTAGTACCTCACGCGGTCCTTAGGGGGCTTGGTGTACACATAGTATTCAGAACAGTCCTTGACACACAGCAAGTGTTCAGCTCTTGTTATGATCCAGGTGTTTGCCATTATGATGAAAACATTGACAGGAGTTGTTTTTTGTTTTTTGTTTTCTTTAAAGTAGGCTCCACACCCAGTGTGGGGCTTGAACTCACAACCCGAGATCAAGAGTCGTACGCTCCACTGACTGAGGCAGCCAGGCGCCCCAAACATAGACAGAAATTTTAGGCCCCGACACCAAACCCAGGGATCTAGGCCAATTAAATATGTAAAACCTTTTGAGGCACGTGCCCCTACCTCTGTGGTCGGTGAGAAGGCAAGGGCCCTGTTGGCATTCTGTATTTTTGGCTTGTAGTGTAGGGTTTTGTACTTAGCAGGTGTTCAGTAGATGGTGGTAGATAGAGAAGATGTCGACTAGCATCTATAGGTACCCAAAGATACGGCTGCCCAGTTATTATAATCCTGAGGTATGGTCAGTTCTCATTATTCATGGTAGTTAGGGTCTATAAAGTTGCTGCAAACACTGATCTAGTGAATACTGAGCCATTGCTCCTAGGGGAATACAGGCTTGGGTTCCTTTGGGCCTCTGGTCACAATGTTTTCATCAACTGATACAATACCCTGTGTGTGTGGATGTGTGTGTGTTTTAGAGACAGAGAGCCTGAGCAGAGGAGAGGGGCAGAGTGGGAGACAGAGAATCTTAAGCAGGCTCCATGCTCAGTGTGGAGCCCACCGTGAGGCTCGATCCCACAACCCTGGGATCATGACCTGAGCCAAAATCAAGAGTCAGATGCTCAAATGATTGAGCCACCTAGGCGCCCGATTGAATGCCTTGTTTTGTTTGTGTTCCTATTTAAAGACACTTTACTTAAAAGGTAATGTTGATTTGTTAACATTAAACTCAACAGTGGCACTACAACTCATGCTTGAACAAAGTTTATCCAACGCACATGTTTTCTCTGGAAGACATATCACAGCCTTCATATGCTAAGCATCGTTAGACAGCACATCAACCCTATGCTTGGGGGCCATTTTAAACAGCGAAACCAACAAAAAGACAAAAAAAAAAAAAATGCGGGGAAAGGTGGCACTAAATAGACTGAAGAGGATACATTTTTACAGCTTGGGAGCTGAAACAAGAAGGCAGAGTGTGCCCTATGTGACCTCAATTAAGAACCTGAGCGTCAGGTGACTCGAATTTTTCATGGCTCCATGCATGTCCACAAATGACTTGTGAGAACAGCACGAGTGTCGATTTGGGAGTTCCAAATAAATCGTAGCAAGTAGGCAAATTTGCAAATAGAAAATCCACGAATAACGAGGATTGACTATACCTCTACGTGGGTTGGTATATACCCGCTGCCCAGCAACTCCCTGCAACACTCAGCACCTTCAGAGTGGCTTGCCTGGCCCAGCAGGGGCCTCCAGCACCCTGTGCCAGCTCTTAGGCCAGCATCTTTGCCCTGCCACGGTTGACTCGTTTGGATGGGTGGGTGCCTTTTGCTGCCCAGGCCTGTACTGGAGGAGGAGAGAGGAAGCCTTGCCCTGCCTTCCTCCCCTCACCCCACCCCCTACTTCCCCACTGCACGTGAGGCCTCTCCGATGAGTGAGACCCACACATGCATAAAGGGAGGTAGGGTGACATGAGCAGGCGGCCACCTGTGACTTTTGTCAGCCAAGTGCTGCATCAACACCTGGGGAAGACCCCCTGGCAGTTTGGGGGGGCCTGTTTTGACCTGATCTTTATTTACCCCTCACAGAGGAAGTAAATAAATAGCTCCCTGTGTGTCTGTGTGTATGTGCGTGTGCCAGACTGTATGGGCCTCGCTGCACACTGTTAAAAACCGAGACCCGGCCCCAGAGGAAGTGGTAACAAAACGATTGTTTGTTTTATTTTCCATTTGCCCTTACATCTCTTCCCCACCTCCACCCTTTTGATATGTGCCAGGAGGCTTTCGTTACCGCCCTGGGATCCAATCATTTGTTCATTCGTTGCTTCATTCACTCATTCTAGTGTGTACTGAGCCAACACAGTGCTAGATGCTGGTGAATAGAACAGATCCCTTTAAAAGAAAGTGGAGGTGGAGAAAAGGTGCTTTGGCCTGTGCATTCACATCGCTTGGACTGCTTATTAGCAAGGTGACCATGGGCAAGTTAACTTGTGGGATCACGCGAGCTCATCTCACAGGACTGTTTCAAGGACTGAAGTCAGTAGAGTAATGATGTGCTCACGGTCAGCCCTCAATGCCAGTGAGTTTCTTCCTTTAAGGATGTGCTGTGCACGTGGGAACAAGGTTTGCGATTTCCCCTCTGCCTCTCTTCGCTACTCCTGTGGCTGCCTGCCTGCCTCAGACCTTCCTGAGCACCTGCCTGGATCACTGTGCATTTCCACAGCACTGCTGCTCAAAGACCAGCAGAGGCTTCCCAGAGCCTGTGAAATCAAATTCAACTTAGCGTGATGCTCTGGTTTTCCTAGCCTCTGGGCACAGCCCACCTTTCTAGTTCCTTGACCCACGATCAGCCTTTACAACCCAACTCATGCCACCCGGCATGCCTGACCCATCCTGTGGGGCTCCGGCTTCCATCACATTGCTCTCATTGTCCTCCCTTCCTGGAATACCCGTGGTCTTCCCTATCTTCTTCCTGTCTACTCTATCTGTCCAAACGTGGCCGTTTTTCAAGGCTCACTGTTTTTGTTTTTAAAGTTTATTTTGAGAGAGAGGGAGTGAGGGAGGGGCAGAGAGAGACGTGGGGCTCGAACTCATGAACCGGGAGATAATGACTTGAGCCAAAATCAAGAGTCAGACACATAACCTGCTGAGCCACCCAGACGCCCCAAGGCTCACTTTAAATCCACTCTGCTGCTCCCGCCACCTAACCTGCCTCCTGGGGGGTTTGTCCTAGTCGATGTTAAGTGTGGGTACAGCTTCTTGTCCTTTCTAGACTGTGAGCCGCTTGAGGACAGGCTCTGTTTCTTGGCCTTCCGCCCTTCTTTAACTCAGCCCACGTGAAAGACGACCGTCTTGTGCCTAACACCTTCGGGCCCTGGTCCTTGTGTTCCAGCAGTGCCCGTCACTGCATATAATACTCTCTCAATGAAGATGGGTCCAACAAACGAGTGAGGGGAAACAGAACACGCAAGTATGAAGTCTTGGAGTCCAGACTCTCTATGCTGTGGGCATTCTGAAGCAAGGGACAGTCACAAAAGCTGGGGGCAAGGGGAGGATTCTGAGAGCTGAGCAGTCTTTGGAGGCAAACAGGTAGAGTTGGGGGCATTGGAGGGCAGAGGCCAGGGTGGGGTGGGAGCCATGCCTGTCTTGACCAGAGCCCGCGATTTCTTGCTCCAGCCCCCCACCGCCACACAGGCGTCCAGATCTGGGGAGGGCGCTGTGGACGGAGGATTGAACCATGCACATCTGTGGACAGGGTCCTACCAAGGACCTGATCTACCTGGCGAAGCAAGGGAGGACTGAGAGATAGCCAAGAATCTCCTGCATGTGGGATCAAATGTGGACTCAGAGCAGGCCTTGGGAAAGTCATGCATTCATTCTTACATTCATCTGTTCATTCAGCCTTTATTTTGAAGGTTTTGAAAAAATGAGAAAATGAATACTTGCTCAGTATAGGAAAGTTGGACGATATAGAAAACTGGAAAAGTTAGAAAAATCATTTGTAGTTCTTACCACCCAAAGACAGCCCTGGTTTACATTCTGTGTGTTTCTTTCTGGTCTTATATCGTTATTATTGAAATAATTGTCATGCAGATATGTAAACAGCTCTTTAAAGCTCTTTAAGTAGCGAATTTTTATATTTAATTCTGAAACCTATTAAATAGTGAAGAATTATAACAGTAAAAGAAGCTTTATCATTTTACAAATACGTTGCAGGAGCGCCTGGGTGGCTCAGTCAGGTGAGCGTCCGACTCTTGATTTCGGCTCAGGTGGTGATCTCAGTTCATGAGTCCGAGCCCCACATCGGGCTGTGCACTGAGCAGAGCGCCTGGTTGGTGTTCTGTCTCCCTCCCTCTCTGCCCCTCCCTTGATTGCTTTCTATATCTCTCCCAAAATAAGTAAAAATTAAAGCTTAAAAAAAAAATTACAGACAGGAAGACGAAGAGGTAAAGGTGCCGATTCCACCCCACTGTCCCAAGTCCCATCCCTGGGGAAAACCAGTATTAGGAGTCGGTATGCGTCCTCTGAACCATTTTTTTCTGTGCATGTACACTCATAGGTGTATTCTTTTGAAATCAGACCATAGAATATTGTTTATGTGTAACCATTTTTATTTTTACAAAGTTAGGGTCGTTTTGCACGCCCCATGTTGCATTTCCCTTTTTTTTTGGATACGTCGTTTTTTGTACTGTGTAAATTTAGTTAAATATCTGACATTGTATAAAACAAATCCATACCAATGATACACGGACCAGTTATAGGCTGCAATTTACAATGACTGCTTGGAAATCTGGAGTAGTGTGCCTGAAAATCTAATCTGTACATTTTGGAACGTGACTGAACTATCTCATTGATTAATCAAAATGATTTTTTTTTTAAACGTTTTTATTTATTTTTGAGACAGAGAGAGACAGAGCATGAACGGGGGAGGGTCACAGAGAGAAGGAGACACAGAATCTGAAACAAGCTCCAGGCTCTGAGCTGTCAGCACAGAGCCCGACGCAGGGCTCAAACTCACGGACTGTGAGATCATGACCTGAGCCGAAGTCGGACACTCAACCGACCAAGCCACCCAGGCACCCCTCAAAATGATTTTAAAACCTTAACGTTTAATATCTAGTTAAAGTATTTTTAAAAGTAATCTCTACACCCAGTATGGGGCTTGAGCTCATGACCCTGAGATTAAGATTCGCATGCTCTACTGACTGAGCGAGCCAGGCGCCCCTCTAGTTAAAATATTTTTAAAAGTAATGGGAGATACCTCTTTTATTTTGTTTTGCATATATAAAAAAATAACTAAAGGAAAAATGCATTCTTAGATTTCTCAAGTCAAATGAAATTTCCCTCTCAAGTGAACATCTTATGGCTGAAATATAAAGTGTTAATTATTATTTTGGAAAAATGAAAAATTCCCAGGCTTTGACTTCTACCTACAGAACATTTTAACAGACTTCCCTGTCAATATATATATTTTCCAATGCCTGCGTCATAGTCCACCCATATTTTACTTACTTGTTGCAGGATTCCCACACCGTTTCCTAAGCTTTGTGCTAGGCCCATGAGACAAAATGCCTGCCTTCTGGAACTCCCAGGCTGAGCAGTTTCCACTCAATGCAATAAATGGCAGGGATGGATTCTGTGCTACGTGCAATGGAAACTTGCAGGGGGTAGGGAGTGAGGGCTCAGTCAAGGAAGGCTTTGTGGAGAGAAGGCACTGTTGCTCTGGGTCTTGAAGAATGAGCAGGAGGCCCCAGATGCAGAGGCTGGAGGATAGAATGGAGGGGCCCCCAGTTGCAGTGTGACTTATTATCAACCATCGCCCCGGCTCTGGTGGTTTGTTTCTGCTTTTCCTTTGCAGATGACAGATTCTGCGACCAAGGACTCCAGCTGTTTATCAGGGGCCATCCCAGGGGCCCGGGCCTCCACTCCCTGCTGCAGGGGCTGTGGGGCCCTGATTAAGGAAATAGCTGAAGCAAGGGACCCAGGGCAGAGAGGACAGGAGAACCAGAAGGCCACAGTGAGGAACAGAGGCAGAGGGCTGCCAGAGAGGAGCAGGCTGCAGAGCAGGAGAGAGCCAGGGCAAGGGACAGGAGCAAACCTGGCCCTTTTTATGTGCTTCAGGGCATCACCTTGCCCTCCTCTACCTCGTGAAATGCTGCTCTATCAAGGCCCCTTCGGATGGCGCCTCCACTGTGATTCCATTAATTCAGCAAACATGTCCTGATGGCATCCCTTAGAATTAATCCCTCTCCTTTGCTCACTTAGCAGGCCAACCTGTTGCAGTTGAAAAGAGCGTGAACTTTGGAATCAAGAATCATGCTAGCGGTAGGGGCACCTGGGTGGCTCCTTGCTCAGTCGGTTAAGCATTCCATTCTTGACTTTGCCTCAGGTCATGATCTCATGGTTCGTAGGTTCGAGCTCCACATTCAGTTTTGTGCTGAAAGTGTGGAGCCTACTTAGGATTCTCTCTCTCTCCGTCTCTCTCTGCTCCTTCCCTGCTCACTCTCTCTCTCTCTCTCTCTCTCAAAATAAATAAATAAATAAATAATCTTTAAAAAAATAATCATGTGAGGAGTAACTAATATTTATGAAATATTTAAAAATTTAAAAAATTTTAATGTTTATTTCATTTTTGAGAGAGAGAGACAGAGCATGAGCAGGGGAGGGGCAGAGAGAGACGGAGACACAGAATCCGAAGCAGGTTCCAGTCTCTGTGCTGTCAGCACAGAGCGGATGCAGGGCTCGAACTCACGAACCGTGAGATCATGACAAAGAGATGGATCCGAAGTCAGACGCTTAATGACTGAGCCACCCAGGCGCCCCCATTTATGAAATATTTAACATACGCTAGGCACGACAATGAGTGCTTTTGAATCTGTTGTTCTCTTTGAATTTGTTGTTTCTCACTTTGTACTCCCCAACGGTCAATGAGGTAACAACTGTTATTATCCCCATGTTGTAACAGAAGGAACTGGAGGGCAGAGGGTTTAGTAAGCTTGAAGCATAACAGCAGAGGTCCAGACCCCCGTCTGAGTCTCAGTTTCCTCATTTATAGCAGGGGGATGAAAACAATTTCTTTTTCCCAGAGTAGTTTCGAGAACTATATGAAGTCATGTATATCAAGCACCTTTGCTAGTATAACCCTCACCCCTACTCATTTGTTGTCATCATTCCTTGGGAGCTGCTAGTTTGAGTTTGTAGAGCACAGTGGGGTGGTTAAGAGCTTCCATTCTGGAGCGAGACCGCCTATGTTCAAAATCCAGGCTCAGATCCATGACCAGGCTCAGATAGGTAACCTTGAGTGAGTGAGTTTTACCTCTCTGAGCCTCAGTTTCTTTATCTATACTATGAAGGTGATCGTGGTACCTTCCTCATAGTTGTTTTCAGATTAAAGTGAATGTATGTAGGGGCACCTAGGTGGCTCAGTCCGTTAAGCAACTGACTTCGGCTCAGGTCATGATCTCGCGGTTCGTGAGTTCAAGCCCCAGGTCGGGCTGTCTGCTGTCAGCACAGAGCCCACTTCGGATCTTCTGCCTCTCCCCGACCCCGCGTGCACGCGTGCTCTCTCTCTCATCTCACTCTTTCTTTCAAAAATAAACATTAAAAAAATAAAGTGAACGTGTGTATATATTTGTTACTGATATTAACTAGAATGGAAAGTTTCTGTTACCGGTATTAACTAGAATGGAAACTTTCTGAGGGCAGGGTCAATTTCAGGAAGCTGTCACCTGGGTTCTCACTGCCTTAGTGAGGACATATGTGGCCCAGTCTAGATAGTGGTATAACAGCAAGGGCAACAAATACCCATATATTGGAACTCTTCCTGTACAAGAAATACTTGCTTATTCTAGAAATTCTGGAAAATATAAAGAAGATGAAACATAATCCTACTATCTAGAAATGATCACTGTAAACATTTTGGTACTTTCCTATAATTGGGATCATGTTGTATGTAAGATGAGCATTTTCCAGTGCCATTAAAATATTTTTTGAAATAGGGTTATTATTGTTGTTTTGTTTTATTTTGTTTTACTGATTAAAAAAACTGTGCACTGAGAGAGTTAGTTTCTAGACTGGTGCCATTCTGGAGGAAGGGAGGTCTGTCCCATCTTGGTGGCATATACATTCCTAGGGCCAGAGCAGTTGCCCATTCATTCATTCATTCAGAAAATATTTATTGAGCATCTTTTACGTGCTGTGTCCTTGGGATACACCAGAGAACAAAACAGGCAAAAAAATCTTCCCCTTGTGTAGCAAGGGGTAGGAGTGGTAGGACAGACAGCAAGCGGTATGCACAAAAATTAAGCAAAGTCAGAAATTCATTAAAAGGTAATGAGAGTGCCCCTTGTTCATTGGTGGCCTGGTGAGCCTGCCCTTAAGGCGCCTGGAGCAGACTTGTGGGAAAGGCTTTGCCATGGTCCGGGGCAAAGAAAGAGCAATGAGACACAGCTAGGCTGGGAAGCTGAGCGCCTTCGCTTGTTCTGAGCAAACAGAGGCTGTCCCCTCTGTGTCCCTCCTGGCCCTCCCTTCCAGTCAGTGTTCTGCCCCATGAGGCTGGCTCTGAGAAGGCCCCACCCTGCCTCACTCCTGCCCAAGTTGGGGTGGGGGCTGGGCTTCTCACTCCTGTCCAACTTGGGGTGGTTTCCCAGGGGTTGCCCAAGGCTCAGTCAGACCCATTTTTTACTGGTTTATATTAAGGTTCTAATTTTTAAAAGTAATGCTAACTTGAAAAAAAGGGTGGGGGGTAATAAGAGATGGGTGCCTGGGTGGCTCAATTGGTTAAGCATCTAACTCTTAATTTCGGCTCAGGTCATGATCTCACCATTTGGGAGATTGAGCCCTGTGTCAGGCTCCACGCGAACGGCGGGATTCTCTCTCTGCCCCTCCCCTGCTCTCTCTCTTTCTCTCGCAAAATAAATAAACTTTTTTAAAAATTTATTTAAAAAACTTTTTAATGTTTATTTTTTTTTTTATTTAAAAAAAAATTTTTTTTTAACGTTTATTTATTTTTGAGACAGAGAGAGACAGAGCATGAACGGGGGAGGGTCAGAGAGAAGGAGACACAGAATCTGAAACAGGCTCCAGGCTCTGAGCTGTCAGCACAGAGCCCGACGCGGGGCTCGAACCCACGGACCGCGAGATCACGACCTGAGCCGAAGTCGGCCGCTTAACCGACTGAGCCACCCAGGCGCCCCTTTTAATGTTTATTTTTGAGAGAGAGAAAGAGACAGAGCACGAGCAGAGGAGGGGCAGAGAGAGAGGGAGACACAGAATCCGAAGCAGTCTCCGGGCTCCGAGCTGCCAGCACAGAGCCTGATGTGGGGCTCGAACCCACGAGCTGTGAGATCATGACCTGAGCCGAAGTCGGACGGCCAACGAACGGAGCCACCCAGGCGTCCCCAAAATTAAAAAAAATAAAAGGTAACGAGAACTATTGACAAAATTAAAATATAGAGCTGGGCAAGGGCGATAGTGCTGGAGACGGTGACATTTTACTGTTTGAATAGGATGGCCAGTGTGAGGTTTCCTGAGAAGACAGCATTTGAACGGTGATTTGAAGGTGCAGAACTGGGTGATGTAGCTGGACCCAGGGCGTGCAGCAGAGGAAAGGAATAGCCGAAACAAAGGTCCTGGGACTAGAAGAACCTTCCTGGAGTGCTTGAAGAATAACAAGGAGAGCAGGTGGCTGTAGTGGAGGGTCCTTCTTGAGTGAATGGCTTGACACTTAGAGGGATAGCTGATATGTCGGTCGAGAGAGCCGGGGATCCCAACGGGCTCCAACTAAAGATGTAAATTAAAAAAAATATAAATTCCAACAAGAACAAAGTTTACTCTGAAGTTAAAAGTCCTCTGCAAAGCAAATATCCTCAAATTCCTCTTGTTAGTGGACTGGGTGTGAATGGTAAATAAATTATGCAAATACAAGATGAATGCTCTATGCTTTACATATTGTAGATATGCTGAATTCATGTATTCATCATATGTTCATTGAATGCCGTGGGCCTGGACTCATTCTAGGCGCTGGGGAGTCAGAACAAGACAAAACCCCTGCCTTCGTGAAATTTACATTCTCGCGGTGGAGACTGACTGACCCTGAGCAAACTCAGATACATAATGTGATGTTGGATGGTGATAACCAATAGCTGTTAACCATGATATACCAGAGAAAACTGTGGTTTAAGTGGGGTCTAAATTAATTATGAGCCAACTGTGTAATTCGGTTTTGAAAAAGCCTGATTCCATCTGAGGCTTTGTGAACAGAATGCCCAGCAAGCACCCTCTGCCTTCTGGTTGTCAAGCTGGACCTGAAGCATTGAATTTATATTCTAGAAGGACTGTGACACACCAGAGCTCATATGCCATTGTGTGTCAGGAAGGGAGGTTCCAGCTCAGTAGGCTGAGGAATTTTCTAATGGTCAGAACTGACCAGTAATGGATTGGGCTGTGAGAGAGGGTGAGATTCCTTCCCATTTCGAAAAGAGTTTAAAAAGAGCCTGAGGGGTGCCTCGTGGCTCAGTCAGTTAAGCGTCTGACTTTGGCTCAGGTCATGAACTCGTGGTTCGTGGGTTCGAGACCCACATTGGGCTCTGGGCTGACAGCTTGCAGCCTGGAACCTGCTTCCGATTCCGTGTCTCCCTCTCTCTCTCTCTCTGCCCCTCCCCTGCTCATGCTTGTCTCTCTCTCTCTCTCTCTTTCTCTCAACAGTAAACAAACATTAAAAAAAAAAGCCTGGATTCACCTGTCTTAGGATATTAATGAGGATATAATCAATGTAGTAGAAGCTTGGATCACAAATGTCTGGCTCCGTCCAGTCCCAGGTAAAACTGAATGAGAAGAAGAAGAAAAAAATTTTGCAAATAACTTGTAACATAAGGAATTCCACATTAATTAACCATGTTGTGTTTAAAAAAATTTTTTTTTAGTGTTTATTTTTGAGAGAGAGACACACACGGATAGCGAGAGTGGGGGAGGGGCAGAGAGAGGGAGACAGAATCTGAAGCAGGCTCCAGGCTCTGTCAGCACGAACCCATGTGCTGGGCTCGAACCCACGAACCGCAAGACCAAGACCTGAACCCACTTCAGACTCTTACCCCACTGAGCCACCCAGGTGCCCCTATTAACCACGTTTTAGTAGCCAGTAACCGCCGAAGACATAAGTAGAATCCCAACACATAGAAATCAGAAGTTCTCAGAATTCTTTCTCTTATCACATTAGTTCAGTGTTTGGGCTCTGGAAACTTCAGAGGGTTAGAGAAAGCTCAGTAGAGAAAGCTCAGAGAGTCACAGGATCGGTCAACGTACTATTTGCCCCTTACCTTTTTATTTGGACAATTCCAGATAGAGAAAGGTTGAAAGAATTGTGCAAAAAATCCTCATACAGTCTTCACCCAGATTTCCCAAATGTTAGTATTCCATCACATTTGCTTCATCATTCCATCGATTATATATATATATGATATTTATCGTATATGTATACATACAAACACATTATTTGAATGTAAGTTGCAGACATAATGTCCATTTACTCCTAAATAGTTTAGTATGTATTCTTAAAATAAGGACTCCTCTTACATAGCCCCAATAGAATGATAAAACCCAAGAAATTAACACTGACACAATGCTAGTGTCTACAGTCCTCATTCAATATATCATAGTCGTCCCAATGATACGCTTTTTAGCCAAAACAAAACAACAAAAAACAAAGGACCAGATCATGGGTTATATTCAGTTATTATGTCTCTGTAGGTTTCCTTTAACCTGAAATGGTTCCTTAATTTTTCTTTGTCTTTGATGAAGCCAACATTTTTGATGGTTGGACAAAGGACTTTTAAGCAAAGGCTTATTTAAAAATGAGGTAAGGGGCACCTGGGTGGCTCAGTTGATTAAGCATCTGTCTCTTGGTTTTGGCTCAGGTCATGATCTCGCGATTCATTAAGTTCGAGCCCCACATCAGGCTCTAGGCTGACAGCATGGAGTCTGCTTGGGATTCTCTCTCTCCTTTCCCCCCCCACCCCCCACCCCTCCCCTGCTCAGGCTCCCTCACTCTGTGTTTCCTTCTCTCTTTCTCAAAATAAATAAACTTAAAAAAAATGAGCTAAGACTGGGAGCAGGTTTTGATATGAACCCTCATGTTTCTTTGGTTTATTCATCAAGAATGATTTTCCTGTGGAAGATGCCAGAGTGGTTCCATGTTGCTCATCACATAGAATACAAATGCTCCCTATATTCATTTCCTAGGGCAGCCATACAAAGGACCACAAACTGAGTGACTTAAAACAACAGAAATGCACTCTGTCACAGTTCTGGAGGCCAGAAGTTCATGTCCCTTCAGCAGACCATGTCCCTTCAAAGCCTACAGGGGAGGATTATGTTTCTTCTACCTTCTGGTATCCCAAGGTGTTCCTTGGCTTGTAGCTGGGTCATTCCAATCTGCCTGTGCCTTCACATGGCCATCTTTCTTCTGGGTCTCTTCTTCTTATAAGGACACCAATCATATTAGATTAAGCCCACCTTACTCCAGTATGACCTCATGTTGATTACATCTGCAACAAACCCTATTTCCAAGTAAGGTCACATTCTGAAGTGTTGGGGATTAGAACTTCAACATACCGGGGCGCCTGGGTGGCTCAGTCGGTTAAGCGTCCGACTTCGGCTCAGGTCATGATCTCATGGTCCATGGGTTCGAGCCCCGCGTCAGGCTCTGTGCTGACAGCTCAGAGCCTGGAACCTGTTTCAGATTCTGTGTCTCCCTCTTTCTCTGACCCTCCCCTGTTCATGCTCTCTCTCTGTCTCAAAAATAAATAAATGTTAAAAAAAAATTAAAAAAAAAAGAACTTCAACATATCATTTTGGGGGACATAATTCAATCCATAACACCCCCACCTCATCGTTCCAACCTAATCCTGCGTTTCCTTGTATGTGGCTCCTCTGTTCACCTGCATTATTCATCCTCAAGACGACACTTACTTTCTCCCAGACTCAGGGCTTTCTTCTGGACCTTTCCATTCCCCTCTGCCAACCTGGGCCCCTCTTTGTCCTAACAGTGACAACTTTCATTTAGTTAGTGCTTATTATGTGCCAGGCACTACTCTAAACTCTTTACACATAGTGTTCTTTTAACCCTAGCCGGTAGGGACCATCATGAGCCCCATTTTGCAGATGATGAAATGGAGGCACAGAAAGTTTATCCTGCTCAAGGCCTCACAATAAGATGATTCTCAGACATTTTCCTGGCTTATTTCCTCCTTGCTCTGAGTCTTTGCTGGTCTAGAAGGGATCTCAGTGGCATGAGCATTTTAGTAAGTGATTTTCAGGGCCTGTGAGCCCATCTTTCCCCACTGCCTCAGTGTCCATTAATCCATATACTGTGTCCTCAGTTCTTGGGCTGGGGGTGGGTGGGATTTGGATTTGGGGTTGTTTCTTGGGGGGGAGGGTGAATTTGGGTTTTTATGTTCATTGCTTCCTGCCTTCCTATCAGGGCCTCTGGCCCTGTACCCTGCACCAATCCTGGGTTTCTCAGTATGGGGGCCAGTGTGTCAAATACGTCAACATCTCTTGTGGAGTGTGTCAAAAATATCAAAAATGCACAACCCAGGGTCTCCCTCCATACCTCCTCAATCAGAATCTCTGGGTGGGAGATTAAGAGCCTTCCTGGTTAATAAACCTGTAGTGATTCATAATAAGTTTGAGAAAGCCCCCATTGGATGTGTGTAAAATGATAGATTGATTGACTCCTTCAGTGAACAGCTGCTGTACGTTTCTTGGGGTAACGACCAAGAGGAGACTCTTAAAAATTTCTTGTCAATTTTCACAGCTCAATTTTTCTGTGAACCTAAAACTGCTCCATAAATGAAGCCTTTTTTTTTTTTTTAAATGAGAGAGAGAGAATCGGGGAGAGGGCAGAGGGAGAAAGAGAATCTCAAGCAGGCTCCATGCTCAGTGCAGTGCTAGACTCAGGGCTCAATCTCACAACCCTGAGATCATGACCTGAGCTGAAATCAAGAGTTGGATGCTTAACCAACTGAGCCACCCAGGCACCCTGTCAATTTTGTTTTTTAATGACGGTCACTGCCCGTAAAATGCTAAAGAATATCATGGAATGTTGTAGGGCTTAGCAACAGGGAACCTACTCTATTTGGGCATGGACTGTTTTTCTATTGAGACTTCCCTCTCTGCAATGATGTCCTATTCAGTGTCCGAGGGAAATCTGCAGGTCTCAGACCTGGTCCCCACCTGCCCAACCCCCCTCTAAAACTCTGTCCTTGTCCAAAACTCTGAGAACCTGGGGGTGACAGTAGACAGTTGCTCTACCCCCTAGAGGAGCCCAGCTGTTTCCTCTAGCCCCTCATTTCAGCCACCTGAACCCATTCACAGTTTTCCTGTCAGTTAACCCGGGCCCCAAGACAGTGTGGGAAGGGGCCCCTCTAGACTGGGTGGGGCTGTGTTTCATTTACTGGTGTCTTTCCTCAGGCCTCAGCTGAACAGGTGCAGGCAGAAGCAGCTGGGTGAAATGAGGACATTCTTCCTCTCCCTTCCTTTCTCTTCTCCCTCCAACTCCCTCCCCCAGCCCAGCAACACCGAAGCCACATCCCATTTCCTCCCCAACTTTCAAAGCTGCTCTCCCCTCTGCCTCCTCCACCCTCCATCCCTCGAAGGGCAGGCGGTGCCCCAGGGGAGGGGTTCCCTTAAACTGGGAGGGGACACAATTAAGGGAAAGTGGAAAGCAGTGGGTTTGCACTGCCACCCTCCCTTTCTGTCGTGGTGGGTTTTTTTAAAGGGGGGGGGGGTGATGGTGAGATGGAGGTGGTGTCACAGGGAGGGGAGGGCAGTTCCAGGGTCTACCTAGGTCCCTCGATGACTTTGCCTACAGCCTCTAAACTCACAGAAGACCTGTGAAGAAGTTGGCCTCATCAGGGCTGACTTCTCTGCCTCTCCTAGGAGAACAGGGTGGGATGGGTCAAACTCAAAGCCACATTCTAGAACAAAGGTATTCAGAGTTGCCCTCCTTACATCTGCATCCCCTGGAGGGCTCCTTAAACAGGGATTGCTGAGACCCACTCCCCAGGAATCTGATTCTGATTCTGAGGGCCAGAGAATTTGCATTTCTAGTCTCTTCCCCAGTTGATGCTGCTTCTGCTGGCTCTGGGACCACACTTATAGAACGGCTGTTCCAGGGCTCCCCTTAAGATTTCTGATAAGTGGGCTCAGGCTAGCCGCCACTGGGGGAAGTACAGATCGCTCAAGGAAGTTGGGTCCCCAGCAGTGGCCTTATCACTTGGGCTCAAATCACAACCCTCCCCCTGCAGTTCTGTGTGGTTTAGCTAGATTTGGATGGGACTCTGGCTTAAGAGAAGGGGGCAGAAAGAAAACCCTCTCTGTCTGCTTGCTTCCTGCTCCCAGGGCTAGTCTCCCTCCAAGCAGTGCCTCCCGCCATCTTGAATCTTTTGTCTCTGTATCTCCTTCCTTGCCAGTTGTAGGGAAAACGATGCCCTTGTGTTCTCTGAAGCTTACCTTTCAGCTGTATGACGTGGGATATTAGGGAGCTATTCAAGCATGAGGTTAATCTCTGTGTGGTGACTTGGGAGTGATCCATCATGACATATTGTAGAGTGAAACCGCTCAACGACGGGTAGAAAATGTTCCTGCTTTTGTACAAACAACCAGTCATAAAGCTATACATGTGTATATACATATACATAAACATTTACATGCACACAGACAAAAAAAGTCTGGAAGGACACTTCCCCGCAGAAGTTAGCTCTGGAGGATGGGAGATTTCTCTGTTTACTCCCTCTCATGCTCTACTTTAGAAAGCCTGTCTCACTCTGTAATTAAAAACCAGTGAGCTGCATATAATAGAAAATGGTACAGCTCTGGAAAGCTACACTTAACTATTAACAGTGGGGGGCAGGGATGGGGCAGAGGGTTCTGTGACTACACACATGCGCGTGCGCGCACACACACACACACACACACACACCCCACACTTCTAGGCTGAATTTGTTAAAAGGAGGATTATTAATTTTTTAATTAAAAAAGAAATATCAGCAATAAAGGAAACAGACGGCATCTCCCTCTCCTCCCCATCACCAGCTGTTGTGCTTTCTCATTCCTTCCTGTCACCATCAGATTTCTCCACTGAGTGGCCTCCCTTGCTCCCTCCATTTCTTCATCAGCCTTTCTTTTGATTTTTTTTTTTTTTTTAATTTTTGAGAGACAGATCATGAGTGAGAGAGGGGCAGAGAGAGAGGGAGACACAGAATCTGAAGCAGGCTCCAGGCTCCGAGCTCTCAGTGCAGAGCCTGATGAGGGGCTTGAACCCACGAACTGTGAGATCATGACCTGAGCCGAATTTGGATGCTTAATCGGACACTTAATCGACTGAGCCACCCAGGCACCCCATCCTTGTTTTGATTTTAAAGAAACATTACATGTTTTTGTTTGTTGATTGCCAGCATTCCAGAAAAGAAAAAAAAAAAATCCCCTAGCCTTCAAACAGCCTCCACAAACATGACTTGATCTTGTCCAATTCTGTCGGTTCCTCACAGTACACGCATGTCCTTCATGATTGTGATCTGCACAAACGCTATCTTGTGTCCTGAAATTTTTTACGTCACCTAATTTTGTAAGCCCGTCTATGTGTGGACACAGCATCATTTCTTCTATGAATGGTGCTATGGTTGTTTCACCAGGCCCTGATTGTTAGGCCTTTGGGTGGTTTCCAGTTTTTTGCTATTTATTCATTCACGATTTAACCCTCTGCTTTTGGGCTCCGCCTCCTGCCAGCCTATAAAAACTGCCCTCTTAAAGGTCACTGCTATCGGTCTTCCCTGCCCCCCTCCCCAGATCTTCCAGCCTCTTCTCAGTTCTTGACTAAGCCCTTGTCCTGACGTTAATTGGACTTGGCCTTATTAACCACCCTCACTGCCACCCACCAGCCCATCCATCAAACCACCCAGCTTCTGTTCATTGGCTTTTGTTTCTTTCTTTAATCATTTTTTTTCTTCCCGATACAGAATTTTCACATTTGCATGGTAAAAGAATAGAACAACTCATCAATGTGTGATATAGAAAGTAAAAAGACATTTTATTTAAACTTTTAAATTGAATTATGAATACTGTGATACAAAAATATGAATGCGTATGTCTGAATACATGTGTGTATATATGTAAAAATTACGAAGCAGTGTAACAAAACTAAACCTGTCATATACCCACCCTGCAACTTAAATACAACATCAGCAACCCCGTGGACACTTCTTGTGTCTCCCTTTTGGTGTCATCCCTCCAATAAACACGACTGACATCCTCTGAGTTTTGCTTGTCATTCCCCTAATTGATATTAGTGATTTGTGGATTCGAAGAGGTTCTATCCAAACAACCACATCATCTCTTAATAATGACATCGCTGTTTCTGTCTCATTCTATACTTTTGTTTTCTTTTGCTTTCTGCTTTTGCTAGGACCTCCAGTGTAATGTCAACCCAGAAGCAGGAACAGCTGGCCTCCTTGATTTGTTCCTGAGTTTGAAGGAAATGCTGTTTCTTTTCTTTCTTTGTTTCTTTGTTTCTTTGCTTCTTTCTTCCTTTCTTTCTCTTTCTTTTTTTCTTTCTTTCTTTCTTTCTTTCTTTCTTTCTTTCTTTCTTTCTTTCTTTCTTCCTTCCTTTTTCTTTCTTTTAGATTATTTATGTATTTATTTTAGTAATCTCTAAGCCCATGTGGGTGTCAAACTCAGGACCCCGAGTTCAAGACTCGCATGCTCTTCCGACTGAGACAGCCGGTCACTCCCTATTTTTTTTCGTTGCAGTATGCTTGGCACACAAAGTCACATTAATTTCAGGTGTACAACATAGTGATTTAATGGGTTTATAGGTTATGTTATGCTCACCACAGGTGTGGCTACCATCTGAGGCCATACATAACTCTTACAATATCATCGACTATATTCTCTACGCTGTATCTCTTACTCCCATGGCTTGTTCATTCCATAACTGGAAGCCTGTATCTCCCACACCATGTCACCCACTTTGCCCATCCCTCTACCCGCCCCCGTCCCCTCAGAAGGAAGTGCTTCTCAGGGTTTACTACTACTACCAATGATTGCTATAGGTTTCTGGTAGATACTTTTTAAGAGGTGTTGAATTTTATCAAATGCTTTCTCGACATCTATTGAGATGATTCATGGGTTTTCTTTTTTTCATTGTAAATGCTATAAATTATTTTTACTTTTTTCATTTTTATTAGAAAAATTTTTTTCATTTTATTTATTTTAGAAAAAGAGAGAGAGCAAGAGCATGAATGGGGGAGGGGCACAGGAAGAGAGAGGAAGAATCCCAAGCAGGCTCCACACTCAGTGCAGTGCCCGACTTGGGGTTCGATCCCATGACCCTGGAATCATGACCTGAGCCAAAATCAAGATTGGACGCTCAACCAACTGAGCCACCCAGGCACCCCTACAGGAACATTTTCATGGTAAACTTTCTTTGCCTTTCTGAAACAGATTGAATTGGGACATGATATATTATCTTCTTAATATACTGCTGGATTTGATTTGGTTTGGTTGTATTTTGATCCAGCTTGATCAGCATCTATGCTCCTAAGTGATATTAACCTGTAAGTTTTTTTTCTCATACTATATTTGTCCATTTTAGAATTAAGATTTTATTAACTTCATTGAATAAGTTGAGAGTGTTTCTTTTTTTAACCTCTAAGAAAAATGGCATAAAATTGGAATTGATGTTTTTGTGAAGGTTTAGCTGAGCATTCCTAGGAAACCTTTTAGGCCTGGTATCGTCTTTGTTAGAAGATTTTACATTTTGCTTATGGCTGTAAGTAAAGTGGCCATACATCCTGGTTTCCCCAGGCTGATGCCAGGTTTTGCCTATTCCCTGGCATGTCTATTAATAATAAACACTTTAAAGATGTCTTGGTTCATTAGGGCACCTGGGTGGCTCAGTAGGTTAAGGGTCCAACTCTTGACTTAGGCTCAGGTCATGATCTCACAATCATGAGATTGAGCCCTGCATCCAGCTCCGTGCGAGTCGTGGGGCCTGCTTGAGATTCTCTCTCCTTCTGCCCCTTCCCCACTTGCATGTGCTCTCTCTCTAAGAGAGAAAGAAAGAAAGAGAGAGAGAGAAAGAGAAAGAAAGAAAGAAAGAAAGAAAGAAAGAAAGAAAGAAAAAGAAAGAAAAAGAAAGAAGAAAGAAAGAAAGAAAGAAAGAAAGAAAGAAAGAAAGAAAGAAAGAAAGAAAGAAAGAAAGAAAATCCTGGTTTGGATAATAAAATATGTGGTTATTCTGCATACAGAACTATATGGGCGTTTCTCTTTTCTTCTTGGGTTAGTTCTGATAAGTTATATTCTTTTGTAATATTGTCTAGCTTGCTTCAAATTTATTGGCATAAAGTTCATATTTTTCTCATTTTTAAAAGTCAGCTGTAGCCTTAAATATATCACTTTTTAAATCTCCATCGTTGTTTATTTGTATCTTTTTTCTTTTTCTTTTTAAAATTTATTTATTTCTATTGGGGGGGGGAGGGGCAGAGAGAATCTTGCTGCACAGAGCCAGATGTGGGGCTTGATCCCACAACCCTGGGATCATGACCTGAGCCGAAATCAAGAGTCAGTCTCTCAACCAACTGAGCCACCTAGACGCCCCTGTGTCTTTTTTCTTGGTCAATATTACCTAAGTTTTGTCTATTTTATTTTGAACATACAAAATACAACTTTGAACATACAACTTTTTCACTACTATTTATTTTCCATTTCATTAATTTTTACTCTTATTGCTTTCTCCCTTTCTTAGGATTTATTCTGCTGCTCTTTTTTTTAACTTCCTAAGTTCTGAGCTTGGTTGACCAATTTGGAATCTTTTTCCTTTCTAATATGTATGCTTAAGGCTGTATGTTTCCCTATGTTTATGTTGCATCCTGTATGTTTTTTTCCTTCCTGACAATACATATCATAAAATGCACAGATCTTAACATCTTCAGTTTTTTGAGTTTTAGCAAATGTAAACACCCATGTTACTGTCATCCAAAGATGCTGGACATTTCCATCATCCTAGAAAGTTCCATGGGGCTCATTATGGATTGTCTGCCCTTCACCACTGGAGTTAATCTGTTTAGAACTGTACTTGGCTAGAAGTTCATCTAAATGGAATCTTACAGTATATTCTCTTTTGTGTCCAGCTTTTGTCACTCAGCACATGTTGTGTGTATTAGTTAATTTGTTCCTTTTTATTACCGACTTTGTTCCAATATATGGATGGATATACACTGTTTATTCATTCTCTCTTGAAGCACATTTGGATTATTTCCAGTTTGGGGCTATTATGAATGTAGCAACTGTGCACATCCTTGTACAAATCTTTTGTGGACATGAACTTTTATTTCTCTTGGGTGGGTAGGTACCTGGAAGTGGAAGAGCTGGGTCCGATTGTAGGCATCCCATAGTTTTACAATCTAGTGTTTTCATTTAGTTCTAGTTGTTAAAAATTTTCCATTAAGGGGCGCCTGCGTGGCTCAGTCAGTTAAGTGTCAGACTTTGGCTCAGGTCACTATCTCACGATTCGAGGGTTGGAGCCCCGCATCAGGCTCTGTGCTGACAGCTCAGAGCCTGGAGCCTGCTTCGGATTCTGTGTCTCCCTCTCTCTCTGCCCCTCTCCTGCTCACGCGCTGTTTCTTATTCTCTCAAAAATAAATAAAACTTAAAAAATTTTTTTTTAATTTTCATTAAGATTTTTTTCTTAAAACAATTTTGAAAAAGGATTTTTTTCTTTGACCTTAAGTTATTTGGAAGTGTGTGCTAAAATATCCACATGGGTGGGACTTTTTGTTGTTGATTATCATTTCTAAGTTAACTGCATTTGCATCAGTTAACACAGTCTTTGTAACATACATTTTTAAAAATGTTTTGAGACTTGCTTTATGACTTAATATGTAGTAAATTTATATGCTCGAAATGAATGTGTATTCAACACACACACATTTATTTAATAAGCTTGATATCTATACACACATACATGCACATATACTTTGTTTTGTCTGCCTGATCTATCATTTGTTTCAAAAGATGTATTAGGGGCACCTGGGTGGTTCAGTCAGTTAAGCATCTGACTTTGGCTCAGGTCATGATTGCGTGGTTTGTGGGTTTGAGCCCCACATTGGGATCTACGATACAGCTCAGATCCTGGAGCCTGCTTTGGATTCTGTGTCTCCCACACACTCTCTGCCCCTCCCCTGCTTGTGCTGTCTCTCTCTCAAACACAAATAAATATACTTTTTTTTGAAGTAATAACTTAATTTTTAAGATGAACATAGTATCAGAATAGATATTTCTCCAATGAAGACATACAAATCACCAGTAAGCACATGAAAAGATGTTTGACATCACTAGTTCTCAGAAAAATACGTATCAAATCCACGAGATACTAGTTCACACCATTAGGATGGCTAGAATCTAACAACCTGTGTCTTTGGGTTGAATTACCATTTTTTTCATTAACTTGTTTTATTTATTTATTTTTTTTAATTTTTTTTTAATGTTTATTTTTGAGACAGAGAGAGACAGAGAATGAACAGGGGAGGGTCAGAGAGAGAGGGAGACACAGAATCTGAAGCAGGCTCCAGGCTCTGAGCTGTCAGCACAGAGCCTGACGCGGGGCTTGAACCCACGGGCCGCGAGATCATGACCTGAGCCAAAGTCGGACGCCCAACCGACTGAGCCACCCAGGCGCCCCTGTTTTTTTTTTTTTTTTTTTTTTTAATTTACATCCAAATTAGTTAGCATCTAGTGCAACAATGATTTCAGGAGTAGATTCCTTAGTGCTCCTTACCCATTTAGCCCATCCCCCCTCCCACAACCCCTTCAGTAACTCTCAGTTTGTTCTCCATATTTGTGAGTCTCTTCTGTTTTGTCCCCCTCCCT
The DNA here is from genome assembly GCF_024362965.1 of Panthera pardus. Classification (NCBI taxonomy): domain Eukaryota; kingdom Metazoa; phylum Chordata; class Mammalia; order Carnivora; family Felidae; genus Panthera; species Panthera pardus. Next base: position 139,932,655 of record NW_026526732.1, read on the forward strand.
GTTTTTATATTATTTTTGTTTCCCTTCCCTTATGTTCCTCTGTTTTGTCTCTTAAAGTCCTCATATGGTGAAGTCATATGTTTTTTGTCTTTCTCTGACTGACTAATTTCACTTAGCATCAAAGCCTCCAGTTCCATCCACGTAGTTGCAAATGGCAAGATTTCTTTCTTTTTGATTGCCGAGTAATACTCCATGGTATATATACACCACATCTTCTTTATCCATTCATCCATCAGTGGACATTTGGGCTCTTTCCATACTTTGGCTATTGTCGATAGTGCTGCTATAAACATGGGGTGCATGTGTCCCTTCGAAACAGCACACCTGTATCCCGTGGATAAATACCTAGTAGTGCAATTGCTAGGTCGTAGGGTAGTTCTATTTTTAGTTTTTTGAGGAATCTCCATACTGTTTTCCAGAGTGGCTGCACCAGCTTGCATTCCCAACAAATAAATATACTTTTAAAACATGTATTAAAACTCTTACCCTGATGTGGATTTATCAGTTTCTCCTTACAGTTTTGTCAAGTTTAGCTTTATATGTTTTAAAGTTTTTTGGTGTGGGATATATAGATTTAGAATATTGTATTCTAGGAAACAAATTATTTTAGCACTTTTTAAAATGTTTTTTTAATGTTTATTCATTTTTGAGAGAGAGAGAGAGAGACACAGAAACAGAGCATGAGTTGGGGAGGGACAGAGAGAGAAGGCAACACAGAATCTGAAGCAGGTTCCAGGCCCTTAGCTGTCAGCACAGAGCCCAATGTGGGGCTTGAACTCACAAACCTCGAGATCATAACCTGAGCCGAAGTTGGATGCTTAACGCACTGAACCACTCAGGCGCCCCCATGGCACGTTTTCAAATCACATGGTGCCTATCTTTTATAATACTTTTTGTTTTAGTGTTTATTTTATCCCATGTTTTTGTTTTGTTTTTGTTTTTAAGTAGGCTCCATGCCCAATGTGGGGCTTGAACTCATGACCCTGAGATCAAGAGTCAGATGCTCTACAGACTGAACCAGCCAGGTGCCCCTCTTTTATCCCATGTTAATATTTGGCATAAACTTCTTTTCATTTAGTATTTATTTAGCATATTATTTCCATCATTTAACTTTCAGCGTGTCTATGTATAATTTCTTTTCTACTTATACTTAAAAAAAGGTGTTGTTTTTTTTTTTTTTAATGTTTATTTTTGAGAGAGAGAGCATGCAGGCACAATGGGGGAGGGACAGAGAAAGAGGGAGACACAGAATCTGAAGCAGGAACCAGGCTCTGGGCTGTCGGCACAGAGCCCAATAAGGGGCTCAAACCCGTGAACCGTGAGATCATGACCTGAGCTGAAGTTGGATGCTCAACCAACTGAGCCACCCAGGAGCCCCCCTCTACTTATGCTTTTAATGATGCCTGGATTAGAAGTCATAAGGCCTCCGTTCTAATCTTGATTGTATCCTGGAGTCTTAGGTTCCTCATCTTTCAATTGGGTATCAAAACACTTGCCTTCCCCATCCCCCTTCATCGTGTTGTGAGAATCAAATGACATAAGATATGTGAAATCACTTTGCAAACTGTGAAGTGTTTTGCAAATTATTATCTTTCTAGCCTTTAATAGTGAGTGTCCCCAAACGCTTACTTAAAGCTGTAGTGGTTAAGAGCTTAGTTGGTTAGTAGAGCTATATACTTTTGCATTTGTAGATACTATTTATAGGATGGTTGCAAGATATAAATGTATTAAAAGTACTAAATTAGGGGCACCTGGCTGGCTCAGTTGGTAGAGCACATCACTCTTGATCTCAGAGTTAGGAGTTCAAGCCCTATGTTGGGCGTAGAGTTTACTTTAAAAAGGTGCTAAATTATTTGGGGCATCCTAGGTATTCACTAATACTAACCTGAGAGGCACCTGAGGTGGCCCAGTCAGTTAAAGGTCTGACTCTTAATCTCAGCTCAGTCTTGATCTCACAGTCATGAGTTCAAGCCCCACATTGGGCTCATACTGGGCATGAAGCCTACTAAAAAAATTTTAAATTTTTTAAAATTAAAAAAAAAGTAAATCAATGTCTTTATGATTATGATTATGCTTATTGTGTTGCCCTTGCTTGTATCTGAATTCTAGCTTCTCAACTTACCAGTATGTGACCATTATAACCTAAGTCTCGGCTTCCTCGTCTTTGAAGTTGCAATCATAGTAACTACTTCCTGGAGTTGCTCTGAGAATGGAGTAAAATAATGATGAAAAGAGCTCGGCACAGTGCCTGGTTACCATGATCTTGAGCTCCAGGATCTCTTCTGCTATTAGAATTCTCAATGTTGACACTTTTTGACATTCCAAAGTACCTCTAACCTCTTACCTGAGCCTGAAGCCCTGATTTAAAATGCTAGCGGAGGGGCACCTGGGTGGCTCAGTTGGTTACGTGTCCAGCTCTTGAATTTGGCTCAGGTCATGATCTCATGGTTCGCGAGATCAAGCCCCTGCATTGATCTCTATTAGCACAGAGCCTGCTTGTGATTCTCTCTCTCCCTCTCCCCCACTCGCATGCACATGCACTCTCTCTCTCTCAAACAAATAAACATTAAAAAAATAAAATGCTAGCAGAGTAGGACCACTTGGGTATCTTATCATCAGTTTAGACATTCTGTCCAAAGCTACATTGTTCTTCCTTTCTCCCCACCAAATCATCTCAGTTTCTTGAGCACCTGAGTGATGGGCTTAACTTAAGCCCCACCCTTAAGGAGCTAACCGTCCAATAGAAGGTTGACCCTAAAACATCCACTAGAAGTGCCATTGTAGAAATTCAAACAAGGTGCTACAGAAGAGATGAGCCCTGTGGGGAAGAGGGTGACCAAGGTGGGCTTCCCAGACCGCGGGAAGCCCATTTCCACAGTTCCACGGAACATACCAGAACTGTTGTCTGTCATTCTCCCAACACGACAGACTTTACTGTAACAGGTTATGTAACATTGGACAGCTGTTTTCACCTCAGAACCTCCAAGGAGTGGCTCGGATCCAGGCCCCTTCCATCTTGTGGTGTCAGTGTGTCTGAAAGCCCTCTATTAAGCATCTCCTGTCTCAGAGACATTTTTACATCAGCCACTCCTGACCTGTTCCTAGCTTGGAAAGGCCTGGGCCATGGAGCAAAGGGGAGTCACCTCAGTCGTCCCATGTGTTTCATCCCTGCTTGAGGAGACCCTCAAATTTTTCTGCCATCTTGTTTACTGTAATAATCCTTTCAGCCCCAAAATTATTTTGGCACCTAGACCAGTGCTTGGCACATAGTAAGTATACAATAAGTATCTTTTTTATTATTTTTTAAAATATTTATTTATTTTTGAGAGACAGAGAGAGACAGAGCAGGAGCAGGGGAGGGGCAGAGAGAGGGAGACACAGAATCGGAAACAGGCTCCAGGCTCTGAGCTGTCAGCCCAGAGCCCGATGTGGGGCTTGAACTCATGAATTATGAGATCATGATCTGAGCCCAAGTCAGAGGCTTAACCGACTGAGCCATCCAGGTGCCCCTGTGTTTTTTTTTAAGTAGGCTCTACACCCAATGTGGGGCTCGAACTCATGACCCTGATACCGAGAATCTCATGCCCTACTGACCGAGCCAACCAGGCACCCCTACAATAAGTATTTTTTAAATGCCTGAACTTCTCTGGGCTCCAGGAGTTGCTTAGAGGTTATCTGCAAGGCTAAACTAAACTCAATGGCTGGGTAGGCTGATACAAGGGGAGCTTTTGAATAGGACACAGGGGTGGGAGGATCTCATTTTTTCTTTCTTTCTTTCTTTCTTTCTTTCTTTCTTTCTTTTTTTTTTTTTTTTTTAGAGCTTGTTCATGGGTCACCTTTAAATGGTCCTGAAGGCAAGTAAAAATCACCTCAGTGCTCCAGGCTTTCCAGCCCTTTTGCTTCCTCCTGGAGAACCAGAAAGGAAAAGCGAAAGGGCTGAGCAGAGGCCCCAGGGGCCTCATCTTGGAAGGGAAGATCTCCTTGTGCCCTCTTAGCACTTGGGGAGCAGTCGGCGTGGCTGGGCACAGGTTCTGATAGGTTCACACTTTAGGTTGTCCATGTCTGGGTGAGGGAACTTGGACAAGTTACTTAATCTTTTTGCGCCGGTTTCCTCCTGTGTAACATAAAGATAGTGATACTGATCTCTTCTGGTTTTTTAGATTGATCAAGTTAATACAATAAAAAGCATAGACCAGTGGCACTATATAATTGTGGATATCGTCATCATTAGGGACAGAAAAGAAACGATCACCTGAAATCCTAAAATGACAGATTGAGGCTGTTCTTGGTATCCTGCTTGATTCTCCTACTGCCCCTGGGTTTTGTCTCACACTGTGGCTCTGAGCTCTTTGGTAAAGCAGGTGAAATTTATTTTATTGGTCTCCCGAGTTTGGGCTGCCCCAACCCAGTCCCTGCCCTCCTGCCTGTCTTGCCCCCAGTCTGCCTCGTCTACCCCAGAACACTCGCACTGTTTGTTCCCCACCAGCCAGATCTTTGCTCTGCCCCCACCCCCACCCCCGCTCGCCACCCCACCTCAGTTTTCCTATATCTCTGTCCCAGGGTCAGATTCTGCATGTTAGTGCCAACTATTTAATCTGATAAACGGATTTCTCTGAAAATACTAATTGGAGCCAGTGCAAAGGTTGCTTCTTCATACAAAGGTGCATTATGACTGGGGCCCTTCTGGAAAAAAATGCCCTGCCCTTTGTGTCCTAGTCTGTGGGAAGGAGAGATGGATCAACAGTCCAGCTAGGAAGTTGGGAGAGATTTAGGCCATGAAACTCCCCTAAAAGAAGGTGGATCCTCTTTGAGCATCCACTGTGTTGGCTGGGGGGAGGGCACACGAAGACACTGGCCAGCGACATTTAGTAAGTAAATCTCTTCCTTCCTTCCTTCCTTCCTTCCTTCCTTCCTTCCTTCCTTCCTTCCTTCCTTCCTTTCAGTTTACTTATTTATTTTGAGAGAGAGAGAGAGAGCGAGCAAGAGAGGGACAGAGAGAGAGGGAAGATCCCAAGCAGGCTCTGCACTGTCAACACAGAGCTGAGGGGGGCTCAAGCTCAGATCATGACCTGAGCCAAAGCCAGGAGGCAGATGTTTAACCGACTGAGCCCCCCGGGGGCCCCGGTAAATTTCTTGATACAGAGCTAGAATATAAAAAAGGGTAAGACTCATCTCTGCTTGCAATAAGTGAGGGAAATGCAAGTACACTGTTAGTAAGCATGGGGTAAACTATGTCCCATGCTAAAACAGACACAAATAAGAGCACAGGCAGAGATGAGAGACCCACTGAAACTGGAAGATTCGGCGGAGAGTCTGTTGGTGGCCTTAGAACGGATGCCTGAAACGGATGATTTCGTTTTATTACTAGTTTTTAGTTTTTTAAATTTTGAGTAAACTCTATGCCACACATGGGACTCGAACTCACGACCCCGAGACCAAGAGTCTCATGCTCTACCGACTGAGCCAGCCAGGCTCCCCTAAGAGGATTATTTTAAAGGACGTTAAGGGCGCCTGGGTGGCTCAGTCGGTTAAACGTCCGACTTCAGCTCAGGTCACGATCTCGCGGTCTGTGAGTTCGAGCCCCGCATCGGGCTCTCGGCTGATGGCTCAGAGCCTGGAGCCTGCTTCCGATTCTGTGTCTTCCTCTCCCTCTCCGCCCCTCCCCCGTTCAAGCTCTGTCTCTCTCTGTCTCAAAAATAAATAAACGTTAAAAAAAATTTTAAAAACAAAAATAAATAAAGGACATTAAATTTCCTACTCCTGGTAGAAAATCTACAAATAGTAGAACAGAAAGAAAAGAAAATCACCCACTGTCTCACAACTGAAGGTGATCTCTCTTACCTCCAGGTAATGGGGTGATGGGTGATTTCTGTTTGCTATCGATTTCTGTATTTTTAAGTTTTCTCTCCCGAGTTTTACAATAAAAAGAATACACATTTGGGGCGCCTGAGTGGCTCAGTCAGTTGAGCATCTGACTTCAGCTCAGGTCATGATCTCACAGTTCGTGGGTTCAAGCCCCACGTCGGGCTCTGTGCTGACAGCTCAGAGTCTGGAGCCTGCTTCGGATTCTGTGTCTCCCTCTCTCTCTCTCTGTTCCTTCCCCACTCATGCTCTGTCCGTCTCGGTCTCTCAAAAATAAATAAATGTTTAAAAAAATAAAAATAAAAAGAATACACACTAATAAAAGCAAAATTTGAAACCCAAAGACAACTCGCTGCTAACATTGCAGCAGGTTACTCCTAGACTTTTTGCAATGCATGATTTTATCATTCCATTCATACAATTATATATACTTGCTTTTTTTTTTTTTTTTAATTTCTCGGCATTTGCCGTGCTCATTATAAATACTTCACAGCTAGAACTGAGTGGTCGTGGGATGTAATTCCTATAACCGTTTCTCTGCCTTCAGGCTGTAAGATTGCTTACACGTTTTTGCTATCACAAATAATCAAAGGGTTATATTCCTATGCATAAGTAATTTTTTAAATTAATAAACTTGTTTTTTAGGTTCACAGAAACACTGAGCGAAAAGTAGAGAGAGTTCCTATGTGTTCCCTGTCCCCACCCATATACAACCTCTCCCACTATTGACATCCTGCACCAAAGGGGCACATCTGTTCTAATCACTGTCCCATTATTATCATTATCATCCAAAGTCCATGGTTTTCATTAGGGTTTACCGTTGGTGTTGTACCTTCTATGGGTTTTGACAAAGGTATAATGACACGTACCCACTGTTGTGGTATCACACAGAGTAGTTTCACTGCCCTGAAAATCCTCTGTGCTCTATCTATTCATCTATCCTTCCCCACTAGCTCCTGGCAACCACTGATCTTTTCACTCTCTCCATAGTTTTGCATTTTCCAGAATGTCATGTGGTTCAAGTCATACAATATGTAGTCTTTTCAGATTGGCTTCTTTCATTTAGTAATCTGTATTTAAGTTTCCTCCGTGTCTTCTCATGGCTTGAAAGCTCCTTTTTTCCCCCTTAAAAAAATCTTTTATTAATGTTTATTTATTTTTGAGAGAGAGAGAGACAGAGAGACAGAATGCAAATGGGGAGAGGCAGAGAGAGAGAGAGGGAGACACAGAATCTGAAGCAGGCTCCAGGCTCTGAGCTGTCAGCACAGAGCCTGACACGGGGCTCGAACTCACGAACTGAGATCATGACCTGAGCTGAAGCTGGCAGCTTAACCAACTGAGCCACCCAGGCGCCCCTCCCCCACCACTTTTTAAACCACTGGATGTTATTCCACTGTCGGGATGAACCATAGTTTGTTTATCCATTCACCAACTGGAGGACATCTTAATTTCTTCCAAGTTTTTTGCAGTTATGAATAAAGCTGCTGTAAACACCAACGTGAAGGTTTTTGTGTGGACGTGTTTTCAGTTCATTTGGGTAAATGCCAAGGAGCACAATTGCTGGAATTATGGCAAGAATGTATTTAGTTTTGTAAGGAACTGCCAAACTGTCATCAAAGTGTCTCCACCATTTTGCATTCCCACCAACAATGAGTGAGAGTTCCTGTGGCTCTGCACCATCATCAGCATTTGGTGTTGTCAGTGCTCTGGCTTTTGGCCATTCTAATAGGTGTGCGGTGGTGTGAAATAACAGAAAAAATACATATTGGTCTCTGTCCCTGGTTCCTGGCACAGAGCTCCTAAACCCCTTGTAATTTCCTGACATAAGAGTGCTAGGAGCATCTTTTGTTCTGATATTTGATTTTTGACCCAGGTTCCTGACATAGGGATCTTACATCCCCCTTCGAATTTCCTGGGTGATGCGAATGCCTTTTGCTCTAATGAGGTGACTCTGGGTGGGCTCATAGATGGCTTCTGGGCGGGAACTGGTTACTATAAAGACCATGGTTAAAAGCTTAGCATTTTCAGCCCCATCCCCCCATTCTGTAGAGAAGGGAGAGGGGATAGAAATGGACTTAATGATTAATGCCTCCATGAGGAAGCCTCCACAAAAATCCCAATAGTATGAGGTTTGGGAAACTTTCAGGTGGGTAAACACATCCACATGCCAGGAGGGTGATGCACCCCAACTCCACAGGGATAGAAGCTTGGGACTCTCCCAGACCTCACCTTATGTATCTCTTCACCTGGCTGGTCGTCTGTATCCTTTATCATATCCTTTAATAAACTGGTAAATGTTGGTAAATATATTCCTGAGTTCTGTGAACTGTTCTAGCAAATTAATCAAACCCAAGGAGGAGGAGATCATGGGAACTTCGATCTGTAGACAGTTCGATAAAGTTGTGGGTAACCTGGGTACCTACGACTTGCGATTGGCATCTGAAGTGGAGGAAGTCTTGTGGGAGTGAGCCCTTCACCTGTGGGATCTGACCGTATCTCCGACTGGATAGTGTCAGAATTGAGGTAAATTACAGGACACCCAGTCGGTGTTGCAGAATTGCCTGGTGTAGGGAAAAAAACCCCCACACATCTGGTGTCAGAAGCATTGTGAGTGTGGTAGTCATGTGAGAGTAAAGGATAAATATATAGGAGGACTGTGAGGTTTTTCCTATACAGGTGGTATCTCATCTTTGTTTTAGTTTTAATTCCCCTGCTGACATACGATGTTGAGCATCTTTTCGTATACTTATGTGCGATCTGTATATCTTCTTTGGTGATGTATCTGTTCAGGACTTTTGCCCATTTTTAATTCAGATTATTAATTTTCATATTGTAGAGCTTTAAGAATTTATATATGTTGGACAACAGTCCTTTATCAGATGTATCTTTTGCAAATATTTTATCCCAATCTGTAGCCCAACTCCTCATTCTCTTGACATTGTCATTTGCAGAGCAGAAGTTTTTACATTTTTTAAAGTTTATTTAAGCAAACATTTTGAGAGAGAAAGAGTGTGTGCACACAGGCATGAGAGAGAAAGACAGAGAGAGAGAGAGAGAGAGCAGGGGAGGGGCAGAGAGAGAGAGGAGACAGAATCCCAAGCAGGCTCTGAGCCCTCAACATAGACCCCGAGGTGGGGCTCAAACTCTTAAACCGTGAGATCATGACCTGAGCTGAAACCAAGAGTCAGATGCTCAACTGACTGAGCCACCCAGGCGCCCCCAGTTTTTAACTTTAATGAAGCCCAACTTAGTAATTATTTCTTTCATGGATCATTCCTTTGGTGTTCTATCCACAAAATCATGACCTTATCCAAGGTCATTTAAGGCTTCTCCTATGTTATCTCCTAGGAGTTTTATAATTTTGAGTTTTATGTTTAGGTCTATGATCCATTTTGAGTTAGTTTTTGTGAATAATGTAGGTCTATATCTAAATTCATTTTTTTGTATGTAGATGTCCAATTGTTCCAGCACCATGTATTGAAAAGAATTTTTTTGCTTCATTGTATTACCTTTGCTCCTTTGTCAAAAATCTGTTGGGTGTGTGTGTGTGTGTGTGTGTGTGTGTGTGTGTGTGTGTATTTTTTTTTTTAAGTTTATTTATTTTTGAGAGAGAGTGCAAGCAGGGGAGGGGCAGAGGGAGAGGGAGACAGAATCCCAAGCAGGCTCTGCACTATCAGTGGGGAGCCCAACGTGGGGTTCGAACTCACAAACTGTAAGTTCATGACCTGAGCCGAAATCAAGAGTTGGACTCAACTGAATGAGCCACCCAGGTGCCCCCGACATCAGTTGGTTATATTTATGGGTCTATTTCTGGGTTCTCTGTTCTGTTTCATTGACCTTTTTGTCAATTCCTTCACCAATACCACACTGTCTTGAAGTTGGGTATTGTCAGTCTTTTGACTTTGTTCTCCTCCTTCAATACTGAGTTGACTATTCTGGGTCTTTTGTGTCTTCATATAAACTTTAGAATCAGTTTGTTGATATCCATAAAATAAGTTGCTGGAATTTTTATTCGGATTGTGTTGAATCTACAGATCAAGTTGGGAATAACTGGCATCTTGACAATAGTTAGTCTTCCTACCCGTGAACATGAAATGAATAGCTCTCTATTTAGTTCTTCTTTGATATCTTTCATCAGAGTTTTATAGTTTTTCTCACTGAGGTCTGTTCATATGATATTTTTTTTATTAAAAAAATGTTTTTAATGTTTATTCATTTTTGAGAGACAGAGAGAACAGTGTGTGAGCAGGGGAGGGGCAGAGAGAGAGGGAGACAGAATCCAAAGCAGGCTCTAGGCTCTGAGCTATCAGCACAGAGCCCGACATGACTCGAACTCACTGACTGCGAGATCATGACCTGAGCTGAAGTCGGACACTCAACTGACTGAGCCACCCAGGCACCCCTGTTCATATGATATTTCATATCAAGAATAAATAAATGTTTTATTTTGGAGCAGGTGGCTAATATAAGTGGTAATTTCAAATTCCACTTGTTCCATTTGCTGGTATATAGGAAGATGATTTGCTTTGGAATATTAACCTTGTATCTTGCAACCTTTCTACAATTGCTTATTAATTCGAGGATTTTTGTTGCTGTTGATTCTTTTAGACTTTCTTCTGTATAGGTAATCATGTCATTTGTGAACAGATACAGTTTTGTTTCTTCCTTCTTAATCTGTATCTCTTTTATTTCCTTTTCTTGTCTTATTGTATTAGCTAGGACTTCAGGTACAATGTTGAAAACAGTGGTGAGAAGGGACATCTTTACTTTGTTCTTGATCTTAGTGGGAAAGCTGAGTTTCTCATCATTAAGTATGATATTAACTATAGGTTTTGGGTAGATGATCTTTATCAAGTTGAAGAAGTACCCCTCTATCCCTAGTTGCTGTGAGTTTTTATAATGAATGAGTGTTGGATTTTGGCAAATGCTTTTTCTGCATCTGTTGATATTATCATGTGATTTTTTTCTTCTTTAGCCTATTGATATGACATTTTATATTAATTGAGTTTTGAATGTTAAACCAGACTTGCATATCTGGGGTAAATCTCACCTAGTCATGGTGTATAATTTTTATACATTGTTGGATTCAATTTGTTAGTATTTTGTGGTGGAATTATGCATCTATATTCATGAGAGATTTGGTTTGTAGTTTCCTTATAATGTTTTTGTCTGGTGCTCGCTTCGGCAGCACATATATAATGTTTTTGTCTGGTTTTGATATTAGGATAATGCTGGCCTCATAGAATAAATAGGGAAGTATTCCTTCTACTTCTATCTTCTGAAAGAGATTGTAGAGAACTGGTATAATTTCTTCCTTAAATGTTTGGTAGAATTTGCCAGTGAACCCATCTGGGCCTGGTACTTTCTATTTTGGAAACTTCTTACTTATTGAGTCACTTTTTTTAAAGTTTATTTATTTATTTTAAGAGAGAGAGAGAGAGAGAGGGAGGGAGAGAGAGAGAGAGAAAGAATGAGCGGGGAAGAAAGAAAGGAAGAGAAAGAAAATCCCAAGCAGGGCTCAAACTCATGAACCTTGAGATCATAACCTGAGCTGAAATCAAGAGTTGGACACTCAGCTGACTGAGCCACCCAGGTGCCCCTGATTCAATTTCTTTAATAGATATAGGCCTATTCAGATTATCTATTAGTAATATTTTTTAAGGATAGATTTCTAGGGGCGCCTGGGTGGCTCAGTCGGCTGAGCATCCGACTTAGGCTCAGGTCATGATCTTGTAGTTCGTGAGTTCGAGCCCCGCGTCAGGCTCTGTGCTGACAGCTTGGAGCCTGGAGCCTGTTTCAGATTCTGTGGCTCCCTCTCTCTCTGCCCCTCCCCCGCTCATGCTCTGTCTCTCTCTCTCTGTCAAAAATAAATAAAAAATTAAAAAAAAAAACAACACAAGGATAGATTTCTAGAGATAGGATTCCTGGTCTAGGAATCCTGGTCTAGTGTGTGTGTGTGTGTGTGTGTGTGTGTGTGTATGTCTGCGTGTGATTCTGAAAGTAGCACATACTCTGTTAAATAAATAAACTGTGAAGAAATATACCAATTAAAAAAGTAAAAGTTCCCTAACACCTCTTTCCCCAGACAGACTCCACAAAAGTGATCACTGTTAATGATTTCCTGTGGATTTTTCCCAAACATTTTCTATTCCTGGTTTGAATATTTAAATTAAAATTTTTTTAATGTCTATTTATTTTTGAGAGACAGAGCATGAGTGGGGGAAGGGCAGGGAGAGAGGTAGACACAGAACTGAAGCAGGCTCCAGGCTCTGAGCTGTCAGCCCAGAGCCCCACGTGGGGCTCGAACCCACAAACCACGAGATCATGACCTGAGTCGAAGTCGGCGCTCAACCGACTAAGCCACCCAGGTGCCCCTGAATGTTTTTAGAGGCCTTGATACCTATTTATAAATTGCTTTGCAAAAAGCCTGTAATAAGGCATGCTCATTTCTATTAGGACTGAGGTTTACAACTTTTTCACTTTTTTGTAAATATAGAAATATAGTGGGGTGCCTGGGTGGCTCCGTCGGTTAAGCTGCTGACTTTGGCTCAGGTCATGATCTCATGGCTCATGAGTTCGAGCCCCGTGTCGAGCTCTGTGCTGATAGCTCAGAGCCTGGAGCCTGCTTCGGATTCTGTGTCTCCTTCTGTCTCTGCCCCTCCTTGCTTGCACCCTGTCTGTCTGTCTCTCTCAAAAATAAAATAAAACATAAAAAAAAAAGAAATATAGCACATTATTTTAGAAAATATAGAACATTTTTAGAAGAACAAATTAAATCACCCATAATTCCACCATGTGGAGATGACCAATAGTAATGTTTTAGAAAATTTCTCTCTGGGCATAAAACAGGAACACAAATCACCGGTGTCATGTGACATGCACAAAATGCCAGATCAAGAGACAGAACATGCCTCCACTCCCCCACTGCCCTGTCCCAACCATGCATTGATTCTTTAATGTAGTGGGAATTAATCTTCTCTAGCCAGGTTGGTTGGTTGGTTGGTTGGTTTTGGTTTTTTTTAACCATCTTAACCCTTTTTTTCTACTCAGATTTGTTTTTTTTTTTTCTTCTCTCTTCTGACTTAATATAGTGAGCATTCCTCCATATCTTTAAAAGTTATGTATAATTTTGAGATGCTTATCCAAGTAAATGTAATTATTCTTATCCTCTGGCTCCCTTAGACTAGATTCCTAGAAGAATATGAGTTTTTTAAAAAAATTAGTTAATTAAGTTTTTAATTTACATCCAAGTTAGTTAGCAGATAGTGCAATAATGATTTCAGGAGTAGATTCCAGTGATTCATCCCCTATATATGAGCATCTAGTGCTCATCCCCACAAGTGTCTTCCCTAATGGCTCTTACCCATTTAGCCCATCCCCCCACCCACAACCCCTCCAACAACCCCCAGTCTGTTCTCTGTATTTAAGAGTCTCTTATGTTTTGTCCCCCTCCTTGTTCTTATATTATTTTTGCTTCCCTTACCTTATGTTCATCTGTTTTGTATCGTAAATTCCTCATATGAGTGAAATCATATAACTTCACTAAGTGGCTAATTTTGCTTAGCATCATACCCTCTAGCTCCATCCATGTATTTGCAAATGGCAAGATTTCATTCTTTTTGATTGCCGAGTAATATTCCATCGTATATATATACCACATCTTCTTTATCTGTTCATCTGTCGATGGACATTTGGGTTCTTTCCATACTTTGGCTATTGTTGATAGTGCTGCTATAAACATTGGGGTGCATGTGCCCCTTTGAAACAGCAGACCTGTATCCCTTGGATAAATACCTCGTAGTGCAATTGCTGGGTCATAGGGTAGTTCTATTTTTAATTTGTTGAGGAATTTCCATACTGGTTTCCAGAGTGGCTGTACCAGTTTGCATTCCCACCAACAGTGCAAAAGAGATCCTCTTTCTCTGCATCCTTGCCAACATCTGTTGTTGCCTGAGTTGTTAATTTGAGCCATTCTGACTGGTGTGAGGTGGTATCTCATTGTGGTTTTGATTTGTATTTTCCTGATGGTGAGTGATGTTGAGCATTTTTTATGTGTTTGTGAGCCACCTGGATGTCTTCTTTGGAGAAGTGTCTATTCATGGCTTTTGCCCATTTCTTCACTGGATGCTTTGTTTTTTGGGGTGTTGAGTTTGATAAGTTCTTTACAGATTTTGAATATTAACCCTTTATCTGATATGTCATTTGCAAATATCTTCTCCCATTCTGTCGGTTGCCTTTAAGTTTTGCTGATAATATGAGTTTTTTTTACATTAATTTACTTTGAGGGAGAGAGAGTGAGAGAGAGCAAGTGTACTCGAGCAAGGGAGTGGCAGGGAGAGAGGGAGAGAGAGAATCCCAAGCAGGTTCCGTGCTATGAGTGCAGAGCCCGACGTGGGCTCCATCCCAGGAACCACAAGATCATGACCTGAGCCGAAATCAAGAGTCAGTCGCTCAATCGACTGAGCCACCCAAGCACCCCAAATATAAGTATTTTTTTAAACACTTTTTAAATGTTTATTTATTTTTGAGAGAGAGAGAGAGAGAGAATAGGGGAGGGGCAGAGAGAGAGGGAGAGAGAAAATCCCAATCAGGCTCCAGGCCATCAGCACAAAGCCTGACGCAGGGCTCAAACCCATGAACCATGAGATCATGACCTGAGTTAAAGTCAGACACTCAACCAACTGAGCCACACAAGTGCCCCTAAACGTTTGGTGCTTACAATCCAACTATCTTCCAGAAACATATCAAATTTATACAGGGAGGGAGTTGGGGAGGATAAGAGAGAGGAATAAAGCTAGGTGATGCCCAGCATGTCACATGGCCATTGTTTATAGTGACTTGCTGAGATGTGGCCAGCTTGATGACTGGTGGCTACTACCAGCAATCAGGGCCCTCAGCTTCGTGGGTCCATCCATGGCCTGAACATTCATTTATTCTTTCAACAAATATTATTATTTAAAAAAATTTTTTTAACATTTTTATTTATTTTTGAGAGACAGAGACAGAGCACCAGCAGGGGAGGAACAGGAGAGGGAGACACAGAATCCGAAGCAGGCTCCAGGCTCTGAGCTGTCATCACAGAGCCCGACCCGGGGCTCGAACCCACAAACCGTGAGATCATGACCTGAGCCGAAGTCGGACGCTCAACCGACTGAGCCACCCAGGCGCCCCTCTTGCAACAAATATTATTAAGCTTCTGCTCGCTCTGCATTGTTCTAGATACTGAAAACACTGCAGAGGTGAGGCACACTTTCTGCCCTTGGAGAGCTTACATTCTGATAGGGGGTCACACCCTAAGCATTTGAACAAATGAGTACGTAATGTCTGACCGTGGGAAAATTATGAAGAAAGATAAAGCAGGACCTGGGCATAGAACGTGAACGCCTGGGTGTGATGGAGTCCTTTGAATGGGGCTGGTCAGGGAAGGCCTTTCTGAGGCGGTAACGTTCCAGCTGAGACCTGAGTGAGGATCCGTGAGAATATCTAGAGCTGTGGTGGTGCTCAGTCCTAGCTGGACATTAGAATCGTCTGAGGGAGCTTTTAAAAATCTCAGCGCCCAGGCAACACTCCAAGCCAATCAAATCAGAATCTCTGGAGATGGAGCCCCGGCACCGGTATTTTGTAAGTTCTTTAGGTGATTCCGATGTGTAGCCAGGGTGGAGAACCAGTGTCCTGGGGCAGCTTTGCCAAATAGAAATGCAAGGCAAACCACATGTATAATTTTAAATATTCTTTTTTTTTTTGTTTGTTTAATTTTTTTTAATGTTTATTTATTGAGACAGAGAGAGACAGAGCATGAACAGGGGAGGGTCAGAGAGAGGGAGACACAGAATCTGAAACAGGCTCCAGGCTCTGAGCTGTCAGCACAGAGCCCGACGCGGGGCTCGAACTCACGGACCGCGAGATCATGACCTGAGCCGAAGTCGGCCGCTTAAACGACTGAGCCACCCAGGCGCCCCTGATTTTAAATATTCTTGTAGCCACATTTTAAAAAGTAGAAAGAACAGGGCACCTGGGTGGCTCAGTTGGTTAAGCGTCCGACTTTGGCTAAGGTCATGATCTCACAGTTCCTGAGCTCAAGCCCTGCATCGGACTTCCTGCTGTCGGCACAGAGCCTGCTTCGGATTCTGTGTCTCCCCCTCTCTCTACCCCTCCCCTGCTTGCTCTCTCTCTCTCTCTCTCTCTCAAATAAATAAACATTAAAAAAAAAAAAAGTAGAAACAAGTGACATTAATTTTAATAACACTTTATTTTTTAAAATATTTTTAAATGTTTATTTGCTTTTGAGACAGAGAGAGAGAGACAGAGAGATAGACAGAGCACGAGCTAGGGAGGAGCAGAGAGAGAGGGGGCCACAGGAATCCGAAGCAGGCTCCAGGCTCCATGCTGTCAGCACAGAGCCCTGACGCAGGGCTTGAACCCACAAACCGCGAGGTCATGACCAGAGCCAAAGTCAGATGCTCAACCAACCGAGCCACCCAGGTGCCCCTTAATAACATTTTATTTTACCTAATACATCTAAAATATTATTTCATCATGTAACCAATAGACAAATTATTAATGTGATATCTTGTATCGTTTTTACTAAGCCTTTGAGATCTGGTGTGTATTTTACACTCAGAAGCACATCTCAGTTGAGAGCAATCACGTTTCAGGTGTTCAGTGGATACATGTGGCCACCATTCTGGACAGCACAGCCCTAGAGGAAGAGCTTTCCAAGCAAAGGAAGTAGCAGGTACAAAGCAGTTAAGACCTGAATGGGTTATTGAGTTTCCGGTACTGCTAGGAGGCAAATGTGGCTGGAGGGTAGTAAAGGAAAGTAGGAGTGGTAATAAATGAGGTCAAGGAGATGGGGTTCAGCCTTTTGGATTTTATTCTAAATATGATGGGAAGCCATTGGAGACTTTTGGGAGAGGGAGAGAGAGAGAGAGAATATGAGTAGGGAAAGAGGGATCCCAAGCAGGCTCAGTGCTGCCAGTGCAAAGCCTGAGGTGAGGCTCCACCGAGGGGCTCGATCTCATGAACTGTGAGATCATGGCCTGAGCTGAGATCAAGAGTTGGCCACATAACTGACTGAGCTACCCAGGCACCCTTAATTCACTTTTCTAAAGAACCCTTTGACTCCTGCCTCAGAAGCAGCGTGCATGGAGACCAGAGTGAAAAGCAGGGAGGTTCTAGATATAGGCTGTTACATTCGCCTGGGTGACAAATACGGGCAGTTTGAATTTAGGTCAGGGGGCAGGTGCTGCAAAGGGAGGTATTCCAAGGCAAAGCCTATTGAAGTTGCTAATGGATTGGAATTGGGAACCGTGAGAAAAAAAGGAGTCACAGATAACTCCAAGGTATTTGCCCTGAGCCAATGATGGTGGAGGTTGGGGTAGGGAAAGGGTGAAATAGGGGTTCGTTTTCAGCATAGAACGATCAAAGTGGATGTGTCCTTTAAATCTGGAACTTGTATCAGCAAAGGCCCAGTGGGTGGGTGTAGGGAGAGGTCAAGCAGTGGAGATCCCATACGCTAAGAATGTGTGTTGGGGCGGGGGCCAGGGTATGGGAAAATGGGAGGTAAAACACACTGCAGTAGGGGCTCCTGGCTGGCTCAGTCTATGGAGCGTGCAACTCTTGATCTCAAGGTTGCGAGTTCAAGTTCCACATTGGGTGTAGAGATTACTTTAAAATCTTTAAAAACAACAAAAACACTGCAATAGGTTATAGAGGGCCTTGAATGCCAAACTAAGGAATTTGAAATCTACTTGATAGGAATGGGAGGAGCTTTGGAAAGGCCTTGAATGCCAAACTAAGGAATCTGAAATTTATTTGATAGGTATGGGAGGAGCTGTGGAAATTTTCGAGCAACAATTAAGATGACCGGAGCTTAACCTTACATTAACAGCTTTCTGTTTAATAATGTGAAAAATGCCCACAAGCTTCACTAAAATTATAGATTTAGTGTGGTGATAGCCAAGTCTTTGAAAAAAAAAATCTCACGTATGGATAAAAAGGCTTCATGTATTACAAAAGAGAGACTGGAAGGAATATTATCAAAATGTTCACAGAGGAGTTTTGGTGGTTGGTAAGGCTATGAATAACATTGGATTCTTTTTGCTTTTCTTTCTGCTTTTCTGTATTTCCCAACTTTTCTTTAATCGAGCGTAACTACCTTTATGTGGAGAATAAGTTTAAACCAGCAACTTAAATGTGTGCGAGATTGGAGGGAGTACATTCGATGCAGAGTGGAGGCTGGGATACGGGTTGGGCTTACTGTGGCCATCCAGGGGAAATGGAAGGAGAAGTTGAACTGGGGCAGGGGCCACGGGAGGAGGAGGGATGTGAAGAATGTATTTCTTGCCTTCAAATTGGATTTGTCAGGAAGCCTTCCTACAAGTGCCATAGTTAAGAAGGATGGGCTCTGGGGGCACCTGGGTGGCTCGGTCACTTGGGCATCCAACTGCAGCTCAGGTTACAATCTCACAGTTTGTGGGTTCGAATCCCACATCGGGCTCTGTGCTGACAGCTCAGAGCCTGGAGCCTGTTTCGGATTCTGTGTCTCCCTCTCTCTCTGCCCTCACCCACTCACATCCTGTCTCTCTCTCTCTCAAAAATAAATAAACATTAAAAAAAAAAAGAAAGAAGGATGGGCTCTGGAACCTGGCTGCTGGAGCTGCAGTGTGAACTTGGCCATTACTTGGGCAAATTATTCTTTGTGCTTCCTAAAACTCCATAAGGAGGAATAATACTTATACCTACCCCATGAGGTTGGTCTAGGAAGTAATTGAATGAATACATATTAACCCCATAGCAGTGTTTGGCTCATAGTGGGCACTTGGGGTTTTAGCTGTCATTCTTACTACTCACCTGGCCTCAATGGAATTGGTGCTGCAGGTGGTTGCAGAGTATGGAGTAGAGTGAAGGGACCAAAGTTACTGAAACATTACCCCTAACAGATTAATTTTTTATAAGAATGTATCTTGGGGCACCTGGGTGGCTCAGTCGGTTAAGCGTCTGACTCTTGATTTTGGCTCAGGTCATGATCTCATGGTTCGTGGGATGGAGCCCCGTGTCGGGCTCTGTGCTGACAGTGTGGAGCCTGCTTGGAATTCTCTCTCTCCCTCTCTCTCTCCCTCTCTCTCTCTCAAAATAAATAAACATTTAAAACAAAGAATATATCTATATATATGTATATTTTTTTAATGTTTATTTTTGAGAGAAAGAGAGAGACAGAGCACAAGCAGGGGAGGGACAGAGAGAGAGGGAGACACAGAATCTGAAGCAGGCTCCAGGCTCTGAGCTGTCGGCACAGAGCCAGACGTGGGGCTTGAGCTCATGAACTGAGAGATCATGACCTGAGCTGGAGTCGGATGCTTAACCAGCTGAGCCACCAGGGTGGTCCTATTTGTATACTTTAAAAAATCTTAGTAGTGAGAGTTTTTGGAAAATAAGTTGGGCCATCTCAGAAATGGTGAGCTCCCACCACTAAAGAAATTTAGCAAGTGCTGCACGGATCATTGAGGGGCTGGTACAGGGCTGTGATTCCAAACTAGTTTTCATCAGAGGATGTACTGGGGTTTTTTTGTGTAACTAAATGCATTCCATTGAAAGTACTATCCTTTAGGGGCACCTGGCTGGCTCAGTTGAAAGAGCATGCGACTCTTGATCTCAGGGTTCAAGCCCCATGTTGGGTGTAGACTTTATTATTATTATTATTATTAAAGATTAGGTTAAAAAGAAAGCATTATCCTTTAATCTGAGTCTTCTCAAAGGGTTTGGTATTCAGGGAGTCTTTGTTTTATGAAATATGGTATATATAGATTATAGGTTTTTTCCCTAATAACCTTACTTGGCAATAGTCTTACTTTTTGGTCTCCAAAATTTTGGGGGAAATTTTATTGGTCTTTGAAATGTAAATTTCTGGGAACTAGGGTTGTGGGGAAAGTGAATAATTTGGGTAGGCAAGTAGGTGCCTTCGAATCCCCTTTTGACCCTGAGATTCTCTTACTTCAGGGCCACAGTTTGGACCCCCTCATCCCAGTGAGTCATTCTGCAAATGTGAGCTTTTAGGTGGGGGACTGGGTAACGATGTGAGCGGTTCCACTCAGTTCTGCCACCTACAACTGTCATACAGTTCTTCCAATATCCCCTCTTGGCAGGCAGACCCTGCAAGGAACCACTGCCCCGTGGCCCCAGCTTCACCCATCCTTGGATTCCCACGTGCAGGCATGTGCGGAAGGCTCCTGATGGGGAGGCTCTGTGCTCCGTGCCACGGGGCCAGGAGGTGTTATTGACATCAGCCCCCCCCCCCGGGGTGTCTACCCCAGGGAGCGTATGGTGTGACACCCTTCATCTACAAAGCACGGTTTTGTTATCACGGCTTCCTCATACATAAAGTGAGGGTCATAATTCCATCCAGCAGCCACGGAGATGCATCTGTCCCCGCTCCCCTCACCTACACCCAGAGCTGGAAAGAAAAGTCAGACTCTGAGAAGCTCGCCATGAGATCAAAGCAGAATGGGTGCAGCAGGGGTGTGCACAGCTACCTTAAAGAGAATGGCGTCCAAACCACGAGACCAGATTGTCCCTGGACCAAAAACTAACACATCTACAAAGAAAGGCCCATGAGCTGTGGATACTTAAAAAAAAAAAAAAAAAAAGCAAGAGGCGACTGAGTAGAGAGGGGGCCTGACCTGGCCTGGTGACTTTCCCTTTGGTGGAAAAAGTCACCTCTCCCAGCCCTTGCCCCCAACATAAGAACCTTTTTGGCCCCTTCCCTTAAGTTTTGCTCCCTTACCCACCACACCGCCTCTGCTTTGCCTCTGGTTGCCCTTGGGGAAGGGCCTGCAAGGACAGACCACGCTGGCCAGAGGCCCCGGGTGCCTCTGTCCTGTCCACTGTGTCCACTGTGTCTCCCAGGTGGGTTTAGACTCGGCTGTGTGGCATGTGTCTCTGTGTCAGGGCACTGTCTACCTTGAGTTTCCCCCCAGAAGCGGAGGCCCCTGCAGACGTGCTGGCAGGTCCTAGTTTGGAGCCTCAGACGCTGAGGAGGTAGGCCCAGCTCTTGCCGAGGTCAGGCCACCCTTGTATTGCCAGGCAACATGCTGGCAATGTTACCTCCATACCTCCATACCTCCATTGGCCTTACCTTCTTCCCCTATCTTGGAGCTCCCCCAGTTCGGCTCCCAGTGTTCTTGTGAAGATGAGGTCAGTTAGTGGAGGGGAAAGGGCATCCTAACCTGTCCAAGCATTATTCATAACGGGATCATGTGTATATTAACCCTTCGCAAAGTGGAACGGGACATGTGAACTGTCCTAGTTCTGTTGGGAGTCAAGAACCGTGGGAAATTGACAGTTAGGCTCAAGAGAAATGGCAGATTGGCCACCCACCCACCCCCCTTTTGAGGGTTAAATTGATAATAGTGCCAGGGTTTACCCAGAGGAAGAACTAAGATGGGAAATGAACTGTGCTGTGGTTCAACAGGTGGCTGCCTCTCTGTGACCCCCCGGCTAAGTCGGGCTGTTGTGGAGCGGTAACCGGGGCACTTGGGACCCTCCATCAGAAGCCCTCTGCAGACAGCCGGTGGGTTTCCAGTAAAGCTCAAGGGCAGCGCGCACCATCACGTGGTTCACCATGCCCTGAGCTCAGGCTGTTGTTTTTCCACCGGACTAAAGCGAGCCCCAGCACCCTCCAGCTGCTCCTGTGAGAGGGAAGAGGGCCAGTGCCTGCTTAACCCGTTCTTACCTCTGACAGACACCCCTGCCAAGGGGCCCACGTGGGCTGGATACAGGTTGATGTGGCACATCTGGAGGAGCTCAGGTGTTCTTTTTCAGGGTGGTATGTTCTAGGCAGTTTGGATGTGCGTTTATATTTAGGAATCACTTGGCGGGCAAGAGAGGTGGTGTGGTAGCAGGGGGATGATAAACATCATACCCGCCGTGCAGAGTACTCTTCTAAGGATTTCACCTGCTATCTCACTTAATCCTCACCCCCCAAAATCCCTGGGTGGTAGACCCTATTTACAGATGAGGAAACTGAGGAACAGAGGGCTTCATTAACCTGTCGAAGACTGCACAGCAATTAGGAAGTGACAGAGCCAGAAGTTAAACCAGGCAGGAAGTCTGACAGCGGGGTCAGAACTCTGTTTATTATTCTTGTCATTTTTCCGTTGCACACCTAAGGCAGAGAAAGACTTGTCAAGGCCACACAGCTGGTGTATGACGGACCCAGGTCGGTCCACCTCCGGGGCTCACACTGGTAACCACCACTCCATTCTACATCTGTGGTCGCCCTTGGTATTCAGTGGTAATGTGTAATATGGTATTATATATCATGTAGTACGATATTCTATCATAGTACCTTACCGTATTAGAGTATAACCTATTACAAGGTTACAGTTTATTTGATGAATTCTCTGTTGTTGGACAGTTAGATTGTTTCCATTTTTTCAATATTAGAAATAAATGCCAAGTTTTGTTTTTTAAGAGAGAAATGGTAGGAATGTTGTTTGGTTTATCAGTTTATTTGTTTCTTTTCAAGGATGTAGAGCAGATGGGCTGAGCTCTCAGATGCTGGAAGAATTGGAGGCTTTGAGTTGACTGCTTGAATGGAGAATGAAATTCTGATTAGGAATGGTGCCAGGTGGAGAGAAGGAAAGAACAGACTCTGTGCTGTAGCCCAGGGATTTGGCATTGCCCGCTGAGATAGAAAATTGGGGATGCATTGCAGAAATATCTGTAATTCCCACTTTGGATATTTTAGCATTCTCTAGCGTTTTCCAGCCCAGTGTCTCATTGACATTGCCCAGATACACACGGGTGGGGCTGGGCAGAGGGTGAGCCATTTTCTTCCCCAGATCAGCCATGTGCAGCCATCTGGAGTTACACCATCTGTCCATCCCGTGTCCCTTGCTCCTTTGGCCCTTCCATCTCAGTGTGTCTTTGAGGTTCCCCCTTCGGTTCTTATGTCCCCGGTCGAAAGCAGAAGAGGAGGCCTGAGCACATCGTACACAGTGATGACCATAATGGCCTCCATATGCTGAGTCCCCAGCATGGTAGTGAGCCCTTTCCAGGCCTCATCTTTTGTATCTTCACAGCTTTTGGGAAGGGGACCGTTATGAAACTACCATCTTATGGAGGAGGAAAAGGAAACTTCAGGAAGTTAAGGGCTCGCCCAAGGCCATATAGCCAGGGACTGGTGGAGCTGGGATTCAGAGCCAGGGCTATCTAAACTCTGTGGCCACATCTCCTTTGCAGCCTTCGTGATGCACTATAAAAAGAAGACCCTCTAGTTCTCGGAGGGGAATCTTCAGAAAATCAGCAGGAACGTGTTCATTACCTGCATGTGTGTTTACCGGATGGACTCATTTAGAGGATGTTGGGATAGTAAAGGATCCTGGAAGTATCTCTTTCCTACCATATTTTTAAAGTACGTCAGACGAGGTCCAGAGAGATCAGCAGACTTGCCGAAGGGCAAAATGGTGGACCAACCAGATTAGAACCGAGGTCTTATGACGTCCACCCTGTGGTTCTTTGAGAGGCAAACAGCTCTTTGTTCTACTCTGTCGGGAGCATTGGGATCAAAAGCATGTGCCAGTAGGACAGATACAGAGAAATAGGAGTAGTTTGGTGGGGCTGGGCAATGCTAAGGTCCATGGAGACAGGGAGTCACAAGAATCCTCTGATTGTCCATGCCTATTCCAGAATACACCCAAATCCTAATCCCACCGTACAGAAAAATACAAGTGGGGGCAAGTGGCAGGAAGGCAGTGTGGCCCAATGATTAAAAGTCTGGGCTCTGGCATGAGACAGACCAGGAGTCACATCCGGGCAAGGTGCTGTATCTCCCGGAGCCTCAGTTTCTTCATCCACAAAATGGGAGTCACAACTGCTTATTACGCGGGACCACTGCAAGCATGAAATGAGACAATGCTTGTGAATAAACTGGCATACGTTTGTGGAAAAAAAGAGAAGAATCTTGGGATTGTTTGAGTTGGTAGAAAAAGGAGAACACAAAACTGGTAACCAAATATGTGATTTCAACAAAAGGCCAAGTATTTCTTAATTTCATCTGATTCATTATTTCCCACAGGCTCTGTCAGAGGGGTGCTCATCGCACATTTCTACATGGTGGCGAAAAGCTCTGTGACCTCTCTTTGGTGAAGAACGCGGGTGAGCTCAGTGATAATACAGGATGCTTTTTACTTCCTGTCTTGAAAGGGGTGGGAGGTAAGAGAAAGGAAGATTGTTAATATAAACTTGAAATCCAGATTCTTTCTAAAGTACGTCTCCTCAGCTGGGTGACCTCAAATGAACCTCTCACTGTCTCTATTGTCTCTTTACCACAAGGTCATTGTGATGGCCACATAATAGCCACTTTACATGCAGTATCTTATGTAACCCTCAGAGAAGCCTACAAGACAGATATTACCATTCCATTTCTAGATAAAGGAGAAGAAGACAGTTCCGGGAAGTTAAGTAACTTGTCAAAGGCCACACAGCACACAGCCAGCAACTGGCAGAGCTGTGATTTTTTTTTTTTTTTTAGGTTTATTTATATTTGTTTTGAGAGAGAGGGGGCGGTGGGGGGAGGGGCAGAGACAGTCGGAGAGAGAGAGAATCCCAAGCAGGTGCTGCACTGTCAGCACGGAGCCTGACACGGGGCTTGATCCCATGAACTGTGAGATCGTGACCTGAGCTGAAATCGAGAGTCGGGCACTTAACCGACTGAGCCACCCCAGCGCCCCAAGATCTGTGATTTAAGACCAGGTCTGACCCCAGAGCCCACATGCTTCCCAGTATACCCAGGGTAGATTCAGATTTTGTTGGGTCTAAAGCTTCTGCAATTTTCGAGGCCCTCTTTAAGAAGGACAGTACAAAATCACAATACTAAAGATACCAAAGTGCATATTTATTTAGATTTTGTGATGAAATCACAACATACTAGGAAACAATGTTAAAGCCCAAACATCACAAAATCCAGAAAAATAACATAATATTTATGTGAACTGCTTGATGCTCCTCTATGACACCTTTTGTATCCTCTTTGGTTGCATTCTCCTATGACAGTGATTTTGTAATCTTTACCATGGAGCAAATAGAAAAGATAACCCAGTGTTTCTCTAGCATAGTTGATTGGAAGTTTTTTAAAAAAAAATTATTGATAGTCTGGAAAAGTTTCATTCAGCTTTACACATCATTATTGGTAATGTCCTATAAATATTGGGATAATTGTCAATTTTGGAAAAACCTCCATCAAAGTTTCTTCCATATATGAGCCATAAGATTTTAGGGCATTTCGTGTTTTCTGGTACAGCGATTCATCTAAACTCATCTTTGACGGGCCCCTGGGTGGCTTGGTTGGTTAAGCGTCCGACTCGTGATTTTGGCTCGGGTGGTCATCTCACGGTTTGTGAGTCCGAGCCCTGCACGGACGGTGCGGAACTTGCTTGGGATTGTCTCTCTCCCCCTCTCTCTCTCTGCCCCTTCCCTGTTCACTTGTGCACACACGCTCACTCTTTCTTTCTCAAAATAAACATACATACATACATACATAAAGATTTTTAAAAATTAAAGAAAATAATCTTTGAATTGGTGACACTTCTTACCCTATTTTCTGTCAGCTAAGTGTTATCTTTGTTATCGGAATCTTGTGTTAAATCGGCAAAAAATGCTCATCTTTTCTAGTACACCCTTCTGTCTTCCACCCCCTAGGATGGAATGAGGATGGTTACGTTACTGAAAGACTCATAAATAAAGTCCTTTCTCACAAGTCTGTGACCTTTTCAAGGGAATTCATTACAAAATACCGGATGTGAAAACATCGGAAGCATTTGGATGATTTGGCCTGGAAAGGGGAGGGCTCAAGGCAGCGAATAAATAACCACCTTCAAGGATATGAACCTTAGTGGTCATTAGAGTCAGCAGGGTGTATCTGAGCCTGATTCTGAGATCTGGGGGGAGGAGATGGGGGGACCCCGTTAGCTGTCTAGTTAACAGGGTTCTGCAAGTCACTTGGAGCAGCTAGCCCTAAAATGGATACAAAGAATAGTAGAAAAGTAGGTGAGTGACAACAGCTAAAACTGCCTTGCTGTGGACTCAAAGTGTGACCCATGGTCTGGCACCTGCTGTGGGAGCTGGTTCGAAGTGCATAATGGGGCCGGTGGACTGGGTTGCTCCTGGCTGGCTCAGGATCTCAGGTATCTCAGGATCAGAAGGTCAAGCCCCACGTTGGGCCTGGTGATTACCTAAAAAAAAAAAGAGAGAGAGAGAGAGAGACATACCTAATCTTGGGCCCCACCTACAACTGTTGAATGGGAATCTGCATTTTCCCAGAGCTGCGGATGATTGTCTGAGAAACCCTGGACCAGAGACTTTAGTTGGAACTTCCGGGCGTGCCCACCCAGGCTTGGTGGCTGTCATTTGCCTCTGTGTCCTTGGCCTTAGGAACTGGCTTCTCTTCTAGCTTCTGGCAGTGTGGATTCATTACATCTCTGTTCCCCTCCCGCCAGACTGCAGACTCCTACAGGGTTGAGTTGTATTCCTCTTTGTTTTCTGGCCCTTTACAGTGCCTGGCACCCCAAGATACCACTTGTGGACTGTCCACTGCATGCCAAGAGCTTTGCTCTCTCTTACCTCATTTGCCTCTCACCTCAAGCTTGTAGGCTGAAATAAATATCCCCATTTGATGCATGTATGTATGTGTGTATGTATGTATATATTGTCTGTGCCCAACGTGGGGCTCAAACCCACGACCCTGAGATCAAGAGTCTCATGCTCTAACGACTGAGCCAGCCAGGTGCCCCAGAAGTCCCCATTTTATAGCTGAAGAAACTGAGACTCTGTCACTTGTTTACGGTCATAAGTGGCAGAAGCCAGGAACCAAACCCCAGGGTGTCTGATTCCAAAGCCTTCATTAAGAGGATCGGTAAATGTTTGTTGAGTCACTTACTTATTACTTCGTTATGATTCAAGTGTTCATTAATGTTCTTATTCATTGAGGAGACTCCTGGGAATTCGAGGACGACAAGCAGTAAAAACTGCTTCTTCTTGGTGAACTTTTTCTAGAATGGGATCATTCTAGAAGGTTGATCTGGCATCAACCTTCCAGAGGCAGGGAGCTAGCTGGGCTGCAGAAGCCCCCAGCCTGTCCCTGGGAATGGGGAGGTGGCAGTCCTGTGCCGCCCCCACGCCTTTCATAATGTCCTCCGTGACTCAGCAAAGAAACCCTGGGTCTGAAATCAGAGATGAGGCAAAAAAAAAAAAAAAAAAAAAAAAAAAAAACCACAAAAAACACAAAAAACAAAAAAAAAAAAAAAAAACAAACAAACAAAAAAAACAACAGCAACAACCAGCTACCCTCAAAAATGTTTTCTTTTCCTGGAGGAATTTCCCTTTCATGTTCCTCATAACTCTGCCAGGGAATCCAGGAAGCCTTTGGCCTGGGGTCAGCTGTGACCACCCCCCCACCCCCCAGTCTAGTTTCTCTGGGACTTGTCCCTCCTCCTTCTGATTCCTCCCTAGGCCTGGGACAGCATCAGGGGCCGCCTTCTTCAGTGGTCTCTGATTCTGGCCCACCCAGCCCAAGACTCCTTACCTTATGTTAAATTATTAATCCTGATCCTGGACCCAGATTGTTGGAGTTCAAGTTCCTGCCTGTACCTTTTACACTGTGTGACTTTGGGTAAGTCACTTCACTTTCCTCTTCTGTGAAGTGGGCACAACAGTACGTTTGAGGATTAAAATAATTAATATACGTAAAACACTTAGAACAATGCCTGACACAGTGATTACTATCTAACTGTTCGTGTTGTTATTATTCATTATAGAGCAGTTATTAATACCTAGAGGAGACCTGGGTGAGTTCGTGTTGAACTTCTGTTTCTTTCTTTCTTGCTTTCTTGCTTTCTTTTCTTGCTTGCTTGCTTGCTTGCTTTCTTGCTTGCTTTCTTGCTTGCTTTCTTGCTTGCTTTCTTTCTTTCGATAGGGAGAGTGAGTGCATGTGCCAGGGAGACTGAGCCGGGGAGGGGCAGAGGGAGAGGGTGAGGGAGACCCTTAAGCATGCTCACAGGGTAGAGCCTGATGAGGTTCCATCTCACAACTGACCATGAGATCATGACCTGAGCTGAAATCAAGAGTTGTACCTCAACCCACTGAGCCACCCAGGTGCCTCTGAATTTCTCTTTCCGTTTCTTCTAGCCCCACCCCAGATTTTGCCTGAATTCCCAATTATTCATGCTGTAGAGAGTTTAAGGGGGCAACTGCAAATGAGTGAATAGAATAAATTAATAAATTAGAAAGCTCTGGGTTGTTCTCTGAAAATGAGATTATTTTAATGGACGAAGAAGCCTGAGTCAATAGAGTTGACTGGGGAAGAACCACATTCTGTCCAGGAGGAGGGTGGCCCTCTGAGAATTTCCAATCACGCGATAGACAGACCTGCCTACTAAGGGGCAGTTTACCGATAGACTGATAAAGTCAGTATGAAGATCTCTAGACAACAGGGGAAGGAGAGAGTGATTCCTGGCTAGAGGCCAGCTTGTAGCTCTCAGCCCTGGACAAACATACAGAACCTGGGCCCCACACTTAAAGATTCTGATATCCACATCTGGGAGTAGAAACAGGGGCATCAGAACTCTTTTTTTTTGTTTGTTTTAATTAATTTTTTGAATTTACATCCAAGTTAGCATCAACAATGATCCAATCCAAGTTAGTGCAACAATGATTTCAGAAGTAGATTCCTTAATGCCCCTTCCCCGTTTAGCCCATCCCCCTCTCACAACCCCTCCTGTAACCCTCTGTTTGTTCTCCATATTTAAGAGCCTCTTATGTTGTGTCCCCCTCCCTGTTTTTATATTATTTTTGCTTCCCTTCCTTATGTTCATCTGTTTTGTATCTTAAAGTCCTCATAGGGGCATCAGAACTCTTAAGAAACTTGCCACATAATGAGGAATGAAGTCCAACAGTAAACAGAATCAACTTAATAATAGAACAGCACATTACTGTAAATGAGTAGGTACACTTCTCTCTCCTTTGTAACCATCCCTCCAAGGTAGCTTATATTATCCCCATTTTTATAGGTAAGAACACTGAGGTCTGAGTACTTTAACAGCGCCATTGTGTAATCCAGGCCTGATGTAATGTGCTGCATTCCACACCGCAGGAGGTCAGCCTGGAAGAAACTTCCCAGAAATTGAAATTAAGATTGTTCCCTCTGATGTAAACTATAAAATCAAATCGATCCATAATGGGTCAGAGCAAAGATATGCAAGCCTGATTTTGAACAGACACAAAGGGTCCCAGAGCCAGGGAAGGCTCAACTTTTAACCAGTGGCCTCTATTAACATACCTAAAGAAACAATGTGTCAATGGAGGTGGGAGGGTGCTTGGGCCCCTGTGGGTCTGACATTCCGTGGGCTTGAGGGAGGGGCCCTGGCCCAGCCGACCTCTGACAGCATCGTGATCGGGCTTCATTCAGCTCTTCCCCCTGGGCTTCCTTCCGTTCTCTCCTGCCCTCTCGGACTGTTGTTTCCTTCCATGGTTCCTCTTTCTCCACCTGCCCCTTAAATGTGTTTTCTGCATTCCATTCATCTGACATTCCCCCAGGTGGCAGCATCCAGTCCACAACGGGGCTGCCTGTGCTGCGGACATCACAAGTGCATACTCCGGGTGTCCAGACTCTAGGCACCAAGGTGAAGGTGGGGGAGAGGGGAGGGCGTCATCAGACATGACCGGAAGGTCACATCCCAGCTGGGCTGCTTGCTGGCTGTGGGCCTTAGAAATTTCTTTACATTGTTTTTCAGTCTCAGTTTCCTTATCTGTGAAATGGGTTGTTAATGCCCACTATAAATGATTGTTGTGAGGATGAAAATAGACACTAGGCATTCCAAGCCCTTGGGAAGGACTCTATAAATGGTGCCTATTTATTATGTCCAGCTGGTATGGGACTTCTCTGTGGGCACTTCAAAAGCAACATGTGAAACAGAGAACCCTTTTCCCCCTAAATCTGTTCTTTCATTTGGACTCCTAATCAGATTCCACCCAATTGTGGCCAAAACCAGAATCCCTAGTCATCCTTGGACTGTCCCTCCCCTGTCATCCCCTCGGCCACTGAACTCCAGTCAGTTTGTTCCTGCATTTCTTCTATTTTCGTAAAAAGCCACCCTTGGAACTTCTCGTTCGGTTATTGCAAGAATCTCCTTTATTTATTTATTTATTTATTTATTTATTTATTTATTTGTAATCTCTGTACCCAACATGCGTCTTGAACTCACCACCCCGAAATCAAGAGTTGCATGCTCTCCCAACTGAGCCAGCCAGACACCCCAAGGTTGTTGCAAAAAACCTCTTGACTACCTTTCTCTACTTACTCCCCGGCAAAGTCCAACTGCTTATGTACCTAGGTCCTGATCCAGATTAGCCCCTTTAATGGCAGTCATTGCCTTTAAGGCACAACTCAAATTCTCCTGTGGCCACAGGCTCTTCCTGATCTGCCCTGCTTTCCTGTCCAGGCTCCTTTCCTGGCACTGTCCTGTCTTGCACCCTCCCTGTTGGCAGTGCTGAGCCACACCACAAATTTGCCAGGTTCTCATGCCTCGTTGCAGCACCACTGAGTTCCTGCAGCTTTCGTCTGTCTTTCCAACAAGGCTGAGCCCCTTGAGCCCTTCAACTCCTTTTGGACATCTCTGGGTTCCTGGTATGGGGCAGGCTCTCTCAGTAGGAGGCTCTCCTAATAAGGTTTAACATTTTCGCATCTTTGATGTTGGCCAAGCCCTGTTCTAAACACTTCATCTTCTCACAACTCTATGGGGGTAGGCGTGCTTCATTCATCCTTTCTGGCTGTATCTACAGAACATTCCCTCTGCCTAAGCCTTGGTCCAGGCACTGTGGATATGGCAGGGTACCCAGGACGGGGTTGCTTAGAGATGAGGGGAGGGGTTTCTATTTGATGCAAGAAGGTCAAGAAAAGCCTCTCTGAAAGGTGAAAATTGAGCCGAGACCTGAGGAAGAAGGAGAGGGGGGCTACCTGAGTATCCAGGGGAAGAGTGGTCCAGGCAGAGGGAATAGCCAGGACAAAGGGATCATTAGCCCATTTGACAGATGAGGAACGAAGAGTCTAGGTAGATTAATCAAAGTCACAGAATAAGTGGTTCCAAACCCAGGCTCTGTAACTACTAACTCAGCCATTACTCTACACTGTCTTCTGAGGGACACGGTGGGTGCCTTGGCTGGTGGCAGGCCGGCTCTCTGTGTTCACCATGCAAACCCTCTAGCCGGAGCTTGCTCCCTGTGTCCAGGAGAGCCTGGGCGGATCAGCTGGCCCTGTATCAGGTTCTCCTGGTGGCGCTGTGTTTCTGAAGTGTGTATCTGTTTCTGTGGCTTTCATTAGGAACAATTAGACTGCTTGGACTCTTCAGGCAGCCTCAGAAAGCATACTTCTCCTGCAACGCTGAGGATCAGACCCTGAAATATGGTGACTCGGCCAAGGCACACTCCCCCTCCCTGGTCAGTAGTCAGAGTGGCCTCTGTGGGCAGTTGCTGTACTTCACCCCCTTCCTTCCTTCACACTTCAACAGGAGGATCTGAGGCAAGTGTCGGCGGAGGTGGTATTTGAGCTGGCCTTGAAGGGCAGGAAGCATCGCAAGAGAGGCACGGACGGGGCATTTAGGCAGAAGGAAGCGTGTGAGCTAGGCCAGAGCATCCGTGCTGGACCGTCTAGTGTATCTGGAATCTAGGTACGTGGAGGGTGTGTTTGTTGGGAGAGGGGAGAGAGAGCTGGAGGGAGAATTTTAGGGTAGATCATGGCAGCCTTTTTTTTTTTTTTCTTTAAGTTTATTTCTTTATTTTGAGAGAGAGAGAGAGAGTGCATGGAGAAGGGGCAGAGAGAGGGAAAGAGAGCTCCCTGTGTCAGCACAGAGCCCAACGTGGGGCTCAAAGTCACGAACCCTGAGATCGTAACCTGAGCTGAGGTTGGATGCTTAACTGGCTGAGTCAACCAGGCATCCCTAGCCGTTTGTTGTTGTTGTTGTTTGGGGTTTTTATGGTTTTTGTTTTTGTTTTTGTTTTTGGTAATGGCAGACTTTGCATGTCCATTTCAGATAGGTCTGGATTTTATCTGGGTAATCCTAGGGATTTTAAGGTTTTAAGAAGCAAAGGAAGCATGTGTGCATTCCTGATGTTTTTGAAAGAAGGCTTGGGCAGTAGTGGGGAGCAGGGGCTGGAGGGGGTGTGTGGAGGGAGAGAGGCCAGTGAGAAGAGAGAGGGTTGCACCAGTCCAAATGTTAGGTGGGAGTGCCTGAGCGTTGAGTGGAGGGGCCAGATTCCAGAGCCACTCTGATGACAGAGTCTGCTTATAGGTTAACTTGGACAAACTTGGAGCAAGAGGCACTAAGAAAGACTAGAGTCAGCGTTTTTAGCTTGGGTGACTCAGGGGGTCGGGGTTAACTGACACCGAATACAAAGGAGGAGGGACTGGCTTTGAGCACTTTGAGTTTGAGGAGGCATCTGTGTGACATCTAGGTGGGGGTGTAGGCTGGGAGTTTGGGATGGAGGTTAGAACTGGAGAAGCATGGAGAACTGAGGCTGAAGGAATAGAGTGGGGTCTCTGATGTGTGTGTGAGAAGAGAAAACAAGGGCCTCGGCTTAAGCCCTGGAAGATGTTGACAGTTCTTGAGCCTGATGGAGGACGAGGAACCAGGGAAGGGATTGTGGAGGAGTGTTTGGTTAACGCATCTCTGGGACCATTTGACATATCACATCAGAAGATGGTTGAAGGTGGGGCGCCTGGATGGCTCAGTTGGTTAAGAAGCCTACTTAGGCTCAGGTCATGATCTTGTGGTTTGTGAGTTTAAGCCCCGCGTCGGGCTCTGTGCTGACAGCTCAGAGCCTGGAGCCTGCTTCTGATTCTGTGTCTCCTCCTCTCTCTGCCCCTCCCTTGCTCATGCTCTGTCTCTCTCTGTCTCTCAATAGTAAATAAACGTTAAAAAAAAATTAAAAAAAAAAAAAAAAAGAAGATGGTTGAAGGTGATGGAGGCCACATCCTGGGGGGAACACACAGTTAACCTAGCCTGGGTTGTCTGCTCAGAGCCACTCAGAGACCAGGAGTGCTTCTGGTCAGCCTGAATTTGTTTACGTGGCCTTGTGTGTGCTGTCTTGTCCCTCCACACATGTCCAGCCTCCCACTGTTGAAGGGACTCTCTTGAAAGTGGAGATCCTGACTTCTCCCCCATTATTCTCCAGGAAGCTCAGCCTAGGGTTTTTCACATTGTGGGGCTCAGAACACTAAGGAGGGGGCTGACTGGCCAAGCAGAATGGGTGGCTGTGGTGAACTTGGTCCACTGCTCCTTCAGTTCCTTTTTTTTTTTTTTTTTAATTTTTTAAGTGTTTTTATTTATTTTTGAGACAGAGAGAGACCAAGCATGAGCAGGGGGGAGGCAGAGAAAGAGGGAGACACAGAATCTGAAGCAGGCTCCAGGCTCTGAGCTGTCAGCACAGAGCCCAATGCGGGGCTCGAACTCATGGACTGTGAGATCATGACCTGAGCTGAAGTTGGACACTTAACCAACTGAGCCACCCAGGTGCCCCTCCTTCAGTTCCTTTTTAAAAGAACATCTTATTTTATGGACTGAGTATAATGTGCTCTCTGAATCTTGAGTTGCTTCAGGCTTGCTCTACCCTTTGGTCCATCCATCTGCCCATCCATCCATCCATCCATCCATCCACCTACCCACCTATCCACTCATCCATCCATCCATCCATCCATCCATCCATGCATCCATCCGTCCATCCAGTGTTAGAGTTTTGCAAGTGTAGATACCTACTAAGAGCTGAGCAACTTGCATATGGAGTTGGGGGATCCCCAGCACTTTTCATGCATTACCTCACATTACAACAATCCTCTGAGGTAGGCATGGCTACCTTGTTTTGCAGATGAAAAAATCAGATAATTTCCCCCAGGTCACACAACAAGTAAGTGATAGGTTCAGGCCTAGGTCTCTCTAACTCAAAAGTTCCTATGGTCTCAATCACGATGGTAAGGCCTCCCTGGGTAGGAGGTGATCATAATTTATTATCCAAACTGGAATGCTTTTTAAAAGGTTTAAGTGAAATATAATTTTCAGACCATAGAATTCACCTATATAAAGTGCACAAGTTTTTAGTTTTTTAGTATATTTACAGAGTTGTGGAGTCATCACCATAATCTAATTTTAGGACATTTTCATCACCCCCAAAAGAAACTCAGTTCCCATGAGCAGTCAGTCCCCATTACCATCACCCCCCACCCCAGCCCTAGACAACCACTAATCTATTTTCTGTCTCTATTGATTTGCCTATTCTGAACAATTCATATAAATGGAATGGTATGAACTGTGCTTTTTTGTGGTTGGCTTCTTTCACTTACCATAATGCTTCAAGGTTCATTCAGGCTGCAGGGTGCATCAACACCTCATTTCTTGTATGAATGACTGAGTGATACTCCATTGTATGGACGTACCACATCATCTTCATTATATTTGTTCTTGCATCGATAGACATTTGGACTGCTTTCACTTTTTGGCTATTATGAATCATAATCATGCTCTGAAATTTGTATACAATTTTTGGGGTGGAGGTATATTTTTATTTTTCATGCATATATACTTAGGAATTGAATTGCTAAGTTATATGTAACTCTTTTTTTTTAATATTTATTTTTTGGGAGAGTGCAAGCAGGGGAGGGGCAGAGAGAGGGGGACAGAGGATCTGAAGCAGGCTCTGCACTAACAGGCTGACAGCAGCGAGCCCGATGCAGGGCTTGAACCCATGGGCCGTAAGATCACGATCTGAGCCAAAGTCAGGTGCTCCACTGACTTAGCCACCCAGGTGCCCCTGTAGGGTAACTCTATGTTTAACATTTTGAGGAACTACCAAACCATTTTCCAAAGTGGCCACATCCTTTTACATTCCCATCAGCAGTTATAAGGGCTCCGGTTTTTCCACAGCCTCACCAACACGTGTTATTCCAAACTGGGGCACTTTTGATAGTGAAAGGGTACACCACTAATAATTATACCAGGACAATCAGTACTAACTGGAACATATTTTAACTCTACCTTCATACCAAAAAAAGTGAGAAGATTCAATTCCTGATTTCAGGGAACTTTCTGGCCACATGATGAGTCAAAGCCCCAAAAACCCCCATATTTGAGTCAATGAAAGAATCAAGTAAAGGTAATTATTAAGAAGGAAAGCAAAGACATTTTATTTCCCCCCCAGGAGATTGTGTCCTCTTTAAGAGAAAAGAACTATCTTATATTTGTATTGTTTATGGCTCCAAGAGTATCTTGGCACTTCATAGGGTCTCAGTAAGGATCTGTGGAATAAATGAATGAATGAGAATGAATGATACACAGTCTCCAGGAGGGAAAGTAAAAACAGAAAAATAGAGTGAGTCACCTGGCCCAGATTTGTGAGTTTGGAGGAAGTACGGCTCTCTTCTAAAAGTGTATTTGTTTTTTGCTCAGTGTGCTAACAACACTAATGACAATTTTATTTGTTTATTTATTATTTTTTTAATAAATATTTAATCATACTCTTTTTTTTTTTTTTTGAGAGAGGGAGAACGTGCGTGGGGGAGGGGCAGAGAGAGAATCCCAAGCAGGCTGTTAGCTGTCAGCACAGAGCCCAGCACAGGGCTCCCATGGTGACCTGAGCCCAAATCAAGAGTCCGATGCTTAACAGACTGAGCCACCCAGGCCCTCCACTAGCGACAATTTTAAAAGGAAAAAAGTAAAGGGGTGCCTGGGTGGCTCAGTGGGTTAGGCGTGTGACTTCAGCTCAGGTCATAATCTCGCCGCTTGTGAGTTCGAGCCCCACATCGGGCTCCGTGCTGACAGCTCAGACCCTGGAGCCTGCTTCGGATTCTGTCTCTGTCTCGCTCTGCCCTTCCGCCGCTCATGCTCTGTCTCTCTCTCTCTCACTCTCTCTCTTTCTCTCTCAAAAATAAATAAACATTAACATTTAAAAAACTAAAAGGAAAAAGTAAATAATCTACAATGAGAGGACTCTTAAACTGGATTTTGCAAGTGTAAATGGCTGACAAAGGTGGAAGAAAGACATTTCTGAGCAGGGGAATTGCCTGAACAGGGAATCAGGAACCAAAGTGCATGCAGCTTTATGCACAGCACTTCCTACAGCAGGCTAACCAAATTTGGGAATAAAAGGCTGTGGTGCCTACCCCCAAGGGTTTCCAGTGTTTTATTCACAGGAGACAATGGAATAGTTGAAAAGGACCCTGAACTGGCTCTGTGCCCTTGGGCAAGTCAGCTTCTCTTTGAGCATCACTGATCCTTCTGGCTCTAAATTTTCCTGACTATTCACTCCTACACCCCTGGAAGCTTCATGGAATTGGTGGGCCAGGAGCTAGGCCTGGCTAGAGCTAGAGCTGGATTTGGAGAAAGAGGCAAGATGCCAGTGGTTGATGATAAGGCCTCGAGGCGGACCAGAGTGCTCTTGCTGAGATAAAATTGGATAGGGTAATTGGGGCCTCTTGAAGGAGAATTTTAAAAGCCAGGCTGGTTGACTTTAAAATATGACCTGATAAGCAGGTCCTTGGACTGGAGATGAAAGAGTGTCTATGAGAGATTAATCTGATGGCTCTGGGCCATTGATCTGGATCTATCTGGAAGCAGCAGTGAAGATGGAGAGGCTCTCAGGGAGACTTTTGCAATAGTCATGTAAGCCCAGCCTTTCAAAAGAGGGTTTGAAACTCCTGCCAGCCTTACTGTATACATGGCTTCCTTAGAGTTCAATTTTCCTTAACCATAAGTAACTTAAACCATTATTTTTATATTAAAACAATTATGGGTATATTATACCCCAGAATCCTAAATGTCTATACATTTCTAAGGGAGCATGTTAGACTTTAAATAAATTTCTGGTTTGCAGAGGGTGATTTTGGATCATGCTACCAGATTCCTCAGAGAGATTCATTGTCTCCTCTCTGCTGTAAAGGGTTTACTTTGGTGGCGAGTTTTGAGAAATTTGCTAAAAGACCACCAGAGGCTGGTAGGAAGGGTGAGATCTTAGTTTCAGGAGTGGTTTTTGTTTTGGGCCAGGTAAGTGATTGGATGTAGGAAACCAAAGAAAGAAATCCAAGATGGCGCTAGAGTTTAAAATCTGAGGACTCAGAAGAAAGATGGTGGTATTCATAAAAATGTACCTACTGAGGGGCGCCTGGGTGGCTCAGTCGGTTAAGCGTCCGACTTCGGCTCAGGTCACGATCTCGCGGTCTGTGAGTTCGAGCCCCGAGTCGGGCTCTGTGCTGACTGCTCAGAGCCTGGAGCCTGCTTCCGATTCTGTGTCTCCCTCTCTCTCTGACCCTCCCCCGTTCATGCTCTGTCTCTCTCTGTCTCAAAAATAAATAAACGTTAAAAAAAAAAAAAATGTACCTACTGAGAGAGAGGCGGAAAGATGATGGTCTACCATGAGAACATTGGGAACACGTGGCTTTGCTAGTCTCAGGAAAGGACTGAACAGGTTGGACGTGGAGGAGGAACTGGTACTTCTTGGTCTTTCCCAGCCTTTGCCCTCGAAGTTCTCCCACTGGCCTGGATGTTTGGCACTTTTCCTGCTTTACTATCAGTGTCTCGCTATGAAACAGGATGTTTACCGTAGGGTTTTAGTAGATCCCCTTTATCAGACTGAGGAAGTTCTCATTTTTGCTCCTTTGCCAAGAGTCCTTTTCTTACTGGGATGTGATCATCTGCTGTTTTTTTGTTTGTTTGTTTGCTTTTTTACCCTTTAATCCTTAGTGTGATAAATTACGTAGATTCAAAAAAATAACCTAACTGAGCATTTTGGCCATAAAGTCAACATAATCATAACAGAGTACCCTTTTAGATATTGTGGGAATCCATTTGCTAATATCTTGCTTTGGATTTTGCATTCATGAGTGTAATTTTCTTTTCCCATACTGTTCTTGTTTGGTTTTGGAATCAAAGTTAACGCTAAAAATAAACTGAGAAGTGAACCCTTTTTTTAATATTCTCTGAAAGACTTTGGGTAATATTGAAATCACTTCTCTCTTGAAGTTTTGGTAGAACTCTTTGCCTGTTTGCTATTGAAGGTTGTCCCATCATGTGGGTGATAGTAGAGAAAGGAGCTTTTACTTGGGGAATGAAAGTCAATTGAACAATAAGGAAAATCTGTTACCTCATATGTCACAAAAAAGTCCAGAAGGAGGGTGTCCCAGCATTGGTTAATTCAGCAATTCAGGGAGAGAAATTTATTCTGATCCTGTAGATGTGTCCTTGTCAAGTGTCAGCTCCTTCTCTTAGTGCAAGATGGCTGTGGCCGTCTAGGCATCACAACACAGTGGTTAAGAGGGGCGGCGGTGGGGGGGGGGGGCGGTTTGCAGCTAAACCTGGTTCCAAATCCCATAGCTATAGGACACTGCGTAATTGCTTAACGTCTCTGGAAAATGGGATGGTAATAGTATTTTACCTCAAAATTTTGATATTATATGGATTAAACGAATTAGGGTTTTTGTCGTTGTTGTTTTGCTTTGTTCTGAACTCAGACTAGTGCCTCACACTTACCCAATCGTGTACTCTTCCCCGGCCTCCTTCCCTTTCCTGTCTCATTTCCCGGCTCCCTTTTGGGTGCTTTCTGGAACCATCACCCAGGTAAATTACTTGCCTTGAATCCTTGTCTTCGAGACTGCTCAGGAGCCCAAACCAAGGCAGCCAGCCATTTGCTAGTTGTAGGACGTTGGCGATACCTAACTTCTAAATGTGCTTTTTTTTCTTAATGGTCTCTATGCCTAACGTGGGGCTTGAACTCCCAACCCCGAGATCAAGAGTTGCACGCTTCAGGGACTGAGCCTGCCAGGTGCCCCTGTGATATCTACCTGCTTTGTGTCTCTCTGTTCCCACCCATCATATGAGGACAGTACCAGCACCTATAACTCACAGAGCAAATGTGGTAAAGCGCTCAGTGCCTGGCTGAGAGAAAGTGCTTAGCAGGTATAAATTATTATTATTATTACCCAAAATTCTGTGGGGTGGCGCCACGGGTGGTTGTCCCACAGTTGAGACACACTACTCCTTGCCTCTCCCTTCTTCCACCCCACTTACTCTCTGAGCTCCTCCAGCCCTGCCTCTCCCACCACAGGCCGTCTCGTGTTACTCAGGTGACTGGCACCACCAACAGCCACCACCCCCAGTGCAGCCCACCCTTCCCATCACGTAAAGCACCCTACCTGCCCCTGGTGGGTGTTGTAAATACCCAGGTAAAAAGTCTTCTGTCTGAATGACATCTCAGGATTTCTCCATGATGCAGGATCCTCATAGTTATCTGCTTAAATTGGAAACTCTTCAAATGGAAGCTTCTCATCTATGACTCATGTCCAGCATATTCTAGGACATCTTAAAGCCTTCCTGAGGCCTGGGGCAGGGAAGGCTTTTTTTTTTTTTTTTTTCTCAAGTAGGCTCCATGCCCAATGTGGAGCTTGAACTCATGCCCCTGAGATCTAGAGTTACATGCTCACCACCTGCACCAGCCAGGCACCCTGGGAAGGCATTTGTTATATGGGGATTGTTAATGATCACAGCTATTGCACCACCGAGCACTAACTATGATCCTGGCGCTGTGGTAGATATTTTGTCCACATTGATTTTTGCCACCACCCTATGAGGTAAGCATTATGACTGTCTCCAGTTTGCAGATGAGAAGCCTAGCACAAAGAAGTTAAGTAGCCTGCCCAAGATCACACAGCTGGCAAACGGCAGAGCCAGGCATCCTCCTAACTCTAGAGCTCACTTACGTAATCATGATGCTAAACCAATGCTAGGACTATTTGGTGCCTCGAATGAAGCATGCTGGCCTCTTTGCTTCCTAGCTGAGAGCCCAAGGACAGGTCTCTCATTGCCAGGTGTTTTGCTGTAGGTGACTCGTCCACACTTGAGGTCCCCATGCTCGTCTTACCCCTCGCTGTTGAACAGGAACCTCAGCAAGAGTAATAGAACAGGAGAGCTTCATTTATGCAGAATCCCAGACAGCCAGAAGGAGGGAGAAAAAGCAAATATGTACATATACAGCCTGTGTTCTCATTTTATGATAAGGAGAGACTAAACAGGTTCAGGCTAGTACCTGAGCTTTCTTTTCACAAGCAATTTATGCACTAGAGATTGCAAACTGCCTCCGCCCCTCAGATCCAATCCCTAGAGCATGATGTGTGCCTTGAAAACAAAGGGCATGTGCATCAGGACTCATTACCACTGCGTGGCCGAAGGCTGGAGCTGAGCAGCTAGTTACCTCCCAGCTTTGGGTGCGACAGGTGCCGCCCCTGTGCCCAGCCTCACCCCTCCGCACCAGCTCCTTTACCTGGAACAGGTTGCCATTTATTGTGAGGCTTATGTTGGCATTTTTCTTACATCCAGTTTGTTTCATTCATTTATTCAAAGGAGGGTTTGTCTGTTTTTTGTTTTTTGGGGTTTTTTTTGACATCTATGGATCAGGCGCCATTCTGTTCTGGTGGGGTGGTGAGGGAATGGACAAACTATAAACAGATCTAGGACGTTAGTGACGACATGTCGTGTCTGTTCCAGAAATAGCTGAGTGTGGGGCGCCTGGGTGGCTCAGTTGGTTAAGCCTCTGACTTTGGCTCAGGTCACGATCTCATGGTTTGTGAGTTCAAGCCCCGCGTCGGGCTCTGTGCTGACAGCTGAGAGCCTGGAGCCTGCTTCGGATTCTGTGTCTCCCTCTCTTCCCCTCCTATGCTCGTGCTCTGTCTCTCTCTCTCTCTCTCTCGCTCTGTCTCTCTCAAAAATAAAGAAACATTAAAAAAAAATAGCCGAGTGCATGAGAGAATGGTGGGAAATGGGGTGGGAGCAGATCACGTAGGATCTTCAGGGCACCATGAGGGCTTTGGCAGTCACCAGGAGTGAAATGGGAGCCACTAGGGCATCAGTGTGTCTAGATGAGGGCAGTGGGGGGGGGGGGGAGTAAGGGTAGATTAGGGACCCCCGTTGGGAGGCTATACCACAGTAATCCAGCTGATGCAACAATGCCAGAGTGGTGGCAGTGGAAACAGAAAAAAGGGAGGGATTGGAGATGTATTGGGGGCATAGAATCAACCAGAAATAGGTGATGGGATGGATGTGGGGGACCAATAAGGACAAGGAAGAATTGAATTTGGACCAGAGAGGTAGCAGAGGAGAAGAGAAGAGGGTGGTTCTAGAGATGCTTTGAAAGTAGCGCGTCTGTGTTCTGCTGATGGACGGATGTGGGATTTGAAAGAGAGGCGTCTGGGGTGACACCAAGTATTTTGGCCCTTGTTTTGGAAGGATGGAGTTGCCATTTGCTGATAGGGGGAAGGCTGTGGGAGGAGCATTTTTGGTGGGGGAAGATTAGGATCTCAGTTTTGGAGAAGTTGAATTTAAAGGTGCCTGTTGGACATCCCCGTGGAGTAGCCAAGAAGGCAGCCTCCGATGTGAAACAGAAACAGAGAACAGGTCACCTCACATGCCAGCTCTGATTTCTCTGATTGGTAATGATGCCCGCAAGTGCTGTGTTGAGATTTTGTGTGGTTTTTTTGTTTTTTGGGTTAAAAAAAATTTTTTTTAACGTTTTTATTTATTTTTGAGACAGAGCATGAACCGGGGAGGGTCAGAGAAAGAGGGAGACACAGAATCCGAAGCAGGCTCCAGGCTCTGAGTTGTCAGCACAGAGCCCGACACAGGGCTTGAACTCACGGACCGTGAGATCATGACCTGAGCCGAAGTTGGACGCTTAACTGACTGAGCCACCCAGGTGCCCCTCTTCTTTTTTTTAATGTTTATTTTTGAGAGAGAGAGAGACAGAGACAGAGCACAAGCAGGAGAGGGGCAGAGAGAGGGAAACAGAAGCAGGCTCCAGGCTGCTGTTAGCACAGAGCCCAACGTGGGGCTTGAACTCATGAAACATGAGATCATGACCTGAGCTGAAGTCATTTGCTTAAAGGACTGAGCCACCCAGGTGCCCCTAAAATGTCTTAGTATGTTCTATAATGTGCATGATATATTAGAGTAGCAGGTATGGGCATTATTTATAAATTATTCTACGTAGGAATGATATGCTCAGTTTTTACTGAGGAATGGACAAATACTTCTGAAGATTACCAATTTGAAATATTGTACATCAGGTGCTCAAAATTGTGACCTGAAATACTGTATGTACCCTGAAGTATCTCCTGAATCCTTTAAGGAAAAACAAAATTATGTTCAGTTTGGTGGGGCACCTGGGTGGCTCAGTTGGTTAAGTGTCAGACTCTTGGCTTCAGCTCGGGTCGCGATCTCGTGGGTCGTGAGATTGCTCTGACAGTGTGGAGCCTACTTGGGATTCTCTCTCTCCCTCTCTCTCTCTGCTTCTCTCCTGCTCGCACTCTCTCCCTCAAAATAAAAAAGTAAACATTAAAAAAAAAGTGTCAGAGACTGTTCTAGAGTAAAAGAGATAGAAAAGTTAGGGTAACCTGTGCACCTGAGTGGCTCAGTTGGTTAAGCGTCTGACCTCAGCTCAGGTCATGATCTTATGGTTTGTGAGTTCGGGCTCCGCATCAGGCTGTCTGCTGTCAGCACAGGGCCTGCCTCTCTGTCCCTTTCTTTCTCTGCCCCTCCCCTGCTTGTGCTCTCTGTCTCAAAGGAAAAAAAAAAAAAGATTTAGGGTAACAATGCGAACATGATCCTTGATGGGATCTTGGGTTGAGAAGGAAAAACGCTACAAAAGAATATTAGTAAGAACAACTGGGGAACTTTGTATATAGATTGTTTATGGTATTGTGTTAGTGTAAATGGTATTTACACTATGGTATTGTTTATGGTATTGTGTTAGTATATACAAAGTTAGTGTAAACTTTGTATATAGATTGTTTATGGTATAGTGTTAGTGTGGTCATGTGGAAGACTGTTGCGTTCTTAGGAGATCCAGGCTGAAATATTTAGGGATGAGGAGTCATGATGTTTGTAATTAGGTCTCAAATTTTATTTTATTTTATTTTATTTATTTTTTTGTTATTTATTTATTTTTAAATGCTTATTTATTTTTGGGAGAGATTGAGAGAGAGAGAGAGAGAGAGGGAGACAGAATCCCAAGCAGGCTTCAGGCTAGGAGCTGTCAGTGAACCTGACACAGGTCTTGAATTCAGGAGTGTGGGATCATGACACCTGAGCCAAAGTCGGACGCTTAACCGACTGAACCACCAGGTGCCCTTATCTTATTTTTTTTATTTTTTCCCCTCCCTGGCCCCTGAGACCGTGTTTAGTATACTAGATTGTTTCATTGACTGGAACACTGTCTTCTTCACCCTTTCTGAGGCAAAGAATTTGCCAGATCTTCACCACTGCTATAGAAATCCCTGGCATGTTTTATTTTCTAGCTGCCTCCACATGCGTTGTATTACATTTATTATCATAAATAGTCCATATGGGTAAAGAAGTTTGTGCCTTTGGGGCACCTGGGTGGCTCAGTCGGTTAAGCGGCCGACTTCGGCTCAGGTCATGATCTCGCCATCCGTGAGTTCGAGCCCCGTGTCGGGCTCTGTGCTGACCGCTCGGAGCCTGGAGCCTGTTTCGGATTCTGTGTCTCCCTCTCTCTGACCCTCCCTCATTCATGCTCTGTCTCTCTCTGTCTCAAAAATAAATAAACGTTAAAAAAAAATTAAAAAAAAAAAAAGAAGTTTGTGTCTTTAAGTGCCACAGTCCCAATTAACTTTTTTAATGGCTCACCATATCAGGCACTGTTCTATGTGTTTTACACATAAGAGCCTGTTTTCAGCCTCACAGCTGCTCTGTAGGGGAGGTGCTACTATTATCCTCATTTTCAGAAAAGGAAACTGAGGCACGGATAGGTGGTATAGAGGGAGTGCCGAGCAGCGTGGCCCCAGGCCGGGCCCTGCAGTATTTACCACCCGCTCCTGGCCATACGCTTCACATCACGAGCTGGGTCATAGACGTTTGCTACAGCTTCCATACCGGGAAGGAGGAGGGCTTCTGCCGCTCAGACTTTTGCTTTTCTCTGAGGGGTTCTGGGTGCATGTCCATAGCGGAAAGGGTGCTCCTGGAGAGAGGCCAAAACAACGACAACAGAAACTACTGCTTTTGAGGGCTCGCTGTGTGCCAGGCAGTGTGAGATGTTTCGTCCTCAGAATCTCACCATGCCATAAGAGCATTATCCTCATCAGACAAAAGAGGAAACAGAAAAAGAGCGGTTCCAGTAACTCCCTCAGAGTCATGAGGCTTTGAACTCCAGCAGCCTGACTCCAGAGCCTTCCCCT
This sequence comes from Panthera pardus, assembly GCF_024362965.1. NCBI lineage: Eukaryota > Metazoa > Chordata > Mammalia > Carnivora > Felidae > Panthera > Panthera pardus. The sequence goes on from NW_026526732.1 coordinate 139,976,789, forward strand.
CCCCCAAGCCTGCCTTGCCTCTACCTGTCCTCTGAATGGGTCTGAAGGTAACCGAGCCCCAGCCTGGAGACCAGAGACAGGCCGGGTTGGTGGGGGGTGGGGGGGAGCTGGGCCTCACCCATCACTTTGTTCACCCCCTCAGTTCCCAGATGGGGACATTTCAGTGACAAAGGGGAGGAGGAGTGGGAGAAGAAGAGGAGGAAGAGAGCATTGTAATGCTTCCTTCTTGGGGCTTTTCATCTGGCCTGTGACATTCCATTCCCACCCCTCCTCTAACTGGCCGTTTCATTGAGTAACTTTTTCTGATTGAGTGCACCTGGGCAGAAACTCCTCCCATATTGGCCCTGGTCATTGCTATGTCGTGTTTTGTTTTTTTTTTTTTTTCCTTACAAAAAACAAGGGGAGCCCCTATTCCTTTGAGGTAGAGGTGGTTGTTGAAGTGCCCAGGCAGATCAGCCAACATTCCAGGAACCGCTCTGATCTAGTGCTCACCTGCCCCTTTAGAGGACAGCCGGCTTGTCACTGACTGGCTCCTGGGCCCTGGAGGTTCAGGATGACTCAGCTCTGGGCATGGCAGTCCCGGCCAGGGGCGAGGCCGAGGTATCCCTCAAAATGCCCTGCTCGCCAGGAGCTCCCTTTCCCAGGGTACAAGTTCACACCCTTACCTTCCTGGACGGGCAGTCTCTGTGTGCCTCTTCCTCAGTAAATCAACAACTCGTAAATCAACACACCCTCTCGGACTAGCACGAGAGGCAGAAGAAGGAATCAGTGAAGAGCAGGGACTCTGCAGACTGCCTGGGTTGAATCCTGCTCCTGCCACTGACGTCCTGTGTGAACTTGGGCAAATTATTTAGCTGCCCTGAGTATTAGTTTCCTTTTATGTAAAATGGGGGAAAATAATCATATACTTCTCATAACGTTGATGGGGAACATTGAATACCTATTGGGTACCCAGGTATTGTCCCTGCAGGTATTGTACCCAGGTACCCAGGACACAGTGAGCTCTCCATAAAGGACTGATATTATTATTTTAATGTTTATTTATTTTTGAGAGACAGAGTGTGAGTGGGAGAGGGGCAGAGAGAGAGGGAGACTCAGAATCCGAAGCCGGCTCCAGGCTCTGAGCTGTCAGCCCAGAGCCGGACCTGGGGCTCGAACTCACGAACTGTGAGATCATGACCTGAGCCAAAGTCAGACACTTAACTGACTGAGCCACCCAGGTGCCCCAAAGACTGATATTATTGCTGGTGGTCACAGCCCAGTGCTGGGTCTCGTAGAAGGGACACACATAAAGGACACAGTCCCCTCCTTAAGAAGAGGCAGCATACAGTTAAAAAGTGTATGGTTTAGGGGGAGCTAAGCGGACCTTCAGTACGTTATTTAATTCCATTGGTACGTCAGTTTTCCCATCCCCAAAACAATTCTTAGAGGGTGAGATGGTGGATGATAAACACCCTGCTCGGTGCCTGCCACATTGTTGGCTCTCAATACATATGGATTCTCTTTCCCTTTCTAGGAGCTACACTCTGGAGAGGGACAGAGAGCAGATCCAGAACCAGCCAGCCAAATGTTTAGTTTTAGGGCATGTACAGTTGGATCCACAGAAGTTTGGAGGCCAGAGGATTGGTTCCTGTAGTTGGATTGTTCTAGGAAGGTTTCTTGGGAGAGGGTGGACCCTAGTTGGGGCTGAAAGGATGACTAAATAAATGGAGCAGAGAGCATAAATGGGCTGACCAGTGGTAGAAGGGGGTTTGAAGAGATAAGGAGGGCAGTGAGAGGTCCGGTCGTGTTTGTAGAGGTCTGCATAGAAGAAGATTGTTTCCTTTCTCATATTGTCTAACTGGAATTTTCTGTGCTAACTTACATACCTCTCGCTGTAGTTGAAGACAAGTTCTCTTAGAAGGACCATGGTTATTTCAGACTAAATGAGCTTTTGGTGTTTTTCTTAAGCACTTTTGTGCTTGATATTGGGGTAAAGACCAGGTGAATTTCCTTAGATGAAAGGTGAAGGAACTCTGAGGGCCAATTCCCAGTCAAGTTTTTTGACCCTGAATGTCCCAAATAAGGCATACTGTGAAGTGCAAGGACCAGGCCAAGGGGTGCTTAGAGCAGAGAAGTGAGTGATAAAGAAAGAACTGATTGTTAAATCAGTGTCATGGACATTTGGGTGATAATTTGGGAAAAGTAAGGCAACAGCCCCACTTAATAAGATATCATGAATAAATGTAGGTAACAATTTACACATTATAAAAAACCTGGAGCACCTGGGTGGCTCAGTGGGTTAAGTGTGCGACTCTTGATTTCACCTCAGGTCATGATCTCAGTGGTTCCTGAGGTTGAGTCCCGTGTTGGGCTGTGTGTTGCAGGCTCTGTGCTGACAGCTTGGAGTCGGCTTGGGATTCTCCCCCCTCCCCTGCTCCTCCCCTGCTTGCAGGCTTGTGCACCTGCGGGGTCTCTCTCAAATAAAACAAACAAACAAAAAACCCCAACAACCCAACTTTATAGTATGTACTCTTGGAAATGCAGATTTTGGGGGCCTCATTACAGACTTGAAGAATGAAAAGCCCTGAGGCCAGGCCCAGAAAACTGCATTTTCAACAAGTTCCCTGGGTGATAAAAAAAAAAAAAAAAATTCACCTATAACTATTTCCTATGCTTTCTTGTAATGCTTCTATAATATTAAGATGGGCAAAGCATGATTCAAAGGCATAAGTCATTATAGAAAATATCAATAGATAAGGCTATATAAAATAAAAACCTATTTGTACAACAAAGAAACAGAAAAAAGAAATCTACCATGAACCAAAAATAAAAGGCAAATGATGAACCAAAAAAAATTTTGCAAAATATATGATAAAGAAAAAATATGAAAAGGGGTTAGTGTCCTTTCAATGTAACGAGCACTTATAAATCAATAAAAACAATTCCTATAAAAGAATGGGCAAAGGATATAAATAGGTAATTTACATAAGAAATGTAAATGTCTAATAATAGTCAATATTCTTACTGATATTCCGCTTTTTATCTTTCCAGTTTTTCTCCATAAAGAACATGTGGCATATGTATGTGTATGTGTGTGTGTGTGTGTGTGTGTATAATATATATAATGAAAGATCATTCAGCCATAAAAAAAAATCCTGCCATTTACAACAACATTGACAGACCTTGAGGGCATTACATTAAATGAAATAAGACAGACAAAGAAAGATAAGTACTATATGACCTCATTTTTTTTTTTTATATGATCTCATTTGTATGTGGAATCTAAGAAAACCAAATTCAGACACAGAGAACAGATTGTTGGTTGTCAGAGGCAGGGAGTGGGGAGGTTTGGGGGGCTGAGGGAAGTGGCAAAAGGTGATCAAAAGGTCCAGACTTTTAATTATAAGGTAGATGAGTTCTGGAGATGTAATGCACAACATGGTGACTATAGTTAACAATATTGTGTATTTGCAAGTTGCTAAGAGAGCAGATCTTAAAAGTTCTCATCGGAAGGAAAAAATGTAACTATGTGAGGAGACAGATGTTAACTAAATTTATTGTGGTAGTCATTTTGCAACATTTACATATATCAAATCCCTAGGTTGTATACCTTAAATTAATATAACTGATATATATGTCGATTGTATCTCAATAAAACTGGAAAAAATTTTAAGATAAAAAATAATGGTGATTTGCTGTCTTATCAAAGGTACAGTTTTCTTATCTCAATAGTCCTACTCAGTAATTCTAAAAGTAAAGAAACACCTTCCTTCAGGACAGATCTAGTTTCTGGTTCTGTACTTATTTCAAAAGCTATAAGTTTTTAGTTCTCCTGCACCCTAAAAGCTTCTTACACTTCAACATCTTTGTTCCTTCCATAACTTCATACCTAATCTTTTTAATTTTAAATGTATTGTTCTCTTTAATGAAAGAGTGCATTGCAATGAATAAGTAGCTGAAGAAACTGCATGTTTGTGTTTTTGAAGACAGGAGTAAAGGACTTACAAGATCACACAAGGCACATGGCACAGATACATGTTGATACAACAAGGGTTCTTGAATTAAAAATATATGTAATTGTTAATATGCCATTTTCATCTCTCCAGCTGGTAGTGTTCGTTTTTTCTTCAAGTTTTCTAATGTTTGTTCATTAGATTGGCTCAGCCTTTTAGCAGGAAAATTTGGTAATAAGAACTGTATCAAAAGCCTTGGAATGTTTCATAACCTTACATTGAGAAATTCCACTTCTAGAAATTAATTCACTTCTAGAAACAATCATGAGTATGCACAAAGATACTACCACAAAAGCATTTTACTGTATTGTTTTTAATAGGGAAGAACTAGAAACACGTTAGATTTCCAATAATTCAGCTTTGGTAAAATGCATTATGATACATTCACCAGTGGCATACTACATAGCCATTAAAAATGTATACACTATTTAGGGGCTCCTGGGTGGCTCAGTCATTGAGTGCCCTATTCTTGATTTTGGCCCAGGTCATGATCACAGGGTTGTGGGATTGAGCCTTGAGAAGGGCTCCACACTGAGCCTGGAGCCTGTTTGAGATTCTCTCTCTCTCTGTCTGTCTGTCTGTCTCTCTCTCTCTCTCTCTCTCTGCCTCTCTCCCCTGCTTGCATGCTCCCTTTCTCTCTAAAATAAATAAAATTTTTAAAAATTAAGAAAAAATACATAGACTATTTAATGACATGGAAAAGTCCTAACAGTATTATTTTTAGTGGGGTGAAAAGCCAGCTTACAAAACAGCTTACAATGATCTTATTCCTAAAAATATGTGTTCATTCACAGAACAATTGTAGAAAAAATAAACATTGACATTTTAAGGGGTTCTCTCTGGAGAAATTGTAGGTAGCTGTTATTTCCTTTATTGTGTGTCTTATCCATATTGTCGAAGTTTTCTAGAATGTAAATGAACATTTCCATGATATGAAAATGACGGTAAAACGTATTCTATAAAACGGAACAACTCACTGAGAGAATGTTTAGCGTAGAACTTGCTGTAACAGTGTCCTGTCTCTTAACAAGTCACTTCTGTGGCTCCTTCCTCGGGAGGGCCCCAGGAGAGGCAGGGATCGCCAAGGCCTCCTCCCTCCTCCCATTTGAAGCCTTACTAGAGGCCTGTGGTCTGCCTCTTGGTCATGTAGAATCCAGCTTTGGGGAAACTGCAAAGTAACCCAAAGTTTGGGAAGTAGGTTTATAGTCTGAGCTAGAAACTCCTTCTCAGAGGATCTAGTTTCTCCGCCCACGTTTTCCTCAAACAGAAACTAAGGCCTACTTCGGGGCTTGTCCAAGGCCACACAGCCAACTGAATGACAAGGTGAGGCCTTGAATCCTTGGCCTTTCCGCCCGGTTGTATTTGTGTAATACGCAGATTTAGACCGGCCCTTCTCATACTTTAATGTGCACGGGGATCACCAGGGATCTTGTTGAAATGCAGATTTTGATCCGGCTGGTCTCGGTGGGCCACTTCTAACCAGCTCTCGGGGAGTGCCGTTTTTTGTTGGTCTGGGGAATCGCAGTTTAAGTAGCAGTGGTGTAGAGCACAGATTCTGGAGCCAGACTTCAGCTTCCAGGTCCTGGCTCTGCCACAGGCTAACTATGATTGTTACCCGCGCTGTGCTTCAGTTTCCTCATCTGCGAAATCAGTTTAACACCTGAGAGTTTTCGCGAGGAGTTAATAAGTTGCTACACGTTAAGTGCTTAGGTCGTTGTGCACTACGAAGTGCCCAGTCGATTATCATTCATATTGCCCAGAGCAATCAGCGGGTGCAGTAGGGTTTGTCGAATGAATGAATAACCTTTGGAAAAAAGTTCTTTCCCGGGAGGCTAGCGTCTGAGAAGCAAAAGGGGAGGGCTCGTCGGAGGGGAAGAGGCCCACCTCCAAGGAGCTTCTCTCCAGCGGGTGGTCAGAAGGGCCGGGAGCGCCCGGAAGCCGGCCGGCCCGCGCCCCGCGGACCAATGCGGCCGCCCGGGGGGAGGGGGCGGCCAGCCAGCCCTTTCCGTCTGGGGCTCCGGCGGCCCCGCCCCTTGCGCGTTGAGACGCTCGCATTCCACGGTTGCTACATCGTCGCGAGGGGCGGGGCGCCTGTCAGGGAAGCGGCGCGCGCGCCGGCGCGGGCGGGCTGGGGCTCGGCCGCGCAGTGCCAGCGCCAGCACCAGACCCGCGCCCCGCGCAGTCCCGACCGCCGCCTGCGTTCTGGCTCGCGAGCCCCAGCTCCCGCCCGCCCGTGCGCTGCCCGAGTATGGAGCTGCTGTGCTGCGAGGGCACCCGGCACGCGCCCCGGGCCGGGCCGGACCCGCGACTGCTGGGGGACCAGCGTGTCCTGCAGAGCTTGCTCCGCCTGGAGGAGCGCTACGTGCCCCGCGCCTCCTACTTCCAGTGTGTGCAGAGGGAGATCAAGCCGCACATGCGGAAGATGCTGGCGTACTGGATGCTGGAGGTATCTCCCGGAAGGGTCTCCCCTCCCCCGCCGCCCGGCTCCGGACATCTCCGGGCCGCCCTGTGGGGACATCCTGGTCCCAACAACAATCAGCAAGATGCTTCGGTGGCTCAGATCCCCGGGGCCTGGTCTCTCACTCGGGCACCCCAGCCAGCCGACTGCCTCCGTGGTGTCCCTTTCCCTTCCCCAGCCCTAACTCTGACTGCCGGTCGTTTGGCACCCTCCCTAACCCTTCCTTCGGGCCAGGAAAGCGGGGCCGGGGCCACCCTCTCCCCTCCGGCTTCTCTCAGCGTCTCCTGCTTCCCTCCCCCGCTCGGATTGCTCGGGAGAGCGCGCCTGGAAAACCCTGGGCTCGGCCGCCCCCGCCCCAGAGCCGGTTCCTGTGTCTGTCGCGGGGTTCTGGCGGGGAAGACGGTGGGGGTGGCGCGCGCGCTGTTCCGGCAGTCAGGGAAATGAAAAGTGCGGGAGGCAGCGGCTGGAGTCTCCTCCCTTCCCTTTGGGTGTGTGCAGTGGGTGGTGGTAATGGGGGTAAGGTCCCAGTTCTCTGCCCACCGTAGCTACCTCTTCCATCCCCCAACCCCCTTCTTGCTATGGGGGAGGGCAGTCTCAGTTTGGAATCCTTGAGGAAGGGAGCCTCTGGCGTACCCCCACCCCCCAGGGGAGGGGGAAGGAGGCAGGCTACGCGGAGGAAGTGGGGGGCGTCACCTTAGGGAAGGCGCATCCTGCGTATTAGTCCTTGTCTCAGAAGGTTACCCCCCCCCCCATTTTTTTGCCCCTCATCCACTTCCCTTCAACGCCCCCCCCCCTTTAGTGCTGCTGCGTTCCCCATGCCCCTGCCCTAGAAGTGACTGTGCGCCCTCCCCCAGGTTTGTGAGGAGCAGCGCTGTGAGGAGGAAGTCTTCCCCCTGGCCATGAACTACCTGGATCGCTACCTGTCCTGCGTCCCCACCCGAAAGGCGCAGTTGCAGCTCCTGGGTGCGGTCTGCATGCTGCTGGCCTCCAAGCTGCGCGAGACTACTCCCCTGACCATCGAAAAACTGTGCATCTACACCGACCACTCTGTCTCTCCCCGCCAGCTGCGGGTGCGTGCATAACTCTCCCCACCCCCCTACATACTGTCACCACACTTACCAGGAAAAGGAAGGCCAAGACCTCAGAAACTTTCTGCCCTTGGGGAGGGTAGCAGAAGCGATTTTATTTTATTTATTTTTTTTTTTTTGGACAAAAGATACGGCAGTGTGGGGGGACAGTCAGACGGTCAGGGTAGCTAACCCCGGCCTCCAAGCTTGAGCTGCCAGCATGAATTGAATCCCCTTCTCCTGACCTCCAGGGGGTGCCATTCCTTCCTGGTCTTTCCCCCAGATAGCAGCAAGTCAAACTGCATGTCTATACTCACTAGTACTTTGCCTCTGGGTTTACACAGCCACCATGAGTTATTTATTGGCAGCAAAAGGACATGCCTGCACACCCCCACTGGAGTGGGGGAGTGGAATGTGCTTCATGTGGGGGAGGGGGCTGCCTTGGTTGAGTCTTTATCCCAGTGTGGACTTTGTGATTGAAAAGCCTCCTAGAGCCAATTAAAGTCAGGCCCCGATTGCTCTCAGGAAGGGCCAAGGAGTTGTCATCCTACCTTCTTTCCTTCCTTTTCTATCCCAGAAGAGCTAGCTCCTTCCAGGTCCTCATTCTGAGGAACTCGAGCAGCTGCTTCAGGCCTGGTGGGATCCACCTCTCCCTTTCCCCCTTAGCCAAAGGCCAGAGCTGAGGGATAGCCCGGGAGCTGAACTGCAGCTGCTTCCGATGTGATAATGATGCCCCCTCCCCCGGCCCACCCACTCTGACCGAGGTCTTTCATAACCCTGTGGGGAGCTGCTGTCACTCCTGTGGTTTGGGAAGTGGCTCCCTGGGCCCCTTGCTGGGAACTTGGGCTGGGCTCTTCCCGAGGCAGGGCAAGGGAGTCAAGGCTCTCTTTCCCCCACTGAGCCTGGAGAGGAGGTGGGGAAGCCGCTTGGATCTGGAAGAGGTTATTCAGGGCAGGCGGATCATCTCCTGGGGGGCCTGGGGGAGAGGATGGGTGAGTTGGCACCTTCCTCCACCTTGCTCCGCGGCGGCCAAGTCTTCTTCTGACCCTGAGAGGAGTCTCTGGGCCCCATCTCCTGGGGAGGAGGGCAGTATGCAGGCTGCTGTGATTGGCTGGCCGGGAAGCCAGGGTACTGGGGCCCCCGACTGCTGCTTGTCGAGGAACAGGATTCCTCTTCCTGCCAAGTAGCTCTCAGAGATGGGAGTAGGAGGCCAGAGTTGGGAATCCGGGAGGCCCCACGGCTCTTTGTGATGAATCTGGTAGTTTTTGGCAAGTCTGAAGGTGGAGCTGGCTTCCAGGGCCAGCGAGCAAGATGTTTCTGGAGGGGTTTGGGCTGGAAGGTAGAAGGGTACTTCCTTTTTGTGAAAAGACTGGCATGGTGTGTGTGCCTTTGTGTGAGGGTAGTCTTTCAGAACAGGCCACAAGGACTCTTCATCTTTTCCCTGTGCCTGAGCCGGGGGTGGAGTGTGCAGATGTCGTCTTACAAGGACAGAGTTGGAAGGGACTGCACAGAACTCCAGTCAGTCCAAACCCTTGTTGCAGCAGAGGGCGGTCGAGGCCCAGAGAAGGAGGAAAAGGTCCCCGTCCTGCCTCAGCACTGCACTGAAGCGGCTGAAGAGGGTCTGGGTCTCCAGGCTAGCCCAGGTGGCCTTAAAGCCTACAGATGTGATACGAGCTGCCAGCCACCACCACTAATCGCTCCCAGGGGTGTGTTCCCCACCAGGCGAGGGCTGAGATTCTCAGGAGTTGCCCAGATACAGGGTAGGGTGGCTGCCTTCCCTCACATGGGACCCCCTCCCCACAGGGAGACCCCCATTGCAAGTCACCTTCCAGATCTTTCCTTGGAGGGTAGGTGTTTTCTGGTCACTTCTGGGTTAGGAGCTAGAGAACTGGGGCAAGCATGAGTAGAATGCTGGCTTCTCGGCCCAACTTCTTTTGGCTCTGGGCCAGGCCCTTTTCTGTAGGGCCCTGTGAGAGGCTTGGGGCTGATTTAGGAGGATGACACCTAGGTGGGGGCCGGGAGAGGGACAGCTGTGACTGACGGCCTGGAAGAGGTTGGGTGGGGTTGCCATTTCTGCCTCAGTAAGGGGCCAAACCCGTGAGTTCCTTCCTGTGATAAAACAGTGAAGAAATCCTCATGTGTGCAACTCAGAAACGGGGCCATGACTAGGAACCTCAGATGAGTGGATTGGGTGGGGCGCCCAGCCTCCTCCAGGACGTAGCAGTGGTATGTAGCTGTGGGCAGGTGGAGATGCTATTTGGTCCCTCAAGGATCGCCTGGATCTGTCCTGCCTGGCTGAGCCTCTGCTTCGCTTCCTGAGACTTCAGTGACGCTAGCCACTGTGGTTCCAGGTAAAGCCACTGTGGTTCCAGGTGGCGTGGGGTGCTGTGTCTCAGGACTCACCCCCAGTGTCCCACCAACACTGTGGGATGTGGCTTAAGTTGGGCAACCTCTCCTTTGAGGAACCTCAGGGTTGGTTCAGTGGGTGTGTCACAGGAGGCATGGCCTCACGCTCATTTGAGTGTCTTCAAGAGGTGCAGACTTGGCTGGGATGCAGGACTGGAGAGGCTAGTGGTGATCTCCCCTTTCACAAATCCTTGGGATTATGGAGAGCCTTTCTGCTTCACCCCAGAGGAGGCTCAAGGTTGTGATGCCTGCCGCTGCAGTCTTTTCGTTCAACCTTAGCCGGAGAAGTACTCCAAGCCCTGCACGAAGTCAGGAGAAGGCCTGGCTTATTGGCCCCCGAAAGAGAACCAAACAGGATTGAAAGAGACAGTTCATATCAAACACGTAGTTCTGGCACCTTGTAAATGAGCAGTAGATGCTCAAAGCAAGTGCCCCCAATTCTTCCGCACCCTGAACTCCCTATTCCACAACGCCGGCCCTTAAACCCAGAAGCAGAACTGGGGCCCTCGCCTTCAAGTTTGATGGGCTTCCTTCCCTGTGACATTTCTGCTTTACTCCCTACCCTTCCCTTCTTCAGCCACTGACTCCACCCTCTTTCCCAAACACCAGGACTGGGAGGTGCTGGTCCTGGGGAAGCTCAAGTGGGACCTGGCTGCTGTGATTGCCCATGATTTCCTGGCCCTCATTCTGCACCGGCTCTCTCTGCCCCGTGACCGGCAGGCCTTGGTCAAAAAACATGCCCAGACCTTTTTGGCCCTTTGTGCTACAGGTAAGAGCCCTATATACATTTTTGCCAGGTGAGGGAAATACGAATACTTGGAAGGGTGGGAGGTAACTGGATTCTGCTTCATACTCCTCTCAAAATTTGTCAATATTATCTCTCTTCTGGAGGTTCAGAAGAGGCAGCAGAACATGATCAGAGCTGTATGGGATTTTTTTTTTCTTTTTAGTGTTTATTTTTGAGAGAGACACAGTGTGAGTGGGGGAGGGGCAGAGAGGGGACACAGAATCTGAAGCAGGCTCCAGGCTCTGAGCTGTCACACGGGGCTCGAACTCGTGAACCAAGAGATCGTGACCTGAGCTGAAGTTGGACACTTAACCAACTGAGCCACCCAGGTGCTGCAGAGCTGTATGGGATTTTAGAGACCACCGGTCTGTAAGTGGCTTGGAGAAGTGACTTGCTCAGGGTCTCACAGTCATTAAGTTGGGAGCACAACCAAGGTCTCTTGACCCTAGTTTTGTTTCCACACCAGGGAGAGACTCCTTCACTCTCTGGTCCCTGGCACACTCACCGACCACCTTGGAGCAGACACACTTGTGCAAGTTTCCTGTTCATCCTGGTCCTCTCTAGGAGAGGCCCCTTCCTGCCTTTCTCCCTCGTTGCTCTTATAGTACTCACTGCTGGGGTTTCTGGTATGCCCTCAGCTCTATTCTCGGTGCCTGGCATTTTTGGAGCAATAGGAAGTCCGTGCTGGCCATGATCTTTAAAGCCTTTGCCTCATGGTTCCCTCTTCCTTTCCAAGATTACACCTTTGCCATGTACCCACCGTCCATGATCGCCACGGGCAGCATTGGGGCTGCAGTGCAAGGCCTGGGCGCGTGCTCCACGACTGGGGACGAGCTCACCGAGCTGCTGGCAGGGATCACAGGCACAGAGGTGGTGAGTGCAGGGGCGCCGGCTGTGGCCGGTCAGCACTTCCTCAAGCAGTGCTATTCCCTGAGCCTCCAGCAGAGGGAGGAATGCATCCCTAGCCTGGTCTCCACTCCTGGTTTCAGGTGCCCCACCCCTGGGGCTTCTGTGGCCTTCTGTCTTGGTCTGGAGAAGGGTGGCTTGGGTGGGTTGAAGGGCACTGTTCCTGGGTGCCCTTTTCCTGCCAGATGATGTGCAAGAGTGGGGGTGGGGGTGCTGTCAGATTATTGGGCTGCTCTCACACTCCCTTGCCACATCCTCTTGCCAGTTTCTTAGAACTGAAGGCTGATTCCTGGGGCTGGGTTGTGGCCTAACCTCCCAACTTCCCTGTGTGCTGGAAGGTGTCCCTCACCTGCTTCTGCTGCCAGATGCTGTGGGGGTGGGAAGCAGACCCTTCATTCCAAAGGGGACCTTCTGCCCTCCACCCAGCAGTCACTCTTCGCTGTTCCCCCATGTTTGCAGGACTGCCTGCGGGCCTGTCAGGAGCAGATTGAAGCTGCGCTCAGGGAGAGCCTCAGAGAAGCGGCCCAGACCTCGCCCAGCCCGGCACCCAAAGCCCCCAGGGGCTCCAGTAGCCAGGGGCCCAGCCAGACCAGCACTCCCACAGATGTCACAGCCATTCACCTGTAGCCCCGGAGAGGCCCCCTCCAGTGGCCACTGGCAGCAGAGGAAGGGACACCGCCACCCCCCCTCCCTGCCTGCAGGAACGAGCCACGCCATGCCACGCCATGCCACATCGGAAGCCTGAGGGGGCCCCCTCCTGTTCGCCCCTCCCCAAGCTGAAGGGGGCAGGCCCTACCTATCCCTGCAGTGTGCACTAAGGGGCCTGGCCAGCCGTGTTTGGGTGGCCCGCCAGGCTCCTCCTTTTCCCTGCGTCTGACTGGCTCTGCTCTTTCCCTGATCCTAGCTGGCGGTGGGCCAGGCTGGTCGGAAATGAAATTGAAGTAGGTAAAATACATGCACCAGCGTTCCTTTTTGAGGCCCCCTTATTTCTGGGGCTCTCGTGTTCTCAAATGCCAAAATGCCCCCAGTGCCTTGTAAAGGTGTTGCACCTTCCAGAGTTAATGTATTTGGATTGGGGTCTTTCTGAAGAGATCTGAGAGATGCTGATAGACATGTGTGAGGGGAAACAGTCTGGACAGCTCCTCCTGACACACTTTGGAGGCCCCAATATAATCCGTGCGCGCAGCTGCTCCTAGAGGGAGGGACCAGGCCTCTGTCCGAGGGGCGGGCAAGAACCAACCAATCCCTCCTTGCTTTGCTTTCCGCTCAGCTTCTCCTGTGTGATTGAGGGGGGTTAGGGTGAAGGAAGAAGTTGTTTTAATTTATTAATTGCTTTGAGGACAACTGAAAGAGGGTGTGGTGGGGCCCATCGACCCCACACGCGGTGGTAACCCTGGTGGTTGCTGCATCCCTCCCCTCTGCTACTGGCTGGAGGATCTTTGTGGCCAAGGAGCTGCTACAGCCTGGGGTAGGGCCATGCCCTCCTCTCCCTCTGGCCCTCTGCCCCTCTCTGGGGGTGGGGGATGGAGTAGGGATAAACTGGAGGTGACTGAGCCCCTGTCTGGAGAGGGAGGCAAGCCCTGTTGACACAGGTCTTTCCTACGGCCACAAGGTCCAGGCTGGTGGCCCAGGACCATCATGCTACCTTAATAAAGATTCTGGAATAAGCCTGGCTTTGGCTTCTTGGATTGGATGGTGCTATGGGGAAAAGCCATTTCTGGGCTGCATGAGGGAAGCAGGGCAGAAGTCAAGGGTCATCATGCAGAGATCACCACAAGCCATTTCTGTAAGGGGCCAGGAAGTAAATATTTCAGGCTTTGTGGGTCATTTGGTTTCTGCCCCAGATATAGTCAGCTCTGCTTTACAATGGGATGTACGCATTCCTAAAATTCACTGCACCATGCAAAATTGCACAATAAAAACCACAGGGCTCATGGGAAACCGGGCTTGAGGCACAATACTCAAAAAAACTTAATGAGTGACACATTTCTTAAAGGAAATAAAGTGGATAACCCAGTTTTCAGTTTAAAAGGTTAAGAAACCTGTACTAGGACACAGCCCTTTTATCTTGGAAAAGACCTGAAGTATGTGGAAGCAGAGGTCAGAAGGCTGTGGAAGGTGAGCGAAGCCACCAGGTGTGGGTGTGGCTCTCCATGCAAGGTGAGCAGAGGCTGCTCTGGGTACTTGTCGGAGGCACGTGCAGGTGGTGTCGCCTGGCTGGTCTCCGCTGGGCAGTTCCCACCTAGTGTTTCTTAGAGAAAACTGCATATAAACGGGAAATTTGTGATCAACTTCTTCCCAAATGCATTAACTGGGTTGGAACGAATTCACGTTTTCAAAAGCAAATAAGCAGCGTTCTAGCAGGACCGTACGGCTGACTCTTAGGTAACGTGGGCTTTAACCCTGCAGGTCCTCTTCTGCACAGATTTTTTTTCCAGGAGACATATAAACGTATGGTATTCATACAGTGTGAATTGTGCTCTAAATGTATTTTGTGATTTTCTCAACATTTTCTTTTCTCAGGTGTACTTGACAGAATACTATATATGTGACATAACCTACAAAACATTGTAGTTAAGTTACTGGTAGTTAAGTTTGGGGAGTCAAAAATTACACGCAGATTTTTGGCTATGTGGGGGGTTGGTGCCCGTAAGCCCTGCACTGTTCAAGGGTCAACCGTGCTCAGTTCTGCTGCTGGAGCATGAAAGCAACCATAAAAATCAAGTGGCTAGGCACGGCTGCGTCCCAACACAACTTTACTTATGGACACTGAAATGTGAATTTCATAGAATTTTCATCTCTCACAAAATACTATTAATTTTTTCCCAACCATTTAAAAAATGTAAAAATCATTCTTACCTCATGGGCAATAAGAAAATGGGCATATGACTCTAGTCTGCCAATCCCTGGTCTAAAACTTTAAATTAGCCAAGAAATTTAGAAAAACTGTCTGGTGGGGACTCTGGATCTACTCCTTCCGGGGCCTGATTTTCTTGCCTCTGTAGCCTCAGTTTCCTCTAGGGACTTTCTCCTGCAGCAATCCACCCACAGCAGAGACAGGACCATCTTTTGAACAACCTCCAAAGTAGCCTCTGCCTCAAGTTGAAGGCAGAGGATGCCTCAAGGGGCTAATAGGGTGGGTAGGGCGTGGAGACAAACTTGTAGAATAAGGAGATGGGGGTATCCTCTGTAAACTGGCAAGAATGCACTCCTCGACAGGAACAGAGAAGAACTTCCCTCCAGCTAAAGAGGGAAAACACAAAGATCTCCATCGATCACATCAAAACACAAAAGTTCAATAAATACCTGCCTTTGGTTTTTATCCCTATCCCAGTGACTTGACACAAGAGCCTGAGAAAAAGAACCTATTCCAAGCCCCAGTCAGGGATGGGGATGCTGGCATGTGGCACCTCAAGTTACATCTCACAACCGAACAGGGACGAAGGCCTAGGATGGAAGAAGGGCCCAGCCAGACCCTTAATCCTCCCTGTCAGGCACAGGGAGCCACAGATGCCTGGGACCACTCTCCCTGCCCTGGTCTGGGACTTCAGCTGTAAAATCTCAGTGTCCCCAGCAGGGATCCTGGTGTCCCTCCCACCCCCATGCCCCTCAGACCAGGGCGAGTAACCTTCCTCACTCCATGGTGACAGGAACATCTTCCACGTCTCGGGGCACTGCACTCTGAAGTTCACGCCTGATCTCAGGGGACAGCTGTGGATGGGGCTGCAGCCGGAGCAGTTCCAAGAGGGCCTCCTTCTGATCTGTGGCCAGGTCTGCCTTGTAGCGCTGGACCAAAGTCAGGAGGCACTGGTGCCAGAGCACGGGCAGTTCGCGCCTCTCTGTCCGGAAGCCCAGGAAGTGGAAGACCAGGGCGTCCAGCACCCGGTAGGGCAGCGCGTACTTCTTATCCAGCAGCAGCCGAAGGAAGATGCTGTTGGCACCGCTGTATTCCATCTCGGCAATCTTCAGCATGGCTGCACTGGTGAGGAAGGGTCAGTGGTGGGGGAGGTGCTGGAGGCAAGGTCCACCCTCTCCCCTGCCTCTTCCCCTCCCCTCCTCTGCTGGCCCCTGCACCGTGCCTATTCCTAAGGGGGCCATCTCAGGCCTCCTTCTCACCTACCCCAGCTTCTACTCCTCGGCCTCAGTCACCAGCTGTATACACATTCACCCCAAATCCCTACCTCTGGTTCAGCCTGCTCGTCTCAGTACCTGGCTAGAATACATTCAAGCACCTGAAGATCTCCACCCCTAACATCCTTTCTTCTCATGTTCCCTATTCGTTCATTCAACTATTTACTGTGCCAGGTGGGGATCCTGTTTCGGGGGAACTTACATTCTGTTGGGGTAGTAACACACCCAACAGCTTAAACAACCCACAGATCCAGGGCTGCTCCTAGCTCCTTCCTCACTCTGTCCATCCCTTCCAGCCCCAGTCCTGGGATTCTCCTATCTGGATCCCTCCTGACTCATAGTCCTCTTCCCCGCTCCCCCCAACACTACCTGGAGTGCAACACAGGGATGGAGCATTTGGTGATGATGCTACCCACGATGATGGCTTCCCGGAGGGTACAGGTGCCAGACTCACACAGTGGGATCAGGATCCCTGGGGAGGGTCAGAGGGGAAGGCACTTTGAGCCCAGGGTGAGAGGAGAGAGCCACAGCAGGAAGCACCCCCCACCCACCCGAGACAGTCATCTCCTGTCAGGCTTGTTGCTTTCACCTGCAGGCGCTCTAGCCCCTCCCTCTCTCAGCGGCCTCCCCAGTTCCCACCTTTAAACCAGGCTCCGGGCTTGAACAGGGCCTTCTTGAGTGCCATGTAGAGGTGGAAGTTGAGTCGTTTGTATTCAGCGATGTCATCTCGTACCCGGGGGAGCAGGACAAGATTGTAGAAGCGCTGGGCCATGCGTTCCTTGAGGTTAGAGGCAAAAATCCTATTTTGGGGAAGATATGGGGGAGACTCCAGCTCACATGATAGCCCAGAGCTGGCATTTTAAATACACTGTGGACGGTGAACACTGGACATTCGAGGGGTGTGCGGAAGCGACCTGTGTGCCTGCTACACCCGCCACGTTAGGAAGGGAACGGGACGGGCTACGAGGGGTACCTAAACAGAATGAACGCTCTGTCCTGGGGGAGCCACAGCTCTCCTCTGTTCACTTTCCCTCCCCGACATGGGTTCGTTCTCTCCACCCTGGTGTCGCAGGGGACCCGAGCATGCCCAGGGAGCCACAGGCTTTGGAGGCCACTCTGACACCCCAGGAGCTGTGCTCCAGTAGTTATAAGCCTTTCTCCTGGAAACTCATCACAGGAGAGTCTCAACAGGGCCCGGGCCCCAAAACATGGAAACGGGAAAAGCTGGGAAAACAGTGACCTACAGAAGCACAAGACAGAGCTCTGGGGCAAAGCTCAAATGTAACGGCCAAGGCAGAGAAAGCCTGTCTCCCCACAGCCAGCATTTACCTACAGACCCCAGGCCACCCGAACCCCCATCTACTCCACCTCGTGGCTTGGTACATGGCGGCTGCTGTCCAGGCCTCGGGCTCTGTAACGTAGAGGATCTGCTCCCAGTTGGAGAGGGCGGGGATGATCTTGAAGGCCTTGGGCAGCTTCCCACTGCGGTACTTAGATAACACCTGCAGAGGCGAGCGCAAATCATCACCGTCAATGACACGTGCGCCGTGTGCCAGGTCCCCATCTGGCACAGATTAGCTCAATCCTCACAACAATTCTGAAGGGTATGTCATCAGCACCCTCATTTTCCAGATGGGGAAACCAAGACCACAGTTAAGTAATCTTCCCCAAGGCCACCAAGTCCCTGAGTGGCAGAGCAGAAATCTGAACCTACGCACTTGGGCTCTTAACCTGCTCTTGGCCACCATGCCTCATTTGTACAAGACGTGGGCACCCAAACCCTTAGTGCGAGCCCACGGCCCCTGGGAGGGTATTTCATCATGGCTCTCCACTCGGCTCTTACCTCCCGGACCCCTCTGTAGACCTCCAGAACCCGGGGGTCCAACTGCGGCATAGGAAAGCCTGACACCTCTGACATGACCGTCTCAACTTCCGTCTGCTTCTCGGTCAGCTTCTCCATGATGATGTCAGCCAGGGTGCGCCTAGGAGTAAGGAAGGTGCGGGAGGGAAGCAGGGAGGGCTGTGGCCAGTCCAGGAAGCTCTACACTCCCCCCACAGTCCCTTGTGAGCTCCAGTACATCTGTGATCCCGCTGGGATGTGCGGCCCCAGTCTCCCTGGGTCTTACTGCCCACCACAGAATCCCTGCAGGGTGCAGAGGACCCAAAGGTCAATCGACCTGGGACAAAGCTGACGGTTGTGTGGAGGTGAAGAACCAGGACTCTGTAATCAGTCTGCCTGGGTTCAAATTCTGGCTCTTCCTCTCCCTACATGACCCTGGGCATGCTCCTTGGTCTCTCTATGCCTCACTTTCCTCGTCTGTGAACCAGGGATAAGAACAGTACCTCCTCATAAAGTTACCGTAAGGATTACATGAGTTAACGCATGTCCAGTATTTGGCACTGTTGGCACACAGCAAGTATGTAGTAAGCGTTGCCTGTTTCAAACACATTCACCACTCGCCGATAATATGTTGAGGACTCTCCAATTACAAAATTCTAGTCTGACCTCTCTAGAGACACATCTCAGTTTTTTACCAAGATTTCAAGTAGCTGGAGCCATTAAGGGGGTGGCTGTGACACAAACATCCCCTCAATTTAATTTATTAAAATTTATGGAGATATTTCTAAGAGTATGATGTTTCTCTCAGGTTCCTTCCACAGAGTGCATCGAACATAACTCTATCACGAGAATTCAGAATTACTGTCACAGTGTGCTTTGGTAAAATAATGCTAAGGTATTTTTAAAATGGCTCCTGTTTTTTCAACACCAGGCGCTGAAGCAGGACTTTCCAGATGTTATTCCATGTAGTCAGTGCAACATCTGATAGAAGTGTCATTACCGTCATTATTCAGACACAGGAACTGATACCCAGACAGGTCAATAACTCAATCAAGCTCTCAGAGCTCTCAAGTGGGGAGAGTCAAACCCTGGTCTTTCAGGTTCTAAAGTTCAGGTACTTTTATACAATACTGAGCCCCAAACTAAGTGGGCCTCTGCTGAGTTCACGTGGCTCTGGATCTGCTTTCGGAAGGTGCCAACCATCAATTCTCAAGACTGTCGGGAACCCCTGTTTCTGGTAGCATTACTCTTTTATTTACTGCAAGCTATGAAATCATCCTACCCATCATATCAGAGTGATGTGTTACGGGGGCGTCTCAGCGACTGTCAGTTAAGCGTCCGACTCTGGATTCTCAAATAAGGGACCACGGAACTTAATCATTCAGCTTCCCTGTCTTTCCTCGGTATTACCAGCAATGAGAGATACATCAGCCCCGAAAAAGCCCAAGAACCAAGAACAGTGTCATGTTAAGTGTCACAGGGTCGGAATGAACTAGTTGACGGCCTTTATCCTTTAGACTCCCCTCCCCTGGATCAAAATCGAGGGGCGTAAGAGTTTGATCACAGGAGCTTAAATGCCTGCATGTTGTGGAGCCGCCATTTAGTATACACGACAACAAACTGTGCTTCTAACAGGAGGTGATTGTGCCCATCAGGAAACATGTGGCAACGTCTGGAGACATTTTTTGGTTGTCGTGATGGGGGAAAGGTCACCAATGGTATCCAGTGAGTGGAAGTCAGGCATGCTGCTAAACATTCTACATTGCACAGGACGGCCTCCAGAAAAAAAGAATTATCCAGCTCCAAATGCCAATAGTGAGGAGGCTGAGAAACCCTGGATGAAATGAAGCTGAGAGTACGAAAGAGATCTGGCCAAGGAAACTGAACATAGCAGTAAGACAACTGAGCATGCCAAGACCAAAGGCAAAGAGATGGGTTGCCCCACAGGCCTGAAAAAAGGCCCTGCAGCTGTTTCCCCAGGCAGTCCGGGCAGTTCTCCCACAGGCAGACAGACAGATGGTCAGGAGGTCTAGTTCATTCTCACTCAGATAGGTCCTTTGAAGATGGGCCAATTTTGCCAAGTTCGTTCCCCACAACTAGCTATGCTCGGACCCTTCCCAAATGTAGGGAATCAAAACTACCAGGACATGTGCTTCCCTGTGGAAAGCTGCCACCAGGACCTGACACCCCTAATCCCAGGCCACGCCAGCTCTACCTGGCAGGAGGGTTCTTGTTCATGAACATCTCAATGGCACGCTCATCCTCGGGGTCCACAACCACTTCTGCATGATGGCCTGCCCCTGTCATTGTGGCAGCCTTCTCCAGGGTGGGCCACTCCTCGTCCTCGTCATCTGATCCATCCTGCGGGACCCCTGGACCTAGAAGAGGAGATGAAATGGATACGCAAGGCAAGCAGCGGCTGAGGGATGTAGAGGTCAATTCAACTTTACCCATGATGTGCATGCAGGCCTCACATGTGCTTGCAGCAGATACAGATGGGTGCAGTGGAAGTGATGAAGTGCCCGCTAGCTTCCTGTTCCCAAGGGCTTACAGTCTTTTCTTTTTTTTAATTTTTTAAAAAATGTTTTTATTTATTTTTGAGACAGAGCATGAGCAGGGGAGGGGCAGAGAGAGAGGAGACACAGAATCCAAAGCAGGCTCCAGGCTCTGAGCTGTCAGCACAGGGCCTGATTCGGGGCTTGAACTCACGGACTGTGAGATCATGACCTGAGCTGAAGGCTGACGCTTAACTGACTGAGCCACCCAGGTGCCCCCAAGGGCTTACAGTCTTGAGGAAAAAAATGTACAAACGTGAACCAAGGAGATAGCGATGCCAACGAGTAACTGCTGACACGCTACACAGTCAGTCATATAGCAGGAACTATTCTAAAGACTATACATAACTTTCCTAACACCAAGAGAGGTGCCCTCGTTCTACCCAGTTTCAGATGGGGACTTGGAAGTACAGGAAAAGGAAAGTTAAGTAACTTGCCTAAGGCAGGTAGTCTGGGTTTAGATTATGCATTCTTCACCCCTGTTCTACACACATTGTAGGGCTTCGTGACAGGCCAAAATGAGTGGTAGAGACAAAATATACCACAGGCACACAGAAGGGGGTGAGAGCAGAGGATGGTTAGGCTCTGGATAGCCAGTAAGGGAGATGGAAGAGTGTGGTCCAGACCTGGGTAACAACACTGGCAGGAAGGCTTGGTTACGAGAGTATCTGATAGGCAGTAGCAAGAAATAAGATTAGATGGGTAAAGTAAAGCCGGACTGTGGAGGGCCTTGAGGCCAGGCAATGGAGTTCAGATTTCAGTGAAACAACCCATTTTTATAACTGATTCTTGGAAGACTCCAGCCGGCTGGCCATTTGGAAAGGGATGTTAATAGTCCACGCAGAAAAATAAAATGCTACACGTGACCAGCTCCTTAAGAACAGAGGCAGCGTGTGACAAAAGCCAAATGGGAAAGGGGGGGTGCACCAGACGTTTTGTTTCCCCATGCTGACAAATCTCAAATCTGGGCTTGTAGGTAGATTTCCCTTTACCCCAGATACTAACTCCAGCTGCCTCCTGTATGGCAGCTTGGGGTTGACCCACAGGCAATTCAAATCTCACCTGTCATCAACTGAACTCACTCCTTCCCTCCTAGGTCTACACTACTCACTGTGTTCCATGTCTAAGTAAAGAGCACTACCATCCACCCACTGCTAAGCCAGAACCTGGCAGGCCTGCCTCATCCCCTCCCTTCACCCCAAGACACAATTACCAAGTCCTATTTAATTCTACTTCACACGCTATCTCTCAAATCCTTCACAGCTTTGCCTAAGCCTAGATCAGCATCATCTCTTGCCCGTGTTAGTTCAACAGTCCCCTAATTGGTCTCCATATTCTCCAATAGCCTCCCAGTGTTTAGGATAGCTTTAAATCCTGAACACAGCCTCCAAGTCTTTTGTAGATTTGGCTCCTACCTAACTTACTATCATTAACCCATTCACTCAGCAAACACTGGGCGCCTACTATATGTGAGGTACTGTTCTGAGTGTTGAAAAAAATCAGTGTAAAAGAGAAACTTACGGGGCTTATGTTTTAATCAGGGAGATAGACGATAATAAGTATCAAAAGAAGACAAGTGCTACGAAAAAAGACATAGGGCAGAGCAGAGAAGTTGGGAGTGTGGAAACAGGGGAGGGGGGTGTGTTTCCATTTTTAACGGAGTGGCTAGGGCAGCCTCTCTGAGAAGGCGAAGAATCAGGGGAATTAGCCTCCAGGGTTATGAAAACAGAAGGAATAACCAGGGCAAAAGCCCTAACTTACTATGTTTAAGGAACAATAAAGCCTGTATGGATGAAGAGGGCGAGGGGAAAGAAGAGGCCAGACTGGCAACAAGGGCAGATCATGTAGGTCTCTGTAGTCCTCTAGCTGTTGAGTTAAGAGTAGACTGGAGGGGGTATGGGAGACTAATGAGGAAGCTACTACAATGATCCAGGGGAGAGATTACGGTGGCTCAAATAGGACTGTGTTCTGAGGTGATGAGAAGTGATCTAACTCTGGATATATTTTGAAGGGAGAGTCAACAGGATTTCCTAACAGATCAGATGTGGGGAAAGACAGGGGTTCGAGGTTTCTGTCTCGAGCAAATGGAAGGAAATCATGCTACTATCTGAGACGAGGAGGACAGTGGGAGGAGCCGGTTTGGAGAGAAGATCAGGATTTCTGTTTTGGACATACTGATTTGAGACGTCTATTAGACTTCAAATTGGAGATGCCAAATAGGCAGCTGAAATAGGAGAATCTGATTTTCACGGAAAAGATGAAGGCGAGAATACAAAGTTGGGAGCAGTCACCAAATAGAATATACTTAAACTGAGAAACCGACGACAGCAACAGAGAAGTGCTGTGAAGAGAAGAGGTCCAAAAACTGAACCTTGTGGCACATCAATAAGAGGCTGAGAACAAAAGAGGAGCCAGCAAAAGATGCTGAGAGGTGAGGAAGTAGTAAAACAGGAATGTGATGGCTTAGAAGCCAAGTAAAGATGCTGAAGCCAGGAGACCAGTGTTCAACTGTGTCAAACACTGCTCTCAGGACAGATGAAAGATGAGATCTGAGAAACAGATTAAACAACTGGGAGGACCACACTTCCACCCTAATAAAAAATACTGACCATCTTCTAATTAGTTTCTCTTCCTCTTTGGCTCCTAAACAATATTGTTCTTTCTGCTCAGAGCACTCACCACTCGGTTTTCGGGTCTCAGGCACGAAGGTCACGCAGTCTGGGAAGCCTGACCATCAAAAGTAATGCTACTGTTATAAGAGAAGCTATGTTTTCGTTGTCATGAAATGTATTATCCCAATAGTTGTCTCTCTGTTGGGCTAGACTGCAAGATCTTGAAGTCAGACACATGTCTTTCTTGTTTTCCTCTTTACCCAAACCATGTAAACTCCTAGCGCAGTGCAAAGCACAGGCTAGACATCCCACAAGTATTTATAGAACAAATAGATAAATGTTAGGAGTTCTTTGCGGCGTGAGCAATTACTTCCTGTTGGTCCAACTTCGGGGATGCCCAGAAGCGAATACTTAAAAACTACAAGTGGGCGTGGAGGGCTCTGACTACTCTAAATCTGCTCCAGGACTGGGGAAACCCTTTGCAAGAGTCATTACTTTTGCAAGGATGTAATGCGGACCCCTTATTTATTTTATTTTCTCATTCCAAACTCCTCCCTGCCGGATACCTTTCGGCCGTCTACCTCTCTTCCCCACAACCAACCACCCTATTCCTGGCACACACCCCCTGCCACTCACCCAGCCGCGTGGTGCGCTCCCGTGGTGCTGCGGGCTTGTCCCCAGTCCCATGCTCGGCCTCCAGCTCCTCCTGCTGCTGCCGCGCTTGTTGCAAAATCCGTCGGGTCAGCCTGGGCCCCACGTACTCTTCCTCTTCTCCGGTCCCGCGACCCCGCCGCTTTTCCCGGGACCCTGCTCGCACCGCGTCCCCAGCCAGGATCTGCTCAGCCAGGGGCGCATGTTTTTCCTGACCTGCGGCTCCGCGAGCCGCCTTGAACTTGGGCATTTCCCCGGAAAACTTTGCCGGAAAGGTTCACACGTGGAGCCAGAGGAAAAAGCCTAAAGTGCGCTTGCGCAACGAACTTCCAGCTCCCAAGAGCCCCCCCCCCACCGCCCACGGAGTTCACGGCGCCACCTAGCGTTCGGAGGCTAGGATGCCATCAGCGCCGCCACACCCCCTAAAAGAGCTCACGGGTCCTGGATCTGGACTTCCGAATGATCTCATTGCACTTAACGCTGGCTTCTCGAAGTGGTGGCAGTCCGAGCCATGACTTTCTACCTTCATGGATCTAGACCTTCTGTGCCCAGCAAAACGTGAACTTGGAGCTGGGAGCCATGACGTCACCGGAGGCGTCACCCAGGAGGTGCCTAGACCCGCCCCTGTTCCTCATGAGCGCGTCTACTGGGCGCTCTGTTTTTACGTCATTTCCGTTGCACTCCCTCGGCCGAAGCTTTCGTTGGGGGGGGTCTTCACTTAGTGTGGGTGGCTGGAGAACGCTGCGAATCAACTGTTTGTTCCTGCCAACCTTGCTGGTCCGATACCATGGGAGTGACTTGGTAGGACCCCAAGGGACTTTGTAGGGCGGCGTTTGGGGTCGGGAAAGGCCCTCGGAGCCTGGCGTGTACCCGGGAGGAGGAGCGGGACCAGGGTCTGCCTCCCCGCACGAGCTGAGCAAGATGTCTTCGGAATGTGTGGGTGAGGGAGACACTGTAAGGGCTGCGGTTTTTCCGGCCTTATTTGCTTGAAGATGCTCCGGTGCTTCCTGGAAGGCGGCAAGTGAAAGGTTTTATCCCAGGAGCCCATCGGTGGTTGTGTACCTCCTTCCCTTTTTCTTCCTTCCCATGAGGCCATAGGGCTGCCCGGAGTGAAACTTAAGGGTCGGAAATAGGATGTCCGGACTAGGACTCAGTCTGCCGGCGAGGCTGGAGGGAGTGGGGGATAGGCCATGGGGAAACCATCTTTTTTTTTTTAGGTTTTCTCCTGCTGCTTCCTACAGCCGCCTAAAGCAGTTAAGACCAGCCCGTGTCTGGTTGTGGTGTGGCCGTTTTAAGCTAGTGGGTCTAGAGAAAAAGCTGCTGGCAGTTAGATTGGGGTTCAGGCGCGTCACCTCTTGGGGATCCGTCTCCCTCTGTGTTTAATTACACGGTCTAGTTTTTATGGACTTTTTATCTCTAACATGATATAATTCAGGGTGGCAGAGGAAGGTATGGGCCTACTGCTCTTGCAGGCCTTAGTTCCAAAATGCTAGATTTCAGGGATTGCTTTGTTTTGTTTTGAATATTTAGTATTAGCATCTTTCCAGTCAGAGAGAGCTGGAGGTTAGGATATCTGAAGTCAGTGGTTGGAAGCTTCTTGCATAAGAGCCTGGGGGAGACCACTCTTTCCTGCAGCTCAGGTTCTTGTCGGTTTGTCCATGACGTCACCTTTGTTGTTTACAGTGGACATCATGAACCTTTTACAAATCCTCTAGTGCAAGGGGGATGTGTGAGGAATGGAATGAAAAGTTTGTAGCATAGTGGCTTGGAACCCTGGGAGCCCCTGTTCTTTCAGTAGAAGACAGAAGGAATGGGCTGTCAGTCTGTTGGGACCCTTAATCAAGTTTTCACACTCCTGGGACTTCTGACTCCCCCCATAATATCACTTTTACAATGTTTCACAATAAGGCATATCATCATCCTTACTTATGAGTGCTTTTTCTGATGGAGAGTAGTGACAATTTTTAGTTACAGGACTCCATTCTTATACCTTCATTTAGTTGATCATAAAGTAATGTAGTATCTTCCAAAATTCACTAACGTGGTTTTTTTACAGTTAGGTACCACCTGTACTACTTATTAATGTTTTCTTTCGAATCCATTTCTTTTCCTTAAAAATATTTTAAAAGGCAATTACAACCCTAAGGAAGCGGTCTAGTATAGCACAGACATAGAGCCAGCTTGCCTGGCTTTGAATCTTGGCTACACTACATCAAGCTGTGTGGCCCTTCGCGAGTTACTCAACCCCTCTCCACTTCAGTTTACTCATTTGTAGCAAGGAGATAATTAACAGCTCATCTTATAGGGCTTTTGTGAGGATTCACAGTTAATTCATCTAAAGGCCTTTGGGAATGGTCTGGCACATGGTTTGTGCCTAATGATTGTTACCTACTACTCTAAAGGGGGAGCCAGTTTTACTCACCATAGAAGGAAATCTTGAACATTTTTATTTCATTGTTTGGATTAAATTTGTGTACATACTGTTGCCTCTCATTCCTAAAGATTATAAACTTGAGGCTTACTTTCTCTTTGATCCTGGGGCTGTTGAAAAGAAGTTGCCAATGACAGAAATGTTCTATAACAACATTGTCTAATACACTGGCTTCTAGTCACATGTGGCTTTTGAGCCTTAGAAATGTGGATCGTGCAGGTGGGGAGTTGAATTTTTAACATTTATTTATTATTGAGAGACAGAGACATAGAGCGTGAGCGGAGGAGGGGCAGAGAGAGAGAGAGACACAGAATCTGAAGTAGGCTCCCGTCTCTGACCTGTCAGCACAGAGCCCGATGCGGGGCTCGAACTCACAAACTGCAAGATCATGACCTGAGCTGAAGTTGGTCGCTTAACCAACTGAGCCACCCAGGTGCCCCAGGGAGTTGAATTTTTAATTTAACTTAGTTTATTAGTTTCAGTGTAAAAAGCCACGTGTGGCTTGTGGCTACTCTACTGGACAGCGCCCGTTCAAAGTGTTAGAGACTTGGTAAAAACATACCCCAAATTGAGGTTTTCCTGGTATAGTCAGAACTGAAGGAATTGCAAAGGATGTTCTTTTCTCATATGACTTAATGTTAGGGAATGCTCAGTCTGTGTGCCACCTAAAACCTCTTGAACGTTGGCACACATGTCACACTTGGGAAAGTGGTGTGATAGGACGTTCACTGCACTGGTGTGAGTGTCCTTAGACCTGTGCTGTAGTTCTTAGTGGAGCTCTCAGGGACTTGAGCCTCTCTCTCCTTGTCTTTAAAATGAGAAAGAAGATCAGGGTAGGTGGTCTCTTAAGGTAACTCCTGGCCCTGAAGAGCTGTGAGTCTGTGGGCAAATGAGTGGCTCAATGAGTGCACATGTGCTTCTGGATACTGATGATTGGGTCCTCTCCCTTCTAGTGTGTCCCAGATGCCTGTGGCTGAGGGCAAGAGTGTCCAGCAGACCGTGGAGCTCCTCACCCGGAAACTGGAGATGCTTGGGGCAGAGAAACAAGGAACATTTTGTGTGGATTGTGAGACCTACCACACAGCCGCCTCCACTCTTGGCAGCCAAGGTCAGTGAGATGCAACCTTGGCTTGGAGTTGATTGACATTCGGGTTCACTGAGTTCTTTATGCTCTTTTGTAAAGGGTGGTTATTCTCGAACATGTGGCAGACGGTGTTTCTGAATTCGTTAATTCTTCGTCCTTCATCTCTTATACGGGGCCCGTGTTTTGGTGTTTTTGCACTTCTCACTTTTAGAGCTGCGTTTCTCGGGGGGATTGGTCACTGGCTAACTGCCTCTGCATCTAATCACCTGGGTTACTTGTTAAAGGTGCAGAGTCCTGGCCCTGCTTACTGACTGGACTGGAGCTACAGGCCTCAGTTACATTTCAGCCAGCTCCCTTGAGGATCATTAAGCACCCTTTTAAGTTTGAGAAAGACTCCTTTTAGGCTCAGAAGTCTTTGTATATGATTCTTTCACAGCTTTAGAGTGTTTAGAACTTTCTACAGAAAGGCTTTCTGATTCCCACACCTAGCTAGTAGTCTTGGATACCTCATTGGCATAACCTTGACCAGTGAATCAACTTTTATTTTAAATATATTGAGAGGTGAGATGGACTGTGGATGATTGGTGGTGTAGGTAGAGAGACAAAGAGAATCTTTTTTTTTTTTTTAAGTTTATTTATTTTGAGAGAGAGAGAGAGAGAGAGAAAATGCAAGTGGGGGGAGGGGCAGACAAAGAGGGAGAATCTCAAGCAGGTTCTGCGCTAACAGCCCTTTGTGGGGCTGGAACTCACGAAATCGTGAGATCATGACCTGAGCCGAAATCAAGAGTCAGATGCTTAACCACCTGAGTCACCCACTGCCCCAGAAGAATCTTTGAATGTGAGTTAGGGAACCTGGGTTCTCTTAGTCTTGGCTCTGCAGTTACTTGACTTAGGACAGTTCCAAAGCACAGTGATTAAGAGCCTAGATCATGGAACCAGAGAACTGAGTTCTGGTCACATACTAGCTGTAACTTAGGGAACTCCCACAACCTTTGACTGTTGCTGTGCTGGTCATTTGCCTATTTCTCCATGGATCCATTACCCTCACCTCCCCTTCAAACATTTGCTGGCCCCTTTTTAGTTACCTTTGGCCAGTTACTGCACTGGGGAAGGTTAGAGGACAGAAGAAAGGGAGAGCACAATATCTCCTCCTCTCCCTCTGCTTTGGGCCGTGTCTCTGGATCTCTGGCTGTGGCAGTGTCTCTTCCTTGGTTTTAGCTCCTGCTGGGTGGCCCTCTTGTCTGGCTTTAATGACAGCACATCTTCTCTTTCTCCTTCCAGCCTTAAGGATAGTAGTACATCCCTGTGTTCCTAATATTTGGGCGGCCTCACCATTTGTTTTTTCAGTTTTTCCAACCCCTGTATTTTGTTCCCTGTATTAAATCCCTTCTAATGAAACTGTCTGCTATGGGCTCTGTTTCTGTACCTTCCCAGTACATTTCTGTCATTTGTACAGTGAAAATATCATAGTACTGATCTCCTAGTGTTGTTGTGCTAATTAAATTAGTATGTGCAAAGCACTTAGAGCTGAGGTTGTAAATGTAATAAATATTTGATAAATCAGAGCTCTGTGGAGTTTCAGCATCAATAAGATCACAGTGTTACTATTAGTTTTGCCTTCAGTAGGAAGGATGTAGGAATTAAAAGAGAATTGTTGTGAAAGCATTTGGAAACCAAAACATTTGTGCATAGATATAAGATGGCATACTACGTCGATGACACTACCTGTTACGGGCTTTGTTTTCCTAATCTGACCTTTACTCTTCAAGGAGGCACAGTCTAGTTGGGGAGAGGACACATTCGTGGCAGACAGCGGGGTAGAATGGAAGGAGCAGTAAACTTAAGGTCAGAAGGCCTGGATTGGAGGTCCAGTTCTGTTCCTTACTGGCTCTGTGCCTTTGGATCACAAGTTCTCATAGGGACCAGCATTAACATCACCCAGAGGGCTCAGTCACAACTGATTGCTGGGCCCCTCCAGGGTTTCCCACTCAGTAAGCGTGGGCTGGGACAGAGAATCTGCATTTCCATTAAGTTCCCAGTTGGTGGTGCTGCTGCTGCTGGTCCAGAACCCATTAGCTTCATTTTCCTTGTCTGTAACAGGGGGACAGTGACACTGGTTCTGCTTGCTTCACAAGTGTGTGCAGATACGGAAATACTCTGTTGAGATTCAAAACATGCTATTGTCAGGCACCTGCGTGGCTCAGTCGGTTGAGCATCCAACTCTTTTTTTTTTTTTTTTTCTTAAACGTTTATTTATTTATTTTTGAGAGAGAGCGGGAGTACAAGGGAGGGGTAGAGAGAGAGGGAGACGGAATCCCAAGCAGGTTGTACACTGTCAGCACAGAGCCTGATGCAGGGCTGGAATCCACGAACCATGAGATCATGACCTGAGCTAAAACCAAGAGTCGGATGCTTAACCAACTGAGCCACCCAGGTGTCCCGAGCGTCCAACTCTTGATTTCAGCCCAAGTCATGATCTCACAGTTCATGAGATGCAGTCCCTTGTTGGGCTCATCACTGACAGCCAGGAGCCTGCTTGGGGATTCTCTGTCTCCCTCTCTCTCTCTGTGCCTCCCCTGCTCTTGTGCACGCACTCTCTCAAAATAAGTAAACTTAAAAAAAATTATTATTGTTATAAACAACTGGCAGTGCCTTCATTAAAAAAACCTCAGTTGACTGTCAAAATATTTTCAAGACAGTAAGAACACTCTCAGACTTACATAGTTATGAATTAAGTACTTACAGTGAGTTTGCATAAGAACAGAATGACAGATCAGCTTTGGATGTCTTTTTTTTTTTTTTCTTTTTTGTCCTTTTGGAGGGTTGAAATGTTTTGCACTGGATTTAGCAGGAGGTGAAACGTATGAATTGGCAACAAGCAGTGAGGAGGGATGTGGGGGGAGGTTGGCGCAGGGCCTGAGTTCCGGAAGCGGCAGCAGAGTAGAGGCCTGTATAGCGGCCCCTCCACCCCATCTCCTCTTTTCCACTGTTAAACTCTCATCCTTGTCTAGAATATCTTTCCTTCTCAGTGTGGCTGAACTCTATCCTCTCTTCATAGGGTACGTAGTCCTCTTTTCTCCATGAACATGTTTCCTGCTGACTCTTGCCCACTTTGATTTCTTCCGGCTCTGTTCTTCCTTCCAAAAAGACTTCTGGTCTATTCCACATACGCACTTTGGTCTTTCCCCTGTTGCCAGTGAGAGTGTCAGCTTCCTGAGGCCAGCTTCTATGTTCTCTACTTAAATCTCTTAAACCTGCCTCTTAAACCCTAGCACGATGTTGGGGATAGTTAAGTACTTAATAAATATTTGAATAGGTAAGTCTTAAATACTTGGGATTGTCTTTGTCTATCCATTGACTCTTGTAGTATATAAGGGGGGAGTGGATCTTGCTTTCCGTTTCTTAGTTAACCAAATATATGTAGCTTTCCTTCCTTCTTGCAGAAAAATCTCTAGTGTAATCAATGAGAAATTTCATTTTTCAGAAATTGGAAGGGGTGACTGGGGCTCAAAACTAGACCTTCTGATTCCAGATCCTGAGTTCTTTCTGCGATTGTGCCGATTGCTTCCCAAGTCAGCTGATATCTTAAAGTACTCCAAGGGTTCATCAGTGCCTTCAGGGTAAAGTCCATACTTCCTGAGGCTTGGAAAACAAGACTTATCACAGCTTCACTCTGGCCTACCTTTCCAGCCTCAAGCTCAGATCCTCCCCTTTGCTGCTTCTGTGGGGCCATCTTTGTGTCTCAGGGAGGAGGCCAAGGGAGGAAGGGATGGACAGAAAAGAGAGCATTTGCTTCATTTGGTATACTCAGGTGTTGTTAATTTTACTTCATTGTCCCTATTCTGCAAGAAATGATCATACAGAAGACTGTATGTGAAGTCTGTGTCGGTCATCGATCATCATCATTGATCATCATCATTAAACATCCATCTGTGAGCCCATCCCTCTTAAGAACTTAACTAAACTGTTAGCAGTTGCTATCAAAGTTTCCTTGCTCCTCACGTTTTCTGTGGGGTGAGGTTTTACCACATGCTGCCTTGCCTGCCGTTCGTCTCCTTTCCTCTCTGGAAAAGACTGTTAGTGAGGGGATTCCCCCCTGCCCCATCTCCTTCCAAGATCGCTGAGGTAATGGCACAATGCCATCTGGCCTTGTTCCACGCCTTTGACTCTGTCCTGGGGTTTGCAGATGAAGGTCTTGATGCCAATAGGATCTCTGTCCCTGCAGGTCAGGCTGGGAAGCTGATGTACGTGATGCACAACTCAGAGTACCCTTTGAGCTGCTTCGCCCTCTTTGAGAATGGCCCTTGCCTCATTGCTGACACCAACTTCGATGTGCTAATGGTGAAGCTCAAGGGCTTTTTCCAGAGTGCCAAGGCTAGCAAGATTGAGACCCGGGGTACCCGTTACCAGTACTGTGACTTCCTAGTGAAGGTGGGCACAGTTACCATGGGGCCCAGTGCCCGAGGCATCTCCGTAGAGGTAAGACTTTGGGGAAATAGCAGTATCTGTTAAAGGGCTCTGTAGATTTCCACATCCCTCTGAATGCAAACAGGTGTTTATATTTCTCCCTGATCCCTGTCTCCAGGGCATCTTTTAGCCTTTCTTTAATCATTCAGGCTGTGGCTCAGGGTGGGAATGGGAAGCTGGGGTCACAACAGGGAGAAAGCTTAGGAAGGCTGTCTTGCTGGAGAAGGGAAGGGATAGTCAAGGGAGACCAGTGAATTGTGATGTGGAGGGACTGGTCACCCATCACAAGGACTGGAGCAGACCAGGACAAGTTTTGGTGCAGGTAACTTTTGAGAGGTGGGCCCTAAATCGTGTGCCTGTACACCTCTCCACAGTACCCTGCAAGATAAGTCTGGAAGGCTGTGTAGCATTGATGAGCCTTTCCTTTTGACATGCTGTCAACTTTCATGATGAAAAGAGGTATGTGTGTGTGGTGACTTCATCTCTGGGTTATATATTGAAGATGACAAAGAGGGAGTGTGGCAGTAGCTGGCTTTGGGACCAGTGAAATTCCTCAATCTGTTGTGCCCAGCACTGTGTGAGATAAAAAAAAAAAAATAGGTAAGCTACAGGGCTTGCTTTTTGAAAATGTGTAATTTAGTAAGCTAGCGAAGCTGAAACACACAAACTTTTTATTATTGTTATCATTTATATTTGAAAGAGAGAGAGAGAGAGAGTGTGTGTGTGTGTGTGTGCGCGCGCGTGCGTGCGCGCTTGAGTGGGGGAGGGGCAGAGAGAGATGGAAACACAGAATCTGAAGCAGGCTCCAGACTCTGAGCTGTCAGCAAGCCCCACAAGGGGCTTGAACTCACAAACTGTGAGATCACGACCTGAGCTGAAGTCAGACACTTAAACGACTGAGCCAGTCAGGCGCCCCCACACAAACTGTTTTTGAAGTTAGTCTTTAAGAAATGCCATAAAAAAGGCCCAGATTGCTCTGGGAATTCAGGCCAATGAAAGCATTGACTTTGGGGATTGGGATGCTTTCTGCAAGAGTAACATGTAAAGAGGGACTTAAAAATGTAGAGATGTGGGGATAGATAAGGCCCACAAGGCATTCCAGGTAGAGTAAAGGGCCTTAGCAGGAATTACTACTTTGATACTCCAGGGACCTCTGGGGTCAAGATTTCCTGACCCCTTTCAGCTTGTGATATGCCTTGGATTTGCTGAGACCCACTGGGAACCCACTGTTCACTTCTCCTTTATGTTTCCAACTTTGTGGTACAAATACATCCCAGTTATTTCTTTCCTCGTTTCCACTTATGTTACTAATTATTTTTTCTGCCATCTGGTGAAAAATTAGGAGAAAGGAATGAGAAAGTCTAAGATGTATAATCTTTGGCCCCTGCCACATTGTTTGGGAAATTACTTCTTAGGGTCAGGTGGGGTCTATCTTGGGAGTCATGTTTGGTCTTGAAAATATTTCAAATATGGGTGTCTACTTTGCACACTATGGATACACACACACACACACACACACACACACAGACACACAATCACACTCAGACATATAAACATTTTCCTGAGCTCTCCTGGGATCTTCATGCAACATACCAGAACATACAGTTCTGAGATCACCAGAAGGGGCCTGGGTCTTATGGGTTGGGCCGTGGGTTGGTAACTCCCAAGATGAGAATGTCTGAGATGCCTAAAGGGAATGATGCTGGGTGTGTCGAATCCCTAGTGTTTGGGTTGACTATTTCCTATGGATCAACACTGTGTTAGAAGGTGTTTGTCTTTTGCTGGGGTTTGGGGAACATGGGAGCAGGGTGCAAGAGGTGCAAGAGAAGCAGGAGACCTTGTCCTTGCCCTCACTTAACTTTGTTCTCTGTTCTTTTGGTCTCCAGGTAGAGTATGGCCCTTGTGTGGTAGCTAGTGACTGCTGGAACCTGCTGCTCGAGTTTCTACAGAGTTTTCTAGGCAGCCACACACCAGGGGCTCCTGCAGTGTTTGGGAACAGACACGATGCCGTCTACGGCCCGGCAGACACCATGGCCCAGTACATGGAACTCTTCAACAAGATCCGCAAGCAGCAGCAGGTGCCCGTGGCTGGCATTCGCTAGTGGCTGGCAGCTACCCAGCTGAGCTCTGCCACCAGGGGACTACACAGGAGGAGCAGGTGCCGCCCCCCAGAAACCCAGGGCAGACATGGAAGCTTCCCTCCCTCTTCCCAGCTGTGACTTTTGTTCTGGGGATTTGGACTCCCCTCCCCTGACCCTCACACACAGCCCCCCAGCAGCTGCTTCACCCCACGCCTTACTGGACTTGGCCTGTTCTCAAGAATGGTAATTATGAAGAGTGGAGAAGTGTGGAGCTTTCCTGCTTTAGGGGAAAAGGTAGGACAGGGCTGTCCCTGCCTAGTGTTGGTGGGGAAAGCAGTCTGTATCTCCAGCTGTTGAGGATTTGGCCGGGGCCCGCAGTGGACAGGCTGGGCCGGGCTGTAATAAAGGCCTCTTCCTCTACTCCAGGGATGCGGTTGGGCCTCTCTTGGAGAAGGAGTAGAAGGCATAACTTAGTGTGATGGCTATCATTTTCTGACCTGCTTGCTGAAGTGAATTGTGAGTTGACTTTTCTAGGGTGTTGCCTGAGTCCTTGGGAATCTCCCTCTGACATCTTTCCATTCTGTTGTGAATTACATTAAGCCACAGGCTAAGCTGCTATAACAAAGAGAACCAAAAGTACAGTGGCTTTTAGCAAAAGTTTATTTTTTGCTCTTCAAATAGTACAGATGTAATCAGATGGTCCAAGACAGATTTAGCTGTACAAGGTCACCAGAACCTCAGCTTCCTTCTGTCTTGTTGTTCAGCCAGTCCTGGGTGTTGACCTTGCCCTCAGGGTCAAAGCAGACTCCTCAGCTCTGTGTCTACTATACACCAGGGAAAGAGAGAACAAAGCAGTTTCTTTTTAAAGGCTATGACCTGGAGTCTCTCAAATCAGTGTGGCCACACTCTGCTGAAAGGGACGCTGGGACACAAGCCCGTTATTTGGGTGGCCATGTGTCCAGTTAAAACTCAGGAGCTTCTGTGACTAAAAGATGAAGGAGAAAATGGATGTGGGGGCCCAGTCAGGGCCCTCTGCTATGTGAAGCTCAATGGATATGCCCAGGAGTGGCTTTGGTTGCTATTTTGGAGAGCACCCCGTGTAACTAAGCCATTTGTTTATGAATTGCATTGGGATAGGGCTGATGCCAGAGTCACTTTCGTGTTTAGCTGGCTTAGTCACCCTGGGCAGTCAATTCTGCGCCCCTCACCTAAGGGTTCACAGTTTCCTGAGCTCTTTGTCCTCATCTCATTTGAGCCTCCAAGCTTCTCCTTTGACTTACATTACCTGCTTACCCGACTCCTACCACAGAAATGTTCAGTTGGGCCAACATTGATATATCCAGTCAGGGACGGCCTTAGGACACATGTTACTGTACATACTACAGAGTTGTCCCCAAGGATTCTGCCCCTCATTGAAGGTACCAGAGAGCCATTATTTCAGATCTGAAGCCTCTACAATAAGAATTAGGTAGTGGTCGTGTTTCCCTTTTAGCTTTGGCTGGCAGGAAGCTCAGTTTAACTTTGAAACTGCAGGACCTGCCATCTGCATTTTTTGTTCTCCTCCTCTGGCTTTTTTGTTTGTTTCTTTGGTTTTTGCTTCTTTAAATTGAGGTATGTTTTAGATGTCATTTACACACAATAAAATGCATAGATCTTCTGTTTTTGGCCTTCTGATTTATATTTGCTCTTGTCCAGCTTTATCTTTGTATTTTTCTGTAGGCTATCTCAAATATTTTTTGAGATAGCATTTTGAATATAATGTATTTTTTTTTTTTTTAACTTTTTTTAACATTTATTTTTGAGAGACAGAGACAGAGAACAAGCAGGGGAGGGGCAGAGAGAGAGGGAGACACAGAATCTGAAACAGGCTCCAGGCTCTGGGCTGTCCCCATGAACTGTGAGATCATGACCTGAGCTGAAGTCAGATGCTCACTTTATAAATGAGAACTTAAATGCAGCCAGTAAATGGAGATGCGATATTTTGGGGTTTAAATCTGATGTTTTTCTTTCTATACCAGCCTGTCTTCCTAAATCTCCTTCCTTTGCTTCCAGATGCTTTGCCGCTCTCCCCATCTGTAGCCACCCCCAAAAGAACATAAACTGGGAAATTTCTGGGACCCTGCTAACATGTCACCTGGGTGGGTACCTTTGCCAGAGCCATGTAGGAATCTGCTAACCTCAGCTGTCAGAGCTATGCAGGGCAGCTGTAGGGCTCCTTTGGTTTTCCTTTACCATGAAATGGGGAGGTGGTGGCTCCCAAAGAGGTCACGCTGAGATGAGGCTGGAGTTGGGACCAGACTTCTGACTTGGGACTCCTGGCTACCACAATATGTCAAAGTGGGGCACCTGGGTGTCTATGGTGCCATGTCATTCCTCCAGTGTATATTGGACAAAAGCAGAACTAGCACTTTATTCCCTGGGATGAGGTTTAATTTTAAAGAAAGAGTCCCTTTACAGAAACCATTAAGTTCTTCCACAAGTGATGCCTGCACATGGCAAGATGTGTGACAGCAGAAGGCAAAAAAAGCAGAAGGGATTTAGGGAAGCCCGTATTCCACTTGTGTCTAATCCATCTCTTGTATTCGTTAGTGGTTCCTGCTCTGGCTGTGTTTTCCGCCGGGCTCCTGTGCTGTTGTGATTCTCTGTTCCCCTGTTCCCAGGCTGCCTCCCACTTGCTTGCTTCAGATCTTGAGTACCAAGTGGTCATCTTTCCTCCACCATCTATTGGTGTCCCTGCTCCACTGAAGGAATACCTAGAGACTGACCACTCCTCTCCTCCGCCAGGTCTGCCCCAACCCGGTGTGTCCAGTATTCATTCTGAGGCTCCAGGAGGAGGTAGTGAAATTCTCTCCAAATCCTGGATGGTAAGGGGAGCAGTTAGAAAGTCCCACCTAAGCATGCCCTCAGGTGTCCAGAGTTGAGACTCTGAGAACTTAGGAAGGGCAACATGCTGAACATTTTCAAGATCTGGAGCTAGGCAGGACTGATATATGGCCTCACTGTCTCCCAGGTGCACACCTGGAATTCCCAATATTGCCTTTCCCCTGCCACAGCGTCCCTCTCTATACCTGCTGCTGTCTGGTCTCCATGGGCTGCAGGCCCCAATCACAAGTGCCATGTGGCATGGCTGAAACCAGTTGCGTTACAAGTGTGGTCCTCTCCTGGGGGTTGGTGTCCTTGGACTTCGAGCAGTCTCTTCTTGAGGGTGGACTCTTCCCCCAAGGTAGAGTTTCTGCCATTGTGTAGAACATCCCAAAATCAGTCTGTGGGGTTACAAAGGACCCTTTAGCTCACCTAGTTTGACCATCGTTCAGGACTCAGAACTTTACATTATCCCCCCCAGAGTTCATGCAACCTTGACTTGCCTTCATCTAGGGAAATCCCTTCCCTGTGTATTTATTTCATCTGTTTTCTCAGTGACTCTGAGACAGAAATGGAACAAAACAGAACATACCTGTCCATTCCCTCCTGGATTGTGGAGACTCTATTGTGCTTAATGAGGGAGTTTATTATTAGTGCTGGAGTATGAGCAAATGATAACTCTGAAGTAGCAGTACTAACTTCCAACAGCCTAACCCCCCCAAGGGCAGTCCTGAGAGGCCTGAGATGCCTTGAAATCAGACACGGTTTTGTGTATATATATATATATGTGTAGTTTTGGGGGACTAGGATTTATAGGGTTTGTTAGAGTATCTCAAAGATCTGTGGTCCAAAAAAGGATCTCTAGAAAAACAGCTTTTGAAAGGAAACATGAAGGCCAAGGTAAAGCAGATGGGAAATATGTCCTGCTGGCTTATTATGTGTAAGATCTTCCCCTGCCACTTGGACCTCTCCTCTGAGGTCTCATCCAGGGGTTTCCCTCCTTCATTTCATAGACCTTCAGGTCTTTCGGTCAGTCTGGGAAGCAGGACTGTGCCTATTCTTACCTTTCCTATTGGTTCCCCATTCTCCTTTTGTTTCTATGTACACATGCACACAACCTTTTAGAAGTGGGTGGGGGTGAATATGTATGAAGAATCTTTATAGCTTTCTCTGTGGCCCCAGGAGTTACTCTTCCATTATAACGCACTCTGTGGGATCTGAAAATTATTCTGTTGTAATGGAATTTTGGCATAATGAGTATATTTTCATTGTTCAGAATGATGTGATTGATGAGGCAGAGAAATAGTTCCTTGCCTCTGTGATGAAATTAGCAAGTAAAAAAAAGTTCTTGGAACTCTTAGGGCAAAGATTCCTAACTCTCTTGCATTCTGTTTTATTTTCTATCACATTCCTGCCCCATCAGATGGCATAGACCTGTTTTTTAAGGTTAATATGAATTCTGCTGAAATTTCTTTGGGGGCTTTAAAAAAGAGAATTTAGGGAGCACATTTATATATCCTAGACTGTCCCAAGGCAGAATTCAATATTAGAAATCTTTTGTTGTGTAGGAAAAGCAAAGCTAGGGATGTGGAGGTGACGGGTATTCCGAGGCAACTACTAAAGGAGAGAGAGCACCACTTTAGGGCACAATTGGCCCGGTGCTGGCCATAGGACTGTCCTGAACTTACCAGGCAACTCCAAGTCAACTTGGCCTTTCTGGGTCTTATCAGTAAAGTGGGAAATAATGATGCCTACATTCCATGTTTCATAGGCTTGTTGAGGGGCTCAAGGGAGAATAGATGTCAAAAGCTTTGTCGGCAAGGAGATGCCCTTTCTGCACTGGCGTCTTTGTAATGGTGCTGAAGGTACTGGTGTTTGGTTAGGATGGCTAAGATGGGATGTTATGGGGGTGCCTGGCTAACTCAGTAGGAAGAGCATGTGACTCTTGATCTCGAGTTGTGAGTTCAAACCCCACATTGGGTGTAGAGATTACTTAAAAATAAAATCTTAAAAAAAAAAAGATGGGACGTTATGAGGTCATACTGCTTGGTGGCAGGTAAAATTCTCCCCCAGTGGAAAGAATGCTATTATAATAGAGAATGAGCAGTGAGGGAGGGTCCCAAGAAGGTATACATAGTACAGGTATATTGTTTGTAGCCAGATCAGCGAGCACAGTTGTGTGGCCCATCTCTGGAGCATGGAACTCTGTTTTTAAAATTTATTCACAGTGATAAGATTTTACTTGTTCTTCTGCAACCTGAAGGAAAAGAATCTCTGTTTAGGAAAAAAAAAATGTTGAGGTACAGTTGTCTATATACTTACTCTTTGTGGAACACATCCATCCCTGTTTCCCCTCGGCTCCCAGGTCTTAGTTGTTCCTGTCTCTGAACTGTTTTTGTGTCGTACCATGTGTGTTGTGATCACATTTCATTACCAGTTATGTCTTTAAAGGAGGCTCAGTGCTCCTGATTCTATTTTGCATTCCTCATTAATGAACCACTGAAGCACTTAACTCTGAAGCTACGCTAAAACCTTGTTGGCTCTGCTGCCGAGCCTTCTCATATTTGAATATCTAAAATAGCCTTCTTATTTCTGCTTCCATCTAATATACAATTCCCAAACTTTTTAGTCTCAGGACTCCTTGACACTTTTAAAAGTTCCAAAGAGCTTTAGTTTATGTCTATCTATTGATAGTTGCCTTATTAAAACTTATAACGGGGGGCGCCTGGGTGGCTCAGTCCGTTAAGCATCCAACTCTTGATTTCAGCTCAGGTCATGAGTTCTCAATGGTTCATGAGATTGAGCCCCGCGTCGGGCTATGACTTCCAAAGTGAAATGAGTATTATTTTTTTCAGTGAATGAGTGGTAGCGAAGAGTACTTTGATAGCATAATTGAGTGCTATTGACTTGAAATGTGCTCATTTTTGCCCATTGTTACTTTTGTATCATCAGTGCAAATACCATAATGGTGACAAAGGCAAATAATGTCTTATTATGAAAACAAGTTTGGTAGGGACCCTGTGGAAGAGTCTCAGGGCTCCACAGGCCACACTTTGAGAACCACTGATCCAATACATGCTCAGGGCATTGAGAATCTTTATGCCCTAGACTATGCTATTTTGAGAACACCCTTTCCTTTGGAAGTCTTAAGTGGCTCCAAAACCTTTCACTCAAAAGCACCTATTACCCATTAGGCACTTTGTTAAGGAATTAACATTAGATAAGATACAATCTAATCTCCAATAATTGGAGGGGGTTGCAGAGTAAGGGGAGAAAAATTGATAATTGAGTTACAATGTAAGGTAAGAATTTTAAAAAGAAATTAATTAAAGACAACAAAGGGAATGCTAAATTTTAGATCTTACTTTTTGAGCTCTTGAACCACATGGCAGATCTTCACCAAATCAATCAAATCAATCAAGGTCCTTTCCTTCCATCATCAAACCTCTTTAAAATGTCCAGGGTAATTACCTTTGAACACGTTTTTACACTTAACGCACGCTTGGCTGCAGACATTGTGGTTTCATGCTTACACATGCACTCGCTGTTTCTCCCTTCTTATTTTGGTCTTTAGCTTTTGTGCTTCTCTACTTCATATTGGCAAGTGTGCAGCCTTGAACCAGTGTAGCTGATAACCCATGTTTATTTCTTTTCCTTGTC
This sequence comes from Panthera pardus, assembly GCF_024362965.1. Taxonomy (NCBI): domain Eukaryota; kingdom Metazoa; phylum Chordata; class Mammalia; order Carnivora; family Felidae; genus Panthera; species Panthera pardus. Next base: position 140,016,782 of record NW_026526732.1, read on the forward strand.
CTTCTATTTACATGTAAGACTTTACCTGCTTTAGCCTTGTGTTGGGTGATGTAACCGTGTTGGTGTGTTGTTTGTAATTTGTGTGTGTGTGGGGGGGTGGGTAACGTCAGAACAATGCAGCCTCTAGAGGAAGCCTTTTTAGAGGCAGAAAAGCCTAGTAGAAATCGTCGCTGTTGTTTTCTTGTGGTCTCCGTCCCGACAGTCTGCTAAATTTAAGGCTTTGGCTGTGAACCTCTTCCTTGGGGGATTTCCATAAAACAGCTGGGTCCCGCCTGGGTCATCAGTGGCAAAAGTCAGACACGTGCTCACTCGTCTGGGAGCCAATAGTAACTTTTGCAAACGCTGCCTCAGAAAACCCCCAAGTTCGGAGGCTGCTTCTTTCGGAACGGCACAGTTAGCAGTAACTTAGTCTTTTAACATAACAAAACAAAAAAGGAGACCAAATAGTGAGAAAGGTTTCCCCCCTTGGCAGTGGGGACAGATGTTAAAGGAGCTCCAAAAAATGTGCGGAGAACTAATGTAGAATTCCTTCACTGCTCCGCGGGCTGAAGTGCTGTGGAGAAGGGGGCGGAGATGGGCTCGGAGAGTCGCTGGCCCTTTAAGGAGGAGGGACAGCCTTAAGACTCTGTACCTTTAAGAGTCTCTTTGTCTGGAAACCTCCTTATTTACCCTTCTGTGCTTCAACCAAACTTCGACCCGCGATTCACAACGCCCTTCTACGCCGCCGCCCGTTACGCCAGGCTCAAATTGGCCGCACGTTGGTGGCTAACCCTAAACTTTGCGCCCGCGGCGCGAACCCTCGGAGAGGCAGTCTGTGTCGTGGTCGGGGCCCAGCGCTGCGCCGTTGGCGCAATGCGGGGCCCGGGGGGCGGGGCTCCGGCGGGCGGGCCAATGGGAGGGCAGGGGGCGGGGCCGGGTTCGGTTGTCTCGCGCCCTGGTGACAGCTCGCGCGTGCTGATGATGGCGGTAAATAGAGGGGGGTCAGGGAGGGGGCGGAGGAGGTAGGGAGGCAGCCAAGGGGGTAGCTCCAGGGGGTGGGGGGACTGGGACCGGGGAGGACGCGACGGCCAGGGAGCCCATTCTAAGACTCGGAGGCGGGGACAGGAGTCTCCGGCACACTGGCCCACCCCTTTAAAGAAGCCAAATCCTCACACACCGGGTGAGGGGCGACAAAGGCGGCGCGCGCCTTGCGGGCGGGAGGAGCGGCGGCAGGGGGCGGGACCGCGGCGCCGGCGGGCTGGGGGGCGCCCGGGGCGGGGGCCGGCGGAGGCGAGAGCCGGCAGACGGGGCGGGCCGGCGCTTTATTTTGGCGGGGTGGGCGAAGACTGGCTTGAGGGTTAAAAAAAAAAAAAAAAAAAAAAAGGCTTGAGGGGAGAAGCGAAGGAAGGCTCGGGGGCGGTTGGGGGGAACGGGTCTAAGAATGAGATGAGAAGGATTAAGGGGAGAAAGGGTTAGAAGGCTGGGAGAAGAGGAGTGAGAAAAAGCCAGCCAAGGAGGTAGGAAGGAGGCAAAACCCAGGGTGGGTGTTCAGGAAGCCGGCCGGGAATGAGGTTCGGCAGACCGAGACTGGGGTTAGGTGTTAAGAGCACAGGTTGGAGAAGGAGAGCTTTGTAGGGGATCGTGACAGGGTGAGGGTGCTGGGGTAAGAGTTGGAAGTGGAAGGCAAGGAGGGCCAGAGCTGGGGTGATAGTTGGGAGTAGAGGAGAGAGAGTGATTAAGAGCCAGACGTGACAAGGGTGTGAACTAGTGCAGAGCGAGAGGAGCCGAAGGACTAGGACCCGCGGTGGGGTGGGAATCGTGAGGTTCTGAGAAAGGTATGGGTTAGTGGGTGGGCGATGGGTGTAAATTCTTGAAAGTGAGGGCGGGTGAATGAGACACTGGACGAGTACCAGATGGAGTTAGGAATAAGCGTAGTGGAAGGGTGAAAGGAAACCGGGATGAGAGGTGGGGCGTTAATAGGACAATTCTGGGACCAGACAAGCTGAAAGGAGAAGAGAGTAAGGGTGTAAAGAAGTGATGGCGGGCTGGGACAGGGTAACTGGGGAATTGTGTTAATTGACGAGGTTTAGCCAGATCCAAGGTAAAAACAATGAGGTGGAGAGACAGGGCTGAAAGCGGATGGTGAGAGGAGCAAGGAAGAGCTGGGCCCCGGGATTTCAAGGATGAGATGGGGTGTAAGGGACGAGAACAGGGTTAAGGGAAGCTGGAGAAGTCCTGCTGGAGGAAGAACTGGGCTAGCCTGCACAGGGGTGGGAGTCAGATGTGCATGTTGTGGGGAGATGCTAGGGAAGGTCTGCATGGGTCAGGGCACAGGTGCTGTAGTGAAGGACCAAGTGTAGGGAGCCTTTGGTGCAGAAGAGGAGGAACCATGGTGAGTGAAAAGAGACCTAGAGATAGGGGTAAAAACTGGAAAGTCAGAGTGGACGTGGAGGGGGGGGGGGGTCATGTGCAGGAAGGGAATTCTTTGTTGAGAAGAGAACTGTTAAGTGTGTTGAAATTGTGAGTTCTTTTGTCCATAAAAGTAGGAAATTCCAGAAACCTTTTTTCCCCTTCAGGGTATCTTGAATCTGCTTCTACCCTTCATTGCTTTTAATTCGACTTTCATGTCCACTTTGAAAAGATGAGACCCATTTTGATTTGATTTTGTTCTTCTGTGAATGATGAAGCGTCAGCTCAGTGCTGAAAACCTCTGCATTTTGCTAGTGTTGTGATAATGGGAATACGGGTTGTATTTATGTACAGTGTGGCTGTGCCTATGTGGTGTGATAGTGTTGTTGTAGGAGGGTTGTACCTGACAGCACTGGGCAGAGTGCTTTATCGACAACATTTCCATTTTCAATGGAGAGCCCACTGTTGTGGAGATCGAGAAAGATGAACATCTTTTTGTTTTGATTAATCAACTAGATTTCTGCGTAATTGTTTTATGGTGGCTGGAGAATATTGAGAAATCATTTCAGAAGAAGGCAGATAAACCAACCGGGGAAGTTTGCTGGGGAAGAGATTTAAATCCAGACTGTGAGGGCTTTGAGTTCCTAAGCTGCCTTTAGCTTTATGTGGGACATTTCACACTATAGTAAGTAACTCACCCATTTAACTAAATGGAGTAAAGAAAGGGAGATTTGTAGAATAGTGGAGGATTTTAGAGTGGGACTTCTTTTCTAGGTTAAATAATGAGTTTATAGGTAATTTTTATCATGAAAAAGCCTCTATATGGTAATGCAAGCTGGAGCCCTGGACAGCTCCACTGGCTCTCCTGTTTTGTGGTTGTGAATAAAGAAGGCCGTATTAATATTAATTTCCAAGAAGCTTTTGATTTTTAAGACACTTCTGGAAATTAAAAGGTAGTTGAGAAATTTGGGACAAAATTTAGATTATTCCTACTGTTTTGTTTTGATGACTTTTATTCTGAAGCTTTTACATTTAACTAAGAATATGACCGATTATTACTTTTTATTTGATGGTGCTGTAATTTAGGATAGCTATCATTAACAAGGAAAAATGCAAACTGATCTTGAGAATCTTACTTGAGGTTATTTCATTAGTGTCAGATACACAAAGAAATTTTTTTTCAAAGTTGTGTAAATTTTGAATTACCACTGTTTTGTGGGTGTCTGTGTAAATAGCAATGATTAGACTGGTGGCATTTGTAACAGCAAAATTATGTTTTGATTAGTGGGTATCAGAAACACTGGTTATTAATCTATGTCAATAACTCAGAACCTAAAATCTATTTGGATTCAGCTGCTGTGTTCATGGAATCTGGATTCTCGTAAGCAGATGTTCAAGATGACTCCATTGATTTTGTAATTTAACAGGAAATTTTTAAAAATTACTATTTTTGCTGCTCAATTTCAAGAGGATCAGTCTGAAATGTGAACTTTCAAATTTAAGAGTAACTTTTCTATGAGGTAACTGTTTCTGTAGGATGTTCGCGCATATTCCCTTGCTGTCTGCATTATGTTTGGCATTACTATTAGGTTTCACTCTGTTTATGGTATTGACATTTTTATAGTGTAGTTGTTTTATACACGATGTCTTTATATAAATTATTTTAGACTTATGTGATGTTGATGAAAAAGAAAATAGTTGAACTATACGGTCAACCAAGGGAAAGAGTCCATTAGGGTCCTGTCTTTTGTTTCTATATGCTACTATAGTGTGCTAAATCACTAATTTTCATTGAGAATGGTTATTGCTCTGTTGATATTTCTAAAACTGAAAATGGGTAATCTTTTAGTTCAAATAATACTGTTGATCAATAAGGACTCCCAATGATAAATGTAAGCTTTATTTTCATTTGTTTATCAAGTAAATTCTACTCAACTGAACTTTATTTTGGTTATAATCTTATTTGTTAAGCAAAAAACGTTTAAGTTATATGTTTGGATTTGAATGAAGAGGTTGTACGTACTTAAATGTTTTTCTGATTAATCGTAGATTCTTTGGATGGGAAGAGACCTTGAAAGGACCTCTAGTTTATCCTGCAACTTCAGTCAATATCCCACTTAAATCATCCCAGGTAGATAAACATTTATGCTATTTTCATAAATCTTCAGAGATAATGTGGCAACCTCTGTAGCTAATCTTTTCCAGTATTTAATTATTTTCTCTATTAGGACAATCTGCCTTCTAGCTAGCATGCACCTAATGCTGTAATTTTGTTTGTTCTCTGTTGCCTCATTCTCAATTGAGTAAAAATATTTGTTTATTATAATATTAAGTAGACTCTAGTTCTTCATAAACTTAATAATAGTAGCTGCCCATGTATATACTTTTATGCTAGCCACCGATGTAAGCTCTTTGCAGACTGTAACTCATTTACTACTCGTAGCAATCCTGTGAGGTTGGCACTATCACTGTTCCTGTTTTACATGTGATGAAATAAAGACTCCTTCAGATTAAAGGACTTTTAATCATTTAATAAAACCTCAAGGTTACACTCAGACATTTCATTTCATTTCTTTCTTTCTTCCTCCCTTTCTTTCTTTCTTTCTTTCTTTCTTTCTTTCTTTCTTTCTTTCTTTCTAGAATTCTACCAAGTGGTGGGCATAAGATTTGAACCTTGGCATTTTGCAGGCAGTCTGTGCTCTGGTATTACCTCTACTTGACTGTTGTGAGGTGATTCGTCAGCATGCTCTTCTCCAGATTAAACAGTGTTAGTTTATTTTATCCCTTAACCTGTTTTGTTTGCCAATCCTTAAATTGTCCCTGTGGTTCTGTTATTAACCTTTCTTCAGTAGCTTTCTAGGTGGGGAAACTGGGACAAACACCAGAAGGGCTATGTCTAATGCAAAGATTACATCCGGGTTCTTACATGCCCTTGTGTTTTCATTAAAAAGTTGCATTCATAAGACAACCCAAAACCAATAAAATGCCTGACTGCACTGCAGATAAATGGTTAGCTATCTACCTTTTTCACATAAAAAAAGGACTTGTTATAAACCATACAGGTTTGCAGTTGAGGGATTGTTGCCCATTGAGGAAAAGCGGAACTCCAATTTTAATGCAGATATCCATAAGCAAAATCTGTTCAGACTCTGGTTTTTCACTGTCTTCTCTTTATGCGTGTCTGTGTAAGTAATATACTATGTATATTTATGTATGCTTTAATTTGGTTAAACAAATTGGACCACTCTTTTTTTTATTAAGACTTTTTTTTTTTTTTTTTTTTTACTTTTGAGAGAGAGAGAGAGAGCGAGCGAGCGAGCAAGCGTGACTCGGGGAAGGGCAGAGAGAGAGGGAGAGACAGAATCCAAAGCAGGCTCCAGACTCTGAGCTGTCAGTCCAGAGCCTGATGGCGGGGCTCGAACCCATGAACCGTGAGATCATGATCTGAGCTTAAGTCAGATGTTTAGCTGCCTGAGCCACCCAGGTACCCCAGGACTTCGTTTGTTTAGAGCAGCTTTAGGTTCTTAGCAAAATTGAGAGGAAGGTGCAGAGGTTTCCTATATACCACCATCCCCACACATGCAGAGCCTCCCCCATTATCAGCATTCCTCACCAGAGTGGTTCGTTTGTTATAGTTGATCCACTTATTTTTTAAAATAACTGATAATTAGTGTTTACTAAGTGCCCAGCATGAACTAAGTATGTGAATTGTTTGAAACTCTCAACAGCCCTGTGAGAGAGCTTCTGTTGTTAATACTCTTTGTCTGTGTGTGTGGCTTGTGATAATTTGTACAATGTTTCAAGCTTATGGAAAAGTTGCAAAGATGCCACAAGGAACTTCTCTATACACTTACTCACATTTACCAATTGTTTACATTTTGCCCCATTTGCTTTATCATTTTCTTTCACTGGAGTATCTTTCAAGCAAATTTGAAAAAAAAAAGTGGATAGGAAGGCCTTAATTTTCAAAAGAAAAGGGAAGAATCTTTGAATGTATCAGCAAGTTAGTATGTTTGATTTTAGTTAATCTTCTGAGGCGAAGGAGTCTCAAGGTTGGATTGAGAGTGGATTTGGGGGGTTTATGGTTTATTTTCTTCAGTGTGTCTTGAAAAACATTCTTTTACCTGTGAACAACAAGTGTATAGGCCCCTCCCTCATCAGCAAAAACCGTGTCTTGGTGTACATCTCTGTTGGGGACCTTCTTAGTACCTGGCATGTTGTGTTCACACACAAGGGCATCTTCAGGATGTGATAGCTTTTTTTTTTTTTTTTTTAATTTTTTTTCAACGTTTTTAATTTATTTTTGGGACAGAGAGAGACAGAGCATGAACGGGGCATGAACGGGGGAGGGGCAGAGAGAGAGGGAGACACAGAATCGGAAACAGGCTCCAGGCTCCGAGCCATCAGCCCAGAGCCTGACGCGGGGCTCGAACTCGCGGACCGCGAGATCGTGACCTGGCTGAAGTCGGACGCTTAACCGACTGCGCCACCCAGGCGCCCCAGGATGTGATAGCTTTTAATGATGTATGGGTGATTATTATGTGAAGACAGGAGCCATCATCACCATGACTGCAACATATTTAGGTGAAATACGTATACTGAAGATCTTTACGTAGCATCAAGGAGCTGGAAGAAATCTAAGTACAAAATGCACTTCCTTAAGAACATTGGTTGCAATTAATACAGATAGATGTGCCTCATGGTAGAGGGATGAATATAAATATCTTAACATACTATTACCTTCACCCAAAATAAACTCAAATTTTGGTAGTCATTTCAGTTGTCATCGTATAAGGAGATTTAACTGACCCCATCCCTGCTACTATCTTCCAGCTCATCCTCAATTGTTATTAAAATGGTAGCCAGTCCATTTCATAAAAGCATGAGCTGCAAAATGAGGCCTGTTCAATTTCAGTGAAGGGACTATTAGCTGTATTCTGATGTGTGTAAAATACATACCACCCCCACCCCCACCCCCAACTCTTTAAATGATCATCAAAGCTATGAGATATAGCTCCTTATTAAAGCTGATTGTAATAATTAGAAACACTTAGCTTTCATAAGGATGAGAAAATTACAAATTATTTGGAAAGCATTCTTTCCAGTCATACATTATTGTTTCTGAGACATGGGCAGTTTTTAAAGACTATAATACTGTTTCTTTGCCATTTACATGTTAATAGAAGTCTGAAAAGTAAGGCACTCTTCTGAAATTTTCAGGGTTGTTTTTATTATATGTCAGGCTGTAAACAGCATCCTGTGACAGGTATTTTCTCTCTTTGTCTTCTATTGAGCTAATTAGTAATTTACACTCTAGGAGCATCTCTTCCAGCCTCACTGTGTGAAAATGCCTGCTACTGTGTGCCTTCCGTGCAGCCTGGGCTGGCAAATGATTTGGGGGCAGATGTTGGTTACCACATCAGAAGGATCAAGGATAAAATGTATTTTTATCTTATGTTTTTATAAATGTACAGGGTTTTGTATATGCACTGCGACAGTCTCACTGGCCACTCCGCCCCCATTCAAAGAGGAATGTTATAACCTCCTGTAATCCAGAGCTACTATCCTTGATTCAGTTTTGGATTGTTGTCTGTTCTGTCCCCCACCCCCACCCCAACATTGTGGGATTTGGGAAGGATTAGCAGGACAGCCTGGCAGAGTTCAGAGCCCAGGAAGCTAGTCTTCATTCCTCCCTCCCATTGTCAGAATACAGAGCGTCTTGTTGCCTTTAGAACCCAGCAGTGCTTCTCTCATTGGGCAAGTTGGGTGAGGGGTGGGAGCAAAGCTCTTTTGTTAGTGAGTTAGGGAGATGCTTTCATATGATACTTGTATTCCTCCAAGGGAAGGATAGGTCCTACCTCTGTGTCAGCTTTTCAAAATGCAGCCATGGGTGACCAAAAGATAATTTATAGCCTGGCTTGAGCACTTTGTCACACACTGGTGTTCTGCTCTTTCCTGCCCCCTGCTCTATCTCTTTCTGCCAGTCTCTGACATGGGAAAGAGGATGTGTAGTATCTGTCGTGTGCTCGTGGGTCCGGGCCATGTGGACATAGTAAAGTAGCAAGAGTTTTTGACTTTGAAATAAAGTCTTAAGTATCAGTTTGTTCTATGAAGAATATAAACTTTATTTTATTATTTAAAAAAAATTTTTTTTGACATTTATTCATTTTTGAGAGATAGAGACAGAGCGTGAGCGGGGAAGGGGCAGAGAGAGGGAGACATGGAATCCAAAGCAGGCTCCAGGCTCCGAGCTGTCAGCACAGAGCCCGGCGCGGGGCTTGAACTCACGAACTGCGAGATCATGACCTGAGCTGAAGTCGGATGCTCAACCGACTGAGCCACCCAGGCACCCCACGAATATAAATTTTAATTGAGAATTAAAGAAACAGTAGCGAGGGGTTTACTGATACATCAGTTTTGAGCCAAAACCTTTCTAGAATGCTAGATAATTTGTGATACTTAGTTTTGCAATTATAGATACTAATTTATCAGGATAATAAGGTCTAAGTCCCTGTTAGAGCTAATTAGAGTCTCTCTGACAAAAATTGTTTCCTGGAGGTGGCCACAAAGAAAATTAGGTAAGAAAATGTGTGAATAGCTCACTTCGGCCATCATTGCTAATAGCATTATAATCATAGACATCTAGCCCTTGACAGTGAATCGGCATTCATGAACAGAAGACATCACATTTATGTAAGCATTTATAGAGTATTTGGGAGCTTCATTAGTGTTTTGTTTTCATAATCTAGAATGTTTAGAATATCCCTATGGATGGGCCATTGCTAACATCTACTTCTCTTACTCTCCTCTTTCTGTGTTCTAATACAATTACAAATATTAGTTGTCTTAATTATATTGGATGTTCATGGCTAGACACTAATTATACTCTTGTGCTTTAACCTCTAAAAGAGGTCGAAGGTCAGATTGATAAGCAACATTTCATACAAAACAAAATATCATTGAAGTAGGCATCACACACAGGAGTGTCATGAGTAAGTAAAGATGACAAAGTGAGTACCTGACTATGGAATTAAATATACCCTTAAAAGAAACAACATTTCTGAATATATGGCATAGCTTGAAGAAATGATAACTGTATTTCAAGTGAAAGGTAAGTGTGCTTTAATGGAGAGATCAAACTCATTTGTGATTGGCATCATTGTCTGTTCCACGCTTAAGGCCCAGATTGGTCAAATATTACCAGTCTCCCCAGTTCCTCTGTTAATGTGCTTCTTGAATTGTTTTTCTCCATAGTTAGTTCAGCTTAGCCTACAACTAATAATAAATTCAAAATCTATTTAAGCTGTAAGTTCAGTAATCCTAATCATTTAAATAAATATAAAATAAAACATATAATTGCCACTTTTTACCTATCAGATTGGAAGGTTATGGTAGCCAGTAGTGGATAAGGATGTGGGGAATTTGGGGGGTGCCTGAGTGGCTCAGTCGGTTAAACATCCGACTCTTGATTTTGGCTTAGGTCATGATCTCATGGTTGGTGAGATTGAGCTCTGTGTCGGGCTCTGTGCTGACAGTGTGGAGCCTCTTGGGATTCTCCCTCTCCCTCTCTCTCTGCCCCTCCTCACGTGCTCTCTTTCTCTCAAAATAAAGAAATAAACTTAAAAAAAAAAAAAAAGGATGTGGAGAAGTTGGAACTCTTACACACTGTTGATGGGAATGTAAGTTTCCTTGGAGGTAAATCTGACAAGTCTATTGGAATTTAAAATGTGCTTACCCTGTGACCCAGCAATTCCACTTCTAGAAATTTGTCCTGTGGATATATTCATACACTTGCATGAAAAATATGAATACAAAGTTTTTCTTTATAGCATTGTTTGTTATAGCAAAAAAAAAAAAAAAAAAAATGACATGTGATGGTTCCACACAATGGAATACCATTAAGCTGTTAGGAATGCAGTGGATCTCTGTTTGCTAATTTAGAAAGACATCCACTATTAGATATTATTTTCTTTTATTTATTTATTTTAAATACACTTAGAAGCTCTTATTTATGTATGTATGTGATCTCTATACCCAGCATGGGGCTTAAACTCATGACCCTGACTGAGATCAAGAGTTGCGTGTCTACCAACTGAGCCAGAAAGGTGTCCCTGTTATATTTTTATTTATATTTATGTTTTTACTTTTTAAATTATGTGTGTGTGTGTGTGTATTTAAAATATTTATTTATTTATTTTGAGAGAGAGAGTGAATAGGTGAGAGAAGCAGAGAGACAGAATCCCAAGCAGGCTCTGTGCTGTCAGTGCAGGGCCCGACACGGGGCTCAATCTCAGGAACTGCAGGATCATGACCTGAGCAGAAATCAAGACTTGGACACTTTGACTTAGCCACACAGGCGCCCCTTATTTTTTTAATGTTTATTTATTTATTTTGAGGGCATTTTGTTAATTGTTTTCTGTAGGTCTTAAAGCTTTTTTGTCCCTCATTTCTCTTCCATCTGTTTTGTTGATTTTTGTATTGGTGTGTTTTATTCCTTTCTCATTTCCTTAACTCGCTTAATTTTCCTAACTTTGCTTAACTGACTGAGCCACCTAGGCGCCCCTAAACTATATTTTTTAAAAAGTCATGTTACAGGACAGTATGTGTAGAATACTTCTATTTTCATAAACTGTAAGGACTGTTATTGAGGTATTCCCTTTTTTCAGAGAAGATATTCACTTTTCACTCTATATGCGTCTATAATGTTTACTTTCAATAAGCATGTGAGGAAGGGGTTAACTGAGAACATCTTCATTTGAGAATTTTCTGTAGTAGTAAGGGAGGAGAAGGAAGCTGGGCAGAGAAAAGAACCGCTCCATTCCTATGAGATATATCAGTCAAGTTTTTGAGTCAGAACTGAGGCCTGGATTGGCAGAAAGGGAGATATAATGGAATTGAGACCATTTTGTGGAGGTTTTAAAGGCAATGATAAAGAGCCTGCATTTGATGTGAAAAATGATCTATGAAATGGAAATGATAACGGTACCTAGTCCATTGGCAGTGACTGACACACAGTAAGTGTTCATTGTTCGCTATTATTATTGAATAAAAATGCATTATCTTTTGTTAGCCTGAATAAATTAATGTGTGGTCTTTTATTATGTGTGCTGAAGATTCTGCTGACCCCTCTGACAGACCGCGTAGCTTGTGTGTTTTTCCAGTGGTGCTGATGGTTGGCTCAACCATCAGCGTTCTTCACCGTTCATCCTCCCACCTACCAACTGTTAGTATCAAATACTGAAGGGCTACAATTTTACCTATTTATTTACTTTAAATGTTTACTTATTTTGAGAGAGAGACAGAGAGGGAGGGTCAGGGAGAGAAGGAGAGAGAGAATCCCAAGCAGGTTCCATGCTAACTGTGAGATCATGACCTGAGCTGAAATCATGAGTCAGACGCTCAACCAACTGAGCCACTCCGGTGCCCCCTGACAGTTCACAATTTTAGAGCTTTAGACATAGGATGCCCTCCAAGTTGCTTTTGGTTTTGTTTACCAGTGTTATCTTGTATACTAGTTAACATTTGGGGGTTGGAAAAAAAAGAGGGGAACAGGTAATTTGGGTGGAAAACATCTTTTCTATGCCCATGGGATTTGGACTAGATAATGTCACTTTGCACTGAATGTGTTCATCAGTTTTTGTTAGCAGCACAGTGTAAATGAGCATATTAGCTACAACACCTACATTGGCAGCCAGCAGTCTGCTTGTGAATTCTTTTAGAAAACGGAAATCTGGCAAGAAGTGTTCCTGAGCAGTTGAAATATCTTTGGGAAAATTACGTAGAACAAATAAAGTAGAAAAAAATTCTCCTCCAAAAAAAATTGTTTCACCACTGAAAGCCATGAGAAAAGATGTTTTACTTGTGGATTGAGATGTGACAGGGTAATTTGGTAGGACTTCAGAGTTCATTCTGTATTTCAACCTTTCATATAAGTTTGTCATTTAAAGAGTTTGAAGGTATATTCATATTTCATGAAAAACATTTACAAAACTATTTTAAGAACGATGAATTTCTCACTTTATAGTATACATATTCTAATGTAAATTCTTTTTCCTTTCCACTTCCAGTTAAAATGTATCTTAAAGCATATGTCTTTTTGAGGTTTTAAGATAAAAACCTTCAGCAGAAATAACAAGAAAAGTTTATATTTAAATACAGTACTTGGCACTTAAGACGTGTTCAGTAAATTTTCATTAAATAAATTAATGTGGGGCTCCTGGGTGGCTCAGTAGGTTGAGCGTCTGACTTCGGCTCAGGTCATGATCTCACACACAGCTCGTGAGTTCGAGCCCCGTGTTGGGCTCTGTGCTGACAGCTCAGAGCCTGGAGCCTGCTTCGGATTCTGTGTCTTCCTCTCTCTCTGCCCCTAACCCACTCGCATTCTGTCTCTGTCTCTCTCAAAAATAAATAAACATTAAAAAAAATTTGGTTAAATAAATTAATGTGTGCATGAATGAAAAATATCTTGAATCTGAACTTCATTCCCTATGATTTGGGCACAGTCTAGCATTGGTGTATAAAGCCCTTTTGTTCAGCCCGCATTTCCATGCCTATTTTCCTCTCCCACCCCACAAGCACCCTCTCTAATGTGTTTGATGTATGTCCTTGATTCTATATGCATCTTTCTAAAATGCTTAGTGATTTAAAAAAAAAAAACAAAACAATAAAAAAATGGGGCACCTGGGTGGCTCAGTCAGCTAAGTATACGACTTTGGTTCAGGTCATGATCTCCTGGTTTGTGAGTTCAGGCCCCGTGTCGGGCTCTGTGCTGACAGCTCAGAGCCTGGAGCTTGCTTCGGATTCTGTGTCTCCCTCTGTCTCTGCCCCTCCCTCACACTCATGCTGTCTCTCATAAATAAATAAATTAAAAAAAATTTTTTTTAAACGCTTAGTGATTTGGGGCGGGGGTGGGTGCTTATCATTCATTCTAAAATTTTTCACCATACTTCACTGTTGCAGAATTTGGCTATAGAATTCTCCCTGTAAAAATGCTTTAGCTCTGGGGCGCCTGGCTGGTTCAGTTGGTGGAGCATGCGGCTTTTGATCTCGGGGTTCTGAGTTCAAGCCCCATGTTGGGTGTAGAGATTACTTAAAAATAAAATCTTTGGGAGCAAGCTGGGTGGCTCAGTCAGTTAAGCATCCGACTTTTGGTTTCAGCTCAGGTCATGATCTCACAGTTTGTGGGTTTGAACCCTGCATTGGGCTCTGTGCTGGCAGTATAGACTGCCTGGGGTTCTCTCCTCTCTTCTCTCTGCCCCTTCTCCACTTGTTCTCTCTCTCTCTCTCTCCCTCTCTCTCTCTCTCTCTCTCTCTCAAAATAAATAAACTTAAAAAAAAAAAAAAACCCAAAATCTTTAAAGAACTATGTTATAGCTCTTACTCTGGTTTCACTCTTCTCACTCAGCCCTGTTTTAAGATCTGGGAATGTTTTTGGATGTACACTTAGCTAATTGCTTCAACCTGCACCATGCTGTTCCATGGTGCGCATCCATTCCCATAGTGATGGATGCCTAGGCTACTGTAAACAGTGCTGCTAACAGCAGTCTTGTTTGTGTTCATTATGGACACGTGGAGAATGTGTTTGGGATACAAACTCAGGGGTGGCATTGTAGCATAGGTACTGACAGGCTGCTGAGTGGTAGATCAGCGCGTACCCCTCACAGGCCTTGCGTTCTCCACCTCCCAACACTTGCTATTGTCCACGGTTGGAATTTTTGCTATATAATTATGTCTTATTTTAATTTATATTTTCTACTTACTAGTGAGTTTGAACATTTCTTCATATTTTAGTTAGCTGTTTCCCTTCTGTGAAAGAAGCATGAAAGGATAAATGTAATAAAATTTTTAAAAACTTTTTATTGAAGCATAATTGACATATAACATTATGTTAGTTTCAGGTGTATAACATGATTTGCTATTTGTACATACTGTGAAATGCTCACCTACAATAAGTAGTTGACATCACCATACATTGTTATAAATTTTTTTTTTCTTGCAGTGCAGACTTTTTCCTAATGTCTTGCTAATTTGCTTTGAGAATAGATCTGGACATAGTATTTTATTATTATTTTAAAGCTGGAGGAGCTCTTGGTTATGCATTATATTTTATAAGCTATTATGTGTTTTCTCAAACTTCAAAAAGAACATCATACTTTATGCAGAAGCTTAAAGTATTGTTTTCTTCTTGATTCCAAGAGACTGAAACGAAGGTGTTTTTTTTATGCATTCAACTTGAAGGCTGTACAGTATGCTACAGTTAAGCCAGCTTGCAAATTCATCTCTTCCATTGTCTTCATTTATGCCAAAAGAAGAGCAAGTGTTTTTACCAGAGTAGATTGGGTGGGAGAGTGCTTCCTTGCAGTAGTTTAAAAAGATCTCCCTGGCCACAAATCAGTAGACTATCAAAGAATCTTAGATCCAGCTATTTTCCATGTGCGCAGCCTCCCTAGATGTCAGAAAACTGAGTAAATAGTGGGCAGCACCCTCTCTACTTGCCTGTTTATTGAAGAGCCCAATACTTGATTATAAGTATGATCTTAACATCCATGAGATAGAAGTAGATAGTATTAAATACGATGAACGAATACTATTTTAGGTGCATTTGCTATGAGAGGGCAATAGAAAATCTAGATGTTTTCATTTTTGCAGTATTTGGGGATAGAGAAGAGCATATTTCCTGAGATGTCATTTCTTAGGGGCTTATACAGAAGGCTGGGCAACAGTCATTTCAGGTTTGCCAGTGAATCCCACTACTATTTGTTTCAGTCGTTAGGAAAGGATACACGACCCTGACACAAAACGTTGACTTGTTTCAACAAAGCTGCAGTATTTGCGTTTTCCTGAGGAAACAGTTGTCTCTTAAGTGTTTTCACTTCTTACCAAAATGTGATGCAGTCAAGTTATTCTGTTAACTTTGATTTAGCATCTGCTTGAGTGTGTGAAAAAGTAATCTTAATTTGTGAAGTGTTTGATGTAACCATAAACTATGAACTTTCCCCAACCATACCATCATATGTTTAAATTTTTCCTTTTTTTTTTTTTTTTCTGGCTTTGTGATTATGACTTTTGAGTAAGTATCTGTCAGCCAAACATTGTTTCCTACTCATCATAGTTTTCAAGCAAAGCCACACTCTCTGCTAAGGTGTAGTGTTTTTCAAATAACTTGATTTTGCTCTGCCTTGAAAATTACGTTTTTTTCTTTATCATTTTCTTTTTCCCTCGGAAATCTTGCTTGGGAAATCATGTTTTTTTAGATGTGATTTTAAAACATTCTCTTTGGGGCACCTGGGTGGCTCAGTTGGTTGAGCGTCCGACTTCGGCTCAGGTCATGATCTCACAGCTCGTGAGTTCGAGCCCCATGTCGGGCTCTGTGCTGACAGCTCAGAGCCTGGAGCCTGCTTTGGATTCTGTGTCTCCCTCTCTCTCTGCCCCTAACCCACTCGCATTCTGTCTCTGTCTCTCTCAAAAATAAAACATTATAAAAAAAAAACATCAAAAATAAACATTATAAAAAAAATTTTAAACATTCTCTTTAACCTTTTGAAGAATCTTTTAAAATTTAATATTTATCAATGCTAAGCTGTGTGCAACATAAAAAGTACCCTGCCTGCTTTTCCTCTCCCCAACATTTGACCTCTACAGGGACCCCCATTTTCTGTTCTTCCAGCTGTTTCTTCTGGCATTTAATGCCATGCTTTTAGGCAGTAGACTCATGCTGCTATTTTTTTAGTCTGTATAGCTCGTTCTCTAGACCTGCGCAGCTATCATCCTTGGATCTACCTTTCTACATAACAGTTATTTCCTCCCTATGTTGGGACTCCCTGCTTCCTGGATGCCACATCTTTCCCCTTCGGTGTTTGTACTTAAGCAATTCTTCCAGAAGGTTCCTAAGAAAAAGGTGCATAGGATGTAGATTTGAGAATCTGCATGTATGAAAATGTCTTCTTTTTCTTTCATACTTGATTTATAGTTTACCTGGGTGTAGAATATAGAATAATTTCTGAGTTTAACAGGAATTGTTCTATTGATTTTTAGCTTCTGTTGTTGCTAACGAAAAGTCTGATGATGTTCTGACTCTTTTTTTTTTTTTTTTCTTTCCCCTTGGTTGGAGGTGGTTTAGGAGCTGATCTTTGTCTCTGATGTTCTGAAATTTTATGGTAATCTGCCTTACTGTGAGCCTTGTTTTATCTGTTGTATAGGGCACACTGGGGGCCTATTCAGTCTGGAAACATGCATTTTTCAGTTCTGGGAGATTTACTTGAATTCTTTAATTCTAACCAGCCTCCACCTTCTCTCCCCCCACCCCTTTTTTAAAGTTTTTATTTATTTACTTTGAGAGAGAGAGTGCATGTGAGCATGTGAGCATGTGAGCAGGGGAGGAGTAGAGAGAGAGGCAGAGAGAGAATCCCAAGCAGGCTCTGCACTGTCAGCATGGAGCCAGATGCGGGGCTCAAACCCATAACCCTGCGATCATGACCTGAGCTGAAACCAAGAGTTAGACACTTAACCAACCGAGCCACCCAGGTGCCCCTCCCTCTTCTCTCCCTTGCCCCTGGTTTTCCTCTTCTTTCCCTCTTGTATTCTTATTCTTTGTGTTTGGAATGTATGGACTAATGGGTCCTTTAATTTGCCCATTTTTTCTATATTTCATCTTTTTTTGTCTCTGTGCTGTGCTTTCTGGAAGATGTCTTGAACTTCATCTTCAGACACTTTTAATTAGGTTTCTGCTATCATATTTTTAAGTTTCAAGTTTTTTTCTCTGAATGTTGCCCCCCCCTTTTTTTAAGGTTTTACTTTTATGTAATCTCTATACCCAGCATGGGGCTTGAACTAAGAACCCTGAGATCAAGAGTCGAATGCTCTACCAACTGAGCCAGTTAGGCGCCCCTCGGCATATTGCTTTTTTTTTTTTTTTTTTTTTTTTTTAATTTATTTATTGTGAGAGAGACGGAGACAGTGCGAGTGAGGGAGGGGTAGAAAGAGAGGTAGAGAGAATCCCAAGCCAGCTCTGTGTGCCAGCTGTGGAGCCCAACAGTTTGATCCCACGAACCATGAGATCATGACATGAACCAAAGCCAAGAGTCTGTCGCAACTGAGCCACCCAGGCACACTTGAATGTTGCTTTTTAATAGTCTTCTATTTCTGTTTCATGGGATAGTTCTTCTCTCAGTATGTTAATTGTAATTACATTTTTTTCCTGCAGTTTCCTGTACCATCTGTTTCCTTAAAATACCTTTACTTGATCATTTATTTTAGTTTTTCATTTAGGGGATTTTCTTAAATGTATAGCCTTGGCTGTCTTACTCATGTTCCATAATGAGCCACTGAAAAACTGAAAGCTGGGTTTAACAGAGTGGGGGCTTCTAAAAGTTGGCTGGTGCTATTATTCATTATAAGATAGTTAGGATGGGGCGCCTGGGTGGCTCAGTCGGTTAAGCGTCCAATTTCGGCCCAGGTCATGATCTTGCGGTTTGTGAGTTTGAGCCCTGCATCGGGCTCTGTGTTGACAGCTCGGAACCTGGAGCCTGCTTCGGATTCTGTGTCTCCCCCTCTCTCTGCTCCTTCCCAGCTCATGCTCGCACTCTGTCTCTGTCAAAAATAAATAAACTTAAAAAAAAAAAAGATAGGAGGTCACCTCTAGTAGTCAGTACTCGTAGGTGTTTTTCTGTGGGGCAAATTCATCTCCAGAGAGAATGCTCCCATCTTTGGCTTATCCCTGGTTGAAACATTTGGGGAGCTGAATGGAGAAAGAGCTGGGGATTACCTTTCAGGATATCTACTTTCCCGTAATCTCCATCTTTTTAGACTGCTAGGCCTTCCCCCAGTTGTGTTTCAGTCCAGAGTCTCTCTAGTTTCCAGAATAGGCTTCCCATCTTCTGACCAATGGCTGCTTGGGGTTAGGGTGGGAATCTTGGGTTAGAACTTTCACCCTGTTCTTTTTCAGCCCTGTCTGCTGTCCCCACTTGCAGAGGTATTCTGAGCTTTTTGGTGTGTCCCAGCACAATTCAGTTTGCTCTGGGCTTCCCCTTAATGTGCTCTTAGGTTTTACATTCTATGCTAAGTCAAATAACCTACCCATCTGCTTTTCAGCTTCCAAAAACTTGTAGTGGTTTCCTCTCCTATTCTTTTTTCTTGTAGCTCTTGTTTTTACTGCTGTTCTAGTGGAGTTATGGAGAGGACAAAAGAGGTAAATGTGGGTGTTCAATGCATCGTGTTTTATCGAAAATCCAAACTTAGTTCTCTAATGCACTTTTTCAGTGCAAGACTTAGAATGGCTTGTTTAATTGTAAAATTTTGCTACAGTACAGAATTCTGGATAATGTAGATTCATTTTCTGTTTTGCTACCCTTATGGATGAATGCCTAACACGTAGCTTGCTAGAAGATAATGATATCTGAGTGGCTTTAGGAAGTTTACAGATAGAATAATAGAATGTTAGGTCATCAAGTAACTTAATGTTACTTTTACAGATGTGGAAACAGAGCCAGGGTGCAGAAGTGGCTTATTTATGTTTGCTCATCTATCTAGAACTGGAAGTGAGTCTCTTCTCCAGTTGTCTTTTCTTTACCAGTATGGCTCTGTTGTCTCTCATTAAAGTAGCTGGAAAGAGAAGCCCTTTATCCATTGCTCATGGTACCCACATGTCCTGTTAATTTTATGTACGCTTTAAGTTTGCAATCCTGAGTGTGGAGGAATTTTTTTTAAGTTTTTATTTATTTTGAGAGAGAGCAAGTGCACAGAAAAGCAGGTGAGGGGCAGAGAGAGAGAGAGAGAGAGAGGTAGAGAGAATCCCAAGCAGGCTCCATGCTGTTAGCATGGAGCCCAACATGGGTCTCCAGCTCACAAATCATGAAATCATGACCTGAGCCAAAATCAAGGGTCAGACGCTTAACCAACTGACTAATCTAGGTGCCCTGGGGGATTGTTTTTAAATGTTTTTCTATTAATTTGGGGGGTCCAGTTTTATTTTGGTGAACTTCAAAACTTAAGAAAATGAGTATTTACCATTTAAAGATGTTTCTGTTTTGAAGAATTTATATTAAACATTTAAAAAGGTTTCTTTTCTTTTTTCCTACTGTTCCATTCTCAGTGGGTTCCAAAAGTTCTTTGAGGGGGAATGTGGATATGTCTGTTAAAATTTGACAGTAATGTGGAAAAGGGAAGCAGGTGTAAAAAGATCAACAGGTTTCTTTGGAGAAATCCTAGAATGCTTTCTTTATCAGCTTTTCAAAATTTAATTCCCAGTTCTTCTCCTCTAAGACCTCTGTCTCCATTTTACCCCGTGCAACATTAATCTTTTGTCTTATTTCCCTATTCCCTCCTGTATTCTGTACATTTGCCCACAGCACACTACTGAATTCATTATATGATGACATAGAATTCTTTGGTGATTTTCTTTTATATGTAAAATATTTGGGGCAGAACCGCTGCTTTGTTCTTATGACTAAATTCACTTACGCACATGTTTCCAGAATGCCTTCTTTGACTGAGGCACCAGGCTCCTCTGTAGGTACTGGCATCTGTTGGGGTACATATTAGGTCTAGATTCCTGATGGTTGGTATAAATTCACCTTTTCTCTAGTCACTGTTTCAAAGTAATTGAGAAAACAGGATCTGCCCCTTTGTGTCACGTTGGTGGCTAGCTGTAACAGCTGGGAGCAGAGTGGGGAAACCTGTTATTTGGAAGCGAAGGGGTCTAACGTTCCCTTGTGTGGAAAGTGAACATGTTGTAAGAGAAGCCTTCTGACATTCCTTACAACCTCCAGGTTTTATGATCATAAAGACGTGCTCCCAGGGAATCAACAATACCCTTCGTAAGAACTAACCCACAAAGAAAAATAACGTCTCATACGGTTGAATGGAGTCTTTTGGAAATGTTTCCATAACTGAGCTGAGCTGTTGCATACATAATCTGAAGTAATCTAGAACACTTAGAATGATACAGCATTTATTTTATTTTTTGTTTTTTTCCTCTCCCCCTTTCCTAAGATTAAATGTGCTTTCTCATTATACTTTCGAAATGTTTAAACTTATTTTGTATAATTTATTTATTGTGAAATATTATATATGTGAGATATATTTTAGGACATACATTTTGTTATATTTTTAAAAGATTTTTAAAAAGATTTTATATTTATTTTCTTTTATTTTTCGTGTTTATTTTTGTGAGAGAGAGAGAGAGAATGGGGGGGGGGCAGGGAGACGGAGACAGAGGATATGAAGTGGGCTCCATGCTGACAGCAGAGAGCCTGACACAGGGCTCGAATCCACAGACCAGGAGATCATGACCTGAGTCAAAGTCGGACACTTAACCAACTGAGCCACCCACGCACCCCAAGTTTTCATTTTTAAGTGATCTCTCTACCCAGTGGGGCTCAAGAGTTTCATGTTCTACTGATTGAGCCAGCCAGATGCCCCAAAACATCATGTACATTTTAAAGACCAAGACACCTGGATGGCTCAGTCGGTTAAGCATCTGACTTTGGCTCAGGTCATGATATCATGGTCCGAGAGTTCAAGCCCCATTTCAGGCTCTGTGCTGACAGCCCGGAGCCTGGATCCTGCTTCCAATTCTGTGTTTCCCTCTCTCTCTCTGCTCCTCCCCTGCTCGCACTCTGCCTCTCTCAAAAATAAATAAACATTAAAAAAATAAACATAAAATAAAGACCAGTGAAACAAAAGCCAGGATAACCATCCTATAAGTGTAAAAGTTCCCTGTCTGATCCTCCCTTATACCCCACCCCAGGTTAATCACCACCCTGACTGCTATCAAGAATGTTAGGATTTTGCTTCTTTTTCTATGGTTTTTAAAAAAATATTTATTTACTTATTTTGTGAGAGAGCACACACACTTGAGCTAGCGCCAGTGGGGAAGGGCAGAAAGATAGGGAGAGAGAGAATCCCAAGCAGGCTCTGTGCTGTCAGCACAGAGCCCGTCAAGGGGCTCAATCTCACAAACCATGAGATCATGATCTGAGCGGAAATCAAGAGTCTGACGCTGAACTGACTGAGCCACCCAGATACCCTTTTTTATTATGTTTTAAATTCTAAACTTAGAAACAAATTATCTCAGTAATGAGAGGCCTTAATTTCTTTTACATGTGTGTTTTATTTATTTTTGCTTATTATTAAATGTTTATTTTTGAGAGATGGAGAATGGGGGCAGAGAGAGGGTGTGGACAGGATCTGAAGCAGGCTCAGTACTGACAGCACAGAGCCAGATGTGAGGCTCAAACTCATGAACTGCCAGATCATGACCTGAACCGAAGTTGGACACTTAACCAACTGAGCCACCCAGGTGGTCCCCAAACCTGCTTTCTTAACCACAGCACCTAATTAGGGTGGTGTTTTATAACTTGATACAGTTTTATATTTTTAAAATCTAGGTTTGTTTTGTATCTTGGAATACTATAACCAGATAACAATGTAGCCATCAGGCTTTTGCTAGAACCATTTAGTTGGAAAGCTCTACAGGGTTTTGGTTCTTGTCCAAACACTCCTAACATCTCATTGTTTGGTACAGATATATAGTCCTAAGTCTTTTTGTATCATTAGTACTGTCCATTTTAGAGCCCTTCTAAAATGTTTATTTTATAAATACCTGTTTTTTTTTTTATTTTTTTTAATGTTTATTTATCTTTGAAGGAGAGAGACACACAGAGCTTGAGCGGGGGAGAATCAGAGAGAGAGGGAGACACAGAACCCAAAGCACGCTCCGTGTTCTGAGCTGTCAGCACAGAGCCCGATGTGGGGCTTGAACTCACTGACCGCGAGATCATGACTTGAGTGGAAGTTGGACGCTCAACCAACTGAGCCCTTATAAATACCTGATTTTTTAACGGGAATTTTCAGAGAAAACTAACAATATCACTGTATAGTATAGCAGATAGTGATATGTAGGTTAGAGTTAGCTTTTAAGAGATTTTAAGAGCTGTGATTATAGGAAGCATTTTTCTAATATTCAAAATTCTTAAAATGTTTTCACGTTTGTAAGTAATTTTTGGCACTTATTTTGATATGATTGCCAAGAGATAGCTTCTTTACAAAACAGTTATTGACTCTAGTGAATTTATATTTCCTTTGCAGAGTTGTCTCTGAAAAGAACTAGCTGCAGTGATGCCTTTTTTTTTTTTAAGTAAGCTCTGCACCCAATGTGGGGCTTCAACTCATGACCCCAAAAATCAAGAGTCTCATGTTCTACTGACTGAGCCAGCCTGCAGTGCTAAGTCTTTATGTTTAAAATTTTAAATCAGAAACTGTTTCTACGGAAGGAATGCATATTTACAGTTCAGTCTCTTCTTGAACAAGATATGTAAAGTGTCTCAGGATATTGGTAACTGCCAACTAAATTTTACCATGGCACAAAACTTTACTTAATTAAACTTCATGTTCTTTGCCACTGATGTAGAGTTACTGAATTGCACTAATTATCTTGGGGCCTAAGTACTGCTTTTTTTTTTTTTTTGCTGTGTGATCCTGGACTAGTCATTTAATAACCAATTTGAGTGTCCATTCTTCATCTGTAAAGTGCCACTGACACCTACCTCATTTGTGAGAATTAACTGCACAAATATATGCGAAAACACCTCACACAGCACGGTACCTAGTAGGAGTATAATAAATGTTCATAAATGTTCTCTTCCCATTAAAATTGCTGCTCTGTGCTGACAAAATTGTTGTATGGTATTTATAAAACATGCTTGGTAATGACAACTAATGTTTTTAAAATGGTTTGAATGTATGCTGGCAGGCTGAACTCTACCAATTAATAGTATTTATTATATGTGGGGAGTATAAAAGCAGCATTAGATTTAAGCACAGTGATGAAATACCAATTCCGGTGTGTGCTCTATGGAAGGCTGTTTTTGTGGCTGTCACTGCTTCTCTGCACACTAAATGGGATCTGGTATTGCTTTTGTTTGCATGTATTTATCTTGGATGACTGGGGAGAATGCAAGTATACTATGCTATTGCTTTTAAGTCCTTTTATATTGGGGGGCGCCTGGGTGGCTCCGTAGGTTAAGCATCCAACTTCGGCTCAGGTCTTGATCTTGTGGTTCGTGGGTTCAAGCCCCGTGTCGGGCTCTGTGCTAACAGCCCAGAGCCTGGAGCCTGCCTCGGATTCTGTGTCTCCCTCTCTCTCTGCCCCTCCCCTGCTCATGCTCAGTCTCTCGTTCTCTCTCTCAAAAATAAACATTAAAAATTTTTTTAAAATAATAAAATAAGTCATTTTATTTTTTGGTGAGAAGAAATCCCCAGTGTGGCTATCTTATGCCCTTTAATCCCTATAAGTTGGTAGGTAAGACCAGGATGTTATTTAACTAAAAGACGCAGATACCAAATACATTTTAGGATTCTTGCGCTCCACATGAAAGATCAGGTTCTTTTATCCTAGCATGTCCCCCCCAAACACCTGAAATGTTCAAATATCACTGTCTCTTCTCACCACAATAATGATCTAAAGTCTCTGCTATTTCTGGTAGCAAAGGAAAGAAGACCTAACCCATGTGCAGCTCTTGTCAGTTTACAGTGCACTTCCACACACGTTTTCTTGCCTGATTGATGCAGCATCCTTGGAAGGGAGTAGAGCTGATGTTATATCTATTTACACGGGAGACTGTAGAGATTCCCAAGACATCAGTGAACTGCCCAGGGTCACACTGCTAATACGAGGATTTGCTAAGGTTCTTGCAGTCTCCTGTGTTCTCATGCCCCTTATGAATAAACAGACCCATCTAGTGTCTTATTAGATATGGAAGTCAATCAACACAGGTAAACTTCTAGAACTTTTTTGATTCTAACCACCACACAGGAATTTAGGGGGAAAAAAATCTTTTTTTTTTTTTTTTTTAATTTTTTTTTTTTAACGTTTATTTATTTTTGGGACAGAGAGAGACAGAGTATGAACAGGGGAGGGGCAGAGAGAGAGGGAGACACAGAATCGGAAGCAGGCTCCAGGCTCTGAGCCATCAGCCCAGAGCCCGACGCGGGGCTCGAACTCACGGACCACGAGATCGTGACCTGAGCTAGGGGGAAAAAATTCTAATGTGTCACTTGACCATCTTTCTAATGTGTCGCTTGACACTCTGGATCTCTTATACATCATTGTATTGGTCCCAATATATTTTTATTTCAGAAGGCTGAAACAATGCGCAGCGTTTTATTCTAAAACAAACGTGCATATGTAGAGATGAGAAAAGTTATGGCTTACAGTGGCAAATGCCATATGAAGTTTTTAGTTGAAAATACTTTGTAAATGTTAGAAAGCACATTGCCTAAGAAGTAAAATTTGAGATCAAGGCCAGTTTATTTTATTTTATTTTATTTTTTAATTTTTTTTTTTTCAACGTTTATTTATTTTTGGGACAGAGAGAGACAGAGCATGAACGGGGGAGGGACAGAGAGAGAGGGAGACACAGAATCGGAAACAGGCTCCAGGCTCTGAGCCATCAGCCCAGAGCCTGACGCGGGGCTCGAACTCACGGACCGTGAGATCGTGACCTGGCTGAAGTCGGACGCTTAACCGACTGCGCCACCCAGGCGCCCCTAGATCAAGGCCAGTTTAAAAGAGGAGGTCCTCTATCAGCAGTTCATGCAACCAACAGTATATATTAAGTCAATAGGACACTAGAATGAGAAACGACCTCTTCTCAGAAAGTTCATAGTCTAGGTTGATATCCCATGTACACTGTATAACATAGCCTCATAAACTCATGGACCATATTTCTGTTTAATGGTGAAAAAACATTTTCTTTTTAGTTTATATATTTATTTTGAGAGGGAAAGAGAGAGAGAGCAGGGGAGGAGCAGAGAGAGAGGGAAAGGGGGAGGGAGGGAGAGAGAGAGAGAGAGAGAGAGAGAGGGAGAGAGAGAGAGAGTCCCAAACAGACTCCATGCTGTCAGCACAGAGCCCAATGCTGGGCTTGATATCACGAATTATGAGATCATGACCTGAGCCAAGATGAGGAGTTGGACTGAGCCACCCAGGTGTCCCGAAAAAGCACTTTAATAAACAGTTTGTAAGAAATCAACTCATTTGGCAAGTGAACTTAGATTTTACCACCTAGATTATTCTTTTTTTTTTTTAAGCTTACTTACTTTGAGAGAGAGCAAGCTTGAGTTGGGGAGGAGCAGAAGGAAAAGGGAGAATCCCAACGTGGGGCTTGAACTCATGAACTGTGAGATGATGACCTGAGCTGAAATCAAGAGTTGGACACTTAACTGAGCCACCCAGGTGGCCCCACCTAGATTATTCTGAATCATGGTCAGAGTGTGTAAGGTCAGTCCTGGCACCTCTTGTATTTCACAGAAAATCATAAATCTGTTTTGCAGTTTCTGTGCGGAGATCCTAAACTCGAACGTAAACCATTAGAGCCATTAATGGGTGAAACCCATGGCAACTAATAACTTAGAACAGTAAAATCAACAGATCTTGAAGCTTTTGTTCATGCTATGCATACTGTGCTCTGAAGTGTAGTGTTAAATGTTTCTTTTTACATGATTATTTACTCTGGGCGACATGTACAAATTGTGGAATTTCAAATTTGAGTGGGCCTGGAGATCACAAAACTCTTTAGTAATAGAGTGTGGACTGAAATCTAGGCTTGCTGATATTCAGCCTAGCTTTCTCTCTTCCTGCCAGTCAAACCCAGACTTCCTAATTTGGCATCCAAGAGACATTTAATTATGGTGTTCTTATAATTTTCCATGAGGTTTCTCTATTTAGTGGTGGATGAATGTAAAATTTTTCCTTATTGTGTGAGTTTAGTCTGCCTTTGTATCTCCTAAGGCTTTTGGCCTATTTTTATTTTGATTAGATATGATTGATCATTCATAATTTAAAAAGTTACTTATGAAATTGACTTAAAATTACAGAGAAAGCATCTAACTCAGGTTCTAAGCCATTGGCTCTTCAGCAGTAACAGTGAAAATACGTTTCCACTTCAAAACAATCAACATTAGATGTAGCTTCCTGGCTTATCACACCTGTCTTGTCTGCTCTCAGCATTGTCTTCAGGCACCTGAGAGGTATGCTTGGAAGCACCTTGAAAACCATAGAGTGCTGTAACAATCTGTTGCATGCATGCATTCTTGCATGAGTCTTCTGATTAATTAATTGTATACTTGAGACTTTTTGTAGTAAAACATTTTGCTATATGAGCTTATAGATTGGAATAGGCCAAAAATGGGACCAGGTCAAAGAAAGCACTTAAATCCAGCAAGGCCTTGCTGGTACTAAAATCATAGAGTGGATGGGTGGTTGGAAGTAAGCCTAGAGCGTTGGTGCCTTAGAATGTGAATAGAAATGACAGATGGATTTGAAAATTCTCTTTGGGGCTCCTAGGTGGCTCAGTTGGTTGAGCATCTGACGTCGGCTCAGGTCATAATCTCGCAGTTCGTGAGTTCGAGCCCTACATTGGGCTCTGTGCTGCCAGCTCAGAGCCTGGATCCTGCTTCAGATTCTTTGTCTCCCTCTCTCTCTGTGCCCCTCCCCCACTCGCACTGTCTCTCTCCCTCTCTCTCTCAAAAATAAATAAACATTAAAAAAAAGAAAAAAGTTTTCTTTGTTTAATATCCAGCGTGTTTGTTCTTTCATCAGTATTTATTGAGCATCTCGTAAATACTAGGCACAGTTTTAGACATTACTGATGTTCACAGTAAGTAAGAAAAGGTACTATTGTTGTCCTGCAGGAGTTTACAGGGGAAGATAGTTACAGACAAGTATAGATAGGATAATGAATGTTTGTATTTTGGAATGTACCACGTAACTGACCTTGCCAAGAAAGGCATAATCTTGGTTAGATTTTTTTTCAGATTTAAATTTATTAATATTCTCTTGATGAACTTTCTAAACTTTAGAAAATATGTTATAAAATACATATTAAAAACATTTTGAGATACATAATATACAAATTATATTTTAAAATATAAGCTATATATAGTATAGTTTGTATATTAAATCTTAGTTATATTTAATATTTAGCTATATTTATTTTATATGTTTAGTTAACTTTAATTACCTAGAATATGAATCTATTCTACTTGGTAAGCCATCTGAACATTACCTGTCTGACCACATTAATATTAGAGAGCTCTTCAAGGAAGGGCATTGCTGGTCTCATTTGGATGTTAGTCCTTGGTGCTAGTATTTCATAAGAGCAGAAGCCTGATTTTGAATCCTAGCTTTGCCCCTAAGTAACTGTGGAACTTATTTGTGCCTCAGTTTCAATGTCTGTGAAATGGGAATAAAGATAATACTTAAGTCATAGTTGTTGTGAGAAGTGAATGAGTTAATATGTGCGAGAGTGCTTAGATGAGTGGCACACATTAAAGGCTACATACCTGCCGTGGGCAGCTCTCCTCCTCCTCCTCATTATCATCATCATTGTTATTGTTACTACTTGATGGAATAAAAATAAGGTAAGGTTTTCAAGATGGATTTTCTCCTTCTCAAGCCCTGAAAATTGCTCTAAAGGTAGAAAGATAAAGGAAGGAAGCTAAATCTTTATTGATCATCAGCTATGTGCTAGGTAGTGACCTAGCATTTTACCTACATTCTCATTTAGTCCCTATACCAGTGCTGTGAAGTATATGAGAAGACAGGCTCAGACAAATTAAGAAACTTGCATAAGGTCTTGTACTAGTAAGTGGACATCATGATGATAACTGGTCTCTGTTACTCTGCATCCTGTACTCTTGCCTTGCATAATGCCAGAAAACCTGAGAACTCAGCAAGTTTCACTAGGAGGTAAGCTTGAAATTCGTTTGTTAGGGACTTTATTTTTAATGACCATTTAAAAGGATGTCTTCTGTTAGTTTGTTCCTACTGTAGCGATTTATTTTATGTATCTGTAATTCCACTCTTCCCACTCAAAAGTATATTGCAGTAGTTTAGGGGCACCTGGGTGGCTCAGTTGGTTAAGCGTCCAACTTGAGCTCAGGTCACGATCTCACGGTTTGTGAGTTCAAGTCCCATGTCGGGCTCTGTGCTGACAGCTCGGAGCCTGGAAGCTGCTTCAGATTCTGTCTCCCTGTCTCTCTACCCCTCCCCCACTTGTGCTCTGTCTCTCTCTCTCTCTCTTCAAAAATGAATAAATATTGAAAAAAAAGGATATTGCAGCAGTTTAAATGCTATAAGTAGAATCTACATGGAAAATATTTGAACATTTGGAGTCTTATTAATAGTTTTCAGAATTAAGCCAACTTATAATTTCCCAGTTTTCAAGATCATCATCATAATTATTGAGGTCATTACTCCTCAGATTAATAGCTGTTTTACTGAGTTTTTTTTAAATTTTTTTAATGTTTATTTATTTCTG
Source organism: Panthera pardus (assembly GCF_024362965.1). Lineage (NCBI taxonomy): Eukaryota > Metazoa > Chordata > Mammalia > Carnivora > Felidae > Panthera > Panthera pardus. The sequence continues at coordinate 140,045,488 of NW_026526732.1, forward strand.
AGACAGAGAGACCGAGCATGAGTGGGGGAGGGGCAGAGAGAGAGGCAGACACAGAATCCGAAGCAGGCTCCAGGCTCTGAGCTGTCAGCACAGAGCCCGACGCAGGGCTCGAACTCACAAACTGTGAGATCATGACCTGAGCTGAAGTCGGTCACTCAGCCGACTGAGCCACCCAGGCGCCCCAAGTTTCATTGAGTTTTTAAACCTAAACTCCATGTAGTCATATATCATAGGTACTGATCCTTTTTATTTTGAATTTATAAATAAAATTCAAGAAATTGCTTTTTTTTCTCTTGCTGTATATTAGCCCAGCCTTATGTATTATTTCCCCCATAGGTAATAGAGAAGAGGAAACCTAATCAATGGCTGTGGAATAATATGGAAGAAGATGGAAAAAACTTGTTTAATGGGTAAGAAAAAAACTGTAATAGTATTATGTATGGCCAATCTGTAGTAAGTGGTCAAGGTTGGTATACCATTAGGGTGAGTGATCAGTCCCTATATTTGTCTTAACCCCATTCTGAACTTTTACCATCTCTTTCCTTCTTACTGTTGTGAATTTTTCAGTACTATGAGCTGACTTAAGCTATGAGGGGACATAACCATATTTGAAGACAAAAGTAGGACCTATAGATCAGCAACCATACTAAAAAACAAGTCTAGGGTGGGTCTTGAAGCTTACTGGTGGCTAGATAGAGACCACATACGTCACGACCTATCAAGGGTATTAACCACCCCTTCTCATTTTCCAAATACTGCCAGCCACTATGATGTTAGGCTCACTGTGGCCATCCTGTTCATTTAGGCACGTGCACATTATGTCAGTAGAATTCCACGGAAAGCCCAATAAAATGTGTGGCTAATTTATGAGAGATAAATTTTTTTAATCATACAAGTCCATACATTCTTATTGTCAATAATTCAAATGTCATAGATAACCAAAATCCTCTTCCTAAACCTTAGCCCCCCACCCCCACCCCCCAGGGTATATGAGTGTATGATATGTATATGTGCAACCTTCTATTTTGCCTAATGATTGAAAACTTGGGTTTAGAAGCCAAACTGATTTTGACTAGCTATCATTAATTTGACATTTGGGCAACTTAATTTTTCTGTGCCTCAATTCATTGGGTGTAAGTGGGGACAGTAAAATTCCTGTTTAATCATGATGTTGAGGATTAATTAGATGATACATCTAAAACACTTGGAATAATGCCTGGAACATAGTAAATGTTCAGTAAAAGCGTTAGCTATAATTTTCCTCTGTATCTCAGTTAGCCTTTTTATGTACCAGCCTTCCACAGATGAATCTTTTTCTGATACACTGCAGGAGTTAAGCCATCTTATGGTAAGGTTAACCATGGTGGCATGGATTTTTAAAATTTTTCATGAAAGTGTTCTTTTTGGTTTCAAGCTTCAGTTCCCTCCAAGTATGCTGCTAGACTGTATGTGAGAATAGAATTAGACACCTTCGGCTCTTATTGCATATCTCATGGTGTACATGATGCTTACAGGGACACATGCGTAAAACTACCTTCTGGCTGTGATAGTTTTATCTTGCCCACAGAAGTATCTGTTTTAAAGCAGAATGCATGATTCTCTTGTTTCTAGATAGGTATGTCAAATTTTCTGTTGAGACTCTTCCAGTCTATTTTGAGGGACAAGTCTTTTTGAGGTTTTTTTCTTGTTTCACAGAATTATAATAATTATGAAAATGTCTTTGATATCTTTTCCATGGCTTGTCAGCACTTTCTTAGGTAGTGCAGACAATTACCTATTTTTAAGAAGGAAGGACACTAAGATAGTCATCTCTCCTTAATATTTTCCTCCTGTATTGTTCTGGGGCTCTATTAGATTGTTATGGACTGTTCTGTCTGCTCTATTTCAGAAGACTAATATATAAAAACAGAGTTACCATTTACTAAGTACTTTTTTCCATGTTAGGCACTGTTTTAAGTGTTTACCTATTTCTTCATTATCTCATTTAACCCCATCAGGTACTTATGAGGCAGATGCTGCTGTTATCTTTATTTTAAAAGTTGAAGGAACTGAGGCACAGATTAAGTAACTTGTCCAAAGTCACATTGCCAGTGGCATCTTTAGGATTCAAACCTAGATCGTCTGTTCCAGAGCTTGCAACTGCTGGTCTACTTTATAAACTCTATGAGTTTAGGTTTGTTTGTAGTTTAGGTTTGTTAAGGTGGGTATAAATTTAAGTGAGACAACAGAGCCAAATATTTCCTGAAAAAGTCACCGTAGCTAATCTGTTTTTGCATGACTGTGGGAAGGAAAATTTGAAATCATGTATCTTCTTAAGTATGGGGAAAAGGATGGTGTGAGAAGATAATCTGTAAATAATTATTTGTCTTGGACCATACTTAAATGAATACAGCTGTTTTGCTTTTTTCTGAATCGTATGTAGTAGATAGAAAATCACTTGCACCTGGCTAAGGACCGATATGTACATGTTTAAAAGGGATTAGAGTGAGTTGCTTTTGTAGATTGCCATTTAGCTGCTATTTGTAGAAACGGGCACTCAGAAAGATTGAACCATACAGCATTTTGGAGCTGATTAGTGATTGGAAATTGTTCTTTTGTTCTGTTAAATAATATTTGAATGACACCAGAAAGTTGTGCAAGAAAAGGCAAGGCAGGAGAAAGGTGATTTATGTGTCTTATAATTAGAATGTCACTTAGAAGTGATGGTCTAAACAGTAAATATACATTAACAATCAATATTTGTATAGGAACTGTAAGGAGTTAGAGTATGTGGGTTTTCTGAGGTCTGTCTTGTCAGGGAGAAACATTGGCTTTTCCTCACATAGCAGTTCATTTCCTGTTGAAATATGGTAAAGTACAAAGGGTAAGCAACATTTACGATAATAACAACACTGATAAAATGTTTTGGCTTTCTTGTAAAGTGTGATCATATGTAGTCAGTGATGTTTTCCTGTCTCCTTTTTTTTTTTTAATGTTTGTTTTATTTATTTTGAGAGAGAGAGCGCACACACAAGCAGGGGAGGGGCAGAGAGAGAGAGAGAGGGAGAGAGAGAATCCTAAGCAGGCTCTGCACTGTCAGCTCAGAGCCCAGTGTGGGGCTCAGTCTCATGAACCGTGACATCATGACCTGAATGGAAACCAAGAGTTGGCTGCTTTAACGGACTGAGCCACCCAGGTGTCCCATCCTCTTTATCTTTTTTAACTCCATTTCCTGTTTGAATCCCTTCCACATGTTGATCAGTTATGGCTGTTAGTATACATACCTTTTACAACAGTGTCTTTAAGAGTCGTTTAGGGGTCCCTGAGACTCTTTCAGGAGTCAAAACTATGTTCATGACAGTACTAAAACATTATTTGCTTGCAAGTATGTAGTGGAGTTTTCCAAAGGCTACGTGATGAATAACCAACTGAATACAGAAACAGATAGGAGCATATAGCTGTCTTCCTTAATCCAGGAAAGACTTGTGGAATGTAAAATAAGGCTACTCTTCTCTACATTTGCAGTGAGAAGGACTAAGGTTTATTTCTATGTTAGAACATAAAAATGAGCCCAGTGTGAACCAGAAAGTCATGGTGCCCTGCCTAGTGATTGAATGGATTATGGGTGGTCACAGGTGGTGCCCACCACACAACATTTCCCTATACATTCTAGTGACATCCTGATAGACTGAGGCTGTGCCCCTGGTCTAGCGAAATGAAACTTCTGCTCCTTTTTCATAATTGTGCTAGAGGGTATATTCCAGATTATAGTCTGGAGAAATCTGGAGAAAGGAGGGCTTGATTTGAAGTGGGAATACTGTCCAACCTTGCCAATGACCCCTCTGATATGTGCCACAATTGGAATGTGGGAGCAACCAAAAGGACCTTTCAGGACAGCCTTTTATTTGACAATATTAACTGAGCATCTACTATGTTCCAGTCATGTTCTAGGGGCCTGAAATAAGTCAGTGCACAAAATAAAAACAAAAATGCCTCTACCCTCATGGAGCTTCCATTCCAGCCTTGGAGTCCTTTGGTCTAGGCACAGCCCCCTCTTCAGGGGAGTCTCAGAGTTGGTGATGGCTGCTGTGGGTCTTGAACAATGACTGTTGTTTCTCAGTGACTGACTGCTAAGGATAGAGTGGAAACTGCTTGACATGTTGTGATTTTATTTTTTATTATAAAAAAAAAAAACAGGTACCAAGTGGTTTGGGATTTTTCAAATCATACATGGAGCAATAAAGGTAGCCTATCTCATCACCCCTGTTGTGGCTGTTTTAATCTTGTTTTGTTTTCAAGTTGGCGCCGCTTTTGTCAAGAAATTTAACTTAAAAAAATTCAATACCAACCGATGTTAAATTTATTCTAATTGTTTTTCATTATTTGAAGAAAAATGTTCATACATCCGTGAGATTTTCCTTGCCTGGTGAGTTGCTCCCAGGACCCTGTAATTTGTTTAATAGACTTTTATACAGAAAGAGATTACTTGGCTCATTAGATTGAGTCACTTAATAATGACTTGAAGGTTAACTAATGCAGCCATCAGACTCTGCTCACTGGCTGGATGTCTATCATATCACTCACTGACTTCAGTCATTTCTAAATGCAGACAACTAGGAATACCATTCGAATATTAATGGAAAAAGAAACTGACATTCAAAATATGAATGACCAAAAATTGCCTCTAAAGATTATTTTAATTTTAGGATACACTTGAATAGAAGCTCTTTTTTTTTTTTTTTTCTTCCAATTGGGTGGCATTGTGACCTTAATCAGAATGCACCAAATGGCTGTTGTCTATTTAGCATTGCTACCTGCCAGGTGCCCATTTCTAGCCATGCCTGGTATACTAAAGACCAGAATGTCTAGGGTTCACATAAAATCCCAGTCTTCTGCCAGAGTGGGAAAGACATAGCCACTTGGCTGCTTAGGGCAGAGATGGGGGAAACGGTAAGGGATCATTTCAAAGATGCCCAACCAACCTCTTTTTTTGTTCTTTTAAATCCCTTAAATCCCACACCTTACCTCTACCTTCAGAGATACATGGAGTCTCTAATTCCTGGGCCTTCCCAGGTTCTGAAGTTCTGACCCACTTGCTTGTTTGTTCACCCTGATGTGGGCAGCATTTAAATTTTAGCATGCCCTTGTCTGTTACAACTTTCCATTCCTCTGTTTACTTTCCAGATTCCGAAGTTGTGATATCTCTCATGTACTGTTCTGTCATTTGCCACTCTTTGTGTCCCTATGAATTTATGCCATTTATTGCCCTTTACTGGGATTTTGATGGGATTTTGAGAGGAAAGGAGATAAACATGTATTCATTCTTCCATGCTTTACTGGAAGCCCAAGTTGTAACATATATTATCAAGTACATGCAACATCCCAGGAGTTGTGTTAGACACTTGGTCTTTTCTCTCATTTAAAAATCCATTCAAATGTTATTGAGGTTAGAATATTCATTCACATTAGTGCTATTCACCTGGTATTTTTTGAGCACCTCCTATATGCTAGGCACTGTCACATAAATTATTTCATTCAATCATCGACATCCACTCTGAGGCATATAGATATCATACCTCATTTTAATGAATATGGAAACAAATTTAAAGTTACAGGCCTAGTAAAAGGTAATGCCGTGTTTGAGATGGGTTTTTTAAAATAAATATGCTTTCTGTGTATCAACTATCTATTGGATATTAGATAGATAATTATTGTGGGTTTTGTTTGTTTTTTTATGTGAGCTCTATGCCCAATGTGGTGTGGGGCTTGAACTCATGACTCCAAAATCAAGAGTTGCATGTTCTACCGATTGAGCCAGCCAAGCACCCCAACCGTTGTGGATTTTTTAAGCAAGGGAATATAGTATAGGGTAAAAATGCTGTTTTTGTTTAATACAGGGATAATAGTTAAGAGATATGGTAGATCTAAAAAGATAGGCATCAAGGTCAACTAGCACTTGAAGTAGTAATAACACAGGCCTGCAGTGTTAAGAGCCTAGACTGAGGGGGAGAGAGTAGCAGTAGCAATGAGGAAGGTAATTAGGTTTAAGAACCTTGGGGGTGTGGGGTGCATTTGATTCCATTCTCTTAAATGAGCTACTGTAACAAAGAACTTAGCCCTCAGTCTTATACTCTCATTTCTGAATACAAATTAGTAGGCGTTGGTAACCTGACTTGACTGTGACATGAATGAGGTGTTAAAGAGAATGTCAGGTTTTCAAGTCAGGTGAATAGGAGTACCATATCTAGGCCTGAGGTCTGGTGGGAAGAAGTGCAAGTGGAAATTAGTAAATTTGAACAATAATTACCTGTGAATGTCATGGTTTCTTGGAGATATGAATATCTGATACGTCTTCTGTATTCCTTTCTTTGTTTTTTGACATTTATCTGAATGCCTTGTAATCATATCATATACTATTACAGAAAGTTGACTTCACTCAGTCACATGATTTCTTGGTAGGTAATATATATTCATGTTTTAAGCTAATCTTTAGTATTTTTAAATTTGTAATTTGAGGGCCTTTTTTTTTTTTTCCTTTTTGGAAGCATGTACTCTGATTTTATTAACACACAAAGTGTTTTTACAAGTCAGTTCTAAAGAATGAAGAACCCAATGTAAAAGACAGGAATGGACAATTCACATAAAGAGAAGAAAGATCAATAGTCACCATAATTAAAGGCACACAAACAAAATACACACACACACACACACACACACACACACACATATATATATGTAATTTTTCAAATGTGAGATTGAAAATTATTTAAAGATGTGTCAATCCTCAGTACTAGGGAAACGCATTTTCAATTACTACTGATGGGAAGTGAGGGAGGGAGTATAAATCAGTGCAACCTTCTTGGAGGGCAGCTCGATGATATCTATCCAAAAATTTAAATGCATATATCCCTTGATACAGCAATTCATCTTCTGCAAATTATCTCATAGACACCCTTGCATAAGTGTCTCATGATAGATGCCAAAGAATACCCATGGTGCATTGTTTGTAACAATAAAACACTGAGGATAGCATAATTCTTCATTTGTAGAGGAATTAGTTAAATGGGATTATGCAGTCCATATCATAGAATATGATATAGACTTTAAAAAGAGTGAGGTAAAGCCAGATATATGGGAAAATGTCCAAGGTATGTTAAGTTTAAAAAAAAAAAAGATGTAGAATAAGATGTATGATAAAGTTTGATTTATGTTAAAAATTAGGTTTCTAAATGCATAAAATATTCCTGGAAATGTGCTCCAGAAGAATGCGCAGTTAACAGTAGTTACCTCTAGAGAGGCAACAGGGTTGGAAACCAGAGAGATTTACTCTTGCAGTTTTTATATTCTGTACACATATTAGTTTTATTATTTTTTTTAACTTTATTTACTTTCGAGAGAGACAGAGTACAAGTGGGGGAGGGGCAGAGAGAGAGGGAAAGAGAGAATCCCGCTGTTAACATGGAGCCCGTCGCGGGACTCAGTCCCACGAAGCAGGAGATCATGACCTGAGCTGAAATCAAGAGGCTTAACCAACTGAGCCACCCAGGTACCCCTAATTTTATTTTTTTAAGTGTATAAAATTAATAAGAAAAAACAGGACTCCAGTTGTCCTTTGCTAAACATTTTTTTAAAAAACTCTACCCCCAAGATGGGGCTCGAACTCACCACCCCAAGATCAAGAGTATTACGCTCTACTGACAGAGTCAGCCAGGTGCCCCTCCTTTGCTAAACTTAAAATGAACTTTGCTTTCCAGAACTAAAAAAATTATATTATAGAAAATTTCAAACCTTATCTATACCCCTTCCCCCTTCCTTACCTTAGTCCTGGATTATTTTGAAACAAATCTTAAACATTGTATTATTTCATCTATAAATAGTTTATCATGTGCCTCTAAAAGAGAAGAATTATTTTTATAAACCTAACCACAATAATTATCATGCATGTAAATATTGACAGTAATTCCTTAATGTCACCAAATATCTATTAGCCAATGTTCAAATCTCCCCAATATTTCATTTTTTAAAATAGTTTGCTCGTTTGAATCAGGATCCAAGTAAAGTTCAGACATTGCAATTAACTGAGAGTATCTGTCTCTGTCTCTTGCCTCCCCCCACTCTTTTTCCTTGAAATCGATTTGTCCTATTTGAAATCATTTGTCCTATAGAACTTTCTTCAGCCTGAATATTGGTGACTATATCCCAGTGTCAGTTAACCATTATTAGGTTGTTTATTATGTTGTCTGTAAATTAGTAGTTAAATCCAGAGACTAATTAGATTCAGGTTCTTTTTTTTTTTTTTAAGTTTATGTATTTATTTTGAGAGAGAGAGAGAGAAAGAGTATGAGTAGGAGAGGAACAGAGAGAGAGAGAGAGAAAGAGAGAATCCCAAGCAGGTTCCACGTTGCCAGCACAGAGCCTGATGGGGTTCTCAAACTCACGAAACTGCAAGATCATGACCTGAGCCAAAACCAAGAGTCAGACCCTTACCCCACTGAGCCCCCAGGTGCCCCCAGTTTCTATTTTCGAGGAAGAAATGCTTGTGAGTGTTCGTATATATTTCCATCATGAGGCACATAATGTCTGGTTATCTTTCCTGGGTGATATTGGTAGCTTTTGATGATCATTGCTTAGGCCCACTAATTCATAAGAATCTTCCATAAATGGAACGATTAGCTAGTGTTGGAAGGCTCCCCAGAGGAAGGATAAGTAAGAGCCAGACCAAGGAAGCAGTGGGTAGCCAGAACAATGATGAAAATGTTCTAGGGGAGGGAGCAGCTTGTGCAAAGGCCTAGAGGTGAGAGCAAGCTGTTCCATAGGGGAACTAAAAATAATTTAGAACAGTGGGAGCAAAGCTGTGGTGTGAGGAAAGTGGGATGGGCTAGAGAGGTTCAGGACCAGACTATGAGAGACTTGATGGGCCATAGCAAGGAGTTTTGGGGCTTTATCCCCAAGTCAGTGAGAATGACATATTTGGGTTTTAGGCTGAATTCAGGAAAGCCTGTTGAAAAGCAGTTTCAGGGGTGCCAGCCTGGCTTAGTCTGAAGAGCTGCAACTCTTAATCTTGGGGTCATGGATCTGAGCCCCATGTTGGGATAGACATTACTTAAAAATAACATCTTGGATAAAAAGAAAAGCAGTTACAGTATTGTGGGCTAGAACTGATGGTGGTTTGAATTAGATTCGAGGCAATGGAGATGGAAGTAGTCTTGTCCATTCTTTGAGAAAATGATTACTGAGCACCTGTTTTTGGTGGGTGCTGTTCCAGGCTCTTGGGAGTCAGCAATGGCCAAAATAGTCAGAACTCCCTGCCCTCATGGAGCTTACACTCTAGTGGGAGAAAGACAATAAATACGTAAATATATACTATGCTTACATAGTGGTAATTGCCAGGGAGGAAGATAAATCAGGAAGGAGGATAAGGATAAGGGAGTGTTATGTGGGGAACAATTTTTTTTTAATGTTTGTTTGTTTATTTAGTTTGAGAGAGGGAGAGAATGAGTTGGAGGAGGGGCAGAGAGAGGGGGAGAGAGAGAATCCCAAGCAGGCTCCGCACTGTCAGTGTGGAGCCCAATGCAGGGTCCCATCTCATGAACTGTGAGATCATGACCTGAGCCAAAATCAAGAGTCAGAGGCTTTACTGACTGGGACACCCAGGTGCCCTGGGAATAATTTTTTATATCAAGTGATGAGTGAAGGCTTCACTGAGAAGGTAACATTTGAGCACATATCTGAATGACATGAAGAAGAAAGCCATGTGGACTTACCTGAGGGAAGAGCATTTGAAGCAGCAGAAACAGAATTGCATGAGTCTTGGAATCGGAGAGTATCTGGTATGTTGGAGGAACAGCCAGTGGCTGGAGAGGAATATGTGAGCAGGAGAATAATGGGAGCTGGGCCAGAGAGATAGCCTTACTGGTCATTGTGAAATTGTGATGGAGGGAAATAGAATCAAGATTCAAATGGAAGAATCAGTAAAATTTGGGGATCGACTGGATATGGGTAGTGGTAAGGAGGAAAGAGATAGGGAACACAGTAATCTCGTAACATGAATATTTTGACTTCATTTAAGAGAATAAAGCAGCTGGAGCAGATAAGCTTAGATACCTATTATCATGCAAATCTCTTTTTTATTACAACATTGGGAAAGAGGTAATATTGATTATACCCATTATGAAGGGAAAAAGTCTCTCATCATAGAATGGATTTTCCTTTGGTTTTGGTAGTTCTCTAATTAGGGACAGACTTGACTGTTCAGCAGCCAGGAGAATGCCTGAATAATGGGGTAGCAGTGTTAGGCTAGCTATGGATGGAGCCCTTAGGGTACTGAAAACTGCCCCCCGACACATTACCACATCCTAGATACATAGACACACACATCCCATTTGCGTTTTGTTCTTGCAATCGTTAACATATCTGCCAAATTCCTAGTTGACATTAACCTAGTTCAATAGTATTGCAACTGCTTCTACTGAGAGAAGAGTCATTATGATTCTGTGTCTGTTCTAAACATGGTTTTAGGAGGTGCATCCATTCCTTGAATCCTCATTTACTGATGATCTGCATAACTCTGTGTGATGCCTGAGTTACAAAGAGGACAATGACATGGTGGTCATTGTGCCAGGTCTCGAGGACTTCAAAATCTAATAAGGTGGACAAAGGAAATCAGGGACCACAGGGAGGCATGCCATAATATTGGGTGTGAGGAAGGTATGATGGGGAGACCAGGGAAGGATTCCTTAAGCTTTGGGCTGAGTGAGGCAGATTTCAAAAAGAAGAGGAGAACTTCTGGATCCATGGAGTTCTCATTTGCTGCCTAATCTGTTTGTAACACTCCTACTTCTGTCCTTTCCAAGTCCCTCAGACCCATCTTCCTAAGGAAAGTTGTGTTTACAGGTCCCTGAGTGACCTTCCTTGTTCTTTCTCAGTATTCTGTAGACTGTAATAGCCAGAAGGAAACAACTACAGGGTCAGTTAACAGAAGGCAAGTAGTATACACAGGTTCACATGTAGTTTATTTTATATCAATTCATAATTAAAATTAATAATACTATCGTACAAATAGAACTATATGGAAGTAGCGTTAAAAATAAAGTGGCTTCTATCCTGTAGAATAGCATTTCTCAAACTTACGGCATTTGTATACCACTGTTATGATTTTTGTCACATACGGGTAAAATTTGTAGAGTTACTTAATATTTTTCTGTAAGCCAAATTACTTTTTTTTTCTAATTAAAAGCCTACTCACCTTAAAAATATTCATGGAGTTATGGGTTTTCTCTTCTTTTATCAAGCACATTAAAATAATATGTGACTACTTATTAGAAAATATTTGCCCCTGGAGAGTGCCATTTCTTTCTTTCTTTCTTTCTTTCTTTCTTTCTTTCTTTCTTTCTTTCTTTCTTTCTTTTTTTCTTTTCTTTTCTTTTCTTTTCTTTTCTTTTCTTTTCTTTTCTTTTCTTTTCTTTTCTTTTCTTTATTTATTTTGAGAGAGAGCGCTAGTGGGAGGGAGGGTGGCAGAGAGAGAGGGAGAATCCCAAGCAGCCTCTGTGAAGTCAGCGCAGAGCCCAATGCTGGGCTCAAACCCACTAACTGTGAGATCATGACCTGAGCTGAAATCAAGAGTTGGACGCTTAATTGACTGAGCCACCCAGGTGCCATGAGAGCTCCATTTCTAGATAAGACAGAGCGTAAGCACACTCTCCAGTCTCTCCCACCGTACGCAGCTAAAAATCTTGGTAGAACACATGGAATAACAATTCAAGGACTCTGAAAAGTCAGTAGTAGCAGGTAGATTAGAAAAGACCAGGATTTGAAGTACCACCATCCAGGTGGGAGTTTCCCTTTTTTAAAATTTCTAGTGTTCCTTGGCCTGGATTCCATGCAGCCCAAACCTGGAAGTGGGCACCTGGCAATAACAGAGAGAGCTCCAGGATAAACCCTCTGGTTCTGACTTGAGTGGAAAAGGAGACTCCGTGCACTCAGAGAGAGTGGTAGAAACTGCCCCCTTTAAAAAATTTCTCTGCATTCTCTCATGCCCCAACCCCCAGGCAATCTTGTGTTGGTGCTGGCAGTGACATCAGTGGGGGCTTACAGATGCCTAAAGCTCTAAAGGAGGGGAAACTTTCTCTCTGTTGGAGAAGCTGTAGTCCTAAAAAGGTGGGGTGAACACCCATTACTTTTTTTCTTTCTCTCTCTTCCTGCTGCCTAGCTCCCAAATTATGTGGGAGAATGAGATAACAATAGCCCCAGGCTTCTGGCTGGAAGACAGGAAAGGGGAGCTCAAAGGAACTGAAAAGTACCCAGGACACAATGGAGAGGGAGGAGCTCAGGAAAGCAACCCCACAAGGTTGTTTGTGAACTCCTGGGCTCACCCCCAAACGGCACATGTGTGGATCTGTTCCCAAACAGCACACCAAAAACTTCTGAGTATTGAACTCTGAGATGAATCACTGTTCAGGCCCTAGACTGGCCACTGGGTTGTGCTCATGCCAGACATATCTGAATAGCTTTGCAAAGGCTTCAAATGTGGAACTGACATTTAAATCACACCCACAGCAGGTTGGTTGGAACTTGGGACCTGAATGCAAGCAGGTCGATTGCCTACTAAAATAAAAATATCAACATTTTCCATAGGATTTTAATAAGGTGCAGAGTCTCATAATATTAAAAATGTCCAGGGTAGAATATAAAATTATTTAGCATACAAAAAAAACCAGGAAAATCTCAGCCAATGTGAGACAACCAATAGATGCCTACACTGAGATAATACCTCTTCTCTATGTGTGGACCATGCCTTTCATTCAATTTCATCGGCAAGCCCAGGCCACAGGCCCACTGTTGGACTAGTGACCATTGCCAGGGAGTAATGGTCCCTGAGAATTGGCTGAGACTTCTCAGGGCCCACCTCTGGAGCTAGTGCTGAAGTCATCTACTCCTGATGCACATGGCCCTATGGAGGAAGCATGGCTACTCAAAGTTAAGAAACAAAAACCAAAAACTCCTGCTTCCAGACTTCATAAAAACTTATCTAAGTCAGGTTCTCCGATTTTAAGAGACTTTTCTATAGTGAGGTACAAAGAGGACTGAAAAGAGATAACCTGTCAGGTGGCTCAATACAAATTTTATTAAGCCCTTTGTGTGTGTTCCCTTTGTATACGATTCTATTTTTATTTTTTAGGCAGATGGGTAAATATGCTTCAAGGCCAACTGTTATTTTAGCACTGAGATAAATAACCAGTTGAAGAATGCAGATGTAGGGAGCCACACACGTTAGCCTTTGTAGCTGAAGATGACAGCCGCTGACCAGTAATTGCTATCTCCCAGCGGGTCCCCACCAGCTGCCTGTACTGGTCCGGGATCTATAGCTGCAGACTCCATGTACTGAGTTTGGCACAATTTGCACCTGCTCTCCTCTCTTCAGAAAGAACCATTCCAGGTGCTCATCCGTGCTCCCTAGGTTTATCTGTCACTGTGATTTCTGTGAGTTCCCAGTGGTGCTATATCATTTGAAGTTCTGCTTTATGTGTCTTCAAAGTGTTTCTTTTTCCTATTCTGCTAGAATTATCTCTGTTCAGCTCATCACACATCAGCTACTTAGGAATGCAGAGCAGAGAATTTTAGAAAGCATGCTTGAGAGAAAGCCTGCTGAAAGTGGCAGAGCTTATTAATATTACAAGTTTTTAAAAAAAATTTTTAGTTTATTTATTTATTTTGAGAGAGAGAGTGCGCACAGGGGAGGGGCAGAGAGAGAGGGAAAGAGAGGATCCCAAGCAGGCTCCCCACTGTCAGCAAGGAGCCCGATTCAGGGCTTGAATCCACAAACCATGAGATCATGATCTGAGCCGAAATCAAGAGTCGGACGCTCAACTGACTGAGTCACCCAGGTGCCTCTTTTAAAATTTTTTTTAAGTTTATTTATTTATTTTGAGAGAGAGAGAGAGACAGAGTACAGGAGGGGCAGAGAGAGAGAGAGGAAGAGAGAGAATCTCAAGGAAGCTCCACACCATCAGTGCAGAGTCTGATGTGGGTTTCGAACAAACCATGAGATCATACCCTGAACTGAAACCAAGAGTTGGACACTTAACCTACTGAGCCACCCAGGCGCCCCAATATTACAAGTTCTTAAAGCCGTAAGTGTGTCAGGCTTCAATTTGCGCAGGGATAAAGGGGTCAGAATGAAGGTAGTTTTAAATTGTAAACAAACTTACAGCGATCAAATGGCAGGATCAGATTTTGAGGGACTAACTAGTTCTATTTTACTTGAAAAGCTGAGTAATAAGAACCCAGAGTAATAATTTGCCCCGAAGTAACCTCTACATTAACTTAATAACATTTGACCAATGGGAAAGGGGAGTTTATGGGAGCCAGGTGGCAAGATCTGAGCAGAGAGCAAGCTAGTCACAGTCCTCCCTTTGTTGGCAGTGTCAGCTTCTGATCTGGAGCAAGTCACAGGATTACTCTGTATGTTGACACTCATTTCTAGAGTCTAACTATATGCCCAGCATTGCTGTAACGCATTTTACATGTGCTAACTCGTTTAATCCTTACAACAACACTATGAAGTAGAAACTGTTATTGTTCTCATATTATGGATAAGGAAATTGAGGCCCAAAGAGATGATTTGCCCAAGGCCATATACAACAAGTAAGGACAGAGCTAGAATTCCAAGCCAGGCAGTATGGCTTGACCTTTTAACCACTATGCTATATTGCCTCTCATGATACGTTAAAAATACCTACCGTAACTATTTTACAGAGTTGTAGGAAGCCGAAATTATAATAAAAGCACTTTAGTGAGGAAATAATGCTCTCCAAAAGAAAACTATAGCATAAGAACCCAACACCGGTGCTGGCAATTACTATGAGAAGCCCTTCTCTAGCGAATTGTGACACGGAGAATCAGAATCATAAGGTTAAAAGGCTCTTCAAGGCTATGTTCTAAGAAGGCTTTATCTGCTAAAGTAACCACTGTTTTAGTAGTTCTCAGATTTTTAAAATTTCACAGATCTATAAAATACACACTTGCACACACACGCACCCCAACCCAAACTACCATCTGCTATCATCACCATGACAGAAAGGGCAGTTCATACCAGGAACATTGGTGAGATAGAATCTAATAAAGAACAGTGTTCCATGAACAAAACAAATAGGAATTTTACCCTGCTCAGTGAGATTATTAGTCTGAAGATTAGTGGTTAGGGAATTCATTTGTCTGGACTGGTAGGTATAGATCCTGTTGGGTTAAGAAGTTATCTTGGGGTAGAGTGACCTCCCAAATGATGGCATCAATCATATCAATTGGAAGCATGTTCAGGTAAATACTAGTTGAACTGCAGTTTACCTTGCTTCTTAGTAAAGTGTTTAGTGTTTGCCTTGGCAACCTTACCAAGATGCCCTTACCTATCTAGGTTCCATGTGTTTATTTCTTATCTTCCGCATGAGATTGTGAACTCTGAAGTGTTGAGTCTTGTTTGTGTTGAACAAACATTTTAGTGCTTTTTTTTTTTGATGAGGTAAAAAAATTATATGAAATTTACCATCTTAACTACTTTTAAGTGTACAATTGGTTAGTGTTAACTATATTTACTAGTTAAACAGATCTCCAGAACTTTTTCATCTTGCATTTCTCAAACACTGTACCCATTAAAGGACAACTCCCCTTTCCCCCCTCTCCCCAGCCCCTGCTAATCACCATTGTATTTTCTGTTTCTATAAGTTTGACTAGTTTAGTTTAGGTATTTCATATAAATGGAACCATACAGTATTTGTCTTTTTTGTGGCTGGCTTATCTCATTTAGCCATAGTCCTTCCTCAAGGTTCATCCATATTGTACCATGTGTCAGAATACTTTCCTTTTTTTTTTTTTTTTTTAAGAGGGTGAGGGAGAGAGCATGCGGAGGCAAATGGAAGAGGGGCAGAGGGAATGGGAGAGAGGAGGGAGAGAATCTCAAGCAGGCTCCATACCCAGCGCCAAGCCAAACACGAGTCTTGATGTCATGACCATGAGATCATGACCCTTGCCGAAATCAGGAGTCAGACACTCAACCGACTGAGCAACCCAGATGCCCCCAGAATACCTGCCTTTTTAAGCCTAATATTCTATTGAATGAAGATACCACAGTTTATCTATACATCTGTCAGTGGACATTCCTCTGATTAGTGATGTTGAGCATCTTTTCATATATTGTTGGTCACTTATGTATATGTCATTTTTGGCGAAATGTTTATTCAAGTACTTTGCCCATTTTTTAATTATTTTATTTTAATTTTTTTGTTGTTGAGTTGTAGGAGTTCTTCTTTTTTTAAATTTTTTAGCATTTATTTATTATTGACAGACAGAGAGATGAGCATGGGAGGGGCAGGGAGAGAGGGAGACAGAATCCAAAGCAGGCTCCAGGCTCTGAGCTATCAGCATAGAACCTGACACAGGGCTCGAACTCACAAACCACAAGATCATGACCCGAGCCAAATTGGACACTCAACCGACTGAGCCACCGAGGCGCCCGAGTTGTAGGAGTTCTTTATATAATTTTATATAAAGTTATAAGACATATGATTTGCAAGTATTTTTTTCCATTCTATAGGTTACTTTTTTACTCTGTTGATTGAGTCCTTTGATGCACAAAAGTTTTAAAGTTTGATGTAGTCCTCTTTGTCTATTCTTGCATTTGTTGCCTGTGCTTTTGGTGTCATATCCAAGAAATACTCGCCAAGTCCAATGCCGTGAATCTTCCCTGATGTTTTCTTTTAGGAGTTGTATAGTTTTAGGTCTTACATTGAGGTCTTTAATCCACTTTGAGTTAACTTTTTTCTGTGGTGTAAAGTAAGAGTCCAGCTTCATTCCTTTGCATATGGGTGTCCAGTTTTCCCAACATCATTTGTTGAAGAGACTGTCCTTTGCCCATTGAGTGGTCTTGGCAACCTTGTCAAAGATCATTTGATCAGGGGTGCCTGGGTGGCTCAGTCGGTTAAGTATCTGGTTTTGGCTTAGGTCATAGTCTCATGGCTTGGGAGTTCGAGCTCCACATCGGGCTGTGTGCTCACATCACAGAGCCCTGTTCAGATCCTTTGTCCCCCTCTCTCTCTGCCCCTCCCTGGCTCGCATGTGCACGCTCTCTCTCTCTCTCTCTCTCTCTCTTTCTCTCTCAGAAATAAACAAACTTGCGGGGCGCTTGGGTTGTTCAGTTGGTTAAGTGTCTGACTTCGGCTCAGGTCATGATCTCGCGGTTCGAGTCCTGTATCGGGCTCTGTGCTGACAGCTCAGATCCTGGAACCTGCTTCAGATTCTGTGTCTCCCTCTCTCTCTGTTCCTCCCCCACTTGCTGTCTCTGTCTCTGTCTCTGTCTCTCTCTCTCTCTCTCTCTCCCTCAAAAATAAACATTAAAAAAATAAACTTAAGAAACAAAGATCATTTAACTTTATAAACGGGTTTATTTTTAGACTCTTTGTCCTATTCTGTTGGTCTATTTGTCTTTATGCTGTTTGATTACTGCAGCTATGTAATAGGTTTGAAATCAGAAAATATGAATCCTCCAACTTTCTTCTTTTTCAAACTTGTTTTGGCTTTTTGGAGTGCCTTGAGATTCCGTATGAAGTTTAGGATGATATTTCGGCCAAAAATGCCACTGACCTTTTGATAAGGATTTTATTAAATCTGTAGATCATTTTGGGTAGTGTGGACATCTTACACTGTTGTTTTAATACTGTTTTCTGGGGCACCTGGGTGGCTCAATTGGTTAAACAGCTGACTCTTGATTTTGGCTTAGGTCATGATCTCACAGTCCTTGGGATTCTCTCTCTCCTCCTCCTTCTGCTCCTCCCCCGCTCTTGCTCTCTTTGTCTCTCTCTCTAAATAAATAAATAAACTTTTTAAAAAGAACAATATTTTCTAATGAACATGGGATATCTTTTTGTTTGTGTCCTCTTTAATTTCTTTCAGAATGTTTTGTAATTTTCAGTATACATGTCTTTTACTTCATTGGTAAGGGTTATTTCTAAGTATTCTTTTTTATGCTCTTGTAATGGAGTTGTTTTGTTAATTTACTTTCAGATTGCTCATTGTTAGTGTATGGAAACACAGTTGAGTTTGTGTGTTGATTTTGTATCCTACAACTTTTCTGAATTTGTTTCTTCTCTGTGTGTGTGTGTGTGTGTGTTTGTGTGTGTGTGTGTGTGTGTGTGTGTGTATATAACCTTTAGGCTTTTCTACATATAAGATCATGTCATTTGTGAACACAGGCAATTTTGCTTCTTCTTTTCTCCTTTGTGGATGCCCTTTTTTCTCTAATTGCTCTGCCTCAGACTTCCAGTACCATGTTAAACAGAATTGGTAAACACAGGCATTCTTGTTCTTCCTCTTAGAGGAAAAGCTTTCAGGTTTTTACCATGGATTATGTTAGCCATGGACTTTTTGTAAGTGGTCTTTTTTTTTTAAGTGTATTTATTTTGAGAGAGAGAGAGAGAGAGAGAGAAAGAATTCCAAGCAGGCTCTCCATTGTCAGCAGAGATCTCACAAATGGTGAGATCATGACCTGACCCAGTATTAAAGAGTTGGACATTTAGCCAACTGAGCCACCCAGCCACACTGATAAATGCTCTTTATTACGTTGAGAGCATTTCCTTCTGTTTCTAGATTGTTGAGTGTTTTTAATCATGAAAGGATTTTGAATCATGTCAAATGTTTTTTCTGCATCAGTTGAGATCATGTAGTTTTTGTTCTTCATTCTGTTAATGTAATGTATTACATTGATTGATTTTCATGTTGAACCATCCTTGCATTCCAGGATAATTCATACTTGGTCGTGGTGTATAGTCCTTTTAAAGTGCTATTGAATTTGGTTTGCTAGTATTACATCAGTATTCATCAGGAATATGGGTGTGTAGTTTTCTTGGCTTTGGCTTTGGTATCAAGGTAATACTGGCTTCATAGAATGGATTCATAGGAGTTTTAGGAGGATTGATGTTAATTCTTTTTTTTTTTTAAGCTTATTTATTATTGAGAGACAGACACAGAGCGTGAGCAGGGGAGGGGTAGAGAGAGGGGGAAGCACAGAATCTGAAGTAGGCTTCAGGCTCTGCTGTCAGCACAGAGCCCGATATGGGGCTCGAACTCACAAACCATGAGATCATGACCTGAGCCCAAGCAGGATGCTTAACCGACTGAACCACCCAGGTGCCCCTGATGTTAATTCTTTCAATGTTTGGTAGTATACTCCAGTCAAGCTATTTGGTCCTGGGCTTTTTTTTTTGGGAGATTTGTTTTTATTGAAGTGTAGTTGGCACACAATGTTACATTAGTTTCAGGTGTGCAATGTAGTGACTTAACAAGTCTGTATGTTGTGTTATGCTCTGCTGACCACAAGTGTAGCTACCCCCTGTTACCCACCATACAACCAATGTTACAGTACCATTGACTATATTCCGTTGGGAGGTGTTTTTTAAAAATGTTTATTTACTTTGAGAGAGCGCACATGTGCATGTGACTTAGTGGGGGAGGGGCAGAGAGAGAGAGAGAGGAAGAGAGAGAGAGAGAGAATCCTACACCATCAGTGTGGAGCCTGTCGCATGCTGAAATCATTCCCTCTAATGCTTTTTATTTTTAAAACATTTTGCTTATATTGGTGATATGAAGCAATGATAGCTTCCCTGAAGTAATTGATAGTCTGTCCAAGAATCAAGATTTATAAATTAAAAGTACCAGTATTTGGTAGACTGTAATAAGTGCCCAACATATAAATACAATAGGAGGGGCACCTGGGTAGCTCAGTCAGTTAAGCATCCGACTTCGGCTCAGGTCATGATTTCATGGCGCGTGAGTTCGAGCTCCACGTCAGGCTCTGTGCTGACAGCTCAGAGCCTGGAGCCTGCTTCGGATTCTGCGTCTCCCTCTTGTGTCCCTCCTCCACTCATGCTCACTGTCTCTCTCAAAATAAATAAATAAACATTTTTTAAAAAATAAAACAAATGCAATAGGAGCTTGGAGTAGAACTTTATAATTACATAAATCTTTTTTTGTTTATTTATTTTGAGAGAGAGAGAGAGCGGGGAGGGGCAGAGAGAGAGGGAGGGAGAGAATCCCAAGCAGGCTTCACACTGTCAGCACAGAGCCTGAGTGGGGCTTGAACTCATGAACCGTGAGATTATGACCTGAGCCGAAGTTAGACACTTAACTGGCTGAGCCACCTGGGTGCCCCATAAGTATGTAAATCTTGAACCTAAAATTGGAGAAATAATAAGCCTCTGTGATGGTAAGCTCCTTGAAGGCAAGGGCTATGCCTTTTGTTTACTATAATATTTCCAGGGCCAACAGAATACCTAAGAGTTATTCAAATTATTTACTGAACAAATGAATGAGCAGATGGGAGTGTAGAGGCCCTTCCTAGAGGGAGATAGTATGAGCAAAGGTGAGAAGTCAAGGGTGTGTTTAGTGTGTCTGGGAGGCAGACAATGGGTAATTTAGTTTGTCTACATTTTGCGGAGCTTACAGAGATACCCAGAAATAGTTGGAGAGGACAGTAGGGGCCAGGTGGTTAAGTCTTAAATGTTAAGCAGAAAATAGTAAGATGCTATGGACATTTTGAAGCACTTACTTATGGAAAGGACCTTTTGGGTAAGATTGAGTAGAAATTATTTTCCATCATGAAGGGAAAATTATTAAGATACAGGTGTTTGGCTTGGTGTGGGTCCATAGAAGGTAAAGAAAAAGAAGGAGTCCTTGATGAGACAGAACTTTTCCTTTTTGGATAAATGGGAAAGTGATGGTGCTACTACTCATGGAAATAAGGAGATCAGAGAATAGAAATGGTTTTGTTTGTTTTTATAGGAAAAATTTCCTATTCCTATTTGTGTCTTATTTCACGTCTTTTGGTTTCTGGTTTGTGAAGAAAGTGTTCTCTCTGAGCCAAAAAACCTTCTTTTTTAGCTGCCTGCCACTTCCTCTGTCTACTTTTGTTAACTTCCTTCCTACCCATTCAGTTTGTATCATTTCATAAACTTTTCTTTGCCTACGTTTTGTTAAATTGTATTCTCAGGTTCTTAAAACAGCAGTTGTCTGTACATCCCATTGCCTTCCATTTTCCACACATGAGTAACCTAGCAAAACTAAAATTGCAATCAAGTTGGCTCCCATGACTGCATTTCAGAATCTTGTAATGGACATGTTTCTTAAGTTTATTTATTTTTGAGCGAGAGATTGCAAGTGGGGGAGGGGCAGAGACAGAAGGAGAGAGAGAATCCCAAGCAGGCTCTGCTCTGTGAGTGTGGAGCCCGATGCAAGGCTCGATCCCACAAACTGTGAGATCATGACCTGAGCCTGAATCAAGAGCCGGATGTTCAACCAACGAGCCACCCAGACGCCCCAGAATCTTGTAATGGACATGTTAATGGCAGAAGCATTACTTTGAGCTGGCTAAAACCTATCTTGCATGCTAAATGTGTATTTGTTTCCTTCCATGTATTCATCAGCTCATCCATAAGGTATTGTTAGGCCTTTGCCACCCTGGGAGATACCAACTAAGTGTAAGACAGAGCAACCCCATAGTAAAGCTGTGTTCTCCAACCTAAGGATTGCACCTTTGATGGTGGGTAAAGACTGAGATCAAAGACTTTAGCAGTGGTTTGGTCTTGGGATGGTGCATCTCCCGAAGAATCACCACCATTTTCCCTTGCCATCCTCTCCCCATTATTACTATTACATTCACTTTTCTCCTTCCTCTATCTTGAATACAGTCAAGTGTTACAAAACTTGAAGATAGGCAGTACTACTTTTGAATCCTGGCTGAATTCTTTTCTGTGTGTTCTTACGAAAGTTATGTAATATTTAACATTTAAGAAAGCCTCAGGTTCCTCATATATCAAATGGGAATAATAGTATCTTGCTGTTTTAGGCCTAGAGAAGTTGTGAATAATATTTGATACTTCACGTACCTTAATTTCTACTGATATTATTGTATAACCATTGTTCACATTTTCTCAACAGCATGAGAGCCCTCTTACACAGTATTTGATGTTATGTTAGAGTGAGGTAAAGTAGGAGAGTCTTAGGAATGAAGTGGGTAGTTATAAACTTGAGAATCATAGGGTCAGATATCTATCTCAAGGACACGGAAGACCCAAGAATGCTCTATACTACAGAGAAACCCATGAAGACCTAAGATAGGGCACATTTTGGGGCACCTGGGTGGCTCAGTCAGTTAAGCATCTGACCCTTGATTTCGGATCAGGTCATGATTTCATGGTCATGAGATTGAGCTCCACATCTAGCTAGCGCAGAGCCTTTCTTGAGATATTCTCTCTCTCTCTCTCTCTCTCTCTCTCTCTCTCTCTCTCTCTCTGTCTCCCTCTCTCTCCCTCTCTCTCCCTTTCTCCCTTTGTCTCTGCCCTTCTTGCACTCATGCACGTGTGTGTGCTCTCTCTTTCTCTCTCTTAAAATAAATAAACTTTAAAAAAATAAGGTAGGACCCATTTCCTTTAGTTGCCCACATTGATTTCTTCCTAGTGATGGGCATGTGTGTTTAAATATTTTTAGCTATTCAGATATGTGAGCATTTGACTTTAAAGCACTGTTTGTTGATATGCTAGTAGACCTGCTAATATATTCAACACAGTCTTCCAGTTCTGCCTCATTTTAGCATCATTGGCAGTGTTTTGTGAAGAGGGCAGAATTCTACAATAGCTTTTGAGGAGACATTGCCAACACCATTGAAAGCAGATACTGAATAGTCTGGGTCAGGTTAATAAATGGGGTTTTCCAGATGAACTGTCAGCCACTCTTTATCACTTGGCCCCTTGTAGCATATAGAAATCTTGCTACTATTTCTTCCATTTTCCTTAAATCTATACTGTAATAATCTTGTCCACATCTGCCTTATTTGAGCCCGTATTCTCACCTGTGATGTATGGCAGGTTGTAAGGAGACTCTCAATCATACCAATAGAGCTAGAGAGCTGTGGTTTTCATGTAGAATTTTTTTTTAATGTTTGTTTATTAAAAAAAAAAATTTAATGTTTTATTTTTGAGAGAGAGAGAGAGAGAGAGACAGTATAATTGGGAGAAGGGCAGAGAGAGAGGGAGACACAGAATCTGAAGCAGGCCCCAGGCTCTGAGCTGTCAGCACAGAGCCTGATGCAGGGCTAGAACCCATGAACCACAAGATTGTGACCTGAGCTGAAGTTGGACACTTAGTTGACTGAGCCACCCAGGCACCCCTAATGTTTATTTAGTTTTGAGAGAGAGAAAGAGAAAGAGAGTGTGTGCATGCACACAAGCCAGGGAAAGACCGAGGGGTGGGGGCCTCAAACTCCAAAGCCCCGAGATCATGACCCCAGCCAAGGTTGGATGCTTAACCGAGCCCCCCAGGTACCCGTCATGTGGAATTTTTTGTACTTCTTTTCACGTTTCAAACTGGAGTCACTTTCCAAAACCTTATATTATTAGAGTGTGGAAGAACCTTTAGAGCAATGTTGCATGTCAGTGCTTAAACATTTATCACCTATTATAACTCCTAAATTATTAATATTTATTTCAACTGTGAGAATTAATGAGGAAACATTTTATATTCAATAAACAACAAAAATTTACTTCCCTAAAAATAGATCTGAATTTTTCATTAACTAAAATTCAACTCAAAGGCAAATCCCCCACCCCCAAAAAAGGGAGCGGCAGAAAAAGTAACTAGAAATACCACAGGATCTTTAATCACAAAAGAATAAAATATTGAACTATGTTTTTTCTACTGTTTTAAGACAACAGAGTAGTCAATCATCTGAGTTCATTGATATTTTATAATGTTGCCAATCCTATTTTCACTGGTTTCTGTATCAAAAGCATACTTCTTGATACATCATAGGTGAACTATCAGTAAATATTATTTACTAGATTAATTTTTAGTGATCAAGTATTTGTCGCCAAAAATGCCCTTTTATGGAAGCTAGTATCTGTGAATAGCACAGCCCCTGGTAATAACAGTGAGTTTCTAGTTGAAAGAAACTAACTTCTTTCAAATATGTCACTTTGTTGGGAACCATCAAAAATGTCATTCTTGAGGCACCTAGGTGGCTCAGTTGGTTAAGCGCCCGACTTCAGCTCAGGTCATGATCTTGCGGTTTGTGGTTCGGGCCCTGTGTAGAGGCTCTCTACTGCCAGTGCAGATCCCACTTTGGATTCTCTGTCTCCCTCTCTTTCTGCCCCTCCCCTCTTCACGCACATGCTGTCTCTCTTTCTCTCAAAAATAAATAAACATTAAATAAAATAAAATAGGATAAAATGAAATAAAATAAAATGTCACTCTTACTGTGTTTGTTCTCTCTCTTTGTAAGAAACACACCATGTGTGTGGACCATCTAGAAAGCCAATTCTTTTTAAACATTTGACTTTATTGCCTGCACATACCCAGTTTGGGTTATACTAGGACCTAAGCATTTACCAGTACATACATACGTAGCTAGAAAAGTCCTGTAAAGTGTCCTGCAAAGGAACTGGAACTGGGGAAGAATCAGTGATGTGAGCGGTTGTCACAGAATTTCAACAGATGATAGTCTCTGCTTAATACAAACCTATTCAAATTACCTATTAAAGTGGTGGAGCTCCACCTAGGATTAAAAAGCAAGACTGGCAACTAACTTGAGTAAAAAATGCCCAGGAAAGATTTGGGATCAACTTCTTAGTTCTTCTCTAAATGCAGAGCCGTGGGTAAGGAATGGTAAAGAGTGGCACAGCCTTTGCCTGAGGGGCTTGAAGTATGGTTAGGAAACTAGGTAAACAACTGAGGCTGTGAGC
This sequence comes from Panthera pardus, assembly GCF_024362965.1. NCBI lineage: Eukaryota > Metazoa > Chordata > Mammalia > Carnivora > Felidae > Panthera > Panthera pardus. The sequence goes on from NW_026526732.1 coordinate 140,070,243, forward strand.
AATGGGGCACTCTTTGAGGCTTTAAGGGGGAGATTCCGTGTGCAGTGAAGTGGCCAGGAAAAGCCTAAATATAGAGGAGACAAGATAGCGTTCCAAGGAAATGAGTATTCTCAGCATTTTGAGTAAACGGTGAGTAGACCAGTCTGACTGGTTGTTTACATGCAAAGAAAGGGTAGGAGATAATATTAGAATCTACTTTGGGGTCAGATTGTTTGAAATACAATAAACGTCTTATAAAGGTCTGGCTAAGGGACTTGGACTTTATCATACAGGTAATGGCAACCTGTTAAAGGTGGTAGTTGTGGGTTTTTGTTGCTGTTTAATCAGGAGCAATGGTTGATGTTAAGCATGGATTTAGAAGCTCAGGAGGGCTAGTGGTGAAGGGAAGTGTTCAGTTTATTTCAAAAAAGCAGCATCACTTTTTGTAGCCCTAATGTAGGTAATTTTGTTTGTAGTTTCTTGTTATACTCTGAAGGTCAGTCAGCTTGCAGAAGTAGCACCAGCGTATCAGATTCTCCTGGCTAGCTGGCAGTGGTGCTGCATACTCCTTTCAAAAATATTAATTGCTTGCAGATCTTTTCTGTTTACTTCACTATTTCCCTTTCTTTAAAAAAAATTTTTTTTAATTATTTATTTTTGAGAGGGAGAAAGACAGTGCAGGCAGGGGAGAGGCAGAGAGAGAGGGAGACACAGAATCTGAAGCAGGCTCTGGGCTCTGAGCTGTCAGCACAGAGCCCGACGCGGGGCTCGAACTCACAAACCCAAAGATCATGACCCGAGCCAAAGTCGGACGCTCAACCGACTGAGCCACCCAGGTGCCCCACTATTGTTACCCTTTCTATCATGAATTTACTATTTACTTGAATACTTTCAAAATATAAACCAACAAGGAATTTCTATAGAGGTTAAGGTAGACACTGGATTCCCAAGACAGACATTCCCAAAGCTTGAAGACCTGTGATCACTGGGAGGATCTGTGGGTCTCACTTTTAACTTAGCTCCATCCACCATGAAAACAATCCTAAAGAAGAGAACCTAGAAGAGACAGCTGTACAGGTAAGTTTTACTAGAACTTCATGGGACAGATAAACTGTGGAAGAATTAAACTTCCAGAGAAGAGATAAAGAGGGAAAACTGCCCATCTCATTTTTTGAGGTTAGTGTAATTTTGTTACAAAAACAGAGACATGATAGAAGAAAATGAAAGACTAATCACACTTAAGAATATGGATGTGAAAATTATAAATGAACTATTAGCAAATGGAATGTATCATCAAAATACAAAACATTATGACCAAATTTTTTTTTTATCACTGTATGGAAGGATGGTTCAATAGCAGAAAATCCACCACTGACATGATCCACTATATTAATTTTTAAGGGGGCATGGTCATATAATTTTCTTAATTAAGTTCAGAAGAAAATATTAGATGGAATTTAATATGTAGTCTGAATAAAATTTTCTTTTTACCAAACTAGAAATAAAAGAGAACTTCCATAACCCAAAGTTAACAGCAACCCCTTATGATAACTATCCTACTTAATACTAAAACTGTGGACCCGTTCCCTCTAAAGTTAGGAACAGGCCATGGTGCCCACTATCATCCTACTATTTAGTAGTGAACTGGAGTTCCTGGTGAATGCCAGAACACAAGAAAAAGAAATAAAAGAACACACATAGAAAAGAAAGAACAAAGCTATCTATATTTGAAAAAGATGTGATTATTCATAGAAAATTCAAGAGAACTGACCAAGTATTGGAGCTGAGAACAGAGTTCAGCAATTTTTTGGTTGAACCATATGAAATATTTTTTTTGGTAAAAATAATTACTTATCAGTAGTTTCATATGATTCAACCTAATATGAAAGTCACATTTGTATACACTAGCAATCACTACTTAGTAAATGTATATTTTTAAAAAGATCCCATTCACATAGCCATAAAGATCCAGGAAATATCTAAGATTTTTTTTCTTATTGAGAGAAAGAATGAGAGAGTTTGAGTAGAGGAGGGGCAGAAGGAGAGAGAGGATCTTAAACAGGCTCCATGCCCAGGGCAGAGCTCAATGCAGGGCTTGATCTCACAACTGTGAGATCATGAGCCGAAATCAAGAGTCAGGTGCTCAACTGACACTGCCACCCAGGTACCCCTCCAGGAAATATATAAATAAGAAATATGTAAGTCTTGGGGTTCCTAGGTAACTCAGTCAGTTGAGACAGGTCATGATCCTGGGGTCATACGTTCGAGCCCCACATAGGGCTCTGTGCCGACCACAGAGCCTGCTTAAGATTCTCTCTCTCCCTCTACCCCTCTCCCCTGCTTGTGCGCTCTCTCTCTTTCTCTTTCTAAAATTAAAAAAATACATATATATGTAAGTCTTGTGGAGGAAACATATTGAAAGACCTGAATAAACAGAGTGATACCATGTTTGTGGATGGAAAGAATCACTATCGTAAAGAGGTTACTTTTCCCCAAATAAGGTTTTAATTCAATGCAATACCAATAAAAAATTCAAAAGGATTTGTTTTAATAATTTTATTAGCTTACCCTAAAGTTTGTATTGGTAAAGAGGCAAAAATGGCTGATCTAAGGCTGCACTGAAAAATAATTGTTGAAGAAGGACAGTATAGAATGGCAAAATTTGTAGAACTTGTCTCTGTAGTAATCAGAACAGTGTGATCATGAAAAGGGAGACTAGTCAGATAGGCAAACTGAACAGAATAAGAAAATAAATACAGATTCATTTTAAGAACCAAAATGTAAAATTTTTAAATTTTTAGAAGATATTATAAAAAGACTATCTTTAGTACCTTGAGTTAAGAAAGGATTTCATAAATCAGGGCACCTGGGTGGCTCAGTCAGTTAAGCATCCGGCTTCGGCTCAGGTCATGATCTGGCGGTTCGTGAGTTTGAGCCTCGCGTCAGGCTCTGTGCTGACAGCTCGGAGCCTGGAGCCTGCTTCAGATTCTGTGTCTCCCTCTCTGTCTGCCCTTCCCCTCCTTGCACTCTGTCACCATATCAAAAATAAATAAACGTTAAAAAAATTTTTTTTAAAAAGAAAGGATTTCATAAAGCATAAAATCCTAAATTTCATCATATGATTGCAGTAACTACATCTTATTCACTACAAAAGATACCTTAAAAGACAAGCAGACTGAGAGAGGATATTTACAATACATCTAATCAGCAGAGGTCTTGTGTCCAGAATATATAAAGAACTCTAATCATTTTATAAAGAAAAGACAAACAATCCAATTCAAAAAATGGCAAAGGTTAGTTGATCTCTTAGAATATGTAATGCCTATTACTTTGTTTCTGCCAATATTGGATATATTTCTGTTGATAGCACTTTCAAAGCAATTTAGTTCTTACTGGTTCTGAAAAGTTCTTATGTGAGTGCTGTGGTGATTGTATGTTTTGTCAATTCACAAAAGAGAAAACAAAATGGTTAATTGTTTGAAAAGACGTTCAACCTTGGGCTAGTAACCAAGCAAATGTAGACTAAAACAATGAGCTAATCTTAAGTTCTGACAGTAGTCAGTCACATTTGGTTAAAAGCCAGCTTTCAAATCTGTCTCACAGCTGAGCCATGTACCAGCAGTGTGACCTTGGATAGGTTTCTTTACCTCTCTGAGCCTCTTTATTCTTTTAAAAATGAGTTTAAAATCGGTTGTCAGAAAGAATCAATGATGTGCATTAGGTTTTAGAACAGTGCCTGGGGTTGCCTGGGTGGCTCAGTTGGTTAAATATCTGATTTTTGATTTCAGCTCAGGTCATGATCTCTAGGTCATGAGATTGAACCCTGCTTTGGGCTTTGCACTGAGTGTGGAGCCCGCTTGGGATTCTCTCCCTCCCTCTCTCTGCCCCTTCCCTACTTGTATGCACAAGAATGTGCACACTCTCTCTCTCTCTCTCTCAAAAAACAACAAGAAAGGCAGTGCCTGGATATAGTAGTGTCCAATAAATGATAGTTTATTTTTTTATTAAAAAATTTTTTTTAATATTTATTTTTGAGCAAGAGAGAGAGAGAGAGACAGAGGGAGAGACAGAGGGAGAGACAGAGACAGAGCGCAGGGAGGGGCTGAGAGAGAGAGAGGGAGACACAAAATCCGAAGCAGGCTCCAGGCTCTGAGCTGTCAGCACAAAACCCGACGTGGGGCTCGAACTCATGGACCATGAGATCATGACCTGAGCTGAAGTCGGACGCTCAACCGACTGAGCCACCCAGTTGCCCTGATAGTTTAATAATTTATAATGCAAGTTAATTATAAAAATACTGAAAAGTATGTGGCCCTAGCCAAAATTTGTCCAACTGTGTTCTACTTAGAGAGATCCTAAATAGAGACCTACCCCTGAAATTGCAGATAGCTAGCGTCTCACCCTCCCAGGTGGCATTACCTTGGTGAAGTCATAACTAGGTTCTAGACGTTAACTCTGAAGGTTCAGAATCTCAATTTCGTGAGAACATGATAGGATGCCCAGTTACTTAGGAACTGACTCATGTGGTCAAAATAATTAGAGTGAAGATTCATTTATAATGAGAAATACCACTGTTAAGCATGCTAGTACTTGAACTTGGTGGTTATTACATTCTCTCCCTGAAGGCAAGCTACATGGAAAATCAATTTTAGTTTTCTGTTCAAGAAATTAATGCAAAGGGAGTTTGCTGAATGGTTTTAGTGACTAATGGTATCTGGCCCTTATGTGACACCACCAGGCTCAAGTAGTTGTACTTACAAATTGGGGGCTTGCCTTAAGCCATGTAGAAAGAGTACTGTCTCATTATTACTCTGAGGATTCCCGCCCTCTCTTACCTGTGGTTTCCAGTCTGTGGTCAGGCACAGGCTCATATGTCAAGGACATATTCTCCCTGGCTCTCTGAGGTTATACCTGGGTCACTTTAATTGGGTTTGGGGGCCCTAGAACTCTGTAGTCACTCAGACCTCAGGGTTTTGGTATTTTTAACAGATGGATTATTGTGTTTACTACTGTTTTTTTTCTTTTCTAATTTCAGTCTTAGAAGATAAATCCTTATCTACTATTTTGGAGACTTGATCCTATTACCATGTGAGAACACGAAGTTCCTTATTTCCTTTGTTTCGTGATTTAGTTTAATTTAAGAGAAATATTTTTTTAAGTTTATTTATTTATTTTGAGAGAGAAAGACTAGGGGAGGGGCAGAGAGAGAGGAGGGAGAGAGAGAGAGAATCCCAAGCAGGCTCCACACCAGCAGCACAGAGCCCAACACAGGGCTTGAACTCAGAAACCATGAGATCATGACCTGAGTGGAAACCAAGAGTCAGATGCTTAACCAACTGAGCCACCCCGATGCCCTTGTTTTTTAATTTGAGAGAGAGAGAGAGAGAGAGAGAGAGAGAGAGAGAGAGAGAACGCCTGCAGGGGAGGAGCAGAGGTAGAGGGAGAGAGAATCATTAGCAGGCTCCAAGCTCAGCATGGAGCCTGATGTGGGGCTTGATCCCGAATGAGATCCTGGGATCATGACCTGAGCCGAAATCAAGAGTCAGATGCTCAACTGACTGAGCCACCCAGACACCCCCAAAGTTCCTTATTTCATGAACCCACTTAATGACATCAATACCTTAATGGTCCTGTCCTCCTTTCTATTAAGGTCCAGGCTGTATCTGGAATACTTTTATGAGGCATTTTCCTTAACAGCAGATTCATAAGCTGGATTCTAATTAGAATTAGTAATGCATTAAATGGTTTCTTAGAGGTCTGTTGGTTGGTCTCGTAGAATATGTAACATTTATTATTTTGTTTCTGCCAGTATTAGACATTTTTTATTGATAGTTCCTTCAAAGCAGTTTAGTTCTTACTAGCTCTGGTAAGTTCTTTTATGAGTGGTAGGTATAGTGATGATGTATATGTTTTTGATAAGTTTGCTGTAGTTGAGGTAGGTGATTAGTTAGGTGATTTGATGGGGACTTTATCTACCCTAAGCTATATAGCCTGTTAGTGACCATTAACTTAAAAATAACATACTGAAATTTACTGAGAAGTTGGGTTCAGACAACACATGTTCAGAAGAAATAAAAGATTTAACTTCAGAGTAATTACTTTTCTAATTATTCGTACATATTAAAAGCTGAGGAGTTGCATACATTCCTTGTTTCATTATGCCACACTGATATAATTTGGTGGTTATCTACAGTGTTCAGCACAGTTACCACAGGCATCATGGGAGTGTTGCTGGAAAAACTTACAAAACTGTGAAGCTTATTTTTTTTGTGTTCTCATATTTTGTTTCAGGGACCTCTTTCCTTGGTGTCCATTACCCCCTTTGGGCTCAAGTCTTCCTTCTATGGGGTCTCAAGCAGATTCAGACTTTCTCTCCCTCTTTAGTTTCTTCCTCACTATGCTTACCTACACAGCACCCTGTCCCTCAGAGCTCTGCTTTCCACTTCCTGCTATGGTAAATTAATCTGCACTTAGTTGTTAGCCATTGATTGGCTTTGTGTGTTTCACTCATAAGATTCTTTATTTGCCTTTAACAGGGGATGTCAGTGTCTTATTCCAAAAGGTGTGGAACTCCCTGGCAGGGCAGGAGGGTTGGTGTCTTTAAGACAGGAGCAGAGGTGGCTGGGGTTTGTGGGATTTAAACTACATGAAGTTCATTGCCAGGGTGTGCACCGGCGCTCTTTCCTCTTGTGTCTGCTTACTATAGTTAAGTTCCCAGAAGCACTTCTGCTTTATTCTTATACGAGAGATGAGGGTTCATGCACAGTTCATGTCTTTGAAAAGCCTTCTATGCCTTAGTTGAAAGAAGGCCTCTTTTATATTTTTGCCATGCAGCACATTCTGTGGGACCTGTAAATATTCAATGGGCATACCCCCACTGGAGAGAGAGCAGAGACTGATTCTGCTTCTTTCATCCAGCTGCATTTTATGGTGCCATGGGTTTGTTTTAACATCTTAATTGGACTTTTATTTTCCTTGCATTGCTTTGCTATTAAAGGTCTTAAACCTAAGAAAAATAGATAATATTAGAAAAAAACTTTAGTTTGCTTGGGAAAAAGAGTGATTTTTCTCATTTTTAATATAAAAAAATCATCTAATTTTTTGTTTAAGAGTATTTTATTATGAATGCCTTATTAAATGAAACTATCTGGATAAAATCAAGATCAGACAGTTACTACAAACTGCTCAATTAGCCAGCCTGATTTTAGGCCCTGTGGAGACAAAAATAAATGTTTTCAGGGATAGGTGACCATGTGGCCAAGTCAGCCAGTACTTTGCTTAGAGGCACGTACTTTCAGAGTGCAGTTACATGGCCATCCCATTTGAGCCTCCCTCAAGAACATCTCCTTGAAGTAGATATTATTGCTACAGACCAAGAAACTGAGGCTTTTAGTGTGCCTTTTGTACTTGGAATAGTATGGAGGAGGGTCCTCCACCGTTCAGCCAGTTGCCTTCACCACCCCCTAGCACATGTGCACTCATACTCACTCTCCTTCAGGGAGGTTGGTTGGGTGTTGAGAGATCTAGTTTGCTGACCAGTAAACTGGAATAATGTGAGGAGCTGTCCCATGAAGGAAGGGAATGTCTCCTGAGAGTTGGGAAAGGAAAGGAGTCTGCCCACGGAAATCACTTCTATGGACAATTTTTGGTAGTGGCCCCTGGGGAAGTAGAGTAGAAATT